>NC_087231.1:4841002-6173668 GCF_034640455.1 Diachasmimorpha longicaudata | reverse complement strand
ACTCACCGAGCCCTATTCGTTCGAAAATTGTGGATAACTTTGTGTATGTGTGCTGTACCACTCCATCCTGCACACCTCAATCTCCAAGACATCTCTCTCTCTCTCTCTGTTCGTCGTTCCCCTTTCCTTCCGCCATTCCGCTCATTTTTTTTTCTCAAACTGACTGAGAGATCGGGCGGGCCCCGGGGCGCAAACCGGAAATTTCTCGTTTCACGAGAGTCGCCGGCGCCCGACGATCCAATCGCCTGGCATATTTTCTTATCTAGCGAATGAAAACTTTCTATAAAGCATGAGAAAAAAAAATAATGTGAGGAGAAACTGGGGAAGGAAGATGAGCGTGGAAGAGGTGAAACTTCTCAAAACGCAAGGAACGCGTGAATAATATTTGCAAATAGATACAGTACCTTGAATACACCAGTCTCTCTCAGCCCTGAAAGACGGCTATTTATTTTTCTTTCTCTCAACTTCTTAGCGAATGTTTGGAATTTTTTTCTACTTTCCATCACAACTTTCGTTATTTGTTTTATTTCAATGCTATCAAAAACCGAGGGGGCCAACCAACCCCCCCTGTACTCTGTGCTACTACCGTCGTGACGTCAGCGAATGCAAATTCCATTTCCCAAGCCCAGGTCGACATTCCACTTTTATTGGCATCGGGAGAGAGAGAACTCGGTTGATATTCACCTCGGGTGTGCCCCGTCCGATGAATGGGGCTTACCGCTTGGGTTTTTGGTATACGAGTAACCGGGGCCTCCCTCATCAACCTACGTCTACCCCGGGAGTTACGAGCGGGGGTCGCACTGGGATGATTCACATCAAACTGCGTTGACTCACATCAAAACGCGTCGAATACTGGAAATTTCATTTCCATTTTCTCGTTTATTTTAGTTTTTCAACCATTTCATTTCTCCATCGCTTCAAATCTCCATTATTCATAAATAAAATGTTTTGCGTGTTTGGTTGGCCAGCGAAAGCGTTAAATATTAAATTTAATTGGAAGTCAATTGAACAATTTTTCCAACGTTGCATACGCAATTGCCGTGTCAACGAATTGTCGTTTACTCATCAAATTGTATTCTGCTCGTATGGAGGTCAGTGGAAACGATGGTAAAGTCCAACCTGTGTCATTGAGAAACTGTATTTGCGTGTCCTCGTTATACCGAACTCTCTCTTCCACTAAACTAACAAACGAGGATTCGACACGCGTTGTACACCCGTAACCGAAAATTCTCGGATGTGTATACTCATGTATACAGTGTGAATGGGGAAAGGGTGTGTAGGGGGCGTTGGGGGGAGCGGGGTGAGGAGGGCGAAAGGGAATAGCAGAAGGGACCGAAAGGAAGGATGAGGGAATGCGGTTGAAACGCCAGTATGTTCCTGCGGCCAATTACTTGTTGCCATTCCCTTTTTGCTGCTACCTCCCCTCCTCCCTCCACCCCCCAAACTCACCTCACCCTCTTGGCTTCTATCCATTGCCATAGCGTTTCATCGTGTCCGTCAAATTGATGTCGTTGATCCAGCTCGACGCGTTTCACCCACTCTCATCAAACTTACAAAGTGACGATGCCAAAACCGTATGCCAAAATGTCACATAGCTCGATACGTCGTTTATGAATTTGATTTTCTATATTCAACGATGGGCAAATGTCAATTTCTCCTTTCTCCTCACCTCGGTAGATATCGAATTGTTATTTTTTTAAATCATTTTTTCTTTATCCCAATCACTTTGTTGCAATGTTTTTTTTTTCACCAGTATTTTTATTTTTTCAATGTATCCCACGGGCTCGTCAATCAAAATCAATTCACAACAAAGACTGATTCTCGGGGAAATAGATGAAACAAAAGAAAAATCCATTCAAACAGTTTTCAATCGTATTTTTCTTCATTGCATCCAGCGATTTTCTATCAGCTCGGTATGAATGTGTTTGGGGAGGAGGGGATTTATTTCAATTGTAAAGTGATGTTACACATATACACATGTGACGTGAGTATCTCACGCCAATTACATATGTTTTTATTTTTATTTTTTGAGACGGATGGAATAACTAACGAGTTTGATGCTGACCCAACGTCGACAGTTTATACCGCGACGAAGGGGTACGGGGTGCACTGAAGATGAAATAAACGGATTGAGGATTGAAGTTGAGGAGCTCTAGGAGAGGCCAGAACACTAGACGTATAGATGTGAATGGGGTAGATATATGGAGGGCAATAGAGTTTGTCCAGTGGGAGACATATCGACATGATGAAATTGAATATCGTCGCTGGTGGTCGCGAACACGATGCCCGAACTAATACTCGAGGCGAATTGAAATGAAGTCCAGACGGGATGGACATCGATGATTCGGTTATATGGGTCTTCTGTAGAAATGTTTCAGTATCACATTGGCTTTCGTCTCCCTACGGTCCCCTATACGATAGATATAATTGTAAGAGATAGAGGGGAGGCGGTAAGGGGATACACGAATTGCTTCATCACACCGATGCTGGAACAATTAAAAGACACGAGCTTAATTAGTTCACGTCGGAGGACGATGGTACTCAAGCTGCACCAGCGATTATCCTTCGGTTCTCATTTCGAGCATGCACTCGTTCCCTTTAGATTTTTTTTTCAATCGATTTTTTTCGGTTACGTCACTAGTGATCATTTCGCGATCCTCACCTGGGTTACTGGTAAATGATGCGGGAGTGGTCGCACTGAGTTTTTTGGGCCAGTTCTGGGCGTGTTGACTGCGAGAACTGTAAACTAAGTTCACAATTTTGGTGTGAGGGAAGGAATTGATATGGCGGAGGCGGGGGAAGTGTGAGAAATGGGCGTTAAAGATTTATGGAAATGATAATCGTTGTATTGCATGGAAAAATAACATTTTACAAATTGTTAGGCCGAATATTATTCCTGTGGGGAAATTTTTTTGAGGAAATTTTTTCGAGGTCAAAATATAACTTCGCGTCATTTTTGTGTACGGATTAATGTGGGGATTTCATTTGGAGTGAAATAAAGCGCGGGAGGGAACATTTATGCTATCACAGGGTAAAAATGAACACGTCAATGAAAACAATTTGATTCGAAAAATAAAAATTGAATCTCGACCAAAATTTAACGCGGATTGAAAGAGTTAATTTTAACGCTGGAATATTTAACTTCTCATATCACCGGAAGTAACAGCTTTTTTCATTTTGTTTTATGTTGGGTACGGTAATTATTGCCTATTAATATTAATTATCAGAGTATTCCATGGGATCGGTAATCCTATTTATGAAAGCACAAGCACATAAATTAAGGTAGCCACATAAGCCATCGGCTAACTTCATGAGTAAGACGTTTTCCTCATTGGACAATGTGTTCGAGGCGGGAAATTCAGATAGGGTACGCATTTAGTCTCGTGTCTATGAAATAAGATAGAAAGAATTACTATGTCGGATCAGCTGCGAAGCTATTACTATAAAATCATCACATTCCCATCTATCACCATTTTAAGTTCGGCTGTGCAGAGAGAAATGTTCACTAAAAATAACGGAACTCATAGTTTTCGCCAGTCGAAAAATTTAAGGGGTCATATCCGAACTTTCACAGATGGCTCAGGTGAACGTAAAATAGCAGAACGCTCTGAAAGAATTTTATAACAAGTCTGTAAAATCATCTACCATTAAAGATAGCTCTGGAATTATGAAAAAGATCCAAAATTTTGGTTTAGTATTTTTCCTCTTTTAATTTCACTTTTATGGTTCCGATGCAAAGTTGTTCGGGAGAAAAATGAAGTGACAGGATAGAACGAACGCAATCTTCAATTATTGTTGTGCTGTAGTGATGAGAGTAATTTTTCCGATTATTGTCGTCGATAACAAGAATTAGGTAAAGATAGAGGCGAGCGATCGTGAAGATTAACTGTGATGTGGACTAGGGGTCAATCACGGAACCCTCCAATTCGACTGTCACTCCTTGATCACCCGATCAGCGAGACAAATTTGGCGTTCACTCCTGGATTTCTCGAATAATCAGTATTTTCATGATTCAATTCTTCTACTTCCGGTTTATCTCTAGTTTAAATATAGTCAGAGCTGTGCAACAAATCATTGTTTGCATTACATTTATTAACGACGAAATTGTGGGACAAGTGATGAATCGGTAAAAAAGCAAAATCTTTGGCGTGTTGGAGAAAAATATTGTAGATTCTATGGAATTTATTTTGTTGGATACATCATCTTTCATAGGAAAATAGAATTCCATTGGGTTGTTTCCTATAGACCATAGATAATTCCATCTTCGTTTGAAAATGAGCCATTATTTAATTAAAAATATCTTATTGCATGCGATTCCGTTGATGTGGTCTGCAATAAGTTTTCAAACGGACGCAATGCGATACATTCAAATAACTATTTAAATAGAATGAAATATTCGGGGAATTCAAAGAAATATGCGATAGATTTCAACCCCCATGTGATCGAATCATGAGGTTTCTGTTTAGAGTCCTTAAAATCCACGATTGAAGCAGACAGTTTAATCACACAATCCATTGGAATTCCTCAGATATTTCGGATCGTCCAGGACTTATTTCGTTGGTACTATTAAAAAACACTGAGTGTTCGCGTCAATAAATAATCTGACTGTTTTATTACATTGTTTTCTCAGTTTAACAATTTGTTATATTTTCATAGAGTTAATCCCATGTATTTCAATTCTTTCTTAGTCCTAATGAAACTCTGACAATGAAATGCTCGATAAAATGCTCTAAAATATAAAGTGATTGCAGAGCTTTTTGATTATTCATCGCAGATGACAATAACTACAACAGTACAATTTTTTCAAATTTACATAATCAAATATTGTTATGCAAACACGAATGCAGAACTTTTTTCATTCCAACATCGGGAAAAAAATTCATATCTGAAGGCCCTGGGGTCCTTCCATGTAGCACCAAAATCACATTCGATCTGCAATTAATTTATGTTCAGCGTTTGAAATGTGTATTTTGTTGAATCAGGACAATACCATGGATTCCAGTGGCTCAATGCCTTTAGGTTGGAGGTCAGAGTGCACCCGAGGTCATCCGCTATTTATGATACCTCGTTTTGAACCAGCGGGTTAGTTTTGAAATTTTTCATGTTCACCTCCCCGATCACTCGGATAGGCCAACGAGACGCCTGCATAAATCGCTTGATCCATCACTCTCCCTCAGACCATTCTGTTTCCTATCTCGGTTGTATGTCTCGTCTGGGAGTGAAGGGGAAAATGCGGAGAGTGTTTATCTCTGGGCCACTCACAGTGCCTCCCACCACAAACATACTAATACTGAAAAATAATTGTATAAAATCGGGGTAACTGCAGTCTCACTCACTCACCCAGTAACTGATATCTGAGAAGGGCAGAAGATAAATTCTTTCACTAATTAATGCGAAATCCAGAAGTAGTCAGATAGTGATACAAATTCCTATTTCTGGAACATGAAATCAGCTCGTTGGTTCATGCAACAAGTGACTGGGTCATCATTTCCGCCACATCAGTTTCCAACAAAAATAACACTGATGTGAAAATTGCGCCATACTCTTATCGTAAAAGCCGCAGTTCCTGGTAATTTTCTCTCAACTTTCCATGTTGTGTCTATTATACTGGCAAAGAAATAACATTCTTCCCTCTCGGCATGATATACCCGACGTATTCACGATCCTTCCGGTAGTGGGTGGTAACTGTTGTGCAACTTATAAGCATACCGCCCACTGTTGACTGAAAATATTCAAGGAAGGTACATGAAACACTCGAGAATAATAATTACATGCAGTTAAAAACTAGATCGCTAGACTAACGATGAGAGCGCGTATGACGATGAAATTTATTATTACGGAAATTTTCAGACGGCATGATTGCTTTATGCAAAGAAATCAACACAACAAAGTACACGCAGACAACTGTCATGGAATTTTTCCCGAAAGTTACGTATTTTTATCTGAATCGTCCGTGAAAAATTACAATATTGTCACGTCAAATTTCCTAGTCGGTTTTGTAATCACTAAAGGAAAGACGAGTTCCGCAATTTTTACGGAATATTACCGTCTGTCCACGACTAGACATAGTTCATTGTTCGGCTAAAAATTACGAAGGGCCCAATTAAAAGCCCAAAACGCTTCGTAAAAAATTCCATAACTCGTAGCGCACTATCTACGAAGGGTTCCGCATTTTTTATCGGACCCTTCGTAATTTTTACCGGATATTTGTTGTCGCTGGGGAATTACGAAACTGTCGCGTAATTCTAATTGAACTATTTCCCTCCCAGCGATTATTCTCCCTCCCTCACTGATCGATTATTTCCCACCAAGTGGATGTTTAAAGATGACTTAATTCCACCCCAATTTTGAGTGTTAAATGTCGTCCACCCTGAAGTTTTTCTCCTCAAATGATCCCCATAATTACACATAATTTTCAAGGTAGTAATTTACCGTTTTAACTCGAGCGTCTCACGGTTAGTGCCGTGAATCGATTTTTCAAGAGCGTCGGTTCACCGCCCGGCATATTTATTTTAATGTTTCTTTTTCCACTTCTCCAACCTCTCCACCCCTCATCCACCAGCACCACCAAACTAAGTCGTTATCCGAAAATCCTTGAAGTGCAAATGCTCCCGTATCAAGAGTTTCTCGTTTATTTTCAAACAATTGAGATAGGAAGAAGAAAAACATTTACCACTACGACTATCGGCAAAAATCAAGTACATAGTACCGTGTTGAGATTGAAAACAAGATTTTTAAGTTTCGACAAACTATTGTGACTTTTACTTGATGTAGAAAATGGACAGAGATTTTCAGAAACTTTCCAGCCCTGTGCTCTCTCAAGATGACTCTTGAATTTCCATTGCTCCGAGGATGGTTAGAATTTCACGCAACAATGAATACAAAAGCCGTGGGAGTACACGTAAACACTGAAACAGTGCCTGTGTGGGTGTGTTCTCATATCGACCGGAGATTTGTGTTCAAAATTTGTCACCCCAGTATTTTTTATTAAACGAAAAAATTATGGATATTTTTATTTATAAAAAAAGCTGAGGTGAGCAAAAGTAAGGAAACACTCCTCCTCTTCTAACCTGTCAAGCGTTACCTGCAGTAAGAAATATAGTCATAGTTTTCATGAAGGAAGGGAAGAAAAAAAATGAAGATTGGTAGGGAAACGATGGAGTGGAGGTTAAAAAATATGTATAGCCATGGTGGTGAAATAAAGTATGTGCGGTCACGCTAACGTTGAGAGTAGAGTGAAAGGAATGCGAGGGGGTTGAAGATATCCTCCAAAGCTTCCTCTAGTACTCATTTTATATTATATACACTCTCTGGATAATTTTCATTTAAATTAGGGGAGACAATGGTTGGAGGGCCTATTGAATAACATCGTTCACTCAGTTATCTTTCACTGATCGAAATTATTCATATTTTTTTTCTTTCGATATCGAGAAACGAAATGGAGAAAAGTAGTCACCCCGAATATTCGATGCTTGTGATTGTTTTAAAATGGAAACAAAACATCATTCGCAATTATTTTTCATTATTTCGGTAACAGTTATCGAAACTCATTAGAATCAATAGAATTCTTATATCAGTGAGTGCGACAGAAAAACTAATCACAAAGAACCAAAAAAATATCGTTTTCTGTTGAAAAAAATCTCCCCGTTCTTCGTAGTCGTGAGGTCATTGTTTACGTTTATATTATTCATCTGCACTCTCTACGACGATTCAGTGTTAAATGAATAATGTGATTAAACTCGCATACTCTGAATGCACACTATCCATCAAGAGGATTATTCAATTTAGTCCAACGAAATAATTTATAGGAATTTTCACAATCGAATGCATTCTCCTGTCGGAAGTTAAATTGAATGGAAATTCCTCGGTAATTGAGGGAAAGTGATTAATAATCTCCAATAAATGAGCATCTTTCGACTACATTGTTTTTAACTTTCCGACCAGACGAGAACAAGTTACCTATTTTTCAATTAATCCAACATTCTCGCGATAGCGACTACGTGCCAATTCGCGCCCCTATTATCGCAAAAGTTTGGTAACAACCTTTAACGACGTTCATAATTAAAATCGAATTAATTCATCATCGCAGCCGTAACATGTGAAAAGTTCATTAAAAAAATGGGCAAATGTTGAACTGCTCTTTGACTTTGGAGAAATTTTCATTGGCAATAAAAACTAACCCACTTCCGCCAGTTGTATGTGAAAATTTTACTTCAGTTACAACAAAGTAGATTCTTAATTTCCCGCAGGGTAGGCTCATTTATAACTTACGAGTCTCTTGAAACAATTTTTCAATTTCACAGTTATAGAACGGGAATCGATGCGGGGTTAACGAGCTCGAGAGTTAGAGGCTGAGCGTATCGGTATTCCGGTTGGTGCGTTGCTATAGAATAAGGGAGAAATGAGTGAAATAGACGGAGACGATAGAGGAGGAGACATTTCATGCGGAAAGGGGAAAATTCCATTTTCATTATTAACGATGAGCCACGTGCCAGCTAACTGTAAATCACCATTCGTGAATTTCATTCGAGCCGAGAATAATTTTCGATATCGATATTATTGAGCCAGTCAACTATGAAAATATGTGTATGAGATGAATTTGAACAAAAAAATTAATTCAATGCCGATTATCTCTCATCGAAATTATGTACACTGTTCATTAATGTATAATATGGAGCATCAACGGGCTTATCACGCTCCTTTTGATTAAACATCCCTTGGGTTGTCATCTCAGATGAGCTGTGAACGCTAATATATATTTTTAATATGATGAAATTGGGAACATTCCGCTTGCATTTTTGCCCGTAGAATTTACACCTTATCTTGTAAAATATTATATCGCAGATGGTTTAAATAGTTTTTGACGTCCTCCTCGGAGAGAAATATCCAGTAGAAATTGCTTGTCTTTTCCGTAATTGCAGAGGGAAATGATCTTCCGAAAATTTTCCAAAGAATTTTTTTGAATCACCAGGGAGATCTGCCGGAGTCGGCCCTTCAATGAACCGATATTTTGATTGGGGGTATAATCCGGTGAATGGAAATAATGCTAATTCTGCTCTTACTTGTTTATTCATTTTTCAATAGTAATTCTACACTGCTTCAAGCGCCTTTGGATGCATTGCGATGATAATCAAGACTGCAAGTGGTTAGACCGCACGTCTAGTCAGCCAGATTTTAACCTCGAAACCTCTGGCATGTACGCCAACGAGCTCATCCACTCCGCCAGGCCAAAGGCCTTCATTCATTTCAATTAATTTAAAAATAAAATTATATTCATTGATGAATAATGGAAACAACCAACTCAAAACATTTGAGAAGTCCCAACCAACATTCACATTTAAATGGACCGGTAATCCTGCTATGAAAAATAAAAACAATGAATCAGTAACATAAAATTGTTGCAATGTAACCTTCTCATCTTTAATGTAATGATTTAACGACAAAATCGATAAACAAAGAGAAAGTGATAAATCCATATATACGAGCTGACAACTTTCAATTATAAAATATATAAAACCTTTGACTCTCTTTTCGAGAAATCGTAATCGAAATTTTAGAATCGTTTGATAAAAATTATTGATAACGTAGACGTGTTTTTACCGCGATGTCTCATGGCCTATTAAATTTATGCGAATTCAATGAATTTTATATCATCAGTTGAGATATATTTTCGGAAGATATGTATTTCTGATAAGGATAATACTGGCGAGACATGTCTGACTGTTTCATTACTGTATTTCAAAATCAAATATTTATGAATTCCATTAAAAACTTTATTAATAATTCAAAACCGTTATTTAACTCATTGCTTCGAACCATTTTTTCCCACGATGGCACACATGTACGATTCTATCGGAGTGTGCGGGGTGCATTAATTTCCATGCGGGAAATTCCACGGTTAAACAATCGAATCGGGGGTGGTTCCATCTAAAATACCATGCCCCGAATTTTTTTATTCATTCTCGTCTGTTCTGTGATTTAAGTATAGAAATAATTTCTTTTTGTTACTACTGCTTCCCTCAGCTCAGATTGAAGCTCATATAAGTGGCTTTTCTGGTACTAATAATCGAATAGTCGATAATGTTATGAACGAAATGACTCTTCGTTTATTTTTGAACAATTGTCTTAAAAATATTTTTTCGCGAGTATCGAAGCCGATTGTCCAACACAATCTGTGGTCCAAAGTGCCACATTACACACCAGTCCGTCGAAAAGTATTTTGATTATTATTTTTTATACGGAAAGTGGATCCTCATTCAATCTATGTTGATATCGATATCTTGATCTTGATATTTTGATTACATATAAATAATTTTTTTACTGTTCTGAACTACCCATGTGAATTAAGAACCTCTAAATGTCACTGAATCTGCGGTGATCGCTTATCCAATAATCCTGTTTCCATTTCAGTGTTTTTTTATAATTTATTAATACTCCACCATCAAAAATAGAACGAAAGCTCAAGGGCTAGCGCAACATATTATAGGCGCCCTCCAATTGGGGTTCAATTTCAGTAAGGAGCCTTTAAAGTCAGCATGACTGGTCATAAAACAATGAATCATTAGCGAACATTACAAATTTATTCTCGAGAGTATAATACACGATGACAAATTGTTGAAAAAAAAGAAAACAAAATATGGTCGTAAAAAAGAAAATAAACCCATCGCATGACCGATCTTATCTGACTAAACGAAAAATTATGCTCCACCGGGTATCGCCGTTGAAGGGCCCGAGGTATGGTCGCCGCCTCTCCGATCGATTCCCTCCTCTGGCCCGTCTATTATTCTTACGATGTTTATTACGTAATCCAACGATAGTGATCGTGCACAGCGTAATTTTTCCGCTACAACTTGCGCGTCATGACTGAGAAGCGGTTAGAAGTGAGTGAGGCCAATGTGAAAGGGAGAGGAGAATATCTTCAAGTATTATCCTGCACGCATAGACAGACCCGATCGATTGTAATCCGGAATTTATACAGAAATCGATTAATTGAGCTGTTTCGTATTTTTATCAGTGAAATTGCGAATCGAGGAATAGAATTTAATAAGAGGTATTGACTAGATATTTTTTTATTTTGGAAAAACAAGAAGATCCGAATGAGTGAACAAATGTCTGTGTTTTTACTTGAGAACTCTTCGTATAGAGCTGTTGTAATCTGACGTCATAATTCAGAGGTTTTTCAGGGCTTCTAACTGGTTCATTTTGTATAATGAAATAAATTAAAAGAGCACTGGTGAACGATTAATTCTAATTTCAATTTTAGACGTAATCAATTGGAAGAAAAAGGCTATCCCTTGAGGGCCTTCAGCCAAAAGTCTACACATGAGAGAGTCTATATCTTTAGGAGCCCTGTTTAAGGCTCCAAACGCCAGGAAAACGATCATGTACTCGTATGTATTTGTTAAAATATATCAAATTCAATGAACTAGTCAATTATCATTCCCCGTGATGTATTCGTCAAGTGAATGGTGACAGTAGAATTCAGGAAGGAAATAAACGCAATCGTATCGGAGACGGGGAACAATACACATCACCAGGTTGGATAGATGAGGAAGGGTAGTTGCACCTCGTGCAGCGAAGATGGACCTTGAAGATAACATTTTATTTTATGCCAAGGCTGCTACCGTCCACCCCCGAACATCGGGACATTGTACAGAGTCACGAATAAGGGGATGCAGAGAGAATGTAATTGAAAATCGATATTTGCGCGAGGTTTCCCGCCCCCCCTCCTCCGTGTATGTGTATACAGACGTATACCACTGTACACCATTTACCCCCTTTCCACCTCATCGTCCCTCACCTCATCCCTTTTGCTTGTTTCTTCTTGCAATGCGCCCCCTCACGACGTTGCGAGGTCCGTCCGATTTGGATCTACCCCACGTGTTCGTACAACCTCCGTGTCGGGCCAAAGTACCGTGCATCACGAATGTTTAGTGCCGATACAGTCGGCAGAGAACGTGTTGTATTTGTATGTATGTGTGTGAGAAAGAGGAAAGCTTGCACGTGTTACTGTACACCATGAACGTAACTTTCGTGACAAAAACATTTGCAAAAACCCTGTGATCTTTGGTAGTTTTATTCTGGCTTCATTCGAATAAATATCTTTTGGAATATTTTTTCACTTTTTTGTTGCATTTGTTGAATTTAAAAGGGCTCTATCGTTTTAGTAATTCAAGGATTATCGAAAGCTGCAGAGAACTTTTAGAAAATCCGATCACTGGCTGAATCGCAATTTTTTTCCTCATTCGATGATCGTTTTTGTTGACAAAAAAATTTTAAATCAGGACTTAATGCAGGGTGTTATGGGGTAATTAACGTTTCTGTTGTAATCGTAGATTAAGAACTGAATTTTTGATGATTAGTTTTGTAGGAATATTTCAGGATCAACACGTGATGGACGACAGCATTGACAGTGGTGGGTTTTTTTTGGTGTGTATGTACGAATAAAAAGTAAGTTAATGAATAAAACCACACGCCGGAAGTTCTTTGATTAAATTATCCTACCGTTCTGCAAAAGTGTGGCGTGCGTCATCGTTTTTTCATCTATCGGGATAGAATTTCTCGAACGTAAAATAAAATTTGATTGCGGTATTTTTTGTTCGAGTTTTGGGATGGAAATGGGAGACAGACGACTCGTGATACACTTTTATGGGACGTTAGGACATTTTTTTTTATCAGAAATTGATCTCCCTGCAGTTAAAGACAGCCTGGGATAAAGACAAAATCACATGTGATTTAACAACTGATTGATGTGGTCTTTTCTTTCCCTGGATTTTCCGCCTGTTTTTCTTGTACACGAGGAAAGCGCACGCGTACTGTGCTCGTAAATGTAGTAATGAGTCACAAATAATTGTTCGATTGACGAAACAATCCTTTAACATGAACCCCTCGAATTATATTCATATCGTTCTTAATAGATGACATGAATAACTAATAAAAAATAGATATAATAAATTATTTGGATAATAATGTGTTCTAAAAACTGAAAACAATTTTGAAACTGAAACTGACACTATGACCGAAACGCCCCAGGAGCGCAGGTTCGACTCCCGGTGATGAAGGATTTTTCAAATCAAAATTCAAAAATGAACCCAGTGCATGTGGACTTAGACATGAGTTTCCTTAGAGGTAAGTGCGGGTAGGGAATCAGCCTGGGGTAGCGCCTAGATATTGGGACCTGTAGGTAAAACGCCACAACCGTCATACCATCTGGCACCACCCAATGTACTGGAATAATCAACACATAAATAAATGGTTCCAAGTCAATGATGACAGGAAAATTTTGGACATCGAATTGATCAATCTCCTCCAGGACATCTACATCATGCGCTTCAACACATCAACCCAAACGCGGACGAAATGGTCTACGTTATCACCCGTAGAATGGTTCCACCAATGCTGATAATAACAGTCATTTCACTGGAGCAGCTCTAACTGAACAGAGTAGAGTTTGACGAATGATTTTCAAGGGTTGTCATTGAAATCAACCAGCCCTGGCATGGAGATTTGACGCGAAGCCACTTGATTGCCTTCGATCGTTCGGGGATACGATACTCGATGCCTGACTGACAGAATACTCGGGTCCTTTAACGGATTAGAGGGCTGTATCACTGGGCATTTGAGAACACTGGAGTGACTCAATCACTTGGATTCTGATGGATGAACGCTTGCCCTCATCTGTGGGGATATCAACTGATGATATTTCGAGTATTTTTAGTGACATTTGGCGTATCACAAGAATTTCAATCAATGGTATTAGCTATAGTGGGAATTCTGTGCACAATGCTGAGTGGAATGTCAGAAATGTTTGACGAGGTTTATTTTTGATCCACTGCTAGACGAATGGACAGAATGAGTCGCTGAGGTTGCTGTGGTAAAGTTGATTTTCAATGAATTCGCTTCATCCCTAGTACGTAACTGACATTGTAATAAAGAACATTCTTGGTGAGTGGGAGTATAGACGTCGTGAATTGATTAATTAAGGGTTATCACATTTTCTACATGTGCTAGCACTCGACTATCTGGGTCGTGATGGATTGTTAATCAGTTTTCCTCATTATACGATTACGCGGTTGGAGATTTGATGAAAAATGGATCCATATCGGGCGAGGAAAGGTGGAGGAAATATTTGGTGTTCAATATCAGAAATGAGACAGTGCGGTTGTACGCGACATATTTCAATCGAACCCCGAAGAATAAATTTAGATCGCGAGGGGAATTTTGCTGTTGGCTGATGAAGTTTAGGGCGGTGAGACGAAAATATGATTTTTTTCGAGAATGTATGATTTTTTTTGTTTTTTTGTGGGTATCAGCAGGAGAAAGGGTGTCTTTGTGACTTCTGCTTTCATGTCATTAGTATTTTTTTTTAATATCTATTTTTATTTATTTTTGTGAATGGATTGTACAGCCTTAAAGCTGAAGATCCTTTTCGGAGAGTTGTAGTTGAGTTTGGGATCATTCGCGACTCCCCGCATTTTCCTAAGGTGCATTTTCCCTTCGTTCGATTATTTGAATATCATCAATTTCGATTACAACCTTCACGCACTGACGGGAACTCTACTTTCACTTCGAAAGAAATAGATGTGACAATAGTTCGCGCTCACGAATAACTCGTGTTTTTCCTGGAGGACAATGAGAAATGCAGAACGTGGGTATCTCTGATAACAATCGAAAAATCAATTCCACAGAAATATGAGGAATGAAGCACGCGAGAGAGGTACGATATGACAAAGTCAATAATAGGTATATTCTAATAACTTGGGATCATTCAAAGTCATGTGATTGCGTCCATGTGGAGTTTATGAAACCAAAAGTTGAGTGAAAATTCTCTTTCCCTCACTACGATTCGTTTTTTTCGAAGTGACGTGCCTCCCCGGAGCAAAAATCAAAGCGAATTTCGTCAGTGGATCACATATTCACCAAATCACAGATCGGTGATCATACATCAGCACAATGGCTTCCCATCGATCATCGTGAATCCTCATTACATCGGCTATTATCGAATGGCACTGAAAAAGTTGAATTCTACCTCAAGAACTCATTAATTTTTCATACTTTGTAGTGGAAGATGAAAATATTGTAAATTATTCAAAGTTATTCGAATTTACATTCAATATTAAAATAATTTTAATAACGCCACGGCAACCAGACATGGATGGATGAAAGCAAACGTTCGCGCTTTCAGTTTGTGTGAGCTAGGGGGTGGATCGAGAATAACTTGGTGTGACAGCAAAGACCACTACGATATTTCTCGCTATTTGAATCCACACCATTCCGAACGCTTGAATGTTGAGCCGGTGGGATATTAAAAAGAGTTCGTCACTTTGAGATTTATCATTTCTATACTGCTCTCTGGTACTCTAGAGTGCAATAACATGGTGGTGTTCCGACCATACGGATTTGTTTGGACAAAAAAGTCCAGAGTCTTAAGGAAGAGCGACAGTTTCGTGAAAATGAAGAAGGGTATCAAATAATAATAGATAAAAAATTTTACAGTGCATCACTTCCTTCCTGTAATAATGGTCACAATAACAGAAATCAGTCAGAGGATTTTTTTAAAGTTAAAAGTTCAAATTTAAATGAAAATTACGAATGTTTGGCGTGATTCCCAGGCGATGGGGGTTGTAGGAAATTTTACGGAACCGTCACGGAATTTTTCCTGAAAGCTCCACAATTTTTACTCAATATTTCTCACAGTTCTTGAAAATTGTAAAATAAACGAATATTTGGCGTCAATGGATGTTGACGAGGCATTTTGCTTTTCCAAACAAAAACTTACACTTTGAATTATTTGTATTCCGCCGAATGGTGCAATGATTTCAGTCCATTGTCCATGTAAATGTAATGCTTTTAGTTCTGGCTGGTGGAATGAGAGCACCCGACTCACCCTCCATATTTTGTGATTGGACCAACCAAACAATTTGATAATTATCAGCGATGAGTGTTGAAATGAATTTGCGATACAGGTGGTACAATTGCCACGCCATCAGCTGCTGCTTTTTTTATGTAATCATTTTTCCATCATACGAATATTCTGCTAATCGTTTTATAAAATTATTCATGATCAATATTTCATTTATGTTGGAGTATGACAAATCAGTGGCAGAGTGGTAAACCGAGATAAGTTGAGGTATCTATCGGTTCCGTTTTCCAAAAATATCTTTGGAATTTTTGTGAATATATTTGTTGTAGAATTCAACTCCCTCCAGAAAACAAAGTTATAACAATAATTTTGCAATTTTTGCCAGTTTCTAAGATGTTCTTTAAAAACCGGTAAAGAGTCACAAGTGACTTTTCTCGATTGACGACTTCCCACTCGTGATTTTCATTAACAAAATTATTTAATTTGAGTTTCCAATGATGGTCAAATTTCAGCATTAATCGATTTCAATTTGAATCTTGAATGAACTACAAAATTCTCATCAAATGAGAAACTCAGTAAATACCTCAACAGAAATAAACTCGTAAATATCTCGGACCCATTAAGTTCCCGTATTCCAGTCTGATGTGCATAAATCGATAGTATCATCTGTACCTATAAGGCTGTAACAATGAAACTGCAGTAAAGCTCACACCATTCCATTACCCGACACGGGTCGAGTTTGGATGGACAAACGAGCTTAAATAAATTACTCACATTACATCGATTAATGAATACCACCCATTATTGTCCCTCAATTGATGTATAAAATCCCAGCAAAATCCTAGGGTCACGTTGTTCTCCAACTGCTGGATGTTAGGATATTACTCGGTTTGCAGCAATATGTGCCGACTTATATGCCTCCAATATCATCAAAATGTTGCACATTCACACACGTACCATCACCTGAGATGAATACTCCCAACCTCATGAGAGTGCCTTCTGCTGGAGTACCATTTATGGTATATTCGAATGCATGAACCATGTATATGGTGCCCTAATATCAATTTTCCCACCTAGTTAGAGCCCTAAGGGCATGCCCATCTGGCGTGTGGTACATGTGTAGATGTTGTAGGTATCTGGTTACATAGTTACCTGTCCTCCTCCCACCCCATCCGCCCCATCGTTTTGCCAATGTGCAGTGGGACAATTGCAGGAGGTTACCAAGGTTCCCGAATCGTAAATGGATTTTACAGTTCACTTCGTAGTGTCAAAGTCATAGACAAGGACGTCACTTCGTAGCACATAACACCCATCACTTCAATCTGCTGCATCAAAAGCCATCATTACTTTATGATTAGACTAGTTTTGGAGACAACGACATCGTCATACAGCCAGGGTAATCATTTTCATATATTCGATATTAGAAAAGCTGATAGTACGGTCCATCAGTATCGATCACCATCCCCTATATTATGATATACCTGGACATCAATGTTGATCCCCCTTGAAACTATATGAACCAGATGCTTATGGGGAAAGCATTTCTGTACAGCCTCTACATCACAAATGCCATTGATTAAACCCTAATCATTATACTGTGGAAGATCGCATCCCAAGCTTCATTGTCTGATTGCCACTAAGCTGATCTGATGATATGGGACGATGAGACTGATACTTGTAAGATGGCTAGCGAATATATATTGAAGAGTTTTGTTGAAGGGATCAGATGTATCAAATGTACAAATTTTAATTAAATATTTACTTTATTCTCTAGATACGCGAGTTATATACATTAGGCCATACACATAAATACATGGTATATCGTTTCGAACGCCTTTTCAAAGGGTCACTGAGACGAGAGTATGTACTAAGTGTCTCATTATTTTTTTTTAATTCTCTGGTGCTGACTATTTTAGCATTAAGGGAGGACTCCCAATTCGTTTAGTTTGTTCGTCTTGATTGAAGACTGTTCTTTACATACGTTAGGTGATCATACAATTCCTTGTTCATTGAATTTACAGATGGATTTATATTGTTACTTCTCTGTCTAGATTTTATGGTACACAGCGTTCTTCGGGGAGTACATTAAGCGTCATGGAAAAATGTATGGAATTTACAGGATTACATACGGATAATTCATGTCTCTGGGCTGGGTATTCACCCGAGAGGAAAATATTTCATTGATATACACAGGGGCCGTGACGAGGAAACAAAACAAATTAAATTTGCTTTTATAGTTAAACGCATTGTGTTAAATAACCCTACTCTTGAGTCGCGGCACTTTAAACGAATTAAAAAAAAGAAAAAACTTGTTCTGTGTCTTGGAAGAACCTCATTTTTTGTTGATTTATTTTTTTTTAACTTAGATGGACCATTTTCATGAATTGAAAAATTTTCCTCTCCCGCGAAACAGCATGAATGATCAAATGATCAAGAATTAAATTAATCATTGGAAGTGATGCACTTTCTCTTATACAGAGATTTATATTTTTCTCCTACTCTGTTGGTAAATTACTCTTGAAATTTTAAATGCATGAGCTTAAAATTTTCCACAACTCCAAAATAATAATAAATTCATGTGTATTTTTCCACCACCGAATCTGTTAATTTAATGAAACATTGACGATTTGGAAAATCAACCCAAAACTTTTTGAATTTTTCAGTCGAATGGAAAAGCTATGAACATTTTCAAAATCCGAAATGATGTTGTGCATGAAATTTCAAGAACTATTCACCAGTGCAATGAACCTTTTTCTCCGTTTCATGAGCGACAAGTACCAAACAGTTAATCCCCAATTGGCCACAATCCCATCAATTTCAACATACCATACCAACGATTTCAATAAATTTGTATCGACATAACCATCCGTCCCATTATGTACAAGAAACAATTCCCTCCCATTAACTTCAGTGATTTTTTTAACACGAATTCTCAACAAACATCAAATCCGTAACAGCGAAATTTCAATTGTACCTTAAATATTTCTGTTGAATGTCCAGCAGATGATAATCATCGAAATCATTCTGCTAAACCAGACAGTCTAGTTATCAGTAATTGCACGTTCATTGTAATTAAGCGATTAAGTATTCCTGGGCATCTTATTAATCATCTTGTACCAATTAAAAGTTATAATTGGAACAAAAGCTTAGTGAAAGTTACCAGAGGGTGGGGGAGGATCCAAGTGTCGGTAAAATCACCCTGATGTTTTGATATACTACATCAATATAGCGAGAGGGGGTGGGGTGGGGGTTGGTAAACCGTTTTATTCCCGATATTGATTGGAAAGTCGGGAGACAATTGGACAAGTCCCTGTGACAAAAGATCGAACACGAATGATCGACTGGTTTTCGGATTTTCGCATTTGTTAAACTGTTGGGTAAACTACCCCCGAGGTCATAAAATAATTTCTCCTCCTATCCTCATTATTCGGAAATAAAATCGAATGAACATTGTCTATCGTCATAATATTACTATGAACACTAAATGCAAAAAGTGTTTTCATGAAATACAACCGCATTATTATTCAATAGATATATCAATCGGCGATTTGCCTCACTGCAACTGGTTTATTTTTTAATGGACTAGGTGGATGCAAACAGTCAGTGAACAACCCGTAATAATGAACAAAGCACACACATACTCAGCTGTACAATATAACAATCATCAAAAGACTCGGTTTTTAAATATTCTGTATTCATTTGAATTTTCGTAATTTGAATTATTAAACGATTCACTCAGTTTTATTCATTCAAATCTACACAGTTCATTATGCTCACGATTGTCTCCATTCATCACTGTGTCAATGATTTCTGTGGCGCAAATACTCAGGTGATAATGAATTCACTTGAATTCAACCCGTTATGAGGATCCTCTGGATGATGAGGGCCGCTGTTAACAGTGGAAGACACGGGCTTGATAAACTCGCGTGGCCTTGAACTGAAACGTAAAAAGGATAATTATGAAACAATTTATTTGCGTCTGTACATTGTCAATTATATGCAAACCGAGTCGTAATAATGGATGAAGTGGTACAGAGGAGACGACAAAAGAGTCATGAACGAGAGGGAAAATGAGAGAGAAGTTTAAGGTTTCGACTGAGACAGAGTTGGAAAGGTAAAGTTGGCCCTCGCTTGGTTGATTTTAATTTCAACTCTAATTGGTTCGTCTCGTTAAACAAGTAATTATTTCCCGTTCTACTTAACCACGCGATTAATATCTATACCCACATTGGATTCCAAACAGTCGGCTCCCGACGATTTGGAAAGCTTCGAATATTTTATGAAAAAATTGAGTTGAATTGGAATTTATTATTCACTCGATTTTTCAATCGCTGTTCGTGGTGGATAAAAATTGGAGTGCATTCGGAGAAGAAGAATTCAATATAAATTCTTCACGGTAATAACTCTCGTATTGAGCTACTATTCGTGCATCATTGCGATGATTCTGCGGGTGTACCTTGGCTCACTGGAAAATTGGCTGTTTCACGATATAATCATACGTAGGTTGCTATCGAACAGCCGGAGAATTGAATCGAACCAGTGGAAAAAGCTTTACTACCTGGCAGCATGTAACGCATCGTGAAATTCACATCCACAACCGTCCGGAAACGATTATTTCACGATTCAGGCCAAGTCCGAAGGGTTTGATTCTCTGTCTTTTCCCATCGACACTGAGATATTGTACGGGAAGGGGGTGCAATTGGCTACGATACAGTATGTACAGAGCCAATGGCCAAATAAAACGTGAACACATGATCTTGGCACAAGTCCTACACGAATTGTACAAAACTACAATCGAGGAATACGTTTTTCAACTTAAATTCTACACACATACAGCCCACGAAGGATTTAACTCAATGAGAAAATGGAAGATTATTAGAAGTAATTTCGTCGAGCTGTTCGCACGATTTTCACGGATATGTTTGAGTTTGAAATAGCCCGAGTTCATCCCCTTCTCGTATCCTCACTAAATGTACAACGTTTTACCGTAAATTTTATATATATATATATTGATCGACGTACAATTCAGCTGAACTTACGCCGCTATTCGTCGTTCACACGTACTGCTTTCGTTATTTTTCGACCTATCGACTATTTTTTACCTCTTGTTTCACGTTTATATGACATCTCAATTGCATTACTTTACGACTGTCAGAATGATCAGACAGAAAATTGTCTGTAACAAATTCAGTTGAAGATCGAACGAGAAAAATGTGATTACAGATCAAAATTCAAGGAATGAAAGGAACTTACACAGGACAATTGTTTACGGTTGGCGGTATAATGGCGAGCCAACTCTCGTGCGGTAACTTGTTGGCCAAGAGCTAATTTAAGTCGCAATTAGACGGTAAGTTACGGATACATAGGTTCTCTCTCTCTGGTCGGGGACGCTCTGCGAATATATATAACGCAGAACGGACGGAGGTTTGCAGGGTGCGCCATTGTAAATTATTGTTTTAATTTCTTGGCGGGTGGTATAAGGTGTGCTGAGACGCAGTGCCAAGGTAATTTTATGGACTTGTGAATCCACGGGGTTTCAGTGTAACTCCCTTGAAAGGATTTTTTTTTTTCATTTTTTCATTATACGGATTAGTCTTGAGGTAATAACTGCAGCTACTTGCGCTTAATATTGAAATTCAATTCAATTTTCATGTACGTGGAGATTTGGCATTCCGCCAAATGCTGTAATTATTTTTTAGTTTTTTTAAATACATACGGGGGAAAGCAATTATGTCTGCGGAGAATTGATTCCCTTGAGGAAAGTATTTGTTTTATATTATATTTCTTCGATTAAATCTACTGCGATTCTCATTAGGCCCTGGTTAGGACTTAATTAGGGCAATCTTAGCACTCGTGGGAATGAATGAATTGCACATGATTTCGAGGAAATCCCATTTATGATTATTTAAATTTTTTTCAATCAGTGGTAATGGGATTATTTAAAAACTTGATCTCTGACGATTTTTGATACAACTGAATTAAATATTTGATTCAATTCAATAGTAAAGACTGAGTCAAAATTGCGATTGAACATATTGTATCACTCGGTAAATCCACTTCTATTCCCCGTCTACCATATAAAAAGGAAAACCCCTCGTAAACCTGCGGGATAAGTTTGACTGTGAAAAATATGTCAACAGCGTTACAGCTCGCGGAAAAAAATAAAAGTCACTTATTTTAGTTCTTAAACACTTCGTCACAACATCAATGAATATTTCACTGAATCGTGGGTATGGAAAACATAAACCTGGGGATTCAGTGGGGATGTATGGAAGGGGGAGGATACAGAAAGCGATAGAATAAATCATCTGGTCACGTTCAGTTGATGTTCGTGCTTGTGGTGGGGGGATGAAGAGTGCCAAAATCTAACGAATATGCGATCGGGTCCTGGAATTCCGGGAGAGCACTGGAAAAATTTACCAACGAGGGTCATAATTTGTATTGTATCTCTCGAAAAAAATTCACCATCCCTTCGATTTTACCGCGGCGCACAAGAATTTTTTTCTACATTCCAGTATTTGAAAAGCATCACCAGTGGAATAATAGTGGTTGCGTCTCTTCGCGATATATTTCACGTGAACACTCCTATTTTGGTGAACCATTTTGTTGTGCCAGTCCGGTAATTTTTGTGAGACTTTTCCGCACGTTCTAAAGAAAAATTTATATCAAGATGGCACAGATTGGATAATGACCGAGATTATGAATTATTTTTATCGTTCATGTATCGAATAAATTAATGGTAAAAACCGAAGTGGCCTCGCCATGTTTTTTACGTCTTATCGGGGATAAATATAGATTTTTTTTCAGGTTACTATATTGTCAGCGGCGTAAAGGGGACAAATTAACGATTAAAAAACTCGTGCATCGATTACTACTGGTATACTTAATTAAATAAACAAAAAAAAAATGGACGGAATATTCAATATGTCTCATGAAAATTCAATCGATGCGACATGAATTCATGGAGTCTCCGGAAAAAAGGGAAACCATTTCCATTGATCAGTCACTAATACCGAATATCGTTATGGCGGCCCTCAGTTGCGAATGTACCATCATTAGAAATAAATAATTGTTATGTTTGGTAACTAGTACGGTTAATTGATAATCCCATTACCGTATCGGGAGCGGTAAACGTCGAGTAGATTGAATTTACCGTCAACGATCGGCGAGTTAAACCAAATTCAAGCCGTTTCACCAGCCGGTACGTTAATTAGAGAATCGGAGCAGTTGATGAGGAACAACCCAATTAATTCACTTATAATACAATATTGGATTCTGGGTGAACATAATCTTACTCACCAAAAACGTGAGTTTTACGCAGATCCTGGAGTCGTTCGGTGGACCGTTCACTCGTCTCCACGAGTGATTCACACCTTCACAAATAAAAAAAATTAATCGATTAATTGCAGTTGTACTAATCTGAGGTATAATTATAAAAAATTCAATAATTTCTCGAATGTATTCAAAGAACGTTGCCGCAGAGAATTTCTCTCACCCAAATGGTTTTCGCGATCGATCAAATGCTGATAGATAGTACAAATCAATAGCTTCCACAAATTTACTAGTTTTTATGATCTCATCAACGATGAAACAACAGAATTGTTTATAAATTCTAGTCACAAGCCAAAAAAATTGCAATATTTCCCCCGTGTTCTGCTGTTAACGGGGATGTTCCCTAATCAAAAGAGGTAATTCATAATCGATTGGATTTTACATAGCTTATTCTATGAGGACATAATACTCGTCTCCATTTCTAAAACATGAATGAACAGAAATCATCGGTAAATTGAGCACTGAAAGGGGATTTAAATTTTCCAATTCATCATATTCAGTGCTCACTTCTAAATACCCGATAACTGAAATTTCAATGACGAATTGGACTTTGGGACATGATATTGGGAACTTCTATCGATTTTCTGAACACCAACAGTAATTTTCAAACCCTAGATGAATTACAACTGTAAATACCTCACGTCAATTCGCCCTTCAGTCAAGTGATCCGGTCCCACCTCAAGCCTTAAACTTGAAATTGTTGACAGTAAATCCTTCTGTGGTATTAGGGTTTCTGAATCTGGTTTAACCTGAAAATAATCAGCGCAAGTTACATTGCTCGTCGATATCGAAATTGCCTCCATTGATTGATTGAATTAATGGTTTGATGAATCGAGTTACTGGATAATGTCTGATTGTCTCTATCGTATATTTGGAAATCAAGTTTTTTTTGTTAATTGAACAATCATTTGAACAGTGATATTTGTATGGTATTGATAGGAGTTATCTGGGGAGTTTTAAGGTTTCGTTGTATCAATAGCCTGTTGGATTTTTTTATACTCTTCATATTATCTGCTCGGATGCCTAAAATAATGTTTAAAATGATCGTTAAAGTATTTTCATTTCCTAAAAATTCGTCGCTTCTCCTCGGATACATTCTCTCCCGAATAAGTCACATGAGTACACATTTAATTCCAAGTTGAGTTTGTACACGTAGAAGTCATAAAAACCGAAAATTTACCTCTGGAAAACCTGCAACTATTTATTCATAAACAAAACTATAGTTCTACACAGTTTAGGCTTCAGGTATTTTTGGAGTCTAAATGAAAATAATAAAATTGCCATGAGCATCATTCCAGTAGCGAAATGGTGAAACAAGATGACTCACTTCTGATTATGGACCACATTTTAATGAATATTTCAAAATCTAGGGGAGATAGCCAAATTTTCATTAGAATCTCGTTTGTGGAGGGAATTAAGAGCTACAACAAATATCTTGACGAAAATTCTGCTAACTCTCTTAGATTCGGAGATATTCCTCAATAACTCACCTCAGAAATCAATCACCTTATCTTATTTTACCACCTCGCTATTGATTTCTTTCCTTTTGCCCTCTGGATGCCAATGAAGACTGCAGTATCTTTTAGTCGACGTCAGAGAGCCTCGAAATTATATTACATTTTGTTCACATAATTCACATTGAATTCTAGTTGCGTTCATCGTTTGAATTGACAGTTCAAAAATGTTCACCTATGCAGGGTGCGTAACTGCTGAATATAATGGGCTTTAGAGAATATCCTCACTCAACTTTTTATTCCAAATTATGATTTGAAATGAAGACTTGATATAAATATTTTTCAGGTAAGTGATGCAGGTGCATTTCCTCTTGAATGAACACAACGACCTAGCAGTATCAAGAAATTGAAGGAGCATGTCTAAACCAGGTTCATGTCTAAATGACTTCGAAAAAGCAACTGTTCACGAAAAAACCTGGTCAAAACGACCTGAATCAGGTAATTAAACACATAAATAAGTAAAAGTAAAAATTCACGACTAAAAAAATTACAATAAACCACAATTTTAAATATAAATTACTGCCACATCCTCATCGCGTCCTACTCCACATGAATTATAGAAATGAAGTAAATAATATAAAATAGATAATGTAATATACAATATAATCTGTAATATATAAAATATTTCTATAATATATAACACGTTATCCAAACGTAGTTATTAGTGTACAAAATATTGAAAACCACTCGTGAAAGAATCCTAGCCATTACCATTCTCCCTAATATTTTTCCTACCAGGAACTCCTTACGATCAATGAATCAATGCCATTAATATCGTTAGAGGTGAATTTCAGGTTTTCATATTGGTCCTGTCATTCAAAACATTGATCTGAATAATTTAATACCTGCAGAGGGAAATCACGATATTTGCTATTGACGTATATGAAAGAGTCGACGAGGTATCCAATAGAATGACTCCAAAATATTAAAAAAAAGCACGGATGGATTTCAGCTGCACGCTTCGTTAATTAAAGCTTTGCCTCATCAACTCAATTTCGATGTTCTACCTACGCTCGCATTTAACGATCCTCATCCTCACTGGCAAACTTCGTGAGCAATCACAGTTAATGACAACTCGTCTTTCATGTTTTTTTTTCGATTTTCATTGTAGAAAAATAACTACCCTCCTGGATATAAAATATCGGAAAATTGTACATCGCTGAAATGAAATAAGATCAAGTGGATAAATCATACTAACTTTTATTCCATTGATGAACCAGGTGATCCGCGCTGCTGGAGAAGATGCAGCGCTGGTACAGTTGAGAGCCAGAATATCACCACTGGCATAAACCTTTTCCTCACTAGTGATAGTAGGCTCGCCATTAGGTAAAGCTGAAAAAAATGACGTGTCAGTGTAAAAAATCTCCCAGATAAATTTTGAAGTATTTTTTTTTCAAATATCAAGAAATACATTTGCTAACGAGAACGTCGCCACACGTTCTCTGAAATTTCTTCATCACTCGTTCCATATTAAATACTCGGTGCTTAACTCACGCGACGTTCCATTGAAACCATATCCTTAATTAAGTCACAGCCCGAAGGTATTTCGCGCAATAATCGTAACGCTGTAGAGAAGTTTATAAGATTCAAAGTATTTCCGTCCTCATTAAACAACTCTTCATTGAAGGGGAAGTGAATGGGTAAAAAAATATAAGAAATGATAAACATAAAATTTTCGTTATAGCTCGGTTTTGTTCCATTACGATGTAATAGAATTTTCCTCACTGAATGTAAAATGAGAAGGTGTGAGTTATCTGTTAAACGATGATCTCTCAAAACTTCGGACGAATGGGAAATTCTAAGTACTGCTAGTATGTCGACAGCAGCGTGACAAGGGGGTACATTTGGGGTAGGGGAGGGGGCAAGGGAGGGGGGTAAATGTTCAAAACGCGTTTGGATGTTACGATGCCCAAGACTTACGAGGTCGTAATATTTATCGCGTTTCGACGTCTTTATAACCAACCCTAAACTTTAACGACACGATAGATGAATGTTTTTGAAGCATTCTTTCCGAAATATTCTTCCCTTGGTTATCCACGTTTGTTCGTGCCAATGTATACACGCATATACATCAGTGAAAACAGGAAAGTATACATGTGAATAGGTACATGTGGATCGTTTTCCCATAAACACGTAGGCGACCTCAGTGCGGTTACAGTATAGAAATAAAGTAGAGAGAGCAATTCCCTGAGTCACTCCCCCAAGGATAACACAGCCCTTGTCCCTGACGTTGGTGTGATAAAAATGCGAAGAGCAGTAGCTAAACTCAACATGACGATAAGACATTCGACAAATTGCTATCGATTCATCGAGGGGAAACCAAACCAGGAAGATAATTGCTCATCGATAAACGATAAGTCTTGTTATTTCAGATGTTCCTTTCATCTGTCCTAGTTTTCTCTCACGACTGGACGCCCGTCTAGTTGATGGACTTTTCGATTTTATAGGTTTAATTGCAGGGGATCTGCAATGGCTGGTAA
The DNA here is from genome assembly GCF_034640455.1 of Diachasmimorpha longicaudata. Lineage (NCBI taxonomy): Eukaryota > Metazoa > Arthropoda > Insecta > Hymenoptera > Braconidae > Diachasmimorpha > Diachasmimorpha longicaudata. The sequence continues at coordinate 6,146,480 of NC_087231.1, read as the reverse complement.
AGAAATTTGGGTTTTGATATCATGCGGAATTTGTATGGGATAATTTGGAAATTTAGAGATTAATTTCGGAAAAGTTTGAGATATACAATGTGAAGTGGGAGGAATTGTACTCACATTCTCATGTAATACTAGTGGAGTAGTCAGTTCATTAACTTTGTTAATTAAGACCTCTAATTTAATTTGAATTAAACATCAATCAAAATGTGAAAATATAACACTCAGAGAACTCGAAATTTTATTTGTTTTTACTATTGAAATTCTATTGTTTTTAAATTGCAAAATAACGTTTATTTAAATCTTACTTTATTGTTATTTAATTATATCTCATTTTTAGTTTTTATTAGATAAATAAAATCGATATATTGATGGAATTAGCCAAATATAAAAAGAAGAAGAAGACTCATGAATTTTTTATTATTATTGAAAAAATGATTTATGGTATGGTTTTTAGTACTAACCAATTATCTCCATGTAGCCCTTCCCTTTGACTGATAAAAAACTAGGGGCTTCAGCGCTCACTTCGCACTTGTAAACACCCGTTGAGTCCAACGTCACGTGCTTCAGTATCACTTTTTGGCTGTTGGAGTTGTGATGCTGTAACAAAATTCCATTAATGATTAATAGACTATCAATCACTGGACTAGTACTGTACAGGTCGGTGTCTTACAGTGGACGGGAAAATGAAACATGACGTGACCTGCGATAAAAGATATTCGGGTGAATACGTGAGCCCTTGAAATGGGATGAATTGAAACGAGAATCGAGAAATACCATTAAATGAAACCGCAACTTGGCAACTTTGTTCCATTTCCTATAGTGGTCCCTTCGTGTCCCTTTCATCGCCGTAACCATGAGTTATTTCATCATACGTTTCATGATCACGTTTTACGGATATTGGACATGGCATGGAATTTCGACTCGTCAGCCAATTCCATGATGTTTAGTCCACGAAATTTTCCTCATTTTAATAATAATAGTTTGATGGATGGATTCGGTTGGGTTATGACGGGAAATGTTATTAATTTGTTGGAAGAGTGATCAGTTGAGTCCCCCAAGAAATATTCTATGAATAAACAGACCCACAAAAAATAATCCAGGAAAAATCGATCACGAAACAATAGCCCATGGAAAAAACAGCCCGAGGAAAAGATAACTCATGAACACAATGGCCCATAATAGGCGCATAGTATCAGTCCATCATAATCCATATTACATTTTGATTTTAACTTCGGTGTAATTAAAAATTTTCTCGAAATTCGTTCTTCCAGACAATCAGAAATTTACAAAAATGAAAAATCATTAACGGATTTTATTTAAAGTTCATGGTTACACTCAAAAGCAGTAAGATTGTCATCATTAAAATCTAATCAAGTTAAAATGAATTATCAGTCTCATCATGCACCTTATGCATCGACTCAGTGGAATTGTCACTGGACAAGAATTTCCAATACGCTCCCTAGATATTTCAGCAAACAAATTTTAACGGGTTTCACCGTAGATGAGTTCGTACGTTCACTTTGTTTGCGAGGAGGGGAAATAGGGAGAAATATAATGAGTATACAGCTTAGCAGACGTTAATGGATCATTTAGTATAACGTACGAGCGATTATTCATAGTGCCATTCAATAGAAGAATCATGATGCATTAATATCTCTCAAATATGCAAATACTAAAATAATGATCCTCAATAAAAAGGCAATTAGGTTATCGTTCATTCGGAACTTGATCAAGATATTTCACCAACAATTGAACATAATTCCAGTAATGAAAATGAAGAGTAGTACTCTTTTCCCAAGAGTCAATTAGTGCAAATTCCAAAGGCATCCTTCTCGCTTGTTTACTAAATCGTTGGTGGGAGCTCTGGGGCTTTTACTCGATAAGTCTCGGGAGTTGAGTTTGACCGTGGTAAGGGAAGTTTCAAATGGGTAAGTGAAATATCTAGCTTTGGGATAACTGAGAGTAGAAGCGGGACTGCTTGATTGAAATTTGAAACTTTAATGGAGGATAATGTGACCGTCCAGTCGTTCTGAAATTTATAATTACCCTGCGGAGTGGAAAAATTATAACGATTTAATTAGTATTTATGGTTATACACAACCACTTGACATGACCAGTTTATAAAAAACTATTTTTAAATAAGAGCTTCAAGGGGCATCAATCATTATCAATCGATGATAATGAACATCCGAAGGAGTTTATATATTTTACATATTTTATCCCTAAATTATATACTTATACTCCGTTCCCAATTGCATGTTTGTTTATTGTGTACCAAGGAGTGCAGGCAAACCCCCTCAATTTAACTAACAATTTATTTCTTTGTCATAAAAAAATTCCGATGGTGCTATACTATGTGATAAAACATGACTCCGCTCTCCATTTACGGTTCCTATAATTTATCATTTCAAGAGGGTAATTATTTGCTCTAGTCGATTGACACTGACCATAGCTTCTCCAAAAATTCTCTGAGTTGATGGAAGTAATCTATGTAACAGCGATAACAATGAAACAGAAATTGTTTTTGGACATTCTGTGATGAACATCGCGTAATCGGATTTATTTCATTTCTAGACTGTAAGAGCATTGTTTGAATTATTATTTATTTCCAGAGTTTTCATCTTTACAGTTTCATGGTATATTCAATGAGGGTTGTATTTTATTCTGATTTTCTACGATGATTTCCACTTCCCAGTTGGATTTAACCGAGGCCAGGAAATGGTTGGGCCGTTGGGTAAGTAGCTTGGCCAAATCTACAGGGAGACGTGACGGGGAAGAGTACAGACGGTAAGATGAGGGGTATGAGGTATCGTGAAACGTGGCAGTTGTAGGTGAAGGTACCTGGGGCAAGCTGTAGGTAAGAGAGTGTGAGTTTATTTTTATTCCCGCTTTGAATATGCGGCTTTATTATATGCGTCTATGGGTACACCCTCGACGAATAAATTGAAATATTTTATGCAGACTAGTTGCCTTGAGCATAAGAAATTTCTCTGTTATATCGACGAGTGGAGGAGTGGATAGTACTAAAGAGTTATAACGAATAAGGCGAAGGAGTGATACCATTCATGGAGTATTGGGATCTCTTGGGGTTGGACGGAAAAGGCGTTTGCCCATTTTATTCACTGTTCCCTGTCAATAAGAAAGCTGTAGAATTGAACTGACGATGTTTTTTTTTCTAAAAATTTTATTTCTCGAGATTCGATAGGGAAAATTTCGAGGAATCATTCGGTGGAAATCGAGAGTAGGAAGAAGATTGAAATATTCATAATAGATTGAGAAGGGAATAGAGGAGTGAAGCAATGGAAATGTCATTTTTTGCTTCTTATCGCGAAGAAGACATGATTTCTTTAAATATTTGTTTAGAGGTCAGGATATTTTTCTATGATTTTTAGGCGCTGATATGAAATTTTGGTGGGTTTAAGGTCTTTTTTTAACGTATGTGCTGTTCGTCATTCTGTTGAAAAAACGTTCTCAGCAGGCAAAGAGAGAAGAGGACTGTGATGGACTTCATCATGAAAAATTGGAATATTTTAAATAGTTGAACATAAAATATGCATATAATAAGGCAAGATTGGATTTTAGAGATATTTATTCATTTTAGTGATATTTATTTTTTAAGGGCTGTTGCGATAATAGTGGACATATCGAGGGGTTTTTATTTGTGAGAAACTTACATCAACTTCTACGCCCTCCACTTGATAGCTGTGTTGGCTTCTGTCTGAACTCGGAACGTATTTGTAGAATTCCTCGTTGTCTTTGTACCATGACACTGAGTACAATTTTTCAGATTCCAAGTCATAGCTGAAATGAGAATAAAGAGGGGTTGCAGTGAGAGAAATAATATGTACAAATAACGTGCTCGAATCGTTAAATTAGGATTTCGCTGTGTTGTTATGGAATATATAACATATAATATATTTCATTATTAAAAATGACTGCAGAAGACATTGAAATGCAGTTTTTGATAATTTCACTGGTAATTTTATCATGTTTCCCGTGTATGAACAACCGAAAACTAAAAATCGAATCAAGTTTCTACACAATCCGACAGATAGGATTGTTTACAGTGCATGTTCCATTATAGCGCAATTCTATACCCGGAATTTGGGTAAAAAAATAATCCCTCGAATACCACTCGAGCTTCAAAATTCATCTAGTACCTTCCTCCCGGTTCCCTACAGTCAAACACTGTTTGCAATCAAGCCATCGGGTATTTGAAACTACTCGGTAATTTTGGAGTTCATGTGATGCTTGTCGGATATACCAGGATTGTTACCGAAAATTTTTTGGTAGAATTGGAACACTAAAAAATTGGGAAAACATTGAAAAGCGGTGATTTTTTAGAAAACCGTTTTCTCATAATATTCGAACAGTAAAAAATTGAAAAAATACTCAAAAGCAATTATTTTTTCTAGGAAAATGAGTCTGAATGATCCGCTGAATAAAATGCTTGGCAGCGTTTCCATGCAGTTTGCGACCAAATTCCTGGCGGAAGTGGCCGGAATTTGAACTGATAATTTTTCTAGTAAACCCTTAGTTGCAATCGTTAGATGAATTTTGTCTCATACTACGATCTTCTTGTCTCTTGCAGGAAATTTGGACCGGAAAATTTCTCTGACCAATAACACTGGAATTTTAAAATTAACCGGGTAATCCCTGTATTTTCCTACCGCATGAACGAAGTTGTTCCATTTTCATCGAGAGTTGTTTCTAACTCATTAATGGTTCATTATGATCGATTATCCGAAAATTTTATAGCGAAAATTACTAACGAAACTTTCAGTTAAAATTATTCAAATATTCTGTTTTAATTCTGCCAATAATTCTTGATTTGCAAAACTGTAAACTTTCGATTTATATATTTTCTACATTTTTGCTTTTGAATTTTGTTTACGTAGTTTTATCACAGCGAGAAGATCTTTTTGGGTGACGTCTCTTCTGAAGGACGGAAAAAAAAGAAAAGGCGAAACACTGAGCCATTCTGCTTGGAACGACAATTCCCCAGTTCCGTATAAATACTTCATTTGTCTGCGCGAACCAGACAAACGAAAGTATGTACTAAATTATGTAAAAATGGAATACTTAGAAATTAAATATGCCATCAATATCAACTCTGTTGCCACCAAAAACCTAGTGCTGGAGCATTTTTAGCAGAATTCGATTTTTAAAAATATCCGATTGTCAAAGTCAAAACATTGTACTTTTTCCCCTGAATGCGATGAATAATTTATTACAATAATAGAAAAAACCTGAATTTTGGCTGAAAGTCCATTATTCTTATTCTATATTTGTTATATCCAAAGGATTTTCCAGGAGAAAAAATCCTGAGCTTCGGAATTTAAAAGTCCGTCATTTCCACATTGGATTGCATTTGATTTTTGTTGGTACTCCAGGCTATCAACAGCCGATTTGTTAATTCCAAAGCTTGGAATTGTCCTGCCTGGACAATCTTTAGGACATATCATATTCACGATGGAAGATGTTAATATCCCTGGATTATTGGATGACACACATGCGCTTCTCCATACTGGGCTATCATCACTGGCGATATACATACGGATACCAGTGATGAACAACCCCATTGCCATAGTCACTACAGTGTTTATCTGCTTGTTCAGACTAGTGACTTTATCATTGGTTGTTGCTGACATTGCGTGGCAATTCCGTTTTCACTACTGGTCCAGCAAGAGCAGTTTGACAAGTACACTCAGGCCTTTGGTATGGTATTTAGTACTGAACAATTTCGAGCATCGTATCCAGGGATTGATTTGCATCCTTCGGCTGATTTGGCGAGGTCGAGTCCCTTGGGATCAAGAGGTTTCGTGAGAACAGTCTCCTCGTTCAACGAGGCCTACATTTACCAATTGGGAGTTACCTCTGCAATCCACGACTCACATTGCCCAAAGGACAATTCCCTTTGCGCACTAGTCAGCAATTCGCACGAATCTATTACAGTTGTAAACTATCATTGCATCTTGTTCAAGAAAATCTTATCTCTTGGCTGTTTGGGGTTCGCATATCGCCAATAGTCTCTTTTTGCATTCAGGTATTGGTCACAAGGGTTAGTGCACTACTGGTGGCTTCACAGAATTTTATTAAGTACTAATATCGTCCGTTAAAATAGTCCCAATAAATATAAACGGTCAAAATAATTATTATGAGATTCAAATTTATGATTGTCAGAAATCGCACATTTCGGGTGATTTACGTTGATTGATGGCTTGTTGGCCGTCTAAATTTTATTGAATAATAACATTACCCGTAAATATATTACCAGCAATAATATACCTGATATTGAATTATATAATTTTTCTATTTGTAATATTTTGTGATATTTTGCACAATTTTTGTGTAATGTTTCGAGATGATTTTCCTTTGCGATTTCTTGAGGTGTATTATTTTATTCAACAACCGAATTTTTTGAATTTGGAGGGCAATAACACTGAGCGTATTTTACCCGAAAAGAAATCATGAAATTTCCGATTTAATTGAAAATTCAATGGATTTTCCTATCAAATATTTTTATTAGATTGTAACTTTGAATTTCCAAATCGCATTCATTGCTTCCTGAAAATTAATCTTCGACTTTCCCTGACATTTAATTTTTCTTCTAACAGTGCGAGGCATTTATCTTGCAAGTTTCCTGCTGGTCTATAAAATTTCCAATTTTCATTTTATTTTCACCCCTGAAATGCTCTTGATCTTCTTTCGACAAGATCAAAGCATTTTACGCCGGATGAGATAATGCTATTATATTGCGTCGCGGGAAAAGATTGTCTCTCATTTCGTGTGGTGGTTTCGTCCCATGCGCCAGATAAAACGCTGAAAATCTAACTTTGCGGTTTCAAGATTCGTATGTAAATCCAATTTTAATGTAGATCCTGGAGAATTGTTGATCAGAGTAATCCGACTTGGAGGAAATGCCTATCGTAATTCTTCTGACAGTTTCCATTTATCAGAGACTGTTTGATGTTACCCATTCCGAGTCGGATAATTATGATTAATGAGTATTCCATAGCGTTAACGTAACCCTAAATGATAAATAATTTTACCGTTAGTCAGACTTTTCTTAAATTTTGATCATTTCTTTCAACTAACAGTCAAACTCTCCCCTCGTCACTCGATTACTTGTCTAGTCACACTCAAACACGTTTGTTTTCTAATTGTTTAATTCTGATGGTCGTATTTATTCACGTGTGGATTAACCTCAGGAATATTCTGATAAGTTTTTCAATAATTAAAATGATCTACTGTACCATTTGCGACTGGAAAGTCCCTATTTTCCGTGGCAAATCACAAAAGTGAAATTGCCCATGAGATTAGTGTTCATAGCACTCACTCGGGACAAAATTATACTTCAGCCTCGTTCAGAATAACCACGTGCAGCCCTGGGAATGGGTGAAAGTGGTGATGCTAGCCACCTCGTTGAATAGCTAGTGGGATGAAGTGAATGCCTACTAGCCCTATGGACAAGGTACGGGGCAGCACTAACGGAGGATGCATAACTGGATGATAAACTAATTTGCAATTTATACGACCCTGCCGTTTTCTCCCTCCCTTCAACCTTCTCACTACCACTATCATCTCACCCTGAATGTCTGTCTGGTGTACTAAAGAGGACTAATATCCGGACATGTCTCATAAAATGATATCTTTCGACATAATAAATGATTTGTTATATAAATCTATCTGAAATATGACATAAGTAAAATCTGATTGTAAATACTCCACTAAAAAAATTAATAGTTAGGAAAAATATCGATTTATCTCCGTCCATACAACAATAATAATACTAATAATCATTTTTTCACAGGAAACTATATTTTAGGAGTTGACCTGTCTAGATTTTTCTGCTCCAAAAAAGAAACAGTTACGAACGGAGCCAAATTGTACGTGAAAGTAATGAGGAAGGAAATTAAAATTACCAAATATTCTCAGGGCACGGTCTTGGGAGAAAATAGAATGGATTCCGATTTCCACAAGCCACGGTATGTAAGAACGTGCAACTTCGACTTTCCAGCCGTATCGTGCACGAAGTGCTGACTGTTGCAATGGATAAAATCTTGGCTGGTAGGTAGACGAAACCGTGTGCATGTAGAAATGCTTATGTACTTTCTTTATATAATGAAAATTACATACACTATTCATTTACATTTCGCGTATTGCAGTATTAATATCAAACTGACCGGGCTTGATTGGTGCATATGTTGTTAAAAAGTTTTGCCTTCAATTTCTGTAGCAAATCCCGTAAATTTTCATCGCATTTAATTTTTATGAAAATTAGAGTTTTGCAACTATCCAATCGATCCCGGAAGGTTCGTTACGACCAAAGATCATAGCATCAAATTTTTGTCATTTGCTTTGGTCTCAGAAATTTCAGAAACATATCTACAAAAGAATGTCATAACAGTCCAAATGTTGATTGAAACGTCAACTCTGTCTGCGAATTTCAGTTCGTATTCATCTATCTACGGTCTAGAAGCTCTCGTATATGCGGTAAAAATTATCTGTTGAAATTCACAACCTAGTTGTGGAAAAAAATGATCCATAGAACGGTTATACACCTCCATTATTATTAAAAGCGACCAAATAAAGTTTCGCGCGTATTAACCACCGAATTTTAATTAACGAGAGGTTCGCGGTCGCTGCAAAGACACCGCGCAATACCAATATCGACTTAAGCAAAAGTGAGGCTCCCTCCCAGCAAGAAATAAAAATTACTGATAAAAATTGACTTCCGACTAAAAGGCTCTCCTCACTCCACCATTTTTTCACTCCGTCACACAAACCACCCCGCCAGCACTTGTAATTTCAATTGAATCTCAACTACATTACTCACGTCAATTAACGAGACAAATAATAACAAGATGCATCCCTCCCGTCGAGGGGGTAGTTTCATTAATTCCAGATGATGAAAAATACTCTCGTACTTTTTCTCGCAGTCGGTAACAGAAAAGCCAGAGACAAGTTGAGCGTATGAAAAAAAGTGAGCGTTATTACTCAAGGGAAAATAACAAAAAATTGGTTCCTTAATAAGCTTGCTGCAGCACGAGTAGAAGTGTGAAAAAATAATGGCTAAAAAGTCATAAAAGAAATGCACGCCCCAAGAGGATCAATGATCCATCTTGTACCGAGAAGAATTCAGGATGGTGGTACGAGCCAGTGGTAAAGGGTAACACGAAAAGACCGTCAAGACAGAGAGTGAGGGAGTAAGGAGACAACGTCAGTGGTTATGCCTGCAAACATCCCCGAGGAGAAATCCGGGATAACTGCCACCTAATGCGAGTGGTCGTCGACGGCATACGAAGACCCATGGGTAAAGCACTGAAAAGCATGGAGCTTGCTTGGAGGATTTTCGGAGCAACTCCTTGGACGAGTGAGTGCAACGAAGTTAGCTCAATGTGACAGAGAGAAGGATAACATGGACGAGTGAACGAGGAGTTGTGGTTGATGGTTAGTGCTCGTGGAATGGTGCCGGAGGTAGTCCTGGGATGAAACTTGAAGGCACTTGAAAGGAACTGTGGAAGGGATAGATACAGCCAGGTGAGGACGCTATCAGAGGGAGACCTACCCCATTGCGCTAACTCCATTAGCCGCAGCCATGAGACGCCAGTGGAATTTGTAAAATGTACGAGTTGGTGATATGTCGAACTATCGCATATATCTTCACTGACTCATTCACCCATAATAAATTCACTCTCTCTCTCTCCCTCTCCCTTCAACAGCTCACAGTACAAGTTTCTCTCCCGTCATTTCAATATATGCACTTTGTTTACACAGCGAGGGTGGATACAAACCCGTCGACTATCCCCAGAGAGCTCGTCTACACGTGATGCTGATGAGTATCAGCGAAGACTTTAGTAGAATGTTTATACGTACACTTTGTACGAGAATATAGGCTCCTTGATATTTTTATAGTGTCATCGTATCTCTCGACAGAGTGCACAACTTCTCTCATTAGAATCTTGAAATGTACATCAAGGTACGACGGTGTTTCAATTATTTTTCTCTACTATCCTCTTCCATCCCTTCGCAAGTTGTTTCATTATTGAAACGTTGCGTCTTTTCGACGATTACGTTTGTGCTGACTTAACTGTCTAGCTTTGTATCTTCTGGTATTTTAAGTATGAATACGTCTGCTTTTATCAAACGCCACCATTTTGATCGTTGGAAGATTAGGGGAACGAGACCGAGGTAAATGCGCCAGCTGGGGAGGGTTTGAAGGGGGAGAGGGGGCCCAGTGAAAGGTGGTATAGTGCACGAATAAGAGGGCAAAGAAACTTATTTCTTCTGATTCTCACGGACCGTCGGAGAAACGTGCTAACGCTGCAAGGTAAAAACGACTTTATGGTTTAGTTGGCATTATGGGTTTAAGACGATGAAATGCCAGCGTAAGTGGAGATGAGAAGAGTGAGGGCTTAAAAAAAGGGGGCAGGGGGGAGGAAGGGAGAGAGAGAGAGAGAGAGAGAGAGCGTAGTTTGCAAAAAACTGTGCTTAAATCTGATTTGAGGGGTAGTTTCCACGAGAATTGCCGTGGCAGTGAGGACAATCGAAATTCATGCAAAAGTTATAACCACTTTAACGCAACTGCTCCATAACTTTATACGCCATCCCTACCAATGACTTTTCCCACTTCTGGGTATGACCCCATTTCATTTATTTTTCTATTTAATTTCTCACAATTTTCGGTGGTTTTTCACCTCTTGTTATATTGCAGAGCTGGGGCTCTTATCCCCCATCATTTTCCAGTTTATTTCACCCCATCTGGCCTTCAAGTCATGTCGTGATGTGAGAATGAAAGATAGAATGAGATTGCGAGTACAGATAACCGGGGTTACAGGTGAAAATTTATGATGACCACAGTCACCTTCTATTTATTTTTCCCGTTAGCCGTTTGTCCAGTATTCGATTTCATTCGTGGGAAAGCCCCATCGTGTTTCCATTCAACCCGCAAAACCCATCTCAAAATTGTTCCAACACCCTTCTGGTTATTCAACGATGATGGGAAAAGGAAGTATCGAAGCAGTGGTTCGGAGAGAAGGAAGAGAGTCGATTAGCGACCATGTTCAATCGTCGATTCATATTCGCTGTACGTGAGGTGCCGTTGGTGGACGGTTATCTGTATTGGGGGCTCCCATGGAGCCTTCTCCAACAGCCAACAGTTACTTGGATTTGTAGATGTTCAATTCAATGCGTTGTACTCAGTGGTGTATCGAGCTCCTACCGTGTACTACACAGGCGCATTTGAATTACCATATCGCACTGCTGGTATTGAGCTTCACTATCATCAATTTGATTTCGGTGAGACCGGAGGGCTTACGATCGCTTCAAAAATCTTCATGAATTTACAAAACTTCGTTGACTCGTGTAACAATCGTCGAGGAATTTGTGGAGAGAATTTTTTTATGTAATCCCGGAGAACCTGGATCCTGGATTATTTGGAGAAATTGTAGTGTGGTACACTGATAGGAAAAAATACTTTTTTCGAGGGAATTTTATTTAGAGTCATTATGATTAGATTGTAAATTTGTAATTTGGAATGTGTAGAAGCTCAATTTAAGGATTGAAGTCATTCCATGAAATAAAATTTCTTAACCGAGGATCATATCTGGTTAAAAAAAGAAGAACTTTTTCATTCTTGTGGAGAATTCATATAACTTGACTTCATGATCTATTTTAGTTGATTCAAGCAAATATAATTCATAAATAAATGATTTATGTTCGTTGTGGGGCCTTATATATAAAATAATTTTTTTCATCAGCGTAAACACTCGATTACTCGAACTTCTGGTCATATTTCCGAGTTGTGTATGCGAAGGTACTCAAAATTCCGTCGTGTTAATTAATATTTAAAGCGATACTTCCAGTGAAAGCTCTTGGGATGTTACATGCTTTCATCAAGTCATATCTCGAGACAAAAAATCAAAATTGTAATTGAGATAAAACGGAATGCGCAATATCGTGCGCCGAGCGATGCAGATGCACTCTCCTTTACTTTGTATTGTCTCATATAAAAATTAAATGCTGTACTGGATTTGTATTTTAGGGCTTATAAAAACTGTACTACCGAGTGATTTCCAGTAAAGAAGAAAATTGGAATATTAATAATTGAGTGGTTATTCGCCGACGGGCTTGAATCTCTCTTCCTTCATCTCACTACACTAATACTTCAACCGTCTTTCCTCTCGTACAACGAGCACCCGAATGCATTTATTGTAACATTATATAAAAGTTTCTTGTATATAACTCACCTGCACACGAGACGCGCATTCTCACCCTTGAATGTGTAAGGTGGAATACTAATAGAGAGCAACTTCAGTCCCTCAACTGAAACAGAAATACAGGAGAGAAATACTGTTAAAGAATCAATGCAGACAATGTGATAAAACCGGGTAAAATATTGCGATATAAAAGCGACATGGAGAGACATTCCCGGTAATAATTATCCTCACAAAAGGATAAACGCAAATCATTGAATTTTTCCCCCAATTTATATCCCAAAGTGCGACAAAAATTTATGTTAAATAATAAAATTTATCATATCAGTAGCGAAGTCGTAAAACGAGATAAGTTGGCCTATCTGTGAGTCGAGCTTTCGAGCAATATCTCTGCCAATTTAAGAGATAGCGAAATTTTCGTAATGACATTTGCTTTAGTACTCAATTCGCCTCGTAAAAAAGGTTTTAACACAAATTTAACTATCCGCCCTAGATTTCGAAATATTTAACAAAAACGGGTCGATAGCCAGAAGTGAGTTATCTCGTTTGGCGAAGTGTCGCCAGTGATGTGTCCATTACATTTTTCCCTTCCGTTTGGTTATTTTTATAGCACCAAAGAAATATTTCGTTCACATTTATCGGACTCTAGAGAGGAGAAAACAATAAAAAATTGTCGTTTTTTTCAATCCCCCGGAACCAACTTCATGTTCAATCGATTAATCATTAATTTTTCATGTCAGTTCTTAGTTTACGGACGTGTGAATCCTTTTCATATTTCTGTTTCGCTGCAAATAATTCCGCCCCAAACCGCAACTTTTTCTTTCGTACTATTATAAAAATTGTTATTGAACTCCTCACATTTTTTCATAAATCGATGAGCCAATTTAAGCACGGGTATAGCTGGTAGTGGCGCAAGCTTGAGTCAGTTGTTAACAATTGCTGGTAAAATTCACCAAATAATTTTCCCTGATGTAATTCGTACTTGGATCCACGACCCTTCACAATGCTAAAATACGACCTTTCTGATCGTCACCGGATCAGATACGGATCCAGTTAAGGTCGGAATTTACTGCGCCCCATTGCAATAGCTTCTCTTTTTCGAACTCCCCCGATTATAATCTGAAAGTCTAATCTTGAAATTCAGATCAGTATCAGATATATATTCTAGAGCTCCACTGAAATTGAGTCAACTTTTACTTGAAAACACATTTTAATTCGGAATTAATGTCGAAATTTTCAGGAATGACCAATTATCGGCTTTGCATAATTTTTCATGGTATGAATATTATTATGTTATGTTTAATGTGAAACCGATCTGATTTGATTTATTTTGGTTTTTAATTTCCAACTACTATACAAATATATGTTTATTTCAGATCCGATCAGTAGAGTCTTCCTATTTATTTACTTCTTTTCCCTCATCTATGTTCTCAACCCAATTGAACTAGTGCTAGATAATCAAAGACTCCCTTGGTTCTATCTTTGAACAATCAGGTAGTGAAGGCGAACGCAGTATTCCAATGTGACCCTTGACCCGCTTGAAGCAACAAAGGAGTCATTCAGTGGAGGCTTCAGCTCCCTCGACATTGCATGACCACTCGACCTCTTCGTTGGTCACGCCAAGTCCAGAACATTCTCTTTCATGAAGAAAGGGCCCAATCGATTGATGTTGCTTTCCTGCCACGGTGCTATTTTACCTGTACCACAGAATCTATGAAAAGTAAGAGAACAATGGAGGAGAATGAATAATGGAGGCACTTTCATGATAAGAACTGTCAGATAAAATTATTTATATATTTTTTTCAGAAGATCGAGAATAAAGAGGCCCAGTGATTAGAGTAACAGCACCAGTAGATTGGTAAAAGTTGGATCTTAATAGAACTAAGAAGCATCGAGTGGTACTCTATTGTCTCTCGCAAATATTTTGCACAGTTCTTGAACCTTTCGTTGCAAAAAAAAATTTTATTTGCGCCAGAACTAGAAGTTTTACTGCCTCAAATATGAACTTCCACCTAATTTCGGTAAAAATCCCCGAGAAATCCCCAGAACTTTTCCCAAAATCGCCGAAAAAATGCCCAAAGAATAGCGGATCTCTGTAACCGGAGTAGAATTTTTATCGACAAGTTCATTCCGTGTAAAAACATTTGTCAAAAGTGTTTGCGTTCGGATTTCAATTTTATAAATTATGCAAGAATAATGTCAGCCTTCAAAATTTAGTACTCTGTACTCTGTGATTCCAGAAAATATATTCGAGTTATTACCAGTTTTTCCATTCCACTTTAACCTAAGAAAGCGCAGCGTTCGCAACGCAAACTTTTCCAAGAGAATTCCTCATTCGTATAACGTTTTAACGTCTGGAACACCGACATGGTGTGCAAAATTTACGCTACTGCCGGGCTACTTCGATACCTGAAGGACTCGTAAATTATGCCAAAGAATTATCGATCCGGTTGCCCCACCAGCCTCGCTTCCCTGCACTGTGACGTGTCTGACTATATACGTACAAGTTCTACTCCAAAGTAGGCCCCAGCCAAGTTGCTCTTCACACACGGGCGTTGCTTTACTTTCCTCATCTCACTATCCTTTTTCGCTTCCTACCGCGAGAGTGCATTTTAGTCCGACATACCGCCAGCGAAAATTCCCATAACTCGGAGAATTTTTAAAATAAAATCTGTTTCTTTCTCGCAATAATGAAAACAAAAATTAGAAATTTCCTCACTCATGACAGGACAATGATAAAGTCGTTCATAAAATAATTAAAATAGGGGAGAAGATGACAAAGAGACAAAAGAAAATATATTCGGCGTATTCGTCTCATAAATAAATAAAGGACACAAAGGGATTTCATTTTGTGCCTATCTCATCTCTCTTCTGCACGAAAGAAAAAACTACTTGAATCAGGTATGAAATACCTGATTTGATTCTTTATTTTTAGTTGTTTTTATTTGTTTTTATACCTAATTTTTCAAGTATTTTGACTCGATAAACATCAGTGGCGAAGTGGTCAAATGAGATAAGTAATTTTTTACCATCGGCCAATTTCTGGTAAATATCTCAAAATTCAAGAGAGATGGCACCATTTTTATCCCAACCTTTTTTGTGGAACAAATTGAGAACTAAAATAAATGCTATTACAAAAATAGCGCTATCTCTCTCAGATTCTGATATATTACTCAAAAATTCAACTCCAAGATGAGCTCGCTTATCGCGTTTTCCTTGGCCATTCCGCGACTGAAATAATCTTTTATCAGTTCATGATTCATGATTACTGCATGCAGTTAACGATTTAGTGTATTTCATCAGATAAGAAATCAAACAAAGACAAAAGCGTTGGTGAGGCTATATTCTCATGATATACCTCACGCAGCAGCATGAATGCAGCCTGACTAATAAATTGATGTGAAGAACTCCATAAAAATTTTACATGGCCCATGGCACCACGGAATACTGATAAGTGGAGCCAGAGTTCGGCAGTGGAAGTGTTCAGTAGTGAGGGTGAGGGATGACGAGGGATGAAGAAATACCGGGTTGTGCTGATGGCTATTAAAAAGATCGAAATGCGCGAGCCAAATGGCCAGCAAAAGTGCGAATACTGAATTCACAAAAGCCGTTATAACTCCATTGCTTTCTATCGTTAAAAAAAAATTTATAAAACTTCATGAGACAAGTGACAATGAATGTGACTGTACTTTTTTAATTTTCAAAAAGATAAATTACGACAAAAAATCATTGAACTTTTTCAATAAGTTCCAGATGAGCATGATGCAGTGCCTAAAGTTGGTAATAGTTAAATAATTCACTGGTATAAAAGAATATTTAAATTTCAGTTGAACTAAAGTGAGCATAAATTGTCAGGAAAAGAGGCAAGTTACCATGGGCAAAAGTTTAGGACGATATGGAGGAAAATGTAGACCACGTATAAAGGAGTCGAGGGAAAAGGAAGAAAGTGAATAAAAAGAGTAAAACTATAAGGTCGAGTGGTAAGATATTTATAATTGAAAAGTACCTCGTGTCACAGTTGTGAAAACACGAGCTTTTTTTCGTTGTTGATGTGTAATCAGGTAGACTGCAGCACTGTTTGGATGAAAAGAGATAAGGTGGTGGACAAACAATGCTGAATTTGTCTTTAATTAATAACGATGACGTGGTCGAGAGATCTGGAGAGCTCAAAGTGAAGATAGGTGTCTCTTCTGGGGGAGGGAAATGGGAAGTGAGACGAGTGGAGGGCGCAAGGGAGGAGTTAGAAAAGGGGAACAATGAGGTGAAAATGAGAGAGATAGTTAGTTGCCTGTCACTTCGTAATTAACACCTATTTCCCTGTTCGTCCTTTCGCTACCGGTGTATGTCGGAGCGCCTAATTGCCACAGGCCAGAGGTGCCAGCACAGCCAACGTCACCAGTAAAGGCCAGAAGGCTCCTCGGTCACGTGCCGCTCGAGCACCTCAAATAATTTTGTGGTTTATGGGTATGACGCTGTCATGGCCCAGCACCTCCCCCCATTTTTTTTTCATAAATAACATGCCCAATACTTCCGTCATGGGAGTCTTTGTTCGTTAGCTCAGATGAGTTATCTTCGTTTTGACAAATTTAAGTAAATAAGCTGGTTATCGTGACGGAATCATGATTGCACAGCCGGACAAATACATGTCAATATTGACACACATTTATTTGTTGGTATGTCACGCTGTTTATGGGTCGATCAATAGCAATGCCATGTGAAAAAAAATTGTCGTTGATCTAGTACAGATTAAAATTGATGTAGCGAAGAGACTGTCATTAGAAAAATACAAATGGCTCAGTCAATCCTCGCTGTTCCTTTCCACCCTCACCCCAACCCCCTTAACATTGTACAGGACGTTTGAGGGTTGTCCTATACCTAAAACGGGATTACGTTCGTAAATCTTTGAACGTAGCGAACTACAAGCAGAACGAATCGGTGGTTCTACTTCACCAAACCGCTTTGTTCGCCAGCCCCGTGACCAGGTCTTCATTCGTTTTTTTAACCTTTTTCCGGTTTGTTCCGACGACTGAAAATAGAAGGTTGTAGACTTTTTTTTTAGTTCTCTGAGATTTAACTCGACGTGACCTATTGGCTCGGCATTAGTTCAAAGTTCACCACATTTCCTGACCCAGTCTGTCTCTTTTTTTTCCTTGAACTCTGAATTTAAATATTGGTTCCTCTTTCGTTTCTTCGTCCACCCGTCGGTAATGTGCAGTATGACGAGGAAATACCAATAATTATTTTGAGCGTTCATTGTCACAGTCATTTTCACCTACTGTTTTAGTTGAAAAATTTCATTTTATCCGGGAAAATTAAATCAAATGACGCTGAATCAAGTAATGCAGTCCCGATAGCTGGGGTAGCACTGCGAAATTCAATTTATTGGATATACTGTTCACTGGATCTTACAATGAAAAAAAAAACTGACTGGGGGTAGCTCTTATCCTATTTTCCTCCGAGAAACTCTGACTTCTATCACAATGGGCTTCGGTGAAATAATACATAATGGAATGGTTTCGAGACGAGTCAAACATTTCTCCAATCTTAACCGCGAATAATAATTGAAATAACGATTCTGCATCGAGTTCTCATCGAGAAATTCCATCTGTTCGTGTTCGATAAAAAATTAGAGGTGATTTAAATTAAAATATTGAAAGGGAATTCCCAACAACAGATTTCATTTTGTATAGAGTAAAAAAACTTCTTCTTTTCAGGAACAGTTGTAGACAAATAGTGGTGGATTCTGGGGAAATTACTTGGAGGATAAAAGAAAATTCCCAGTTATTATTTCGGACGTCTGGTGATGGTAGGACTTGATAAGACTCGAATTGGTTATCGATAATGAATAGTGACAATAATCTATTTGAGGATACATTATTTGAATAAGCTACTTGACTTGTGTGATGATATTAATTTTCATAATTTGAAGAATAATCGATATTTAAATGTTACTGTCACATGTGCTAAAACCTCAACCACTTTAAACTGTCAAATTTCCATGCAATTTTAACTTTTTTTATCCCTCTGCTGCCTCATAAATTATCGGGTGCTCTTTCTCTCTCTCTCAGAGTATTTATGTACATAAATACACGGGTTTATGTCCCATTTTAAACTACAATAAAAAGAAAGAGAAAGGCTCTCACAAAAAAGGACACAAAGGACCACCATAAACGCCAAAGTCTAGAGGAAGAAGGACGGAAGGAACGAAGTTTTCACCAAAAGGTCAGTCACTAAGACTCCAAGTGTTCCTTAAAATTATTTCTCGAGTTACTTCAAGTTCCTGTCCATAGTCCAATAAAGGAATGCAGGGAGTCCATGGATGAACTGACGGTCAACACGGAGAAGCAGATAATCCGGGTATTAGAACAATCTCCCACATTAGACAATGAAACGGCTGACGAGGTGGTCAGACTATGAAAAAAAAATCTTGTGCATATTTACTACCGACAAGTAAAGTTAATTGGCATTAACATAGGGTCCTAAGTAAATATATTTTGCCTGCAATAATTTTTCAGCTCGACGGAATGCGAAATCTTCAGGGAATCCACAGGAATATACAATATATTTGAACCCCCATGTGATCGAATGATGAGGTTTCTGTTGGGAGCCCTTAGAATCAACAATTGAAGTGTCCAATTTAATCTAGAGCCATTATTAAAATAAATAAACAAAAACAGTGAAATTTGCCATGGACTAGGCAGAGAGAATAGTTAAATGATTTTGAATATCGATAAATTTGTCACAATTCGAAATAATTTTTCGCTGACTGGAAAGTTGATTGTTCATAAATTATCGTTATTCAATAATCATTAGGGAATGCTATTGAATTTATTCGATGACTGATTTAGTTCTCCAATCTATATTAAACCGAGTCACCTCGTCTCCGCTCATAACGTGACCACCATCTGCTAGCCATCCCCAACCCTCCCTCCATAAGTTTTTCGAAGAAATCGCCACACAACGATAAAAAACTTGCAACGAGTTTGCACGTCCTTAATTGATCACAAGCTCTACCATTGAATTCCCATCCCCCGACAATTGGCGATCCACTGAGAATTTCAATCAAATTAAAGAGAACGTGACGGGATGAAAAAAATTGAATGAATAAAAAAAATTCACTTTTTTCGCATGTTTTGCGATTATCGATTTGGTTTTCTTTGCCTTTCTGCCACTTCAGTTATGAGGGTCTCTTCTGCAGTCACGCAGCCCCAAACTCAGTGTATGACTGATTCTGAAGGAGACTAAAATGCACGCAACGAGCCGCGACATTAATATTAATTGCCCAACCACATGCACACACATTCCCCACTATTTCTTTTTTAACTTTCCCCAGAGCTTCTATTCTTCCAACTTTTGAGCTGTCGTCACACTCCCCCTTGCGGTCCACTTATTTTTTTGCTTTATACCGAGCGAACTCACCCCAAAATATATCCTCTTAACGTCTCTCATATTCTCATGCGCAACGGCGAAGTATTTTGAAGTGCATCACTTAGTCTCGACTCCATTAATTCTGAATTATTGTCACTTAATATTATTCAGGTATGCACCCAGAATGGTCCCATTTATTTCACGAGTAGTAATGAAACAGGGTTATGTTGTTCGTGTGCTATTACTCAAGAATAATAATGATCCTTATCCCGAAATTGGAACTCTCATGTGAAAGGTAATTATGCGCTGCTGTATCTTCAGCGAGCGAATTCCCAACGAAACGTGAAAAATATTGTTTCAAACGATTACTCATTTCACGAATCGCAAAATGTAATCATATAGGTAATTCGAGAATGGAGGTATGTACACATATGAATCTTGTGCCTGGCGTGGTGACAGTGGGTTTGTGGAATTCATTGCCATGTTGTACATAACGTTTGCGAAATTATATGATTACAAAGATGGGGTGTGCACAGAGACAGTTATTTGGAGAATTTTAACAACTTGTTCACCAATGGCACCAGAAATATCTCCGAATTTTGACGACATTATCCTGAGAATTCAGAATCTTATGATTTTCCAATGCATGTTGATTAAATAATTCCCTAAATTTTTCATCCCATTTGCCAAGTTAATCCGATGAAGTTTTTAATACTGATGGGTTACTGATTTTTGATGAATCATAACTTTTGAAAGGCGATTCTCAAATCCCAATGAATTAACTTTGTCGTTGTTGAATAATTCAATTTTTTCTCAACTCATTAATGAGTTGACGCAAGTTTACGAGTCTCACAGGAATTTTTCGAGTATTTTATTTTCTCCATGTGCTGGGAATAAATTACCCTTCCACGTTTATAGGAGCGAGAAAAACAATCAACATGAATTTTATCAGTGCCCAGTGCATGTGGTATTACCACATATACAATTCCGGTATTTTTTATCAGCGTGAAGGCTAAATCCTTCAATTCCGGGAAATGTGATATGAAAGAACAGAAGAAAATTGGAAAATATTTAATGCTACCCTTTGGATCCAATGCTTACGAAAGTATAATATTTTTTACATAAAATAAAAGTATCCAATTTTATACTTCTATCAACTACTTAAATCCCCCTCTACCAATAGACAAATTTATCTTTCTGTGATCATGTAAACAGTAAAAAAAATCGGTATGGACTTTCGGTATCGACAGCGATAGCTGAAAAAAAAACACAAATTCCAGTCTAATTTTTAATGTAACGAACCTCCGAAATTTTGGAACTTTGAATAATTTTACTAGCATAGTACTTATCATTCTTATTATAATAAAATTTAGTTCCCATATAAATCCTATTTTTTTCCAAGTAATGTGTAATAAACATTTTTGTGCGTGTGTGAACAACTCATAACAAATTCCCATCGCCTCTCCGCAGTAAAATAATTTCTATAGGAATTAATTAGAAATGAAAATCTACTCAGAATTCGCCCGCAATAACACTTTATGCAGACAGTTATTCTTTAATACTGATGCATGACATAAATTTAAAAATCCTCTATCACACACACGAATTTTATTTATAACCATTGCAAATGGAAGACACTGAATGGAAATGAATGCCCTGCCCGTCGTTACAAATAACTTTGGAGTGCTTTAATCTGTGCATATAGCAAATGGTGGTCTTCCATTTGCCACGATATGGTGGGTAATGGGGTCAACATGTTTCTGGTGAGACAGCTGGGAAAGAGCACTGAGAGCTATCAATGTACTGTAGTACCTGCGTGGGGACAAGAAACCATAATCTCGTTACGGACGCTCGTTTGAAAATGTACGAAAACAGACCAGAGATAGTAGTTACGATATTCCTCTCCAGTAACATCGATGTAATATTCCATCTTGATTATAATAATGGTAATCATTCAATACCGCACAGCTTTATCAACATATATTGCTGTCTGTTATTCAAATTAAAATTTAATATTCATTGCACAGATCCTGAAAGTCTTGAAGAAGTGTGGAGTTGAAATTTTGCAGATATAGCAGCTTAAAATCCAGTTTCTCTGGTCTTCACTGCTGATGTCATCTACGGAAAACTCTGAATTGCTCTGGAGTGATGCCAGCCAACTCCTTGTTGCGACAGCCATGAATTCACGCACGACCTTCGAGTCCTACATATACCTGAACGACTTTTGGACAAATGCCCACAGAGATGGGCTGGGAATGTTGAGATTTCATTGAGCTCGCGCATCAAATGGTGTGACAATGGTGGATTTCTACCCGAGGGAGGTACAGTAAAGAAGTTGCGAACATGTGCTGAATTATCAGTCGTGCTGAAAGGGAAGGTGATAAGGACATGGGTAAACGACCTTTAGTTTATTTCTTCTAATTAGAAATTTATTCCAGGATTTTCTTCGGCGGAACCCGGAAATGTTTGTCGTCTTTAATGTCGTCTGAATCACATGATATATAAAACGGGTGAAAATGTGGTATTAAAAATATATATTAAATATACATCAGGGAAATATATTTAGTTTATTATTCGATTAAAGAATGACATTTCGTGCCGAGAATTCCTGTCTGTCGAAGATATTTCGGAAATGGTTGGAATAATCAAAGGATTTTCAGGAGATCTCTCTGGTGATTCCAACCGGCTGTTTGGAGATATGTTTGAAAAGGAGCTTTCAAGACCATTGTCCCCAGGCAAATTGAAAACATATTCAGGAAAAATATTGTCTTTCGAAAATCTTCGAAAGAGGCTTTTGGGTCATCACGAAGATCTCCAGATGGCAAAGTACAGTATAAAAAGAATCTTTTTATAAACGAACTGAGAAGGATACGACATTGAAATAAATCATGTTCATTATTCGGCGCGCTTTCTCCAGACTCACCTCAATCACGAAGTCGAAAATCTCTGTAATTATTCTCTGTTATCTTATAGGCGTCTTAGAAATCAGAACTGACTGGTGCCTGCGTGCTTGGTAGGTACACTAACAGTACGCATAACTTTCCAACTATCTCAACTAAACACAGACGTCAAACGGCGAAGAAATCACTCACGGTATCTGACAATAAATCCTCTTTCTATTTATACACCTGGAATATAATATTTGTTCGGGTGTGAATGAAAACGACAAGTGAAGGATACTTATCGTCTGAATGATCGGTTGACCTCATTAGTCTTATTAATTTATGTATAACAAGATTCTCATAGGATACAATACATGGGTATAATAACAGGACAGTTCATCGCGTTGTCAGGATAATTACCAGTACAGATTAATTAACTATAATAATCCGTAATTTTCAAAAATTGTGGATCATAAATGGATTGATTGGACGCCTGCTAGAGCTAACCTACAATGCTTTTACATATTTAAGAAATCTTGACGCGTTTTCCCCAGAAATTTGTCATGAAGTTCTGTCTGAGTTAGGATTTCCATTCCTGACATATTTTTTAATTCATACGCGAGGAATTATTATTTTCTACTAAAGAATATAGACTTGGAATCATCATTTAATGCCTTACAAATAGAAAAATTCTTCCCGTATTCAGTCAATGAAACTCGCATGAATTGCCCTCCAGGGTAACGACTTATACGTCATGATTACCCTTATTATTGCATTTAGCATCGTGTCCAACTTTTTTTCATGTATTTACACGCATCGTAAACACTTCACTAAATCTTCAGAACTAAAGGCATCAGGGTCAAGAAGAATTTCAAACCCTCTTCAAAAGTTAAGACTGGAACGCTCCAAAAGTTTGTTCATTTTGAACTCGGCAAAAAGTTTACAAGATCGTTCATTTACTCAGTGTATTATTGTTAGAGTCGATTCAAATTAACGTGCTCCTATTGCAATGGTAACTGCCAATTACATAAGAACAGATGTACGACATGTTACAGAGAGTAAAATTTTATTCCAAGTTCAAATGAACTTGTGATTTGTAGAAACTTCACTAAAGTAGTTTCCCTCCAACTAGTTATATACTGATACACTAAATTCTGGTTATTGTAACACAGACATGGAAAGATGAATCGTCGAAGGCAACTGTAAGACCCACAATGAGAAAAAAAAGTTCTTTGACAAGTATGTCTCCACTTGTATTAAGAAACTTATATGTAGAGTTCAAGAATTGATAAGAGAAAAAATATGTTGTTCCGAGAAGGAAAACTTTCGTTAAAATTTTCATGAGTTTGAAGACCAGGATTTGTTTACGTTATCAAAGTTACTTTTCCAATTGTATCTGGTGGAAACGGTCTGTTCGACAATTGCTCAATGAAAGCTCAAATAGTTAAAGGCAAATCTACTTTATTTGTTCGTAGAAGTTGCGTTCTGATTCTCAATCTGTTGTATCGCATCATCCGAAGAAGTGTAAAATCCTGGGATTATATTTTCCGACTGTAGAACATTTTTTCTCCAGCCAATTTAATGCCGAAGCCATAACACTGATTGACGGTGTGACAAATACTGACATAAATCGAGATTGTAAATAAAAATCATAGCAATAGCACCACTCGTTAAAAATCCCAGAATAAAAAATTAATCAGTGAATAATTGTTCACGAAAAACATGAGATCACTTACCCTCTTGCTGCAGGAGTACAACAAGAAACACCACTATAAAATCCATCATGAACTGTTGATTCCTTATCAAATGATGAATGATCAGTTCTTCAGGGATGTGTCCCCGCAACTCATTATCATTTTAATCACCTAATCCGCACTAAGACAACCCTCCTATTTCAATCGATCCTCATTGACAACTGATATAATCAAAAAGAATCGTCTGGCAAATATGTTCTTCCACTCATTTCGTGTTCGACCGGAATTCCCACTTTGAAGTAACAATGACTCGGCTGTTCACTGTGGTTCAATTATCACTTTGTTCAATCATAATTGGGGCACCTATTCATGTGGAATGATCACTCACAGCTGAAACACAACACGTACATACAGATAAGGATGGAAATCCCTTAATTGCAGTGGCATTGTTATTCAACCGTCAATTAAATTTAATGATTGTTCTTGAGATGGAGCACTGAAAACCATGGAGTGGAAAGGGGTGAGTATTGAGAATATTCTGTGTCGCTAATAATATATAAGACAGTTTGTTATATGTACCAATTTAATTCCAAATAATTCTCGTTGAAGTATGTTTTTAACGCTTGAATTTGTAATTTCCATTGTAAAACCAGTTAACAACATCCAAGATCCATTTAGCTATCTACTGGGGAATCCCTCTTTTATTGTAATACACTTTATCCATAAACTCGAAGGTTCTTGTCTTCGGTACTTAAAACATCACTTGTGCTACAAGAGAATATACAAACAGCTTATTCGGTTCTCATACCGAGGATCACGTAATTCCTATGGGAAGATGAGCACCTGAATTACTCGTTTGATAATGTTGTATGAAAGAGGACAATTTACATAATTTATATTCGTGAGTGCAGGCAGTATAACGTGAACATGAAATGTGATTATCCAACAATGACGTGTGAATATACATTTAAAAATAAATTATTTCGCGGAAATTGACAAGGTCTAGTATTTGCACAAGTTGATAGTTATTGGGATAGGGAGAGTTTTATCAGTATATTTTTTCTTTGATCAATTGTAAATGGCAAGGGGGAAATTTGGAATAAAAAAATTGTATAGGGTAGCAGATTCAGGTCGAGCGCACATTCGGAGTTGAGAGATTTTCAAAGCAACTTGTTGCAAGCTTCAGAGGGCTATGTGTGTTGACTATGAGCGGAAAATACTCATATTCATGTGCAGTCCAGCGTGGTCGAAGTGGTCTAGTTCTATTGGGCCAATCGAAGATATTGGAATTTTCTCGGGGGAGGGGAGTGAATGGGGTTAATGGATATCTATGAATTGCTGAATGTTGGTGAATTTATACAGCGAGAAAAATGCTGCCAATGAAGTAGATGGTGAAATCGAATTTTTAAATGTTGCGATGATAAATTGATCATTTATTGGTCCATTAACAGATTGAGACGGGGATTTTATCTTTAGAAGAAAAATTTCATGACGAGGGCTGGTGATTATGGAGATTACGTGATCCCAGATAATTTGGGTGATGGTAACCTTTGATTCAGTAAATAAATTAATTATTGATTTTTATAATTTTGTTGGTTTACGTGCTCATACATGGAAAATTCAACGAAGCTCTAAAATTTTTAGCAGCACTGAGGTGAGATTTTCTTATGAAATCTTCCAGACAGGACTTTTTATTACTTTTTAATTATTGACGTGGTATAATATATGAACCTCATTTTTCTTCTTCTTGGAAGAAAATTATTCATCTCAATTGAGCATTCATTAGACTAGAAGAGTGTATGCAATCAAGGGTAATAGCTCCTGAAATATTGACGACAAAATATTAGATTCAGGATGTAATTCATATATTATGGTTAATTACTGCTGCTTGCTCTTATCATTCGATCTTCATTTCTTGATACCAACTTTATATTTTGTATCGTAACCGTCTTGTTTACGCTAAAATTCTGAGTTTCATTACTTCTCCTCGCCCGTAATTTCTAATTCAAGTTTATGCGTGTACCTGGGTTTATCACAAAATATACTTAATTAAAGTATGTATATATATATATATTTCCGTGAGACTAGAATAGAAAAGAATAGAATAGAAACACGGGGCTAATCAACATCTCGCTCGGAGTCCCCTCAATCGTAACGACTGTTGGTTCTATATTTTAGAAAATCATTGGACTAAATCACAGATGTACAACAGTTTTTCATTTCTCCATTAATTCCCGAATTTTAAGTGATCAATATTTTTTTAATTCCATGGAAATCAAAATATGATGGAACGTTCGACGAAGCGTATCCTATTTTTTAAATATCCCCGACAATATTTTACTGTTCTGATTTCAACGGTATTAAAATATTCCATACTGGTGGCTTAATCTGCCAATCCCATAGAAATTGGCCGTGGTTATCGTGCAATGTTTATGTACAAAATCACTGATGCACTCGTGGTTACGATGGAAGGAATTAGTTGTTAACAAACAACCTCTAGACCCATTCGAATAATTTTCAGTACCTACTGTGTGCATATGTTGGACTTATAACCATATTGCTCGAGGCAGTCAACATCGCTCTGTAAGTATGCCCTTCCACTATTAATACCAGTATCAGTAATTAAAACTGTGCTGGCGTTAATTAGTGTATCTCCCATTCACGCTATTTATATTTGGTAATAAATTAGCAATGGGGTTTTAAATGGACAGGTTGAACTTCATTATTTTATATTGCACTACTTTATATCATCATGACTAATTCGCTGATTTTCCCTTTCATTATATCTACAAAAATTCAACATTTAATAAATATTTTAGTACCGGAGTGGTAAACCGAAATGAGTCACTTTCGACTATTGACCAATTTTAAAAGATACCTCCGAATCCAAGGAAGATGGCGATATTTTCATTGGAACCTTTTTTATGGAGTTCATTAAGGGCTATAATAGGGATCTTCACAAAAATTCCGCTATCTCCCTTAGATTCTGCGATATCCTTAAAAAAAACCACAGCGATGAGTCAACTTATCTGGATTTACCACTTCGTTACTGAACTTCTTAATTTCATAATCGAATGAAAATAGATGTAAAGCCGTCCAACGACCGCTATAATGCGGGGAACAAAATAGAAAAAAAAATCGATCAAATCAGTGGCCAGAGATTCAGAAAAAAATCCCCCACCTACGACTCGTACACATGTACGACCTTAAATACGTGGAATGGTCAGAAGTTAGTTGGTTTATAACGAATAACAAAACAAGAAAATCCCATTTAATCAATTTTCCAGTCCCCAAAAATATCAGGAAATTTCTCTGATGAGTAATTTCCTTACCATTTCGTTTCCCCGGGACTAAGTCCCGATGAAAGACTCAAATCATTTATATCCCACTCAACGAATGTCCAATGAATTCTAAGACACTGAAGATTAATCACAATGAGCAGATTGATATGTATCTTGACTTCCCGAAAACAATGGACATTACTGAATTAATGAAATCGATGAAGACCACATTTGATTACGACAGTATCACGAAAGTTTGTTAAGCACGCGAAGAATTTCCCCCTTCCCACCCCCATGACCATCACCCCGAATGCACTCGCTATCAAATTAACCACGAAAACATTTTCATCAGAACATGAGTAATGACAACCGATTTATCCACTTGATATTAAAACAAATCACAAATTAGCGTGAGATTTAAACACCTTCAATTTCACACATTTGAATTCCAAATTCTAATGCCACTATTTATTTACCGATAAATTGTTATTCATTCATCATAAACCGATTTTCTTATGAAATTTTAACATATATCCTGCGCACGTGACAGCGTGAGGGAGGGAAAAGCTCACGCTGCGAGCGGCCGTTGCCGACTACGAAAGCTCGACGGTGTATTTCGTGTTCAGAACACTTCATACCTGTGCGCACGCGCTTCACGCATTCACCAAAATTTTTCTCTCGCACGAATTCACCAGCACGCAAAGTTTAAATGCATATACTTCTTCTTGTTGTCACTGATTATTCACTGGCGCAAGCGTATTTATGATTTTTTTTTGTCGGACTATCCGTCGCATGGATAATTACAAGTGTTTGAGGTTTCAATATCACAAAGTGAATACGTGGTGGTACACACAGGCATGGTTTCAGACTGTAGAATCTTCTATATGTATACAGATTGTCGTTTCAGTGATCAATCATCTCCTGGCTTGCTTGTACCATATTTCTCGACTTGTCTGGCTCACAGTGACGATATATATTTTTTTTCTTTCATGCTCGCTTAGCTTTTCTCACAAACTCGGATAGAACCGTGGACAGATAATCCTTTTTGTCTTCCATCTCGTTAAGGGTGTGGACACAGATGAGGGAAAAAAATTTGCCTGTTAAGATCAAAAGCATCAGCGTTCTTACTCCTCGCGTAATGGTATTAGTGACGAAAATACAAAAAATTACGGAAGTAATTTCTGGGATGAAGGAATGACGAGGAGAAATGCCAGATGGTGGTTTTAAAAAAATATTTTAGTGATTTTGCCCAGTCGCGACCCATCGAGTGCACTCGATAAGGCGAAGGATTGGCTTTTTGCAAACGAAATTATTGATGTCTCACTGAGACTTTGCTACAGAAATTTTGCTATAGGAAAAAAAACAGACAGCTGGAAGCCCTAATGACGAGTACAAATTTTTGGTCTTTGACGATTCGAAATATCCGGGTAGATTTAATGAATTGCGTGATTAAACTTTATGCTTCAATCGTTGATTCTGAGGGCTCCTAACCGAAGCCTCATGATTCGATCACATGGGGATTCAAATCTATCGAATATTCCCGGAATACTTCATCACATTTAACCAGTTATTTGATTATATCATATTCCGTCGATCTGAAAACTGATTGTAGGAGACATCAACGGAATCACATGCAGTAAGGTATTCCTAATGGAATTCTCTTATCATATGAAAATGTCTGTCAGTGTAGTAATTATCGCTCGAGCTAATAACAGGCACAAATTGACTGCAGTATCCGCTAATAATTTTATACAGAAATCAGTCTTGAGGCTTTCATTAACTCAATAAAAATGACACTTACAATGTTTCAGCAAATCCGACTAAAATAAACCCCTAGGCTCAATTTAATGAAGAAAGTTCGTAACTTCAAGAAGCTCACAGTACTCATGCTTCGTCGTGATCGGATGGAGCAAGAATCAATTATACAGTTTGAACTGTACTTGCAAGTCTAGTTGTAATATATAATGTAACCTAAATTGAATGAAAACAAAGCCAATGTATTATTTTAATTTTGAAATATGCATGATGAAACCGGCGAGAAATGCGGTGACTGAATGCATAAATAATTTGTTAAGTGGAAGATGCATGGTTTTGAGCTTGCAAGATTCATCTTCAAGAAGCACCAGCAACATATAAATATATATGTGAGTGGAATCCGGCGAAGCTTAAAGGAAGATAAGAAATATAAAAGTAGAGGGAGAGAGCGACGACAAAGAGACAATCATCATGGTGACAGAAAAATAAATGAGCGTGCATTTTATTGAGCTGAGCGCATACACCCATACATACATACATATGTATACATATGTGGTATGTTATATTGAGAAATGGTACATTCTCACCAGTTTCTGTATGTGTTAATTCCGCCGATTAATCGCCCTTTTCTCAACTAATTTACAGCAACAGCAATTTAAAGAAAAGTAGAGATTTTTTTTAGAGCTGGTAATCAATATTAATCATTGACGACCTGCCGTTAAAAGAATATAAAAATTTTAACAAGATTGGCTTTTCAATTGGTGTGATTTTTTATTTTTAAACGAATGGCAGTTTCTTTTCTCAATGGAAATCCATTGGAATAATCAATAACTTTTAAAATTTTTAATTCCCTTATTTTCGGCTATTCCCGCCCTCCTTCTACCTCTAGATTTTCTTTAATTAATCGACCCTTTCCCCCCCTAACTACGAGAATGCACGGACCAACATTTTACCCCGCACCACATTTTTCAAAAAAATCCCAAAATAATATCTGTCCTCCACCCTAAGGACGTGACAAAAGGAAAGCAATAGAATAGCTCAATTAATGAAAAGAATGAAGTGATAACGATAATTAATTCTGCGAAACATAGAATGTAAAAGTTTTAATGGCCCCAATAAGGGTTATTATCTGTATAAAGTTTCTAACAAAGAAATTTTCCCAGTGAAAAGTTTCCTTTTACGATTCATAAAAAAAAACTGTTGCACGAGAATTCACTTGGTAAATCCATTGACACGCTCAAGTACCTTTCAAGAATACGAAAACGAGCTATAATCTCACACTCACAAGATACGTGTGAAAAGAAAACTCCTAGATATATAATAGTCAGTATTTTTAGCATAAACCTTTTCACGATTTATCACCGGCTGTGCATACCTAATATGCATCATCAAGATACTTGAGTTGAGAGCTGACATCATCAACGGTGGAGCAAGTCTTTAATCAATTATGTAAAATCTCCTAGAAGCCTCATCCCCCTGTACTTGGTAAGAAGGGCACTGTCCTGAACCTCTTTGTCGTATTTTCCTCATTCCACATATTCCCCAGTTTCTGTTGCACCAGTTTTCCCCCACATCGTAAAACCCCCAACCATTCCAACAAACCACCATCTCTAGTCCAGCCCATTCGTTGTTTATTAAAACTTCCAAATTAACTCGTTCCACACGCATCTCGTTTGTTTCCTTTTGTCACACGGATGGCTATTTATTACGATTCCACCGTAGTCCATGGTACCATTTCTCTAATCCACCCGAGCCCCAGTTCAACCACTGGACGACTGTATTCTCAACATACCAGAAATTGTTAAGCCCACCTCGAGAAACTCACACGCTCAGAATTCCGAGAATTTTAGTACATAGTCTTACACATATATATATATACACATTTTTTTTTCTTCTAATTTCCGGGCTTTTGTCCCATTTGTGCTCTCATCCTCGATTCTCGGAGACAGAATATTTACTTCCTAAATACGCACATCATCCGAGACTTTATATTTCTTCCATGATGACATTGGATTTGCGGTTCTCTGTACCATGACTGTGCTTCTTATTACGAAGCCAGAAATTTCAGACTGTGGGTGTATTTATGTGCTCATCATGGAGGTTTGACTCCGAGATTATAGTCCAGCTCGGAAAGGGATTCACAATGTATCAAAAATGCCAGAATGAGGATACAACATCAAGGTTTTAGGTGCACTCACAAAATCCAACCGCAAAGAACAACTACCGGGCTATTATTCCACTTGCATGCACCACTTGAATAGTTTGACACGAGTGATAGTAGTGAAATGGCTCGAATAGACCGACCCGCGAGATGCAATACGTGAACTTCTGATAAAGAGAAACGAAGTATCTGAAACTGCCCGGGATTCTAAGTGACGGGTGACTCGTGCAGATAGTGACCACTGACATTGATTTATGTTCTTGCTTAACAACATGAATTCATGAATACTTCACAACTAGTAATTCGTAGATGTGGAGGGAGAGAGACTGTGGCGGATACCACATTAGCGAAAAAAATCTCATCTGTTGATCACAATTACCGGAAGAGAGTTGATTGTTTTTCATGGATTCAGTCACAAAAATGTGAGACATCATCGAAATCGAGTAAATTCCCGTTTGATGAATGAGTTTTTTAGGTCTGGTAGAAGTTCTCAGTCAGATATGGCAAAATAGGTGATGATTCATTGACCTGCTGGATATAAAAATTCGAATATTTTAAAGAAGGTGAAATAGTATTTAGTATCCTACTGAATATATGAATCATTAATATTAATTGATATTAGAAACTAAAATAATCAAAGTAATACTCAATTGAATTTTCCTATTTAAATATTAGGGGAAGCTCCCACTTGAATATTCAAATTATTTAATAATTTTTCTCATGACGACAAGCAACGTAAAAATCCCTATTATCTGGAAAAAAATATTCTCAATAGAGAAACCTCTGCATAAAATCCCACTGATATGTCGATGAATCTGTGTCGAATCTCAATTTTCCCCTCATCATCCTGGATGTATTGTCCAGATTATGAATACAGATGACATTGTCCTTTATTCAGGATACGGTAGAGTAAAAAATCTGATGAAAGAGGAGAACAAAATTCCATGAAAGTTTATCGAACAATTTGAAAAGTAAACAATGGCACAAATCTCATGTATGGGAATGAAGTAAGGGGTGGATGGGCCGGTGGAAGGTGGGGGAGGGAGGGAGAGGTTGGAGAAGAAGGAAGTGGGACAAGAGAATGTGAGACTGCCAGTGAAAAAACTCTACTGCGTAAATGTTGAAGGGGAAGGAATAAAAAAAAATGTGGAGTGTGGCCCGGGGCATGGAGTTGAACGAGGCGAGATGAAGTGACACAGGAGAGGGTAGACGGTGAATTAAGGAGGAACTTCCCCGCGAATTAGAGGAGAGTATACCTACGCCGACTGCTTTCACGATCAGAACCAAGTTCTTCGTTAATCTCCTGGAAACCCCGGGGAATCTAAGGCCTGCACAGAGAAGATTCTGCACTCACTTTTCGTCGTCGTTCTTCTCCACCTTCTTTCTACTCTTTTTCCATCCATTTACACTCTTTCCCGCCATTGCTCCATTTTCTCAATTTATTTGTTCTTTTTATTCATCACTTATTTTTATCTCAACGAACGGAAATCCTATCGATGTTAATGGAGTTTCTATCAATAATCTGGAAGGAAATAATTTGCAATGTAACATGAAAATTCGATTTGGGTGTTCAATTGTAGATGGCATTATAATTGTCCTTTCCGGCGTTTCAGAACTTCATCGATGGCTGACTCATAAATATTCACATTTGCATAATAATTGATTACGGTTATATGAAAAGTTATTTGATACTCTACTTTGTCTATTCAAATGTTTTCACAATATTTGATTCTTTTGAATTCATCTCCGGTAAAGAAAAAAGATTCTTAAGACAAACATTTCTGTAAAAATCAACGGCAATATATGCTGTGCTATTGTCTGCTAATGGTCTTCCAAAATTGTTCAGAATACTTATGGAACGGTCTTCGGAAGATATCGAAAAAGATAATACGGTTTTTAATCATCGAGGAGATCCAGATTAGAAATTGGCTTGCCCATTCCTGATTAATATACATGTAACGACCGGTTATCGATCCAGAATTAAATTATCGATTGATAACCGCGGCTTTATATTTAAATCTCAAAAAGAAGGAACGAATATTCACTGCAGAATCACTCCATATAAGTTCTTGTGATAAAATATTCGGGTGACACATTATCTGGTTTCTCATCAACTGCTCTAAAATTGTTCAATGTGCAAATCATATGAGGAATTTTAGAACCGATTTAATTTAATATCCCATTAAAATTCAACATCGATTTAGATTGCATGACTGATCTTTCGAGAAAGCATTAGCAGCGTAGTTTTTATTTATTAATAATTATTCACTGAAGACATTTTCTTCAATTATGTAAACACACAATCAGAGCTCTCGTTGCTAATGATGGGTGGAGATCCTCGAAATGCCTCATTTAGACCAGGAACATCTCTCCCCCTCAGATGGAATAAAACAGGATAAAGATTTCAAAAAGAAAAGTCGATATCGGAATTTGTTACCTTCATTATACTCTGGGAATGTCTATAAGAAAGCCTCTCGAATCTCGAACGACCATGTAATTCATGGAAGGCCGTTAATCGAGATTTTCCCTCCACCCTGACATTTCCCGGTTCCCAGTGACAATTTTCGGTATTTAAGATAAAAAAAAAGCGAATTGAGGCAGTAGTGGAATAACGTGGTAAATGCTCACCTACCCTCGTTTCACTAGATACTGGTGACTGTATATACCTGTATATACGTATGTACTTCATCATTGGGCGTTCGGCCTTTTGGGCTTTTCGCGGCTTCCCCAGTATTTCCGTTAAAACTCGACACACCACTCGATCGTACCAAATGGTGCCACACTTGCGGCTCATTACTTTGAATTATAGGAATAATATTTCAGTGTCTAACTGTGAGATCAATGAGCTAGCCTTTTGTTGAATAATTCAGCGGTAGCAAACAGGGTCAATGACATTACTATTAGTGATAATGCTGGTAATGCAATCGAAAATTTTCACTCTGCAAGCATCAATTTGATTATTGAATAGGTGGAAGTAGTGCAAATGGATTGGTTCGAGGATTAATGAACATTGTCAGAAGGAAAAATGTTTCAGAGATAATTTCACGAGGCAGTGAAATTTTATCAGACTTGTAACAATATCACTGATGACCAACAATTTCAGAATTTTTAAGCACGAAAGGATTCTGAATTTATTTTTATTGAGTGTTCAAATATATTTACAAAATATCACTCCACTATATTAATTCGAAGCCATGAATTGAGGATTTGAAATTATAAAACAGAAATAATTGTAATTTGATAGTGAGAACTGTCAATTAACTAACAAATTTTCCTGATTGGATTTTTCATGTTAAAAAATTAGGGTGAGAAACACTCAATCTCGAAATTTATTTTTCATTGAAATCAATATTTCTCGCTTTAAAATATCTCATATCTTAATAAAGGATTAACCAAAAGTCAGACGCAGAAAGTGAAGAAAAGTCAGTAAATACTTATTTTTCCCTTCATATCACTCATTTATACATCGAATCGAATTTTTTTGTAATCTCTGTTCCGAGGATTTATTTCACTTTGACAAATGCAACACTGCCGCATATTACAGTTTTTTTCACTTTTCTGATGCTGCACTTGTCCCATTGACGTTTGAAAATGTCATTGGTTGTTGATAGTTGGCTTTCTACTCGTCAAGTTATTTGACACGAAGAAAGTGCAATATATTCGTCGCATTCATCGACGTATCTCGAGGGAATATCATTGAATATTATTGATTCACAGCGATGCTAGAGAACTGCTGAATATACTCAGCACGGCATTCATAATGGCAAAAGGAAACGATCCTAAAATGAAAGCGAGGATTTATCATGAAAGAAAATTTACGGATGAGGTTGTTCGTGGTTTTTAAGCTCTACTCAGTGTAATGGACTAGCAGAGACCATTTTCCACCTGAACATTCCAAGCTTATGATTACTGCACTACGGAGACCTTCTCAATTATAATTAAAATTCTGTCATCCGTCTATATTCGAGACTGAAATCCGATATAGAAAGTCTATATTTAATACTGAAAGATGACCACACGATATTACTAATCGTTCACCTCTTCATGGCCCTATTTATTCTAGAAGTCTAACCCAGTGGGTTGAACTCATGAGTTTATTTTCATTTCGATTAAAACAATGGTACCAGGTGTTGAATTGTAGATGTAACTCAGCAAGAATAGAATAATGACAAAATGCAGAAGCCCAATTATAATTTAATGCGAGCACCTTTTTATTTATGTATGATCCATTCGACTGGGTATTAAGTTTAGTGGGTACAATGATGTCTATTCATATTTTTCTTCATAAATTTGAAACGAACAATAAATTATTTAATATGTCTTATACTTATTAAGCCGAGGAAGAGATATTGATGTGAAATTATATTTTGGGTAAAATGAACAGCGGAGAAGAAAGAGATCTGGACCAAAAGATATTTTCTGGTTTTTCATAATTTTTGCGAATGGAAGCTTTTTAATGAAAGAAATGACTCATTGTCCGTATATAATTATGTGAAAAAATCATAAAGGGACCGTAAATGGTATCAGTTACTCCGAATAATTTCCGATACCGTCGCGTATTTGCCACGAAGTCCTAAAAATTGCAGCTTTAAATAAAGTGCACATCTACGAACGTGAAAAGTTACGTTTTTTAACTCAATTCTACTCATTACTCAAAAAAGTTTTCGGAAAGTGGAGTTATTTGTCTAATGGAAAAGCAAAGAATAACAAAAATTTCATATCGCCCCCAGGTGTCATTTTACCCCCATCTCCCTTATTCCAGAACATTAACTTCAACGTTCATGAAGAATATTTATTTCCATCACCGGTTATGCTCTGTCAGAGCTTGGCAACGACAGCTCTCGTTGTAAATTACAAAAGAATTTTCACGAGTGATGAGACACGAAGATCGAGTGCGCTGTGACAGTGTGTTGAGTATACTAGACGAAGGGGGGAACATTATGTGCGAATGAAAATAATTAAAAAGAGGAGGAAAAAAAGCAATTTCACAAGATAGGAAGCGAACATAATAGCAAGTATTACGGGCACTTAGTCACTTTTGTGTCGGGTGTGGCATTGTTCTTAGACAAAAGACGATAGGATCCCCTGAGGTAATTCCAACTGTCCCATGTGCGCTACCTCTCTCGAATACAACGCGGGCTTGACGTAAAATTAAGCCGAAGTGCATTCACCGTTCGAATCTTCCTACGCATATGTACGTAGATGAAGTGGTATTAATGACCGGTTGGTACGTACTTGGAAAGTCGTTTATCGTGGACCAAAAATACAGTGTATGTCCTTCCGGCCTTGATACACTCATTGTGTTTACGTCAATTTGACCGGTGATATTGAATATTGTATAGATTATCGGTGTTTGCAGCAGCAAACTTGACGCTAAGGGGCATTTTGGATATTCAGCCGTAATATTTATGAGTGTTCAGGCGAAAATGTGGAATGGTATGGCAGGCCACTGTTGAATATCCTATATTTTTAATGAAATTTTAATTTTTTTTCCTGAAGCAAAACGCATGAAACGCTTTTCTGTGAATTCAAATATCGGGTGGGGTCGGCAGTTTTTGAGTATTTCAGGGTGCAAGTGAGGAACATTTTTTTTTCTGCTTAAAACTGACTTTATAAATATATGTTCCATTTCAACAACTGGAGAACTTCTGTGACTTCTGACCTGAAAATTGTATTTTAAATAAAACACAATTTTATAAATATATAAATTTACATTATTAAGAGACTGGAGGACGTGGTAAAGCAGATACAGGAAAACTTCTGTAACTAGTGGTTAAACAAATGTGCGGTCCGGCGTTATCGTGATGAAAAACGAGAAATTTCTTTTATTGACCAGACAATAGTAGCTCACAGTGAATAATTTTTATTTCCTGCCGGACGAAAGCTCCCTAATTTAGAATTAAATTTGATTGTCATCGACTAATTTTTACTGATTTCGAGAATAAAATGAGGGAACGGTAACGCTGAAAACTTTTCTAAAATGTGGCTCATCTAAATTATCAAATCTATTAAACCAATAGTTAATCCACACCATAAAAGCGCTTTTTCCTCATGAATATCTTTGTTGTTTCCGTCCTCACTATTGTCCTTGACTGCAAAAGCAATATTTCCTCGTGATATACCTGACGTGCTCATTCCCAGGCGACACCGAGTTTTATCGTCCGTACGAGGAGAAATTTGTTTCCGTACGCTCCTCCCCCACAATTGCCCTAAACACTCCAAAAAGGTGTCAAATATAGACCAATTTTCCCAAAACGTTCAATAAAAATAATGGATATTTGCATGGGGTCTACTCTCACACGGGAAATGAAAAGTGAAAAAAAACTTTTTTTTTGCTCCTCCGAAAACATTGCAATAACGCACACAGCTCGCTCACTCGAATTGCCAAAAGTGGTACAAGAGGGCACTCAGAGTAGACGCTACTTGCCCGTGCAATTCCAAAAGCAGCATACTGTACCGGGGAGGAGACGGGCCAAAGAACCGAGTGGAATGAACAAAAAAAAAAACAAGCCAAAGCGAGGCCAATTCAGTAAGAGAGAAAAGGCACGTCAGTCGACGGTGAGTCGTTTTGTCGACGGGACGCGGGACTCCATTGTATTCTCCAAAGTTCTTCAATTTCGTGTTAAAAGTGCAGAAAAGGAAGAACTCTGCTATGGGCCAACCCCCTTCTTCATCTCTCTCCTCGCTATTTTTTATCCTCCTCCTCCTCCCCCCCCTGACGTCCCACACACGTAACCATCGCAGCCAGGGCCATTTGAGAATCGAGGCCCCTTTCATCTTGTACATCAAAAGGCAATTCCTGGAATTATGGAGATTTTTCCGAAGAGTTTTGTAAAATCGACGTTACTACTAGTCTATACGTCTGACTATGCCTTTGACGATTACCCCTGTAGAATATATACCCTACGTCAGATGGAAGAAAGGAACACGATGGAATGAACAATTGTGGTTATTACATCGTACCACAGATAAATCAAAAGCTGAAACATTGATGAATAGGTTCTATTAAACGAACCTGCAAATCGTTTCGTCTACTGATCTTCAATCGCTTAATTCACACTATTGACATTGTCGATGTATGCGGATAAAACAAAATTCCATTTCGACGTTCAATCAAGCTGAACCATGGGAAGGAAAAAAAAATCAACGGTAGGGAATTTTGTATATAAATCAACAAACGATTCCACCATGACGAAGCATTCGCTTTCAATTCGAAAAAATACGATTCTCGAACTAGAATCCCAGTCGAAAATTCTGTGGGCACTTGTCGTTTTGTCCGTCGATGTTTCTCCCTTTTTGTCATCGGTGTTGTCAGTTTTCAGACTGTTGAATTTTTTTTCTACTATTCCAAAGATTTCAATTTTCCACGCACGTTTCACATCAAAATGCATAACTGGTGGTGTGAGAGGAACTATAATATAGAGAGATTCGGTGTCTCTGTTGTTCCCGAAGGTAAACGGATCTACTCAGCAGAGATTTTTTCGCATTAAATTTCCGTTCGGATTGTTTTTTATTCAATCCGGTATTCATTCTTTTCTGGTCTCATGTTCACCCATCAGTTAGCTTACTATTTTTTCCGAGTAAGTTGGGGTTTTCATCGCACTCTTGATTCACTCACGCCGCGGATTGAATTTGATAAAAAGTGATATTCAACAGAGGAAAATTACCATTGCCAACTGCCTGCGGGAAAAACTCAGTAATAACGTTAGCGAATGTTATGAGGAGAGATGTGAATATCAAGAATTTCAGAAAACTCATCATATAGAATTATTCGCTTATTAATTTATCAATATTTGCTGGAAAGTGTCATTCAGTCCTGTATCATATGAGATTATTCAGTTAAATTAGAATTTGTCACGAGTTCATCATAAAATTTTCAGATAGTGCACTGAACGGAAAAGTAATTTTATGGAGATATTTATTCTTAAGAGCAGTTTCAATTAGTAGAACTAATTTGAAGTAGATAAGATCTCAGGGGAAAATTAATTATTTATCTGAGTTATATTGAATTGAATCAAATAGAACAGTTCTTGAGCTCAAGTCATATGTCTTCATCACAAGAATGAAGAAGTTGATTTTATTTTTAATTCGAGAATTTCCGGAAGAAAGAAAACTTGTGGTTGGCAAGAAATCCAATGCTCTTGTTATTCCGATAAATGAACGGAACTTCAAATCTAGAGAAATTCCATTGCTTTCAATTAAGTTTATCAAAGAAAATAGATAACATGTTGTTTACTGCAGAATCCCTTTCGATTCAACATGTTCAACCTAATGATGGTGGGTCCACATGACATATCTCTTGATAAAATTATTTTTTGCTATCACAGCACCAGTGAACACAACCCCAGCGGCAAATACCCACTATCCCCTCTTCCCCAAGTGCTGATCTATTCCAGTTATGGATATGTCGGCGGGAAAACAATTTTGAAAACCCTCTTGTACAATCGATAACACTTCATCAGCGTATATTCGTATTCCAAACGAATTGGAATACTGACAATTTGAATAATCGGAATGCCTGTTGACTTGGAATAAGTGTTCAAGCCGAATGCCTCCATCCACTCATTCTGGACTCCCCGTCGCAGTTGGAATGGGTGCACTGATTCTCGAATGCTGAGCTTGGCGAAGTTCCTCCCCCAACACTTCACCCCATCCTCCGCCCAACACATTCATATATTTCCCTGATGCCCGACCAATTAGCGTTAATCCTCATTAATCCGTGTCTCTCCAATCTGCATTCCTTTAGTTTCAGGTCGAGTTGTCATGCCATATGTCCCATAAGAACAAAATGCGAGAAATCTGCTTGACGAGAGCTTTAAAGCCGATGGAGAGTGAACACGAGAATAAAGCATGAGCTCTCACCTCACCAATACACATGAAAATAAACGTAAATTACACACAACCAGCTGCAACTTCACCAACCGACAATGACAATGACGTTGTTAGCACTGATTATAGTCCTAACATTATGTTGCTTTGAAACACAGAGCCATTCACTCGTGATTGTCAGCAATTCACTTCAAATTGTACACCTTATACATCGAGCTGAATCAACAGTATGTGAATTTTGACGGGTGTACACCCTCAAGTAAATAATATTTTTGTACGTTTGACAGTGTTTATTTGTAGCTTCTGGACAAAGCTTTATCATCTGTCTCATCAGCCAGACTGACGTTCACACGCGTCAGGGGTTCATTGAAATATCCTTCCTGGTGGATATGACATGTGTCACTGATAGCGACACAAAAATAAAAAAAATATATATATCACAAAATGGAAAGAAAGAATGAGGCAAAACAAGACATTCAGACAAGGGCGGATAATATAGAAAACTGGCGTCATACAAAATGTTTTATTCTCATTGTCACGTTTAATCGGCTCTCTATCGGCATTGTTTATTCTTCAATTTCTGACACTGCCTGCGGTGTCATTTTTATCTCCCACCTCCGTGCTTGTCTGTCCTTCAAAAATTTTCATATTCCTTTATATTTTACGGTTTGCAATGCATACGAAACACTCTCCTCATCCGGCGTCAACCGAACATAATAAAATTCTTTTTTTTTTCGGCGATAGTGTGTGAGGGTGGACCGAGTCTCCAATGACCGCTGGTGGTCATGTAGATCCTGGACTGTTGCATGCACCGTCAGAGAGCTCGTAAATATATACTGAATATAGCTGAATGGCAAGGAAAAGGGGGGAAAAAATACTGGCAAACTTTTTTCCAAGAGGCAGGGGTAAAAAACAAATGTCGGTGAAAAAGAGGTTGTACCGAACTTCCTGGAAAAGTTGTGCCCAACCGGCCGGATGTAGTTCACGGATAAAGCCCCCATGTTCGTGTTCTTTCAGCCCCAGCTCTTTCCTCACCCTGAATATCACACTAGACCAAGAGTTAGAGGGAGAGAGAGGTAGGAAGAAAGAACGAGTGGAGAGGAACCGCAGGCGCCTTTCCGCTGAGCTGACGGTCCCCAGGGCAGGGGTTTGGCCGACTAACGACCGCGAGACCCGTAAATCAGGAAAATTCGCGGTTGTCCCCGAGCAATTTTACGGTTTAATCCGGTAGACGCGCGTTGAGAGACCCACTCACGGGTTTAACGAAGTGCTAGTGAGTTAACACAATGTTCGTCCTTTTTATTTCATTTCTTTTGTTAAATATATATTGCCAATGAAATATGAGAGAGCTGAATTACAACGTCATTATTGTAAAATATTGACCAACTATCAATCAACGATGGGCATAATACACTCAATGAAATGTGTACACAGAAGTACCTGAACCATAATTAGCTTCTACTGAGGGTAATGTTCAGTTTGCTAAACGTAATTTATGCTCAACACTAATATCACGTCTAGTGGTGTTTTTTTTCTTCGTCATAAAAATCGACAGGTCGTTTGAAAGAGGCGTATTTTAGGGTAAAATAACAACGCAATGTACGCTATCACAAGCGCAAACAACGACTTCTTGAACATAATTTACGTTTATGTTTTTCAGTTTTCAGTGGAAATTTCTTTCTTGTAAACAGAGTGAATTAAGATCGAGATGAGAGTATCGGACATAATTTTTTTTCCGTAAATTCAGTGTGTATTTA
The DNA here is from genome assembly GCF_034640455.1 of Diachasmimorpha longicaudata. Taxonomy (NCBI): domain Eukaryota; kingdom Metazoa; phylum Arthropoda; class Insecta; order Hymenoptera; family Braconidae; genus Diachasmimorpha; species Diachasmimorpha longicaudata. Next base: position 6,104,538 of record NC_087231.1, on the reverse strand, counting down.
TGCTCAGGATGAGATGGATGTACATAAAAGTGGAAAGAACTGGAGATCGGTAGATAGTAGCAAGATTAAATTATGGATATGAGAGCACGATCATGAATATTCATGAATCTTGTCGGAAAATAAAGAGTAAATATTGAACATTCTATGTTGAAAAACTTACGCAGTGTAGCTACTTATCCGCCATTCCCTCGAATTCATTATTTTAAAATGCTCGGGAAATAAAATCATTTCTTGTATAAAGATAAGCAAGAAGATGAAAGCAAAGCATCGGAATTATGTCAGCAGATTCGAGGAGGAATAGCGAGAAAATTTATCTTCATCATTCATAACAATTCGATCATTTTCACGATTGATTCTTCTCAATTATTCAGTCGTAAAAATATTTTTAGAATTAACACATGATCCAGTAGAATATCAAGAATTGCCGGGGGAAAGGTAGTCCCATCGACTATCGTTCTTTATGCATGACTGATTCGATTATACCCGAAGATATGAATTCATGAATTTTAATACAGTGGCTCACAATTTGCTGGGAATTAAAAAAAATCTTAATAAGGTCGAGGTAGCTGTGGACAATAACGTAATGCGGAAAATGACATTAGGTTTTAATGACGATGTGGCCAGGCGGGGTGGGAGATAATATGAAATAACGTGAGAAAACAAGTGCAAAAGTGAGAAAATCCATTGGATGGTGGGTGGTGCAAAGGGGATATTTTGATATAAAATCGCGTGACCAGTCGACCTGAGCCGAACAAAAGGTTTCCCCATCTGCAAATCGAATTAAATTCTCAACTGGCACGCTATTCGGGATTTTGGTACACCAGTGTATAAAAGGGAATGGGTCTGTACCATGAGACCCAAGTGAGTTGCGGAACGTATTTCCGAAACCATCGCCCCGCGTCTCACTTCAAACAATAAAGCTTGTGGTCGATTGTCCCTCGTACTCGAGATCAGAGTAACCCAACGCTATTCCCTGGCACTCCTTTGTTCTTTTATGAAACTTACATCGGCTTATTATCAGCTTCTGATATTGGAAACCGACGGATAGCGGCCTCATTTATTTCTGCTGTACGAAATTCAATTACTCACGAAATTCAATTGATAACCGTAATTGTTTTCTAATTTTCAATTACCAACGGACTCCACTCGATTTTGATATTTAAATAAATTCAACAGTGAGAAGTAACCACGGATCAGGGATATTCTGTCATTCAAATACCTGAAAGCAATCGAAAATAAAAGAAAATAAAAACCGAGGGAAACTCCATCGAGAAGAAGACGTAGGAGAACGAAGATGTACTTCAACGATAGCAACATAATCAGCCCAATGCAGGCTTTTGTTGGTGGAGTTGGTGTAGGTGGAGTTGGGTGAGTGCGCCTGATTATTTCTTTGATAATCACTCGGTATTGTGTCGAACGAAGGAAAAAGAAGTGAATCGAAAGAAAGGGAGTACGGTAGAATGGTGGGGTGAGTAGAGAGGTAAGATCCTTGGCTACGGTGGATGGAATTGGCAACTGGCTTGGAGGGTAACCAAGTAGACTAGGGAAAATTAAAGCGAACTTGGCGATAGAGCGAAAAGCATTGGAGGGGGTAGGACTGGGTAGAAAAGAGTATAGAGTCAGTAAAAGTATGAAAAAAAAAAATCATGAAGAAGGTACATGGAGGGTGAAATGGAGCGTAATGTTCCAGGCAGCACTCAATGTCGAGCAAGTCTGCTAACGACTGCTCTGTACTTCCACTGTTTGTATTCAGATGCTCCAGGGCTAATCACTGGGTATTGTCCAACAGTGGTAATCCAATCGAGTTCAATTTTGTGATAGACATCTAAAGCCCTCATTTGACCAGACAGCCCTCGTTATTAACCTGTCCATCGATGACAGTATTCGGAATAGACACTGATAGGTGAATTATTTTTGTATCCTAGCTTCAGTGACTGGAGGTGATCATTGCGGTTATTCTGTTTTATTCAGTGACATTCCATCGAGTGGAAAGCTAGGCAATGTAGTGAGATTTTCTACAGTGGTTGGTAATTTAGAATTCAGTTAATTGGGTTCATTCTGTGCTTCATTAGTCGCTGATATCGGTATGAATAATTAGCCGATTCTCCCTGCGATGGAAAAAATTCAGTGGGGAAATTCAGTTGACGGATACAGGAGAGAGCAGGATTATGTAGGACTTATATAATTTTCCGAATATATATAGATATTCCCAGGGGAAGCATGTATGCGATGGCAAGATTCGATCGGATTTGTGTTAGTTCCTTCTGAGTCGTTCGCAAAAAACTAAGATTCCGATATTGGTACACCAGAATAAACATCCGAAATGTTTGGATTCACTGGTGGAAGTTTTTTTTTATCCCGTTGCTATGACACGACGTTCACGCCAATGTTTGGATACAAGAGACGAAGTGGGAGACTAAAAAGACTGTGGTCGCTTCTGGGTGGATCCCCCGAGAATATTCGGCTGATGTAATTCGTTTTTAATTACTGGTTTAAAAGGAGTCGTGTTAAGTTTGAAAATTTGAAATGTTTTAATGAATGTATTGAGTGAACCTGGACGCGTAATGTAGTATAGGAGGAAAAATAATTTTTACGACAGTTTTCAGGAGAGAAAACAGAAAATTTTTCTGCCATCATTATTGTCAAAAATTAATGAGTGAGTCCCACGATAATGACAGTACCATATATTTGAACCTGACCCATTCACCCAAACACCCGTTGCGATAAATTTATTCCCCAACAATTCTCATCGAGATGAGCCGCAAGAATGTGTAACCAGCACGATTTGATGAAACCACAGTCTGTTCCTCATCCTCCACCACCTCCTCCCTCCCCTACCACAATTCTGTCATTCAACGGACACTCCATTGAACGTAATTTTCATCATAAAATCATTCTGATTCTATGGAACATGACTATTCAAGGCTGGTGTGTTTGACGTTGATTCAATTTAACGCATAAATTGTTGTAAACTGCATTGACCGCAATATTTCATTGATTCCCCTGTATTTTCAGACAAGTCCAACAGATGCAGGATCGATTGCTGGGTTGGAATATTCCACCAGACCACTCTGATCTCGTTCATCCCTACTGGCGTGGATTTCTAGCACCAGGAAAATTTTGGCACATTGGACTGTCTTTGATTTACTTCATGCTAATGGTTCTGTCAATTGTGGGTAATGGTTGTGTTGTATGGATATTCAGTACGTAAGTACTTAGCGTTTAGAAACTGTTTTATCCACTATGTAGCCATTCATAGCTCAGGTGAGTTCCTTGCAGGTCAAAGTCACTGCGAACACCTTCGAATATGTTTGTGATAAACTTGGCAATCTTCGATCTGATAATGATGTTAGACATGCCAATGTTTCTCGTAAATAGTTACCTGGGACGTCCTATGGGCTGGGAACTTGGTTGTGATCTCTACGCTGCATTCGGAAGTATCTCCGGTATTGGTTCAGCAATAAATAACGCTGCAATTGCTTTCGATCGATACAAGTATGGAAATGAATTTTGATGGCATTTGACTGCAGTGTTGGGTTGAATAATGACATTTTATTATTATTTTTGTTTGTGATAAATCAATAGGACAATTTCATGCCCAATTGATGGTCGTCTGAATGGCAAACAGGCAGCAGTTATCATTGCTTTAACCTGGTTTTGGACTATGCCATTTACACTTCTCCCTATGTTCAGAATATGGGGTAGATTTGTACCAGGTAAATCATTTTATTCTCAATTTCAATTGAATTTAATATCACGATGTTAAGTACATATCATCCCTGAAATATCACGTTTTACGGTGGAGTATAGAAGGCTTCCTGACCACCTGTAGCTTTGACTACTTGAGTGAGGATCAAGATACGAGAGTCTTTGTTGGCAGTATATTCGTGTGGTCCTATGCTATTCCAATGTGTTTGATTGTTTTGTGCTATTCACAACTAATTGGATCTGTCCGTAAGCACGAGAAGATGCTCCATGACCAGGTAATGGCATTTCCATAGACATTCCATGAAAATATTTCACAATAATTACTCACCACAGGATAGCTCCAAATTTCCCATTAAAATTTCCCTTTCAGGCGAAAAAGATGAATGTGAAGTCTCTGCAATCCAATCAGGACAAAGAAAGAAGCGTCGAAATGAGAATTGCCAAGGTTGCATTTACAATTTTCTTCCTCTTTGTTTGCTCATGGACCCCGTACGGAATCGTGGCTATGACAGCTACCTTTGGCAATCGGTAAGCTGTCAGAATGATAATTAGAATTCAATGAGAATGATTAACGACGTTATTTCCTATTGATGATTGATTGTATCAGGGATGCACTGACACCGTTCTCAACGATGCTTCCGGCATTGTTCGCCAAAGCTGTATCTTGCATTGATCCATGGATATATGCCATCAACCATCCAAGGTAAATTTTTTTTCCTCCAGTCGTTGGTGTGATGAATCTCAGCAATAAGTAGACAATTTGAAAATTATATTTCAGATATCGACTGGAACTACAAAAACGTTGCAAGTGGATGGGGATTCATGAGCCAGAGCCAACTCACGATAATACATCAGCGGTTACTGAAAAAATCACTACCGATGAAGCATAAGGAATTTGTTACGCTGCTGAGACTAAAATATCACCTGAAGCTACAGTGATCAACAATGATACTCAAGGATACTGCATTACCAACCACCACGATTGCAGGCTCCCATGAGTTTCTCGTTTCTGTCACAATTTTTTCTCGAGTCACCTCAGGCAGTCACAAAATTCAATTTCACATGAATAATTTGTCTTTATCGATCTAAATGTTCACTGCTCCTTAAACAATGAATATGTATAGCAACAAATTAGCATTAAATGATTGGAAGCATTCCTGGGAATTCATTGAATCCTTCAAACGCGGAGGGGTTCCGATGGCTCGGCGATTATTGATTTGTATCACTTGGTGTGATAGCAATGTGCTGCCATCGTTCAGTCAATACAGAACTCAGTAAGTTCAAGATCAATGGATAATAGCATGTCTCGGTAATAGTGTAATTGATCATCCTCTTTGGTTGGTAGCAGTACTGCGACAGGTAATTAAAATCTCCATTTATCCTCGATAAAGTTGAGTGCGCAGTAAAGTGAGAAAACTCAGGTGAATTGACATCAACCTCTTCAACTTTATGCGCGGAATAGCTCAAGCTATAACAGCAAATTGAAATTGCTCGAGGAGCAATTTGCATTTCGATCAATGAACATTTCTTTCATTATCGTGTGTAGACCTCGGTGGATGACGCGTATACCCATTGGAAAACAGAGAATTAACCACTTCAGACCGGTGTCTATCGCTTTTACGATCAACTACTCGTAAAACTACCACTAGAATGGGTTACCATGCACGGAAAATCTGCATATCACCAACTGACAGCAAGAAACATTACAGCTGTCAGATAATGTTTCAGTGAAATTGAATGACGGATATAGTCACGACGACAATGTTTCAGTTTAGGGGGGCGTACCACTAGGCTTTTGCCATAAATGACCCTGGTAATTTGTCATGAAGGTGGCCGAACAGGAAAATGATTCTAGTATTTTAGTACATGTTTTCAACGACAAAATCGGTTTCCGACAATCCAATTTTGCTTTCATTCAAATGCTGTGGATTTGGCCTGAGAAAAAATCTTTGCACGAAATCCGAACCGTTGGAATGAAAATGATATTCCATGGAATTAATTTCAGCACAAAAAATATACTTAATAAATGTCAGAATTTTCTCTCTCCGGGATGTAAAGCATCTTCGTTATTCATGTGAACGGTGTGGGGTGACAAATTGTAATTTCAAAATCATTGGAATTGTGGCTGAACATTTCTCCGAGTTCATTTATCCAGTGAATAATTTAATACTGAAAATTTTTCATCATTCCAGGTCACCTCATTTATATCGGCGTTGACATTTACTTCAAATATTTAAAAATAATCTATTGAAATTTCTTCAACAATTTCGTTCTCATTCGTAAGAGTTTGCTATTCTTTAAATTCAATTTCTTTCTTCATATTTGTTGTGACGACGACTTTTCCTCATGTTTTTCAGGTGCGAAAGTCCGGCGATTTAAATCCCTTGACATTACCCACCGAGCCCTCTCCAACCCTTCCATCACACTTCGAAAATATTCCACGAATATCCAAGATGAAAGCCGAACGGTAGTCGTTAAAACCACCATAAAGATCATGTTCACAGGTAGACGATTTTGCTTCTACAAAGATGCGCCTTATTCGTCCAGGAAGTGCAGTCGTTAAATTGTTCAAAATGAGGTCGGTACGAATTTTCGCAACACGTTACAGCCCCCTCCCCTACACTACCAACTGAAATAATCCTCATTACTCCCCTAGATATATATTTCCAATTAAAACCAGTCGGAAAAACGAGGTGATTATCAACCTAAAGGTGTGTGATATGGAGGGAATTAATGAGTGTCGCATAGTTTAATTTTACCAGGCAACTGAATAAGTTATATCTGCAGGAAAATTGTTCACCATTGAAGGCAAAATCTTTCAGGTCAATACACAATTATACAATACTACCCAGATATACATATATATATTTCCAAAGTGTCATTTGTTTCTCGCCTATTGGACGACCTTATCGTAGTTTACGGAAACAAAACTTCGCAGGGTCAACTTCCATTCAACTGGTATTCTCTCCCTAGAAAGGGCGGGAACCCTTAGTATTGCTCTGTGAACAGGAAGACCGAGTTTATCGTTGAGTAATAGGAGAATAATTCTGGTCTATCTACCAGCAAAAATATGAATAGACCAGAGAGTTTCGAATATCCTGGATTGTTGTGGTACCGGCCAGATGAGTTTGAGTACCAACGAGATATTCCAATTTCCCCCACAATAGAAAGTGAGTTTCAATTACCTTCCATCTTGATGTCTCATCCTCCACCATCACAACCCCTCCCATGACACCGTATTCTTCCCGCGAATATATGAATTGGGCAATGACACGAACTCCTAGATTTCCAATCACCAGCACTCCCTGTTTATTTCTCCCCATTTTTTCCCTCTCCCTCTTTTCATTTTGTTGCAATTTCATCACCAAAAGATCAAGGGAAATATCCCGCGGCTGCTATCACTCGTTGTTTGCCATTGGTCCCGACTGCTCGAACTCATTTCCAGTTTCCTTCAACCCTCGACTATCTCACTTCAACTCCCACTATCCATTGCATCTTTTTTTTTTCACCCTCCTTCATTCGACTCCCGCTGTACAATCAAAGTTTTCTACCCCGAGTGTCATGGACCAATGGGAAAGCACTGAAGCAAAAGGACGAAGAGTTTCCAGTGAAAAGAAAGCGCGGAAAATTCGAAATGGCCCTGAAGTCGTGATTAGGTGTCCCTGTCAGACTCAAAGTAAGAAAAAACGTCTTCAACAAATTAAAAATGTCATCGATAAAGCAAGGGAAATTGGAAAATGTCTGATTCTTCCATGTGATGCATTGAACAATGTGATGCAATGCTGTTTCTTATATATCGACCAACTCAATCCTCTTTCTTCTATCATTTCTTCAATTCACCCATCGCTCCTACGAATATCCAGGAAAGAGACAATGTCCGAGATACATCCACGTTTCCATTTCCTGAGGTCGCACGCCACGACCAGTTATAGATGTTGAAAATTCAATTACGCGGGATTTATGGCAGGGCCCCTCTGGCATATTTATCGTGCACACCATGCGACTACCGCTACCACAGTGCAGTATAAACCCAGTGAAAGGGAGAAACGAGATGGGGAATGTAAAGGGCTAGAGGTAAAACGAGGGTGCAGTGGGTTACACGTGCATTGGTCTGTTCCAGACAGCGTGCACCCACCACGGCCGTTACCTTTTCCGGTACATCAGAAATTGAATGGGATTCGTGCAGGTTCTCCTGATAGTCCGACTGTCAATCGTCTCGTCCTGCCATAAAAAATAATAACAATAATGGGGGGGGGCGGGAGCGGGGCGACGGGATCATGCGAAAGACTCCTGATGAAAATACATCAAATAATTTCCAGTGAAATTTGAAAATGCCAATTGACCATCACTTTACCCCTCTGATCGTATACACCGAGTCTATCTTCCTGACATATTCTGGAATAGCCTCTCCCATCTCCTCGCTATCTCATTCACCCGGGAACGAGAGATGGAGTAAAAAAATAAACAAGAGAACTCAGCTTTAAACAAATATTACTTTTTTTTTCCAGCAGTACTCGGTCTCCTCGGGCCCATTTCCCAACTAGGACTTTAAATTAAACCAAGCCATAAATATTACTCTTATCAGTTGCGTTTCACCACCTTGTTAAAACGTGCCTATCGATTTTCTCAGGGTCCTTTCCATACAGTCTCAACAGTTCTTCAACAACCAACCAGAGTTCTGGTATCATAGGCGACCACTCGCTGTACACATTTGATCAATTGCATTTCCTCAGTAATTTTTTATTCACTTTCTCACTCGCACAATTTCCTTCTGTATCTTCACAACGACACAGCAATGCGAAGCTGTTCAGCCATATAAACGGGGTAGATGACGCCATTGCTAATTCGACGGGAGAATTTCTTGTCGCGACACTCGTAGAATAACTTATACATATTCGTCGGAGCAAGGAACTATAGAACAATAAACACTATTGGGAAATTTCTCTAACGCTAACGCACACTTGGCACTCGACATTATCAATCTTCCACAGCACTCGTCGTTTCCTGTAGAAAAAGCCTTTTCGAGGGTTTCGCATTCGTCAAGAAGAAGAGAAAAAAAAATTCAACGACAATGGAGGTATTAAATTGACTCGATTAGACCCAGCAAAATGTTATGTTCCTACAAATTACCTCCATCTCACATACACCGGACGGTTGGAATAAGGGAGAGGGAAGTGGTGGTGAGAGAATAAAAAAAAAATATACCCATTAATCACGATCTCACACGTTTGCCGGCACATAACATCTATGAAGATGAATTGTATTAATTTAAATACATTACACACCGGAAATATAAAGAACGACTAGTGAGTAAAATACTTCACTTATTTCCTTTTTCCGCGGTGCGTGGGCAGTAAGGCGAGAGGGGGGAGGGAGCGGGAAAGGGTTGAATGAAATGAAGTGCACAGAAGATGAAGGGATAGAGTCAAAGTTTAGCCTGGGCAACGACCGACGATAAGAACGTTTCAGCCAGTTGAGTGTGCCCTCTCAGGAGAGCCCACTGGCGTCGGCTAAAGAGTCGAAATTCTTCTGGATATGAGAGAGACAGAGAATATACAAGTGTACTAAACATGAGGAGGAGAGAGAAAGAGACATGGTATGGGTACAGTGTCTCCAGAGAATGCTAAAGGGGTAGGTAGAGATAGGTTCCCATGCGCCCGTGGGATACCAGAGCTTTTTGGACAAAACTTTTTCGTTTTATGTATACATATATACACGTATAAACTCGACACACCGGCAAATGTTCCAGAGGCAGAGAACGCTCGAGTGAGCTTGAGTGTGTTGCCATAGAAACTGTACGAGGTGAGGTGAGAGGGAGAGAGTTAAAGGGTGAGGGAGGGGTGTAGAGCATGGCAAGTGATGAGGGGCGACGGGGGAGGGGGTGCTCTGATGGTTCGTAGCTGGGATATTTGCAACGCTCTATAGCTTGGCGTGTGACCCTCGACACGTCGCACACTTAACTGTCCGGAAGTAAATGTCTACGATCGAGATTTGCCTGAGACTGAACGAGGTTGAATTGAAATCGAAATGGCCGGAGGAATGAGGAGTGAAGAAGTGGGATTCCAATTCAATGGTGGGGTGGGGAGAGGGGATGAGGAAAGGGAGACCCCTGGCCTTGGGTTCACGATGTATATACGTACTTCACGTGAACGATTGCAAGCTCCTTCAGCCCAGTGACTGTGGCAGGTAGAGAAAGAAAGCTCTGAAGCTCTGAAAAATTTTGCGAATGTGGTCCAGGAGAGAAGAAAAGAACGAGAAGACAAAAAGAGAGGGAAATCGATGGAAAGGAATGAGAAAAAGGCAGTGGTACAGATAGAAAATGGAATGGAGCATTGGAAAAAGTTTCTCGAAGGATCTGGAAATAGTTGTTCTGTGTCCTATATTTCATTATTGCGGTGCAGAGTTAAAAAGATATGTATGAAATGGTTTGGGTGTATGGGAGTAGGGGAAAATCTGTACATAACTGTGTTTTCGTATGATGCTCAACAGACAACATAATCCTTATTCAACAACGCGCACGGTAGTCTAGAGAGGATGACGGACTCTCGTTCGTAAATGCAAGTCTGTAAAGCTGCTTATAGTCTTGGTATTTTCTCTCAAGTGATTCTGAAACTTGACCTGTTAGAGGAGTATTCAATAACAGTGTCAGAACACTGGAAGAAATTGTGAGGAAGTGAAGTGTTGGGAAAAGCATTTTATTCTTTATATTTTGAATTGTCCGCCGGTCAATCCAAAATTAAAGAGAATTATGAGGACGGCTTCATCTGGAGATGATGACGATGATTAATGTTAATGGGGTTATTCTGAGTTTTTAGAAAATCCAGGGAGAAATGAAGAGGGGAAAAAAGGAAAATATTAAATGTTCTATCAATACGGAGCTGAACGGAAAAGCGAAACTGTGTCGAAGGTGGAGACCGGAGATGAAATGAGAATCTTTGATAATATTGCTGAGATCAAAGGTTTTCCGTTTCCTCCGGACATTTTTCTGGTCTGATTCGAAGGTATTATACATCCATAGAAATTGTCTGTATATTGTCAATATACACCCATTGAAACTGGATATTATTCAATCAACTTCACTGCCAACATCGCTTATCTATTGGAACGATTTCAATACTTTATCAACATCGTTGTTATATCTAATGTTCATTACGGTGCGATCATTAACACAAACCATTATGCTTGAGGTGTTGCAGGGTGCAAAGGTATATAGATATCTTTGCCTGGGAATTGTGAGTAAACGCAAACAGCTGCAGTGCCGCGATACACGTAAACTTATTTCCACATGAAACTATTTCAACTTCTACGACGGTATTCCCAAGACAGTGAAAGTATATCAGCACAGAAGATTATCCGCTTGTATTGCAGGGCGTACGTATGCCAATGAACACATTAAATTTCAAGTTGTATTGAATGTTGGATTAATTGGAAATATTATCAGACTCATAAAGATATGATTATCCGATTATTATATTTTGAAGTTGACATTTTGAGAGCCTTGAATGTAAAAGGTGAAAGGTGAAATTATCGGTAAAATTAAACACTGAATTTCTGGGTGAGGTTGTACCCCTGCACATGCAGTTAGAATCTTTACAAAATTTTTTTTTAATGGAGAAGGTGTAAAACCCACTTTACACATTCGTGCAGAGCACGACTTTGCAATTTTATTTTAGATAAAACGATAATTTCGAGGAGAGACCGAGCATGGATATTAATCAAGTTGCAGGATAGATGACGTGTCTGAAATTTTCGGTTGAAAGTGAACTACGATGTCTGATATAGAAAATCTAGCTAGAAAACGTTAAAAACGTTGAAAAAACATTCTGTATATTGCAAACAAGTTGTTGGTGAAACGTTTAAACATTTAGTCAGTTTTCAAGCAATTTTGACGTGTGGAATACTGATGAATATCAAATACACAATTTTGATAGTTCTACTGCGGAAATTCTGTGGAAAATAACAACCAACAAATTGTAGTATACAGTCATAGCAGAAATCTCTCCTACAATTCTCGGAGGGTCAGGATGGACGATGGTGAATGATAATAACAGTGAAAAATTGTAAAAGTTTAAGCTCAAGACAGAAGATTTGTCTTTCCAGTAAATTTATCGCTGTAACCAAGGTTTAGGTAAGTTTCTTGGAATTTTGAATAAACTATTACACCCACGGTCCGAATAAACTTCAGTCCGTTTAACTGAGTGTCGAAGAAATACAGGAAAGAAAAAAATCCAATAAAGTAGAGAGACCATTGATTTTGGAATTCTATGGATTCTCTTGTCGACATGATCTTGTGAATATTTCACTGGAGAGGAGAGAAAAAAAGACGAGCTTTATTGTCAACTACCAAATGATCGTGTACCCGGTCAGTCTTCCATTCCCGAATCTTTCTCAGGGCTCGACTACATAAAAATCGATATCAACACCTTTAACAACAATTAACTTATGGACACCTATATCAAGGGATCTTCTGCCACTGTTCACCCAACAGTGTATTTCTCACAACTATGTATTTCTTTCAGCAGTCTAGTCTGAACCGATTTTACCGAGACATAATAATCGCCAGTATTATGCACTGTATCGTTATACACATCAGAAGTCGGCTATGGAAGTCGAACGATGATGCGAACACTTCCAGCTGTTCGATTTGAAATTTTAAGGGAAAATTTCTAATCGTTTGACGTTTGCGCGAAAGAACTTTGATTGGGGAGGATAAGAATGTCTTGTAAGGAAGGAAGGAACTAGAGTAGACACAAGAAAATATTTGGAAGTATGTCAATGGTCGTCGGGGAGAACTAAAATGAAGATCAACAATGTTTGTATCGATCATCGACATAAATAGGGTTCCCATCCACATAGAACTTTTACGGCGTTTCCTAAGAATGAATCTGATCGAGGGCAGTTACACCTCACTTTTGATGCTCAGTCCATTAATATCCCTCGGATTTTTCTCCGCGTTCTTTTGACAGTTATCCCCCACATTTTTGTGAAATGCGTCAAGTAACCCCAACCACTATTCCAATCGTTCAGCCCCAGAATTGACAAAAACGTGGGTCCAACCCTGACAGCACACTTCCGAGTCTTGATTCAAAGCTTTCTGACCTTGACATCAGCTCAGACTCGATTCCATTAGTCCACTCTGGATGTTCGCAATCAAAATCCTCCTCAAATCCACCCAATTTAACAACCACATCCACTGGGATTTAATAGTCAAGACTGAAAAACTGTACGAATGATCGAAAAATTTTGGAATTTACAGGATCCACCTCATTAAATTTCTACCCCTGCGGCATTTGGCTTCCAATCGACACTTCTTCCCTCCATTAAAACCCTAGACACCAATTCTGTGCACTCACAATTTCATATTTCCTTCTGGTATTGTAAAAATTACATTGTAAATTCTCTTTATCTTTCAATCCAATCGATACGAATACAAAACGTGTTGAAATTCACAGGATGCAATGCTGCGGGCCGATGGATTGGTAAAAAGCATTGGGCAAAAGGAAAAGAGAAGAAGAAATATTTATCCACAGGGGTGGAGCGGAGACCAGAGGGGAAGAAAGGCTAGATAAGAGTGATTCAACGATGAATCTGCCTGACGGATTTCTTCTCCTCCTTCCCTTCCTTTTTTTTTTTCAAGACACCCTCCAGCGACATTCCATATAAGAGCGACAGTGAAGAGCATGCGCACAATAAGAACTATCGTCGGGAGTTTCCCCCACCCCCCTGAAGCTCAGTCAAGCCCCAAGCTCTGTAGGGGTGAGTCGCGTTTCAGCCCTCATCGACCAACGTGGTCTGGGCAACTCATAGCCATTAATGATACGTCAGAACCACTCATGTTTGAGGATTCAGTGATAAAACAGGACGAAATTAAAGTGAAAAACTGTAGATCATCCCTTGCTCGATGACACTCATTTTTTTATTCTTCAATAATCTCCATCCTGTACCTGAAAATCTGAATATTCTCCATTTAAATCAGTGAATAGACGTGAAAGTTGGTGAATCATAGGGGTTGCTGAGATTGACAGCCAACAATACAAAAAGTTAATGTTTCAATCGCTTCCGGCGATGTCTCAATGATAATGTGAAAAGTGGATTATTCAGTGTAAAAGTGACAAATAATAATTCAAGAAAACGAGTGTTAGTGTAGTCAATATCTCAGAGAATACCATTATCCCTCAAATATGTGGCAATAGCAGGCGGAAGGGGACAAAAAAAATTCTTCCTACCAAGAATTTTTCAGCTTTGGTAAGTTTTTAAAGTATGATATTGAAATTGTTTGTTGAAATTAATATTGAAAACGGGAATAGAGATAGGAAAACGTGGTATATACGTGGCTATAACTCACGGAAATTTTTTCTCTCTCTCTATTTTCCCTTATCGATGGTGCAATGAACTCGTATACACATGGGCAATTCACCGAGAATCGCAGCGCATCAAATGTCTTTGACCCTTCCTCAATTTAATAATACAAAGATATGATCTAGATACGACGGTTTTTGCAGGAGAAATTTTATCCGGAAGTTTCGATGATCTGTCAGGCATTATAGTCAAGGGATGCATTTACGACTTTGCCCTTAGGGTAGATTTTTTGTATTTGTTTTTTGGGGGTTGTTTTTGTATTTGAACTGTCTGTATCGGAGAATATCATGTCAAATAATAATAATGATAGATTGAATGGATATTATTGATTCGACTCACGTAAAAGTGACAATAAAATTGACACAGAATGGCCTCTCTGGTTGTTAACGTCCCTCAGTTTGAGCCGCTGTCTAGAAGAAAGAATGATTAATTAATTAACATGTCAAGGTAATGAAATCGAGTATGCACTTCACCTCCATTAACATGAAAATCTTTCATATTTTGATGACCGGTAATTACCATTTTAATGCACCGTAATTGTCACCCCTAAGTCCACTTATTATCAACCATTTAAATAATGTCAGAAACTATTCTCCCGCTTTACCTACCTCCTGTTCTTGCTTTTTAGCTGTAGTAGCGGGATTTCGTCTTCAACTGGAGGACCCGGAGGTAGTGGTGAGAGAACCCAACGATTAGACTGCCAAAACCGTGCTGTGCATTCTAAGCACTAATTATTAAAAGCCTTCCCACGTTGTCATTACTGCACCATTGCAAATTAATTTTCCAACGTTCATCGTACCCTCGTTTTACCTCTGCCCGAATATTATCATCATAGACCCGTAGTTATCGATTTGTTAATTGTAAATGATTAACTCGGCGCGTAAATATTCCTATTTCCTCGCAAATGAGTAATTAATTTTTGATAAAAAATTGAGAATATGCCATAATTTAAAGAAAAAAATGAATTCTTGTCAGGAATAGGGAAATTGATTTGATTTGCGAGATTTTTTGTCAAGTGCTCATCAACACTATCTTCAGAACAAAAATTCGAACATCCGAAGCATATTCACTTTATCACTGGTGATCGCTTTTTTTACTCAACTCTTGATTGATATTTTACATCCAATTAATCTTCAATAAAAATTCTAATAAAAATTTATTCGAATTTTTACAAAATTTAATGACGTTTACAGCAACATTTACACTGATTTTCCAATCAAACAATACACCGCAATTCTATGAGAATGACTAATGGTTGAAACTTTCAACGCAAAATTACGCGAAAAACTGCGCTACTACAAAACATTTTAAATCTCTTCACAAAAATTATTTAAACGCCCCAAAGGGAATCGTCAGAATGACACTATCGCATGTTCTCAAAAATAATCAGGATGATCACCAGCACAATGTGTTTGTCCACCACTGTTTGTACAATCCATTACATTAAATGGAACGAGAATGAACGTAATCACCGAGATCCATGAACAATATAAACATTATCCACTATTCAAAGCTTTAAAATTCGTAGAGATGTGTATGAAACGAGATTATATACGTATGTAGAAAAAGAAAGACTGAATTTTCTTTCAAGATACTTGCTTTTGTAAAACAGTCTCATGAAAGAAAATTGAAGTGTCGACGAGAGCATTTGGAACATACCGAGCGTATAGCCAGAGGGATTTTTAGTCAAAGGAAGAAAACCACACGGTTGGATGATTATTGGTTGCCTCACTCGTCTGCAATAGTATACCAGTTTTACGAGAAGCTTAATAAAACCATGCCTCAGCGCCATTTCCTCCTCCTCCTCCTCCTCCTCCCCCCTCTCACTCCCCTTCCAACCTATCAGTTCTCATTTTCCTTTTCTTTTTTTTTTCACCTCGTTTAACCGCCTGAGCTTCAAGTTAATCGCTGATAACGGTAAAAACGAACTTTTTAAGCCGAACGATATCGGGTTTACCTACGTACTCTGACCCCACCCCCCGCAATTCCTCGTTTCCTTCGGAATTCTTTTGTTCTTACTCATCCCAACTTTTTTCATTCACTGATACAGGTGTATTATCTCTTCCGTGTATTATCTCATTCGTTTCAGGATGTCCAATAGACCTTTTCATCATGAGAGTCAGTGGATGTTCAGACAATTTCCATGTTCTCGACCTATTCGTCGGTAACACAGCGGTTTCGATGTGTCAATACAGAAAATTTTTCCGAAAATTTAACACTTATTGAATTTATGTATTAAACACCCCTTTCGAGGACTGCTAAATATGTTTTAGTTTGACGAAGGAAATAAATATTTTCAGTAAACTTCCAGGGACGAAAATTCTGCATTGACATTGTTGAATCGAGAAGGGCAATCTCATTAAAAAACATTCGCTAAAAGGATTGATATCCGTGCACCATAAACTCGAGAGATCAAACGAATTTACGATGCTGATTCATCATTCAAAGTAGAGTTTGATGAAAATTCCAAATATTGAATATCAATTATTGTTTGCGTGGTGATAACTGACACAGGCCGATCCATCTGTTCATTCGCATTATCCAAAGTCGAATGAAAAATCCACTCTATCTTACTTCGATACGATATTTTGTTTACCTACACCACTGTCTACACTCAGATAACTTCGGGAAAATTCTCTCGTGACTGTGTTCAAGCACTCTAGTCTACTGATGCCTGTTACTCTATCCTATTTTCCTCGTTTCTTTCTTTTCACGAGTACTCACCGTAAGTTTGAACTGTGAAAAAAAAGGAGTTGGGACTTTGAGAATAAAAAACCTCTAGACATGTCAAGGGAGTAATGTTACACCCGATTTCTTGAGAAAAATGAGACAAGAATGCAACAACAGGGGTAAAAATGTATACAACAGTGATATATACTCACAATAATTTTTTTTTTCCCACCAACTTCTGAAAATCCAATCAACACTTTAATGAAATTTTCACATGCAGTTGAATTGTTCATTTTAAGGCAATAATTTGTATCCCCCAACCGTGTTTGACGTGTTATCGATTTTATAAACGAGGGAGGAGTGTATACACAAAATCCATATGGAATAAAAGAGGGGACGAAGTAAAGTTTGCAGCAGCAGCAGCAGCAGTAACAGCAGGAGATTCGGATGAAATTTCGTAAACGAATGGAATTTCACCTCGACGAGGGAGAGGTGAAACAACAAGCGCCACGACAGGGACATTAATCTCATCGGTCCCGGCGTATGCGGTGATTATGGCCAGTCGGCCTCGTACACATTCAGCCCCCTACCCTCTACCCCCTGATTCAGGCACGGAAAAGAGAGACAGAGACAGAGAGTCAAGCCCAGGGTGTGAGCACCCTCACATTTCCCTCTCTCGTCATTCTATGTACATGTACATTTTCACTTCTCACTGATACATATTATGTGGATGGGGCCCAACGTGGCACGTGTTGGCACGAGATGAACGATAGTGAGTTTCGGGTTAGGGGCTCGTGAGAAAAGAAGAGGACAGACGAGTGCAAAACTACATTTGGAGGATGAATAAAGTGACAGTGTATGCGTGAGGGAGATTTTGCTTAGGAGTCGTATTCATGACGCCCGGTGTGATAGCGGAAAATCTAGTGTGAACTTTATACTATATACTATATAGTGTGATTATGTATCCAAGCACGAATGAGGATAAATGCATTCACAGGGGGTTGGAGAGATGTTTCTGGAATTTCCTGAATTTCCATTTCTAGTCCAGCCTGGTAGCTACTGATATAATTTACGAGCCACAATGTACGAGTTGCTGGTGTTCTTTGATGAGTCCCAATTCAGGGATGTTTTGTTCAACACAAATGCTTAAGCGTTATATAACACGATATTTGGCACTCGTGCGTACAGAGGTGTGGTCAAGATTTACCGTTGATATGTCACTCGTTGTGCTGAAAATTAGGCCAATTCATCATTTTGTGGCTGAATATCGTGGCTTCTATTCACTTGGAGGTATAAGGGGTGTTGAGCAATATCGTGGGGCTATTCGGCCACTCTGGTTTTGGCAATTTCCTCTTTCCTTCTTGGTATCAGGAGTCTCAGATGATGGCACTGGTGAGGATCTTGGGGCCGATGAATCACAGCCATTAGGCGAAGACTCATCGTTTTTTCGAGTGTCCTTGAGTCACTCAAGTCCCTCATTTGGAATTCAAATTTTTTACCCTTCGATTTTTGCCGACAGTTTCCATTAACGTGAGATGCTTTTACAGTATTATCGGACAGTTGGAGGAATCAGTGGTTTAAGGAATCAAGGGAAGGGGGTAACTATTGAAGAGTTTTGGGGAAGTGTTATGAGATAAATTGTAGTGAGGCAGGAGAATTGAGGTGTAATGTGCCGACGTAGGAAAATTTCCCAAACGGAACTAGGAAATTTATCGCTTCTGTCGTGAAGTCTTACTTATATGGGAAGATTTTTGCTATAAAAAATGGCATAACAATCGATAAATGCATGTCGTGAGCGATTGTTACTTCATTTTTATCTCAAATTTGTCTCCTTCTTCTTTGAAACTTTTAACGAATTAAAACACGGGAGTGATGAGGTTTCCCCCCGTTTCCGCTTCCGGGAACTAAAATTTTCCTGTCCTTTTCTCTCTGTGTACACCAGCCCATATATATGATCACTACACAATGAGAAATTGCATTCTGAAATTACAGACGTGTCCATTGCACGAAAAGCCAAATTCGGTAGAAATTTCCGAGTCGATTGGTCGGGAAAAATTATCGTCGGGTTCGGTCAGATTTGTCGACTACTTAATCAACTGCAAATTCAAATGAAAGTATCTAAATAATAATTTAGTCGTGAAGTTAAGTTAAAATTAAAATTGAGATAATTATCCAGTTCAAGAAAAATCGCTCAACTGTCAGCCAATTTTTCTGTTCCTCTGAGGACAGTTTAGCCCCCACATACCATCATCCCTTATTTCTCCACATATTGACTGTACCTCACATTCTACCCCCAGAATCACCACATACCTCATACTCAGCAGCCTCTAATTCCATCCTTCCGCGAAATTGGGCCGATTCATCATCAGTACTCCGAATGCCCAACCATTGCCTTATACACACTCACACACACTAGGGAGCAAGTCTGAATGCCTGTCACATACATTCTCCCAGTCTTCGAAGGCAGTTAGGGTTGATATCGTGAATGTACACGACCGTGTTCGACTGCACTACCCCCCTACCCCATTTCCCTCCCTCCTCACCTTCAACTTCATCCCGAGCCACGAATATGACGTACGGCCCGCCGACAATGCTCATTCGGCAGAATTCACCGTCACCCAATTGATTCTACAGAACAGAAGGCACTTTTTCTGTGACTTACCAGAAGTGATTGAATAAAAAAAAACAATTCTGAGTTGTCCAAAAGTGGAAGAAAGGATCTTGGGGGATACGAAATTTGATGGATTCTCTGTTTTGACTCTTTTCATCCCCATTCCCTCGAGTGAGATCGGCCTTTGCTTACTCCACTTGCGGAAATCGGTCGAATACTGCCTCCGCAAGTATAAATATTTTAGGCCACATCTGCAACACCGATTTGGACCCGAATAGGTCATTAAAGGTCACAATCGAACGTAACATTTTATTTACGTCAATAAATTTGAAAAAATTGTCCTGAAATTGTTCAAACAGCCCTTGACACTATTACCAATTTTTATTAGAATTTTCTGGGGAAAATTCCGGAAATTGTCATCGTGTCACAATTCCCCGAGTATTTCATGAATATCCTGGCTTTAAAAATATAAAAACTCCGTGGAAAATCTACACAAAACTGTAAATTCGTGTTTTATATTTTCCTGAAAATAATTCAGTCAATTTTTTTAACAGCATAAATCGTCGTAATGGAAGACTAGAGATAAAACGGCTGAAAATTTCAACAAAAATATAAAATTCGCTGTCTGCACATAGAGAAGTGTATACGTTGAGTTTTCCAGGAGAATATATTTCGAGAATGCTCCAAGTTAGTGACAGAGGTTGGACAAAAAAAAGAAACAAATACTAGAAGCGCATTCACGGGGCGTAAAGTCACGATAAACCTCTCTCTGACTGCGTAGGATGAGGGGGATGAACGACCAAAGCTGAGCTTGACGTTCTGAATTACATCGCACTGAGTGAACATGAATATATACATAGAACATCGGTATATATATTTTGCTGAAAATGAGCTTGGAATTGATACAGCCAGTGCCAAATTCACGTCTCCAGTATTGGGGAAACATTTCCAAGACACACAGATAATGACAAAATTGACGATATGCAGAGGTGATGGTTTCTAACATACCAGAACAAACGTGCCTCCAGGAACATCCCAAGCGGAAATGATAGGGTTGATGCATGAGCTTGGATTTGATATAGTGTACAAACAAGAGATGTGCCATGTATTTTCCAACGACTATCGCCAAACTTCACTCTCCCTCGGTGTGTCATAATTATTAAGTGAAATTTCTTGATATTCTGTACTACTGTAACAGATACTTCGTATTAATGAGGAGCTATCGATAGTTTACCAGGTGCTATATGTGGGCAAAAGTTATTTGTAATGTGGATCTGTCAGTGTGGATTGATTACGAAAGTTTTATCGAATTAAAATTCGTGCATGAAAAAAATTCTCAGGAAACCGTCGATTATACGGAACGAAAAAAAATCCTATCGACAAAAAAGCCATTTTCCTGTAGGGAATAGATTAAATAATCCAATATTTGTAGCATATTCGAGAAGCACAATTTTTCAAATATAATGATAATTAGCGACTGTTATTTTTTTAATTCTTTATTCGTGAATTAAATTTTTTTGAGAATTATAAAATTCAAGGGAAAATTTTATGGATATCCTGGATTATCTGTCCTCTCTTTTCCTGTCATAAAATCACTTTCTATTATCAGCGGTTCAAAATAATCCATAAAATGCAAATGAATAATTTTCATGTCATTGTTTTTTCCATAATATCGTAAAATACACCGAGTGGTGTGACACCCATCGTGCGACCCATTAAGTTCGGCAGACATTTGCACACTCAGGCATAAAAAAATCGCTTACGAGAGCGGATGTATTCCATCGGTGTCAATATCAATGCCGATAGAATAATCATCAATTCAAGATTCACTAATTACTCGAATGGACTGTGAAACATTCATACCTTCATTACCGTTATTGGAAAATATTATTGTCGTCCGTATATAATTAAAAAAACGATAACTGGGTTTCACAATCGATGGAAAAAAGTCGATCTTTAAAAAAAAGAGGATAACATTCGCCGCAGAAATCATTTTTGAAGCGTCACAGTTTAATCTAGAGAAAGTGGTGCCTTTACCGCGCAGCGGACCACACACATTTTTTTGTTAAAAAAAAAATTTGAGTTTAAAACAAATATCAAAATTCGTTCAATATAACACTAATAAAAAACTCGTTCCCTTTATGTCCCTCCCATGCGAGAAAATTCTGATATCATGAGTGATGTTTCGCAGCCGAATGATCGGTTAATTATCTGCGAAATGCGTCGCATCCAATTTCCCTGCACCGCAATTACTCAAATACTATCAGAGCATTCAATTAATCGATATGATTCTGCAAATATCACAATAAACTGGTCCTTCCACGGTGTAAATTTCTCCTGCTGCTAATAACGCCAAAACAATTTGGAGGAATAAATGGGCCGACTAAGCATTGAGCGCAACCACTTACCCCAGCATATGAAGATTTAACCGGCTCCTGTGGGATCCGGTAAAACGGTTTTACTTCACAGTTGTATGAATCACGAGTCTATACACATTCCCGAGAGTATATTGTTTTCAACCTGTGAGCGACGTAGGGTGGAAGATTATTTTAGTTACCAGTTGAGGGGGAAATCTCCAGTATTAGTTTGAGGAGGGTATTTGGAATAAGGCTTTTCACATTGTTGTAAAGTAAAACCTTGGGCAGATGGTGGTGGAAACTGAGATAGTAAATGTCCACAGTGTTTCCAGCAGTACAGAGGCAAATGTGTATATGTATAAGCGCTGACCCACGCTTGATTCGAGGAAACTTCTAGGGTATGTTCACCAAATGTATGAGCAAGGTGGGAGCTTTTCAGTTGCTTTGCATGTACAAACTCCATGTGGCCTGGTCAAAAGCATAGCACTATGGTGAAATAGTTGTAACTAAGCAGAGATCCAGTGTGCATATACAGAAAAAGTGGGATGGGGTTGAAGTGGTGACGATGGTGATGTGATTCCGGGTAAAATATAGTAGTATAACTGGTGAAAGAGCTGCCGAAGAGAATCTCGGGGTATTTTCCTTGGACGGAGAGAAATGTTAAATAAAAATTACGTATTTTTGTGTAATTCTGGAGCAACATCTAGTGGAGGAAAATTTTATGGGACTATTAGGGAATTTTTTTGGAGCGCTCGGTCATTTTTATCAGAATTTCCTGGAATGAATTGCGATATCGACACGTTAATTTTCTCAGTTCTTCTGTAATCGGTAAACAAATTCAACTTCTGTAATTTTTAGTTAATATATTTGGCCGTGCTTTACATCGTACCATCTTCTCATTGCCACTGTGATCCCCAGTCTCTCTTTTCAGAATGGCAATACTAACAATGCTGAAGATCGTATTGTTTGAGTTGTCACAATGGGTAGAACAAAACCATGGTAGTGATCGAACGCGTCATACTTGAACATCTCCCTCTTTTTCTGTGTACTTCATACAATAGCTCTCGGTCTTCTCTCGTATTTCTCCTTCGAATGAACCCGGAGACACTCACTTCAATTTTATCCCCTCCCTTTTCCTGTTTCCACGGTTGATACACGGTTTCATCCAGTTTTAACAGCGTTCAGAATATTCGTGATGAGATAAGTTTCATCGGGAACATTTTCAACTTTGATAGAAGGTGAAGGCGAGACAAGTTGTAACAAAATTTTCAGATCCTGTGACACTGACGAATATATTTTCATGAAAATGGCGAGGATAGATTTGTGATTTATTTGCGGAAGGAGGAATTGGGTGGATTCTTGTAAAATATTCCATTGAATGATTGTGTGAATCGTTTGATTTCGGCAGTGATACGAAAATTTGGTGGTTATTTTGTGGACTCAGTAACTAGTATCTTTTAGCGGAGCTAAATAACAATATCTGAACCATTTATTGACAGATATTTTACGGTGTGGTTGATAACGTCAAAATAATTCAATATAATTCTCCTAGTAAACCTCCGAAACGATTTTGAGAGATTGAATTATCGTTAACGACGAATTTATATTTAAAGTTCATCACGGAATTCATTGATCTTTTTGATTATTAATTGTACTATTTATTGACATAATTGCACTCTATCCTTCGTCGTAACTCGGCCCTTTACAATTTTCGTTATTCCTTCATTCCTTTATGGTCACTGCTCACGTTTGCTGAATAAAAAAATTAAATGACTTAATTTTCCAAAGTTTATGACGTTTTTCTGGGCATTAATGTATGCACAAGTCCCTCCCCAGCTTAAGAACTATTACACTCTCATATTTATAATACACGGAAAAAAGTTTTCATGAAAATTTACTGAGAGATCTGTGAAAAGATGAGAGAACTCCGGTAGACGGTTGGACAGTTTGAAATACATAGCAGTCAGTCAAGAACTCCTTGTAATTATTAATTTGAAATAATTCTGAATAAGAGTAAAAATGATTAGACTATTGAATAAACTCCCATAAAAGCATAAAAAAGGTGCTGAATCATATTCGTCGAAATTTTTCATGGAACAAATCAATATTCTACCTCATCTCGTGAATTTTTCCTTCATTCTCATCGGATTTCTGTCTGCCAAGAGAGATTTCCCATTTTCAATGATGAGAACTGGTCATCACTTTCACTACAAAACCCAATTAAAAATTATGCGCAATGCATTATTAATTAATGACACACTTGGACTGCAAACCCACTATTCCAGTCCCTTGTACTGCAAAATTCAGTTAAAAATTACGCAACTGTACGAAAAAATTCTCTTAAACTTCCGTAAAAGTCTCCTTAACCACTTTAAACATAATGTTAACATAATTATTAAAATGTTGATTGATTATTTCTCTTCGTGCATTGAAGATCGTCCGATGTTGACCCGCGTTAGACCGATTTTAGCTCATCGTCCTGAATTTCTTAACTCCTATAGGGGCCTGGCACATGAATTGCATTCTCCCTGGCACACCACATTTATTCCATTATTGCAAAATTAGATTTTGCTGTGAAATTCTACTGATACATACAGCATGAAACTACTTAGTTGCATGTACACCATGCAAAGTTAGTTTCACCATCATCTCTGCCTTTTGTCGTTATCCCACAATGCCCCTCCCCCTCATGCCGGTTTCTGCTTTGGTGTTTCATTGTGGGATATACAACATATGGAGTCCTCAGGGTTTTCACTTAAACCTCCCCCACTCACCCCGATTCTGCCTACAGCCCTTAGATTGAAGCGACCTGAGGGGGAACTTTGACTTGCCTCTGGTACGAAATAATGTCTGAGAATGGACTGTTCTATTTCAGCTACTTTTACTGCAGTGGAAAAATATATTTTTCTCTGTATTATCCCACCTCTGTAGGTAGGAAAATTCATAGAAACTCATTTCCGTTTAGTAAATTTTCATCTCATGTTCGTTGTCTTATTTTTGTGTTTATGGAGACAACTTCACCATTAGAATAATGAAGAGGTAGGGGATTAATTATGATATAATATCTCGTCGTAGTTTCGTGTTAATTATTTTCTATTGTGTAAGTCAGGTGGTCTTAATAACAGACCCGCCCTGAAATTTGAGATAAGGTGAGGCAGATGAGTTCTTTTTTATCGAATTTAAAATATGAAATGTACTGTGAATATAAATATTTATAACCGGCCGATAAAATACCGATCTGAGGGTTGATCAGACATTCGTATCAGTAATGGATCAACATCGAGGGTAAATGTAGTCTGAGATATTTATTGCATGAGGGATAATGTTAATAAACGTTGGGATTCATGCAGAAATAATCACACATTCAGAGAAAACCAATGGAATTCTGGGCGAGGCCTTTGAATATTTATTCGCTGGAAATGATGCCACAAGTGTAATACAAATTGGGCTATTTGAATCCCATTCCAAAAGTTGTGGTACTATGGTATTGGTCGAGTGCGTCTGTATAGTTAATGATGTCTCCAAGCGGAAAAACCATTACGAAATATCTCGGAATAAACGATTACGGTGGAACAAATTGACCGATCAATTACTCTCAATTTTCCAATGTGTTCACTGACCGCTCAGACATTTATCAGTGGACAAATATATATCCGTGAAGTACGACATCACTTTATAATAGATTGGTGGGAATTCTCACGATGGAACTTGCACTTTTAAGTGAAGATCAACAGAGCAAAATTGTCTCATTAATAAAATTATGATCGGCATTCGATGGGATTGTGAAAAAATTGTTTAATGGGGATAATAATGAAGGAATAGAGGTAAAATAAGAGCATTTGTCAAACAATGTACCCCGTGGGCTATTTTCCTTTAAATTTGCCCTTTAAAAATCAATCATTTGAATCTTGCGAACTGTCCCTCATATAAGTTGATGGATATATGAATAAAATTTCTGACAGGGGGGTATTTGTGGTAATCGTCTGTGTGACACATCATTCCACGATTATCCTTAGCGTTTCGCTCGATTCGAATTATTGTGCGCCGAATAGGTACCGTAGCTACGTAGATGAATTCGCATCAGGTGCAATCGCTACACATGGGAATATTGAACGTGTTAAATATGGATTATGGAACAACTCCCCTATAGGAATGCGATTCCAGAGGTCAATGGAGCGTTGGCCAAAATCTATGCATTCAGGCGTGTCAAACAGCTACATTAGCGAATCAATTTTCCTTTCGACCAGTTGAAAAGAGACATGGATGCATGAATTGATTGGAATTTCTTTATCACAAATACGTATTGGATACACCTGAGTGATTAGCGTTCCATCTCTTTACTTAAAACGTCATAAAATCCGTTGAAATCATTTTCAGTAAAAATATGTCCAGCATGAAATATTGTGTCAGCACCATCCTTGTCTGATTTTTCATTTTCTTTCGGTGGAAAATTAAGGGAAACAAATGGTGGAAAATTACCTTCATATCGAATTGCTGAAATTTTCTGGATTTTATTGGCCTCGGTGGGTAGAAACTCCGAGGGAAGACCAACTAGAGCGGTGGAACCGACGTCGCGATAAATTGGGCGTCAAAAATTTAATTGCTATTTTCCACCCACTTCGTATCTGTACCAGCATTTGACATTTTTCCTCTCCCTATTCTGTGGTACACTAGTTTAAAGCCTCTCCCATGCCCAAGATTTATGAAAATATTATCGCTTATTAGCGACACCGTCTGGCTGTAGTTTTTTTTTATACTTTATACCTTTAGGGGGAGAAAAACTGTAATGCCCGCGGCAGGGCTTCTCCCTGACGCTCGTAAATCTGCCATGTGGACGAATGGAATTTACGAATTCATGTTGAATTTAATTTTCAAATAATGCGACTGGAATTTGAGAGTAGATTTACTTAGGTTGAGAAATGCAAAATTGGATGAGAAAATGAATATCGCATTGGGTAATTGAATAATTTAGTTGCGTCGATCATTTTCGAGGGATAAATTCATTCTGGCTTTCATGCCAACCATTGACAGTCAATATATCGGTGTCACGATCTTTCGTAAAAGAAAATATGAAGTATTTTTTTATTATTCACGTGGTTCAGAGTTTCGTGCCGAGAAATCACCGATAAAATTTGGAATTAATAATGCGAAGAGAAATTATCCATAGACATTATGGGGCTCATCGTTTATTGGCCGATTACGATAATCGAATCGTTCAAATAATCGATTACAATTTGGAAACCGGAATAATCGATCCGCCCAGCCAGAAATTAAACGTTTAAGAAAATAGAATTACATAAATGAATCCATAAGTGAAATTCAAATTTGAGAAAAAAAATTTCATTGAATTTTAATTGAAAAAAAAATTCTTTGAATACTTTGTCCGCACATATTTGGGCCCAACGGAGCGTAGAATTTGTGGATGTCAAAGATTTCATTTGAGATTTCATTTATTTCTCCTTCATTACTGATTTCCTAAGGAGAACGGGGACATTCGTTAATTGTAGAAAAGCCCCAGAATTTGTACCGGACTATTTCACGAAAATTTTCCGGCGTTTCCATCCGAATAGGATAGAATTTTTTCCCCTTCTCAAAAGACCCATACGTAAACCGTAAAATACGTTTCTATTAAGATCGTAATTTCGATTCCTTAAGCTTGAAATACGCCCACTGAAAAATAAAAGACGTTTTGTTTGGCCTTTAATGCACCTTTTTATTGCGACCGTAAAATCCTTTTTTGAAAAACGAACTCCTACTTTCGTGATTGAAAATACAAACTGGAGGATATCACAGCTGAGCTGAATATTTAAATTTCCCAAGCCTCGCATAAACATTTATCAGACCCTAAAAAACTTCTAAGTAACATCACAACTCGTCTGACTTTCAGCTGACACCTTCAGTCCCTTCGGTCCCTCTTCTTCCAAAACCGTCCAAATTCCCCCTTCCCCTGCCCTTTTGTACCTCCTGAATCATCTGCATAATAATTACACGAAATTCCATTTCTCATGATCAATGATATTAAATCACAAATGACCGTATCAAATCGTTTTTTCCATTCACATTTTTCTGCGTCCCCTGATACCCCCCAATCACTCGATCCTGTACTCCCCAACCAAGATTGAAAATCCCATGGGATTGAATGTTTCACAATAATTGGCTGTCAGTAACGATAACGTTTGTAAGTTTTTCTCTTCAAGACACGTTGAAATGCATAATCTTCTTCCAGATATCTCATTGTATTTCTTGTTAAAGAGACAAATCTCCAAGTTTTGCTTGCTCCTTTGTATTCCAATGCTGAAACCGATTTGTTATGCATACATACGACGTTATTATTCCCCAGTGGAAGAAAGTTGGTCATACCTGACTAGGGGGGGGGTGAAGGAGGAGTAAGGAATCTCTCTTTTTCTCTTTCCGCTTTGCCGCTCGCTCCTCGCTTTTTCCTCTCTCATACTTCTCCATTTGCATTGTGCCTGGTACAGACGTGCTTACAAAATTGAATTTTCGTTGTGCCTGACTTTGGTGTGCTTTTCTACTGCACTTTGGCATCTTTTGTTTTCCATCCCCCTTTCACTCCCCCCCCCCCCCGACCTCCTCACTCTCGCTCCCTTGTCCTGCTACTTCTTATTTCCTTTTCCGAACTGTTATAGGAATCCAGTTCTGTGAAGAAGAAAACATATCACAAATTCTTCCCCCTCCCCCCCTCCCGATCGTCAATATATTTTCAATTTTCACGTAAGAGTGACAAAATTGTAACAAAAGAAATGAATCGAAGAAAATTGCATGAGGAAAAAGCAAGAATGATTTATCGTCAGGCAACAACCTCTTCGGGTTGGGGAGGTTACAAAAAAAAAATATCCTCAATAACACTCACACCAGTCCTGTAGGGTACTGCACCACTAAGAGCACCCTCCTTGAAGAAGGTATGGGGTATGAAGAGTCCAGAGATAACGACGCGGAGAAATTGGCAGTGTGTGCGCGCACCAGTCCAAGAAGACGGCTCTCGTTGGCGAAGCGAAGGAGAGCGATGTGAAAAAAAAATACCCACCGGGAAAAAAAAATAAGAGGGGATACCTGACTGGAATGGGGTAAGACACCCCATTGCCGGGGTCTTATAATATAAGATCTGTATAGATCTTATACAGAGAATCAACTTGTCAAGCACGCGCACAGAGACATCCCGTTTGAGGCCACTATCGTAAATCTCTCAAAAGTTCCCACAGAGAATTACTTTATCGAATAGGAATTCTTTTACGATGCACTCTCTCACTCTGTCTCTCACTACCACTTTTACTAGCACTCATTGCAAACCATCCGACCCAGTATTCTCCGAATCTCCAGCCTGTCGTTTTATGTATTTGACTACTTTATCCTCTCATGTGCTTTTTCCGTTAGCCCGAAGCAACATGAACTCTCATTTGAATTTTATAGAAAAAGAGACGAGAAGTGAAGAGGAAGAGGAGTAGAAAGCGGTCGAACGGTGGGGGCGGGGAGGGGGAAAAAGTGGATAAATCCAAATGGTTTTCCAATCGATAGAGATGAAAGCCAACGGTAGGTTGAGAGAGACAGAGAAAAGGAGAGCCGGTGGATGCAGAATGGGAGAAGTCAACGGGGTGGAATGTAATTAGTTGGTGGCGTAATCTCCGTTCCGGTGTGCCAATGTATGTAACGATTTTCAACCGTTAACGACCATCGTTCTCTCTATCCTACTCTTGTTTTGCATCCAACTGGTTTCCTGAAGGGACTCCGTAAATCGGGACTGAACGATCCGTTGTTTGCCTGCAGAGTGTTATGTGCACAGGCGCTAACGAGCTTTTGGGCAGAGGGAGAGGAGAGAGATCGGGTGAAGGTATTCTACCATACCTCTCATCCAAAATATATATTTGTGAGGAGGCTACCAAACGTATCCACTACGTGCTGAAAACGTTATTACACACGCGTGTGTATGTATCAACATGTGTATATACAATATAACCTACAGGTTAATAGTATGAAAACATGTGCCCCAAATGTCACGTTGGACATTCAGCTTGGGGGGGTGACGAGTGGCATTATCATTATCGCATATGCACCAGTGTAAAATAACCTGAATTCTCCTGTGAACCAATTATATATGTACCAAGGTAAATATACAATTCGGTGAGCTTTTCACCTGTATATGTACACCCACATGACATTATGCCTATGTCGTATGTCATGCGCGTTGACAGTCTTAATTCCTGTGTTACTGTGCTTCAAGACATTTCGCTTTCAACATTTATCACGTCCATTTACATTTAATTCAAAATATACGAAGAAAAAAATTATTTCTACCAAATATTTCTGCCAACTATTGCAACAAATAAATACTTCCCTGAAGCAAATGGATATTTGGGAAAAATAATTTTATTCCTCAATGTAGCAAAGATATTTACGATAATCATAATTTCATTCTCCCTCTCCCATTGCCATATATCTTGATGAAAAATAGTCATGTTGACGGTGAGTGGAAGAGAGTTGTAGAATAACTGGCTCGTTAAATTATCCACGATGGTATAATTATTATACCTCAACGCTCATACATAATTTTTTTTTCCACCCCCTCTTTTGTTCCCTCTAATGCACCTGCGAGAAGACGGAGTTTATGCCTGTTCATAAATTCTTTTAATTCCCCAGTCCTTATAAGGCATGCACACAACGATTCAGCCTCAGCACAGTCTCCCACCCATTGTACCAAGATTATATCACACTTGTGTTAGTGTGTACGTGTGTACGAACAAGTTCATGCGTACAGACGTTTATCTGTCTGCTTCGTTCTGAACTTACGACTGTAGACTGAGAAATGGCAAGTGCCGCATGTGCAGTAGTATGAGCATGCAAAAGTCAGACGAAAAATGACACCAAAGGGGTGAGAAATGTGGGAGTGAGAGAAGTGGTGGAAGGTTCATTACCATCGTCTAAATCACACTGGTTATGTTTTTAGAATGATGTCATAAGTTGGTGATAAAGTAAGACAGATGAAATTCAATGTTTTTGGTCTCATTAGTAACTGTCTCTCGTTGAATTTTACGAACAACATTGCTACCATGTATACCAAAGGTATAAGGTATAAGGTAACGTTGTGGAAAGGTGTATCCCCGGGGATATGTGTATACGTAAAGAAGTGAGAGATCGCACTGAGCTCAGTGGAGTTGTTACTGTAGCTGCGATTAATGTTCTCGTTCTCCAACTCAACCTTGTACACATACACATTCACATACCACACTGTCGTGAATGCCAAACTCACTGTCGTATATTTATGCCCTCAAATGTATGCGCAAACACACGTATGTGGTCTTTTTGCTGAATACATAGGGGTAATATGTACAGTGTATACACTGTATATTTGTAACTGGCTGTCGGTAATATTGCCCTGAGATCATTCAGTTGGCTTGACTCAGGAAAAAATTCCGAGGGCTATCGATCGTTTCTATGATTTTTGGATATATGCACTTGAACCCTTTTTTGTCGGTCCGATTTCTCCCACGAAGGCAGCACATACTCGGCAATTCATACATAGAAATTGCGGCTCTGGTAGATGATGCAGTAAAGCTATTGCTGGGATGAGACATGGGGTGGATCGTAAAGTTTCTCATGATCAGAATTGTTGATGCTCACCTATGAACACCTATGCAAATCTACTTATGGTTTGTATTACCATATGTGGAATGTGGTGGTTAACAATAAAAGAAGAAACGGTACGGTTTTCAACGTTTGGTTAAACGTAAAAAGAATGAATAATGAAATCCATAACCACTGTAAGTGGTTACAGAGGTGATACATCTTTTATATATCTCGAGAATCGACGGAAGAATCGAGATGGAGAGAATATCCGTATCTCCTGGGTTTATGTATTCGAGTGGTCTCCAGAGCGAAATTCACGATACGGTGAGAATAGTAGGCGAATGGAAATGCACATTTTCCACCTACACATTGCTGTTACACCCGACGCACACCTTTTATTCAGAGCTATTCCAGGTTACAGTTCTCTTCATCCCTCATAATCTGTAGCTTCCGTTCAAGCTAGGCCTGATTATACTGGTGAATCAGAATATGTATGTATGTGTCGATGTACATTGATCCGAATGGATTCGCTGGAGATTTAACTGACTTAGATTGGTTTGGGATCTTATATCCTATTATCTCATTCAACTGTATTTCCTGAGTCACTCGATAATCCGTTATTGGTTTTAATTTAATGCATGAAAATTTTACAATATTATGGGGTAATATTTCCGTCAATTTCTGTCGTTGAAAATTAATGAACTTTAAGACATCGGTTCAATCAGTGCTCCCCGAAATAACATCAACGTGATTTAGTAGTGAAGTGGTAAAACGAGATAAATCACTTGGACTGGTGATGAATTTTTACTGTATATCTCAAAATGTAAGGGAAGCAGCAAAATTTTTGTCAGAACATTTTTTATGGGGGAACTTCCGCACTACAATTCATGATCTAACAAAAATTTTGATATCTCTCTTAGATTCGGAGATTTTGAACAAAAATTGGACTCAGGAATTAGTTGATTGATCTCGTTTTATCACGTCGCTATTGAATTCTTGATTAAGTTGAGGTTAATTGACTGGCATTAAAAACAAAGGATTTCAAATCAATCAAATTTCAAATTTTCAGAAGAAGTTCACCTCTATCCTATTTCGATACCACTCACTGACAAGGACAGGGTGAGCCATTACGATGTGAATGAACCAATTGCTTGGTAAACACTCCAAGTGAAAAATATTAGAAATTGTTATTCGCACGGTTTCTCCTGAATCCAAGAATTTATCAGAATAAACCTGAATAAATCACATGATAAGCTATCATACATTACCCTCACTGTTTACGAAATTAGTTTAAAAAAGAAACAAATATTTGTACAACCAGTTGTAAATTACATCCTCATTAGTACTTCACAGACAGTACAACTAGTTATACCGTGAAAGATAAGAGAAATGAGACAAGATATTACGAAATGAAATAAACCCCATTACATTTTCCTCCCTTTGTTTTTCAGCCCTTTTATATGTCTTTTTTCGTGAGTTGGATTTTTCCTGAACTTCCCTTTCTCCTTTTTTTCATGTGAGACAAAGTTAGAGGAGAATAATCTCTTGCATGTCAAGGCGAAACAAGACGGGAGAACTATCTACTGTCAACGAGGCAGAAGGAGACGAGAAATAATATATTTCGTCGTTAGGTCCAACAAAAAAATATCCTGGGGTGACATACAAATTGTATACCTGCTAATGATCATCACAATTGATGGACAAGTACATTTTTGTCAAATCATTGCTACAGGGGCATAATTAGGGTCATTACTGAATTTTTAATTTGGGATGATGGGGAGTAAATAGAATAGATTCCCCTCGACAGGTGGAAAATGACTGGAATTTGGAATTAAAAATTTTCGATCTCTTGTCCTTTCGGAAGCCCTCGGGGGAAATACAGACGGAACCTTAACACATGTCTCAGTAATAAAAAACGTGATCACATTTGGGATCGAAAAGCAACTACAATATTGACGTGAAAGTGAGTTTTCAACAGCAGTTCAAATATCTCGGAACGTTGGATCAACAAAGGGTAGGCTCACCCTTTTCACTTGGACAGCCACAAATCTTAAAATGTCAGTGTGACGGAGCATTCAAAATGAACAGACGGGAAGTTGAAATACCACTCGAGGCAAACAGCGAATTTACGGGACATCAAGTTGGCGTGAGAATCGAACTTGCTTTTTTTTTAGTTCAAGAGATCCCACGAAGAGGACTGAGTTTCTGTTTGTGAGAGGATCGTAGGAACATAGAGTGCCTTCTTCGTCTGTGTAGGTGACATAGTTTGAGCCGTTCGATGGGGCCATTTCATCTACCCCACAAATCTCAACATACTAATTTCATCCCCCGCACGTTTCACTGTCTTCACTATCTTTGTGGACCATCTTAAACTTACTGCCTATTGGTGTGCGTTGCAACGCATCTTATCAGAATTCATGGTCAATAACTTGTCGCGAATGAATAATGGAATCAAATTTATTCTTGGCTCGACTGAGTGTCTTCATACTTTTCAGAGCCAGTAAAATTCTGGACCACTATAACCGAGTGTTATTGGAGATAATTTTCTTCTGACACTTATGAGGAAATTTCTAGATACGCGAAGAAAAAAAAACCGAGATTTTTCTGAAAAAATTTAGGCACAAAATTGCCTGCCATGGGGTAAAGTCGGTTTAATCGTAAATCATCCGAAATATTTCTGCATTCCATAATAAGAAAATCTTCTTTTCTCATTTTTTAGAATAATTATCCAAAAAAGATCCCGACTCAATGGACAAATAAGCGTTTCATACCCATAAATCAAACAATTTATGTCCCATTTTCCGCATTTTCTCTACCAACGTTCTTCCTCAAGTTCTAAAAAAATATAAATTTGCGATATTTCTTTCATTATTTTTTTATTACTTAATTGTTTACGATTGTGAGTACAACTGAGGGTATTACGACGGAAGACACCCTCATCTCAGATTTATGTTTTTCATTTCGTATCTCTATTTCATCGTATATCTCGCGGTGTTTACGGTTTCTAATTCTCCAGTCCGTCGTTGTTATAATTCTATTTTCCGCACGGCTTCTTCCGGTTTTTCTGAATAGCGTTTGTTTCCGGAGATATTTCTGCACGACCGCTCATAGGGCTCGTCGGACTTCGAATTTATGATTCAAAATACCTATATGATGTATTTCAATAATTGATGAATGAAAAAAAATAATATCAAAGTCTGTACAAAGAGAACATCAATGAAGCGCTCAATATTTTCTAAAGAACTTTAATTCTCCGTTACATTTTTCTATTAAAATTTAGAGGACAGTGGCATTAAATGCGATTTATTGGGGAAACAAATCATAAAACTGACATTTTATCGTGCATGAAATTATGAAATTTTACAGAACTCTCAGTTAAATCTCAAAGTCCATGATGTTTCACTGCCTAACTGGCATTCCATGACACTGTCTAGTAAATTAGTAGTCAACTATAATTTTTTTTTTTCAAAAAGGCGCAACTCACATTGTTACCCTTCATCGTAAAATTCCGGACTTCACAAAGTAATCAACGATGTTTGTTGAATTTCCAATACCATATTGCATCAGATCACTGATAATAACGGCAGTAATGAGGAAGATCATCATACAGTAACAGCCACGTGGATATTGCGTTAATGACGATATAACAATCGCAATTTTATTATTCCCTCGAAATGGGTTTTAACGGAAAACGGGCAATAAGTTTCTTAATGTATGTTGTGCATCACCGAAGCCAGAATTTTTCCGAATTTACCAATAATTGCAAATTTAACAGCTGTATTGAAGTTTAACACCATTACATTGAAATTAATTTTTGATATCAAATTTATGAAAAATTAATACATTCTGCAGTGAGAAAAATTCACGGGAATTTTCATTAAAAATGGCCTCTGTCAGATCGTTCAAAACTTTTCCCATAAAACGTGCTACTATTCTCATTCACTCGCAGCACGTACAGAAAGCATCACTCGCTCTCGGGACATTTTTTTCTGTCCCAAAAAACGATTCATCCCTCGTATCGACGTCGCGCCTACTCATATCGAGTTTCAATACCGATACTGTCGCCAATAATCCACGTTCCGCACTCGCTCAAACTTTCTACTCGTTGATGATTGCTTGTCCCCATGTGACCCCATCGCGCGAAATATCGAGTCTTGTACGCCAAATTACTGCACAGAAAGAAATTTTCAATAATAATTATCCTAAACCGCGAATACTGTACTCGAATTAGGCACATTTTACGTCTCGTTCAAGCATCTACCTCAGTAATTGTTACTTGAATTTTCCGTGAAAAATTACCACACCGCAACTTGAATTTTCCTGGCCACTTCCCTCATAATCGATCAGTAAAATTGAGTTCGGTAATTTTTACCGAATTCAATACTGCTCTCCCTGTGGTAGGGTAAATTTCATAAAAAATTTCTCTCCTTGTATTTATCTGTCACAACATACCCAAATCTGAAAACTGATCGGCCCGACAGTTTTCCAAATAGTGATCCTCATTGAATGTAGCTCTACGTTTCACAAGTGTGCACTTATTCTGCGCGATGAAAGAGGCGTAAATCTCCCATCGAAATTACCCCCTCGTGACCACTTCTATCACTCTGGCTGTCGGTTAGATCGTATTAACCTGGGGGATTTATCGCGTGCACGAAAATCGTAATTTTCACTAGGTTGAACGAGGTTTGTGTACACCGTGAAAGAAAGTTGGGAAAAAATTACCGAAGTAGTCGTGTAATCGAGTACTGAACTGGATTTTCCGTATTTTTTCATTGTAATGCCGTGAGAGACTGCACGAAACTGCACTTTGTAGAAATGATCTCATCGAACGGAAATGTCCAAATGAGACGGAAATGTCACCACAAATTTTCAGTATAACATGATAATTTAAAACCCCAACGACCTTAATTTTCAATTCACTGGGGAAATGGTCAACCCAGATGACTGAACTTAGATCATTAATCAGTTTTCATAATGGATATATTGAATTCTGAGTTCTAGAATTTTTCTTTTTATCTCTAAAAGAAAACGCTAGATTAGAAGGTGAAGTTAGAATAAAAATTAATCATCATCTATTAATATTCATGCAGCTCTGGGTTACAAATGAAGCAACGATGACTCACGATCCACAACTGACAATCAATTTTAACTACCAAAGTGCGCCGGTTGTTGCTAATTTCGGATGATGAAACGAAATTAAATCCATAAGCAGTTTCGGGAAATTGAAGCATAGTTATTCCGCTCTCAGGAAAATCTCCTTTCTGGGAGATTCAATAATTAGATAAAAATGTCAAAAGAGAATCTTAGGTATACTCACTTGAATTGCTCATGAATCTTCCTTGATTACGAATTTCCTTGCGTTTGGCCCGGGGGTGGCTTTATTTACTCCACCGTTGAAGGTTGAAATAGCAGCAGCAAAGGCAGATGACGGATTTGGATGATCGGCTTAACTCCACTGTTCCAATTATATTGAACAACCTCAGTAAAGCCCTTTCTGAGGCATATTCAATCAAGCTGAAATTCATAAGGAAGAAACTGTTAAAGTTAGTTACGGAAAATACTTGTCTATTTACTCTCACAATGGATACACGCAGAGGAAATTCGGGCAAAAACTATCTAGTAACTCTGGGGTGATTTCTGAGACTAATTATCTAATTAATGGAACAAAGTAGAACACGGAATATAAAATTTTAGAGAATTTCCTTTCGCTTCAAGATTTTATTATTGAACTGAGCCGGGATAGGCCGTGCTGTGGGAGATAGGATTCCCCGGGCACAAGAAACGGACAGCGTTGGCCGAGTGTTGGTCCTAGATCGCCGACACGGGGCCAGCCCCGACCCGTTCCTCATTCCCTATGAGATTCTGTGCAGTTCCGCTAGAAAATTCAGATCTCATTCTTTTTAAATTGTCGAGAACTGATGACAATGAGATTCCTTCAGATTCCACCCATGGGATACCATCCCTCTGATTCAAAGGGATAACAAATGGTAAAGCTCGATTTGACCAATTAAACAGTCATCAGTGATAAATAGATGATTCATAACTCAGAGATTGATTTTTCAAAGCGGTTTGAAGGACGTCAAGTGGTCATTTTACGTACTCTGTGCCCAGAAAAAGCCATAAAAATGGAAAGTATCATGTGTGCATGTGAGAAAGTGGCTCATTACATACTCGTAACAGAATCCATTATGGGACTATTATATGCTTACATCAGGAATAAACGAAAATGTTAACTAAGCTCATTGATTACTTCACGTCCGAGTGAATTATCAACGGCAATTCTGGTCAATATTCAGCATTAATTGGATGAAAATTAAAATAATGAAAAGACTACGGACAAAACGATGGGGTGAATTTAAATAGAGATGGAAACTATTCACCCATGGCCTGCACGCAAAGACGAACTTCTGTGGGTGCTTTCATGGTAGGTAATTCCCCCTCTTTGATAACTTCCTATTAGTGTTCTTGTGTGTGCATTTTCAATGAGGGTACAAAGGAGGGTGGATGATTTTGACGTAGATAGGAAAGTAGGGGGAAG
Source organism: Diachasmimorpha longicaudata (assembly GCF_034640455.1). Taxonomy (NCBI): domain Eukaryota; kingdom Metazoa; phylum Arthropoda; class Insecta; order Hymenoptera; family Braconidae; genus Diachasmimorpha; species Diachasmimorpha longicaudata. The sequence continues at coordinate 6,066,716 of NC_087231.1, read as the reverse complement.
AGGGAGGGAAGAATGTTGAGGGTGTAACCGTGGGGAATAATCTATACCACACATCAAAGCTACCAACTTGACTCCAGAAGTGAGGGATGAGTCCCAACCAATCGTAGAAACTCAGGGGAACCCGACGATATTGAACGTGACTTGAAGAAAACCTCTGGTTCTCAGAAATTTAAAATTGTTGGCTCCTTTCATTAATATAGTTTGGTTTTAATGGTTTCTGCTATTGTCACGCTAACGAAACAGCTGAACCGGAATTCAGTAACGAAATGGTCAACTGAGATTAGTTGACTCATTCCTCAGTGGAGTTATTGAACAATATCTCGAAATCTAAGGGAGATAGCGACACTTTTGTTAATATATTTGTTAGAGAACTCAATTCTCTCTATACAAAATGTTCTATTGACCATTTTCGTATCTTCCTTAGATTCTGAGATATTCCTCATGTTCTGACTGATAGAACGGATTATTAGTGATTACAAATGAATGTACTTTGGTTGTAAGTTAGGGGCCATGTGGTTCCATCAAACGTTCATTCCTTAATAATTAACGAATATTTATTTGTTCATATTGAAGATCTTCTCATCAAGAATGCAACTATGACATACAGCCTAGGCTCTTCACGTTTTATCAGTTTGGCATTCCTAATCTGTCTCATTTGCCCTGAGTACAGTGGGCACACCCATATCACATGGTCAATATCCTGTGTTGCAGCTTCAAAGCTGCAAGCTTAGTGGCCAGAGCCTAGGGATTAGTAATCTCGGGCTACTCGATTCGATCCGAAACGTACGAACATTTGCGTTGACAAGATCAATTCATTCACAGACAAATTCATTAAGAAAGATTAAGCCGAAGCTGATAAAGTCCCAAAGCTGAAAAGATAATTCTTCACTCGCAATGCGGAACTACAAAAAATTGATGAGCTTAGGCGGTTTGGATCAGAATCCACTCCGGATATTCCCCCAGTCTTCCGCCTTCAGTTAACTGATCCGAATGGAATTCAAGGGAACCTTACACACCCAATCAGTCACTGATCAATCAGTCCTGAAGCTCGATCAGAAACTTACCACGACTCAGATTTCCAGGATCGGAGACTAATTGAAAACTGGAGCAAATTTCCACTCAGAAAGACGGCTCACACTGAGCGCATATAAGCATCGCAAGGGCGTCAAGGGCGGCAAAGCAGATAACTGGGGATCCTTTTAAACTATAATAACAGTAAAAAGGAAAATATGAAATTAAAAAAAAATACTATTGGCTGGAATATTCACGTGAAGGGAAATCATGCCAGAAGTATCGCATCAACTGATGTGTTCACCCGCTCACCACCAATTCTTTTGCTCTCCATGAAGTTCTGCCAGTTCGCTGCCACGGCCCACCATCTACCGACATCAGTAATTAACTGATGACTAATTTAATTAGCATTCACTAATTACTCGATACATACATGTGTACCTGTCACCACAGTTCCGTTGTAACACAACCGTGATTACCCATAGACTATCGTAGGGTGCCTATGTAACCATTCGTATACCACTGCATATTTAACGATCAATCTATAGCAAACTCTGCCCATTTTCACGTTACTCCACCTCTATTTCCATCTCTCTGTCTATCTACCGCAGTGCAATTGAGATGGATAGAATTCAAGCGTAGAACTGGTTAAATTCAAAATCCGCTGTACACCCACACACCCTCTCTCGCTCCACACCATGACGGAGGGATATCGCGGGGTCAGTACAAACGCTCGGATGAGCCGAATATATCCCCAGAGGTGATGTTCAACTCTCCATCGTATTATATATAGAACACTGTGGTCCATGAGAACACATACGGTTTGTTTTTTGTTTGTGTTTTTTTTTGGGGAGATCGGTGGCTGAAAGTCTCGACAAAGCGTCGTAAATATTTTGGAGCTCTGGACGACGATGTGTCGGCGTGTGGACGATCGCCCTGTAGATGAGAGCTTGCATGTGCAGAATGAAAAACGTATAGAGTCTGATGCAGTGGGTGATAGAGGATGGTGTTGGAGGGGTAAAAAAAATAGAAGCAAAGGGGTCAGAGACGAGGGGCTTTCGTCCAGTGTGAACGATCCTTCAACCAGTGTGTATCGACATCCTTGGGAATTGGAACTGCCAGAGCAGCTGCTGCTAAAGTATGCATGAATAGATACTGTTTATCGCTGTGTAGATATATACATCGATGATATATATACGAGTGTGTATGTACGTATTCAGTCTGTGGATACCTTCCGGCACTTGTGGATACGTATTGGTAGTCAGTGAACCATCTCCGGCCAACCTACCTGTCGATTTGATTACCCCCCGACATGCATCTCAACACTTTTTGAAAGTTTGAAAATTGGATGTATTTTGTGCAAAGAATGAACCAATCATTGATTAACTGTAATCAACGTGGACAGTTCGTAGATTGTGGAGTTTTTTTTTCCACATTTTTTTTTTGGTGAACCAGCCGGTCTATTGATTTATTGGAATTTCAGGCCAATCAATTAACCAACAGGCGGAACTGACTGACGACGGAATCCCATCACTGTTATGGTCAGTGTGAGCTACAAACCCCTTAAACATACTACCTCACACGTACATTTGTGGTGAAACTCACACATTCAGCTTTACGTAGACTTTGGGCTTGCACAATGTGTCAAAAGCGATTAAGTACCAATTCAAAGACTAATTGTCAATTACCCAACTACCCAGGCCAATCGATAATCATTGTTGGGTTGTGTAGCGATTGAGTTCAGATAGCTATTCGTACACTACCAGCATCGAATGAATCACTTCATTAATTGTACTGTGGAAACACGTTATGAGCAGTGTATGGGGATGAGTGAAGGTCAGGCGATTATGATAATTAGGAGGAATTGTATTGTGTGGATGACATCTTCATAGTGGGGTCTAGTTTCATCTCAATTATGTAATCACAGTGACCCAGTCATTGGACTGCTACTCAGCACAACTACGGCATTGAGGATTTATAATGACTTCCGATAGTAGAATTCTGATGCACACGTCTGGTTAACAGCGATAGAGGTATACATGGGGGAACAATGAATTTGAATTATCAATACAGATAGGACTTTGATACCCGTATAGTCCGCGAGAATATATCTGATTTGGGAAAATACATAGGGAGACACAGTTTTCGGAAAAGTTAAGCTAGCGAATGATAAAACTGCATCGCGTTAATAAAGTGATGCTCAGTTCGAGCCCTTTTTGCTCGAGGAGGCTCAGAAGCCGAGAAAAACTCGAAAAACGTAAAAACTTTATTTATTTATTGCGCGCAATAATTAAATCTGTTGATTTTTTAAATATATAATTTAAGAATCATTTCAGGTTTTGCATAACCTTTATTTTAAAGTAATTTCAATAATTTCTTTCAAGATGATTCTTTCGTTGTGGAAGAGGCAGCTCTTCAGATTGTCTGTAATCGATAATTACTCTAGTAAATCACCTGAAAATTTCAAATTTTTCATTTTTACTGAGACCGAAGTAAAATGCGTGACACACTTTTCTCTCACCTTTTTTTGTGTCTGGAAACGTCTCACTCGCGTGGTCCTGGTGTTTCCGTCGGGGTTTTCAAAGTGCCTCAAGAGTCTCATGTTTTCCGGAAGCGATCCCAAGGCTACATTCACCCCAACCCCCCACCCTTCACTGGCGTCTACTCCCGCTTACACTAAACAGAACGCTAACCTTTAATGTACGAGTCATGTTCGAATTGAGAGCTAGCTTGAAGTAGTTACTTCAAGTGTACGAAACTTCAGTGACACACCAACCACATTATGTGCAGCCGCGAGAGCTTTCCAACTCCACTTTTACCGCCTCGTCTTTGAACGTATGGTTGTCCCATCACTAAACCACGTATGAATTTATTTGCATCCTCGATAGATTGGCTCAATAAATCCAAGATGTAACCTTTTCTGAGCATATCTATTTTTGATAAGAGACAAGTATTCTTACTGTATACGAAGCTTTTACTCTATTCGGAAAAGTTCGATCTATGAGAGAACCCGTGAAGTTCCTAAAAATATCGGTTCAATATCCGCCAGAAATATCATCATCGGCCTTTATCGCCCTTCTAACTCCTTCCAGAATTATTATTAATTATAGAAAAATTATGGTTTAAAAAAATTATTAGTCTTGACTTTGACCCTGGAGATTATTATTAAAAAGCTCTATTCCAAATGTATTTCCAAACAAAGATTGTTATCCGAAGATCTTGCAAAGAATCTTTTCCGGATCACCATGAGGATCTTCGGACGATTCTTCCATGATTCTTCAGAAAATTACTGAAATATCTTCGTCACACGATGAGAAATAGTAAAAAAAATTGGAAGAATGTTCCGTAATTCTCAAGTGAGGACAAAGCTCCGATAAAAATAACATAATTCACTGCATATTTACCGGGTAATTTTTATCCGATCTTTATTCTCGCTCGCGAATTACAGAACATCGACGTAATTTTACTGAACATTTCTCTTCGTGCAGCCAAATTTTTCCACGCGTCGCCTCAAATTGTTGTAAAACCCCTGTGTTATCGAAATTCCTCCATAAAATCCCAAAAATGGTGCTGCCGATCTTCGAATATTTTTCATCCCTGTGTTTAGGCTCTTCAAGTCCCTCTGTCAAGACCAGTTCACATTGACATCCCTCCGCTAATGTTATGCAGTGTATGTCAAAAGCTTTTTGGTCATTGACTCCGTGTGACTAGAGTGAATTATTGAGAGGGGAAATTGAAGGTGGTGTTGGCAGATAGATAAAAGTAAAATGGAGCGTCATCCGGGGGCATTATTAACCGACCAACTTTATCAGTTATCTATGTATTTTCCTCGTGAACGGACACGGGGCCGAGTGACCTAGAGGGCCAGGATAGTAAGTATTCAACATTCGGAGTTTGTCCGGGGAAGGGGTAAAGTACAAATCATACATCCACACACAGGAACATTTACATAGAGTTCAAGTTGCAATTCACTTGGCTCCTTTCTCTCTCTCTCACTCCCTCCCTTTCTCTATCTGTCCATCCAACTCTCTCTCAACGGGACTGAAATGGATATGGTCCGTGCACCACTCCGATGTTACGTAACGCTGCTGCATACTGATCGACACGAGCAGCAGCGTCCATTACGATTCGGAAACTACACTAGTAGAGAAACCGCTGTTCTTGACACGAAACACCTCCTACGTTGGCGCAAGGGGAATAATCGCGGTTCCGATGATGCATTTTGCAAATTAGCTGTCAAACTACAACCACAATTCCTATATTGAACGTACATCATGATGGTGAGGGGGTATTCGTCAGGGGAAAATGGAAGTTTATGAGGAATTTTCACTTCAAACTACGAACGCGGTAGAAATAAATTGGAGACTTTTTTCAATAACAATAAAAAGTACCAGTAAAAATTGTTAAAATTATTTCATACGGAGGGAAATATTCCGGAAAAATTAAACTTCAGTTACTGTCAACGATTAAAGTTAAGTTCGTTTATCGATTTCAAAAGTAACAAAGGGAATTTACGAGACGATATCGGGACGAAAATTTAATTAACAATTAGAGGACGGTAATTAACTGGACAGGTCGCTTCTAAATCATGGAAAAGATACGCAATTTTTATTGAATATTTGTCTCTGTGCCGACATACGTTAGTATTTGTTTTTTATGAAAAGCTCAGATTTCTTCGAAATTCCGCTGGAAGTTTCCCCGGCTGTCGAATGCTATCGTTCAGACCCACTCTCATCTTTATGAATTAGAAAGTAAGGAGTATTGTCAGTGAGTTCACCAACAATATTCTGAATCCAAATAGTTTGGGATAAAAAAGAGGGAGATGAAAAACAGGGGTGAGTTTTCACATTACGTGCATACACGTCCACTTTTTCCTGCCAAGTTCAAGCGTTGTACGGCCTTTAACGATATACTCTTTTAGCCCGTATATCACTGTCTCATTGCCAACATGTAACGATTATTAACGAGTGTGAGCCTTCACTACTGCACTTCCCCCGGTTATTTTTTATCGCTGAAGATTGTCGTGTTTTTCTACCACAGACCAACTCGACTGTCTGGTCATTCTACTTTGCTGGTATGGATTGCAATTTTTTTTAATCCTCATACGCCATTCTCAAATGACTGATTTATTGATTCACCTGATTGTCTTTATCCAGGTTCGAAGGTTCATACACGGAAAGAAAAGTCGGGTAAAAATTAGATTTCCAAAAGGGGACACGTGGGACGAAATGACGTTCAATCACTTTTTAGGTCAATTTTCGATGGAAAAATTAGATTTAAAAGTCTCATTTTCACCATAAAGATAACCTCTATTCCACTTTTCCCCCTCTGGAGGTCCCATTTTAATCCATATTTTTTCTCATGAAGAAAAGCTCAATTTATTTACCTACATTCATCAATTTACTTCATATACTCAATTTAATCACTGAATTTCTCATCAAAACGAACTTTATTTTGGTGGACGAGCTCTTTAAAACAACAATACTTCACAACAAGTAGACTACAAGTCTCATAAATAATTTTTCCTCCCCTGATATTTCCAAATTAATAACAACATGACATTGGCAATAAAATCCATTGACTAACAAAACAAATCTCCCTCAAATATTCCAACGAAGTTGACAAATTTTTCATCCATTGGCACACCGGAATATCCGGTGAAATGAAATTCCCCTTTAATTAATTATTCTCATTTCTTTCCAACGCCGCATTTACCCATTGGTATGTGATATCGCGTGGCACTAGATCGAATAATAGCAAAAGAAAAATATTTGTACACAAAGTGGTGGTTATAACCGCAGTATCACCAAAGTGTCAAGGAAAAGCAACAGTGAAGAGTGTTGCGCGTGACCTCACCGACTGGATCAGACGTTGACCATCGTGCTCAGTTAATTTGTTCCGATTATCAAGCAACCAACCTGGACAATAATTAATCCTCCAAGCTCAGTCCAAGTGTTGCGGTTTTGCTTGCATGCTAACCTAAATTCATGAGATGTATTTACACCCCCTACCCCCACCTCACCCAACCAAAGCTCCCCATCCTCCTCCTCCCCCTCTGACCCCCGACCACCCACACCAACTGCCTAGAAAGCTGTAGGCGTCACACGATAGGGCGTTCCACACGCGCACATTGTTCAATTTTCAACCACTGAGCTTTTGCATCATAATGTGGAGCAAAAACATATATACACTCATAACCCTCTGATACACTCATAATATCATAATTTGCATTGGAAGTGCAGTGCTGCAGAATAATAATGCATTGAAAAATACCCTCGGGTATTGTGAACAAAAAAAAGTGGATAATTATTCACACTCCGAAAAATTGAACACCAAATACGACTGCAGAGACAGAAAAGTTCGTGGATATTTGAAAAAAAAGCTCTTAAAAAATGAGGGTGACACAGGAAGATTTTTCCCTTGGCACTAGTAGTTGTAAAACTCATCATGAAATTGTTTTTACTGAACACAACTCCACCCAAAATAGTGATTTTTTTATTCTGAATAGAACAATTTATAATCCACCGAGTGACTTTTACAAAATGAGAAATACGAGGATTTAATTTTGGGCGCTTCCGAGAAATCGACATCAATCTCTACCTACAATTTCATTGCATTTCATTTCAACCTCACAATGGAAGAGGTATAAAGCACCAAACAAACATTAACTCAAGCCTTCAGGAGCAGTTGTTGTGTACCATAAACATGACCTCTTTTTCTATATTTTGAACATCACCACGTATTGTTCTGAAATAATTCCGTCCGACGGTTTGTTGATAACATTTTTTTCAGAAGGAATGTGTACTGACTTAATTCTTTATTGTAGACCCCTTCTCAGAGATAAGGTTTCCTAACGGTTTATTTAATTTTTTCGGGAATGATCTCATCGATCACCGATCCACAAATTTCACCGGAGTAATATATCAGGATAAGAAACGAATGTCTGATCCCTTTTATTGAATAGAGCACTCGTAGATGTAAGACATACACTGAAAGGAACACCGGCTCGCACTGAAGCCCGCCGCCAGCAATGGCTGACCACAATCAGATCGCACTACTTTTCATCCCGTGCAATGGAGATTCTAAATAAATTGCGTAGCGGTATAGAAAACGATACATGCGTTCTCTACAGTTTCATAAAGGTACTAGAGCCTGCATCATAGTTACTATTGTACAATTTCTACCCACAGTATATATATTTAAACGATAGCTTTTTCCATTCTGTAAAAAATGTCTTGCTAATTAGTAATGCAAATATTTCAAGAGATTTTTTTCAATAATTCATTAAATTTCACAGTTGGTAAATATCAGCAAAATGTAAATGCAAAAATATTTGTTCTCTCTCCTCAAACTCTAAGAATTGTTCCAGCTGCAAGAGTATATGTGTCTAAATAGAAATTAAAGTCGATCTACTTCACCATGTACACCACTTTACCCAAACACGTATATACATATTCGCAATTGTGTCGTATAACCCCAATAAAATTTGCATTGCAAAATTGTAACAGCCTTTGGCCCATACCACTCGTTTCTCACTCTTAACTCCACTTGTTTTCTCTCTCTTCTTATTTTCATGACAGTTCTTTATATTTTTACCTCTCGGTGTATTTTACATGCCGGTGAGCAATGTCCTCAGCTCCTTTCGTCTCCCTTACTGACTATTTATTATCATACCCGTGTAATTATTCTCAGTGAGTCCAGCATTCGGTACAAAGGAAAGGAATTTTAAAGTGAATAGGAAATGAAAAAAAACTCCTTATAATTTGCTCACCATTTTTATCTCTATCCAACGACTACTCTATCACTGTCTGATTCTTTCATTTAAACTTTTTTCCTCTTCATTTCTGATTATTCTGAGAAAAAGTCTTCTCCCTTTCTTCGTCACGGCCCTTTCTAATTGACTTGCTCAACATATACATGTATGTCGATCGCTTCATACTCCACATTCGAAAGTTCAACGGAGCTGCAGTCATTGACACCCGGTCTACCCTCGCACTTACTAATTCATTGATGTTCTCATTGTACCTTAGTCTAGAGCACCTAACTTAGGCCATAGATATTCCATCTGCCACTGGAGAAATGAGAAAATAAAAATTCCAAGCCTAGTTTACTCACACCAGTGGGTGCTGTTAAGGGAAAGTCTCGTTATTACAGTCATTCAACACGAAGCTTCAAGTGCTCGATACTTAACAGACAGATTACACTGTAGTTAAATCAAAGTGAACCCTTCAACCCGAGCGCCACTTCGAGTCTAACGAATAATTATAATTACAGCTTGTTGGCAGTTGTAATAAACTGAAGATGCCCATTACTTTTACTCCTTCACTTCGTTGCTTTAATCAGACGAAAGATTCTCAGAGGTGCTCATCCAATCAATCATCCTCCAATTACTGACACAATTAAAATTCTATCACTCATCAAAATAATTCCGCACTTGCTTCAGGTTATCGTCGTGTAAAATATTTACTCGACAGTTTTCATTCAATTTTTTTTCGTAATTCGTGCAAAAAATTACAAATTAAATAATCAAATAAGAGACATACGAAAACGAAAATCATTTTCATGCACTACAATAAACAAAAATGTTCACTCACCGCCCTTAAATCAATACATTCCCTCTATACGACATGCTAATGTCAAGTAAATGTCCGCAAACTCCGTAAATATTCTTCTCAGCAAAAAAGGGTTTCCGTCGCACTGTCCGTCAACCTTTTCCCTCATTAAAAATTCTTTCGCCCAGTAAATAAAGAGGACGTTGTCCTTCCTGCACATCGATGAACGAGCACAACTGGTAGGCATGGAAGATCGATATAGACGTCACGACTCGGTAAGTTGGTTTAGCTGCTGAGGGTTAACGTGTAACACTCTGGATGGGTATATATCGTCCGAGAGTACAGTTAATCTTTAGCTATACATATACACCAGTGGTAGGAGCCCAAGGCATTGAATATAGGTTACATAATGCTCAGCGAGTTTCAGGCCTTTCGGTGAGGCACGTTGAATCCCGTAGCACGCTTCGTGTGACACCAGGAGGGGGAGGGAGGGTTGAATGCATGTGTGTCAGTTCTATGTGTGAAAGGGTTGGTCTTCTCTACTTGGGGGACATCGAAAACACCAGCAGGTTTAGGGGCTGAGGAAAGAGGTGCACCAAGCAAGTGGGCGAGGGGCAGAGGGGGTGGTTATGCACCAGAGTCTAATGTTAGCGCATTCAGGGAGCTCCACGATTTCTCACCCTTATCTTATCTACAGACCCGCCTCCCTCACCTGACTCTTTTAACACAGCCACTGCGACCAACAACTCTTCGCCCTCTGGCAAAGCTTTCGTGGTAGAGCCATCTCTCTCTCTCTCTTTCTCTCTCGGCTTTCACCCTCTTTTACCGCAATACCCCTCCTCCACCCTTGCCCCTTCTACCATCTCACCCACACCCCATCGTCACTATCTTTCGCCGATCCTGATCGCTAGGAAAACTTTAAATTTAACCCTCACCCGGACTTTTAATTCACGACGGATCGACATTGTGGTTAGAGTTTGAAGCACACCACGGAAACTCATTTCGGTACGATAGATTTAACGTTGGGTGATGTAAAAGCTGGTCTTAAAAGTCTTGAACGCAGTAAAACTCATTCCAATGTGGCATCGTTTCCATAACAATTCTGCTGGGTGACTCAACTGTCGAAGTGTTATTGATTTATCAAGGGCAGGAATATCGGGAACACAGTTACTCGTGTCCCCTGTAAATTAGGCTGTCTATGGGCTAAAGGACTTCAGTAGAATCATTTGACAGTGTTTACCAAATCATCGGGGTTTTGATTTATCACTAGGAGCGCCTAGGGATTACTAAAAAAATTACTCAAATCCGGAACACTGGATTTTTTCCATTCGTGAAAAGTAAAAATCGGATGAAGAAAATCCGCGTTATTCCTATTATAAAAAGGAGACCCGTGTACAGATCGATATCGATATTTCTCGAAGAAATATCTCGAAAATGCGTAAGCGTAAGACAGAAACCGAAGCGACATCTGTCGATTATATTAGTCGCACATTGGGCTGGAACAAATGAACCGGTAAAAACCATCACATTTGGCAACGTGTTTGAGTGTTTTTATCCTATTATAAAAAGGAGATAATTTATAATCGTGAAACATCATGACATCTCCACCTATTAAATATACGACCAACAGAGCCATTGATCATTTCAATGTTGCAGCTACACTCATGTAAGTATTCCTATTATTATTTTTAAAAAATGAACATATTTCAAAAATTTATTATGCATTCAATCATCATAACCTATCATTGACACGTGTTCGGAGAGTAATTTCATTTTTTTTTCTTAGGAAAATCATCGGCTACGTCGACAGCATTGAAGACCTGAGAGAGTTGCCAAAGTCTCCATCTAAGTGGATTTACAAGTGCATTTTAAATAACAATGATGGCAGAAGGGTTCGCATACTTTGCTCGGGGGATGATGCTCTCAAATACAAGGATGAGATCAAGATGTATCAGGTACAGGTGATTTCCATTCAAAAAGAAAAAAAGTGAAATTGTCACATATAATACCACAAGAGTGGTAGGGAACCTAGAGGGAAATACTCGATAATGTTGAAGATCGAGTGGTATTCAGGAGATTATTTTTCCTATCCAAATTTCGGCAAAGAGAATTGTGCCATGAAATGAAGAGAGGTTTATTTGGTTAAGTTATCGTTTGTTTTTTTTATATATAGCCTACCGGCAGAATTATGAAAAAATTATCGCATATAATACCACAAGAGCTCCGAAATTATCGAATATTTCCCGATAGGTTCGTTGCAAACAAATGAACGTAAGAACGTACGTTATTTATTTGTAGGGAACCTTGAGGGAAAAAAAATATCAACGAATAAATAACATAAATGCCCAGTTCAGTTTTCTAGGTCAGTTTTCTGTTTTGGAAACAAAATGAATATCTATATGAATATCTATGCGAATATCTGAATGAATATCTATGAGAATATATGAAAAATTTGAAATTTTACTTTTTAGATAATAAAAATCACTGGAGGGATTATTAAAGCGGCCAATCCACAGTATCGGCGATCAACGGACACTGTGAGCGACAAAGAATTTCAATTTGCACGTAGGAGCACTTTCGACATCTTTGGCACATTTAACATTACGAATGGAGCTGACAATGGAAGGTCGAAGGTCATCTCATATAAAAAATTGAGATGGAGAACGTTTGTGCTGCTCGCGGGCCAGTCCAGATCACTGGATGGCTCAAAGAGCCATTCAGAAGCATTACCACGGTAAGTGGTTCGAGTTATGGATCTGGCATGTTTTGCACAAGGGTCCATCGCATGACCATTCACGTGGTAACATACATCCCGAGAGAAGATTTGATCGAGGGAATCAAAATGACCATTAAAGGTCGAGTTGATTGTCGTGGGGATGGTTTTGTTCTGAATATTAACAGCATGGATGACATTGCAGTCCTGACTGAGGATGTAGCCCTCAATGAAGATAAGTTGGATGATGCTGTCGAAGCACCTCCTCTCATTCTCAAACGAGGGGCAGCTGAATCTGCATCTGGAGAGGCGATGGACGTCGCGAATAAGGTACTTTTTTTTATTAATGGTTATGGTTATCCAAATTTAATTACTTTTAATTTTTCACTATTCTCCCTTCAATGCAAGAGAATATTGCAATATTTTCATCTAATGTTGGCTTAGTTTCAAGCAGAATTCAGTATAATATTTTCATTAGAACATTAATAAAAAAAATTTTCTATGGAAATATAAATGAAAATGCATTGAATCATTCATTAAACAGTTATTAAGAACAGATAATCTTTTTTGTTTCAGAAACTGAAAGCTGAATAGCTTTAATGACGTGCTATTTACTCTGGAAGTTCAATTGCAAAATTGAAAATTTTTTCTATAACAAGTTCTAGACTGTTATTTTTTCACACAAAAATTGAGTTCTATAACAAGTTTAACACTGTTATTTTTTTACGCAAAAATTTAATTCTATAACAAGTTTAATACTGTTATTTTTTTACACAAAAATGAAACATTGACAAGCTTGAGCTCTTTAAGAATCTGATTTTTTACTTTTAAAGACTGCCAACTTCATAGCAGTAAGGTTAATACTCATTTAGCTTTAACAACCAAAACAGATGGAATTATAATAATCTATTCATGAACATTAGTATTTATTCAGAATTTATTTCAATATATGGCCCTGTTTTTGAAGAAAAAGTATTACTAAACATTTGTATTTTTTATATATAACAGAGAAAACTGAAGACTAATTAATTTTATGATTAAAGTAGATAAAGCTCTCCGGAATCACAGATAAGTGATACAAAGGATGTATTCATGTTAATGTTTGTTCATATTTCTTAACATATGTTGTAATGTCAATTATAATTGTTGGAACATTATTTTTGTTTTCATTTCAAAATCCGTCCCACTCCTGTAAATGTTTATTGAACGCAAGTGGCATAGATTTGGAGTTAATGGTTTCATTAATAAAAATTTAAAACGCGATTTTTTTGCAGACATTCAGTTTGAACCTTCCCTACGGTTGTAAGTCGCAGGTATACACCTTGGTGCGGCAACAATGTCTCCTGCACTACTACTCACGAAAAAAAATTCGCAAGCAGCGATGTTCTTGGTTATGTGAAGGGAATAAATAATCTCAATCGCATAATTTGATGTTCACAAATAATTAGAAAATCTTTAATTATTAGATTAGATTATTATGAGACTAAGAACGCCCTCTTCCTGACTTGACTGATTGCTGTCGCTATTATAACTAAATCTCGAATTTGCGGAAATGTTCTCGATTCTGTATACCGTATGCTGCCTCGCACTGTATAGTATATGCAATCTTAGAGCAATCGAAATATATTAAGATTTTCCCAATTGTCTTTTTCCATGAGTTTTAATTTTAACTTCGAAGATAGAATAAGAGCATTCATTTTCTAGAGTTTTCAATTCTTATGATTTGGAAAAGATGGCGCGTGCGTAGCACGCGCGGACGATCTCGTGGACTGAAACAAAAAAACAAATTATGATTCCGAAATGGGGTGTGGGAAAAATGTGAAAAAAATTGAGAGACGGTTTTTCTACCCTCCCAGTTATAAAAAAAAATCCTCATCGATTGGCAACAGTGTGAGGATCAGAAGCTGACTTATTTAGAAATTAAATCCCAGCCGATAATTTTATATTCACTGTGATATCGAGAGTGACTCGAAAAAATCCGTAATTTTATTAAATCACTGATTTATATTGAGAGCGAATCGCCGGAAAAAGCACCAGAGAGTTGCTTGAAAGTTCACATAAAGATAAACAGCGTTTTTAGATGGAGAAAGTAGACAAAACCTATTCATTAGATGACGAGCTTTCTTCTGGGCTTTGTGACCTACATTCAGTTCACTCTAGGTTTTTCCTCGTTTCATATTAAAAAAAACCGTCAATTAACACAACTTTGTTATACTTACTAATTATTTATTGAATTATTTCCAATGGTATTCAAAGTAATTCAAGGTCTTATTCGCCGAATATAATAATGGCTTTAACAATGGTTCCCTGTAACCCAATCCACCTAGGTAACTAGAATTGTTCAGTACTATTTTTCGTGTATTTTCTAACAAACGGGACCAACAATGGACGCATCATCTGTGTATGAAAAACTGAATGGATGAGAGCGGGAAGGTGAGGGCGGGGAGGGAGATTGATACATAGAGATGAATTGATGCCGGATCACATAGTGAATGGTTTTACCCTCCCCAGAGCTTTTTGATTCAATAAATCTCCAGAATGCCCCATTCGTGTTGTATTCCAGGCCTTTTACAATACAACAAACTCTGCAGGTTGCGCAAAAAGGGATTTATTAATTCCGGAGCAAACTGTCAAAATGCATACAATCAACGTTGATCGTGAAACTTCTTTTATTGGATGTAGTGAAATATATTTTCATATGCAACACAGCCAAGTGTTGGTGTAGTAGGGAATTTTTTTGAAGAATCAAGGTTAATAGCTTTGCGATTGGATAGCGTTTTATGGAATAGTAATAGTAGTTTAGGGTATTAAGGGTAATTATTTGTAACAAATAGTATTTTCAGTTCACTTTTCGATATTCACCTGATTCACTTTATGATTTTTTTTTCGTGTAATTTGGTAGCGGTCGTTTCGAGATTAGGTTACAGAGTGATAGATATACGTAGCAGAGTATCGAGCGAAATTGGACTCCTACCGAGTGGTATCACCCAAAGGCGGGTAAAACCATTTAATTTACTATAGCGTTCCTCTTTTATCCATTTTTCAATTTCAGAAAGGGGTAGGTCTATATATGTTACTTGTTTGAAAACGTCTCTCAAAATTTTAAGTGGAATATCGTGGAATTTCTTGTAATTACTCATTCAATAAAAAATAGAAGAGATTTTTACAGTGACAGGTGAATTCTGGGGAATTTAATGATTTTTCAATTTTCCGATCCTCATACCACCAAAAATGTTTCAATTACGTGAACATTAATTCCCCGGAATTTTTAATGACAGTTGAAATCCAATTCAATTTAATCGAATTAAAAATTTAAATGGGTTTCATCCTCGGAATTTTGAGCGTTTAAAAGGAATTATTCAACTTTCAGGAATTTTTGAGTAGTGAGAGACATTACATATTGAAGAGTCACTGAAATGTTCCGTAGTTAGTTATTAGAGCCCCTCTTTAATGATCCCGAATCAAAATAGAGTACCGCCATCTTGCGACCATTTTCACCTTCAAAATATTCAGAATATTTCCATCATTTATAACAACATTGACTGCGCCCATTGAAGACAAACATTTTTCTGCTCTTTAATCTCATCAAAGCAGCCAATAGACCAGTGGAAGAATCAACTTTTTGTCGACATCCTCACCGAAAATCGAATACACTAGGATCAAGCATAAAATACCCCTGAAATAACTACATTATTATACTTCTTTTAACCCCAACGTACAGACTTAACTCAAGTACAAAAATATACTTTTATTTATGATTTTTTTTCTGTATACGTTTGAACAAACCGGAAGTCAGCTTAACAAGGATGTTATTCTTCCGAAGGGCTCCGTTCGTGTGGATCTTCAGCAAAATACCTGTAATCTCCGATATTTCACAATTTCCTTTTTTGATGCGGTGCCTTCTCTCGAAGTTATCTACATATGTTTCTCCACCGTCGAATAAATCAAATACCCGGCTGAACCATCAAGCTATACTACTAAATATTCAGCTTACAATCCACATCAAGCCAATATGCTATCCCCCCCGTGTTCGCTTTTCTTATTGTTTATGTATGTTCTATTTACATCTAGAAATTTCTCGGTGTATACCCAGAAAATCAACGTCGAGATATTCTATTGGTGTACCAGTGGCGCTACACATGCACAAACATACCAATGCATACACATACAACTTGAATATACTCTCACAATTTCAAGAATTTATTTTTCACGTTGTTTTTGCACTACTCGTTGGTCGGCTTCTGATTTCGCATTCACATTGATGTTTGTCATCAGAATGCTTCATTTAGTGTATCATCCTGTGTTTCTGCTATTATATTCACTACTCTGATTTTTCTACTTCATTGCGATTCAATGCAAGCATTTGCATGGAGTGAAGCGCAGACGAATAAAAAAATATCGCAGCTAGATACATTCAGACATCAACGAGTAATGGAATATATATCATACATACATGGAAATGTAGATATTCTATATCTATTTGACACCCCCCCTCCCCACCCAGCAACACGATACACGTGGAATATAGAAATATATCAATACTAAAAATAAAAATGTACCTGAAATCAATCAGAGCTTCGACTGGAGCAATAGTTCTCTTGGCGATACACGTGAAGTGAATCATGAATATATTGCGTCTTCGAGATATATCTCGTTGAAGAACGATTCCTCATTGGCTGAGGGATGTTGGCTACTCCTAACAAATGATTAGTCCCTGAGAGTAGAGAGAGAGAGAGAAAAAAACGACATGGGGAGGTAAAAGTGGCCAAAGAGGTGGAAGGAGCAGGAGGAGTGTGATGAAGCTTTTTCGTCGGACTCGTTTTCTCTTTCATCCACCATCCAGACTAGCCTTCATCACACTACGCTGACGAGTCGTTTATTTTCATTCCACCTTTCTCCCTTTGGTTTGTCTTTTCTTCTTTTTAATTCCGTTTTTTTTTCTCTCTCTCTTATCTCCCATGAAGAAGTTTTCTCTCTGTTGTCACGAGAAACCCAGCAGGTGTCGCAAAGTTGCAAGAGGGCCTGACACAGTCTTTCCAAGTCCTCAGCACTGAATCCTACTCTGTAAAAGTAGATGGCGGACGATGGTCTAGGTGGTATGAAGAGGTTGGAATAATTAATTATGCAAGCAGAACTGCAGAATTAGAAGGGTGGAACATGGGTTGAATAGGCATTTAGCGTGGGTGGATACATAGACACGTGAATACACTGTCAAACAGTTGTAATATAGATTGTTTCAGAGGGTGAATGTCTAGTACTATGAGAAGAGTAATACTAATTTTACGGAACAGTACTCACATTGGCCCAGAATAATTAGAGTCCGTTGGCTATTACACACGCAATTATTGTTCATTCCTATTCGGCCTTCTCTGAGGCTCCCTCAACCTGAAGTTTCCTTCACTGTATCACATGGAATGATATATTTCATCCAATCCTTGCAGTGGTTCTCACTTCCACTCGTTTCGGTTCTTTGAGGTCACGCGTTACCCAAGATAAATAGTCAAAGTTTGTTGCTGCCCGAGGCCAACGTAGTGCCGACTATACAACTGCAAATTGCATAAATATATAAATATCTTTCTCTCTTGGCTGATGATATACCACTGTGCGTTAGCCGTCTGACAGAGAAAGTTTTGACGATCTTCACTGTACGTGATGCGAAAGATGTGGATCAAATCTAACTCAATGATACAACAACGGAACTAGCTTCGAGTATCATAATATTGTACTGTTTATTGGTTCAATATCGAGTGAGGTAGTAGATGGGAGTATTGGGATGACACCATTCAATCCTGAAAAATCGATCCCCGACTCCTTAATCCTAGAAGAAAATTGTCTTTCTAGTAACGAAATTCCAGGAAAAAAATCTTGTGAATTAGATCTTATCAACTCTAAAAATAAAACAATGTAAATGAAGAAGAAATAACATAATATATTCAGGTGTCATGAATCCTAGGAACTTCCAAATAATGACCAAAAATCCTTCCCGGGAATCGTATTGTTTAGAAATTTTCTCCCTCCGGATATTTTGGCAGCGGAATTCGATTGGAAAAGATTAATTTTCAGGATCATTTAGTCTCAGATGTGTTTATTACAGGCTACAATGACCTGCCAGGGAATTTTTGACGTTGCCAGTGAGTAGGATAAATCTACTATCTTCCCTCAATTGTTCCTTGATAAGAATACTCGAAAACCAGACAGAGTGCTCTCACCCCCAGCATTTTCACTCTTTGAGTTTGAGAAGGGCATCTTTGCGAGCATAGTGCCCTCTGAAAAGATCACTAAAGGCACTCCTCTTGGTACCACTCGACCAAGGTGAATGCTGAAAAACCATTCGATACTCTATCTCACTTTCTCCTGCGCCCCTTTCAAAGATACACCAATGTAGATGGCTCAAGAGCTCTGGTATTTTTCATGATATGCTTGAAAGGAGAAGAATATAAGAGACCGTTCCAAGGCTGTGGCAGATGAGATTCAACATTGCGATATAATCCACATCAATCTGAAGTAGATCTTCAGCTGGATATATCAGAGTGTCACTCGTATGGATATCGATGTTAATATCGATTGATCTATCCCTGTGATAACTCGATGTCTCTGTCGGGAGGGATTGTGTTACCCCTGGGTGTGGATATTTTCAACGATTTTGGGACCTCCAAGTACCTTATCGAGTGCTGCGAAACGTTTAACGAAATGCACCACGTACTTGGTGGGCTACGAAGTGGGAGGATGAGTAAAATTTTACGATGGCAAGTTGGTATGTGCGATGTGTACGTAGAAAAAACGAGGATCGAAAGTTGCGGATATGGGGGTTGAAACAGGGTGGGTGTATAGAAATACAGTGTGAGAAGTGGGCCTGGGAGATAGGGTCGCTTTAGAGGGGTTCGTCTATCCAAGTTCGCTCGTAAATTCGATATTCAAAACAAGGAGGGAACAATGCGCAGCTTCGACACGTCAGTGTAAGCTTTTGAGTTGTATAGATTGTTCGACTATAAATTTTAAATGAATTTAGTTAAGTCCTCTGGTGCGTTCAGGGCAGTAACGCGTGTTTATGAGCGTTGATCAATTTGAGGGAATAGCCAAATTGAGAATTACTTTCTAAGGGATTTGAATTTTTCGGTTAATCGATTGTGATTCCCTATGCAATAGTGATGCGGTATGTTGACATTTCAGGGGTAAAGGGGTAAAACGAGGTGATATCTTCCAATCTATGAGAGATCGTGGAATTTTTATCAGACCATTCGTTATAGGTCTTAATTCGGGCAATAAAAAAAGGTTTCAATGAAAATTCTTCTATCTCTCATGGATTTTGAGATATTCATCAAAACTGGTCGATAGTCTGATGTCGCTTATCTCGTTTTACGACTTCACTACTGAATATTTTATTTGTTTCAATTATTATCAGATCGAAAAGGACAGTGAGAACAGCGGATTTCATATCTGATTCTAGACCGAAAATGATTGATAAGTTTTACCCAGTAAAACTTGAAATTTACGGTATGAATTTTGTCTGAAAAATTGCGGCATTTTTTTTCTCTCTCTGCGACATAACTTAGTTTACAGATAACAATCAAGTACTTCATAGTTGCCAATCAACGCTGAATTACACGCTGATAGATGCGTCACGGGAAAATATGAGTTGGATATTGTAGAGGGGTTTCAACTTTGATTTCACAATTTTCAAGAGATTAATATTCAAATGGTTTCACAATTCACTTCATGTGCATTGCATCTGGTATTTATGAAGCTTTCTGCCGTACACCAGAAGTTTTTGTTCATAAAAATTAAAATGGATCGTATAACACGAGATTCCAAATGACTGCCTAGATTTATATTCAGAGTGGAGTGAAATCAGTTTTCATTCCAGTCACTCGATTCCAGAAATATTTTATTTTCCACTTTTATCTCTAGAGAATATTTCTTGTTGCAATTCATACATACTGAAAATGAATTACAACCTGGCAAAATGATATTATCAGTAACACTGGAGATTTTTGTATTTCGGGGTGAAAAAATTGCAGTGATTATTTTTCCCATCCAAATCTTGGCCAATAGGATTGCACCATTCGACGTTATTTTGTATAGTCAACACGGTATTTCAGCGGATATTCTTGAAAATTACACTGGAAATTTTGCATGTTGATATATATAAAAAAAAACAAATGTTGAAGTAACCCTCAATTGTATCTGACAGATTAAATGGCAATTCGTTGAAAATTATGTCTCATGGTGCAATTCTATCGGCCAAGATTTGGATGCAAAAAATAATCCCCCGAATACCACTCGAACTTCGAAATTATCTGATATTTCCCTCAAGGTTCCCTACAAATAAATAAGCTTGTCAAGTTTTCCAGAAAAATCACTCGCGCTTCGCGCTCGTGATTTTTAGACTGGAAAACTTGACACGTTCATTTGTTTGCAACGAACCTATCGGGAAATATCCGATAATTTCGGAGCTCTTGTGGTATTATATGCGATAATTATTTTCAGAATTTCCACCGATATAACCGAATATGTCGGAATGTCATCGACAGTATCGCTATCTCTGTACGTCATATCCGGTCAGAACTTTCAGGAACTTGACATTTTCTTACGTTATTTTAGTGAAATGCAAGAGTAATTTTAATCATAGCAATTAAATTAACAAGTTCTCAGAAAGATAATGACTCGATGAGAATAAATTTCCATATCCCTTCTTAATACAGTTCTGCTGACCTGCTGCAAATTATTCATGAGGTGATAGGATTTTCATGGCAGTAATTTTTGACGTGATTACCTCTTTTTAGGAAGTAATTTTTACATTTCATTCTAAATTAAACCCAAAACCCTCTAGCACAGCTGCCTTATTGGCTGCCAAGGATCTTAAATCATTTGAACTCCTCCATCAATTCATTAGACCTAAGACAATCAGGATCTAATAATTGGAAAAATGTCTATTGGTTCAGACAAATAAATAAATCTATTGTAAATGCTTGTTATTTCTACGATCGCACATCACTCCCAAATTCGGGAAACGGTACGTCATTTTTGCTACCAGCAACTTACTTAAATTGGACATAAAATGGATATTTTCAATAATAATTGGTTATCGAACGGAAGTAGATGCTCTAATGGTTTCATTCACTGGAAACTGCATTAAACGTAACTCTATGTAGATCTCCCGGAAGTCTAATATCGTCTGTGATCGAAATTTCAATAGTAATTAACTAAAAACTTCTCTTTTAAGAAAATCCAAATTTTCCTACGTTGAGAGACTGAACTGAAATATAAATCAGCTCCCGATAGACTCATGAAGGGTTTTCCCTACGCGGAAACATCGTAATTTATTCCTCGAAGTACGAGAACCACAAGTTTATCAATATCATCTACATGTAATTCCGTGAAATTTTTCGTGCCCATAATTTTTCGAAGATTCTTCACTCCACGTTATGTATTGATTTTTTAGTGAAGAGCATAAATCATGATGCATTGCTTCTCCAAGTGCAATGCGACAAGCAAATCGGAAATGGAAAGGTTCGAGGGGTTAATAGAGAGGGCGAATAGAAGGAAACAGCGGAGTTTACGGTAAAAAGACATTGAAAAAATTGAGTGGATGGGGAATCGTTCAATTAGAAAAGGCGGAGGTACCTTCGAAGCTTGAAAATTCAATTTCTTCGAGATTTTATCATCCCCATCTTTCTTGATTTATTTTTTCATAGCTGAGTCCACTGGCCTCATCCTTACCTCATTTCCTCCATTCTCCGGGGCAATTTATTCACCCAATTAATATTATTCCACAGCTGGTTTTCTTTGATTATCGGAGAAACTTCAATTTAAAGGCACATCTGCATTTGTTATTAGCTCGTTATATTCAAGATTAGTACAGTCACACCAATAAGATAATTCTTTGTACAAGTAATACCGTGAAAATTAAAGTAAATCCGATCTAAATGTACAATCAGAAGAACCGAGAAATGACGGAGAATCCCAAAGCCTTCGACATATAGGATTTCGTTTGCAGAACAAATTTTCTACAATAGGTAATCCAAACGAAATGACCTCGATTTCTCATAGAGCTACATTCACCGTATGATTCTCGGCAATACCTTTTTTACGAGTTTATCTCATTGATGGTGGTACAAAAAAAAATTGTATTATCGCAGGAAATCATATTGAAAATGAGAAATCTTGATGGAGCAGAGAGGGAAGATCAATGAGATATCGAAAAAGTCGACTTGAAAAGAACTACTGAAAGCAATTTCGAGGGAAGGAAGTGAAAAAAATTTTTTCACCAGAAATTCGTCTGGGAGACTCAAATAGCGAAGTGAAGAATCGTAATTCCGTCACCAGCAATGGATATACCGTTTGAGAGCGGAATATCTGTGTATGGCTCATCAATCATCGAAGTTTACAGACAGACATGTAATTTCCGGGGCGTGAATGCACGACAGACCGTTCCACATGTTCGTTACCAAACTGTAAGTGTAGGGATTAGTTGCTCGAAGGATATTCTCATTATACGATTGATTCTCCATTACTAGTTGATCGGTAAATGAGATTCATTTTTTTAATGGGGGAGAAGGGAGCGTTTCGTCTGCAGATGATATTCGATTTTTGAACGATAATCAATGTCAGTGTTTTCGAAAAAATTTTTCTGTATAATTCTGAATTTTTGGGTGGAAATGGTGGTATAGATTGGAGGTTGAACAACACCATTAATTAAATATGTTCTAGAAGTGTTTTATCGATTTTTAAAAATAAGAGCTTCATCATAAAATAAGAATTATGTACCAAGGTTAATCTAATCAGTGATGTAATCTACGCTTTGGCCTTGGTTGAATAAATCGTTAGAATAAATTTCCGTCTTGAGTAAATCTTTTCCACGATTAAACCATTTTAGAAAATCAATGCCTTTATTTAGCCAGTCAGTAGTGAATAGCTGATACATTCCTCATAATTAACGGTATCATTAGCAAATATTATTTGCGGAAACTGGGAACTGACTTCTGATCCGGTATAAATTCCAATGTTCTCCAGGGATTATACACTCGTCTCTCAGAGTCCATATTCTTTCCTTTTTGCATAATAATATTAAAATCGATTTTACCGCCTAAATTGCACCTACTTTCCATCAAACAATTTTTTTTTACCTCTTTGACATGAAAAAATCAGGTCAATCTGTGAGAGACTCGTGTTGTCAAACACGTGAAACGTCAAAACTACGTTCGTCAGATTTTCTATACCCTATAACGAACGAAATGTGTCGATAACTTTGAATCCCATAAAAGTTTAGAGACCCTCAAAACGCCGTGAGCGATTTCAGTCGGACAATTTTTTTTCATCACTTTTTACGACACATTCGTCAGCCCGAATGTTACTAAAAAAGTAGGTGATGAGGTTTTTTTTTCGTGAGAACATTGAAAACGTGATGGGACACTTGGTACATAACGGCGCTTAATCGCTCTCATCTCCAGGGATATTCACGGGAAGGGGTGTGAAAATTATTCCATGCCAGCACGGACTAATGCTTTTCCTGATATATATGAGCTACCAATAGTGAAATCCCGGTAATGGTGCTAGTGATTAGATTACGCTTCGGCAATTAAATTAAAAAAAAGCTCTACAAGGCGCTAACGAGCTGAATGATGAATGTGATGACATCATGGGGGTTCATACCTAATCTAGTAAATAAGAGCTGTACGAAGGCAAACGGTGGACTGAGAGAAAAAATTCGAATAATTTTGTACTCAAAGAAATTCTGAGCAATGACTTTACAACAAGACGGCGATTTCTCCACCCTTTACACAATATATTATATATTACATAGTACCAATAGATCAGTGACAAAGTCCGTTACCGTAAATAAATAACTAATAAATCCGAATCCTGCTAAATAAATCGATGTCAATAAATTAATATCATCTATCGCACGAACCCTAAACTTTATTTCTCCCCACCCAACGCATCGTATTGTTGAAAATTTTCAACTAATATTTCTTACCCCAACCGAAGACGCACTCCTCGGAAAACTTTTTTTCACTGTAATCAATGTTTGGCACGCCATCAAACCCTTGTGAATATTTCTTCTCCCCCTCCCTCTCTATCTCTCTCTCCTTTACTTCCTCTATTATTTAGTATCACCGCCCACCCCGTCCATATATATCCGTTGACTCGGACATGCGAAACCGCCAGATCGCACCGTCGATAATCACCTTCGTTAACAAATTGTTCGGGGAAATTTTTTCACGAACATTATCGTCCACCTACCCAACACATCGGCCCAACAACGATTACCAGGGTGAGGGTAGAACGAGAAATATATAAAAGAGGGAGAAATACAGTTGGATAGGTTAGGTAGATGCGCACGGATCTTGTGAATTTATTGCGGGATGCGAGGCCTCGTAAATAGACCCTGACAGTGTAGTTGGGGTAAGCACAGAAAAGATAGACAGAGATAGAAAGAAGAGTGACGCCCACTAGGGGGTGGGAGGGTTTGGGGTGGAAAAGCCGCGGTGAAAGTATGTACGCGGACTCACGCTCGACTCGAATCACATACCATCTTCCTTTTCGACCTCTACCTCACCCCCTCAATCCACCATCCACCTCTTCCCACCTCCCCCTTCCCTCTCCCACCAAGCAGCAGTAGTGAGGAGGGATGTGTTAGAGTGTTCAGGTGAAGGCGCGAAGTATGGGCGGTTACGACTCAGCTCCCTCGTTACTAGGGGAAATGATTATTCACTCCGATGGCGCACAGGCTGACGTTGAATGAACGATTCTACTTAAAAGCGGTATAGCTGTATGAGTAAACCAAGTGAAAAGACCTCTCCTAACCTCCTCTAACTTTCTCATGAGCCACACTCACGTCAACGAAATGTGCATTGCTAAAGTTTTCACCAGATGATTTTATTGCACGGTGACAGAACGCGTGTGAATCTCAAATAATCTGCATGGGGAAGGGGGGAGGGGGATCTTTGCATTTGATTTTGGCTCTTCCGTTTGCTTTTCCATGGGGAATTGTAGTGTTCAGATGGATGTGGAGGGGCAGGGAAGCGATTGGTGGACGTCTACCAAGTTTTACCTCAATTTGTAGGGATTTGGTGAGTGTGATGGAAGAGGGAAGGAGGAACTCGATAAAATTTAGGGTCATGGTGTTTAATGTGGGGGTGAAAGGGGTTAAGGGTATAATTGTTGATAGTTATGTTGGAATTGCCCGCGGTGAATTCAGTTAAAAAATTTGGAATTTCGGGAAGAAGTCCGACGGAGGTGGAAATAGTCGGTTGGTGGCGTTGCATAATTCAGGGTTTTTTGGTTTAGGGGAGCGAGGCCTCAGCAAAATTTGGATAAAATTGGGGAAAAAAGTAAAGAGTTACCAAGGGATAACTAAATGAGTATTTATTTACCCCCATGAGTTATTATTAATTTGAGATGATAGGAAAGTCGAGATAGATTGAATGAAATAAAACTGTTCTCGTTATCAGGGGTTATACCGTATATCCTCCCAGGCATTTAAAAGTATAAGTGGAGAAAGAGAATTTTTCATTTCATGGTTTTACTATATCAGAGAAACGATGCTGAAAGGGGGTTGAATGTGCTGGAATGAAAAGGGTAATCAAAAAT
Source organism: Diachasmimorpha longicaudata (assembly GCF_034640455.1). NCBI lineage: Eukaryota > Metazoa > Arthropoda > Insecta > Hymenoptera > Braconidae > Diachasmimorpha > Diachasmimorpha longicaudata. Next base: position 6,040,847 of record NC_087231.1, on the reverse strand, counting down.
TGAATCAGGATGACTCGAGAGACCTGAGATGGCCTAGATCTCACGTTTCCTGAATTACCAAAATTCACAATAAATACTGTCTATGCGTTTAGAAAAATCATTTGTTCAGACAAAAAATCACTTCCATCAAATAAACGCATTGTTCCATCGAATTTGCAACAATTCAATAATAATTAAATTTCTTCCACATAAGCAAAAATAATTTATGCAACTAAACACCGCAAAAAAATATTCTGGAAACGCCTTAACAATTTCAATTAATGATTTCAAGTTCATTTGAGAAATCTATTCTACATGATCCATTGAACAGATGAAAATGACTAACACTCTAGCAGCAAATCCGTCAGATCAATGTCAAACAAATTACACGTCTGACTACAAACATCTTGATTCACTTCGCCATGGGAGATCGCTCTCGATTCTCTTGAGGCGGTGATTTATTGGTGGATCGTTATATGTCAGTCTGTTTCTACTTAGCTTGGGGCAATACTATCCCATGCCAAATACACAAGGCAGATCCCCCAGCCGAGAAAGGAGATTTGCTGTGCATATTCGACGAGCGTTATTCGAACACTAACTACTCCTCTTCATCGCCCTCTCCCTCTATTTCCTCTGATCCCACGATATCCTCTGTGTTCTCCTTTGTCCCTTTCTCCCAGTTTACCTCACATCCCAGTGGCCTTTATTTTTTACTCCCCTTGTCAGCTCATTCACGTAGGAAGCAGCGGAAATTCCTCTGTTGATTTATCAAATACAGAAAAAACTCACTGCTCTCTGTGAGAAACGTAACTCCCAGTGTCGCGATTTCCTCGTTAAATAAATATCGAATGTCCAACCACTGGGATAATATTATAGTCAGTTTATATCCCTGAGTGAAGAAACGCTATGGACATGGGGGGCGTTCTCCCCTTTTTCTGTCTATAACCTGGTGCAGTCATAAACACGGTTGAATCCACCGAGCGTTGAGGCAGGAGCCATCAGGTTGTAACGTAGTCTCCTTCGGCGACATCGTCGACTACACGCTTACTACACACCAAGTCCTTCTGGCTATAACTTCGTTTCCCCTTAGACACCCGTATCTATCTCAACTCCCTCGGCGTAACTCGTGTGTCTGCCTTCTTGGTTAAGACATGCACGTGGGCCCAAGTACATGGGGTGTCTGTATAAATCTATGCGAGGGACATGTAATCGATCATTAGGGGGATGAGGGTTGAAAAAATTTTGTAGAACTTTGGCCGACCCGACGAACCGAACGGAGAGGAGTCCTAATGACGAGATTTAATGGTGAGATAATAGTGGATTAGTGGTGGGTAAATAATACCATTTTTTAATGATAATAGTGGTTGGGGATTAGTTTAGTGATTAAATAGGATAGGAAACAAAGGAATATCTGATGCTCTTCATAATTATGATGTTTAAAGAAAATATTATTAACATTTCCATCTCCTAATGAATTCCTCGATCCATCCACTTGCGGATAACATTTCATTTTGGGACACCCTACATTATTACATTGTCATTCTTGTAATGCAGACATAACGTGCGTCTACTGTGCACGTTTCCTTCTTTCAATTGAACTTACCCAACCGTTCCCTTATATTTCCTGCTGTGTCGTGGTAGTGGAAGGGTTTCTCGACTTCATTATTTATAGTCCCAACGACTTATGAGTGCAGAACCGTATGCAAACCCTTTCTCCCCCACCCCCACTGTTTTTCCGCCCCTTCTACTTACACGGTTGAGTTCTGCACCCTTTTGTGTTAGCAATTCCAGCGACCCTCGACTACCTCACCTTCATCCTCTCACTTCTCTCTTTCCTAAAACCCATTCCCCTTAGTTCCGCCGCACCCTTAGATCGTCTGACTATTCCCTCCTGCGGCGCCACACCTCAACCGGTGTATCCAGGATCGTCGTCTCACTAGTATTATAAACTAGTTTGAATCGTTTGCGACTAACAACGTAACCCACGAAGCGTGTCGCACACCGACGTTGCGGTTTACTGTTCGGAACAGCTTCAGCATGAGCTTCCTGTACTAAGCTAGTCACGGTGCACCTGCATTTCTCAATTTAATCTCGTATTTGTACTCAAATACATAGCATTTGTCCTTTCAGAATGTGGAAGTCCACTTTGTTATCGAATTATTTCTTAATGTAGAAATATGTTGATTGGGAATTTATGAATTCAATTTTAATCGCCCATCACATATTGTTTCCTTCCAACACCACAAATTTGACGCTTGTTGTGATGGAAATCAAGCGCCAAATTGATTTTTGAAAGCATTGTGTTGTATCACGATCACATTTTTTATTTGTTCCAAGGGATTGTTCAATGTATGAGCGGTTTTGGATTGTCGAAAATATTTTCAAGCGGAACTATGTATTGGTAAATTGTTCAACTGTTATTTCCAAATATGCCGTACGTGAAATCACTTCACCTATATATTGTTGTTTGGCAAATTCTGTTGGTAAATTCGAAAAATGTTCAAAAGGTCATAGGTTGATTAAAATTCGGAAAATCTTTATCACAGGTACAAGATCACTGAGGGAGAGCGGAATGTGGATATTTGTTAGAGTAAAACAATTCATTTGCACGATTTTGATCGATGCCAGGAGCCCATTGGTCATAGATTATTGTAATTAATTTATATAATGTCTGATACTGCATCCTTAAAGTATTTCATGTAATTTCCCAATTCGATCAGACATACAGTTTATAATTTTCAGAAAATACATTTTTCCGGAGACAGTATTTTTATTATCGCGTTTCCTTCATTTGCGCCAATAATAATCGTTATATTTATGTCGAGTAATAAATGACGATCAATAAATATAGCGACTTCATGAGGGAGAACATTGAATAAAAGGTACTAAAATTGTGGCAGTTTTTAATATACGAAAGGTAATCGTAGGGTAAAATTGTAGTTCTATAAAAAAATCTTCTGCGGGGAATATCCTATCACTCGGTCTATAAAAACACATTTATGGATGTAAAAATTACAGTTTCCATTACAGTAAAATTTTCCAAACGATGGGAGATTTTATTCAAGCTTCAATGGGATGAACATCTGGATGGACGAAATGAAAATGTTAGCATGTCGCGTTTCCTGAAAATATCCTCCCTAGTGACACCAAATAACGTCCCCATGTAAATGATTAACTGAGTATTCATTTCTCCAGATGTTTCACACCGAAAAAAAATTTGTTTCGACAAATGCTTCTGTACTTCTAGAAATCTACACTCAACAGTTATCAAAAAAACGATATCTTGCACTGACAGGAAAAACTTTAGGCAAAAGATCTTGTACTTCATCAAAAAATGATGAGCAATGAACTCACTTGAAGCATAACACAAAAAATAGAAAAACCAGACCTTTTGCAAGTGTGAGATTTAAATGGTTCTGATTTTTAAAATATTTCTCTCTTTCAAATTCATCATTGTTTCGATTTACGATGCGGTAGCGCTACGGTGAAGGCGTGACCACTGGCTTTCCTAACTTTTAAGTGACCAACGAAGTGTTAAACAATTTCTATTATAAGTTAGATTATTTGAGTTAAGAAATGACCGAAGAGAGACCAACCAGGTTATGGGTATCAATCATTATTCCCAAATTAACTTCCTCAAAACTAAACCCAGCTGAAGACTTGTTCCGGTGAGACTGCTCTTAGCGTTATACAGGAGTCACGGACAAGCACGTGGCAGACACTACGACTCCCCAGAGAAAACACAATGACACACCAACGACCTAACCAGTATTAACTAACTTATTCCGACTTAAAAAAATTCTTTATCTCACGTTCAAGACGAAATATAATTTCCTGTTTAACTCTACGTCTCAGCACTCCGCTGGTGGTCGTCCTAATCAGTTGGAAAAATTTTTCAGAATAGACTAATTATACCATTACTGTACTTCCTGTTAAATACTTGGCCAGGTCGTTCGTGTTCGGTATTATTTGACAGTAGTTGTGACTACAAATTACCTTTACCCTTTTCCTGGTGATTATTTCCTTGAAGCTTTCCCTCCAGTGGTGGCCCTACACGTTCTTGCCCCAAATTGTTAAGGGAGTAATTCCCAGAGTGTAGAGTAGCGAAATAATTGCCTTCTTGATTTCAGTATCTCGATATACTGAGAGAAACGTTCACTAAAAATTTACACGAATGGGAATCTTAGAGCGAAATGGAAGACAGTGAAAAAATACTGGTCTATAGAGGATATTTTATAATTTTTCAGGTAACAAAAATACTTCTATTAGGGGATGGGATCTGTTGAGGAGAAAATTACACACCTGCTTGCCAAAAATTTTCTTCCCCGCATGCAAATGTTTGTTTGGGACTCTTGAAGATGATGGAGACAGACGATAGCAAATTTTTACCAAACGTTTTGGGTAAAAATTATTCTGTTACAAAAAAATCAACCGAAAAATTGTAGCAATTATTCACCTTCATTGAGATAATTTTTGTGGACTGTAGTGCAAATTTTACAATTTCTATGCAAACCACCCTCACGTTTAGCAAATTTTCTGAGCCAAGGGAGTAAAATTCACTGCACAACTTATACTTTTTCGTTTATTTAAAGTGTAAAGCGCTGAAAATCGAAGTTCGCCCGAATTACTTAACTTATTCGTTAATTTCGGTCCGACTTTATCCTCTAGAGAATTCCAAAATAGAAAACATTTTGCAAATACTCCCAGATATTAATTACTGTCATTGAAATTTAGTTGAACGGTATTTAACATAGTTCTCATCCCTGAAATTGAACTTAAATCATTTAGGAATTACTGACCTGGCAAAATTTGTAGCTAAAAGATTTTTATCAATCAAAATATCAACAAGGTATCAGCAATATCATGTTCTTATCAAGAATATTTTTTCCCAGTCCAAGTTGTTATGTAACTTCTGTATTTCTTCGAAGATATCCTCTGAAATCCCCGTTTACAAGACTACATTTCCCTCGGAGGGGTATGAGAGAGTTCGATTTGTTCTCGAACTCTCCATTTCGACTTAGTGGAAGTCTGGCAGTTGTATGCTAAGTGGTATGCGGTTTCAGTCAGCTGAAACAAACAGAGCACCAATCTGTAAACAGACTAAGAAACTCGGCTGAATCAACACGAAAAGAACACCAAATCCATTCGTCTCTCACAACCGCAACCTAAATACTGTGGCGTATGCATTTTTTTTTTCAATTCAATCCAAACGATTAGAATCTCATTTTCTGAACGGGCAGTGGAGGGAGGGGGTTGAAGTGCCAAAGCTCGGTTGTGCTTTCTCAAATATATTATCGCGTGACTGATATTTAGTCATAACAATTATGGAAATGAAAAAAAAATTGAGGTAAAATGGATGAGATTGAATTTGGAGGACGATTGATGTATCAAAGTGACTAAAGCGATATAGATCGTGGATATAATAAGAGGCGTTAGAAAAGGGAACGACTGGCGTGCTGGTCGAAGTTGGCGTGACTTCCGACCGAGGCGCTGGATTCCGGAAACCAATCGTAACCCCCCGCCAACGCGAATCATCCGTGGCTTCGAGCGTCAATCTAATTCACGTGCCGTTGAGCTTTCAACTCTATCCAACGGACAAGCGACCAAGTGAAAAATTATACTCCCCTATGAGAGAAGTATAATTATCTAATTCGTATGAGAAATATAATTAAGAATCATCTACAGTAAAAACTATTTTTAACTATTTCCAGTACACAACTCTATCAGTTTATCCCAAGTTCTGAGATAGAACTGATGTGATGATGAATCACAACGATTTGAGGGAAAAATTTCTCTCTGGATGGAACATGACACTTTCATCAGCTTCTCATGTACTATTAATTCAATCCTCTATATCACTTTTAGTGGATCCACAATATGCAAGGGATATTTCTCAATACGATGAAAAAATGATGGCATATGGATGAACGTCTGCCGACGTTCATAGGCCGATAAGAAATAAAACAATCGCCCAATAACTGCCTCGCAATTTCGGTGTTGCTCAGATATATCCACACCTCTATCCACACAACGTCCCCTGCATATGGGTATCGGTCCCATCAGACACGGGAGTTATTCAAAAATCGATTGGAGAGACTGTTCGCTGCATATTTCCAATGGGGCAGAAACAAAGGAGTCTATATTGATGAAAAAAGCACCAGCATGACAGCAAATCTCCAGAACTGAAATTCCTGAGGCTAAAAAACCATTAAACTATGCTTGAATTACCGACATATTCCGGTTATCGTGGTGTCACAATGTGACACGTTCTTTGTGGACTATTTTCATCTCCATTATTGCTCCTGAATTATGGTATTTTTTTTCTCACTGGTCGAATGATTTATTGATTTCAAACAAAATTCGAAAACTGTTAAACGAATGGTTATTCCGAAACCCTGATAATTTTCCTTCGAGATGATACAAAAAGAATAGCCATCGGGAAATTGAAAGTAACCGAATGTAGACTGAAATAAAAATTGAAGAAATAAAATAATGAACTAAGAATTGAAATTAAAATAATAAACAATTATTCCATTAGTAAATATCCATTCGACCCTTTGTGTTGTGATCCACTCTATGAATTTTATTCCTATTTGTATTACTTTCTTATTTTCCTGATAACGTTTACCGATCCCTAGACAACTCTGTCTTCACAAGATGATGAGGTTATTGTGAACAAAATTAAATAAAGTACAAAGGAGCATGCAGAGAGCAACGCAAACACGATCGGACAGAAATTAATCAGAAAAAATTGGAAACTGAAAGCGGAGGTAAGTAATAAGGGACCAAGTAGGTCCGGCAGGGAATAGGGAACAGTCAGGTAGAGACCACGAGGAGTACGAAGGAGACTAAAATAAAGACAAAACATCATCGTGAACGAAGATCCAACTCCAGTTGGTACTTGATGGATCCAGATGAAGTAAAATCCTTGATACAGACGAGCAAGTCTCCGGGTGAGAAAGTGAAGGAGCACCTTTGAAGGTATTCATCTGATAGCTAGAGGCGATCAGGGTTTCCTGAGCTAGTATCCGGAGGAGCGGGTTGGTGGAGATATAGGCCACGCAAAGCTCAGCCAGGTATGCAGAGTTGGCTGTCCTCAGTACTTGATGGATGATCGATGCAATAGCAGAGATTCTATAGCCAGAGGCAGTCAGCCAGCCCAGACTGTGTCCAGAGGGAAAAATAGGTGCTTCACGAAGCAGGGCAGTAAGGAAATGAATGATCTGGTTCATTGGGTGCTGCATTTGGTGGTCAAGCGCAGAATCAACATCCTGAAGCGCTGCGGCATTGACCGGTAGCCGATGCAGAGGAACATTGGCTCAACTTTATCAGCTGCACTAATAGGACCAATTAGTTATTATTATTATAAGTGAAAGGGAAATATCAATATACGTAAAACTCATCAGTTTATGTCGTGACGAATAACTTGATAAAACTCCCTCCTTGATTCCACTTCCCTACCAAGCAGATGGAACTTATTGATTTTATATGCTACCTCACTCCCTTTACAATCAATTTCACATTCTCCTCTCATTCTCTTTTCAACGAAAAGCAATAAGAGAAGCTGAGTGAAGAGCCAGGCTCCATTGACATAATAGGTCTCGCGTGTGCCAGTGTCATTCTCACCACGTCCGATGAAACGGCTACCACAATCGACAGAAACGATGAAAAACTTCTTATTCCAATTCCGTAGAATGAATCCTATCCTTTTCTATGGCTTTTCCAGCAATGTTTAACCAAAGTCATTATAAGTCGGCCAAGTTATATAAAGACGTCTGCTATTAAGAAGTTTCACTGTTAATTTATAGAAAGTGTCGTGCCAGCTTTCGTTCGTCTTCTCCTTACCATTACGAAGGGACCATCTGTGATTACACCGGTTGTGGAGAACAGAATGAGGAAAAAGAAAAAAAATAAATGGAGGGTAAAAGTTGAATATACATTTGCTGTGTTGCTAATATGAATAATGAATCTTTCAACACAGCTGAATAAAATACCTTCGAAGGATTACGGGATTTAGGCTGAAATAATGTTACGTCTCACGTTATTATTGATGACTGCTACATTTGAACAACTACCTCATCCTATTTGCATAATTCTACTGCTCCAATAGATGAGAGGATGAGCTCGAGGTGAGGAAAGTGGGAGTGAAATGGGGAGGAGTGGCATCCAGGGGTTTTAGGGAGCTTGTTACTAGCTGTTATTAATTATACTTGGGGCTTCCAGCCCCTACCAACAGTCCTCCCTGCCCCAAGACGATGTCTCGAGGGAATTTACTCGAGCCCTTCGATATGCGAAACGTGAATGCTGAGAGAAGGAAACCCTATCAGTCGAGAATTCTCATGGTATACCAACTGTTATGCTCGACTCTCTCTGGAGATACAACCAGTTGAAATCAAATTTTTCTTGTTGTTTCAAGACACAAAATGAACTCAAGAAAGTGAGCAATTCATTGGACTCCCGCGGTGATTCAACTTCTGGTTGTATTCTACTTTTCAAAAGTTTTCGTAAACTTATGAAGAATTTTCTCGAGCTATGAATACTTCTCGCTTTTATCATTGTCGAGATGGACTTGCGGCGGTTTTATTAAATAGCAAGATGTTATCAAATATGATGAATTATGTTTGTGGTAAATTATACTGACTGATGAATAATACTTGAACGAAGCTGGGGACGATGCCTTAGGGCGAAATAGCGCGAGTAATTATTCTACGAATGAAAGTAAACGAAGAAAAATATTGTTTTTTCATAAATGAACATAGTAATTGGTGATAGTAAATGCGCAATTCCCTTGTGAAAAAATCCACTTTTTAATTCTTATTCTGATATTTTTTCTCTTTCTTCCCCCAAACTTTACGAATTATTACGTATCACACCAAATATTTTTGCAAAATTTTGTTTTTAGTGATAAATTGTGAGTTAAAATTCAAGCGATGGAACTTTGCATTTCGAACGCAAAAAGATGATCATTAAATTTTGAAAGCAAGAAACTTGCTTCTACAAGATCGTATTGTTCTGTAAGCCGTAATAATTCTACGAATATTCTAGGTACAAATACCATTTTCCCAACCACAAAACAGTCGTAGTAACGAACACCAGCAGCTGTCGCAAAGCACAGCAGTTCGAATCCAATGGCAATGGGTATATTACAAAAAAAAATGTGAGTGGAAAAAACCTCTCCAATTATATTAGATTTTCATGGGTTTCCACATATGGTTGCAAATTGTGGTGAAGTTGGCTGGGAAATTGTACCAATTATTGGCTCGTGTGGTCAAGAAGTCAACGATATAATAGTTCAAATTGCCGGCTCGTAACTGAGTTGATAGTTGACCCAAAAAACTTATCTCTGAGGTGCAAAATCCTGAAGGGAATATCTTGTTTTTTTAAGTTGGACATGTGTCAAGGGAGAATTTGTTCCCAGAGTAGTGACAATGGAAGCCAAAGCGAAAATTTATTTATTGAATTAACAATTTATCTCGTCAGCGTTAACTATCTTGTCATATGTTCAGTCGGTATGATAAAATTTTTAATTGGTCAGTCACTTGTTGAAATCACGATGAAGGCATTAGTACTCGATTAAATCATATGACATCGTGGTGATGAGGATATTGGAGGAATTATCATTCTCCTCTAGTTCTCCATTCCCGTTTATCCGTTTTTTCTGTTCTTTTTATTTCTTTCTTTTACGTTTGTTCCAGTCTCTGGTACATGCGTACTATTGTTTTCCTCCTCATTGAAATTAGCTGTTCACGACCAACGCACACAATCTGCAATGGTTGCTAGATACTACTACAGTCGTGGGAGAATGGGGTGAAATAGAGTAGAGTGGCATGATGTATAATTAACAAAAATAAATAATACACAACAGGCTGAGGTGAACTGCGCATTTCAGTCTAAGAACTCCGGAGAAATTAATGAAACATGAGGAAACTTTAAAGAAATCTCTCTTCTAATTTTCAGGACACGCAGAAAAATATTCAATCAAAAATACTTCTGAAATAAACAACAATTTAAAATAGTAAACAAAATTGCTTTTTCCCACGTCACCGGGAAGCCCTGTTAGGCCCCTAGCAGGGAATTGCCCAGTCCCCAAAGAACATCTGAGCCTTATTGATGATCTAAGAATGCTCTCGGTATTGAAGATAATAACACCATGAATCAGCACTCTTCCACTTTTCGAATACACACTTTCCCGCCAATCGACTTCATTCTGACGTTTCATCATAATCTTGTAATATATAAAATTATCCAAACAGCCCTTTGATATTCGAAGTGGCAAGGGGTAGTGAGTGAGAGGGCAGCCAGAATCGGGATTTTCAATGAAGCACGCGCAAGAAATATCCCATGTGAACATTCCACTGCTCTCCTAGCGGTTAACGCTGCAATTTTCAACGTAATCGCTGTCTAACGGTCGCCCCAGGGAAAGTTCATACGTCAGATTAACTCGGAAACTTTCGGTGGCGGTAGGAGAAACCACAGGCCGAAACTATCTACATATATATATTTAAATATATATATATATATATTCATAGATACATACAGTCCTAGCGTCAATACATGATGTCCCATCGCACTCGTTAATGTATTGACGGTCCAGTGGGTGATCATCTACTTCGAGCCGACCTCCACAACTCCAGCAATTATTGATACGCCGCCAATGCGCAGTGTGATTACTGATTACAGCTCTGGTAATAATGATTTCCGTTAATCGCCATTGTAAGCTCTACGTATTCACATTGATGTGTTCGTGAAATGTGCCATTTAATAGTGGTGATTCAATTTATATTTATGGCTTCGTCCTATTGGCATTAGGCCACGTTGAAAAATAATACGTATGATAATTTTGGACAGAAGGAATAATAATGCTTCGGCCGTTGGGGAGATTTTTGTTAATTGCAAAGGGTGATGATGATTTGAGGTACATTTTTTATGGATTGAATCATATAAACATGAATAACTAGCGCAAAAAACTGACTTTCTTTTGGTCGTTGGTACCACATTCATTTAACATAAAAAATTGACCAGAGATTCTATTTTTTTTTTGTAATAAATGAATTTCCTAACAAAGAAATGAATAAATATATTCTCTATTTTTTCAGAAACAATTGTCGGGCTCTTCTGCTGAAAAGGTATGATTTTTTAGTTATTTAAGTTAAGTAGTTAGTTATGTAGATACGAAATTTCAAGAATTCTCCTATACTTATCATAGTGAACACTTTTCAAATGAAATATCCCTCCGCAACAACAAAATGAGAGACTCGGGAGTCTTCAATCCCTTTGAATTTTTTCCATTAGTATTTTTTTTAAATAAATATGTATTTTTCATGGATGAAAACAAAATCCCAGGATTTTCCTCCACAGGGAACCGTAATATTTGAAATTTCACTGTTTCATATCGTAGCTAAAAAGGTATGTGTTTTTAAAAAATAATATATCAGATATATTCTCTCATTCCATTTTATTTTATTTGCCGTTAAAACAGAATCTGACCGATGCGATTAAAACCCGAGAGAATAAAAAATAATATTTATGCGCTTATCTCTACAGAATGCATTCGTTTCATTTGTTTGAAGAGGTTCTGGAACAAGTGCAGCATACGACCCTCTTGCTAGAGAGAATTCCATTACATGCAGAAAACGTCCCAATTTTCTTTCTCACTTCAACTTTTAACATTGTACTACGTCTTTTGCCTCCTTCTTTCTACCCCCAATTTGAGTCTTCTCGCGCACAAGAATCTCTAGTATTTTTCATTCTTTTTTTATTCCACTTTTTTCCTCGAGGTGCCTCGTTTGGCCTCGGTGTAAGCTTTTTCTTCCAGTGAGTACACAGCATGAAAATTTAAAGCTGTTAGGTCAGCATTGCCACTGTACCCCAACAATACTGACATCGGTATTTAACCCGAGGCATGGTAACACTCCTTGTTCTGTATGTGAGAAAGAAAATATAGCCCGAGGGGTGGTCGAGGGAGTGAGTGAGATGTACTTGGTGTATAAATATTTGTTAGAGAAAAATGGTTGATAAACAAACGTACGATGGGGGGAAAGTATGAGAACGGACGATCGAAGGTAGTTTGGAAAAAAACACCAACTATTCGCATGTATGTGTGGGGGATACCTATGTATGTAGAATGCCTAGCATGAGGCATCACCAGATACGTGCCGTAGGAAATAAGAATTTGAAATCCAATTTTCCACCGCATATTTAATAGGGAGTGCCGAGCAAGCTGTACTACGGTGAGGATCTAAAATGGTGGGCGTCACTACTCACACAACGAGCATTATCATTATACTAACACTATCGTTTCCATGTTATTTCCCTTGCCTGTGATGAAAGCAAATACCCTGGCTGTCTACCCTTAAGACAAAAATGGTTCGGATTTTTAGTGTCGAAGGGAAGCTTTGTCATCATTCAAATTTAACTCGTACAATGGAAAATAATGGAAGAAATAGAAATTCTGTGATTGATTCGAAGGTTGCCGGGAGGGAATAGGAATTAGGATAAATGCTATGGTACGACACGAATATCGATTTAATGGTAATGTTTTAGATTGAAGAAGAATGAGGTCAATTGCACGGAGAGAATGAGCTTAAATTTATTTGATATATTCCTGGGACATTCGATTTTTAATTGTAATAGAGATCAAATAATTTTCCTGCAATTTTACTTTCTGCTATGAATGGATTAAAAATGTTAGAACGTTTTCCTTCAATATTCATTACACTAAAAGTTTCTATTGGCTTTCCTCAATTATTTTCGACAAAACTCACTTTGCTTTTGCTACCTCTAAACTAACTCTGCCCCGTCAGTGAAACTGACCTGAGTTGAACTGTGTCACCAAATTGTCTAATCCACAAAAATAGCAAGAGAGTAACGATGCCATTGCGAATATTTATTCTAGGTTGGAGACATTCTTCTTAACGTTCAAGAGACTTTATCCTTCCAGTCTAGTAATTTTTAACCAATGAATAACTTCTTAGTACCTAAAGCAATTAACCAACTTCGACAATTAACCAACTTCACCCATGAGCCCGGTCATTGTTGCCCGAATGTCTCCGGGAAATTTCTGAAAAATATTTCAGGCAATTTTTTTATAACTCAAATCAAATTTCGCTACTTAATTCTCAAATAATTCTCCTATATTTTCTCTGTGCATTTTACAAGATGGGACACTTCGGCAGCTTAAAGATTCAATGGAAAATCAAAATTTAATAGATTGACAAATCCCGGTGAATCATCCTTTATCCGATATGCAACGAGCTGATAAATAACTGAAGATCACTTGCAATCGCCTAACGACAGCACTAAGACTAAGAGTAGACATCAAAAATTGAGGTAACTCCCAAAAATTTATGTCAAACTTTTCCATTACATACATCAGTCAGTGTCATCCAAAGTTCAACTGGTCAATCTCTTCCATTCCATCGGAATTCTCTCCATTTATAATATCCAGGAATAGTCGCACCTATAGACGAATTCGCTGGATACGTTGACACCATTCGGTAACTGTTACCGAATTGTTGAATTACACCGAATCAATGTTCGCTAACATTTACCGAATAATTCAGTCGCCTAATAAAAGAATAATTTCAATTTTCAATGATTAATTAATTGAATATTTGATATTCCCCAATTCTACATTTTTGATTCTACCATTTTGATAAATCATGTAAATTCCATCGAGGGATATTCAGCTAATGAAATGTCCAAAAATTTGTTAAACCAAATTACTCATTAACAGGTACATTCGCAATGAAAATATTTTTATACCGGTCGTTCTTTCAATAATTAAAAATCCAAGAAAACTGTTGAAAGCGACTGGAGTTTTCAAAATTGTCTTATTTTTGTCTCTCGTCTCAGTTTTTCATATTTACTTCACAAAACTTTCTCGTTTCGTCTCATAATCCCTCCTCGCTCATTTCTTCCCTCTCTGGCTGCATCAGTACTAGAAACATCTCAAAGAAGAAATAATTATTTCTTCCCATGTAACACTGCACGCTCAGGATGCAATCGATAATATATACATTTTAATCCTCACATGCATACGATTGAAGTTTATTCTACCTCATGCAGTATGAATATCAGCTCCAGGTTCTTTCATCTCGATTTCTATTCGGCGTATAAAATACACTCCAGTAAGAAGATTTATTTAAAAAAATCGAAGTAATCCTGTTCTATCTTCCTTTGCTGTTTTGGTGCGCTCAAAGCGCCTTAACGGTACATAACCATTACACATTATGTATCATGTATTTTTGTAAACTAGAATTGAGTGCGCCCTCGGCAGTATCGACAATCTTCGAGGATTCGTTCATTTTTAGTCATAAATAATTTGCATAAAATTCCACTTATTGAAATTCCCTATAACTATTATATACTATAAATTATATGTTATATATCGCCTATAATATATCATATATTATATATTATACAAATATGAACAGGCTGAAAGAATTCGGGCTTATCCTCAAGTCCGACTAAAATCGTTTTGATCCCCTTGTTCAACTCCAAATCTCCTTTTCCCTCCATTTTATCACTCGCCATCCGTTACTTGTTCGTTTCTTAACGTGTCATTGAAATGATGGAGTTATTTATTCATTTAAATTAACTAATTATCTCACTTCAGTCCTAAAGCCATGAAAATGGCTGAGTCGAGCTGGCATTTCAGCAGCCTCCAGGTTGCTTCATATATAGGGGAAGATGGGAAATAGTTTTCCGCTTGGTCGATCGACTCTTGGATAAAACGGTTGAGGTGGGTGCAACGGGGGAAAAACCATATTGCTCACGTGCGCTTCAGTACCAACTGGGCGAGCTGTGTAGAGAGTGGCTAAAGTGAGGGGTGAAGAAGAGGGGAAAAAAAGAGAGGGGAAAGATGAGGACGGATGGATTGGGGTATGGGGAGAGTAAACCGAGTGAGAGGCTGTAAAAAGATGGCGCACCCATTGGTAGAGCGTAATTGGCGGCATCTGTGACCCAGTGTTCCGCAAAATTGATTGAGGAATCGGGTGAACGTAGTCCCAGAGCTAATTGGAACGAGCAACAAATCTGCTACGAGAATTCCAGTCACGGTTTTACTGTACTATCGTGCGTTAATTTTATCCAAATTTAATATTAGTTGCCTCTCGAGTTTTCTCAGTCTATTCAATTCTCTAGCTCGATGGGTATATGCAAGAATATGCACAGAATATTTTGGAGTCTTCTTTTGGAAAAATATTCAAATTAAATTTCAGACTTTATGGGTGAAAATGAGGAGACATCAGCACGGGCCGGTGAACTGCCTTCGCCTGATCGCATGACGAGGAAAATCACTGAATTTGACTAATTACATTTCCTTCATTCATTACGTGAACAAAAAAAATTCAAAGGAAAATTAGGCCAAAATTACCGTGTTCCTCGTGGTAACTTTCATCTTGTCGAAATCGTTTGAAAAGAAATTGAAAATTGGCAAAAAAATTATTTAGAATAATTCCAAAATAGTAAACGAAAAAGGACAGTTCTGTCCTCGTTGACCATAACACGATTACCAGAGAATACATTTCGGATATACGTGCGATGGGGTCTTTCAACTTGTCAGACTAGTACGGAAATATCTACTGCATCAATTAGTCTCTTTAGAGAGTCGAATACCGCCGTAACAATATGAATGACCTTTTCCAACTTTTTCAAATTCCAACTGCATACGAAATCCCTTTTAATTCTCATTTGTAGATTAATACTTGATGTATTCAAATTGTCCGTAAATTTGTTATTAAATGAATTTTATCCAATCATGCGCAATACATAAACAATGCGAATGACATCGTACAAAGCTATCCGTTTTCGTATTTTACTGTTAAAGCATCATGTAGGTTATATACTGTTTCATTCTCACAATGTATTTTTGGTGAATATACCACTAGTATAAATACGATGAACGAATTACCGATGATGATATGCGGTAGATTCGCAGTATTTCAGTACTACCCATGCTGTACTGTGATGAATATATAATACAATGAATAATCATTGACAATACAGTTGTGACTGCGGTCGCATGAAGCAATTACTGGATGATTTGCGCAATTTATTCCTATATGCATTCACAATGTACGCTCCATCGAAATTCCACCAACTGGAGAAATGGCCATTCACCCAAAATGAACATGATTCTAGCACTGTAGTGTTCAGAGTCATAGCCAGGCATTCTGAATAAACATCCGGCGCTAGTTTGCGGTCATTTCGCCGCGTCAGTTTAACCGGATCTGCAGTCGTATTTACCTTTCGTCTTCGAGTGACATATAACTGTCATTTTTTTTGTACCATCCAAACGTATACCAATCGTCCCTCAATGCCAACCATTTACCCTCCCATCCTCGATGAAATATTCAATATTTAATGCAGTACATTATCCTGGTTCTTGCCATCGTTCATATTGAAATTGAAGAACGCCATTCTGCCCCATTGTTCGTGTACAAGTGACACATGTGAATAAAATATATAATCGCATCGATCTCATATATTTAGGATCCGAAATCTCACGAGAAATTCCTCCCTGAAACGAAAATAACTTCTTTTCTCTGAGTAACGATTCACATGTTGGCTGAACTCAGTAGTCAGACTTGACGATTAGTTCGGCCAATCGTACTCAGATTATTGCAATGTCTAATGAATGGTGATTACTTCGTATAGTATCAGCGAGAGACAAAACAAATGCCAGACAGATAATTATAAAATATAGTTCCTCTTTTGTTAGCCACAATATGGAGAAAGTTGTTTTGTTGTCAGTATGATATGTGGTCTCGTAACCGAATACGACGAGGGAAATAAAAACGGCATTTAAATGTTTTCCCCTACACTGAGAGGTTTTCTCCATGTTTTTAAGCACCACCAACCACCAACTCATACTATCACGCGTTATATACTCGACCATTCTTCGTTCTCGTTTTTGCCTACCGTCCCAAACCTTTCGTGAGCACAACTCTTCCTCTATTTTGATCTCCTGCAGTTTTATTTTATGAGCTTTTTTTTCTTCTTTGTGCAAATGCCCAAGTACATTTTTTACGTACTCGCCTATTTTTTTTTTTATTCCCTACTCTACTCCCCGCATGTCGTCCACAAAGGGATTACGTTAGACAAAGTATATATATCTAACAGTCCCGTAAGCTTTGTATACAACAATCATAAATGCAAACATTCATTTTATTTTCCATTGTTATAATTATCCATCTACATTGAATTCTTGGCAGTTATTTCTATGAAAAAATTTCACCCCCCAATGAAGTTCATAATCTCCTGTTTCATTTTGAAGAATAGAAATGCTTTGTCTGCAGAGTCTTTGAGCTTTTCATTCGTTTCAAATTTTACGATAGTTCTCAGAAAGCTCGTTAAAAGGGTCTTATCGTCATAAGTAAAAAAAAAAACCCGTGAGATACCTGATAAGACTCGAGTATTGGGCGAGGGTCGGGGAGACGGGGGAGAGGAAGTCCGGGAGTTTGGCTAGTCCAAGGGTTGTAAAAAATAACATTGGGGGAAAAAGTCAGAGAGAATGTATGACCTGCACTGCCGTAGACTTCTGGGAAGCTAGCCAACAACGAAGTTATATGGTTATGAGGTGACCTCCAATTATCAAACCAATGGAATTCATATATTCACATTCAATAAACTCACGGAAAGACAATTTCCCGTTGAAATATGATAAACGGTGTACAAGACGTGTTGTTGTTTGCCACTCGTTGAAGATCATCCATTACATCCGTACAATGTTTGTCCCTTCTCTTCCCCCAGCCATCGCCCCCTTTTCAACCAACCCCTTGCCCTTCCCCAGACCAGAATCTCATTCAGGAAAAACGGTGAGACGGAGAAGGTAACAACGTACCCTGTTATTAATCAAGTACTTTTTGACACGCTAGTGGCTCTACCACATCGTTAGTTTCATCACTGACGTACCACTATAAATCTGCTATACCTTGTACGTTAGTTCAACTTTAAGTTTTCCTTTATTTTTCTTGGTTCTTCCGTCGGAAGTAAAACACTCTAAGGCACACCTCTGAATATAGAGAAGAATGAGAGAGAACTATGGGAACGGAGAAAGCGAGTGGAGAATCGTCGTGAAGTCGTGCTAAAACTACGAAGAAAACTAGAGGCACTCCTGTATGTATGTCTTTGGCTATACTATGGCACATCTCGGGCGCACCTACCTCTATTCCTGGCACGTGAACTTTATTTTTATTGGTCACTATAAAGCCCCATCAATTACGGTGGATAGATCACTAATCGTTTACTTCTTTTTATTCTGATGTTTGGTATGAATTTTTAAGGAGGACAGTTCTGAATGGAAATAGTCACAACTATTGTCGATAGTAGATTTTTTACATTCATATTTACGCTGTCCAGAAGTCAACTGTCTCAATTTTTCTCATCTTCGAACTGTTTTTTGATGGCTCAATGTGAAGATTCAAAGTCAAACCTTTTGAAAAAGGAAATTGTTAAATGTGTGGTAATTTGGGCTTGAATAAGACAACTAAAAATATTGAGCTGGGGGAAAAGTACCAAAGTATTTAGGTGTCCTTGTCGTCCATACTATTGCGGAAGTATAATGAAGGGGTGTCGCCGAAAGAAGTGTACGAATATCTTTGACTAGCAAATCGCCAATTAAATAGGATTTAAATGGCTTAATTTGTAGCGATTCCTTTCACAAAGACAAGAACACGGAATGAGACACAGAAAAGCAGGAAACGAAGGAAGAAAAAGTATTCGTTTTTGTTCTACCAATTTTCCTCTGGTGCTCGTTCAAAATCCTTCAAGACTCACGAAAGTCCACAATTACTTTCTACTCTCTTCCTGGCCATTTCTATTCGATTCCTCTTGCCGCTCGGCCCCTGCCATTTCTATCCCCTTAAATGATTGTATGTATACGTCTCGAATAGAAAAATGAGGGTGAAGGTGGCAAGCTTTGATTTAACTTCTACGCTCTTGTCTCTTTGTTCTCTGATTGATTGAATTTCGCAATCAGAACATTCGTTATAAGATATTTCTCTCGATGCCTGGGTTCCGCAAATACCGGAGCTATTTCAGTATTGTATCATTGTTCGGGGATAACAATTTATCTAACGCCAAACACAATATTTCAATAATTCAACGTCTGTTAACAAGCGCCAATTAACGAGGTTGAAAGAGCTCGTTAACAAGGAAAAGGCAATTCCTCGAAAAATTAGGGAACTCAGGTTCGTTTATGTGATTTTCCATTAATTTTTCTACAATAATGGAATCAAGATTTTAATTCCTCGGATTTTTTCATAGAATCATGAATGGCATTCACTAAATTCCTGCACAATAAACTAACTATGTTACTTGGCAGAAATCTTCAATTTTTCAGTTTTTACAGAAGTATTCACTGGAATTTTTTTTACATGGAAATTTTTTACCGTCAGTATTTCGTTGAAAACCACATTCGTAAAACATGATGTATGTTTCACGTAAATTACAGTTTCTTTGCAAAATATGAGGGAGTATTAACAAAAATGTAGCTTTCATCGCGAAGAACAGTAGTGGAACGGTGTGTAATTCTCATTCATCTCACGCACGTTTCTCCATATTTACATGGAAGAAAAATCGATAAGCAAATTACATAACGAACTGGCGTAAAAATGTACTAGCAATAACCAGTGAGAATCCATGATTTCTGGCATACCCGTTCATCAAAATAATTCTCATGTAAACATTACCACCACTGAAATTAAAAAATCAAATAATCATTACAGAAACCCCAGAACTCGTTGAAATCCCTAAATTTAAATAATTCCCTACAAATATTACAAAACCTCATTTCCTGCTAACACACTCAACCCACCCTAATTGATCTCTCCTATGAACCCCGCGTTTCACCCCCGGAAAGAAAATCTCGTTTTGAATAGAGACAACAAACTGCATAAAACAAGATAAATTCCGTGATCTATAGCCTCCCCGACCATCGCCGAAGACTGAAAAAAAAATCATGATAAAATGAGGTAAAAGCGTTGGCGGTAGCTGTCAGCAACTATCAGACTGTCAGTTATAAACAATAACGTGAAACAGTGACGGTGCCGAGGCACAGGAGACGTAGAAAAATTTGAGTTGACAGGTTGTGGTTCTGGTTGACAAACGATTGTGTATATGCAGACCAGACAAATACTACCAACGGAATAAAAGAAAAATTGCAGGTAATATATCTCATTCGTGATGCCAACATAATTTGCACACGTTATTGTGAGCATTTATATTCCCGTGTATTGTTTTACAGTTCCACTCTGCTCATAGTTGTTACAAAAATGAGCCCTGTCGAATCGTAGCTCCAAGTGCAACGACGTAAATTACCCCTCTACCAGTCCCTTCCACCAACCCTACCCTTTCCGCCCCCTCCCTTTCCCTCATCCCTTCGTATATCAGTAGTGCAAAACATGAAAACAAGCGCGGCAGTTCAATTCCAAACGGCAAATTGAAATATTTCAACTTTCCTGAATCACGCGATTATAATTGTAAATTGTATTCTTGGATCGCTATTCGCTATCAATAGACGTAGAACAGAGAATAGTCTCATACGGGAGAGGATAGTGAGTGAGTCAAACCGCTAGTAAATCTATACAATTCACTGACTGGATATATTCAGCATATTATGGAATCCCAACGAGTTATGCTCACAGCGATTGTGGACATTAAACGAGGACATTTTATGATCAAATTGTATTAACGATCTGCTGGGTACTCACTCATGAGAGCAGCCATTGGTATGACAGAAAATCCCATTGTGTTCATTGTCAATGGTAACGAAGAATTGAACGCAGTAATGCAATATCGGTAAAACGATGAGAGAAGGAGAAGAGGGACTCGGTGACGATAGTCATTCAAACATTTCATTTGTATGTGTGATGATTGTTTTGTGGCAGAGTATGTTATTTAATTGAGGTCCTTGAAAATGTATACGAAGTGTTCCGAAGTGTTGAGGTTAATCAATATGTTGGATGTGTTGTTCTTGAATTACTGGAGATAAGAGTAAAATATTGCATTCGGGTGATAATCTTCGATCTTGTCGGTAGTTAATTGGTCAAATTATTTACAGAATTGACTGAATAAAGATCTGGAATTAAATTGAAAAAAAAAACAACTATGAAATTAAATCGTATACTCAATCGTAAAATAATGACTACATCGGTAAATTATTCTGAAGTTATGATAATAGCAGAGTTAAATGTCTCATATTAATCGTTAATTTTCTGAGTGAACTGAATTGGTAGCTCGGAGTAATTGGAAGGTTGGCGGGAATAGCTGGAAGGTTGGCATGCATGGTTATCGGGGTGGGTCGACAGCCGAGGGTGGATAGGACGTAGAAAAAACGGCTCATCCTCTGCCCGACTTTTTTCCCCCATCCACTATCCTTTTTGCCTCAAGGCTTATCCTTCTGATTTCTTCGGACGTAGTTTGTTCTTTCAGGTTCTCATCCGGACGATTTCTATGTCATTCCCCCATACAGAATTTCTCTTTCTGCTCCGTTTTTATCCATTGTCCAATGTGATTTTAAAAATATATCGATTCCCTCCAGACGCTCTTCCACTTTTCCTATGAAATAAGAAAAAAAGATGGAAACAATTTTTGTTCCTCTCCAAAGGCTGAAAAGTAAAATAACTACTCACCCAGGAATATCGCGATGGTCGTATGTGGCGACCTCTCGTAACTTTGATTTGTCGCCGATAACCAACGATTGAATTGGTCAAACGTTGCTGGTGAAGTTGGAAAAATGCTGTTGAGAGGAATAAAAGGTGTGGAATTGTGGTGAAGTATATAACTTGTATATAACTTGAATGAAACAAATACAATGGAAGATACGGTTACGAGAGATTTCTCACCAAGATGGAGGGTTGATGGCTTTTGAAGCTTTTGAAGCTTGCAATACGAAATTCCAAGTGGTGGACGAAAATGGACAAGTCAGTGTGACGATACTGACTTTCTCCACTGTCTCCTTCGTGGCTTCAGTGTTCCATTTATATCTTCATCGTTAAAGGATTCTCCGGTCAATGCATTATTTAATCATGGCGCTTCGTTAGTTGGGAGAACCGACTTAATGTTCACTAGGAGCCTGTGATCGTCGTCGTCATAGATTATTCACCAGATGGAAGTAATGCTGTCTCCTCATGCACTTCATGAACAGAGAATCAAACGAACATTTTGATATTTCGTTTGGTAATTCTGATGAGAAATCTATGGAAACAAAAATAGAATGAGGTTGATAGAAATGAATAGAAAAATGTTGATAGAAGGGCCTACATACTGACATATATTATATGCATATATTATGTGCAAAATATGTGACATGTGAAGTTGATTAGTCGAAAATAATGAACATAATCTAAAAATGAGTTCAATATTTCGTTACAGGAAAACTGAAAATTCTGATAATTGTGTGATTTTATTTAAAATACTGACACTAATTACATTTTAAACGGTATGGGCTTCTTTTACACGTAATGGTTTGACGATTCACTGTCAGACATTCTATAGTTACTATTCATTCATCATTGATCACTGTTATTCTGAGCAAACTTTGGTCCTGTGTCACTCAGATATTCTATCTCTGATAAATAAGGGAATAATTCTATTCTTATTCTAATTTGCCATGAATGTCTGACATGGTCGAAGTCCTGTAGTGCTTAATCGGACTTGATTTCACATGTGAATGGCTGATTCTTGCAGCTCTCAAAATGGAAAAAATAGACTTTGTTCAAATGTCTTTTTTCCGTAAATAGTCCTCGACGGAAATGAGGTGCTTTAGAGACTCTTCAACCACCGAATTCCTTCGACAAACGTTCGCAAGGTTTTTGTTCGCTTCAACTATCTCAGAATAGTCTTTAACGATCCTAATGCACAGTCAAACATTTTCCTCTGGATTCCTGACTTCTGATATGTTCCATTCAGAATAGTTACGTCACAGTGCCATCGGAGGAAACTCCATGTCAAATTTCATCGAAATTCACTGTCAATCGGTCGGAGATTATGGGTCAATAATTTATTGGTTAGTCCAATGAACAGGAATGTGAGATCATTTTTATAATATTCCTAAAGGTTACGGTGGTACCGTAATTAGAGGACATGTCGTTGAGCTTGACCTCTTCCGAGATGTAATACAAAGCAGCTGATGAGGTTAGTGCAGCATAAATAAGCTTTGATTGACGATCCAGAGGTTGAGTGGTCAGTCATGAAATCAATATGGGTCATTGAATTTCAATCGTTTCTTTTGTCACGTATTCCTAGACAGAAGTGTCACTGGGGAAATAAAATTTTCCCTCTTTTCAATACATTGACTGAAAAGGAAGTTTTGTAAGAAAAATATGTTTTCTTGAATTGAAAATTCCTGTTATCATTTCAAGTGAGTGAACATTTCCAAGCCCTCGGTCAGGGGTTCATGAACCCTGTTCTCGTCGTCGCCGATTCACGAGTGTGTGGTTTTAATCTGACCGTCAGTTTTACAGTCGTTAAATGTTCCAACATAACGAGGACTGTCAACATACTCCACCGGTATTCTTGACAGAATCTGTCGTCGTTTTTTATTTAAGATGAAACCAAATATTTCTTCACCGGTGGCACTGTACTCTCTATCTCTCTCCTCTCATCGATATGGTTATGTTCTCTGTTGAAGAGATATATTGTGAAAGCCCCTCAGGATCACGAGTCTCGAATACCTCAGCAAAAGCAAATTTTGGAATTTTACATCTCTTTAGTATTGTTTTTTCAAAGACCAAAATATAAATAAACTCGTTTCTGTGTTTCGAGGAAGAGGATTTTTCTTATGTCAAGTAAATCATTGGTTCATTCTAATTTTTTTCTGTGGAGCCCATTTATTTTATGTAAAGTTTCATTAAAGTTGTATTAATAATTTATAAAAATTATTAAACGTAAATGAAATCGAATTTTTCGTTATTTCATTTGTGAAAATAACGGTATAGCGCACTATTTAAAGAATGCTAATCATTTGATCCTCGCAATTAATTCTCATAATCATTTTTCTGAGTGTAGAATACCTTTCCTGTGGGGTCAACATGATGTAGGAGAAATCTAAAAGAAAAAACTCACGAATGGAACGAGTACATTCGAGAAATATCGAATAAATTCTTGTATCAGTCTAGTGATTAGTCGATGCAATCTAATTGGATAATGTATGGATAGATATCTGTGTCACGTATTCAAATGACTACACTCTCCAGATAGTTGAATTCATCAAAGAGTTATGAGCCAGTGTATACCATGCAATTCTATGCAAACGTTTGGTGTATTCCATTGAATCCGATATGTCCAACAGATTATCGTCAATTAACATTCCCCAAAATCATATTGGTGCTTTCCCATTTGGCACGTTTCATTCGCATTAATATAAACGATTGACGCTACAAATTTGTTGTTCCAATCGGTTTTATTCACTGTCAACTGAATTAATCAAGAGTTTTGGCGTTGGCAGTCCCTTTGAAAAAGATTCAGTGTCGTGGTTTTTCAAGCATATTTTGCGATATCCTTAACATCGTATGGTATGATATATGTATATTATTACATAAAATGTATTAAATGAAATTATAAATTATCAGAATAAAACCGAGTGGAAGTTCAAACCAGAAGGAAATCAACAACTGACCAGTTGATCATTTTTCGATCAGTTTTTAATTAAATTGATCACACTCACCATTGTAGACCATTAGATTTTAATCCAATAATAGATAACACCCATTCACAGAAAAAAATAGTCAGAAAAATTCTGGTGGTATCACTAGAAGAGAAAATATTTTAAAAAGTGCTACATCACATATTAGTAACATAATATAATACGTAAAATTTTGTTTTCACTTTGTAGTCAAGCGTCTACCATCTCTCATAGTTTTTCACAGCTCCTTCTGCAACCTCACACTTGCTCCACTCCTCACAGATATCAGCTTCCCCTGGGTATGACCTCTACATCAGCCACCGTCTGTTCTACCCTTCATCTCAGCTTTAACTACTCTTCCTCGAGACCTTGCATCAATTTATTCTTCATGGTCATCTTCCCCGTCTGCCTGATTATCACTCTTTCTTATGACCTGTCATTTCCTCCTGACATGAATTATAACATTTCCACTTTTTCCGCCATCTGCTCACAAATACCCAGTCTTTTGCTGATTGCGCGATCGACTCAGAGAGTCCAAATGATATTATTGCGATTATCAACAAGAGATTTAGGAAAAATCTCCAAAAATGATGTAACCTCAGGTAAAAATTACGTAACGACTTTTTATTGTATATCTGTGGATGTTGTCTCGTGTCAGTCTTTTCCTCTTCGATCAATTCATCCCAAACTGTTATGTCTGCGCTGTCTATCGGAGCTTACAACTACACCTCATCCCCTTCCTGGTACATTCTCATCCATCGCATTGTCGCCAGAGCGATCGCGTTGCTTAGTTTCCGGAGTTGTTCATTCTCAGAGAGTGCCCACTGTCTCCAATCCTTTGGTTTCTAACAAAATTTACAGGAACTGAAAAAAGAGCAATGTAACGACCTCACGACCCAGTTTTTTCTTTCAAACATCCACAGAAAACTCTAATTTGATAAAAAACAACTTGATTAGTCTTCTATCTTCAGCAATCTCAATAAATCTGATTGAATTGAGGTTGCTACGTGGACTAAGAAAATCCAGAATTTTCCTGAAAAAATTCAGCCAAAAGTGAGGCGAAGTGAGACTCTCTTCTAGTACAGTCAAATAGTAGAACAAAAGTAAACTATCTAGTCTTTATTTTCTAAATGCGGATACGCCAAAACGTAATTTCCCATTTCATCGAAAAAAAAAAGATTTTAAAGAAAAATTTTTCATTTTGTTCTGATAATTTGTTTGAGACCGAATGTTTCCTGTAGTATTGAAGTATCCAATGATCTGCTCCATGAGCTTCCAAATCGTAGTATTTATTGATAACTGTCTACTTCAAATATTCAAAAATTGCAATGAAAACCCATTCTAGCATTTGGAGTGAGTGAGTGAGGCTCTTCTCCATGTTGAGCTCACATTCGTTATCCACTGCAGTATCTGTTTCACTTTTTTTCCACACATTTTTATTTGATTTTTTTTTTTCATCCAGTTTGGCTCGCTGATGTCGTATACCCGTAGAATTCGCGTCCGAGAACGATATTATCCTCTCGTTACGTGCTGCAAATTTAAATTCATACATGGGCTTTTGTGGGATAACCATCGCACTCAGGCGGTATATCTATACCTTAAATTTTTTTGTCACTTTTATTTGCCCGGATTTAAGTGATTTGATATCCAATTTCCGGGAAATTTATCCTATGTATCAGGACGATCATGCAAATAAGGAAGGAGGGTTCATAATACTGAATGAACGGTATAATGTTCGATGTTTTCGAATGGAAATAGGAGGTGGACGCCACCTCTCGAGCTCAGAAGAGGAGTTTCCTCTGATTTTGACTACGAGAAAAGGAATCGTAAAAAAACATTAAAAGTTCGGTAATTATTTGATTATCGATTTAGCCAATTTGCCAATGAGCTATTTCATAAACTACCCTAATTGACCCTAATGGAATACCAACAGCCCTCTGACTTGCGAAGGCGCATTAAACGAATTATTTTCAATTTTCTAATTTTCCGTCTCGGTCGCACCGCATGCGATTCCAACACTTCATCAAACTGCTGAGTTGTTCATCATTTATCACCAACAGTCCACAATTTATTCCCAAGCAGGACAATATTCAATTCACCAAACTGCCATCAGTAATGCTCAGGTCTGCAGCTATTAGATATAACAAGATGACAGGGTAGAACAGTTCACTGAGTTGTTTCAACCGTTTCAACGATGTTAACGTTAACACACTTTGAAGAGCTCTCTTCGCTTCCAATACTCTCTGATCCTGAAGTTGCTCAGTCGCGTAGTCCAAAATACTCCCCTCGATGAGTGGAAAAAAAGGAGGAATAAGCGACTGGGAAAAATGAAATCCCAATTGGACCAAAGTGCCATGATCAGAATCGGCGAGGTGAAAAGAAGCTAAAAAAAGGAATGCAGATGAAAAAGAGGGGTTGCTGTGATGCCGTGCCACTAGAAGCATCCAACCATGACCAGACACTCCCACCCCTTCTTTTCCACTCACTCGTAAATACTTTTACGCACCACTTGAAAGAAACTTTAAATTTCCTACTCAAAGGAAGGGTCCACACCTTGTCTGAATATCGATTTCTCCCCTCGATTTGCACTGTCGTTTCGCTTCCTCTCGCTATTCTAAAACTCTCCGAAGTTTGATTAAAAACCGTTTCAACAATTGGTTGGCGATAATTTCATGCAAAACAAAAGGGAGGATGGTAAATTGGAAATTACTCCTATTATTAGGTTTTCCCCGACTGCTTGTAGTTTCTCGGGACGTTAATGGTGTAACATCAATCTTGAATAAGATCGTAAACGATCCAGTTTAATGATTCACCTCATCGCCATCTTGATGCATACATTGCATCTGCTGTGTAAATGTATGAAACTGTATGAGTAGAATTAACTCATAACATTATTACTGTACTTGGATGTCGGTGGAGGGGGGAGAGGGGGAGGGTAAGTCAAATTTAATTCAATGAAATCAAATAAATTAAATTATTTTCCTTATATTTCATCAATATTTCCACCCTCCAACGTCTGACTATTTCCCCTTGTTCCCTCTACTTTGAGCCATTTCCATTGAAGGAAATTTCTCGCGAATTCTCACAAATTGCCACTATCATTTTTACATAAAATGTTTTAAAATTCATGAACACATTTCTTCGCGGATAGTTGACTGGAATCCAAGGAACGAATCTCATTCTTCTTACTGGAGAGGTGTTACATCAGAGAGAAAAGTAGGTGGCGCCCGGGGAGAGCCCAGGACGTACGGTAAAAAGCAAAAGATGAAAGGAAGGGCGCAAATAGAAATTGAGGAATGAGAGAAAAAATGTGGATGTGTAGAGAGGCGCACACGAGATATCTACACATTACAGAGAGAGGGAGAGGAGGTGGAAAAAAAATGAGAGGAAAAGCAGGATCTTTCCCCGTCGTGAACTTTCCAAAGACACCTCGGAGAGTGAAGAAATTGACGAAGGTGGGAAAGGCCTCAAAGAGAAAAGAGTGGAGGCAGAAAGAGAATTGGAAGGAAAGTAGAGAAGAGAGTTTTCGCTTGGCAGAACGAGTTAGAAGCTGGCAATATCGGCTCAAGCGTGAGCTCGACGATTTTCCTCTTTGCGTTCAATACCGTAAGCAATCTTAGATGCTACTCCAAGTCGAGCAAAGATTTGTCGTTCACTTCCCATTGAGGGCTATTTTACTTTCATCCTGAATTTTTATTTCAATGATATGATTGTTTTTATTGAATATAGGAACTAGCAGTTCATAAAATTTTCAGTCACGTTAAATTTTCGGAGGTAAATGTACGTTCGCGTTATGTTAAGCGCTATTTTTTTCGAAGCTGACGGTGAAATACGAACGAATTCCATTGGTTTACAACTTTGTTGGTTTGCGAACATCACTTTATATTGAGTTTAATTCAATGGCACAGTAGAGTAGTACGATTTATGTTTCGAGGTGGAGAGAAAAGTTGAATAAGAATTACTGGCAAAAGTGTAGAAAACTTTACGGTAGAATATTACAGAAATATTCAATAAAAATGCTAAATTTACGGTTTCATTGGGGAGCGAAATGAGATTGAAGAAAATTTTCGAAAACTGTTGAGGGATAAACTGCGATGATCTGATGGATAAATTTCAATGCACTAGGGCATTGAAATGGTAGATGGTTTCATTCAATTTGCGGAAGAACAAACCATTTGCGAATTTATTAATTTAATTGACGTTCGTTACATTCTCTTCATGAACTACATTTGATGATTGTAGGTATTCTATGATAACAATTTGTGCTTGACAATCGATATACTCCATTCTTGATGGGTCCTTTCACATATTTTTTAATTGACAGTCCAATCAATTTGAGTTTAGGGAATTTGATTGATTAATCAAATTATATTTAATACATGAGATTCTATACTATTATTATAAAGTTATATTATCCTTTTATATTATTATCATTAGGATTATTCGTTCATTTTCGGGCATTTTTTTATTTTTATATTATTTGAACATTTTTTTCTGCAATCCGACTCAACAATAGACATAATAGACATAATGATGACTTTTTTTATTTATTAAATTCAGACATCGCATTGTTATTACCTATATTTCAAATTTAATTCATATTTTTTTCAAACTTGTTGTGAAGCATTGTTAACAGGCCATTATTGTTTTACATCTCTATTATAAAAAACTCACCATATTTTCTCTCTCATTCTCTTCATTCCCAATTATCGTAGTATTTATTAGCTGCATTTCAAGAACCCATTTCTGAATTATATATAGATATAAGAAATTATCACCATTAGACGGTATATTGCCTCCTCTAAAACCCACAATTCCTGGAACACACCAAGAAAAACACAGGCGGATTCCGTATAAATTTACATCACTCTTCTCTGATAATAATTCCACCACTTGAGATGACGTGTATTTTGCTTCAAGTCGTTAAACACGCACTTAAATGTGAAAAATTTATTTTTCCTCTAAAAAGTCGGTTCCACAGTACCGCAGGGGAAGGAGATGCAAGAAGGCAAGGCAAGGGGGAGCAGGAAGGGCAAAAGACATTGACAGAGAGGCGGGCAGGAGTCCATGTAAAACAAAGAAGACATTTGTAACGTCAAAAAAAAATAGGAAATAAAAAGAAAATTATTTTTCCTTCATCTGACAGAAGCCCAAAAAGGAATTCAACCAGTACAAGACAGTAAAAATATGAATTTTATCCAGTTGCACAGCAGTGACTCACAAAAACTCATCTGTTTTCCTCGTAACTACTGTAATAATGAAATGTACAAATATGTATCTTACCTCACAGTGGTAATGAGTCTGACTATCCGACTTCCATTCTCGCACTTCATTAAAATGTTTTTTTCCCTTTATACTTTATCCACATATCATATTTTTCACTGGCATTTTCTTCCACTATTACAGCAACTCGTAGAACTCTGCACGAAATTCAGTACTGAAATGTTGGTTTCTGTCGTGGTGGTTGCGATACAAAATGCCAGAGGCGACTTTCCAGAGAACAGTATACATATACTGAGAACCAGCGCAAAGGAAAAATAATTTTTTTGGTAAATCTGAAATGGGGATATGAATAAATAGAATGATGTGTTGTTTTCTGTAGCTTCACACACAAGATTAGCCGATTTACAAAACATATATCTCTCCTAATCTTTTTCATTTTCCAAACCTATATATAAACGTCCATCTATCAATAACAATAAATAATAATAGTAATAAAAAATAATTGAGACCATCGATTCACTCCACAATTCTGCATAATTGATTCTCCACTCCACTGTGACTCACTCGTGTTTCTCTCAAGATATTTTTCGCTATATAAAGAGTAAAAGACCGAGCATTTGCGGATGTGCTGACGAAGCACACTCGAAAGATGTTGACTCAAGAGAATGAGGGGAGAAATAAAGTGAAATGAAAAATTAATACTCCCAACTCACCGGGGAATAAGCATTAGTAGTCCACCGAGTTCACTAAGCCCGTAGAAACTACAAAAAAAAACCTGAAATAATAATAACAAGTACTGTGATACAATAACGCCAAGTTGCAACGGTCGTGACAATTTGCCAATTGGCCAGTCCTGGTTTGTTGACCCAGCGGAACTCCCATCGAGCGACGATGGGCTGCTAGTGTGAGTCACAATTCCACTTGGCAAATTTTATCAATTTCACTATTTCCTGGCTAACCGCCAGATTCCACTCGACCAGTTGGAACGGGTGAGAACTTCGCCTCCCCTCCTCACCCCTCCACCAATGTTGAATTTTTTTTTTCCTCCTTTCACTGGGAAATTTATTTGTTCCCCTTCTATTTTCTCAGCCCTCGTGTTCGTCACAAGACATTCCGGTGGCTGTTTGGGTGACTGGAGTATGTAAAACGGTCTGAAACTTTACGGCGATTCCGCAGATTGTGGCCAGAAACATTCCAGTCTAGTTTAAACTCCCCTTTTTTTTATTCTGTACGATGTCTCCTCGTTTATTTACTTTGACTACTTGTATGTAAAAATGATGTTCACTTGTGTCTGCTCAGATACGGAGGTTTATCCCTGTTTCCTGTCTTCTTCACCTTTGCTCAAGCCCACGAATTCCCCTCTTCTGAGCCCTCTACGTCTTCAATTTCGATTGCTGTGGATGGCGTTTTCACCGTACAAACTCGGAGCCTTGACAGGACAAACAGTCTCTAATCAGTTGGCTTGTCAGAGTTGCTGGCTCTATCTACTTTTCTAAGTGAGGGAACGATAGGAATTGAAAGAGAAGGTCGTCGTTCAACTGTCGGGGGTGTACTGGTAACAGGTAGAGATGGAACTAGGCGAATATCCAGTACTCGTGTATTTCGAGTAAATAAGACGTTTAAATAAAATCAAGCGGAGTGACGCTGCCATTCCTTGATGGTACTGCTCGATGTTCTTAGTTGGGGGGAAGGGGGAATGTTGATTGGGAGAAAAAGGGAAATAAAATTGTGAAAGGGATGAAAATTCATCGCTTTGATTTGATGATAGAGACCAGATTTCTTTTCAAGTGGTTTTCGGATTGATATATATTTTATTCGAGATTCAAAAACTATTGGGTGAAGCCTGTCAAATAGACTTGGCTTTAACTATCAGTTGGCTGTGATAAACAATTTGTCTCAGGCTCGGTTTTCGTAGGAGTGAGGATTTTCCACTAATCAGCGGAAAATTAATCCTATTTTTTTCCTCCGTTGATGGGGAAAATGTCGTCCCCATGTGGAAGGATAATTTTTATCAACAATTTCTCATCTGTGGAGCGATTAACCTTTTTATTCTATTTATTTATAAATCGGTGGTTCTCTGGATAGAAATTACTGCCGGAAGTTGTCGGCTGTAATCGATAGATGATCTAGCTTTAGAGCCCATTGCCGGTGAGGAGTTGAATTCAATAATGGAGGAGCGAAAGGTCAAAAGTTTAATCGCCTTTGGAATAAGTTTGCGAAGAATACGTTTGAATTTACGAGGAATTGCGATTTTTTTGTGGAACCATTCTTGTTACCTGCAGTTTTCTGAAGGGAATAGGTCTGGATCGTGAGTGCTGAAAAGCGACACCTTTCTGGAAAAATCAGGTAAAAGATCGTTTATCATGTTCTGTTGAATTGGGGTTCCTTTGAGGGAATAATGAATCATCGCAATATTGGAGAGACAAAATTTTACTCTGAAATGCAGTCATCTCAGTAATAATAATCTCAATGGTACAATCGTTTCTTTAGAAAAAAAAATTTTTATATCCATTGTTTCTCCGCATAACGACTCAACAGCTGACATCCATGAATATGATAGCAGTTTGAATGAATGCAAAGACTGATTGAATGAAGTCAGGTTCGTTCCCATAATGAATTATTAGACATTTGTTCCCACTGACGAACGAGAATACTATATTTCTGCAAATCACTTGACTTTCGTATAGGCATGAAAGGACCTGTGGGAAGTGAAATTGAAGGGCATTAACTTTTCAGAATTTCAAATGCTACACGTGGATGGGATAATCCCTGACAGTATTATCATAAGATATCTCTCACGAGGCTCGAGGAATTTTTTTCCAGAAAATGCGACTGACGAGGGGAAAAGACGAGAAAAAAAGCGAGCCCTGAGTGGCATCGTCCCTCCTCCCTTCACCGTCAATGGTTAAATTTTATTAGCTGGATCTTCTCTCCCCTTCATCCTCACCCGCTCCACAAGTACTCGATTCCACCGTCTTTTCAACGCAGAAAAGAAATTGCCGTATATAGTAGTATTATGGACCGAGGAAGTAAAATAAAGATAGAAGAAAAAAATAGTTATACAGAGTTAGAAGGGAGAGAACTGGCTTTGGCAGCCAATATCTTGGAGTGCGACTTATCCTGATCCTTTTTCACATTCAGTGAATTTAAATAATGGAGATTGCGCTAATTTGCAGTCAGTGGCTATCAACTTTCCAAATATTCTCAGCATTTCTCTGGTAAAAAAAAACATTATGCACCTCGTCATATTTTTTTTATGCTTCTCATTCACTGTCAAGCAGTGTCACTGGTGGCCGGAGGCTTTTTTCCTTCGTCGACATTACTCATTTTCCTTTGTGTCGTGTTTACATATAAATCTCTGTGATTTCGGTGTCACTTCCTTCATTATTGTTGTACAGCGTTGACAATCTAAGTTATAAACAGTTTCGATGATGTTATGCATAGGTTTGGATACTTCACATCTCTTAATTCAATTAGCTGTTCAAATTCTCAAGAACACGAGCACCGAATATCACGTGATATTTTCATTAGTGGGTGGTAGTCCATCAACTTGATTTCCCTGGTCACTTTGCAATTTTTACCTGCGAATAGAATGGATTCATTGGACCCATTTAAATTTAATTAAGGTTTTTTCAATTACTCGCTTTCATCTACATTAATTTGTTTTCTCATCCTTAGCATAACGTTAATATCATCTTCTCTCTGGGTTCATTCCACCAGCCTAGATACACAGATCAAACCTTCTTAAATCTCACTAGGGTAGTCAATACTTTTACCCCCGTCAGCTGCAATACTATTGGTTTTCGCGAGCTACAAGACCTCATTAATTGTATAAAACGATCGATTAGAGTGCAATTGTCCTAGTCATGACGGGAAATTAGTTTCTAATGCATTAAAGTCTGTGGCTCGACTTATTTCTTTCTTCTGTGCTATTTACTCCACTATGTTTATTTCACTTCAGAAGAAATGTGGGGTCGAATACCACTGATGTGGCGGTTGGAAAAATGAGGGCTGCAGGAGGAAACGGCAGAGATAGTCTTGAAGTGAAGTAATCAAGAACAATAAAATCTTCGTGGTAAGAAAATCGCAGCTTTTCCGTTGATTAATGCATTTGAGGTGCATTGTACCACTGCATAGGGGTAACAGAATATTTCCTGCTGAATATTGAGCCCTCAGACATCGGTTTAGGCCCATAAATACTGTACACTGTGAAAGAAAATTTGAATAGTTTAAAATGTTGGAAAAGTTAATACAATTAATTTTCTCATACAATGCATTTGATCGAGAAAAATGAACAAACGAAATTGAAAACATTGAGCGCTGGAATTTCAGGAAAAAATATTGCTTTGGAATAATAATTTGGAGAAAATTACTATATCATGCAATTCACTGCTTTATTCGATTTTTGATAAATACTACTGGTAGTGCTCTAAAAATGATTGCTATTCGTTTCGATTTCTATAATATCTGACTCTTGTTGACCAATTAAAGCTTATCATCTACCATATTTTGTGATTTTGTTTTCGAAACGTCTTTATACCTTTCTTTACGATGACGTCTTTTACCGTTTCTCTAACAATTTTTAAATTATCATCTTGTGTCGTAGTATGAATTGTAATAGAGTCTATGGAATCAAAATTTAACAATTCGAATTGCTCCTGGAATTCGGCAATCACCGGATAAACAGTATATTCTGTAGGATATCGTCTAAATTTCCCTGTTGCTCAACTTCCGTTCAACCTAATTGGAGAAGATCAAAGGTAATAAAGTTTTGAACCCAATTATTCAGTTTATTGCAGTACACGGTATCAGATATGATAGCGACTTTTCGGGGAATTTGGGAAATTCATAAAGGTACCGATTAATTTTACTTGCCGCTGCACACACGATATAAACCTGGCTTCTCCACTAAGCTCTGAAATTAGTGAGCACTCCCGACGATGGTAGATACCGCGCTGAGAATAACCAAAACGTGGTTCAAGAGAATGGAAACTGAGGCTTCATCTGGGTGGTATATATACCCCTTTCCCGTATGACTTCAGGGTTCACTCTCACATGTACAGACTGGTCTTATTACAAACAATCATACTGGGAAAAACATTTTAGTTTATGTTAACGAGATTCGTTAACTGTTAACGAGCCCCACAATTTGATATGAATAAATTAATATCTTTTAATTGTTCACAACTGCTTCAATTCTCTCATTTAACGCTATTTTAATTGTGCATTCGAGGGAGACTTTGATATCTCCGAAAATCTGTATTATTCTCTTCGGATGATTGGTTTAGTTTTATTTACCCTTCGGCCCAATTGAAAATAGGTCATCATACTACAAGACCAGACAATGCCACGTTATTGAATAATAATCATCCTGTCTTTCTTAAGTAGAACGAATCTGGTTTGATTTGTCTGACTTCAATTTGTAGAACGTCTGAAGAGATAATTCAGCTCGAACACATTTAACTGCTAAAAAATAACAAAGAAAATACAACTTTGATGGGGTCAAATAATTATTTTGGGTTAAACAGAAAGAAGGGAAGGTGTGGGGAATGAATAATGCAATTCCAAAGGGCAGCTGTTCAAGAAAATCCTCCTTGTACGTGATTTCAGTCCTCAACACCGTTAAAAGTGGATTATTTTGAGAAAATGGTCTGAGTTTTACGGACAATCAGCCCAATCTGGTTATCCAGTAACAACATTAATAATTTTAATTAAATTAACTTCGAAAAAATTATAGAAATTATTCTTCATTATTGATAATTCAGATCATCCCTCAACATAAAACCACGAGAGTTGAATCTTCAATTCTCTCGTGTTTCATAAATGAATTCTAAAAATAATATTGAATATTGAAGCCGTTTTTACAGTTAATTATTCTTTAATTTATTTCAGTCATATGAATATAAAAGCAATAATTATCTGAAATCATTTTTTAAACCGCTCTCGGGATGGAGCCATAGGGATTTAACTCCTCTGATGGAGAAATTGAATGTGAATTAAAATCAAATAAAATTCTGCCAATAAAGTAACGCATCAAATATTTAACCTCTATAGAACTTACGAAACTTGACGACACGAAGTAGAGAATGTCTTCTTGACAGTCTATGAGCCAGTTTTAGTAGTCGTTATTATTTCGAACATTTTTTTTTTCACAGACATTCTTCTCTTCTCTTTTTATTCATTTTTC
The DNA here is from genome assembly GCF_034640455.1 of Diachasmimorpha longicaudata. Lineage (NCBI taxonomy): Eukaryota > Metazoa > Arthropoda > Insecta > Hymenoptera > Braconidae > Diachasmimorpha > Diachasmimorpha longicaudata. The sequence continues at coordinate 6,004,830 of NC_087231.1, read as the reverse complement.
AGCACAAAACCGAGGTTCAATATCTATGCTAATCTCATCGACTTCCTTCAGGAAGTTCAAGGTTCATGATGATAAAGATGGGTGATGGGTTAAGGGTGAATGACGGGGTAACGCTTGATATTCACAGTATGGGTAGGCTATTCCCATAAAGGGGAGAGATGCCCAAATAGGTTCACTTCATTCCAGTGCTTCATTTCTCGAAAACTGTACGATTTGTTTATGTCACCAATAACGAGGTTGATAAAAATTGATAAAAACTAACGTCGTCTTGTGATAAGGTCAACTTTTATTTCAAAGGATTTGTGATCGACAATTGAGCAATATCAATTACCCTGGACGCACTAACACAACGTCATGCGAGGAAAGTATATTTGAAATTTTTCGCACATACCTAGTTACTATCACCTGATATGAAGGTCTATTTGCAACCGCATAATTGAGTTGTAATGTCGATTATTCATACTAAGGCAATCCTTCATGTGCATCGGGATGAGTATAGGTTCAATCACAATCATCCTAGTCACATTCCATCGTTTTCTTAATATTAGAGTAGAGGTAGAAATGGCGGTGCCCGGAGTATTTCCATCTGGATAAAAATCCAACCAGAGAATTCTAAAAATAATAACTTTGATTGTGTGAATGCAATGTAAATGACAAAGTGCAATGACATATTACTTCATTTATTAATAAATCTTTGCTGCTGAAGTATTATTCAACAACTATTCGTTGCCTTTTCAACGAAAAGGCAACGAATAATTCTTAATTCTTCTTTTCTTAATTCTGTCCCATTCGTATTAAAATATCTCTTCATAATTTACGAGCGTTATCGAGCTTCGCAGGTCCCATTCTCAGGAGTTTTTTCGAGTCCTCGGAAATAATTTTTCACTTTCATACAAACATCCCTAGTATATTAATGTAATCATGTTTATTAAAATTAATCCACTTTAACCCACTCTGTGGATTTTTTTTATTCGAATTCAAAAATTCAGAGGATAATGGAAATGAAATAAAGTGCAATGGAAAATTACTCTTGAAAAATGTAAAATCTGAAGGTCGGGACCGTAAATATTGAAGCGCAAACAGCGATAATTCATTCCTTAAAACTCGAATGGATGAGGTTAAGAGCTTTCATTTCGTTGAATGAAAAAAATCCCAACTTCTGGCTTCTGAAATGGAATGTAGAACGACCAATCAGTTCGGTCTCAGAAAAATTAAAAAGGAACACTAAATTTAATTCAAAAAGAATAATTATTTCAAAAGTTTACCAGATTAATTTATGGATTTATCACAGTGGTATTGTCGCATTGCCATTGTCTCCTCTCACGTGAGTTTTGAATGTTTAATTTTGCCAATCAGTGCTGTTTTGATTTTGTAATCGAAAAAAATTTCAATATTAAATGAAAATGAAAACGAATCATGAAAAATATAAAAATTCAATGAGCTATAGGCAAATGGCTGACAAAGTCCACAGAACGTACAAAGCCAGGTACCAATTAATTCGTGATGAAAAAAAAATTAATTAATTATACTTAATTACGAATTTGTAAATATACTTAATTATCAAAATTTTATATCATATGTTATCTGCTCATACAGCATCCAGAACTACTCATTAGACAATCAAATGAGGATGTTAATAACGTTATAAAATTAACTAGAACGGAAACGTTTCCACAGTCCACGCATAACGATCTACTCACTCTCTTTCAGTGTATTGCGAATGGTACACACCATATCCAGCTCTGTTGTGCATCAGTTTCATTGTCATTGGACAATCCAACCTTTTGGAGGGGAATGAACGTGGAATACATACCGCAGGTAACCATCATTAGTGTCGGAAATCATTAATGGCTGTATGCCATGGCTGAGCGAACCGTCAAACGTATTATTTGATCGGAAAATCGTCGCCGGTTCGATTAAGTTTAATTAGATTTTCTCGAAACCAATTTATTTCTAATTGGGTAAAAATGAGAGAATAAATTTCCCGAGTAATTGCCATTACCCAAGCGGAACTATTCTGAGTGCCAAAAGTCTCTGAGGAGTTATTCATTAAAAGCATTAGTCCAGAAAAGTATTTTACACGATTCCGTGCGGAAAATGCCAAATGGCGCACGTTGGCGCGGCCATTCCTCAATTTTTACGCACGTCACACTGTAAAATTCCGCAGAAACACGTGTGATAGAAATCATTTGAGTCTGGTGATCATAAAAGTTCTCTGTTCTTTCTAAAAACTTACCGCCCTTGTTATGTAATTAATTTCATCCATTAAACACCCTGGAAAACAACTTGCAGACGAGTTTACCAGTCACACCAGTTGTAAAATCGATATCGCACGTCTTTCCCACGAAACTTTTTATAACAACGTGCGTAAACTGCGACCAGAACTCCCGTGATTCAGCGTTTACTGCACGACTTTATGTCGAATATTTTCTTATTCCTCTAGTTTATTTTTTTCCCTCTTAATCTTTGGGGAGATTAATTCAGTAATGAGTGACGGAAAAGTTTCTCATAATGGAGTCTCATTTATTCATCATGGTCCACCAGAAGTGCATCATGAAATATAAAGTATATTCCGTAAATAGTAAAGTTCTTCAAAAGTTTAAAGCTACGACTAGCTGAGTATTGTCATTGAAAATCCATATTTTTCTGCATAAAGTATTCCATATTGTATTCTCAGTGCCACATTTATGGTGAGAAGATTAAGTAGACATCCATAAAAGTTTGAAGATTCATTTGGATGCTTGTACACTTCACGGGTTGCGATTTGTCTCAGGCATTAGCATGCATCACTCCATGGTATGACGAAACTTTAAACATTGTCTTTTACTACCGTGATCTCCATAAACGCAACTATCCCAAATTGGATTTACTTTACGTCATACACGTACCTGTGTAATATGACAACAATATCCAGCTGAGCGAGTGGCAATATCTTATAGACGAAATATGGTATCACTTTAGTGGATACAAAATATTCGAAATATCCTATTACAGTGAATTCCTATTACAGTCACACTCACGGGGGATAGGGGACGTGAATTCGGAGAATGTCAGTGTATTTCCCTACCCCCAGTGTGTGTTCAGGCAAGACGAGATTTCTGGAAACAGGTGACATAAAATAAACACTTTCAGGGTTTAATTTTCAGTTAATTGGATATAACGCTCGATTAAATAAGTTCAATTACTACATTAACATTTCAGTGCATATTTTATCATTTTCTTTCTGTAATCACGCCATTTTCTTATTTAATGAACGTATTTGTAACTTATTTAATGAACTTGCCTTCAACTTATGTAATGAGCTTATTTTTAACTTGAGCAATGAACGTGTTTTTAATTATTTAAGGAGCTCATTTAATTTTTTCATTTTTGTACTTGAAATTTATGATTGGAAAGTGCCATTTGGCAGATTTTATTCTTCGGCTATCGCGGAATTAAGTCAGGTTGCAAACTTTTTATTCGAATTAATATTCTATCCTGAAATACCCTGTCCTGCTAAAGATATTAGTTTCGCAGTGTAGGGTAGTGACAGATTGACTTCTGGGATGGCTAGGGTGCAGGCATTTGGGGCTCTACTGCGATTCTTCCCGAGGGAAATCATAGTTTTCTTTCATTGATAAAATTGCGCCCAATGCTTTTCAAGTACTTGTGAAAGACAGGGGCGGGAGAATTCCCAACGTGAAAAGGCAACTGCCCTTCTGCAGGGGTAGATATGGATTCCCAAAAACCATTCATCGATGGTATTTCAAGAGAATAAAAAATTGAAAAAACGAACCTCTCATTAGGTGGCCTTTAACATCGCTGGGGAGACTCCTCATTAACGTAATTAGAGTCTTCTATTTTACTCCTATTCTCACAAACTTGATGTTTATACATCTACAGTTTGCTATATTTTTGTGTGGGACGGTTTAACCCACGTTAAGACATTTAGCTCTTGCTTCGATGACCTTTCGTTTCTCTTCAGCCCTTTTTTCATGGAAGCAGAAAGAAAAGTAATTAGCAGGAGAGATAAATGATGACACGAAAATGGTAAAACAGCGCTATTTGTTTTCAGCTCAACTCGACTGCTTCCTGTTAACCCTCAACGCGCATTGTCAACCGCTGCACCCTCACACCCCTTTCTTGCGGTTCACCGCTGTATTTTGCGCTCGATGAGGAAAGAGTTCCGCCAATTGTATTTTCTCTTTTCCGTTGCTTCCTATTCACGTCTGGAATGGTTAACACTTCTACCTCGATAATTAATTAATAATCTTCTATATAGTCTAGAGGAAGAAAAGCTATTAATTCTGGATGAACATTGCCGATTCAATAATTCAAATCAAATTTGTCCTATTTCGGAGTGACAAATAACGATTAGTTATTAGATGTAAGGAAGGCCCATCTATAATCTCGAATCATCATTCGATTTAGACTCGATGCGGACGCTAATTAAAATCTCTTCTTCTCTTCTATTTTGGTAACACTGAGTGATACGTCTTACGGTCGTTATCCTACTGACAGGATTCAGCAGAACCAAATGAGAATTGATGGGCCAGAAGTCGCTTTAGAATGTCGAATGAGGACGAACATCGGTTAAATCGATTGAGAGATGACTTTTCAGGGGAAATGACGGATAATCTGAAATTATATTTTTAATTGAAACTAAAATACCAGACATAGAATACAATATTTATTTGGTATTTCATACAGATATGAAGAATTATAAATATAAAGCCTTTTTCACATTTTTTCAGACCGTTCTGTCATTTTCATCTAAATTTTATCTGAAACATTGCGATATGCATTTGTGTCCTATCAACAAGTATTCACACGATCACATTCAACGCCGCCATTAATAGTCAACGAATCTCATGTAGAATAAATAACTGGTTCTATCAGTGAATTCACCCCTGCAAACCTTCGCCGCAAACTCAATATTCTTCAAAGTTAGATGGCTCTCCATAATTTCCGATCCAAATGAGGAAACCGAATAATTGAACGATTTCAATGCCTCCATCCCAGAGCAAATCAATCATAACCAATTAATTATGTAATGCTGATTTGTCTCCAGCTGCAATGAGCGAAAGGTCTCCTACGGATAATGTAACGTTCGGCGGAAGGGAGAAAAAATGACCCAAAAAAAATTGAAGATAATTAAAATTGGAGAGAAAAAATTCCGCTTTGACTCAACTGGGACTCGAACCCGGGTTTCCCAGTGTCGCGCCAGGCACTTTTACCGACTAAGCTACCGGATACCATAGAAACATTCTCAAATTCAGGAGAAAGACCGCCTTGCCTCCTTTAGGTATCGAATAATTCGAGGAGTATTAGAATTAGAGGGAAAAATTTCCGCTTCAACGGACATCCCTCGATATATATTATTCAAAATGCGGGGAACGAACAGATATCTCTGGCGCGTTAAACGTGCTTCGGTAGTACTGCTCAACCACACACCGCGTGGAACATGCAACTTCAACGCCAGTGCGCTGCAATTGCACTAGACACTTTCAGATCTCCCTCGTTCACCCACCACCCATTCACCTATCCTCTCATCTCTATTCGCTTTTCCCCACTTTCATCCAGTATAGTATACAGTGTATACTGTACTATTCACCCACCCGATGTTCTGTATGCACGCGAGGTCACCATGCGACATGTAGCGACGCGGAATTGTCGCGTTAATGACAACGGGCAATTGGACTGCAGAGAAGACAGGAAATGGGCATTGTATGAAATACTTTTACTGGTTAAATTGACGTAATTCAGAAAGTTCAGTTAATAAGACAGATGATCTCGTCGCACGATTTCTCGGGGAGAGCTCGTCCGAACCAGTACCATCTGGCCGCTTCCCTCGAACGCGAAGGGTTCATTCAATCTGCGAACTGAAGATACGATCACGTGAGGGAGGACTTGAATTATGTTTTTTGGGACTGTCCAGAGTATGAAGAGGTCAGAGGTTATATGATCGATAGTCTCTTACTGCTGGAGCACGTCCCATCGTTCCGCACAGGAAAATTTCTATCTCTCGAAGATTTTTCGAAAATTCTCAGGAGAATCATCGAAAGATCTTGGGAAGATCTGCTGCGTGACGTTAAAATATTTTTTGGAAGATTGTTGGGAGGAAATTTTAGCTCGGATATTTGTTCCGAAGAGAGCTTTTTAAGATTTTTTTTGGATGTCAAATTCAGAACATCTTCAGAAGAAGAAATGATGTGCTGGAATATTTTTGTACCTTATTTTTGTCACTTTTTTTTATCACAATTCTTCCAAATATCGTCGAACGATTGTTTTGATGATTTATGATGGTTCTTTCTAAAATTTCCGAAATCTATTCCCAAGCTCCATATTTGTCGTCGCAAAGGATTTGAGCAAACTTTGAAAAAACTAGATAAATAATAAGATCGATATGTAACCACTTTTTTAATCTGCTCGTCATTAAGCAAACTCTTCGGATTTTACTTTGCTAACTTTCAAGGATACAAGATTAAAATCGTTCATAGCATACGCTTTCAATTTTATTTATTTATAATTATTATCGGGATATATAGCTACGATCTCTTAACTTTATTAGATGAACACTGAAAAGAGGTTTCTCTTGGAGAGTTCGTTAAGGAAGTTCGTTGACTCTTTTACAGAGGGGTTGGTGCAAGTTTACGAAGGATAGGGTGGACTTTGAATACGATGAGCCTCGACTCACTGAACTCTGGACAGACACAAATTGCTCTTAGCATCACGGTGCATGTTACATAAGTACGATGTTACCAATTTGTTTGGTCCGACACTTGGTGGGATTCGAGATCACCTAGTCGCAAAATACAATTGCAGATGTATACCTGTATACCAACCACTAATGTGCACTATCCGGTGATCTCATCGTTGTGAGGCTAATATTGAGCCAATAATTCTGCACTTGTGTGCGGAGAATAATGGATTTCAGTTTCTGTTACCAACTATCGGATATATAATGCACAAACTTCACCGGCAAATATGCGGGGAATCATATATCAGAGATTTGCTGATCATTAAACGAGTAAATTGGTCGTGTTATTGTTGTGTTGTCAACTAGGGAGATTACTGTTAACGGTTCGATTTCATGTGGATCAGCAGTGGGAATAGAAATGAGGGGGAATGTAGGAGAATTCGATACTGGGAATTAATTAGGTCATAGTTTAGAGGATGGAGATATATGCTGAGAACAACAATGACTTTTGCAACGATCAATTTCCTGGGAGAAGAATTGAATTTTGTGGAAGAGAATTTCTAAGGGGTGGGATACTGTCACCTAGAATATGATCATATCCAAGTATTGAAATTATCCAATTTATTATTATGGAAATTTTGACAACACCCACCTGTAATAAAATTTCTCAAAATTATATGCCACTTTCGAAATAAAAACAAGGGTGCGATAAAAATTACGGAGGAACCACCAAAAAAATCCAGAACTTTCTGTGAAAATTATGGAATTGTTCGTGGATTATTTACGGAGTGGTAGGAATTTTTTTCTGGATTGTCTCTACTTTTTATCGGACCCTTATTCTCGCTTGCGAATTACAAAAGTTCAATATTTTTTTTATTGAACCTTTTATCTTGGTGTACATTCCAATTTTCTGGTCATATCGTCTCCTTCCTTCTACTCCCTCAACAAACATTTTGAAAAATATCATCGGATATTCCGATACACATCCTCGACCCTCCGCCTCCTAAAGCAACTTTATCCTCACGATAAATTGAAAAATGATTGAAAACTGACAAAACAGAAAACCCAATTACATTGGGCCTCCTAACTTTTAAAGAAATTATTTATCGTTAAAATTTTTCTAGTAACCAATGTTCAAGCAGGATTTAACTTCGTTTTATACGGAAACAATTTCCTATATATTTACATGTGTACATATATAATACAACATATAAAATAGAATATAAAATAGATACAAAATAATTGAAATAACGTTTTTTGCGCACATAAATTATCTATCACGTTCTATCTCATATTTATTAATTTAGAATTATTAATATTCACATATGTACTAAACTATGTGGCATATATGAATGTGTGAAAATAACTGAAAACTCCTATTCCCACCCAATTTTCCGAATTACTGCCCAATACTTTTTATAGCTTTTACGTGTTTGAGAAGATAACACCAAATAAATTCTAATGTGAAATATTCATTTTATGGATTGTCGAAACGGTCTGAGCACCGGCTGATGGTAAGTGCGGGTACCATCTGCAATAATCGTGCCGACTCCGGTATTTATAAAAAATGCATTAACAAAATTGTTTTTGATGCTTAATTCTCCGTCCCGACCAGCACAAAAAATAATACATTAATATAGTCTCTTTGTGCAAGCGTGTTACCAGCAGAGAATAGAGAATCCGCTATTATCGGCATTACAATATTGACCGATAATTTTACACTTCTACTTAACTCGAAATTCTCTGATCAAATATTTATGTAATACGTTGTTCAGTATATGGGCGATAAAATATTCGTAATATTCGAAAATTCTGTTTCGCGAATCCCCCTGGTGTTCTCCCTCTTCGATTATCCCGCCGCAGCGAACGTAGTTGATGAGATTGAATCCAGAGGGCAGCACTCACTCGCTAGCCCAATATGGCCGCTCCGTAGCTTGCAGTACCATGGTGATGTTCTTGTCACTTTCCTAACAATTGAATTTTTATACCTTTTTCACGTGATTTTATAGTGAATATTAACGTTATTAAATATGTGTGCGAATGGACGCTTGCTGTGTGATGTTTATCGATATCAAAGACTGTGAAAATCCTCATGAATACAATTAACAGAGGAAAGCGGTGAGTGTCATTAACTGATACGATTGTTTGATCCCCCCCAATCGAGTGATATTTTGTTTACCTTTTCTTCTGTAACACAGGGGATCGTAACATTCCACGTTTTAAGCCACAAAATTTATCCTGGAGAATTGTAAAAGAATAATTCGAGTGACTGTCGGTGTAAATTCGATTCTACTCGTGCGTCAAAATGTTATCTGTCTCCATTCTCCTCCCTTTTTCCTTTCTCCACCACCCTTCCCTTTTCCCTCATTCTCAACGTCTGAGTCGCGTGGCTAGTTCACCCACGCATTTTAATATAATGGGTAATTTTTTATGACTCGGTCGTTAAATTTGTGTAAACATTGCTATCAAGAAGTACTGACGATACGTTCACAATCGATCTCGACGTTATTCAGTGTAAACAATGCATTCGTAGAGTGGATCTGTTTCTATCTGGAAATATCCGATCATATGTTGAGAATCAGTCAGAGATTGTTAGCTGACATGTCTTGTTATGATTGAGGTTATTTGGCTGGTGTACTTGAGCCAAAAAAATTGGAGATGAGGCTTTTAATTACTAGAGATTACTAGCGATAAGTAATTGTTTTTCTGCAAATAGAATTTAAAACAAATATTTGTTTGTTTCAGGAGCTGCTAGAGAATCCCACATCGAACTTGAGATTTAATTTCCAGGTATGTAAATAACAGATAGTTTTGAATCAGATTGACCGAAGAATGATTAAAGTGGTCGAGATGATTGGCATGTTCTTATTTACATTTCCGTTGGGATTCGATTCTTGTTTCACGTACATTTCGATAACTTAATAATGAATTTGACGAGACAAGTGATGGAACCTGGAAAATCCGATAGGGCTTTGCATTATTACTGACATTCTGGGAAGATTTAACTCGATAAATTCTGGATATGTTCTAAGAAAAATGAAGCCAGCTGTTTTCTGGCAATTTTGGTTTTCTGTTTACCTGACTTATTTGAAGTCCCAAATGATGAAAATACATTGGTTTTTTTTTCTATGCGATAAAGTTACAACAAGCGAAAGTACAATGCCCACAGTTACTCCAAATTATAGTACAGATCAAATTAGAGTGCTGTTTGAAATATATTGATTTCAGTTTACTTACTGTGAATTAACACAGGGTATCATTATTGCAGGGGGATCTTGATTACAAAATTTTTAATTAGGATAAAGTATATTTGAAAAATGGAGAGTATATAAAGGCCCGTGAAAAATTGGCCATTTATTGAACGATATTCTATAAAATTCAGCACAATAATGTCTAAGAGCTTTACAATAACCTCCTGACTCATATATAAGATAGAACTTCGGAGGGATACGTAGATATAGTCGATTCTGATAGCAAATATTTGAACAAATGAAATAAATTATAGTTATCAGTTGTCAAGTTCAGGGGCTCAAAGCTGAAATGACTTTTCAAAGGAACAAAAAACGATTTTAAATTCACGATTTTTGAAAGCGAAACAGAAGCAAATGCCAAATGCGATTTCAGTCAATGACTTGATATGTATAAATATCTGTAATCAAATTACAAACAAACAAAGTATTAGCAGCATACATTTTATTTATCGGTTATGATCTTGGGTAGAAAATCATGAGAACACTTAAATTTTTGGCTACGATTTCATAATCGTAAGGGAACGTCACCTCCATAACTTTTAGTGAATATTTTTCTCTGATACCGATTAACAAGAATTCATATTAACGGCTCATTCCTTACTATTAATCATTAACATATTTTTTTACGCGAGTTATCAGTCGGAATAAATACTACTTTATGTTAATCTTATATTTTTGTACAACGCAGAAAAATTATTTTAAAAAACGGTTCGTTTCTAAATTATGAAACTGCACTCCTACAATTGTCCAGATGATGTTTACAAGATCGAAACAGGTTTCATTCGAAAATGAATTATTTATTTGTTAACTATATGGTCATACTGCAACTGTTAGTAATATATTTTTGAACAAGTGATTATCACATTCCTGTATTACCAACTTTTTGCGAAGGTAACTTACCGACCATGCCTTACGATTTCTTATGTCAATAAAGTCGCATGTCATGACACATTATCATAAGACGAGTACTACCTTATCGATAATATTTTACCGACATGCGGTCTACGGTGAATATCCCAGTCATCGAATGGTATTTCTGAAGTAAAATTTCAAATATCTCAGTGAAGTCGTATACCGACGGATTACGGTAATTCCGACTCATGGTTCCTCAATAAGCGCTGATTAACCTGCAAGCGAAAATGTTGGGTTATTCATTAACTCAACCTGCTGTTAATAATTGAACAATAATAATGGAAACATCAAACAGAAATGCGTTTACAGGAATTTCGATATTAAGGGAAGAACAATAAATTATAAGACCGGGAGAACAATTATTTATCATGATAATTTTTACTTTAAATTCGAACTTAGATGATTGCAATCAATTAATTCGTTAAATTTGTTCGTCAGCCGTTCATTTTTATTTATAATGGAAATCGTTCCGAAATTCAACAAATTTGTAACTGACCACAACCTAGCCACTTTTTTCTAGATAATCTATTGTGTTCAGACACTCAGAAGAGGCATATCTAATTTGTTTATTACAAAGAGTTGATACTGACGATAATTTTCATAGCCTACTCGTAACTGTTACCTATTTTTCGTGATTTTTAAATAGTTTTTTTGAATTCTGGTTGTCCCAACTCAGTTGAAGTTCCCCAATCATATCGCTTTTTTCGCCAATTAATTCTCCATAATATCATTGGAATTGATTGACCATTTTTTCGTTACTTGTGGGTGGGTGAACGTAACAGTCAAAGGGGTGTGCCGTTGCGCAGGTGATTCGCATAAAATACACAAGGGTGGTTTGTGAATTGGAGTGACTGGCGTTTATACAGAAACGCAGGCACGCAAGTCTAGCAACTTCTGATGATTACACAGAGTAAAAATTTATATTCGTAGATTATTTCATCATTGAAAATTGAAACAAGATAATTAATCCAAAACATGTGATTCGTGGTTTTAGAATTTGGTGGATCGTAAAATACAAAAATATTTGCACTCTTTTTTCGATTATCCTCTGAATGAAGGAGTTCATATTCATCATCAAGTCAAATTTTATCCCCTCGTCATTTGTCATTTGTTGATATTCATTATGATCAGGAATCATGGGACATGTCAGGTTTGGAGTAAAGAGACGTCGTAGTCATTATTTGAAATTTAAAATAAAGGTAATTGGAGGTCTAGGTGAAAAAATGAAGTGCTCTTTATTCTTTAGCAAACGATCCTTTGTTTGTTCACCTGAAAATACTGTGTCTGAACTGGCGTTTTGGTCATAGTGGAGAAGCGCGTGTCAAAGCATACGTCAGCGAGTAAGGATAACCCAACTGACCACAAAGGATTATAGGATTTTTAGTAATTTTTTTTGTTCACTTCTTCTATTTTTTTGTGGACCAGTATTCGTTCATTAAACTCACTGCACTAACTGCTCTACAGAGACTCTTCAGCAACTCTCCATGTACCGTTAACTTTTTTTCACTCGGTTCTCTGTATGCATCACTTGCTGTACCTATTTTGGTTCTTAACAGCAGAAGCAGAACGAAAAATTTTGAAAGTTGTTCATATGCATTGGGTCAAGAAGTTTTTGTCAAATATTTGACTTTGATGAGCACCTAGGAAAATAGTTGGACACTTGATACACCAGTGGAAGTCATACTGGGCGGTAAAATTTGTTAATGGAAATAACCAAATGCTAACAGAAGTCCAAAGGGACTATTTTGAGAATATTGGATAGAGAAAGTTGTGTTTATTCGTACTATGTAAATAGAAAATATGGCGAAACTCTAGGATAAAAAACACTGTCTCCTGATACTTCAGAGAATCTCCAGTCATTCAGTTACTCGACTTTGATTGGGTGGGTACGTTGGACCAGAGAGGATTTTGCGAAAGAAATTTTCATTTTCACGCTGGGAAATAATGGCCAGAATAAAAAATAGTACTAGAAGTATTATTGACTTAAACGTTAATTTTCTCGAAATGTCTGGGAATATTCTGCGGAAATCCTCAAAATTTTTATCCGAAATTGGGGAAAAATTTATTTTAACAGCTTAGTTTTTGTTCACAGTACTCCAGTCCTTATCCTAGCATTTTTATTTAAAAAAATCCTTGCGTTACTCTAATTCCTTCAAACGTGGACTATGACCTAAAAGAGGGGCGGAATTCATTAATTATTTACTCAGACTTGTTTAGGAGATGAGATTTACTGTTCGACCTGTTGAAAATTAGTGAGGATTCTCTGATTGTATCATCTTTTTTGATTACCGGACGCAAAATCGAAAACATATCTGCAATAATATTTGCATAGCAGTACATAAATAAGCTTTATTTGTTGTACCACCCGATAAATTCTCCAATATTGACTGAAGCAGAACTGTGAGTGAAAAGGTATGTCCGGAAGTTTTCACTGAGGGTAATACAGCAGCGTGTGCGTGACCTATACGCAAAAGTATAATTGCGTCTCGTTGGTTAGTTACATACTCGAACGATAACTACGTAGGGTTTGTGGTTCTCAGTAGTTTACACTTTCATGAGAGGCAAGCTGTATAATATTGCTATAACCAGCTATTTCTTAATGAAGTACGTAGTAATGAGTCATCGCAGTGGGAGGTACTTTTATTCGTTAGAGAGATACTCAGAATTTTGCGATCCGTATCTTGTATTCCTCAAATTTTATTAGCGGTTGTTTCCTATTGGCTTGATGGGATCTCCAAAGTTTTAAGATGAGAACTACACAGAGAGACATTTTTCACTAAAATTACCGTCTCATTTCTACCTGAATACTTTGTAAAAACAAATAAATGATGATTAATTTTTATTCTCGATTAGAGAGATTTCATTCCCATGCACATAAAATTGAATCCATTTAGTTATATAATTTATACACACATAACAACGAAGACTCTAGAACGATTTCATAAAATTTATTTAAACGGTTGAAATGTGTCCATCAGATTTATTTTTACTGTCGATAAAATACGAAATTTTTTAATCATAACATTTTAAATATTCACAAATTATTGAGTGATAGACCTCTGTCGAATGAAAATTTGGACAGTGTCATAGCATTTAACTAAGATTTTAGGATCCTGCTTCCCATCAACAGTTAAAAATCACTTCTGTTCTAAAATAACTCCTATAATCTGTCTAGGGAATCGGTAGAACATTTGGGAAATTTTATCAGCATAAAATGTCTTGGACGTTGAATAAAATTTCATCATCGTGGATTAATTTTTACCAAATTTTGGGATATAAATGAGGTAACGACGACTCACGGTACACTTATATGGAACGGTTGGATAATTTTCATCAAAAATTTCTCTCGGTATAGTAGCCAACAACAACGAAAAGTACAGATCCCTCCTCGGAAATTTCTCTATCCTGCATAATTTTGGGATTAGACGCAGCTGCCTCCACGTCAGCGTCCAGGAACAAACCGTGGACGTTAGGCACTTTGGATACATAACCCTGATATAAAATTTTGCTCTATATAGAGGATGTTTGGGGAGCAGTTGGAGTAGCTCGGTTGCTTCGAGAGTTTGCTAGGGAATCAATTTGGTAGAATGGTCAGAGAAGGAAATTTGTATTCTTCGTGGCAAGCGGGTTTTAAAGGCCACTTTATCTTCGGTCAAGCGATATCCGTATATGCCATTGTAAAAGAACAGTGCAAAAGCACTTTGAGTTCAAACTAAGACCTGAAAAAGCATAAGTGGTGGTAATGTTTCGTGTAAGTGGTTGTACAACCGTTAAATACGCACCAACGTGCTTCGTTTTGGAGAAACTGTGTAAGAGTGGCTTAGTGAGTTGAGAGTGGAAAGAGGTGGGAAACATGGCCAAGTTCACGTGTAAAACTGTACTTTTTTTTTGTTGAGTGAGCCGGTAAGTGCGAGCATAGATCTTTTTCAACGACTTTAATACCCGACGATGGGCTACACAGTAATGTTGACAGCGAGAAACACAGTATTCTACTCTGTTTCAAGTAGCACTCAGGAGGATCTCCAAACACACTCAACATTTTTGCCAATAGACAGTTTGTGTGATAGAATATGATCTTATCAGGGTAACCTGTTGGAATTTTTCAATCACAAATCAACCATCACGAAAAATTTCACGTGAATTCGCGTTGAGCGAATAAAAGTTTTGAGGAGCATATGTTTTGTTGAATCGAAAAATTTTCGACGGAAATATTGACGAGGAAATGGCATGTTTTATCGGGAAGAGAAATATTTTACTCAAGAAATTTTATACCCATTTCAAAGACGAAGGATATTTGTTTTTGAGAAAAATCGGATTACTTGAATCAATTCTAGTTGGATTGATTTTAATTTCGAGATGTCGTTTCTTGTGGTGAATGAATTCGGCCTCATATTTTTCTGTGGAAAAATATATTTCTGTGAGTGACTCAGAAAATTCAATCGAGAATTATTAAGGATATCAATAGGGTGTCAGTAACATCGTACTTTTGATCCAAATATCTCCATTTCTCGGTGTAGACGTGTGAGAAAAATCCTGGGGAGGCCATTTTGTCATTGCATCACTTGAAATTTTGGTCGTGATCCCCTTTGATAAAAATACCTAATCGGAGGATTGGGTTTAACTTATCCAAGAGGAAGTCAATATCCGCAGTAATTGAGGTCCTACTATTTTATAGATCAATGATGGTATAGTTATCCAAAAATATCCGTTCGAATATCCGTACCTAACACGTAAATCCACTGTATTTGATAGATGATAATACGTAATCCTTATGGTGGTACATTGAGCTCTAGCCTGTACTGGCACTAGGGCTGGCATCGTGCACAGGAGAAAGCGTCAGAGCCCTGCAATCATCAGCACGCGAGTGTTACCTCGGTCAGCGTCAGCGATAACAACGACAATCGCAGACTCCTGAGCTGTCTGATAGCACTTTGCCACCATCATGGTCAAACCGTTGAATTAATTGATAGTGGCACTCATTTGTGACACTCGTAGTCAAGAATTATTTGGTGAAGTGACAATTTTTAGTTTGTTCCTCCTGAATTTTTGATTCACCAATCGATAACTGAAATTCAAACGTAGGTTGTATTTGGACCGAGTGAGTGAATCCCAGTTTATCGTACGATGAGTATGAGCAGTGATCCAAAAACCCAGTTCTCGTTTTAGAAACTTCACATTCGATGGAGAATAGTGGCTTCTTCCATCAAAATCGCAGCGGTCGATCGATTCTCATCCCAATATATGTGAGTATAGACGAAGAGTAATAAAAGTAACAACATTTGCTGCTTCGTCGGAGCGGTTTTGTCTCTTTTGTATACCAGTTTTACGGTTTGTTTATGGCGCCAGGTCGTAATACAGCCGTAGAGATAGGAAGTGTCGTGTAAGAGATTCAAACGTTTACGGTCGAACAGTGATTAGGATTTTCGGTTGGACGAGTGCGAAACTACATTTTATTTCGACTACAAATGTCTTATTTTTTTTTATTGGAGAGAATCAAACTACATCGACTTTGATTTCCATTTTATTATTTTTTTCTACGTCACTTGTCGTGATCACGCAAGGGTTATTTTTCCGAGACGATGATATTTTGGTAATAAGGGGTAGAACATACACACGATAGAGGGAAATATAACTTTCAAGGGAGAAGTTACCATTTCCGTTTTTTGGGTGAATATGAAATTTCGTACGAGAGTCCAGTGATTCATCCGATATGTTTGTTATATTTCTGCTAAAATATAGAGGAATAACTATCATGTCAATAAATAATATGAAGAATGACGTTGCATAAACTTCGTGTATAAAGTTGTTTTTAGTTGAGTGATAACGAGGCAGTAAACACTTTAATGATCTATGTCTGTAAGTAACCAAGGGAATGGCTAGAATCGTAAAACTCGTAGAATCAAGCCTTCGTTTCCTACATTTCAAATCCCCATGGATAATGTGCAATGTTTCCTCAGGGAGAATAATAAATACGTATTTATTATTCTCCCTGAGGAAACACTGCACATTGAGTATATTCAATGGTTCGGGCTTGATCTTTAATTCAATTCTCTCGTGCATTACGGCAAATATTTTTTTACTCTACTTCAATGTTGTATACTTTGATGACCCTTTAAGATATTCACAATACCGAAAATGCAATGGCCAAATAAATTTTCCGTGAGAAAATGACTGCCAATGTCGTCGACTTTTCATGTCTTTGCAATCTTCTGCTGAATTATCTATCAATTTACTTTACGTAATTATTTAATGACCCACACAGCTGATCATATAGAAAATCGAACGGATTAGTTATTATTAAGGAACAGGTTTTGGTTGTAGATCAGGCTCTGTGTGGGTCCCCCAAAAGTTGATTCGTAAATAATTAACAAATGTATATTCAACTATCGCCATTTGTCAACTGTTAATAAATATTCATTTGGCAATATTGAACCTCGCCATTCCTTAATAGTTAACGAATCTCGTCTGCTGTAAATAAATCGGTCAGTCAATCCAATAAGTCGATATTTGTAAAGCAAAATGGCCAATCTACAGGTAAAAAAAAAATATTTGGAAGAAACGGAACTCGATGTTTGAAAAAAACTCGAACAATTTTCTTGGAAGGTTCATTTGCATTTGACACGCTTCCTGGTGGGTGTAAAAGGGGAGTCATCGAGGCTTGGTGTAGGGGTTTACAGGTTCCCTATTCCCGCCAAACACTCGGTCACGTAAGCACCTGGGGTGCACATGGCGTGATCGAAATTACTCTCCTCCTGACTGTTTCTTTTCCTAACGAGTCCGACGTCCTGCTACTATTCAACACAGTTTCATTTGTGCAAAGTTCTCAATTGTATAACAACTACCTCTGTCGTTTCTAGGGCTTGTCGCTAATGCACAAGTGTATTTCTCAGAATACACTTTTACAACTTGGTCTGGCGTGCAAGTTGCTTGAGCCGTCTATTACCATTTTTTTTTCACACTTCATACGTACCCCCTTTTTTTTTATTTTACCTCATTCACTTACTTCTAGAGTCTACTGCTTGTAGATTGTTACTCATCCTATTGTGTTTCAAACAGTTTACCCCCAAGGGTTGCAGTTATCGGAATAGCCATTTTAACAAATTGTGGAAAAGCTTCGTTTACTTTGTAAAAAAAAAACGAATCTAACTTGAAGTTGAAGGGGAGAAATGAATTTTACGAGTACGTAAGTACATATTCTCGTCTGTATAATCATGTATTTTTATGTATGTGAAAAAACATCAGGAGTTGTTACTTGGGTTTATCATCTGCATGCTTTTTTTTTCTTTTTTTCTTGTCCATCTTTCCGCGGCTTTACACAACACCGAACGCCAGGGCGTGATGTCATCACTGAAATACGTGAGGTGCGTAAAAAATGGTGAATATCAGATGTTGTAAACATAAAAAATAGAGGGAACGAAAATGTTGATACGAATAAGGAGGGAATGGGAGTATATTATTCACTGCAGAATCCATACGATCGAAAAAAAAGTCGTGGGAGGGTAGTTTGCCATCCCTCAATGCCATTCATAACTGGGGTGTACTTTTGACCCCTCTTTCTTCGTCGTAAAGTCAATAAGTCGCGTGAGGTAGATTACACAATAAAGTGCATTACCTTGTGTAAACTTTTTTTTTTAATAACAGCACGAGCCCCCTCGTCGCTGAATTTCTTTATTTGTGTTAGCGTTGGAATAGTGGAGGAATCATGAGGGCGACGACGATGAATGTAGTAGTGGAATATTATGATAAAAGTGTAGGGCCATGTGTAAGAAATGGACCAAAAATATTTTAGGAGGAACTTGCTGTCATTGACTTGAGTCTCATCGATGATAATGATTTTTAGGTTAATTATGGATCTAGGACAGATTTAGCTAGTGGATGCCAATATTGGATAAATTCAAAATAGATCGTATACGTCATTATGATTGGAAATTGTATTTCAATACCAGGGGAATAGTGGATTGTCTGAATCTGCGGATAGTATCCCTCGGATGAGCTCGATGATTAGGGGTAGGAGAGTTATTTTTTGATTGATATAGTTTATAATTAAATTAAGTTGATATTTGTACAATAATGTTGGTCGGAATTTAAGTTTTGGAAACTGGATCTGATTTACATTTGCTTCAGCTATGAATTATTTCTCGAGGGGGAAAAATCCATTAAAAATCCGTCTTTTTTCTACTTTTAATGAAAATATCTTTAAATTTTTCAAAGTAAATTGGAGACAAAATTATATTAATACCTAGAATTATACCATTGGTGTAAAATTCTGTAAATAATCGATGGTTCTTCGGTTAGCGTGTGAATCTCTACCCCAAATATCCTGTCTGTTGATTCTAACAAGTTATTCTTCATTCTGCCAATTACCAAGGGTTGAAACTCGTATTATATTGTACAGTTCGTATTCGGAATAACAACGATAACTGGATGAATGATGTGTGGGATTTCTGCCATAGTTCAGTTTTGGACAGTAACATTTTCAAATTATAAGTGAAACGGTGTATTCATGATACGTATTCATTCGTTAAAACCAGTAACAAAGGAACTCCGACGGGATTTTCATTTTCATCGGCTTCACGTATTAAATGTTACAGGTAAATATCGGAACTTCCTTTGCGATTTATTGAACGGTGGGGTAAAATAACTTGACCACTACATGGTTTGGTATTGAGTACAGCTACGGCTGTTCATTAATTTGGAGCATTCCTCCAAATGAATGAATTTTCGATTTTGTTATATTATTCTGGTCAATGAGATAAACTTTTTTCATAACAATTTTTTCAAAGAACTGTTCGTCTCGGTCTCGAGTTGTGAAAAACGGGAAATGTCTGGTTTTCTTCCAGTTCCAAAAGGCCTAATGTCAGTTCCTCTGGTGATGACTTCAAGACAATTTTTCTGACAAATTTGAAACGTTCACTCAAGTCCCAGATTCATTACCGAATAAGATATAGTTGTTAATAAATCATCTCAAGTGTCTTGACTTCATGACCAAGATCCTCTACATGTACTTTACCTTTTGGATATTATCCTTGTGGAGGTGAGGACACTACCATCAATTTCCACATCTCGAAAAATATATTTTCAATTTTACTTTTAACTTCTATTGTATTGTGCAACCAAATCAAATTTTCGAAGTTAATCTCACTAGCATACTAGCACACTAGCATACTTCAATAGCAGTGACGGATAGGTCTCCCTTTATCTCGATATTTATTATTAATCAATTCCTCGGTATCACATATATAATTCCAATAATACTCTTCGTGAATAATTTCGGCTCGGAATATTAAGACGACGGATAGTTAGTGATGCCTTTCAGGCAATGTAACTTGGAAGACAGGTATACTTCGTCTATTTTCTCCTGTGCGAGATTGGCATAACCCGATGCTCTAGGGGTCATCTATAAACAACCTTGATCAATCGAACGACAGCGTCTCTGTATTCTACAATAACCGCAACGATAATGCAATAATGTCACCATGCCGACGTCACATTGGGTACACTGAGAGGGGCCAGAACCCACACGATTTCCCGTTTATTTAACGGAGAATCGTTCGAGTTATAAATAATAACTATTAGTGATTGAAAATTCGCAATTGAAAGATTTTTTCAATTCGAATTGATTACCTCCCTTCCATTAGAGGCGCCTTTTGTTTTATATATTGAACAATCGAACTGTATGTGGCTCGGATGAATTAGTATTGATGAATTTAATATGGTATTTTTTTTGCCGATCATTTCGTGAAACGAATTTTGATGTATTTTCCAGTGAAATAACAGCTCATCAATTTTCAATGATGCATTGATGGATTGTGGGGTGATTGAATAAAATATAATTTCGTGCTATTATGTCTACCGGAAAGCAACAATTGGGAGAATTTCCATTACAGTATAAGAATGGAAGTTTTTTTTACTGGGTTACATAAATAATCCATTCAATAATTGATGAAAATTGACCTCTATAAAATAAATAATAAAAATGAAAAAATCGCTGTGAATGCAAGTTCAATTTAATGACTGTCGACAATAAAATTGTAAAGTTCTCTCTCTCTCTCTCTCTCTGTCTCCCCTTTCTCTCTGTCAACTTAAATTTAATGAACACCTGTCATTTGCGGAGCAATGGAGTGATCAGTTATTCAATTATTTCGAAGAGAATTTCATTATTGATTTTTTTTTCCGATCACATAGTACTACTGAAATGGTGGTAATGTAATTATCGAGAGAATTCGGAGACAGTCGGCAAAAAGAATATATCTATCGGCTTCCATTTAAACTATCGTGGATAGTCTCCCAGTGAAATACGGAACAATTTGGCAAACTTGCCGTACGGACAGAGGCGGCTATTCCTGAAATATACCATTTTCCCATTGATTTGAATATATATACATATATATATATATATATATCATTTGACGTACAGGATTTCTGAGTAGAACTGTATTTAATTCATAGAGTACCGAGAATGGAAAAATTGGTAACTCGACGTTGCTGAATATCGAATCAAATTTTTCTGCGATAATTTCCAGAGCATGATTCATCAATAACAATTGAATTACTCAGTTCATTCTTATTGAATTGTAATTTGTCGTATGTCACCATCGGTAATGGACCCATGAGATATGATTACCAGATTATGACATTTACGTTGAGGAAAGTATGACAATTTTCCGGGAGAATCTCGAGACATAATTTGCTACTGCTACTAAAAATATTTTGTATATTTATTAAATTTAGTAAATAAGTTTCTGAATTATTTTCTCAAGATAGAATTCACAATTTCAATCAGGCATAAAATAGAGTTTAATCGATGATCATTTAACAAAACCAAAAAACTATAAATACATGGAACCATTCCTTAAAATCTTCCATCTTTTAAGCCATATTTTATTCGAAATTTCTCAGCGATTTCTAAGACGTTGAGTGCACATATGTAAAATAATCATTTATGCGCTATTCAATCTATTCATAGCAGCTATAATGAAGTCATGGGAAATCAATTTTCATTACCGATATAGCTATTAAAAATGGAATATCGCTCAGTTGAAAATCGCACTTGCGTCTGAGGATCCTTTATTTTACTGCCTCACGTTAGAGCCATACTATTCTATTCTTGGCACACAGTAGATTACTTTATACATCAATAACTATTAGCTATAATTTTTTGTTTCAATATAACAATTACGAATTGAGTTCACTCAACTCACATCTCTCAGATTATGCCGCCGAATACTCGTTTTTAAAATGCCTTCGCCATTTCTAGTTGCTACCACGAGGTTATCCAACTCGGAAGTTGAGCCCTAGCGTTTGTGAATTTTTAATCAGTCGGAAAAGGGAGTCGGATTACCGGCTCTGTAGTTTTCTCCAGTTCTTTTTTTTTTTTTTTAACTCCCTACGAATTAAATTCAAACTGACTGTGCTCAGATCTGAGAAACTACCAGGATACATCGTTTTCAAGCTTTTAGGTTAAAATATAATCTCATTCAGTTTACGCCAAGATAAACATTGTACGAGGCAACTTATCGCAATTTTCCGACAGTTTATTACCCGTTATACTCACGCTGTCGAGAAGCATAAAAAAAATAATACCATTTGTCCAGAAAGTAAAATGATAATCTTCGTGAAAAGCTCCAAATAAACAATTCCATTCGGTTTGTCTTAACTGGTTATGGAGTAATACTCTTACTGTTAGTCCAACGAATGTTCTTTTGGTCTCGAGAGGCTCACACCAAGCTCCCTAAAGAGATTCTCACATTAAAAGATCGATCGAGCCCACAGATGGCTTTCTTGTGTTTCGAGAGTTTTAGGTTCCCTGGAGAATACTAAACCATCTCTAAACTGGAAGTACCACAGCAATTAAACGCGTAAGGGTCGATGAGGGAGCCAAACGTCTCTGTTATCAAGCCAGTACAATATGCTTGAGTAGATAATAACGGTAAACTGTCATTGATCGTTTCAGAATTCTCTGTACTTCGTATCCAATTACATTGCCTTTCCCACAATATGTAAATCGTAAATTAATCCGGGATAATTCACTGTCTTGGTTCATCTGCAGGCTCTTCCAATGTTGCACCATAAAAAATAATATCTGGATCTGAAGGTTGATAGATAATATGTGGTTAACATTGAATAACATTGACAATGAACTAAGCTATTCCCTTTTATTTTCAATTTACCTCCCTGGGTAATTAACTGATATGGAGTTTTCAGTCACTACTTAGCCAATATGAAATTAGAAATTAGTCAAAGCCATCAGCAATTGCCCAAGGCAGCCTGCACGTAGGGGAGTCTCAGTAGAAATTCAATGTTGTGATTCACTCATTAGCGGCTCGTCATGCCAAATTGCACAATTTGATGCTTGAGCGCATTTTGCAGAAATCTTCGTGACATTCTGTGACGGAATTATGGCAATTTAAATGACGGCAATTTATGGAACATAAGTGAATGGATCAGGTCAAATCGTCGAGTTGAAATTAAGGCGCGATTGAGCCTCTTCATTTTGTTGTGAAACACGGAGGGAAATTATCGTAAACATTTTTTGGAATATTTTCGAAGGAGAATTTTAATCTGGAGCAAATTTGGACAATTTTGATTTTGATTTGTACCAGAATTGAAGCTTCTGTTGTAAGAAATCTTCGGAAGGCAATTTTTATTTGGAAAAATGTTCGGAAGAGATATTGTTAAGACATTGTTGACATTAATTGTTAATCTCATCGAAACATTCCGAGAATCTCCCGAAGATCTTTCCATGATTCTGCTCAAGCAATCGGGAAGATCAATTTATTCAACTATTTGAAACTAACGTGGACGGATTTGAAAAATGTAATTTGATGAAACAAACAACGAATGAAACTATTGTTTCACTTAATTTTAATTCAGTAGAAAGGTGAACTACGCTGTCCTGGTATTCTAGCACCTTATACGCTCAGGTGTAAACCATAAAAAATATACTAGCACACCTCGGAAATCGTTGAAGGTAAAATAGACGAGGCAGAAAGCTGGGTAAGAGAATGAGGGTTGGAGTTAGACGCATACACTGTGATTTTGCAGCCCTTACCTCCTATGAGTTCGTCCAACGCCGCAGCTTTATGGCAGCTGCGTCATAAAATGGATACAAAGAGGCTATATTACTTGGAACGTAACGCTACGAAGCTGCCGTGGAGACGCGAATCTGCATATGGAACGCACATTAACTTTTTTTTTCACGCTTAATTTAATACCACGCATAATGGAATAGACGGGGAGACGAATGGACTGTGTTGGTGAAATCAATAAATTTTCACTGTTACGAATCGATTTTTCTTTATGGATACTGGCGGTCATACTAACTCGACCGTCGAATATTTCGAGTTGGTCTTAAATTAGTTATATATTTGAATTAAAATTGATAAGTGGGGATCCAAAAGTTGTCCCTTTATGTGACATAAAAAATGGCATGCGAGTCATTGCTGTTTTTATAATCCATCAGTCTGTCATGTCTAGAATTCATTATCGAATAAAAAAATTATTATTCCCGTTAAGATTCGTAATTCTCGAGTTTTGCTTGGAATATGCGAATTTTTTTTTAAGTGCGAAGTTTTAGATGAAAATTTTCAGCTTTGACGGAAATTGTGGGCATGAGGTAAACACTCAGAGCTTAGAATTGAGGTGTCAGCTTTCAAGAAAATCCAATATTTCATTCAATTTTACGAATTTACACCGAGATTATCAGTTTATATTCCCTACACAACAAAAAAATGTTTGTCCCTCATCTGAATTTCAGATCGTTGGTGGAAAACACAGGTCTAGATCACCATAAAGGTCTGAAATTCTCGCAAAATGTGACAATTTTAGATACAATCTGTCTCGGAGGACAGACAAATTTTCTCCTCCTGTCAAATAATCGATAGATGTCTGTCCGCTCTTTTGACGCATCATTAACATCAAATCGTAATTATTCCGCAATTTCTCAGTTGAAATTTTGATTGATTGTCAAAATACAAATGGCTGCGACATTGTTTCCTCTTATATATTTCCCCTCACCCTTAAGTTCAACATAAAAATGAGGGACATCAGTCAACTAGAGCTTTCAACTGATTGATGTCCTAAAATACTCCTAAACAGCAAAAGTCTATCCGAAAAAATTCATCTAATTTTACTATACCGCATAGTAATTTTTCTCAGTCCTACATTTTGCCCCCAGATTGTAAGGTAGCACAGTAATTTGTATCGGAATCTCGCTATAAAAATTATCAAATTTTTCTCTCCCTGAAGTTGATGAAACAATGGCGGATGGATGGTCTGTCAGTTTAACTAGTTGTTGAAAATATCTCGAATATAAAATATCGTGATAATGTATTTTTTGACGGTTTTGTCTCCTCAAAATTTTCCCTCCAAATGTTGAAGTGTACATGTACAGAGATACCATTGTCATGAGTTTGGTATGTACCGTACCATTGCCACACCGGCAATAACAATTGTGGTGGATGAAGAAGACCACGGTGGACAGTGTTTGGCTTCCGGACCGGGATCCAATTCACTGTATTCTCTATAGAAATTGTGGGTGAGAGCTTGGCTACATTTCGTCGTAACTCGGGGCGACAGTACCCAAGAAAAATTGGTTTTGGCCCCATTGGGGCCAAAAGGTGGTGTGCAAAAGATCTTCAGGGGAGTTCAATAGAGAAAGACAGAGAAAAGAAGTATGAAAGCAATGGTGTTAAGGGCGTAGGAGGGCAGTGGGAGGGGGGAGGGTGGGGGATGGAGTGGGAGGATGGGGTTGTCTCCTAGCGGAGTACACCATCTAATATCTTATGATTTAGTGTTCCGGATGCAGGCGCTTTTGAACATCGTATAGCAGCTTCCGCGCCGATGTACCTGCGCGAAATTAAACTTCCTCGCTGCTCTTTTCTACTAAAGTCATTCTTTTTTTTTTTGCTTCACCCATATTACTCACCACTACTCTCACCTTTTTTCATGCTCGCCGTTTCCTCATTTCTGTAGTTTTGCCGTTTTTTTACATTCGCTTTACTACAGCTCAGGCATTGAATTTTTTTTTGTATCAGTTCTTTTCTTCGGTGAAAAGTTGAATATGAAAGAATACTGAAAGAATTTTGAGAATAATTGCCAAACATGTCGGGTAATCGTGGGGTGTAATCTATTTTTAGGGATTTTTTAGTTGATCGAGGGAAAATGGGGAAGATGTATTTCTTTTTCGATAGTGAATTGAATAAATTGTAAAATTTGAAGTTTGATAAAAATTTACTTTTGTTTGTTGATGATCTTGAGACGAGGGGGAAATAATTATTATCTCGTCGGTGTGAAGATTTTTCTGAAGAGGTGGATAATGTTTATATCTATAGACGTTTTTTATGGAGAAAATCGTGGGAGATCTAGCAAGAACCAGTATTTTCCACTGAATAAAATTATAGTTTACGAGATGAGTAATAAAAGTTGTTACGATTTTCTTGTTAAATTTTATCTGGAATTTTTCACCGTACACTCAAGTAGGATTTTGTTACGAATGAATTAGTTCAAATACCGTAGGATAAATATCGAACATTTATTGCTCTCATGATTTCCTTCTATTAACATATTTTTCCCCCAAAATGTAATTTGATATTCTCTTGGAAAATCATTTTTTATTGAACTGCAATTTCATTTCACGATTACTTCTCGTACAGTGGAATTGTCGGGGATTTTCTAGATGACTTTTATTGAACTTTTCTCACTATATAGTTCATTGTAATACCACATTATATCGACTTTACATTTTCAGTGAATGCACTTCTAAGGGGAGGTCGATTGTTCAAATGAAACGGTTCATATTGCGATTGTTATCAGACAGTTATAACTCTTCAATCAAATTTATTCATTCATTACCTTCAAACCGCGAAGGAATTCATCCCTTTTCCTATATTTTAGTCAAAATACTGGAGTTCCTCCATCAACGAGGCTTAGCATGTCTGAAAAGAATGATCGATGAAGATGAGATGGTTATTGGTGGGAGCACCACCGGTGCAAGAAAAATATGTAGTGAACTAAAAGTCGTGGGGTTAAAAAAATCGGATGGTCTCGTTTGTCACGACCCAGGCGTCCATTACGTTGAAAAATCGAGTGGCAGACCGACCATAAACAAACAGAATTATACGGCGAGTGGTTCGCTTGATCCTCTTCGTACATCGTGTTCTGGATAACAGTGTGCAGTCCAATATAACATATATACTAAACGGATTTTCGTTTTTATGTGAAAAACACGTACGCACGAATCCCGAAACTGTGACTGTTTTTTTCGATAAATAATGTGCGTTTAGTACATCTGTCGAAGGTGATGGAATACTGAATTGTTGACGTAAACATGCGCATCAGTAAGTTCCAACACTATAAGTGTTTATTATTTATCGTTGTTGAAACGATAATTGCAATACAGCGGAGGGTACGCTAATTCGCACGTGGAGGAAAAGAATATAAAATTACTTTTTATTGGAAAAAAATAGAAATTTTTATTGGGAAAAATAATAATGGAACATCATGACCATTATGCTAGAATATTTACTACCTAATATGTTAATTTTTAGAGCAAACGAAAAATTACGACGTGTCCATGAAAAAATATGGAGGACAAAATAAAATTATTCATTGGGATAAAATAAAATTATTCATTCAGGACAACCAGTTATTTTTTTAAACGCATATATTCACAATTCAGTAATTGAAGGATGAGCTGATGAATTAAGCTGGGTGTAAATTATGATTATCATTAAGATTAATTTTTAGGGCGATTGTTTTTCGTCCACATTTGTAAACCTCTAGGCTCGGTTTCCACCGATAAATTACTGATCTATTTATCTCTCTGGTTCGAATCGAATCATCGCCAACAGTCGGCCGAGGATAGACCAACATTGGCCGCGTCTCGGCCCACTGTTGGCCATTCTTCATCTTCGACCAGGACTGTAGATTTTCACCGCAAATCTGCTACGAGACATGTGTTAGATTAGTTTTCTCCTAGGGTTACTTAGTCTCATTGATTTAGCTATCATTCATAGAATTTCATTCTCATCGCACCAGTTTTCTCAGTGATACTTGTAAAATATGTGCCAACAGTGGAGATAGCGAAGAAATATGAGAGGGGAAAAAGCAATATAGCGACGAGGACGGGGGGAAAAAATATAACCAACGGAGGGGAGATTTAACGAAGAAGAATCTCTGTAAATCGACGTGATGAGCTACATAAGAACGAAGAAAACACGGAACTGGCAATGTCTTACTTGAGGATCAAAATCAGAAAGTACTGCCTTAGGATTTCATGTACCATGTTAAATGATAAAAGTTTGCCCCGTATCGTCCTTTTTCTCTCTCTCTCTCTCTTCCCACTTTGACTTTCTGATGGCTCACCCCCTAGTGGATGAGAGAGAAAAAGGCATTTGCGAAAGGGGAAGCTTGTGCTTCGACAGCAATTTTTTCAACACCAATGGAAAAGAAAACTGAGGTACAGGCCAAGGTAGGGTTGAGTATATTTATCGAGTCTTTTATATTAAAAGTGGCTTTACAATGTCTGTCCCGCTTTTGTGTTGAGGATCCCTAAATTATATTGTTCTATAATGAAATGAAGCGCTCAACGAACATCATGGTTTCATGTTATTACACAGAATTTCCCCTCTCCAATCAGTTTTCACTCATAAAATCCGCCATTATGCAAGGCTAGACGGAGTTCCGGAAAAGAGAGTTTTCAGGTGCGTTAAAAATCGTTAGATATAAGAAAAAAATAGTGAATATGTACTCAGAGGATTTTTTTGTTGCGCTGCGAATTAATTACTCGAAATTCCAACGAAATTCGCTCTCAATCTATCACAAATAATGAAGTCCGGAGACGAGACACAAAAAAATCTCTCATCTCGTCTCGACTTCTCATATTTATCTCCAAATATTGTCTCGTATCGTTTTTCCCGTCTCGTCCACTGTTCACATTTATCTCCAAAAACTCAGAGGTCGTTATTTTATCGATAAGTTCGTCTCAGAGCACTTATTCTCGACTGGTTTTACCTTGGATTCGCCTCATTATTACCTCATTTTCACCCAACAACTCAAACATTAATCTACTCCCATCAAATTTTATTCTACGGTCTAAAATTCTGGAGAAATTCTATTCCGACAAAAATGAAAATTACTCGGTCATTTGGGTAAAATTTATAATGCGTCAGTCTAAAATTTCTCCGACCCAGAATAAAAATTGATTATTATCGATCAATTTTCAGTTTCCGAATGGAAATACAGTAAAATATTCAGTGTGAACTTATCCTGGAGATCGAACGGTGTTAATCCACCCAATTTTTCACCGTTAACTGACATAACGATGAGCCATCATATACTTTTGTAGAACGATAGGATAATTTTTATCAAAAATTTTCGTGTATGCAGTATTACATTGGCAGTGTCTATGGGCATTCGATACTTTCCTAATGGGCAGTTATACTCGGCAATAGCAGAGGCAGCATATTGCTGCAAGAGACGTACCAATGAAGGGAGGAAGGGGGCAATCGCCGGGTTAACTGTCACGTGTCAGACGTTTGTCTCGTTATCGCATAACCATATATAGTAATAATACGTCCGGTATCCAGGTATCAAAATTCCAGGGGATTCATGAAATAATAAACAGACCAACTGCAGACCTCGATGTGGGAATGAAGGGAAAAACCGTACGGGTAAAAGAAAAAAAAAATGTGGCAAAGTTTTCGTATTAGTCTTCATTTTCGTGAAGGCACAGGTCTGGTAATGAAAAGCATTAGGGTGAATTCTGGGCTCGGGTAAAAAGTGGATAAATAATATTGATGATGCAGCTTGAGAGTAGATTATTTACCACATGTGCATTCGACAATTTTTTTTTCCTCTTCCTCTTAAATTTTTAATGCATCGTACTCGGAATTTTTATTTTAAGTAGGAATTAAATCACAACTAGGCGAGAACAGGCCAAGTTACCGGGATTTCATCGGTTTTTATGAGCTCGTCCTAACTTTCCCTCGTATTTAATTAACCACGATCCCTTAAATCACGCAACGACGTTATGAACTCTCCTGGTGCGCCACGAACCCGCTAGGAATTCCATATATCCCTTTCTCCTTCCATTTCTTTCCCCCCTCCTCCATTTATAACTCTGATGGCGGTTATGCAGGGAGGGGAACTATTCACCGAGGAATTATGTGACATCATGATATCTGACTGCAAGTGATCCTTTAATTATGTCAATGATTTATGGGCTTACTGACATTTGACGCAGATTGAACAGAATGTGGTAATTGTGTGGCTCTCCATTGTCACTGATTAATCACGAAATTCTGCGTTTTCGGCCATACCTTCGATACAACGTTGAACAATTCCAATCAAAATGGTTATGATTTATTTCGTAAATCCCTGACTTACGTCAACGATTCATGAATTAATGAATTACGATTGTTGATGTTCGAGTATCACCTGTAGTTTTTTTGTAAAGACTTTACAGATTCAGTTACGTTGGAAATTGTATTCCATAGGATAACGTTACCACTTAAATTACTTAATCAATTAGTTGATCCTCAAATTATTTGATGGATTCGGTAAATTAGTAGGCCTATGACTTTATAACAAAAGTACAAATAAACTAGGAGTAATAAACAATGAGAGAGAAGGACATTCTGCTTAAATTTTCCATGAATTCGAATTAAATGAAAATAATTTCTGATTTCTGATTTTTATTCAGCAATTATGATGTCTTGTCTCAATTGGATCTTTGATTATGGGTAACTAGCGACAAAGAAAATTAAGTTTTTCAATGGTAAACCACGACTTTTTGTTTGCAAATTACGAATAAATAGCTCATAGAACCCATTTGCATTTCTAAGCACGATCCCTCCGTTCTGTGTGAGTATAATTTTCACGATGAAAAGAAACGACCCGACACCTATGAACGTTAACCGTAAATTTCAATCAATTACAGCCAGTTCCAGACCCCATGATTAACAGCTATCTCTGAAAACCCTCGTGACACGACGTTGCTAAATTATTTTCGTGGTAACAATAATATATAAACGTGAAATGTTGGTAAAGATACGTGACTGCAGAATTCAATATCGCCTGACTATCGCTCGGTTTATACTACTTGCTATGGAGCTCGTATCTCAATAATTATTCACGGCACCACAAAAAGTGTCTTCTCAAACCTGTCATAGATAAAATAGAATGATTATCCGGGTATTTTGAAGGTGTACGAAAATGTCACTCATGCCCGGACTATTTCAAAGAATTAATGGCAGCAGTTCTACGATGAATGGGTCACTAAGCAACAGGCTGTCGTGACATAAACTCCGGATGAAAATATTGGAGGGGTGAGACAGTGAGCGGAAATGAACGTTCGCAGAGTCACTGTGGAAAAAAAAAACTATTCTGAGCCAGTCTCTTCCTGGCAATATCGCGAAATTGATAATTTTAGTAATTATGATGCTTGACTCTGTCTTTATCGATCTCCACAGAGAGCAATATTTAGTAAAAAATACGAAATTTAATTTTGCTTGTGGATTGCACAAGTAACTGAGAAAATTGATCCAACGATATCGCAATTTTTCGCAGAAAATTTTGATAAAAATTACGGAAAACTCCGAAAAAATTCAGTAACAGTTTCGTCAAATTTTCCTCCGCCAAATGTCACTCCGGAATTACTCAAGGACTACGTAATTTTTTATGAATATTCGTCTCTGGATGTAATCAGTGATTGCATGAAGTTGACTTCACAATAATAATTATCATTTTCTACAGTTAATTATATGAAAGGTGATGATATTTACAATTTCGAAAGATTGAGGTGGAAATTAAGCCCTTTCTTTCTCAGTAAAATTTCCATGGAGCACTTGTTGGTTATTCACCTTGGAAACTTTTTCAGGTCTTCGTGTAGAGAAAAAGTATTGACCGTTATTTCAGTTATGTTATGATTTTGTCAAGGGGGGTAATATTTTCTTCAGGCCAGTATGTCGCGAAAATTTCATGATTTTTACAGTTGAAATATCTTCATCGTTTACGGAACAGTATTGGACAAGACTTTTGCCGCAGTAGCGTATGATCATGTCGTGCAAACTATTTAATTACTGTCAGTAATATATTAGATTGGGAGACTTTTCACATAAAATATCACAGCATTAAGAAAAGCCCCGGGGTTCTTTTATATTGCTACCCTTACTGTGGCGAAAAATGATTTACCTCTCATGAATCTTTTACAGATAGTGTTTCACGTTATCTCATACCACGAAAAGCTTGACGTTGCGGTTCGGTCGATTTTTCAAAGATATTTGGCAAACTGTCTCTCTTGATGATCAGATCATCAACAAAAGATCAAATATGATCATCATACAAGAGATTTTTTTCCAACTGTTTGAATTCCTCTCAAACTTTATGAAAATGTGAATAATCTTTCTATTGAGTGGTTCGATTTCGCTGTTAATTTCGTACACGAAGACAACTATTCAATAAACATTACGGACTTCATAATTCACTGGCCGATTATGAAATCCCCTGAAAAATTCTAAGTGACAGTCTCGTAATTTTGCACGGAAAATTCCGAGAAAAATGAGAGAACGTTCAGGAACGTGCATTTCATACCGAAATTACCCAAAAATCAGTAATAAATTTACGTTCATTTAATATTCATTTCCATTTTTATTGATTATTGTTATCCGTGTAGTAATTTTGACCGTGTCTATGGATATCATACAACGTTTGAACTTGAAATGCGCTGAAGATAAGCACAGAACATCCGATTCCCGTTCACTGTCAGGGAATCTGTTTATCGGATGAAGGTAATAGCGTTGAAAGAATTGGTAGAGTTAGAACAAAATGTCTCTCGGTTCTTCTACAACCTTGTAAACATATACCTCAACTCGCAATACTATCTTCCACATCATGAAGCCGGAGATCCTTTGTTTCCATTTCTGTTCAATTTTTATTCGTGAAAATCAGAGCGATATGATTTGATCAATAGAATGTGGCCGTGATACACGACAGGTATTGGAAGAGTATCTTCTTTTCAATTTTCCCAGACCATTCGCTCCAAACGAAATATAAATCCCCCACCAACGGATCCATCCAGAGCAACACCACTAGTGCTCTGCCTTTTTGGTCCTCCCAAAAATCACGATTTCATCATACGTTTAACATTTATGCCCTAGTCTGTTGGATTAAACAATAAATAATAAGTGTATTGGAAAAGTCCAACAGTTTACCTCACACCAAGAGCGTACCATAAAAATTGATTCGAAGAGACCAATGTTTTTTCACCGAAAAATAGAATTGTCTGTGAAATCAAATTGACAACGAAATTGGAGTATACGAGACCGAGGGCAGAAAGTGGCAGGGTGACTTCAGAAACAGCTTTAAGAGGATCTTCCCCTGGCACTTTTCACGTCGACTTTCATCTCCCGAAGACAAACAAACTAGACTGTCACAATATTACGTTGGTCGGCCACACTCACTCCAGAAACTGCTGAGAACGGGCTTTCTGTTTGATTCGACGGGGCTTAACGTCAATTATAGAAGTTGTGACAACTCAATTCAACGAGAAGCATCACCAATTTCATCGCGTCTACCTCCCCTTTTTTCTCCTTCACAATGTTTCGATAATTATTTTGGACTTTCTTAGCTTGAGAATCTTCCAACTATTTCTACATTTCTGTTGTAGCATCCTGACACCCAATTTCACCCAAGAGGATTCAATTAGAAGTTGAGTCTTGTTATACTTGAAGAGCATCCAACACACGTAAGTAGGACAGTTGTATACGTGGTTGGATATAATGCAGAGGATACAGAAATAAGTAAAAATCGTAACTTACGTGTGCTTTGCTGATTATATACACTTCATGCTTATTTAATCGAGATGGTATATACACGATAACGATCCTCATTGAGCCTCGCTGATTCGCCTCAGCGAGTTTGTAAACGGAAATCCAAATGAAGGGAGAGCTTAAACCCTGTGGTATGCAAAGTGTGCTGTGAAAACGGGACTCAGGTGAAGAGAATGAAGCGGAGGAAGGAAACAGCGAATCCTAGATGCGGAGGTTTGTACTTAATCCCCATGATGCGTCAGCCTGATAGAGAGTGGGTAATGAAAGCGGTTTCTCGTTTCGGTCAGTGAATTCTCCATGTATGTTTAAAGATCTCCATTAACAAACAAATTTTCATGAACTCCGTTTACCAAATTGTGAAAACAATACGTCTCGTTGTGAGGTTCTTTTCAATATTGATTTTAATTATTGAATGCCTCGGAAGTCCATATATTTTCACGGTACTGGCTTATTGTTTGGATGAGCAAAGCCCTTCTTGGGCTGACCAAAGCCGTTTTAAAGTACATATCGTATCCTCAGGGCATGATGGGTCTCTTCAGGCACATTAAGTCTTCACTTTTGTGGGGTTTCTGTTTCGTCTCCATCTCAGCACTGAGTTGGCCCTTTTACACCTAATGTGGTATGTGAAAGAAGGGCGTAGTGACTATCGTGAGGTTTTTGAATCAACAAAGTGGAAAAAGTCGTGTGACATCTCAAATGTGTGTTCTCTAGAGTTATTTTAACTCACGTTTTGAGAACGTAACGTCGAAGGATTATTCGATTTTCTTGACGTTGTGACATGATTGAATAATTCGAATTGAATTCTGAATTCGAGTTCACATTGTCCGATTAATATTAATCATCTGAATTCTGTGACTAATCCAAAAACTAGGATCGAAGAATGTGAATATTATTAATCATCAGGAGCGAATTTAAGTATAGAAAATCGAAAATGCCAAAAGAGAAGATTAATTGATTGAGGGCTTCATACATCTCGAGAAAGGAGGATTAAGTATTCGTGAGAACCCTACGTTGTCAATAACCTACAAAAGTGTCAGACTAAAAAAAATGTTTTCACTAGAACCCGGAGCAGTTATTTTGAACTTAATCACAGGACAAGTCATGTCTCTCCAAATTTAAGGTTCGGCACACTTTAATACGTGGAAATCCATGGAAGAAATAAATCCGCATTTCCATTTCACAGAGAGGAACCGTGAAAAAATTCAATTGATTGAGAAAACGTGATATGAAACGCGATCGATGCGCAGAAATCAACTGTGAATTCACATTAAAAAAAATAGCTGAAGGTCATAGAGTCTCGAGCTTATGAGACGAATGCTCGATTTAACTCAGCATATATAACTATTTATACAATTATGTATATGTATTGGAGAATGGATTCCGTGCGGCACGTAGCATAAGCTAAATCTCGATTTTTAACTACCTTCGTGATCGCAACCATTAAAACAAGAGTGGGATAAAACTGGGTGGAGCTGGTGGGGAATCGGGGGAGTATTAAGAGCCACGAGTTGATCGTCACTGCTCAAATCATTTCAACTCGCAGTACAGTTGTCGTGACGGACAACATGACTGTATTATTGCCCTTTCTCCCAGCAATCAATCACAAGGTGTAATTGATTAGGCTTCATATTTTTCTTACACCGGAAAAAACATCACTCTCGAATTCATCGTTTTTCCTTTTGAAATATTCCTTGGGTCGAGTGATTTGATCAGATTGAAATAATCGTGTTTCTTTCATAAACAATAATTGTATTATTTATAGATAAGCCTACACACGAGACTTGGAATTTTTGAGATCGTCTTAGTGACAAAAACAACGAAAAGTGTTGGTCTTGTCACGGTTTTGAGGGGGGTTGTATCGTCTGATCGTGTTAGAATGTGGAGATAGTGTTGGTCATCTTGGTTCTTATTAGTTTGAAAGTAACCACGATGGAAATCTTGATTTTTCGTCTCATATCTTTTCTTGATTTACTTGCGATTGACAGATTTGTAATCGTATATTCTGAGGGCCCTTTGATTTTACTTGGAAACGATGAGGAATGATTTACGAATGAAAATGTATTATGTAGACGGTTAGAACAGTGGCCAGGTCTGGATATTTACCAAGATTTCGTGAGAATATAACATTTCTCAAGAATATAGGATTTCTCGTGAGAGTGACACTGAATTCTATCTCAATGAAATTTCAAAATTTGATGGAATTTTCCATCAAATATAAATATCATTCCCCGAATATATCTAAATTCATAGTAAAAATTACCAAAGGAACTACAATTTTTATTTAATATTTTAAAAAAATCTGCCAAAGTGACTGAATATTGGCGAAGCAAATCGTAATATTTTTTATAACATCATCTAAAGACTCAGATTCATTTGGTAATTATTTTCTAAATCACCCTTTTCTCTAGAATTACCATATGTAAATAATTTTCATTAAACTTTTCCCTGCGTAATTTTTTCTGTCCCGTAACTTTTACCCTATATATCGCTCCGTATATTTCCCAACGACTGGGTAATTTTCCATTTTATCAGACGTAATTTTCAAGATAATTCACCGGGAATGGTTAACATCGAACATGATTACCTAACGATTAGATAATTTCACTCTCGCTACCCAGAGGATCGTTCACCAATGGCTAGCCATGTTTATAAATACTAAGAGTAAAGAAAATTGATGGGAAAGACTGTTATCCCCGGTACTTTCAGGTGAGTCGTCTGCTACGTGCACATCAAAACTGAATTCCAAGCGCGTAGCCAGAATGGGAAGTGAAAGAAAATGAGAGTAAAAGGAAGAAGTGCGGAGTGCGACGAGTGTGACCCGTCGGGCTCTGTTGTATTTCCACGAGTAATTTTCCGCCGAGTTGTCGCGGGCGAATGTTTATTCATAAGTCGTTGGAATGCACCACAGTGCACGATTGTCCAGCGGCGTACCCGACGGGTTGACCCTCTTTTTGTTTTTCTTTCCCCTTCGCCTTTGCCCCTTTTTATTTCTTCTTATTCAGCCTCGTTAATCTCACGATAATGAACGGAAAAAAGATGCCGTGTTATCGATAATCAAAGAGCGCAACGACTACAGAAGATCTAGGTCTTGGAAGATTTTCTTACTTGCCCTTTATCCCCACTTATCCATTATCATTGACATCTTATAATCTTCTTCTGTTGCCACTAATGAACTCAGAGTATTCTGATCTTTCATAATTGAGATAAAATGTCCATTGGACCTCTCTCAAGGAGATTGTCTCAAATTCTAATCAAAGGAAATTGTTCTCAAATTTTACCAAAATCAAAACTTCGGAATTCCTTCTGATCATGCGCTTCTCCTTTCTGTCTAATTAATGAAATTAATTTAAAATAACGTTGCTGAGCAATGATTTCGTTTAACTAATGGAATTAGTTTTTTTGAAAATTACTCAGGGTAATTATTCATTTTCAAAAGTAAATTTAAAGTAAGGTAAATGGATGAAGAGTTTGGATTTTGGTAGACCAAATTGTCTTTGAAGACAAATTCATCGAAAATTCGCCCGGTTCTGACCGTTCATTGGCATTTTTACTAACGCAAAAATTCTAAAACGTAAATGTAATTCAATATTACTCTGCCATTACACCGTTTGAAAGTTAGCGTGCTTGTACACCTCAGATATATAAAATTTGATCGGTAAAAGTCAAGTATCGTTTCACGTCAAACGCACGTGTCCTCTGTTACTTTGTAAAGCCAACGTTAGCTCGCAAATGCATATCGACTCTTGGCTGTGTCCACACTAGGGACTCTAGTGTAAGCTTTAAAGTGTTATACCTATAACAATAACGGCTGCATGAAAAACTATTTTTAACCACATGAAGCTGGCCAGAATCAACTGAGTATCAGTGTAAAAATTTTCCATCTTTTTCGCGTACATGAAAGCAGTCATTGAAAAAACTAAGACATGATTTACAATGTCATGCACACGCGTGGTACTTACCTTTTCCGTCAGCCACCATTTTCACGCCCCATCAATATTTTACTACTTCTTGTCAATATACAACACTACTCACAGCTTTGCAAATATATGTATTTTCGAATCAATTGATTTCTTAGCTATAAAAATATTGCGCACAGATTTGAAGTGTATTTTGTACGAGGAGAGAAATTCCCTGCGCGTTGTACACGGACAAGCATCAGACTAGAAACTGCGATACGCCGTCCGACGAGAGCTTACCCTGAACTTATTCCGTTGCGAGCGATAACGCATGCGCAAGTTTTGAGCGCCGAAACAAGTTCTTCATTATTCGTGAAGAAACTACTCTCTCATTGAGTATATTTTGTTTGTATATCATCGAAATTCCTAACAAATGCGTAACCGTCGGGCCCGCATAATTTTTCAAAGTGATCAATATGTTGGTTCGCATGTGACATGTGACGTTATTTGTTAAAAATATCGTCACATCTGAATCTGAATGTGTGGAATATGATCGATTATTGCCAGGACAGTTGAATCCTTGAAATCGAAGCAATTATTAAGATGGATAATAATCTCAAAATGGATACTCGAATAATAATGGTAAAGGGTCCTGCGTTGTCCTGCGCCGGCGTCGGGATTCAACGATAGTGAGGGTGGGTAGTAGGGGGTGCACGGGGGTAAGTCAGTCAGGCCGTAGCGCGCGCTCAGAAAAGTACCCGTGCGGGAGCTTACAATAACGCCGGTGACTCATAACTCTGTGCTCTCCGTTTTCACCCCTTTGTTAAAACAAATTTATACACAATTTAAGTATAATAACTAGGAAACGTACTTCCATAACTGAATTGTTACAGCAATTGTTGTTATTTGTTGTTACTCTTCAGCTTGAAATTGAATGAAAAATGGCATTTTATTTTCGAGAATCAGTTCCCTCGGGATTTGGGAGAAAGATTATCGACGCTATCGATATGAAGTGAGTGTCGGTGATGATGTTTAGTGATTACGGACAAAAGGCCAACGTTAAGCACGTTGAATCAACCCAGAAATTGAATTTACGCATGAAATACTCGAATGTTGTAATTCCAATCTCATGAAGAACGACTGTGGTTATGAACAAAGAAGTTATGGTACCGGAAATTGCGGAATTTCGCTCTCCTGAATAGTTATGAAGGAGAGAAATTCAGAGAATTGGACTTGACATAATTTTGACAATGAAATACCGAGGATGGAGAGAATTGTTGATAAGTTATCAATATTATGAAGAACTGAATAGATTTATTTGAATCATCGGGAATCGTTTCGAGGGATAGAGTTATGAAAGGAGCGAAATTGTTTAGTGTTGTCACCTTTAAGTTGCGTTCAACATGTGTCACTTCATTAAATTGAATTCAATTTATATGTGAGAAGGACATGTTGATTACGTATGGATTTCTACCTTTTGTAATTTTTGGGATGAGAGAGAAGAGAAAAAATAATATGACTCACATAGAGAGAAAAGAAGAGGAAATCTTTTTCCAATCGCGATAAAAGCTCAAGAAGTTTCAAGACGCCACTTGACACGCCTTTATCAACTTCAAAGAAAAGTTATCTGTAAAGATGATTCTTCCTCGACAATTGGACACGTCATTACATTCCGATTGAAAATTTTGCATTAAATGGGGGAATGAACGTACATATGCATCATAACGAGATAATATTAATGTTTTTATGCTCAAATAAGTAGAAAATTACATATTTTGTCCATCAATTGTAATGTCCATGAGATGTATTGATACATCACCAATATGCCAATAGAGTTTTCCATCGAAGGCACGTGAAATGGAGTACATTACCGGAAAAAATCGGTCTGAAAGACCTCTTGGCTCACAATTTTCGTGACTTTGTGAAGTTGTTGTGGGAAGGAAAAGCTCGTCGGGTCAAAGTTCAGCTATTTTCTCTCACCATCCGGAGGCGTTGACTATTAGCACCGTTCAACGGACTTGATGGAAAGACGAGCGTACAGTGTGAAAAAAAAATTCCGGGAAAAAAGGAGAATTGAGTGGAGAAATTACTTAGCAAGTGGAAAATGACATTCCAATAGGTCAAATTGTTCATGAATCTTGCGCCTGCAGTTGTATAAAGTGAGGTTCTTAATTCACAGTTTGCAAAGAAGTTAGTTTAAAAAACAGCAGCAGAGATACTGGACAACAAGATCGTATTTATCGGATAATGCAGTGATTAGAGAAATTTTGTACAGACACGAAAAATATGGGATGGTCGTGGAATCACAGAAAAAAAGCTGAGTCGTGATAGTATCTGGGTTAATACTGTGGTCAACAAAAAAAAAATTAACTAATAGTGACCCAGGGTCTTCATACAGTGCGCGGGTTTTTTTTTTAATCTCCGGACGTGCATGACAATGTTCCATAAGTACTGAAATCATTGTGACGCATTGGGGTAATCGGCTGTAATAATCGGAAAATGTAAAAGTCTCGTGAGTGGACACTCAGCGATGATGAAATTCATCAGTGACATTTATCAATACTGAAAAAATTATAATAATTACGGTGTAAATATTTGGATTTGCTGTAAACGTACAGTTGAAACGATTACAATTTTACGGTTTCATATATTTAATTACTCGAGGATCAGAATATCTCCAGCGTCTCCAGATATCTACGAAAATCCGTAGAATCGTACAAACTGCTTGTGTGAGCAGAGTTGAACTTTATTATCAGTGTTTCCTTCCATGAAAGATTCGATTACATTAAGACCAGCCAGCTGTGAAACTTTTACAATAAACTTTATTTTTTTTTTTACTATCGATCATTGAAACTTCCCAGTTTTGTCATATCAGTTAGTTACTTAGTGTTACAACGTAACGTCCTTAATCGTCATCAGCTAATGAGAGGAGGAATTGGAGGAGGATCTCTTCCTTGCGAGATTAGCATCAGGAATGATTGAAGAGTGGTATGGTTATTGACACTGGTGAATTTGTTTTTTCCTCAGGTGCGGTAATACCACGAGGAAAATTTTGGTGGTAATTTGTGGAGTGGCGCGAGCGTCAGGACAGGAAAGAGAGTGGTCAATATGACTCCTATTTTCCTCGTCCTGTTGGTGGCGATCAACCCAATAATCGCGCAGAATCATGGTGAGTAAATAAATATATCACAAAAAAAAAAATCACCGTTCGTACTGACTCTGAATCCTGGAGGAAATCAGCGTTTCCCTTGATCCTGTGTGGACACAACCGCGAGTGCTTTTGGTGAAACTTGAGAGAATTTGGAACTCTCCATGTTGTGGCTTGAGTGACAGAACTTTAATAGACTGAACACTGTAGTGGTTAATGACAGCCACTGTACACCAGGGATTATCAATGGGTTACGTTTGCAATGATTATTCTCAGTTTTGATACATTTAGCTTTATGTTATAACTGAGAGGCAAAAAATATATATATCCAGGACAGAAGAGATGAGTTTGTGAGCTTTTGAAGTATCGGGAGTTCGTGGAGTCATCATTATCACCCGGTCACGTCGGTTTGCTCCCATAGATTCCTAAGTATCAAACTTTGAGAAGATCAAAAGATTTTGGAGATCTTTGGTAGGATATAAGAAAAAAGTCACGTAGGAGAGTTTGGAAATCTTTGGACAATGTACTTTGTGCCTTCTCAGATTATAGTTACCAGTCCCTTATTATCATCTTCAAAAAGCTCAGGACAGAATAAAAAGTGAGGCTGAAATTGTACCCATTCGGCTGTGGAAGAAGAATTGATATTCTTGTATTATACGAGAACTATCTGCTCGATTAAATTTGGATGTCCTTAAGATGTGAATTACTATATATTGTCCATCGCTTTCCAAAATTTTTATAAGAGAAAAACCATTGAATAATTATTGATGTGCACATTTACCTGAATTTAATAATCATAATATTGGTTTTTTCTCACAGAGATACGAAAAGTCTCGATGGATACTAGATACCATAACCAGTGCTAGGTCATGAAACAATTAGGGGGATCCACAATATGAAATAATGTATTTTCGTTGAACGATTGACATGCAATCAATAATATCAGAGTGAATAATTACAGCTAATCAATAATAAGTTTAGCAGGCATGACTGCCGGGGTTATCAGTGTAAAAGATTTCCATTTGAATATCTTTCAATTTCTGAATTATCTCCCGGGCGAAACGCAGATTTGATCATTTTCTGAATGTCCTACGATAGCCATACTTCAAAAGCTCATAACTTCAAACGAACTGACAACATTAGTATCATCATTAATTTATCATTTCTGAGATGGGTGAACTGTCCGAACTTGGCAAACGTGAGAGTTTGAATGTGTGCTCTAGTGGACTCTAAGACGAACTAGACAAACTGACTTGTTTGACACTCTCAAGTCTCAGATAATTAACAAAGCTATTAATTAATGATAAGGGTAGTTACTCGTAATGGAAAGGTACCCAATTATGTAGAGTTTACATCGTTGTAGGTTATAAATATGATTATATTAGTATTTCATAGCTAAAGGGAGATTCCAGAACATTGGGACGTAAGGTAAGACTAATCAGTAAATTATGAATTTATCAGAAAAACCGAAAATATAATGTGGCTATAAAACGTCAAACTCGGCGTGTACCGAACACCGATAGTAAAAACCGCTAATGATGGTTTTTTGCATGACTAACCTTGCGTTATTCAACTTCTTTTCCTGATCTTCTTATTCATTCAACCTGAAACAAGTGACAGCTTCTCTTGTATCGATTCATAAAAACCCGGAAAACATACCTTGAATAGCCTCAGGTTAGCGAAGCAAAGAACAATGTCATAAAGTTGACAGTTGTAGTTGCGGTTGAATGGGGTATTGATATGTTCCGTGTCGTTCTCTTAGTACATCTGGAGAGATAATGGAGAAAAAAATGGCCTTACTGACGCGTTTCTTCACTTTCTCTTCTCAATTTCATACACTTCAATATGAAGAAAAAACTGTTTATTTATAAACTGAACCAAACTCGCAATATTCTCAAGTAATTCCGGGTTAAAAATATTTCGCCTTTTCCTAATTTTTAATGAAGAATAATTGAACAGCCCCAGATATTCGGTTTGAATATCCCCTTTTGCCTATAAAGATAATCGAATTTCGATGTTATCTGTTTTGAAGCGATTGGAAGAGAGAAACCTCGATTGCGTTCGATTATGTATCATCTCATAATTTCGGTAAAATCTAAATTGCCCCAGCTATTTCATTCAATGAACAGACAAAGCTTCCACTTTACATGAATGCGGATATGATTAGTGAGATCTCCGTAATGATATTATTAGCATAGGGGCATTCTCCGCATGTGATCGTTAGCAATAGCCATAAATGATTTGAAACTGCCATAATAACTAATTAGAATAATTGCCATTTTTTTTTCACGTGAAGAATTTAGCTCATAACGCAGGACATTGAATCGCAACTGAATTAATTGATCTGTGATCAGCTATTACGCCCGAGGGGTTATCCATTGCCCCACTACCGATCCACATTGCCTTGATGATGTATCCCATCAGAATTTCAGTTGATTAATTATGAGAATCCATAATCCTAATTCTATATCCCATCAGTGCTATCTCTCCACGGATTTTGAAGCGAGGGTGTTAGGCATTCGGTGGGAAAATCATTAGCTAGTGCATCATTATATTGATCTTAAAATATCTCGTGACGTTGTTGATCGAGTTTCAACTTCAAACAAATTAAATATTGTTATTTAGTATCAATTCTCGGAGATAAAGTGAATTGTTACGTTTTTCACATCGGTCGGTAAATCCTCCCGTGAAATATATTCGACGCGACAGAAGGATAACTTCATTATTCATCGGGGAAATTAATTCACGGAGAATCGCTTTAGCTCTCGTAGTGCTTTTTCCCTCATCCATTTTCCACCTTCCCTTGATCTCTCTACGGATTCTACGTTGACGCTCAGCAGTCGGCATCGATATCTCCTGCGGTTGTCGCGCTTTCATAGAGGAAAGGTTGTCTGTATAGTCTAGCTCGTTGAACGGTAGTGGGAAAATGGGTCTGGGTAAGGGCAGAGTATCTGCAAAAGCACGGAGAGGGGTTCATAGGCGATGCAAATTTCTTCACGGTCTGCGTCGAGCGCAGCCATGGCCGAGGTCTGTTTGAAGATTTCCTCAGAGGCTTTGAAATCCTATATAAAAAAGAAGCAGAGAGAAAGGATAGCGCTGGGAATGTAAAAAAGATATATATATAAAGAGGAGAAAACGACAAACAACCGCACAATTTTTTTTTTATCCTTTCAGCAAATTTAGGATTCAGAGGAAAAACTTGACGTCATTCACATCTCGTTAAATTTTAAAAATCTCACTAGAAATCGTGGAATTAGTTAGTTCTGTCGGTAGTCAGAAGGCATTTCCTTGACTTTGAAGGATTTCGTATAGTGTAGTAATATTCGTAGGTAAGTGGAATCAACATCGTTGATGGGCTCAGGAAAAAATCATTGAGTGATTGGTGTATTTCGGGAAAAATCGTGAAATAACGGAGCGATGAAGCGCAGTTGAATTCATCCAGTGACTTCATGGTCCACTGTACCACTGGCTCCCACCCATTTTAATACCCGGTCAAATGTAGAGAAACGTGCTGAGAGAGAAAAGCGTTTGGCGGTTATAAAATGAAAAAGTTACTGACGTTTTATGGCAATTCCCAACGGCTGGACTCTCACCGTCCTCTCAAAGTACGATCCAAGCTTACCCCTTGCTTCTGCCAACTATTGAACGAGCTTCACCACGCGAGCTTATCCGTTAGTCTGAACTTCTAGATGTTGATAGCAACCTTTGTCATGAGATCAGCTGACCAAAATTCTCATAAAAACGATCGGGCATTTAATTAATTAGTCCAATG
Organism: Diachasmimorpha longicaudata; assembly: GCF_034640455.1. Taxonomy (NCBI): domain Eukaryota; kingdom Metazoa; phylum Arthropoda; class Insecta; order Hymenoptera; family Braconidae; genus Diachasmimorpha; species Diachasmimorpha longicaudata. Next base: position 5,960,343 of record NC_087231.1, on the reverse strand, counting down.
TATCAGCATGATTAGTCTCACTGAAGTCATTGCAATCTAGGCTTCTTATTTATTTTCGAGTCGGAGTTAATGATGCGATGTTGCTCTAACCAACGAGGTATTCTCGATGTACCAGCGTTGGTCGATTTAACAGCTAATCGTTGTACTCTTGTATTGATCTCCAATGGAAGTAATCTCTGTAGTCGTTTGGAACGTTCCCAGAAAATAGGGTAAAAATCAGGAAAGTCCAGAGTTAAAATTTCGGAATTTCACACAGAGTTTGCGCAAATTTGCCGGACGTTACGAAATGTTTGAGTAATTATAATAATATCTCATAAATATGAGATTTTTAAAACAGAATTAAAGTGTTTTAACAATTTATTAGGTACGAAGTCTTTCTGGATTTAATGTTTTCATTGCTTTTTGGACTCAAGAAGGGCTCCACTAGTTAATCAACCCTTTACCTGTTTCTCTAACAATAACTGTTGCAAAGTAGTGTAAATATTCAAATTGATGTTAACAATATTTTCTCAGGGATTTCAGGTACTCAGACTAATGAGAAAAACTATCTGATACTTTTCGGTATTATTTCATCGATTTTAGAACAATAGGCATTAATCCACGGTTGGTCAGGAAGAGAACTGAAGATGGCCGGTCTGCAGCTTTACTATTACTACTGGGTCGCATTAATCCTTCGAGGTGGAAAGCGTAGTAAAGCGTAGTGAGACGCTCGAGTGGGGACGTCGACATTGCGCTTTGACGGACATAGAGGGGAGGATTCGGGAATTCGCCTTAGAGGGTTAATATCGTAAATCCGTCGAATCGTCTCGCCGAAGGTCGTAATTTATGAAGGACCAAAGTGCAATTCCCTGTTGCGCTTGAACTCAAGTTCAATCCTCATCAAACATGCATACACCAAACCATTTCCATGTATTGTAATTGCTGGGAAAGTTCAGGCATTTGATAAGTGCACATTGAATGACAGATGTAATTAGAGATGAACTCGTATTTTATGGGGAAATCGAACGAGTTTTTCCCGCAATTTCATTGGGAGACATTCAAAATGTCGGACGTTATTGTTACCCATCTCAAACATGGGGGATGAAACATCCACTGATAGGACACCTTTTAGGGCAGCTTTATTTGCGTCAGCATTTAATTTTTAACTTTCAAATGAAAATGATTTTGTGGGGTTGGTCAGTTGTCTCCTGTTAAGATACATTTGATTGGAAATATTATTTTTACCACACGTCAGAAAAATACCTGAATATGTCCAAATTAACCAGTTCAGTTTCCATAAATTGTCGTCTGATTTTTTTACGCTCTCATGATTTTATTTTTACTGCAAGAATTTCCTGAGGGTTCGATCCAGGTGACCTCAAAATTCAGTCGGATATTCCTGGAGATTTCGTTCATTACTTATCCTGCTATCCGCCATTGGTCTTCTCGAATCCACATGATTTGACGGTTGATTTTGAACTTATGGATTATTCAATTTATCATTCGTTGGATGAAAAACTATGAGTTCATCAATAATTCACAAACTTTTTATTTATCGTGAAAATATATTCTGAAGATTATCACATTTCATCACCACGTCAAGTCAGAAAGTCGTCCCTGTCTGTCGTCACAAGATCAATTGTCTGCGCTCATGGGAAGTTTGATAAAATATTTTGTATTAACTCCGTGATCGATCCTTTGACAAATATTACCAAAAACTACTCTCACGAAGAATAGGTCGAAGTTAGAGGAGATAACAGAGTTCAGGTTACAAAGTCACACATCAGGTTGTAGGGCAGGAGTAAATTTTGATTCTTCATGAGCGATTGAACTGAATACTTATCGATTGGCAATTTGCAAGGGACAGACATCCAGTAAAAGGCAGGTTAAAGTCACAGAATCGATTGCAGTCCGTATTCACAATCTCCTGTTCCACATAGGGGCGTTATAATTTGCAATAAACGCCGTAATAGACATACCTGTTCACCTGAGGGAATAATGTCAGGGTAATTTTCATGATAAAAATACTGCGCTAGATCCGTCTCTCCCAAGAGCATTGTCTGACCCTATTATATGTCATCCATTTTTATTTACAAATCTTATCTGAAGGTTTAACGATATTTCAGAGCAAAAATAACTGTTTTAATTTCACGTGCTTTTAACAGACATTTTATCAACATTGTTTAACATGTTAATGAGGTAAAACATAAGCGAAAATTTCTTTGTTAACGGTTTTTTTGTGAGCTATAACTGTTTAATGATGGAATCCTTCCAAATTATCGGTCGATAACTAGACGAATTAGTAATTTATCACCTGACATCCACTATTTTATCTGATTGGCCCTAAAAATTGCGATTCAACCGAGTGAAGCGATTGATCGGGCCTAATAACATAATTATCATTTTCGATATTTATTTTAATTAATGGGAAATTCAAATAGCCTGAATATTCGATTTCTGATTTATCAATAACTGTTTCAATTATCCACAACTTCGACTTGTAAATCACTTTTTTTGTGGTACCTCTGTAAGGACAGCAGTCAAGAATGAAGATCTTTACATTTCCTTTATTCTCATTCTTGTCTCTCTGGAAAGTTTTCCTATCAAAAACCACGAGAAGTGAAATGCTCGACAAAATAAAAGACCTAACATCGTTGATTGTCGCTGGATGGTAGGTAACAACGGAAAATCGAAAACGGCGACCTGAGACCACTGGAACCTCCAAATCGTTTCGCGTTACGAGAATCCAATTCCGGGAAAGATTAGATCCAAGTTCTAATAGAACCAACGACGAGAAACGAGAGTTCACGCGATTTCCTATCCTTGAAAGCTGGTAACTTGCCGCCCACTCCCACCAATTCTACACATCTTTTCTTCTTTCTGTCCTTCTAGTTGCTCTGGCGTTCAGCCGTAACGTTTTTGTGGTTCTAATTCTCAATAATGGTATAGCAAAGGTAAAATAACGGTCGTGGAGATGCAGATGTACAAAAAATCAGTAATGATCCGAACAATCGATTCTGTTCAATTATGATAATTATTATTATGTTGTCTGTGGCGTGTAATTACCGCTCGTCGGCCTTCAGTCCCCCATCGTAATGAATAATGTAAATTCCCGAAATAATAATCATCGGAATGAATAATGTAATTCCACTCGTCTATTTTACAAATGGGAATTGAAATGTGAAGAGGTAAAAAGTTGTCAATGAACTCTCAGTTATTATAATTTTGGCTGTTCTTCCGTTCCATAATCTCCCACCTGTTCATGGCTTTAGCTTCCCGGAATCGTCAAGTTAATGTTATCAAGGGAAAAATCGATTTTTCCTCACATTTACATGTCCGGCACATTTTCAGTGCATTTTTAAATTGCGAAACTGCCTGAGCCATTGAATAGCGATAAAACGCGAAAATCGTTAATTTTTTCACGACAATCCGGTCGATACTTTAGTAGAACAATAAAATAAATGTGAATTTGGGCTGATATATGAGTATACATACATGTACTATAGGTTGGAGCTATTGAATATTTCCGTGACCCAATAAAAGCACCTCCAAAGGTTCGTGAGGAAGTTCTTCAGTTTCTCAAAAAGTAAAATCGAGAAAATTTTCTCAAAATAATTTCTCGGAGACGGATAAATCATCCATGACGCACTCAATACATCTTTATAACACTTATTGTTAGTCCTGATTTCGTTGTGGATAAAATTGGTCCTCTGGTGCTTCAATCTCTCCGAAAATATCTCGCGAAAGAAAATATCGTGAAAAAAAACCGTCACCGATTTCTCCTGGATGGACAGCGAGATCAAGGGCGTTGATGACGCAATTGCCTTCGTGTAGCGTACCACTGATTGTATTTCGGATGAAAATGATATTTATAAGTCTCCGGCGAAATTGTTCGTCATTCCACTCTTATCGCAGTCTACAATCATGTTTCTTCCTACGAAAATTCAATTCCAAAATAAAGGACCCAAGTTGCGGAGCTTGCGCTGACCAAAAAAACGTCAAAAAATTATTTTGCTGTGCACAGCAGTTCCCTTTGTATCCCTGAAAAATCTAGTATTGATAAACTATTATTAACCTTATCAATCTCCCAATTACCGGGTCCTCAATACAATTTCATCCGCCATTTCCCGTGAAAATGCCGGATGAAATAATCCCACTTCAAATATTTTAATGACCGATAAAAATAACCTCACACCATTCACTCAAACAAATATAAATTCTCCAAAAAGATTTAACATCAAAAATCTCCATTATTCTCCCGATTTTTAAACAGTCGAGGATTTTCATCAACGAATAACGAATACCGCATGGATTAGTGCAATGAGTTATGTGGCCACGATTATCGGAGCGCCGAGTGATTGGATAATCGATATTGAAGTTCACACCCCAACTGCTTTGGTAAATTCTGTTCATTCATGCTTGGTTGGAATGAGCTGACGAGGCACGGACGTGGCTCTCAGTCTCTGAGCCAACCTATCAGCATTTATATTGAAGCACATGCCTAGCATTGCTGTCCGCGCACTCATATTCACTAGTTTTTTTTTATTCAACCTTCAATTGTAAAGTCCTTATCAGTTGCACATTGTACTCCCACCACAATGTTTTGAAGAACAAGTGGAGGAAACCGGAAGTGCCATCACTACTATTGTAACACGAACCTGTTCTCCGGATTCTTCCCAACCGCTCCAGAAACTCTGAAACAGTCGGGGAGAGCCGGTGAATACCATAAAGGAGTAAACGTGCATGTCTGACCTTTCGAGAATATTCAGCTCTTTTTTTTTCCTCTCTACGCACGCACGAGAATTCAAGCTTGATACCTCGGGTTATCCCCAGGGAATCGTGTAACCCTCAATAAAAATTCCCTTCCGTCGTATGTACCCTCTCGTTTCCCTTTTCTCATCTAAAAACGTAAGAAAACGATCGTCGATCCAGTCCACGTTGTCCTGTAGTTTTTTTTCTCTCCTCGTTGTTTCGTGCAATACCAGAGGCCCAGGAATTTTCCTCCCCCAATTAAACGACGACCCTCTCACTGTCCCCTCCACTCACAATCGTGGACATTTGGATTTTTGCCAGAGCTAAATTCGCTGGAAAATTGAATCACTGGCTATCGCTCGTTCATTTACGTGGTTGATAATGATATCACATATCGCAGGGGTCATTTATTCCAAATCGTGATATTCAGTTGTACATTCACAGGGAGCAAAAGACACGGGGGTTGCACACCTTAACGCCAACTATCGTCTGATAATTGGGGGCTCTACCCCTAGGGCATTTTGCCAGAGTATACGTTAACGGTTGTTTAGATTGGCGACAATAATAACATTAATAATGGGTTAACCCAACACAGTAGTATGCCTGTATTGTGATTCCTCGTTTCACTCCCTGTTTACCCCCTTCATCCCCCTTCCTGTGTCCTTACCGTATATGTGTTAACACACGATGTACAATGATACGATACTTCGGCTACCACATACACGGAAATGCAAGACAACACCGGTCATGAAGGTGGGGTAGGGGGTTGGAGGGAAGGGTAGGAACAACTCGCAAGACGACAGGAATAGCCTGTGTTTATATTTGCCCAGTGCGAAAGTGTGCGGGAAATGTGGTTGACCTCCGTTGGAGACCCTGTTAGGAGAATTGTTGTAAAGATACTTAGGAGATATACACTGATACAACTCGGCAAAGAGGGGACAGACGTGAATGCAGGGGATTATAGATCATAATGGAGAATGTAATAGTAATACTGGTACATGGAATAATAATTCATGTTCCTTACCTTTGTTGGATGTATTCGTATAGTGGTGGTAGTTTGGATCCTTGCAGTTTCGAATATGCCGTTATAACTTCAGTTATTAATTCAAAAGTCGGGGCAGAAAGAGACATTTATTTTATACTTGTGAATATATGCTGTTTCGGAGTGGATACGACGTGTCATGACTCGAGGGAGTTATTTGGAGGCGGAATTGGTGGAGATAAAATGTAATAGAAAATTACACTGATAATGCGGTAAAATTGGGCCATTTTGACGTACGCGGGGGGAGAATTCTGGCGCCAGGGGTGACGATTTTTATTTAGAGTGATAAATTCTGGGATTTAATGGGCAGTTGTTTGTGGGCTAGTTCGTGAATTTTTCTGGGATTTTTCCTATGTTTCTAAGGAAGTTTTTAGCTGAAATAATTTGTTTTTATTTGTCGTGACGAAAAAGGCTGCGTAGTCAACTATTAGTTGGGATTGATAGTTATCTTGTGTTGATTATTTATTTTTATTCACGGTGCCATTAAGAAACAAATGGCTGACGCTGCGTTGAAATTCATTGCGGTGATTCATCACCTTTTTTTCAGCTTATTGTGCTTTGGGAATATCTGAGTAATACAGCCATTTCTTCAGCTTTTATTCTTTTGTGGCCGACCATCGGAGCTTTAATTTATGTCTCATTTGGTTCCAAGTTTCGAGACTTGTTACAATTATTTTTCATCTAAGATCTACAAACCTGACTTTGCATCTCAAACATCTTGAACTATTGAAAAACATTTTTTTAACCTGAAAGAAAATTGAAATTCAGTTTCCAGTCGGAAATTGATTGAAAATGTTAAAAAATTGCAGCAATTGAATATTAAAACATTTATTCTGATGAACAATGAATTATTCACCTAGAATGCCCAACGTTTCGCTACTATTTTCATTGTTTCAACCAAACTGTCAGAGACCAAATGAATTTTTAAAAGCGTAAGATTCGCAATAAATTATTGCTCCGTCCTCGAATAAATTCCAACGAAGCACTCAAAAAATTGCATCGAAATTTTTATCTCCAAATAATTCCCTCGAGCAACACTCCCAGTATGTCAGATCAATATTGCGTCACCTTGTATACACAATTGTTCACTGACACGGACGAATGATATTTACATAACAGTCAATTTCTCTCGTATAAAAACAACAGCCAATTGTATACGTGTCATTAACTAATGTTTATCAGCCATCGTGAAAATGGAAATTGTGCATTTGTAACGTAACAATTGTTCTTGAAAATTCCACTCGGCTTTCACCTGTCCCAATCACTGAATAAACAACGGCCATTCGCCTTTTTCTCTCTCCCTTTTTCGTTGTTTTAATTACATCTCTATTCTCGTTCACCGGGAAAACTATTACAACGGGTACCACGACCAATCGTTGGAAAGTAGGGTTTGCACCATGAAATAACGTAGTTTTCGAAGTTTAAGAAGGGGCCTGGAACTGTTCAGATAATTGGGAGGACGTGTCGACGGTTAACGACTGGTCCTGGTCTCGTATAAGCCTGTTACACCGATGATAAAATTCCTTGCCGTTGTTGTCCGTTCGTTCATGGTCCCACTGAGACGGTGAAAGAGAATGTTCTCTCATCTTGTGAAGTGGAATCTATGGTTTTCCATTGGATTGAACACGAAGAATACCCCGAAAGGGATCAATAATCCGAATAATATTTTTTTTCCCTCGCTTCAAGACTGCATATAATCTGACACTGTGATATGACTCGGAGCAAGTCTTATGGAATGCTTTGTAGTCAATGAATAGAAGAATGTGAATAACAAGAGTGAAGTATATCTTCTTTTCCTCGGTTTCGGAGAATGGACGCATCTCTTCGTATGATAAAAATTCTACGATTTCATTCACGAGAGATAGCGACTATGAGCTGTCACGCCTGACACAATATCACTTCCTTTTCAGGTCGTCGTAGTCCGAAGGATCGAAGAACTCGGTTTTGCTAATTTATGTGCGTTTCGAATGATATAATTGAATACATTTTCTCATTATAAACTTTCGCAGGGATTAGATTTTTTGATTTTCAAAGACATGTTGGTGTGAACACAATTGATGGCGAATGTACACCTACACTCAGACGCCTGTTCCCGTGATTAAATCATAATTTATAATTATAATCTATCGTTAAAGTGAAACTTGACAGCAAATATCTGGGCGTGATCGAAGCTCGGATGCGTTTTTGAAAATATTTCAGTAAACATCATCATCGACATGACTGAATTTTCCATTCATCGAATGTTACAAAAGTGCATCCCTTCAAAACAGGACGAATCACGGAAAATCAGTGACGTGTCCCTGAAAATCAACCCCATCTCATCACCGAGAAAGCTTTATACCTCTCCGTATTTCCCACGAGACTACTGCAAAAGAATCCAACCAAAGAACATTTGACGTGAACATTCAAATAAAGATTTTATTGTTCTGCGTTTCTACTGATAGTTCCTATGAACACTACAACGGCTCAGCGTTGGGGGTTGGGGTGTTGGGGAGTGATGTCTCATCCGTCGCTCTCGTCGTGTCCTATACTCATCCCATAATTCATCTGCGATTTGATTTTTATGAGATTTTTCGGTGAGCACCTGTTCGGTCCCCTGGGACATGTCTGCCCACATACACATATGTACCCAGTACATATATTTAAAAAAAAAATGACCACAACCATGTGAGTATATTTTCACCAGATAAATTTCCTCTCCGACTTGAATTCTATCGATATATAACGCAAAATGAAAATGAATGACTCTGAAAAATATTGCTTTATGGATTAATGGTGATATAACTCAAATCACAACGATTGAAAAATAGTTTTTCGTATCGAGTTGAAATGATACGAGTGTTAATATAATAAATAGTTTTGTGAGTTGGTTATTTTTCCGAGGATCGATAATTTCAGTGTCCTTTTTTTTTTCATGCACGTGGATATTTCATCGAACGAGTTTCGTATAGAGTGGAACATGAGAAAACTTTGTGAGCCTGCGGATGATCTTGGGATACGAGTTAGGAGCGTTTACCGCGACACCGTTTGCCACCAGTTATCCGACTTCCCGCACCCCCATGGCACCTTCGATTCCTACTCTCGATGTCTCTCCGGAGGATCACAGAGAAAAGGGGAGAGGGTGTATGATGGTGCTAGAGGGACAGGGGAGGGGGGGGGGGGTTGGTTGTCGAAGTAAGAGAAAGTACCAAGTTGCCTTATCTTTTTGTCTTGCGCGTATCCACCCGCATTTCTTCATGCTCCCAGGGGTTACGGATCGAAAGCCTGTAGAACTGCATTCTAGTCGACGTCATCCCCACTCCCCCTTCTCTTTTCTCTCTCTCTTTCTCTCTCATCCCTCTCCTTTCCCCAGATCGCGTATTCTATCGTTTTGACTTCTTTCGAGGTTTTCCGCACTATTTTCTTTCTATGATTCTATACTATTTCTCGTCTTTTATCCCAACCAAGTTGTTTTTCTTTGGTTCTCTTCTTTTGTTTCATCAAGAACAATATTACGACGACATTCTCTTAGTCGGAAAAATACAATTGTCGGTAGATCCTCAGGCCAAGACCATGTGCACGGAGATCGTCTAAAGGATTATGCGTCAGAAGCTGAACATTCTGGTTTCGTCATTCTCCAAATAGTCTCATCGTTCGTGGGTTACGAAGTTGAATTCTAGTCCGGAAATCGAGATACTACTGGTGAAATTGAACCAACTTTTTTTACAGTTGAAGGATAGTATTTCCCGATGGACAATGGATTTGGGAAGTTATCGAAAAGGATGATAGGTTTAACGTAATAATTTATTCCATAAATACAGGAATTTATTGATTTGTAGATGAGATTGATGAGACTGTTAGGAAAATAATGGAATTGCAGGGATAATTGCATATTAATGTTCGGGATAGTCATCACAAGTTTTGGGAAATTATGGAAAACTACTGTTTTAAACGATGGGTGGAGATGGATTTGGAAATTACCGTCTTTTGAATTTAGGACTTGTTTACCAGAATTTAATATTCTTTACTTTTGGCTCCGAAAAATAATCAAAAATACGTTTGTCGTTCACGCCGACACGGACACCTTTTATTTCCGTGAAAATCAATCGTCACATAGTGGAACATAAATGAAAATAAAGGATTCTCTCATGGTTCGAGGATTGGCCTTTTACGATTGTGAAGAACACAATAAAAGCAGCAGTTTTACAGCTACTACGACCACCCCTGCACTATTAATGACCAACCTCCCTGAGTCACTCTTACACTGTGTGGCGGCAACCACGTTTAGATGAATGTGGAAAAGGAGAGAACATTGGCACGTTACTGGCGCTATATTGCTGATGGTTTTCTCGAATTGCTTTTCGAAAGTTACATCGATCGTTTGACCCTCACAGATTTTTTCCATCATAATAATTTCTCCCTTTCAATCATTTTCCCTCACATTAATATACACCACAAATGCATCATCTTTCATCCCCCTCCTCCCCTGTCTTCATCCCCATTTCTAATTTCATTCACGAAAATTAATCTGCCTCGAGTAAAAGATTTTTTTCACCGTATTGTGACTCAAAAAAAACTTGGAGAGTTGCTTTCGTAAGTGGAACCAGATGTATTTCCTCTACTCGTATTGTATAACTTATACCAGTTGCGAGTTTGCTCGGTCTTGAACGATTTTTTTTTGCGTCTCCGTGGCTCAGGCCTTCTTCCTTGTCTCCTCGTCCTTCGAGGCACTCAAGTATCCTGCAAGAGTAGTTTGAGAAATTACATCAATTTATGCGCCAAGGAAAGCACCCGAGTTCTATCTTTCTTTCTCACTCCTTCCCCTCACACTCACGATCTTTCTTCAACGGGGCAAAAAAAAAACAACCTTCCGGCATGAAGCCAGCGGCCGTTACGATCTTCACCAATTTTCTGAAAGCCTCTTTACATAGCCGGCTCGAACTCATTTCTTAAATTTTTTTTCCTATTTTAAGTATTTTTTTTACGTTCTATTAATCCTCCCTTTTATCATGTCAGAGGAGAAAGAATCCACTTGCCAATTTTCCCAGGGGAGCAAATGTTCCACGCCGGGCCATTTAATTACTCAGAAGGTATTTAATATCATCATTATTACCTGAAGGCAATGTTCACAATCACTCTATTTTTTACGTCTATTTTCATATTCCCAATGGATGGAGAGAGCGTTTTTTTGGGGTCTGAGTACCGTTGGCTGTGCGAATCGTGGAAAATATGATGAAAAAAATTTTATTAATTGCCTGCTTAGATATTTTTGACGAGCCATGATTGTATGTTCAGGAGCATAAACCCAAAGAATTTTTTTTCTAATATTTATTCTTTCTCTATTGACAAAATCCTTTAGGTCAAACCTTACTAAAGAATACGTGGTGATCTTGAATTGTATTAATTATACGGTTCTCCAAAATAATCCTGCTAGTAATAACCTCGAGTAAACCTCAATAATTATGAACGCCGCTCATTGACTGTTTCTCATTGTCTATTTCTCCTCTTTAAAATCCACCAATTTTCCCTACGCTCGTGAAAGCTCGTCAACTACTAATTCGTTATCTCTCATAATTTCCTTGAATCAACTCATCGACCGCACACACGGGTTTATGATGAAATCCCGACGTAAAGGATTTCCCAGCAAAGACAGACTGCGATCGACCTGAAACTAGACCACGAACCAGACGGTTATTAATTGTTACAGGTTGGAAGAAGATGAGGAGGGTAGATGGTAAGGGATGGGTTACTTTGATAAATTTACCAACAAACCGTTACATCCACAAACTTCACGTCACTTGCGATGCCAACGTGTTTCCTTTTTTTTTATTCGTTTCCTTTTCATCTCTCTCAGTAATTTTCCCTCGGAATAAAGTGAATTTCTCTCTACGATACGTATATGTGTACGTACGTACACATACAATGTAACCTCGGATCAATCATTCGGTGAAGTGTGTAGCCGAGTGAGGAGCAACCGCGAGAGTGTGTTTTACAGTAATTACAGTATATCTTTTCGACATTGCCTTAGCCACAAGTAACTAGATCGATCGTTGTGGTTCATTCTTCTCCTTTCTTACTGTGCATCAGACCCCGAGAGATTAATTAGCATTATCCGAGTGAATCTTCCGGTGGATAGAGTACAACGAACATCCCTCCTCCATCCCACCCCCCTTCTCATCACCACATGTTACAGATACCAACGTCATTTCTCGGGAGTTTCAAAAAATATTAACACTTAATATATCAGTGTCTCGGTGATTTTCTGACACCTTTTGTCTCTGTAAAAGCCATTATTCACTTTATTCATTCGGTTTAATCTCAGTTTAGGTTAAATTACACCTCGAAAGTCCGGACAACCGAAAGCATTGCCACAGACATTGCTATTTGCTGACATTTAACGAAATACCCAGTTTGGACTGCCAACAACGAGTTCAGGGTAAACCTCGGAGATTTCACTGGATGAGGTGGTACTGGAGAATTGTGAGGAGTGAAGGGGTTGAGAAACAGGAGCTTTGTAGGGGGGGAGAGGAGCTTGTTGCCACTAACATTTGTAAACTAGTTTTTGATAGCATCAGTATGGTGTGGTAGGGACATGGGAAGTTTCCTTCACGTTGCATTTTCCTTCTTCTAGTCTACTCGAAAAATTTTCTCTTTTGTTGCAATTTGCCACCGAGCACTGAGATTTCCAATAACGTGAAAATAACGAACCGACTGTGTGTGGGTGTGGGGGGAGGGGGTGAGGCTATTTTCTCTTGTCGGGGTATTGGTTATAACGTGCAAGTAGGTACGAAATTTTTTAACTAAACAACTTTCTTTAGGTCGAAGTACGATGGAGTTATTTCTTGGTTTTCTCCGAATTGTGTAAATCTTGAGCGAAATTGGGGGAGTAACACTCGAAATAAATGAAATTGTCCTTCGAGGTTGAAGTTTCTTTGGTCGATTCTTTCATTAAGTCGTTTACGCAGCTTCGGAGATTTGGGGAACGGATTTAGTGGAAAAAAATAAGTGTGATAGGAATCATTGCATTAATGTATTTCGATAGATATTTTGTTGGGATGAATATACGGAGATACAACCGGTGGTATATTGAGGTGAAAAGATATTTTGGAACTGTTGCTGATGATGATTTGAAACATTTAAATGTCAGAGAAGTTAATGATGAGACATTGAGGAGCAAATTATTGAGGATTTTGGACCTGAATGAGGTATTTCATTTCAAGTTGAGTTTGAATTCACAGTCGGACATTCAATCGCAATAATTATTTAATTTTCATGAAAGTTCTAACACTTTTCGTGGGTGTGATTGGAAAATTTACTGAATGATATGTACTGAAATGATAAAACTTGGCCTACAGTCCACAAAAGTTGTTCTAGTGAATGTGAATAATTTCCATAGGTTTTCGTATAATTTTTCTGCAACAGAAAATCATTTCTACGGGAACCGTCTGGCCTCGCCGTCCAACTCCCGACTTTCAGACGGAGTATAATCTTTGCATTCCTAGATGTATTTTTTAACCAAAAAAATCGTAAAATATCCTCCAAAAAACAGTATTTTCTCATTGACTCCCATTATCCTCCGCAATTACCATTCGTATACTAAAAAAAATCTCGGAACTCTCGTCGCAAAAAATTCCCCAACAAACAATCCCCTGACAAAACATACCCAAAAAACGATTCCCCAGACAAATCATCCCCTTAGAATTTCGTGCCAGAAATGACGTCTGGGAAAAAAAACCTGCAACCACGTAGCAAAATTTATCCTGATTTTTGAGTTTTTTTTACTCACCTTTTTTTTCAGAATCAGTGTACCAAAATTTTTCGGTCTGTAGAGTAGTTCATTACTAACAATCAATTAAGGTATTTCCGAAATTGAAGTAAGCAAATACATTACGATAAAGCAAACATTACAACCAGTAATTTGCGATTATTGAACAGACACTGAACACAAATCCCCCCCGCCCTCTCCGGGAAATTCTGTTCCAGTTCGTAAGTTTCACTAACTGCGATTATTTTGTTTGTCAAGAGAAATATGGCGGTGTAGAGATTCACATCTAATTGAGCCTGTAAACTCCTCCACAGCTTGACTAGAACTTCATTACTTATGGTTGAACTACCACTTCAAAGATCCGCCAATAACGGCATCGCGCTTCGAGGGAGATAATCGATTATCCACATGAATCACAAACCATAACCGTACCCCGCGTGAAACGACAAATAATTGCATTAACTCGCAAATGCCTGAGAGAAGATTGAAAAAATAATGAAAAACTCATTTTACCATTGAACTGTTATTTCCTATTATTTCCATCTCTTTCATCCCCCAATTTTTAGTCTTTTTTTCTACTCTTTGCATTGAATGCCAGTCTTCTCGCAAAGCGTGATTTATTAGTGGACGCTGTGACACCATGAATAAATAGATAGGTGATCGAAAGCAAAATCCTACGGAAATTGGCATGAATGGTGAGTGAGCGGTTACCAGTAGAATGTTATAGATAGCACTGAGCTTTTCGAATGAAAATACGAGAGAAAAGTGACGAATGAAACAGATGAAAAAAATTAAACTCGCAAATATACTACAGGTCCCCTCAAAGAGTTATATATTAATGGTGAATTAAAGGATCCAACGGGGACATCAAGTTGAAGAATCAATCGATCCACACATCACTAAAAGTTCAGTCATATAAATAAAGTTATTCACAACTCTACACTGCTCACAATAAATGTACTGAGCTGGACTTACGTGCGCGTAGTATTGAATTTTAATAATTAATAACAAGTATTTGATGGACAGGTATTAATATTAAATTCAGTGGTCTAACTTTAAAATCTGGGAATTGATAAAGTATTCAAGTTGTCTCCAATACTTTAATCCATCAGAATTTAACATTAAAGCGATTTTCGACTCTGGTTGGAGTGATTTCAATGGTGGAATAAGCTTATTGATCGTATTTTAACGATGCTTTTCCGGTATTCCTGGGTCATTAAAAATCTCATCCCCCTCTCTTTCTCTCCCTCTCCCCCTCCCCTATACCACCACGATACTGGTATATCGGGCTCATTGATGGGGAATGATGTGGAGGTACGATTTCATTTTCTGGCAATTACGTGAACGCAAATTTCTATGCGTATTTCGTAATTAAAGAGAGAATTGGCTGGACGACGTCAGTATTTGCGCTTACACAAGGGGTCGCTCAATGGGAGGGAGTGAATGAGCAAGTGCTCAAAGGGGAATTGAGGTAACCGGAGTACTCGAAGAGGGAGGCGAACGGAATACTCAGGTTATAAAGATATTGTTCCTTAATAGTAATAATGGTAATGTACTTACAATGCAATATTGTGAAGACTTTTTATGTGGGCAAGTATTGTTCATAAACTATAGTTTATCGCAGTCAAAATAATCGGAGAACCGAATTGTCTCTTTTAGATTGTGATAGTGTTGATAAAAAAAACGATAAATGATTTTATGATTTATTTTTAGAAATAAATATAGCAGAAACCATGAAGGATCAGATTATTTAAAAAATTGTTATTCAATATTTATCGATCTGCCAGTGATATGTTTTCAAAAAAAAATTTTAATACCAGTTTTTTGTGAGATGAAAAATAGTTGAGGGGGGGAGACCTATACCGCCATTTGGCTTATGTTTCGCGTATATACTAGTATTTCATCATTTATTGGCTCCGGAACTCTGTGTTCAGCTAATTGTTTTTTTTTCATTAACTGAAAAATGTTCCAAACATGATCTATGAAAAACCTGGTGACAATCGAAAGAAAAGATCTGTTTTCTAACCACTAATTTTTTCAAGGATAGAAATTGTGTCACTCGCGTAGTTCTGATACATAAATTTGTCTAGAAAATGTTCTGATAAGCATACGATACGCTGAATGATTAGCCGCGACACTGTTAATTAACACGTTAAAACTGAATATCTACAAGAATTTTGATCAACGATCACCCGGAATTACTTCAATCTCCCCCGATAAAGACATGAATCTGTTTATTAAAAAAATGAGGAAAGAGATATCACATCAATCGATCTCACTATATGTAAATCATCCACTCTATATTTATTATTTATTCTATTCCAAAAGAAAGAAATATGAAGGCACAGCGTCACCTGTAATCACACGGTAACCATATTACTCTTGACCAACCATCGCCCTCACTCTGAAAGTAAATAACGAACTTGTTTTACTTTTGTATCCAGCAAAGTCAATTTATCAGATTGATCGGATCAGCGAGAATGGAAAAATAAAAACACGTGAAATGAAATACTAACAAAAAGTCAATAATACACACTGTGGTCCTTTGGTTTATCCCTTTCAAATGTACGTTTCGACTGAGCTAATCGAGCGCGCTAATGTATGCGCCACGTTTTACCAACGCGGAACGATTTTTCTTTTCACTTTCGTGCTACACAGGTTTACCCTCGTGTACATTTACGTGCCAGAGAGCCTTTCTTTGCCTGTTCAGTGCCGCTATTCTTGCATTTATTCTTCATGAACACGCGTTTCAGAAGGTCGTTTGGACGGTGGAGGAGCCAAGTACGAGGGAAAAAAAATTGGCTGAGGGAAAAAAAAATGGTCACAGTAGGGGCAAGACCCAGTAGACAGGTAACTAAGGTGGCTTAGTTCGCATATTGCATAATACACGTACAGTGAGATTGCATCTTGAGGTGTGTATACTGAAACAAGCGAAAATGGCCGGTGTGGTACTATTGAAATGGCCGGGTCGTTCCGGTATACCGTGGAGATGGAGCTTGCTAGGGGAGTGGAGAAGGGGTCAAAAGCTCCACTGCTACACAACAGAATTTGCCCCAACCATCATAACAATTATATGCCTCGTGATTCTGCTTCTATCGTTATTTGTACACACATGAAACGGGAAAAGCTTGAAATTTTCCAACGACGAAGCTTCGCAGCACCCGGGATATTGACGTCCCAAGGGGAAAGGGGGTAAAAAAGTTTGTGATTCCTGTGAGTTGTGAGTCCGGTTTCAACTCTTTTTTTGAGTTTCTAACGTCAATTATCCAACGGAAAATCCCAGAGAAGTTCTTTTACCACTACTTTTACGGTGTGGAGTTAGTTGACGACAAAAAAAAATTGAGGGGATGAAAAAACCGGAAAGAAATTAAATGAAAAAGACTGTCAGTTATAGTATATCCTGTGAGGATACCGTGAGTCATGTTCACTCACTTTCCTCTTTCACTCTTCTGCCCAGAAATCAGTGACTAGTGAATTACACGAAACATTCATTACCGATGTATTCGGTTTTATTGATGGACATTTATTGATTGAAGCCTCTCCATAGTTTCATTTCTCAGATCTTTTTACTAATTTTATCCTGTGATTATCACAAACACCTGTCGTCTTTAGGAAGGTCCTGCTGAATTTGAAGAATAACAATTACTGTCGTTCCATCGTTAATTGCAGTTCTTCTACGTGATAATCGCTATCACCAAAAATTGATGGGAAATTTTTTGAAATTGATGGAACCGGCATCCTGAAAATCAAAAGAATTCTTTTTCTCTACCCTCATCGATCTATACACCATCCAAGATTATAGCTACGCCAACCGGTAGCAGAGCTCCCTCGTAAATACTCTATAAAATTCTAGACAGTTTTACTCAAGGAAATTGATGTTACAACAGTAAATAATGGATTAATCTCACCGCGTTTTATTTCATTCGAAAAAAAAGGCGGGTACAATGTTCATCTGGGGCTTGCGACATTTGCAAGGATTTAACCATTAATACGTCAACGTCCTGTGTCTGCCTGATGAACGGCATTAATTTCCCCCGTTCTCCTCGTGTCTCCAGTGTTTCCTCTTCAGTCATCCCCCTCCTCCACGCTCTCCTTTCAATCTCCCTTAGTCTCTCTTTCCCCCCTTCTCACTACCATTACCCTCACAGAAAGCTCAACGACGATAGCAAGCTCATACCTTCCTACAAACCTCCCCTCCTCCCAACCCCTCCAACGGCCAACTTCTCTTCTTGGCGTCCTCCGCATTCCAACTATGGGGTTAAAGTGTGATTATGCGCTCAGGGCAATAGCTCCATTCCCCTCGGTTTACATTTGCCAGCCAAACGGCCATTCATGGTCTACCAAGCGTCATTTTAGGAAGGAGCATTTATACCTCCAGATGATGTCCTATCACACCCTTTTCACTGCGTTGATACTGGTAACCTCTAGTCCGTCTGAATCATCTGTCTCCATTTCCCCGCAAATCATTTCTCTCCTCGTAATTTTGTACTCACTCTATCTTATCGTGAAATTGTTTCCATCTAACTACGGAAAATACCCTTTTCCAACAATATCCTTATTAGGAAAGTAATGTTACTGTATAAAGCGTAATATTGTACGTGGCCTGTGACCTGAAGTAATTATGTACAGATGGTTGATGGTTTTTATCCACTGAGTACATTCAGAAACTGGATACACTCTCTGCATACACAAAACCGATTATCAAATGAATTTCAAGAATAATAATTTTGTTTATTTTTGTGTGGAGGATGTTGATGAATTGTAGAGTTCAAGTACCTCTCACTGCGGCTAGTTATCCAATTAAACAGAAGCCCATTGCCATTTCCATTGACATGTGACTCCAATTAAATACTAGACTTGCATGACCTTCTCATAATGTTTAACATTTTCGACTATTTTCAAAACATTTATTGCAAATGTTTCACCCAACGTTCATTCCTCATAAATTACCGTATGTTTATTTGATGAGTTTTGTTTCAATTGACTTATGTCATTCACTGAGCCATTCTTTAAGTATTAACAACCAGTCATTTGGTAATATTCAACCCTAGGATCCTTTAATAGTTAACGAATCTCATTTGGAATAAATGAATCGTTCTAGCAATGGGTTTTATTGACTTTTCACTAAAATCCGAAAGTTGATGTCCACTCTCCAAATTACTTTTGAAATTTTCATTTTTCTATCAACTGTCCAATGCCATTCACAGGTTTTCTTGCTTCTCCAATGATTTTCCATTTGTCATTCGCCAGTAAATGGTAAATTATATGCAGAGTAACTGCCATTTCCCAGTAGTTGTTGTTGAGTTAGTGTCCTGGACTTGGCCATAGCAGCCAGATGATCGAAATTGAATTAGGCCTTAGAAGTACTCCTTCCGGATCACTTGGCTGTGCAGGGACTGAGAATCCGTTCAAACTCACTGCTAAAAGCGAATAACTATCCCCAGGGTAAGTTTGATCTCTCGCTCCATGTACATGCTTTCTCCAAGGCACTCCTGTATTACTCCTGTTACCAACTACCAATGAAGATCTCTAGGAGCTCTTCGGCTTTTGCTTCGAGGCGTTAGTCATACTATGGCCCTTCTGAAGCTTGTAACAAGGTGAATAAACTTTGACCGCACGCTAAACTACATAACCAGGGAAACTGTATGATGGTCGCTGATTCGCATGGATTATTCCCTTTCAAGGTTGTGATGGATCACTTTTATTAATACATAATTCATTAATATACGCGGATAATCAAATACTTGCGGCGAATAAACTCCAATTAATTTATTTCATTGGAGTCTTTTCGCGTACGTAATTCAGTCAGTTCAACATAATTTATCGTTAATTCTATTATGTCGCATCAGTCAACACGCGGGAATATATTTAGTAGAGAAATCGTTCCTGGCGTTTGCAACTCCAAAAGGCCTAAGGGCCCTCGGGCGATACTTTTCCCTCAAATTCCATGTTGTGTATTTTTCTGGCTTGAAATTACGTTAAAAATTGAAATCAATTACGATCATTATGAACTATTATTAACTATTAACAAACGACGTTGGGTACGACCAAATGAATATTTGTTAATATTCACTAAATATTTTACGTGTAAAACGAACGTCCAGTTAAACAAAACTATTTAAATATGTATTCGATGGTCATTAATGAACCAACGTTGGGTGAGACCAAATCGTCCCTCGAATCATAAATCATATCAATTTGGGAATAATAACTAATCGTTTCTCTCTTTGTAACCAAGTCCATTCCGCATTGATTTATGATTGAACTGAATTATCCTCTTCCATGTCAATCCAATTAGCTGATCCAATCTGAATTCAGTCATTCTTTCACATCGTATTAATTCTCGTGTGAATATATTTCATACCTCGATTCAAGAGCAGACGATATTGACAGGGGAAGGGAAAAAGGCTCATGACGAAGGTACCCAAAGACAAGGAGAGAGTGACTATAATGGAAGCCACGTTCTCATAAATATTCACAGTGAAATCTACCCGATATTAACAGCGGCCAAAATATACGAGAGTCACGAGACATTGGATTAAGGAGCTTTTACTAAGTGGTACCCCTGCAAGTGGAATATTTGGTGGTGCACCTCATGGGGGGATGAAACAGGAAGGGGCACTTCATTTCACAACTCGATTCCTCCACTTTTCCTTCCTCATCTATATCACGATCAGCGAGGACTTCATGTGAAACTCTCAGGCACAACGTTCACCCTGCACTCGTCGTTCGTAATTAAGTCGTAGATCATACGCGCTATCTCGATCAAAACTGGGTAGCGTAACTTCCGATTCCCCTCCCTGGCCCACCACCCTTGCATACCGCCCTTGTATACTACAGCCACCCGCGAACCAATTACCGTCTCCATTAGCAGAAAATATTGTAGACGTTGTGATAATTAATAGGGGTGAAGTGAGCATCGTGTACTTGAAATATTTGCATTGGAATATTTTTTGTTAAAATCGTCTGTTCAAAGTTGTGAGAAAATAAACAGGGAAATTCAATTTAATGGGCAAAGATATTTTGAACTGGCGGAGCATTGTTGATGGGGCTCAGGGGTGCAGAAGTAAATTAGTAAAAATGTTCCGAAGTTGTTTAGAGGACAGCAAACAGCAGCAAGCTATTCGGTACCATCGTTTCCAACCCTCTGTCTTTATTCGTTTTAGCCACATTCTTTGGTTCTTTTCCAATGCTCTCTTTTCTTTCCACTCTACTTTCTCTGATTCATTCGCCTGAAGAGTCCAGCACAACCCTTTATTCGAAATCTACAATCGTTTTTTTTTCTCTCCCTTCCTATGGTGCCAGTTGTATTTCAACTATTTGTCTCTCTATTTTTCCTCTGATGTTTTCCGCAAATTTTTTTTCCTATTATTTTTGTTCATTTTCTATTCTTTTTCTCCCTCTCGATGTACATCGTTCTTGGCTGAGAATCCCGGACGTCACTGTTTGGCTAGACCAGATCGAGGGAAGCGTGTATTCAGCCAGGAAATTGACTGTTCTATTGAAGTTAAGTAAGGGAGACTGGGGTATAAGGCTTTAGAATTAGGAAAATGAAGGAATGGAAGCTGGGTGGATTGTTCCTACATCATTCGTTTTATTTCAATCTCTCACTTCAGCAAACACTAATGACTTTTCAGCGGGAATATCCCAGGGGATTTGAGATCTTTGGACATCCGGTTTATGTACTCTCATCATCCTGAAGTGTGTGGAATTGAGAGACTAGATCAAATCGTAGACGTCTACTTCCAAGTGTCTGGATATTTTTTATATTTTTTCGATCGAGAACATGGATGTCCTGCATTATTGTTGTTCTCAGGGAAGAATCATTCATCTAGCTTCAGCTCTTCACTAACGTATCGTAAAATATCGTGAGTTCGTTGTTGACCTCACCTTCATCACACCAGGTTTCAAATTTCATATTTTTATAAGTATCCCCATTTGGGTAAATTTCATTTGGATAAATGAAAATGAAATGCTAAAGATCATAATTCTGTATCGCTCGTCGATTACACTTGGAAACGCAGTTTTTTGGCCATTTTTTCCAGTAATTTTTATTGAATTTGTCTCTCCATGTTGAGGATGAAGCGATGAAAGATTGGACATGGTTTGGTCACTGCTGTCTCCTTCCGATAAATTAGAGAGTGAAAGAGTCAAGTGAAAAGACCAGGGTATGTGGTGGCAGCGAAGACAGTGGCTGTAAAGAATCAAGACATAGGATTGTGAAACCGTCTCCAGAACTAGGTTGCTATTGGCATCCGTACTTTTCACCCGTCAGCTGTATACCAAGATCGAATGGGATTTGTCATCTCCTCTCTTTCACTCTGGATTCTTCACAGCAACGTATTACTAATGTCACTCTCCCAATCCCATCGAGGATTGTGCGAAAGTCATGATGACGTCTAGGAAAATTCTGTTCGCGTATTTTCAGGGAAAAATGAGATAAAATCGAATTTACTATTTTAATAGTATTTTTCGTTGAGTTAGAGGTTTTGATTGTGGCAACTGACGGGTCTCATCATTGCTGTCATTTTTATTGCACTCTGTGTAGAGGTTGGATACTCTCCACTCTGTTTGTACAGCTATCTAGAGAAAGTGCAAACAAAGTGGTTAGGTCCGCAGACATGTGATAACACAATGAAATTTCTCGTGTACTTGGACAACACATTGTTCCAACTCTCTCAGGGCCATCTTGTCTTTCATTCGTGAAGTGAAGTTTCATTCTTTTCAGCAGTGGGACCCTTTACTGAATCACATACTTTAGACAGCCTGTTGTACATCGCTTTGGGACATCGTTACACGTCGAGACGAAAAACTACAGAGTTAAAGTTGATAAGGATTTTTTTTTTATTTCGTGTACTTCATTTCTCGCGGCTTAATAAATAAACATCAGTGGATTTGGACATATCAATTTGATAGTCAATATGACTCCCCTCTGAGGCCCGATGTGACTGTTACTTCGCCTCCTTTGGCCCCCGCCTTTTTATCCTTTATTTCTGATTCTCAATTTTTGGGCCTCAATCGGAATTTCCATTTTCTTACGATAAAGTGGGGTGAATTTTTAAAACATGTACGGGTTGAAAAAAAAATGGTACTTAATGAACAGTAGAATTTCAGAATATTCAATTGTATGGAAACTCATCTCTTCATTTATTTGAATTTCTAATTCAATATGAATATTCACCGTCACATTACATAAAATTTTCAG
This sequence comes from Diachasmimorpha longicaudata, assembly GCF_034640455.1. Classification (NCBI taxonomy): domain Eukaryota; kingdom Metazoa; phylum Arthropoda; class Insecta; order Hymenoptera; family Braconidae; genus Diachasmimorpha; species Diachasmimorpha longicaudata. Next base: position 5,937,621 of record NC_087231.1, on the reverse strand, counting down.
TGAAACGAAATTTCTCAATTTTCCCCGTTAAATCATATTCAATTTTACTATCCCTCAAAGTAAATAACTAATCTCCCAACATTTTCTCGTTCTCAATTTATTTTTAGAGGAGAATACAACAAGAATTTACAGTTCTGTTTGAGTTTTTCACGAAGTTCTAAATTTTCAATGCTTCTGTGCCCTAAAATTCCAACGGGATTGCGTTAGCCTAGCGATATCCATATTTCATCTCGGAAAATTCAGGGACATTTCCCTGAAAATCAAGACTGTACTGTGTACACAGCTGTTGAGAAAGGTGGAAATGAATTAGGGAACAATCGTAGATCGAAATTTTCTTTACCCGCGTCAAAAAATTCTGGCTCGCGTTGCTCTCCCAAATCCATTTGTATTTTTTTTCTCATGTTCATTCGCATATATGCCTTCGTATAATACCTCTCTGATGTTCGCATTTAATGCTCCTGTCAGCAGTTCGAGTGTACGTCTCTATCTCTTTGCCCTCTCATGCCTTGACGTTCCCACGCTTGAGAGAGCCCACCGCCTCCGGCGAACTTCCACCCGCTCTCCGCGCTCGGTCGCCGTAATTTTTGCTTTGCCGCACAAGACCCTTTGGTCGGGGATATGTAAAGCCTCCGGTGGTGGTCGGAACGATGGAGTGGTGGACGATGTGTATAGTACAGAACACCACCAGCCCCCCCACATGAGAACAGCTCGTGCTCAACGAACAACTCGGCTATGCGCGTAATCCCTGGGCTTTCAACTTTCTATCTCCCTTTTTTCCCTTCGGGGCCAACGGGGTGTCATACAGTTGGTGATGATAAAAATCTTTTGGCAACGGATTCGTCTCGATGGTGAATGGCAATATGACAATCCGCAGATGTACAGAGATGCTGAAACTAATAACCCAGATGGTGGGTAAAATATTTCTGATGCAGATCTCTCAAAAGTTTTCAAAGTAATGTCTTAAGGAAAAATTATTTGACGCCACGTGGCACCTTTAGATTGATTTTGCATTGGTAATTTCGCCAATTGATTATCGATTGTTCTTCATGATTTCAACATTTAGATATGCGAAAAAAGCTCGTGTGGAATTACTTAAATTTGGTCAGAATTCGCATAACAATTCGCGAAATCCTAATCACCAGTTCCATTGGCCGAGTCCACTAGGAAGGAAATTCTCCAAATATCTCTGAACATCCAAAAAGCCCCGAATATTGTCCTCGAATTTAAAATTCATCCCTTTAATTCACTCATCTCCCACTGACGCCCGATATCTCTCAAATTCACATTTGCAATTTTCAATTACCAAATGCTTTTCGAGCTCCTGGCGAATTGTATCCACAGGATCGTCGTCATACCCGATACAACGAGCAGCTCGAATATAATCAAAATATACAAAAACCCATGGGGGAATTTGAAATAGCTATATAGAGAAACCTATCCACCCACTTGTAATTCCAATTCGGGTCTCTGGATAATTTCAATGCAGCAAGTAATTTCATGTTTTGTCAGACAACTCTAGCTTCTACATGCCAAACAAGGAAAGACACACAAGCCGGACGATACTGGTCTTCTGTTTCTTGCTAGGACACATTCCAGCAAAGCGGATTCACTCAAGCCACAAAACTACTGCAGACTCTGGTCCAGTAAATCACCCTTCCAAGCTACGCCATATGCAATGCTTGAGCATTATGAAATCCCATGTTTTCTTTACTGTCTCTCATACACACAGTGAATATGAGCTTTTACCTCACCATTCTCCCCCAAAATTGCACTGCCCGGAGGACAATATTCCAATGACCACATGCTAATTAACGGCTCGATTACAGAATCGCATGAACGAACGAGCGCTCGCACGACCACTTCCCTGGGTACGTTGAATTCGAATTCACCAAACCCCCGAGAATTGAAGAATCAGCCGAATTCTAATGACTGAGTCGAATCAGTCCGCTCAACATCCCAACAATTTTTTTTTTGCCCACCACTACAGTAGTAGTCGCGGAATTGCTTCAATCGGACGCATTTTGCAGTTGCAAGTCGATTACAGCTTTTCCAGTGTTCGACTCGTACCATTGAAGTTTAAAACTTACCTAACGCGTATAAATCTCCACCGATTTTCGTGGGAAATATATTTGAATGAGTAGGGCCTGAATCGCAGCGACAGATGTTTCTCAAATTTGCTGGCAACATTCAACCCGGATCTCCGGTTCTCGATTTCCCGAATGAGACCTGCACACTTCTTCTCCACCTACTTTTCCTCCGTCTTCCGGTGTTGCGTCTCGATGTCTGCTGCATCCCACCACTTTCGTCGACAGCCGTTCACTGCACCTCGGGAAATATATCCGGTAAATTATGCGGGCGCTCGACGAGACGGCAGGCATCCACCTATCCACATTTCTACCGTTATAACGCCAGAGGTGAACGTCTACCAATATCGCACTCCATATTCTTCGCCCACCCTCGTACTCCCCCATTCGCAACTATTTCTGAATCATTTTGCCAGTCTCAGCGAACCTAGACTGACGGAAGAATTTAGTTAGTGTTACAGGAATATTTTGAATATTAACATCACTCGTTGATCATTCATGATTGGCGATGAGAGAATCGTTTGTTTAATCTTCACAGTGAAGATCATAGTTCGAGTTAATCGAGCCTTGCTTCTGGTGTAGATAAATCAAGCCAAATTAGGTGTGATATTTAAGTAGAAATCTCTATCTTCTGTGGACAAAACACCACAATCTATTTCGATTTAAGAACGACTGTCGGGTTAGGTAATTCCGGAAGCTGTCGAAAAGCTCATTTTCTTTCTGAATGTCATTTTTTTCGAGAACGATTCCTGCGCTTATAATTGTCAGAAATATCGTTAGCCACATTTGGAGGCATCATAGAGATCAATTTAACATCAGTTGATGATGTATAAGGGAACGGAAGTCGGCGAAAAAAGCTCCATCTGAACCAATTACGATTACAATACGGGAAAATGACTCTGATACTTTATTAGAAATTCTTCCTCCATCAAACAAAGGGTGTCCATGATTGAGAGGCATTCTCTCATTTGTATTTTCTCTCTCGGTGAGCTTCTCAAAGGGAAGGAGACGGAAGAAAGGTAAATTAATTTACATCTACCCAGGAAACTCCTCGATTAAAACAATTCATTTGCATGAACTCCAAATAAAACTCACCATCAAGATGAGTACTTAAATATATTAAAAGTTTAATATTTCCACGTAGTGATAATTTCTGAGTGCTCGTGAATGAAGCGTCTCAAGTCAATCGACTGATGTATCTGACGATGTCAGCTATCTTCATGATCAAAAGAAGACATTTCTGTATGAATTGGTGGGTGAGTACTCAAGAGTCGTAGTCACGACATGACCTGGTATGGGATGGATAGAAGAGTTGTTCATTTCATGGGCCGCCAGTTCGTGTCAATCCAATAGGTCCGTGTGATTTTTTTCCCGGAAATTTCTGGTCTACTTGATAGAGATCCATGTGGAGATCTCTGCTGTGGAAAACTACCTCACACTCGAAACGTACGATTCTCTCCACTATTTTTATTTTCTCTGTACCAGATTTTTTTTCTGTATTTTTTGTCTCCATTTCTCTCCCTTTGGCCACCCATTACTGATGTCCCCCTGTCAGTAGATATCCCACAGATGTAGTCTGACTTGATCCCTTTACCATGCTATTTGGTCTTTGTTCGCTCACCAATTCAATTATCAATCAAAAAAAAAAAAAAGCGATCAAAGTGAATTTGATCCACGACAGGACAGTTGATATTGTATACAATCTATCAGTGACCGATCACGCTTTCATTTTGCTGACAACAATGGTTTATCATGGACTTAACGCTGTCCTTGGATTTGTTTTATTCACAAAGCTACTGCTGTCACGTTGTTTCACTGATAAATGATCCGTTGGGTTTGTTTATTTGACCTGTGAGAGGGTAGTAAAAAATTTATTGCAATTGGGTATTGGGTTTGAGGTGAGATGGAGAATAAAACATTGCTTGGGTGAAAAAGATGTGGTATATTGGAATACAGTGTCAGAGTGAAAAAGAAAATCGAAGGCACTTTAAACCTGGTTGGTACTTCGTACGAAACTCAACTCGAGATGTAGACATTGGTAGAAGAATGGTTTCGTGTAGAGGCACTTTGCTTCCAACTCGAAACCTTTTTTAGTCCACTCCTTCGTTTCGTTCAATTCTCCTTTCATTTCTACCTCTTATATCTATTAAGACAACCACTCGTTCTCTCAACGCACTTCTTACATTGCGCGCTTTAATGGTCTTCCTTTCGATGCTTATTTCAATTATTTTTCACATGAGCCATGTATGTCCTTATTGTTGATAATATAAGTACTTTATCAGGCATATTTGTGCCTATAGCCTCTCGCTACACAATTACCTTCGAGTTATTGCATTTCCATGTGCCGAGAAAGATAGAAAATTGTACATTCATGGATAGAGAATATGAAGGAGAATGAGAGGGGGAGAGAGACGTGACAAGAGATGCATTCGTGGCAATAGTCGCGTGACGACTGGCAACTGGCACAAAGCTATTGTTTTCTCGACCCTCGTGCGTTTAGCCGAGTAATTAACGTCCGCCTGGGTAATCGAGCGCTGCACAATGAAAACGTAATCTCAACCGGACCGTCCATCCATTCTATCATGTTCATGATGAGCAATAATCCGAGAAGGCAATAAAATACTGTTCAATTTATAATTAATATGAATTTCAATGAGTCTCATGGATTGAATTCAACTGAATTTTCACTGGCTCAGCGAAACGAAAGTTTTGATTTTCAAAATTACATCGTTCGGTTAATCATGAAAAATAGTTTAGTGCAACTACTGTTTGAATGTCCACAAAGTGCTAACTGTGTTCCCGATAGTAGAATGAACTTGTTCCCCATCCTCACCAATTTCAATTAATTACCATCAGTTTGATAGATTACCAATGAATTGACGAAACTTTTTCATAATCATATACGTTTGAACATCAAGCTCCCGTGTATAATACATTATAACATCACTATGAAATATGAAATACTATTCTGAAGAATCTGTATATAGTACACAGTCGAGTGCACGCTTTATAATGCACCTGGGTCCGTTAATCCAACGTAAAGTTTGCGCCATGAAGCTCACCTTATTGGATGGTTGAGAGCCGCCAAACTTAGCGATGTGAGAGTACTGCAAAATCCATGGGGTTTCTCATGTGGCAGAGGCAGGTTTCAGTGTAGACATTGAGAGGGTTTAGAATAGCAACGGCAAAGGAAGGAACGGAAGGATGAGAGAGGGTGAGTGAGGGGATGAAGAAAAGGCCGGGCTACCTCCATCAAGTATTAAAAGTTCTCAAATCGACGCTGCAGTAAAGGAAAGAAGAATAGCCGACACCTGCAGTGAGATTCTATACCATTAGACATTCTGCAATATTCCCGTTCGTATTCTGATCTCTCTTTTACTTTTCATCTCTGGCCCTTTACACCATTCTTCGGAACAAATGGCCCAGAGTTATGCAACAACTTCACAAATCACTGTGCTTTCCGTCTTTTGAGTTGCCATTGTAATGAAAAATTCAGGGAGACGCACCATTGAATTTTTCTTTATGAGTTTTTTAATGTAGGATCAATCTTTGTATTTTTTTTTTACAAGGACAAAGGGAAACAGGAGCAGTATAGGAATACACTCGTCGGTCATTCTGGAAGAAAGTGGACACGGTTAGACGATGGCTCTCCTGGTCAACGGGGAGCTGTGTACCCTGGCTTTATTGCCTTCTGAACTCGTTCCGTCGCCGCACTCATCCCTCCACCCCCTCATTCCCCCTGTCCACACTGACAACTCTCCACTATCCCAGTTTCACTGCCGCCATACAATCCTGTAAAGTTTCACATTTTATCACTGTTGCAAAGATATTTAATTTTTGTTCGGGGAGCGCCTTTACGGCGATCGCCATTTTCTCTCTCGAAGGGATTCACGAGAATGGGATAGGTTGAGAAGTAGGTGGGTGAGGGTGAAGAGCATAAAAATTATACTCTCTTGGCTCCCCGTGTACTTTCAGTATTATAGTTTATCGATAACCAATTAATTAAACTGCTAGAGCAATCAGATGACAGTGCTGTCCGAGTTTTCCATCTCATCCCTCGGGATTTGACTCCAACGAGTGGTTTTGAGTAAAAAAAAAATATTGATTATGAGTCGGCGCTCTCAACGGACTCCTACCATAGTCAAGAAAATCAATAGTAACTTCAGTAGTGCATTGCGTGCAGTTAAATGAGCAAGAAATTAATATTCTCCTATGGTCACTGGAGTATAGGTACAGAGTGAAGTAGTGGTGTATATTGTTGAGTTAAATAAAGACGACAGAGATGAAAAGATTAAATAATACATCAACATATATGGTAGAATGGAAGAGTCCCTGTCCTCTTCGATTAAACTCACTGAATGTGAGGGTGTAACGACAAATGTAGAGGTGCACACCTGGACAAATATGAGAATTCCGGAAAATTTACATTATTCATGGAAAACGAAATATTATTACAGGACTGCTTTTATTATTCAGCTGTCTTTTGTAAAGCCCAAGGAGTGTTGGTGTTATGAGAGACTCCCCTCTCACCCCCTCCTTTTTATCGCTAGCAATTTTCTCACCAACCTTGGTGAACGAGAACAAACGTCTGCTTCAACTTTGGACGAAGAACTTGGTGGAGTTTTCCCTTAAAGCGTGAAATCTCTCATTCCGGAGAATCCAGAGCAACTGAAGATCCCCAAGAATCCTTTCATCATCGATCTATCTAACGATCTCCCTTTAATCATCACAATTGGAATTACAGTGGTTGGGTAACAATCCAGGGGAATGAGGAAACTATAAGAGAATTCATTACAAAGGAACACAAAAAAAAAAAGTACTGAACTAGATGGAAGAATTTACGGTGGATGAGGGAAGAGAAACAGAAGAGGATGGAAGAGAGAAAATGCGTTTGGGAATTTGGAACGACAGGATAGAAATTGTCTCTCGGTGCAAGGTGTCCACAAGATAGAGATGCTGAGATTCTCGACTCATATCCAACCCTCCCCCTACCTCGAGTGAACCGCCCGTGGGGTTTTGAAGAGAGCGACAGGACTACACTCGCAATTTAATGGCAATCAGAGCCACGAAGGTTTTGTGGCTGCCATGGGAGATTCTAGATGCAACATTTATTCACTGCCATACAGAAGATTCATAAGTTCATCCTAACGTTCGTTCTGGCTTTCAGGAAAGAAAAAAAAAACGAATTTATTTTTCCATTCTCCATGCAGTTTTACCATATCCAATCTAATTAAGTGCTTGACAGAGCTGAAGGGAGAAAAAGCTTTAAATCCCCGAGTACAATTTTTGTTGTATGCAAATTATAGAAATGTCGACGGAGAAAAACCTATTGCTGAGGGCTTTCAACATTGTTGAAAATCTTCGAAAACATATTTTTCATGGAGAAATAACATTTTGCATTCTCCACGCTGGATCAGGGTGACTGACGTATTATCAAAAAAACTTGTAATATCCCCCAGACCTGACTGCTGGTGCGCCCGCTGAGACTGACTCCCTCATATTCCAGACCGTCTTTCTCAATACCCTCGTTTCAGTCTCTCTGATCTCTCACGTTCACCCTCACTGCGACATTCAAGTGACATATCTTGCTATTTTCAATAGTCTTTGGGGCTATTGAGAAAATGTCTGTAATCACACCCTTCTATGCACATGTTTTTGTCTTTTTACTTCGGAATATTTCTTTAATGTCCTCTATTTTTCGTCATCGAACCTCTGAACCGCATTGAAAAAATCAGGAAAAGTATCAGCAGAATTTTGTTCAACTATGAAATCAGCAGAATACTTAACGAATTACAATTGGTAAAAATTCCGAGTATGTCTTACGGTGTGCGACTTGCAACTGCAGCAGCTTCTTGAATATTCCTAAAAATCAGAATAGTGTGGGAAAATTCACGTGAGTTATCCATTTTTATTCAATTATTTAATTATCCTTTGACAATCAGTACAGAATAGAGAGCTTATGTTAAATATCCTCTCAAATTTCCGATCGATTGGAATTCTATCATAATTTGTCACTGAATATTTATGATAGCATTGAATTTTCACTGAAGTCTACAATTTCATGGTCCTTCTTTCCCCCATATCGCTATCAGTGCCACTCTCCACCAAATTACCAGTCGAGCGGACATACACTGAAAAAAAAACTAATTCACCCATCGATTGATATTTTTGACAGAAGGAAATATCTTTTTGAGTTCAGTCCCAGACATTAGTTATTCAGAACGATCCAATTAGCACCTTGCATTTGCATTTAACAAGAAAACTCTCTCCATTCGTCGTAAAATTTACCGAAATTTTTCAACTTCTCGCAAGTGAAATAAATTGAAATATGTCCCATCATTGAAATATTTGCCAATCATCACTAAATCGTTATCCAAATGTTTATCGACCAATTATCTTCTGGTCTATCCTTTCAATGACATATCATAATTAATATATTCTCAAAAAAACTAATTATTACACGTGTGCGAAAAAAGACACGACTCATTTGAATATTATTCTCTATTTGTTCTCTATGAAATTGCATAACAGATATTCTCCTTCGGTATCAGGTCAAGCATCAAGATTTGACCCGCCTCCCTTCTCTTCTCGCCTCCTTTCTATATAAATGGTGGCATTATGACCCAGACGACGCCATAACTCTGACGACGTCGTCGAGGAGGTTGCGCTTCAGCTTTCAATATTTCAAACACTTATCGTTTACAGTTTTCCATCTCTCTTTTCTTCCCATTTCCAGTTCAGCTGGAAGAGAGAAAGGCCAGGGGGCGGGGGGGCAGACAGCCCGAGAGGGCAATGGCGAACTGCTGGAGGGCCGTAGGCAGGTGACCCCCCGCGTGCCACCCCAACATTCTGTCCCTCTTCCACTTCCTCCCTCACAACCTCGTTTACTCCTTTTTTCCCCCTCCTTCAATGCGCTTTTCACGTTCCACTCTCTCCATGCAGTATCGTATAATAGTCGCATTTATATCATCCCCGACCCGATGGTTTTGACTTTATAATTTAATGTGGAGTATCTGAAAGGGTTGCAATGGAGTACGCCGCTAGAATAGGGACCGTAGAAGTTAAATTATGTGAGTGAGTATCTGATTTTGGCCTCGAGACGAGGGCCTCTTCACGGATGAATTGAGCCTGATCGCGTTTATATATTACCGGAGTTGGTATTCCTGTGGGTATGCATATATATACGTGGAAAATGCGGAAAATTAAAGTGTCCAGGACGATGGGCGACTGCGGCAAAGGATTCTGATATGATTTTTTCATCCCCTGAATATGATGTATTGATCTATGGTTTCAAATGTCAAAATAGCGCACTCCCATTTGACCCGGATTTTATTTATATTATTTTCCGTTATTTTTTTTTTTTAATTCTGCGCTCCTCCTCGTATCTCTTGCTTCAAAAACACCAGGCGGTCCGAACGTGAAGAAGCCCACTGCGTCATTGAACGTGCCCACGATTTCTATACCACAGTATACATGTATATGTATGTATATATTATACACGACTCGTTATAGTGGTGCAGCGTGTGGAATACTATACGAAATACTGGCACACCAGCACCCTACGTTGGGTTATAGATATGCCAAGAATGGTTGCACCCTTGGGGATGGGTAGTATCATTGTAGGGTGGGACAGGGTGAAGGGGGGTTTAGTGTCAGTATGCGACTATGTGATACTTTGAAAATGTATGCAACTACCCACCATTCCAGAAGGACTCTGACTGCCTCTGGTGGGAGCACCTCACTAGCTGGCTTTCTATGTATTTTACACGTATAACCTAAATATACGGATATTTTATATTGCCTTCTTTTTCCAAGTTTTACCTCCTATAAATACAGGAGACGGAGAACGAAATTGCCATGCAACGGGGGAACGAGAAGGTGGTTAAAAATGTATAAAAATACATATTAGTGACACTAGAATATTTTATTTCGGGGCTTGAAGGAACAAATGGCTTGGAGATTCACAGAATGATAAATAAATTGTCGGACATCTGTCAGTGATTTTCAGAAAGTCTATCGTCAATGACCTAATGAGGTGATCCAACCGTTTACAGGATTAAATTTCGCAGTTCCAACTTGGACTTGTACCAGATATTTAATGCAAATCACTCGTCTTAAATTGCATTATCCTGAATCTTAAATTAAAAATACTTCATCTGGAATTTTTAATAAAAGTATTTTCCGAAATTCAAATTACTTTTACTTTTGAGAGAATGGGCATAATATTTTTCATAATGTTGAACAAAATTTTAACTCTAGAACTCTCAAAATTAGGAAGTGATTATTGAAGACATCGCACGTGTCTCCTACCACCAAAGCCTTTTCTTCTCAGCGTTAGTTTACGGAAATGTTATACTCACGATCTGCGTTTTACATACAGAAATTCGATGAGAATACCTGAAAGCTGTACACTTTATCCATAGGGGATATATGGGGATGAATACACTGGGGAAGAGAGAATAGGTTTCACTGATATGAAAATGAAAGTTGGAAATAAGAAATGAATGCAGTGGAAAGCTGGTTGCGATTGCTTCTGAGGAAGTAGATTAGCTCTTTAACGTGCAAATCGAATAGGACGAGAGGTCCTCCCAGGGTTTAGTTCCACTTTCATGGGTTCTCTAAGGAAGTCCTGGATGCACTTGTTTTCTGGAAAAAAATCGACTTCCTGGGAGACTAGGGGAAGACCACATGACTTTCTTCGCAATAAGATTTAATCCCTTCTGGCTTTTTACCACCAAATACATCGTTTTATTGACATTGGGTATTGATGCAGTGGATATAGCAATTCTTCGAATAAATGTCCCATGGACTAAAGACAATGAGACAGCTGAGGGACCACAACTGTGTCACATTACTGTTTATTGAATGTCGTATCTGGTTTCAGTCAATCCCACCCAATAAGCCAAGTATATCCTCGGTGACAGCCCTTAGGTTCGCTTGTTTCCCTCTCCCCCTGCATGTCCTTCCAGAATGGCACAAATAATTATTTTTATTGATTGGATTTAATCATTAATTATTGGTCACGTTGATTGTGCAGTAAATACGATTAGTTCATCCCTAGAATATACTATTCCAATTTTACATCATAAACTGGAGACAATTTTCGGAATGAAAATTCAATAAATAATTTCTTTATCAATAGCGCGTCCAATCTACTGATAATATTATTATATCAAAATTCGGTTCGAGGTCGAGAGACGAGGTCTCTCAGGCTTTTTATGGTAGTTATCATTGTTATTACCCCCTTGTTTCTAATTGGATCAATGCGACATTTTTTCGTAGATCATGATTTCAAGCAATTCGATCTGCAAATCATCATTATCATGAAAATGCTCTCGCGAACGTAATAAATTGCTATCCGAGTTTCAATTTTCTGTCTCCAGCATCTCATTGTATGCTGGAAATGCATTTCAGATCTTGAAGATCATGTTACTCGTCAATATACCGAAGATAGCATCCGTGTGATGTTTCATAGAATGATGTTGAGGTTTTTCATGGTATAATGGGTATGCGATAATACCGACGTCTTCTGACGTGATGGACTTATCGTCTTTCGTCCCATTAAAACGTACCAAAATGCTGAGATATTTAGATACAGTTAAAAATGTAGGTTGGCTCACCAATACCAGTGGCTACAGATATACTCCTGACTCTTCAAGTCAATGGTTCACATGGAACAATCGCCATATATTTTATGAATTAAAAGCAATAAATTCCTGTCGCTCTCCCCTAATTTTTGCCCAAAATTTTCTTTTAGCACATACTCTTACTAAAACAACTGTTTCATCTTATCTGAAAGTTCAAACTCTTATTAGCAACTCATTCCGCAGTAATGAGAAACCCTTTAAAACTAGAAAAGAATCAATAACACATCAGAAATTCATCTCATTCTCGTTGGTTTTCACCAAATTTTTCATGTTACCTTAATAATTTAATGAACCTCATACTTTAGAAAATGATATCCACGTCCCCCATATCCACCACAAATTGTGCGGCTCATTTTCACCCTTACGTATCTGAAAATAAGCCATCTTTCATCGATTGGCACACTTTTTATTTATTCTTACAATCCAAACATGTAAAGTTGGAACAATACTTTTACAACGTTTGCGCGCTTTTTCCATGAAACTAGTTTCTATCCAATTATCACTGGGTTGTTTTCCATATACCGAGCCATCACTTCCAAACAAAGTGAAAAAAATATACAGACAACTAATGAAAGAGTCTCCCCCCTGTGGTTTACATGATTATACGTATTTCCCGATACTAATGTTATTGCTTCATTTCATAAATGCCTTCCCTCACAGATACCACACGGTTCTGGCCTTGTTTCATTTTCCAGAAATGACATAAAAAAATTCTGGAAATTCCTGCCATCTACTGTCACTGGTTATGGAGGAACAAATATTTGTTTCATTTGTTATACCACTGTTGTGGGGTAACGGGACTATAATTTGTAAAGTCTCTATATGGAGAAAATCAATAACTCACAGCCCCAAGAGAAGTTCAGTAGCTACACCTGGTTTTGAAGTAACTGTCTATTATGAGAAAAGTGCTTCCACTAAATCTGATGAGTAGGATCACTTCCAATCCTCTCCACTCAATGTTACTGATATAACTTTCCACTTCTATTTCATCGAAATGGCTGCGTATGCTATGGGAGGGAGTTAAAATGGATGACAGAAAACTATCTGAAGAACCTGAGCTGACCATGGAAGATTTATTTCAGCTCATAAAAATACTCGAAAGTAGAACTTATTCAGGTTTCATTGAAATCCTTTTATCATGAATTTTACCTAGCTTGTACTATTCCTTCTCCCAAAACTATCGTTGAATTTAATGCATCGAGTGCACGTCTGGTAATATCTCCTTGTCGTTGTGCATGAAATTGAATGCAAATTGAATTGGAAAGTCATCTCCATAAGATTAGAACCTACGTGTTGAGAAATTTTGGGATAAAAACAAATCTCCGGGTCATATTTGAATTAATACCTCGTGTTGAGGTTGAATACCACAACGAAACATGAAATGTAAGCGTTTGTTTCATTACGATTTCTGAATTGTTATAAACTCCCAGAATTCTCTAATTGGATCGCATATTTTAGTCGCGAAGTGATGAATCGTGACAGTTTGACCCGTCTCGCGCTCGAGTTTTCGAGGAATATCTACGAATCTAAAAGAGATAAAGATATTTTTATCATAACATTTTTTGTAGAGTTTAATTTATTCTACAAAAAAGGTTATGATAAAAATTTTGCTATTTTCCTCACATTCCACGATAATCATTAAAAACTGATACATATTCCGGGCTAACTTATCTCGGCTTACCACTTCGCTATTGATTTCCGACTTTAGGCCGTCAAATCGCTTCTGAATAAATATTTTCACCACACATTCATCTCGAGTTTATGACGAAACGTCAGCCATTTCAATTTCACGGAATTATTGGTGAAAAAAAAAAAGTTTGAAATAGCACGTGGGAAAGCGAGTATTTCCGTAGAAATGTACATTTTTTTTTCATCCTCCATCCAATGACTCACTAAAATTCTCTCCACGGTTTTCCAATTTCTTTCCAATAACCGATGTAGTAACGAAAGTCACACAGCAGAATGATATTTTTACGTTCAATTACGCTCGTTATTACATGTGGAATGGTGCAAAACCGATGGAGCACATTAATTTTGTAGTTTTAGTCGAGACGATCGACCCAGCACCACGGGGTTGGTGACCGCATACGGGAGTAAGGGTTTGAAACAATCATGGCATTGTAAGCGTAGCAATTTCGAATCACACCGACAGACAATGGGAGTTTGCTCACCATGTACATCCTTTACTGAGGTCTATAACGCATATCAGGACCTCCAATTCCTACCCTCATTTACCCATACCATCTCATGGTTATTCCATTCTCACCGAATATCTCATATATATCCATACATCTCGCTATCTGGTTTTGAATAATGAGAAGTGGTTTGAAGGACTGACAACTGTATTATATTCAACGAAAAAGAAGACGTAAGATTCAACTTTAACTCAGTTTTGATCCTGCCAAAGTTGAAAGTAAGGAAAAGTGACTCTCCTTCCGGCAAACGAATAAATTTATTCATATCCAAGAATCTGCATTCATCTCTTTCATCCGTCCACGACTTTTCCTACTGATTCACTTCTTATCCACTGAGAATTTTATTACTACAAGCTATACGTTATTCACGTAAAATCACTTTCACAGTGAATTTTATTTTACGATATCATCCTAGAAGATTTTCAAATATAAACATTTCATTGGAAATTGGTTATAGCCGATTTGGCATAATCCACGATGTGTTTGGAATTTACATGAAAATGTTGAGTGTACATGGGGATGGGGAGGGGGAGGTACATTTTGTTGGTGAAGAAATGTAAAGTTTTGTACTCAGACTCAGGCACGTACCGAGAACACGAGCAATCTTGAGCAATCACGTGTACCGTGCACTGGAGTGAAGGGACATTTGCAAAAAGGGGCCATAGCCAGAGAAAATAAATATGAAAGTGGAAGAGCACTACTGGATTGTCCTCTGTATGTCCAATAATGGAGGACAACTGCAGTGATCTTTCAAAAACTTTAACTCAGACAAAACTGTGTTTGGTGGTAAGTTTTGAAATAGTGAAGAAAAAAAAAGTCAGATAGAAGGGAATTGCGACGCAGAAGAAGGAAAGGAGTTTTTAAAAAAAAATGTACAACGGTCGGTGGACTTGTTTCGGGATATAGAAAACTCAACGATGTAGGTCATGAAAGAGGAAAAGAGTATACGAGTCACAACAATAAGGCGACGATAAATCTTTAGGCGGGGATTCGATTAAACGAACGTAATTTAACGACGGCTGCCATGAGCACACATACGAATGCATTTTTGCTTGCCTCCCTCACTCCCGAGGTTCGATTTTATCCCTGAGTACAGGGCTGGGAGGGGGGGTGGGTGAAAAAAAAGCCCCCACCCCTTTTCAGGAATTCGACGAGTCCGGTGAAAACAATCGCCAGCGGGATATAAATTGCAAAGCCGTACATCCTAAATTCCCAAAGGGATTCAGTACGCTCGTTGTACGGCCAACGTCACTGGGGAGGATATAGCTCTTATTGGATTGTTGTTAGATACAATGTATCGTGTTTCAAATATTTTTGTATACTCTAGTTTTAATTACACCATAAAATAAATGAATAACCGTGGAAATCGCAATGTAAACGGATATTAGGCGAATAACACTGTGACTTTTTAAATTGAAAATTATTGTATACATTGGTTGAAGAAGAAGACAAGTTGGATGAGAGGATAAAGGGAAACAAGGGGAGAGAATGCAGAAGAGAAACTTTTCAGTGGTGAAGGTGTGCCACTCGTGCACAATAGCTTGTTACGGGACAATGGCCGGAGTGGGAGGGAAATTTGGCCGAATTTAATTATGAGATGCCTTCAGGGAACTGCAGGGTGATGGCGTCGAGGAGCAGGTATATACGTGGCTCGAGTCTCTACTGAAGAAATAAGCACGACCGGCGGGCTAAGGGTGCTGAGGGAGGGAGGGAGTGAGTGAGAAAGAGTGAGGGTGGAAAAGGGATGGGTGTAACGACGGTGCTGGATGAAGCGGTGGTTTTGTACCCATGGGAGAAATTGAATACGGACTAATTTTACTCGTGGTCCCACTCAGCGATACAATCACGAGAAATTCTTTTTACCTTCATTCGTTTTCTCTTCTTTTATATTCGCATTTCTTCCATCATCAGTTTATCCCGGTTGTTTCAAGATAATGCATCTTTTCAGCTTCATTTCATCGCCTTCCAATTTACCTTTTTCACTTGAATTTTTCTCCTCATATTAAGCCTGTTGGGGGTATAAAAATTAATGAGAAAATTTCTTTTTTATCGTCCTGGGAGAATAAATGAAAATATCATACGTATATTATGTATATATGTATTGTATAAATGCACTTACCAGACCGAAAGAATTAAATGACTTGGTTCACATAGTGCAGCATGAATTTCATAATTTTCTCCCAGAAAATCGGAAAAACTCAATTTGGTATAATTGACGAAACTCTGGGGATCTTGGTGTAGACGATGAGAGGGGAGTACCTCGGTCGACCGCAGAATGGAATGGACAGAAATGATGAAGGGTAGGGTTTTGAGGATAGGGGGAAAGAGGATTGGCGAGGTGTGTTGAGTGGGTTTAGAGAAACGCAAGAGAGAACCAGACGAGTGAAACGATGAAGATCAGAGATGTGGCGGCTCACCAGCCGGCAACTCGGTGAGCCCAGCCTCCCAAACTCGACTTCGAGTCGGTCTATTATAGTTGCCAAGTCTGCAGTAATCATGTTAGATATTTTAATAAGCGGTAACATCATGAGGGGAGTCGTATCTCAACTCTTGCTATTTCTACTAGTCTACAGACACTCTTCGTTCACTCTTATATACGTATACCAGTTGGACTTTTATTTTCTCAGGCCGAACTCTTCAATTTCGTTGAATCATTTACATTTATATCACAAGTACAGTAATTCCTTTGCTCGACTTGGATGTCATCTGTGCGAAAGAAATTAACATGGCGTATAATTCTACAATGGAATTTCTTAATTTCTTGCATTCTCAGTCTTCTACCATTGAAGTTTTTGATTGGTCAATAGTTGGTATTGGAGGGAAAAGAAAGTTGGGGGTACGTTAGTAAATTGTTATGTCTTTTCCCGCCTAAATCGAAATTTTCAATCCGTCAATAATTATTCCTTGATTGTACACATTTGTTGGAAAAATTTCGCTTTTATCCATCTCGATGTCCTTTGCATCGTATTCGAAATCAATACTGCCAGCAGTTTTTTTTTGAATCAATAGATATTCTATAGATCAAACCAAACATAAACTTTCCACTACAAAAAATAATCTTTATTTCATCACAATTTCGTTTTCCAATTACGTTTCGTATCGTAAAATTTCCTGTGATTTTCCACATGATTTTTAACCACCTTTTCCCTGTCTGAACGTGGTCAAAAATGAAACATGTACCGAATTCAATGAAAACGTTGAAGCGAACTTTTTTCCCACTATATTCGATGAAAAGATCGATTTGAACGCGCATTCGTTAGTTTTTCAGAGCTTCCATTTTCTATAACCCTGGTTCCTTCCATCTACTCTCAAAACACTATATCACGGATTACGAAGACTCATCCGGTACTTGGAATATACACTGCCCACCAGCAAAATTCAACTAAATCCGGTCGATTTTCATTTCCAATTCTCACTTGGTGAAAATAAAATGAGAATCTTGAGATTCAATGCCGAAGAGCAGTCATCTTTCTACGATGTCTTCAGGGATTTACTGAATTGGTGAGAGACAGTAATGGCTAGTGAAAATCACAGGATTAATTTTCAATCTCAATGTTCACTCCCACAATCAGAAACGGTAGAACTATATGGCCAACACTTTGAACCTAAAAATAATCCTTCGACTTCTACTCGACTTCGAAAATTGTGATTTCCGTCAAAATTCTCGAGAAAGAAACAAAATCGTTAAGTTTCTCAGAAGAATCCTGAAGAACTTGACTCCTTTATTAATTAGCAAGGAACTTGTCGCAAAGTACATGATCATTTCGCAGCTCTTGTGGTATTACACGTGTAAAAACACTGATGAAATTCATTTCTCTCCAAAGTAACAGTAATTTCGAAGTCATTTGACATCTGACCTCGCCATTCTTCCAACTTTCGATATAACTTCAGCACTTCAGTCAATTGGCAGAAAGTGGATAAGTCACCAAACGAGTTCTATAATTGCAATACCGTCTTAATGGGATTGAAAACTTATCATCCTGCCACCGTCATAAATAATTAATGACTGACTAAATTAAAGTTTTGATCGCACAACCGTCTTATTTGGATGCATTTGACCGCGCAGTCACTACCAAGTTAACCACAGACATCTAGAAGAATTTAATTTGCTTCCAAACATTCGGCAAGACATTCGACCCTAGAAATCATGCCCACTATCTAGACTAGTCCCAATGAAGGAGTCCAGGAGTCTAAATAAAATTTCAATTCCTCCAATGAGAAGACATCCTGCTTATTGATGACTATTCTGGTCGTTCATCTTCAATTTGACTTCAATCAGTAAATACAGTATTTGGTCCATATGTCACGCTTAATTTTGCAAGCGACAATTCAAGCTTGTCTCCTTTGATGTCGACTCGTTACACTACGTGAGACTGAATTACGAGACATATGAAAGACCCCTCAACATTGCGATGTGTTGACTGTTCACGTATGCATACCATCTGAATCCTCAAATTGTACTGCATTGTTGGCCTTAATAATCGCATTAACGTTGGCATTCAGAAACTTAGGGATAATTC
Source organism: Diachasmimorpha longicaudata (assembly GCF_034640455.1). Taxonomy (NCBI): domain Eukaryota; kingdom Metazoa; phylum Arthropoda; class Insecta; order Hymenoptera; family Braconidae; genus Diachasmimorpha; species Diachasmimorpha longicaudata. Next base: position 5,919,175 of record NC_087231.1, on the reverse strand, counting down.
CAGCACATCGTTGTGGTCACTTATTAAATCCTAACAGTTTCATCCGACTCGTTCAAAAGAGTCCTATGTCCTTCGCATCGGAGACAAGAAACAGCTGTCCGTTATTATTTTTGCATTTATCTGTGTGCTCTTTTATGGAATAAATATCTTCTTCAACTAGCATTTTCTATAGAATTGGAATTGTCCTTCAACAATTACTCCGCGTGTCATAAAATTTTCAACGATTTTTCAGATAATTTTCATTCAACTTCTCGCTCGGTGTGGGAATAACTTCTTGAGTATCAACGTTTTGTTAAACTTTTTTGTCTTCCAATCATCAGAAATGAGTTTTCACAATATTGCCTTGTTGACAACAGCAGAGAAGCGAAGAAACCGAGTTGTGGAGTAATCTATATCTTGTATATTTAATGGATTCAAATGAAAAAATATGAGAAAGACCGGGCACTGGAGAAATGGAAAATGTTGCACAAAGTTTGTTACAATACGGAAAAGTGTTACGTAATTTTTCATCGTCAAGAGGGTTAAATGAAACCCGCCTTACGTGAAACTTTGCACATTAAACTATAGAACAGCATCGGAAAGATAGTTTTCTATCTCATTATATTTTTTTTTTTATTTGAATAACTAAGTTGCAATTCTTCTCGCTTGAGAAAAATGAAATATATTCGGGATTATTCTTCGATAACCAGGGGATGGCTTGAAATGTCAGGACAAAAACAAGAGATTAAGCATCCGTAATCCCGGAATACAATCAATCTCGGATTTTTTTTTTCAACATGGTTTCGATTCCATCCATTAGCAATCAACGTCTGACTAACGACGTGGTGTTGGTGGGAAGCGGGCACTGGTGAAGACCGAGCTTCCGAGGAGATCTTGCACCGGCACAATTTTTTTATTCGATGAATAGGAGGAGTCGTGAGGGTGATAAATGACAGCTAATGATCGCCAAGTTGGACGAATTGGCATGCAAACGTCACTGAATTTTTTGTCATTAGCGTTCCTATTGCATTTAATTTACTCATCAATATGCGCGAGTTTCCCGCCCGATAGAGAAAAAAATTATTATTTCGACGAAAAAAATCGGATTTGTTAAACGCTGTTGTGCAAACACACCGAACGACCAAAATTATTTCGTAGAGTGCAAAAATCGTTTTTTATTTATTTTTTAATGGAGTTTTCCCGTAAATAAATTTGAATATTTTCTCGGCAATCGAAATTAAAATGTGTTGTTTACTCAAAAAAAAAAGTATTTTTTCGCTTGAATTTACTGAACATACTGTCATTTTAATAGTTCACCCTTAACCCAATGAATTATTAAAACCTTTGAGAATCTTTTTTAACCTCAAACTTTCAAAAATTCTCTTCTTCAGCGAGAGGGGCTTCTCGGCTTATCTAAGGACAGTTTCTCCTTTATATCTCTACTTCCCATTCATTAAAGGTGCGAAATTACTCATAAACGAGAAATGAATTATTTTCACAAACTTTTTTTCTCATGAAATCGTAAAGTACACGAGACGTGGATTTTCTTACCATGCAGCCAACAACCTGCTGCGAAGAGCTGCGACCACTTAAGCATTAAGTAACCAATTTCTCATTTCAACCATAATACCTTCAAGAACCATGAGTTTCTTAAACCCAGTAACTTCATTCTGAAAAATATTTACTTTTCTCTCTATGAAATTCTGGGGCGCTTTGTGTTGTGATGGGTTACTCAGTAGCTGAAAAACCTTTTAAAAGACAAGGGAGGGACATGAGAGGGTGTCTGAATCATACAACGCACGTAGATAATAAAGAAAAATAAACGAACTTTTCCCTCCACCCCTATTTTTCTCAAAATTGTCCAGAAATTGTCAAATAATTTTTATTCGACTGTTCTGTCGTTCTGAAAAGGTCGGATTCAAAAAAGCCAAAAGATCTCGCAGTTTCACAACAAAGTGCTCAAATCCTCATGAATTATGGAACAAAATCAGCTTACGATTGAGAAATTAGAGCATTCAACGCATTCTACGAGAAACTAGCGAATTTCATATCTTTGGTGTGTGAAGTTTTAGCATGTTCGCACAGAAGAGAGCACACGGTAAAACGAACGGAAACTGGTGCACAGGTGCTCTTTATTATCCACGTTGATGAGCCTGAGGCAGGCACTAAAACGGTTCCCACCCTTTACGAGCATACACAGCCCTAGCTTCCGGCTGAATCTTGCCACCCCGGAAGAATTAGATCATATTGTGGCGTTTAACCACCGATGGTGAGCGTTGACAATTTAAAAGATTTCCGGAATTCTCCGTTTACGACGGACCTCAAGATTAAATCCAAAAGGAAATATATTTTCACCTCCTATATTATTTCTGAGAAGAACTGGCTGGTAAACCCAAATAAATGCAATGTTAATTCAATATTTTGTGAAAGTTGGATGAATTATTATGAATACGTCAGAGAGAGGCAATATTTTTTTTCAAAACACATTACGGACTTAAAAAAATGAATGTCCGATCGTTGACGACTCTGGACTGATTTTTATCATTGAAATTCGCGGCGAAAGCTCCCTGCGTATAACTAGAACTAATCCCAATAATTAGCGACAATATTCCTGGAAATTAACGACAGCCGAAACACCGAATTTTCGAGTTTCGCACTTCCAAATTTTTACGCTCGCGAAACGCCCATAATTGGAGGAAATTTTCTGAAAATCATTGACATGTAACAAATAACTGATGCGAAAGTAAAGAACTGCTAGCACTAATTGCCAGACAAAGTGAGGCAATATCGTCAATCGTTACTGAACAAAACACACACCGAAATAATTGAGAGGATCTATCGGAGTCTATGACCCAAGAGAAATTTCGTCAGAGTGGCGTTGGCGAAAAGGAGATGAACAAATTAAACAACTGATAAGCCGAAAATTCCGAACTTCCTAACTTTGGAACGTATGAAGCTTACGATTCCACCCTTAATCAAAGTTCGTTAGATGAACCCGTGTTTTTAACGAGCCAGTTCTACCATGATATTAGTTCACACCGCACGTGTTGAGAGAAATTTTCAAGTATCTTCATGCAACTCTGAAAATCCTTGAAGATGAGTGACTTGACTTGATCATTTATAACATCCGAAATTGATTAATTGGCCATACAATCGGGAGCAAGAAAAATCGTCACCTGTTTCATATTCCACAAAATCAATTATTGATTGAATTCTGTTTAATTATTACAGCATTCAATCATTATGTGTTGATTGTCAGTGCAGTACGTGGAAAGTGATTGTGCCCAGCAAACAGCTAATACGACATGACCGAGTAATCATCCGTCAACTCGTGATGAATCATGGTTTCATTCTAACGATCGTATGGCAGGGGGATAGAAGGTGGTTACTGTTGCCACAGCCCACAGCAGGCCGATCTGTGGCTTTGCGACACCGTTTCAACGTCGAAATTACATCCAACAGGGAAACGCCAAACACAAAGTCATCGGTACGTCTATCCCCTGTGTCCATTTCAATGGGAAAACCACTTGCAATGCACATATAGGGGTTAGTCAGTGATCATGAAGATGGCTGATGGTGATGAATTTTGTCAAGTCCCGTTTTCCATTATCGACAATATCATAAGATCATAGCAGTTCGACTTCACTGTCACTCTTGGGCTTATTTCAGAATCGAGATATATCGCGACGGTTTTTCTTCCCTCTTTACACCCACAAGTTACGATTGTCAACGGGTAATCGGTAATTTAAGTATATTTTATACTTCAATCCTATTGTATTAATGTATCAAATGATTTTTTCACAGTTCTATTATCTTCAATAAATAGATTAAATTTTTGTTAAATGCCAAATACTTACGTAATTTTGATTCCTCATATCTCTTCGTCTTTGATAAAAAAAATTTATTCTCAGCCAATAACGTTATTTATGTGGTAATTAAGTGACGATGTCGAAAACTTCCCCTGAATGGGGCTCTCACGTGTAAAACTCATATTTTTCACGAGTGAAATCCCTATAAAATCTCTCTATAATTCACACACATAATTTTTCGTGACTCTGCATATCTATCGCCATAGCCATAAGTCGTGATATTTGAAAATTCATATTGAGGAATATCCTCGTGGGAAGTAATCGCTTAGTGCGTTGGGGAATATATATTTCTGTACATATCGTACAGTATACTCCTTGGAGATACCCGTTTCGTGGCAGCTCCCGTGGTTAATCCATTACCGAGGGTAAACATTATGAAGAGGGCAGACGAGAGTTGCGATTAAATTTCATCTCTCACGGAGAGGCAACTCGGCAGTGACTACGCGAAACACGCGACGCAACTGTGTACTTTGCCTTTTTAAACCTAATGATGTAGAAATGCTATTAGCCGATTGCACAGAGTGCACAGGTTATTCTGACTGCGGTGGAAATCTACCAGGAATAGCAACAATCAACTATTCAATTGCACATCCCGCGCGTTGAAAAATTGATTAAAAATCAATCTGTCATTATTAATCTTTTATTTTAGGTCCCGAATATTTTATTTTGACGTAAATGACAGTCTTCCAAGTCAGGAATTTCAATAGAGATAGCAAAGAACATTCTACTGATTGGTAAATTTTTACTCTACCGGCACAGTAATTTATAGAATAAAATTTGATCATTATATATTAATGTTTGCCTAGTTTGATGCCTCCGAGCAAAACTTTGATACCCGTTTTTAAAATATTGCAAATATTTAACTTGCTTTGGTACATCAAACGCGGAATTAAATCCTCATTTGTAGATCCCAGTCTTCCCCGAAAAATCAGAAGGGTTATCGACCCTCCAATGTAAAAGTCTCGTACCTAGACGAGCGTCGAGAGTGGTGGACTCCTCTTATCTCGAGTGGTTACATTGAGTCAAGAATTACGATCCCGAACGACTCGAGTTCTCCGGAAAATTTTTCTATTTTTTCATGATCTCGAACTTTATGCGATAGAGGTAATTCAACCTGGTCTCCTGGGGAGAGTGTCCGCCACTATAGGTGTTCCCTATAAGATCTCCCTGTGCCTCCACCATCCCCCAAATGCTGGGTTAATACAATTGTTGGAGGAGGATTTGTCCCGCCACAATCAGAAGTCTTCGGGAAAACTTCAGGCCCTTGGGGAGCAATTACGAATTGGAGTCGTTGGCTGACTTGCACTTCAGGTCATTATGACAACATATTATTAATCAAACAACTCGTTCTCCTCAACCCTTATCAATACCCCGTAGTTACGCGTCTGACATCTCAAAGTCAATTCTTCCCATTCTTCGAATTTTCTGGACATTAATTTCATCCTCTGCCAACCGCCAAATTTAGCAATTTAAATTCACGAGAGTGAAACATGAAACCTCAAATATTGCACGCAATTCTAGTTGCAAATAACAAAACAAACCGCGCGTGTTGGAAGACTCAGATAAACACGTTGGGAATGAAGTAAATATGTTCCAGTAGAGTCAACGTTGAGGAGAGAACTTACCTTATACGCGGAGGTTTTGGTTGATCGTGGAGCCCAGGGACTAACATTTTCACAGTTTAATCAACTACCGACGACAGGCGTTGCTCTCCATCCTCATCCTTCCCCTCACTGGTAAACCCCGTATCTAAAGACCAATATTACCAGTTCTCGATCTCGTTTCGTGATTTCCATGGTTAATCCATTACCCTCTCCGATGTAAACACGTTGGGTGGGTTAGTAGAAAGTGCAAAGGAAAGGGAGGGATGGATTGGTGGATCATGATTGAATCTCTAGCGGCCGCCTACGAAATACCGAGAGGCGCTGGTGTGCTTCCTCCCGTTAACGAGCGTCATGGTTATCTCAGCTAATGATCCGGAAGCCACAGTATCTCATGCAGAGTCAACTTGGTAACTCTTTTTATTTTTTAATATGCATTGCAGATAGAGATAGCTACATGTAAATTAATTTCGTTCCAAACTTGGTCTGAAAGTTACGAGCGTTGAATAAAATTTCTTCTCTGTAATTCTCCATTTTTTTTTCTTTTTCATCTTCTCAACTCTAGTCAGTTATGCCCTTCAGCTTTTCATTCTCTTTTTACCTCTGTTTTCACTCCTAAATTCACTTTTTCACCACTCTCCGAGTATCATCTCTAACTTATTTGCTACTCTGACTCGTGCATTTTTCTCTGTTTTTAATGTTTTCACCTACAACTACCTAGTCCTTCCTTTTTTTTTATCTCACTTCTATTTTTGCCTGCAGTATCCAAGTGGAAACTTTGTCCCGGGAATTCTGGCGTCGTGTACATACCCACCTCCGATCCCTTAATTCGCAGCACAAAATTGAATTCACGCGGATTACACCCGGATCCCATCCACGTTCGTGGGGTGCGCGCGTGCGGGCAATTCGAAGCATTATTTTCCTTCCTCGTTCACCGTCTTTTACCTTTTGTAATATACCATAATTTTTTTCCACACCGGACATTTCCATCAACATTTGGTTTCCTCCCTTAGTGACAATAAAGTGAGAGTTTGAGGGATACATTGACATAATCACTTGCGTGTCATTTTTCACGTGCTATGAATGAAAAGTGTTCCACTATTGTTTTCTGTATTTACATTTCCCAATCAAAATTCACCAATGCAAACTACCGCTGGAACATGTTTATTTAAGGATACGTGCAATTATAAGCGCGTATTTTGCATCACTGCATGTATGTCGGATGTGCAATGGAATGGGTAAAACTATCAACGAGATAACCATCACCTGCATGCAACAAGCTATTCATAGATAATACAGGGAAGGAGAACATCACGAACCTCGATACAGGTCCAAATTGGTGATACTAAGCCGATACAATGATCCGTTTATGGTTCTCAGGGCTTGCCATCAGTCAAGAATGAGACGGATTGTAATAAAATGAAAATTCCTGGACCTAATGACGTTGATCCACAAACTCCAATTAACTGAACTATACACAATTGTGATACTAATTCCCAAAAGGACAAATCCAAAATGAAAAACGTTCTCTATAAATAGTTCATAAAAAATAAGTTTTCGACTACGAAAATGATCGATTTGAAAGCTTTAACAGTTCTAATCATTCATTTATAAATAATAAATATTGAAAAATGATAATTTTATTACCAAATGGAGGAACGCACTCAAATGTTCTTAAACAATTAAAAATGTGCTTCTCTCAAGTCACCAATGTCTATCCTTCAAATCACTCGATCAGTTAGATTTAAATTATGGTATATATCTCGAGGAATGTCGATGCATAAAGCAAAGCCCAAGTGTACCCATCTAAATCCTGGCGAACACGAGTACTGACGATAGATCGGTGGAAGATGTTTCAAAATGTGTTAAACTAGGCCAGGAAAACTTGAGAGGCAGTGAGCCATGACTGGTTTGCCCATTAGACTCTGGCCACCGTTAAGCCACGCGACCTCCCTCGATTAATTACGTCAAACGAGGACGTCATGAGTGTACCCATTCCCTCCCTCACATCCGTTATTTCCTCAGAATCAGGTAGCACGCTGATGGAATCAGGAAATTACGGTGCTCACGGAAATATGACGATGCAACGTTGGAAATCTGTAGATTGAGTAATCACAGGTACATCTCTTTGATCTCCATTATTTGAAAAAAAAATATCAAAGACATGTGATACATAGAAAATGTCATTTGGTCCACAGGGCTCATACATATATCAAAGCTCTACTCACGCCTTTTACATTTTAACCAGTCTCAATAGTTTGTACAAAATACGAGGACCCGGGGTTAGATGTATAGCCAAGGCTGGATTAACGTACGAGGGTGGCTTTCGTGGGTGGAATTCGCTGAGATGAGTGGACGGTGTGTGTGGTACTGGGGGTAAGGGACGATAGAATGAGGGCAGATTGCAAGGGAGGCATGTTGAACTAGCCGCATCTAAATGCGGATATGGCTTGTCGGAGATGCACATTGGTGGACCAAAGGTAAAGGAAGTTCGGTGCTGAGTATTACAGGCTAGGTCATTCCAGGGGATGAACAAGAGAGAAGAGAGTTGTGAAGGGATAGTGGGAAAACTGCTTCCCCCACGTGTATGCTTGATACAGAGAGGATTCGAGCTGGGGGCTGGTGTTGGTGAAATGGTACGAGCATACGGTTGACCCTGTAGAAGTGATATATTTAAACCTGGTGAAAGTTTTCCACTCGTGTGGTGTAGTGAAGAGCTAGGGAGGTAGTTTGGAGATGACCGGGTACACAGGATTCGAGTATAGTCGTATTGGGGGGAGGGGCGGAGGGGAATAAAGGGATGTGGAGAAATAGAGGAGGTCACGGGGGGATGAGTATGGCCGAGTGTGGTACGCATAAGTTTACATTATCTTACGATCTGATAGTGCACTACCGGGTTAAGGGAGTCGAGAATCTCTCCTACTTTGGAATTTCAGCTGGTGGTGAATTTCTTCGCTTTTTCCTTTATCCGTCCTTCACGATCTCCCAGCGCCAAAAGCTCGTTTGGAATTTATCGAAGAATTCAGGGGGTAACTGGGGACTTGGGTGTGAAACGATGACTTTCAGCTTTGCTTTTAGAAAATCCCTACTGGCATATTTGCCATTCTATGACGTGATAGGTCATTTTTTGTGATGTTATTTATCGCAAAGGAGTTACATCAGTCTTTGCCGGTGGAAGGTGAGGAGCCTGGAGATCGGCCCCGGAAAGCTTCTCGGGACTAACCTAGCTTCCATCCGCTCTTCACATCCTACTACTAAATCGTTCTTTAGAGGACCACCTCTCTCCATGTCTTTTAATCCTCAATGATCTTATCAACTTTTCACGTTTCTGCGCGTCCAGCGGACGCGAAGGTCCTTCGTCCTGAGGTTCCCCGCGGATGGCAGTGGCATTTGGTCTTAACGTTCACGTCGTAGCGAAGGGTCATTCAGCTCGAGCCAGCTGCCTGATTGGGATTTTCCAGGCCATCCTCGGTGGCGGTGACGGCGAAATAATTGGCCAGAGGTCCACCGTGACTGGGTAACGGTGGGAAAAAATTGATTTTCTAAATAAAGAATTATAACTTTTTCATCTGAGGGCCAGAGTGGGCAGGGTTACTCGAATTTTTTACAGAACTTGTAGTTCTGTAATAATTGCAAAGTCAAAGAATTTGGGGGGATATATTGCTGCTCAATTTGCAGTTAGGGGAATCCCAGTGATATGTCTCAATGAATGAGTTGACATGAAGGGGTGAGAGTATCATCAGGAGCTGCGGTTTATACGTACAAAGTAGTTTCAATGGCTATATACAGGCAAGATTAGTGATACTATGAAATCGAAGCTTCAGAGATATTGGTGTGAAGTTAGTATTGACTGTGGAACCTATGCCATTAGAAAGTTGGTGTTCAGCCAACTGTTCATGCGGTTCTGACTAAAATAATCTTCTCCTGAGTGTCGCAGGCTGTCTGAATGAATTCTCTTTCCACTGAATTCTCGGGACAAACCAATTAATACAACCTGCATAAGCGGATCAGGGAATAATTAATGCATTGAAAATATATGGAGTAATAACAATCACAAACTTTTCCGAAAAAATATGCTAAGAGGCTTAGAGTTAATATCTTGACTTCCTCTGTTTATTATCCGATCTATTCTACCTCGAGTTATTCAGCTCTGGTCGGCTTTGTTTTATTCAATACGATATACTGCGGTTTATTGAGAGAGGTATAATTATAATATCGGTAGGATAAAAAAAACGGCAGAGAAAGTATTAAATTAACTACTTCAGAGTATGCATCACTTCTGAATTTTAAAAGTAGCCCCCTTGATGCTGAAACTGAGGACTTAAGAAGCAAAATTTTACGAGCACGCTATTGAGTAATTAGTTTGCTCGTTAGTAATATTACGTTTGCCACAGGAACTGCCCTTAATCAATCCGACCAGATCCACGGTTAGTATTCACTACAACTCTGAACTCTGTGTATTTCCTTTCGACCTTATGATCGATAAGATGCCCTTGTGACGACCAACTTTATCAAGATGCTGATTTATTCCCCAAGTGGAACATTAAACCAGGGGACTTAACGATTAGCATTTTTTTTCTTTTATGATACTACCTTTGGGTTTGTGTAGCCAGGGTAATTTCGATCTCGCGGTCTAACTGTTTTCAAAAAATATCCCCCATAAAAAACGTCACCTTCATGAATTTTATGCGCCAATGCGACATCACTTTACAATCGAGCGAATTTAGTAGATTTCAAGTAAAAAAATTGAATGGTAGGTAGAATGCGATACTTTGCGGACTGATATGGTATAGCAATGGTAAATTTTGTTGATCCACTTCCGATAAAAATCTCGGAATTTTTTCGGTGCTGTATGATTGAACCAATTTCATCCGACAGCGCATAAATTATCCCCTGAATTTCTGCAGAAAAATTCAGATATTTTTGTGCTCCGTGTAGGCTAACTCAGATCTTAATTGCATTTGGGGAAGTCAGTGGGGAAATCTAAAAAACATCCGGAATTTTATGCAACTTTGAAAAACTTTTATCACCACCAGTGGCGCGATAATCCACCACCGAAATCACATTGAAACTGTATTCTTTCTTCCACTTTTGAAAAGTTATTATCATCTTTTTTCACACCGTACATTCACAATTCTCCATTAACTTTTCATATATTGCTCCGCTTTCCATTTATTGAACACTCGTTCTCCCCCATTTTCCCGAGCGTATACGCTCATGTGACCCGATTCGCCTGGCCGAAAGTTGTGAGTGCTCATGGAGTTGCCACCCGGTACTCCCCGCTGGCCAATGAATAGCGGTCTAACTAACTATCCGGCTGTTAACGGCACGCGTGTTGCCCACGTTATGAATCGCTTAATTTCATTCGATTCTCAGGCCGCACCCGCTTGAAAGCTCCACTAGAATCATACCCAGAAGAATAAACCTATTCAACTCGGAGAGAATAAAAAAATATAGTATAAAAACATAATGTTGAATTTCAAATACAATTGAAATTGGGAAAACGTGAATTTACCAGAATATCGGAGGTCACATTAAAGCGATATGAATAACTCGTTGACTGCGGTTATTTATTTATCGCGACAGTTTATCACTGACGTTCCCTGTATTAATTCTAACTTGAGGATTGTGAGAAAAACTGCAACAATTTCGTCGTTGTTTGACGAGGGAAAATAAACCAATTTACAGTTACTCTAATCAAAATTCAGTAAATATGAAAATAATATCGTCCCACAATAATTCTAAACAATTCATCGGATTGTCAAATATTTATTTTAATTGAATGAATGATATGGCATTAACTGCAAAGAGAGAAACGTTGAATTTGGTTTAGGAATCGAGAATTTGCTCAATTTTCCGCTCATGTTTGGTTTATTAGCGACAAAATTATCTGAACTGTCAGTTAATTCAGAGAAAAATTGTCAACAGATGAAATTCGATAATACATTTGAAGAATCAATAAATTTCGGTAAATCTATGCTAAATATTCAATTTCGAGTTGGCATACATTTGACTCAACATCTTTGGCCTTTGTTTCTCTCCTCTACAAAGATGCAAATAAAGTCTTTTAGACCACGATTTTTCTTGTTGTTGTCGTTGAACGACAATAAGAGAAAGAAGCTAGAACATATAGTTGAAACCATAGCAGCGTGTCGTATAATTTCTTCACTGACAACATTGTCACACGGCTTTTCAACCGCTATAATATCCAACTGAGCCTCCGTCGTCGACCCCATGATGTATATGTCGGAATATATTTCCATATACTTTGCCTATATACATACATTTACCGAGCAGCTTTTTCCTTGGCCCATGTCTTCTTTTCTCCTCATCTATTCCCCTTTTTGGCAGCTGGAAAAGTCTTAGTATTATTTGTTGCCCTGTTGTACGAACAGCCGGCAGAACTTTGGTTAAAATCTTCCATTTTAGTTCATGAATGAAAAGAAATATCTCTCTGTTCCAATCATTTTTACCCTGGGATTCACGAGAGTGAAACAAAGGGAAATGTTTAATTTATTAGAGATGAGTTTCGAAAGCTCTAGTTAAAAATGTTGAAATGTGTAGTCATTACTCATTTGTTCGACCAAATTTTCAAGTATTTTCTTATTAAAAAATTGGGTAAATTTTGGAATTTGGTGTTTAGTGATTTGGTAATCCCGTCTGAAACATCTAATTAATTGGACGCTCTTACCTGATTTTATCTGAAATTAAATTTAAATTCACAACATTAAGAATTCCACAAATATTGTTCAATTAAAAAAAATGTTCCTCATTGGATAATTTCCTTCATTTGAGATTCCCGTTTGGTCCAGCTGTCCCTGGAGATCAATTGTTTACCGAAACCTCCATCCTAACACATTTCAATTCACTTTAAACCGAAACTTATATTCTAATAGTACCATAAAATCGATGGCCCCACAGTGGACACTTATTCCTCTTCTTTGTCTGTACATTTCCCAATTTTTTTTTTATTACACTTTTATAACCAACCATGGGAATTTAGCCATGAAGAAACTGAGGTTTTCTTTCTTTTGGATATCCAAATGGGTCGAGGAGAAGGCGGTACCAACCCTGAATTTTCTACTGGGCAGGCTGAAACTAACGAGCCACGGAAAAGTAAAAGAGAAAAGAAGAACAAAAAAAATAATACCAGGAGAATGAGTTGGAGAAAAGCCGAGTGCAAAGTATTCCGTGGCAAATTTCAACGTACCCTATTTACCAAGTGCGGATATAATGAGTCGGTTAAATGGTCTATCCAGGTAAAAATTAACAGTGAGGTCAAAACTAGCTAGAATATCGTGAGACCAGCGAATTTTGGTTTCGAGTCTGAAATGGAATTTTAGATGGAGAGAACCTTTCCCTTCAATCCACACTGACACAATGAAATAGTAAACATTTCTACGTTGAAATTTCCTCATAGTCAGCATTTTCAACGTTTAGGAACTATTATTGTCTGTGGAAACGACTCACTTCGTCGATTTTATTTTCCCAAATATTCACCTTTATGGTTTCATAGCTCTCATTTGAAACAATGGTACATTATTTCATTGCTTTACAATGTTCGTAGAGAGATATCGGTCTTTGGAATATCTGTCAGAATATCTGTCAGAATTCCCAGGATTTTCTCCAGGAGACCTTTTTGGAGATTTTCAAAATTTCATCGAGGATTGACAATGATAAAGTCGACCCATTTAACGGAAGAAAGTAAAATTGAAAAAAAAACTGTCCTCTGAAGATCTTTTTGAATCACTAAAAAGCTCTCCAGAATAATTTTTGGATGAGGGTCTCAGGGATTAAAAGCAAACTTCGACAGATAGATATTTTTCTGAATAAAAAAATCCATCGAATATGTTACCATAATTCTCATATTCATCTGTTCATAAATTATGGAAAAGTCCATACAAGCTCTCTGTTATCCGGAGTCATTTCCGTCCTAGCCCATTGATGGACTTCCACCGGAAGCGCTATCTGCATATCGAGTTGATGTCATGATCTCTCAGGTGAAACTTCTCCAACAGTTGAATAAAGCCAACCATCAAACTTCCTCAGATGGACATTGAAACTTGGTCAGTGAGTTTCAGTTAACAAAACTCGCATTACCGACAGCATTCTTACTGCATCGTGAATAACTCTACGAGGGTTGAAAAACCAACTTTATCACGAATCTGTGAAATCCCAGTGGGGATGGCGATCTTATCATTGCTCTCTACGGTCTCGTTTCGTCTTCACTTCATCGGTGGGGTCACCCTCCTGGCTAACTTTCCATCCACTTCATCTTGAAGAAGGTGAAATCTTCATCAATGACATTATTTCAAAATTGTTACGCCGATCCTTTTCGTCTCGATCTCATCTCCTGATTCCTATCTCTATTGTTTCACCCTTCCCGTGAAGATCTCATGCCAATATATCAGCTCAAGTCCCACGATTTGCCCTTCGAAGATTACTATCAGAATGAGCCTTACACTTCATATAGATATATTTCCCTCGACTCCGGTGGATCCCCCGCTCCCCCCGATTTGAGTAATTGCGTTATTGTTAAATATTTACCAGCGCAACTGGTTATGCTGGTCGACTCACGACACAAACAATGAATATATTATTTATTCAGTATTATTTATTATAATTTAAGAGATGGTTAAGTCTGTTTGAATGAAACTTGAATCGGACTCCGGTGCGCAAAAAAGGCATAAACTCTTTGGAATCAGTCACATGACACAATTGGTACGCCATACTTATAAATTATATAATTTAAACATCGATAAATTATTGCTGGAACTTATCCTTTTGAGTCTTGAACCACATACTCGTCTGGATGACGGAATATACTATTTCAAAGCCCAGTGTCTTCCCTACTTTTTCATCCCTAATAAGACGACTTTATTTATATGAGATATTCACTGATGTGTTGATATACATAGCTGGAGAATGGAAACAGGTGCATGCTTGTTGGTGTACGAGAATATTGTAGCTCCTGGTCCCGTAGGTACTCTTCGTCATCATAAAGCCTATGCTGGCCACGTTGTACTGTATTAAACCTCACCCTCACTCTGCTCACCCCTAACCCTTCTGTCTATTCCCCGGGTGGATCCTTTCGCATTCACCATATCCAACGCTACCATGCTGGACACTGGCAGGGGGCTACACATTCTCATACCGCTACTACTTCCACGGTCACTGTACTCCACTTAATGATCAGTATTTATTGCAAAAAGTTGAAACTCGGATATTACATTTCTCCACTGTTTCCATCCCCATTCTTCATCCTCTTGAATTATGACATCAATTATGTCAGGATGGAAACTCTGTCTGGGTGAAAAAAAAAGGATAATTCTATTGGCTCCGGTGGTGATTGAAAATAGAAGAGAGCGAACGATATTGCCTGTGTCAATTGGATTTAATAAACGTTCGAGTGCGAAACTATTACGATCCCTGTGTGAGGGAAACTGAGTGATCATATCGATGGATATCTTCACTCGTAAATGTTGGCGCATGGTTTTTCCCGCCATATTGCATTTCTGGTTCTAATATGATTAGCATTGTCTTCCTGCAATAAATGTTTGTGGTCTGTTTTACATGTCAGAATTTCTTTGCACAATACTTCATCCCAAAATTTGGAACGGGAAGAAGAGAGAACGTTAGAAATATTCTAAGACTCGTCAAGTATTGGAAAAACTATAATTTAATGGCAATGAAAAATTCCCCGACTGCAAATTTAGACTCAGACTTCTCAGTAAGTTAGTTTTGTATATTTCTTCGGCTCCTGTTAACCCATAATATTACCCTGAGGAGTCGAAACAATATTCTACTCTCATTGTAAAAGAAAACACAATCCCAAAATCTCATATAGACCCAGATGTTCCGTTTTCTTCAATGGAATGCAATTTTTCTTCGGAAAATTCATCCAATTTCTCCTCGCACTGTATATTGACACCTGCAAAAAGCAAATTCTCATGCTCCCAATGAAATTACAAGCTCCACCACCGAAATTTTTCCCTTGTCGGCACTTGACACTTGTGACCCTTTTTCCTGAGTTGGAACTAAACAATTTCCCTCCGCACCGAAGTCCAATCAAACCTTAATCAGAAATTCTCATTCTGGTGTAAAGAGAAGAGTAAATCAGGTGAACAGAGAATCATTCAGTGTGACATCTTGTAATCCACCCCACTTACGAGGTTAGTTGTGGTCCGGATTATAATGCATCGCTTCGGGAATCCGGTCGTCATTTTGAGTAACTTTGGGGATCATCATGACAGAAGATGGTGTGCGATTAATATTGCTACAATTGATTAATAGCTGATTAAACTTAAGCGTTCGAGTAGTCCTTATGAGGGGATTTGCTTGTCAATCTGACAGCCCTCATCATTACTCTGATCCTAAGTAATACCTCATCTTCCCTTGCGGTGTGGGGGAACAATGGAAACAGACGATAATCGAAAGGTAATCAACAGTATTACAGGGCGTGTTGTATATAAAAAAAAATACCGTACGCATGTGCCGATTCCTTCATCAGGTGGAAAAAAGCAATTCTCCAAAGTAACATTTCGTATTTCTTTCCGACTTCTATCCGCATTTCTCCAATCCACCGATCGCATTCATTCCTTCCAACGGATTTCCGATGCGAATAAAAGAGGGAGAAGAAAGAAGGATATTACCTATAACTCGCAAAGTCTCGTCCAGGGAAATAGGAGGGTTCTTTGCCTGTAAGAAAGGAATTGGAGGCTCTTCAATTGGTTGAGACGTTTTGAATTCCAGGTAGGAAGGGGAGGTGGGGGTGAGACGAAATAGAATGAAAGCTTGTAGTTGTCGGTTTGTTGGGAAAACCCAGGCACCACTCAAGCCCCGATTACCAGGGGCTTCCCCCGTGACTGGTTATTACGACGAATTTCTCCCTCTCTTCGGGTCCCTTTGAAAGCTCAAATCCGGAAATAATATATTAAGGAAGAGGTGAAAGGAATAAAGAAAAGAATATTTATGCTCCCCTCGCGTGGAGATTCCAGTATCGTGTGCCTCGAATTCTCCCAGCTATTAAAGAACGATTAGCCAACACCAAAGCAGATGGGTCGAGCCACCAATCACGAAACTATTTGGAGGGTGAGGGTAAAAAAAAACTATCGGCAAATTTCACAACAGTATCCGATTGTATTAATGCTGTGGAGAGCCCCACTTGACAAATGCCACGATTGCGTGAAGGTCCATTTCGTGTTTGTCTTGTTGACAAGAGGTGACAGCCACACGTATCCTATTTTTTTTTTCACACTCTCAAGTAAAAATACTTCTGCGACCACAACAGAAAATTTTCACTGGAAAATTCTTCTTGCGCGTGAGGGATGAACGAGGAAGATGAACTGATTAAGTTCTCTCAGACGAGACGGAGGCAATTTGAAATTTGTCAGTAAAATCATTCTCTGGGAATCGTATTAAACTTTAGGATATAGTCAAGACGTTATTATAAGCCACTGAATCCGTCCCTTGTGGTAAACTCTGGCAAGTTCAACTTCTCTGACAATTTCATCTCGAGACACTCCTTTACTAACCCCGGGCTTTTCTATATTCTGCCTCATGAAAAAGGATTCTTGATATTTTGAATGACAATGACTAGATTGACTATACTGGACTAAATTGAAACTATACAAATACTCATGACTTGACAGGTCCTCCTGATACTCCAAATATTTAACCCCCGGAATGATATTTGATGCAGATTTCAGATTTAGATTCTGCTATCAGTAACGCTCATGTCTTCTACCGAAATAAACAATAAAAATTATTGAAACTGGAATAATGCTTGACTATGAGTACATAAAATGGTGCATCAAAGGAGTTAGGAAAAAGGTGCTTGCTGGTATACTCACCAGTAATCTCAGTGAAGCATGTCGACAGAGTCGTTTGTGAGAATTTTTCCGCCCTTTTGTTCGTTTTCATTTCCCTTCTACCTCTTGAAGATGCGTATATTTCTTTTGTGTTACTTCTACCGTGATTTCTCTACCTACTACCATCCCCAAGACGCTTTCGAATATCTTATCACTTTTCCCGTTGTTCTCGGGGCTTTTTTCGCCTTCAAAGAGGAAAGCTTTCCGGTAATATTCGCCGCGGTTGTATTAAATCAAACAGAAAAGGTAACGGTTTCGAAGACGCTCACTGGGACATTAACTGTGAAAAATTAATTTTATGGAGATAAGAATATTTGAGACAATTATCGTTTCGTTGTTGATTTTTTCAACCCCCATGATCTTTACTCGGGCTCTTGCTTTGATCCTCATGATCCTTGTCATAATCCACCGACATCTTTATTCTGATCCGCATCGTATCCCTCGTAACGTCAGTTTCTACCGTCCGAAAAAAATCTCTTATAAATTATATTCATAGTCCATTATCAATAACGACAGTGGGTGCGTCTATTGCTGGCGCTACCCTTCATAATATTTATTCCAAGAAAAAAAATATCTTCATGAAAATATGTTTTTCTATCAGTTCAGCAATTCAAATGAACTATAGGCATTATCAACGATTTTTTTGCAATACAACCAACAACCGAAAAAGCATATTTCATTCACCGTGGTTTGGAAATCAATATCAACACTCTTCAGTCAATCAACCCCCTCTCCAGCCCCTCTCTTCCCCGTTCATTTCATGAACAAACAACGCTGAGACCACCGATCGTAATCGAAAACGGATTGCATTTACACGTCACTGTTGTTTTTCGATTTTTTTTTTTCCAACTTGTTTGTTATTTTGGTTCACCGATTGATTCATTGTTTTCTTGTGCTTTTTTCGCTCCAATTTTTGTTCTATCACCACGAAAATTCTCTATACAATTCCAATCATAGAATTAATTTGCTTTCTGATACTGCTATGAAGTTTAAAATATTGGACTCTGTTCTTGGAGTATTTCATTGTTAATTGAGAAATGCTTGAAACCCAATGGGAAAGGATTAATGAAGCATAACTTGATACCGGGGAAAATGAAATTCGAGGTAACGTGCATGTGCCAATTATTGCCCCCTGCATCATCATATCAGTGGATTCAATGCCTTAGTTGAGAATCATCAATTTATGCTTTGCTCTCATTATCAAGGCTGACTGATCATACATAGGCATCAATGATTACTGGTGAGCTAGCTGGCTCTATCGTCTAGAGTCAATGTGATGCATCCCTCTCAGACCAATGACCCATCTATTTATTCACAACGTTATCATTAACTCGTATGTACCCCAAAGTGGAAAAACAAATATCCAATGCAATCATGAAATATTGGTAGTCCATACTTCTTACTTGATTTTAACCATAAAAGTTTGTCTTTTGACCTTTTTTTTTACTGTTCATCGACCCTTAGGTATCGTATCCTGAGGCCGATCCGTGTAGAAGGGAGATGGCTGCACGTAGAACTATAAAAATAAAGCATAAAGTCAACTGCTGACTCGATTGCACCCCAGAGGAAGAATATGCGGAGTGTGCGATTTAAATCATAAAACTCGAATAAAAATCTACGCCAACTTTTTCGCTCCTCCAGTCTCACCATTCTTTTAGTTCCTTCGTAAAGAGCTTCACTCACTTGCTCCGATCATATGCGATCTCCCTTGATTCTTTCCCTCCTCAATTTCCCCTCCGACTTTTTCCCCCATTTTTTTTCTCCATTCTCTCGCGTGGTATATCCAAAACCTAATGCCTTGCTCTACTTCTTTTCAGTTTCTTGCCATACATCTTGATCGGTGAGCCTTGAGGTACTAAGAACGGCTCATACCGTTTCAATCCGTAGTTTAAAGGATTTGTTTCGCGAACCGGAAAGGAATTGAGCCCAAAACCACCTCCTCCTGCCCACCCCCTGATGATCGATTGTCGCTAGACTGCATCGCATATTTTTTTCCGCCCCCTACCCTTCCGAACCAACTCAGTTCCCTTTCCTTTTTTGCTCATACTTTCGCCATATTCGAAGCGATAATATTTCATTCAGTGGCGCATTTGGAGTATCATTTTTCAGTTCTCTCAGTTGGTTTGGAATAGTCATATCGAATCTCTATATCTATTCGCATGGATGACGTTAAAACTCACTCTCATTCAAAACTCCGTCCACTCTCTCTCTCTTCGTTTTTTTTTCCACAATTTTTTTTTCATTTCCCCTTACCGCCCTCAGCGGACTCCTCTCTTTGTACCTCGCACTCGCATCCCAGTGGTTCGCTTTGGCATCTGAATTTGCACGCCACGAAAATTCAACCAGCACTGTAAATTCACGATGCAAATGAGATCGCTGATACGAGAGCAAAATATAAATCTGAAAAAGCCACGGAATATTTATGTCTATTATCTGACGACCTGACTCTGACCGGCATGGCGATCCGCCGTCCCGCCCTCTCCCTCACGCACTTGTTTTTCCATCTTTTTTTTCCCCCGTTTTATACACGAATGACATATCACCTGATGCAACAGATCAACTGCCTATCATTATCGTAACATTTTTTTTTTTATTTCTCAGTACTCATGAATTTATGATTCACTGGATTGAAGAACGAGAATGAAAATAATGATGGCTTCTATTGCTGGAAGGGTTGAAGACCTGTAAGATGATATAACTTTGCACTTGAGAGAGGAAGTGGAAGTAATACTCAGCTCAGCAAACCACATTTTCTACTCCCAATCAAAGCTATTATTAAGCCGTCTGCTCGCCCCCACCCCATCGTCTCCTCCTTTTCAACTCCTTCACTACTACTTTGTCCTTAAGATTGGTGGAGCAAAGAGAGAAGGACAGAGAGCATTTGTGATATGTAAGGAGAAGGTGGGCTCGTTCACGGTTTCTCTTTACTCCCATAGTAGTTGGCCCAAAGCCAGCGTATTCATTCCACAACTAGCCCCCAATCTAAGGGGCCAATTATTTAATCAATTCCACCCCCTTAGCGGTCTTGACGGTGGTTCGCTTGGCCGTGGAAGAGACTGTGCCTCCGAGAAATGCACGAGTATGGTGAATGAAGGGAACAGGAGAGAAGAATAGGGATTGGTAGATGGGGTTGGGGGGGGGGGGGGAGGGGGTTAGTGGAGCGAGGAAGCCAAGTAGCAGCGAAGGAACTGACGACAATTGAAATCGCTTTTCCTTGTCTGTTCCGAGTTGGAATCGCTGTCTCCGGTGAATTCTACGGGGTGTGCGATTCTCTCTTCCGGCTGTGTGGATCGATTCGATTGTCGTCTACTCACACTATTCGCCCCTTCCCATATTTCTCCCTCTCGCTCGTCCGCTCACCCTCTCGCCCCATTCCCCCTCTTCCAGTTCTTCATTCCTCTTGATCCGCTGGAGTCATTACTCGCTTGTAAAATATCAAGAAAATTCGCATTTTCAGGTTTCTTTTTTTCATTTCCATCGACATTGGAATATTCAACGAATGATAAGGGATGAAAACTTAATGGACAAATTTTTCCTACGGCAAATGTATACCGTTGGTTCACTCCATCACAATCCAATGATTCACACATTGAATTCAAGCCGATGGAACAAGATATGTCACTTCCGAGCGGAAACATCGTTTGCCAGATCAATTTCCCATTTGAAGTGCTAACCCCAGGGGTAGCCGCCATCGAGAGGAAGTGAATTCTCCGGTTCCTCCCGATGGCTGTCCCTCTCGACTTATTTCCACAGTGTATTTTCACCAACGGTCCTATCCTATTTATAAAATCCCTCGATAGAGTCTGACCATTCGTCGACAGTTTCCACGTTTTTTTTCCCCTCTCTGGCTCTATCTCCGTCTCTTTCTCACTCACGCTTCGCCAGCGGTTTTTTTGTCCCTCCACGTTGGGAGAAAAAATTCAATTTCGTTCCAGGGACTAATGAACACCAGTGAAAAATATCACAAACAATTAAATATCACACGTCGAAAAAGGGGCCACACCCCTTGAATTCGCATCTAACTACAGGGGAGAGCTGGGTTAGAGATCTAGTGTGTACATAGGTGTGGGTATAAATGCCAAACGACGTTGGCGGAGAACTCAAGTATATAGTCCACAGGCGAGTACTAAATCAGTTGGCTACCCCCACGAGGAATCATCCCCTACCGTGTTATGGACGCTTAACCCCACCCGACCCAACATTAGTCGAGAGATTTTAAACGTAGATTGGAACCGTACAATATATATTCCACTGATTTCGTTGGGATCCAACAGTCTGCCTCACCCGTAGAATTAAGGGTTATCTATCTAAAATCCCCCACTCAACCCCCACATCATCACATTTGTACGTTCTCTCGCAGTGTGTTGGTCCCACCTTCGTCGTTAACCCTATCAATTCAATTGTATTTTAAGTCATTAGGCAGAGCCAATAGTTTTCGGCTGATTAGTCAAAAAAAATACGAAGGCACATTGTACATAAACTCCTGCGCCAACGGATATTTTGCTGTTGTACATTGTTGAAACGTTGCTCCGCTGATAAAATCACATGTGGTGCTTCATGATATGTCTGTCCCAAGCAATGTATCTGGCAAATGTATGAACGTATATAATCTCTATTGTTGGAAAAATAAATTTGTTATTCTGTCAGTATGTAATTCATAAAATTTTGACGTTGAAATACAATTCATCCCCTTTCTGCATATGTCATGGCGTTATCAATGCTCGGGAAATTAAAAAATAATAATAATGGATGTTTAAAAAGGCAATTGATAACAGCGGATGCATTTCCATTTAATCCACCGGAATATGAAATATTCAGACTATTTAAATCAATATTTTCGGTGATATTATTCAGGCAGTGGGAGCCGATCGATAGTATCCCTCGCAGGAGTACCCTCTTCTCGCGATCACAATCAACTCGGTTTATGAGGCAATCACAGTGTGGAAGGATAGGTTTCAGCACTCACCCGTACAACTGCCCCACTTCTATGAAGCTACCAGTGCCACTTCTCTTTTACTCCGTAGCCCTCCCGTCGACCCCTTGCATTTCTCTCTGCCATCCTTTTGTGTACCACCACTTTCTCACTCATTCAGAGGTAGACATTACGCGTCTACCCTCCCCCTCTCCTTCCATCCCTTCTCTGACGATAAGTAAGGTAATTTTCCCAGCGATTCGTGTGGGCAAACTACGAGGTATAAAAACGTCGAGTGAATATAAGACTCAAAGAATAGGAAATAATAAAGTAAATGTGAAATGCGAAAATCCGCTGAGGGGAATTGCTGAACAAATGGTGAAATGCGATGATAACCAAATGAATAAGTATGGGTGGAGTAAAATATATTTTTCCAACGGTACTCGATAAACTGCGATTCGCAAATTGTGTTAGTGAAATATTTTTCGATAAACGTTACTATAGCTGGATGAGATGATATGCGGATAGATGATTGGTAGGAGAATTACTTTGTTGATACATTCAGAAATTTGGAATTTAAGATCTTTAGTGAATTAACACGTATTGATTATTACTAGGCAAGGGTGTTCACTTAAGGAATGAGAAGAAATATCAGGGAATTTTTCCCCCTACCCTCTCCCTTAATTTCTCCATCAATAACCCCCGATGATTTTCCGATTTTTCCGCAATGGACACAAAATATTTCTCACAGTTTAAAACCCTCGGAAATGTCGCATATTTCACTACTGTTAAGTAGTAAAACCTACACCAACTCAGTGACAGTTTTCGTCATTAAATTCTCTCAATTCCCCCTGAATTTTCAACGAGTACATAACGACGATTCTAGAATGTAAAGTCCTCGATAAAAAAAAAATCCACGAACATGCAGATTGAATTGCTCTTCACCTCGTGTCTATCTCACATCCATCGCTCTTCATCTTCATTCCAGCATGGGAATACTAATGACCTCTTCTGTTTGAACTTATCCCCCCGACAGTTCACAGAAATCCTCAGTTGTGTCTCAACATCGCACCGAGACACCCAACTACCACTTCCTCCCTTCGCCCTCCCCCTGGACTCCACATCTCTCACCCCCTTACGAATGTTGCTTCGACAAATGTTACATACCCACAAGACACCGAGCCCAACCTGACCTCGACGTCGTAACCAAGCAAACGACGTCTGTACCTACCTCACGTCATGAACAATCCAGCGTCTCACACGTAAAGGCCACCAACGGATCCAGTGCCAGTGACGTTGTCCTACTGATAACCAGAGGGACATGAACTATTGCAGATACCTACGGTCATCGAGATGCGTAACTGCATGGACCCTTGACGATCCAACGACAACCCTTTGTGCACCTACTTCCCACCCATCATCCCCTACTTGACTTGGCACATGTAAATATATACATTAGCTGGTAAATATTCCAGTCGCATGTATTTACATAAACACCACCTAGAATCAAGTAATATTGTAATTACACCCCCATCCACCCTCAAACATCCGCAAATATAGTGCTGCCATATTTGATTTGACGTGTTTTAACTCGCGATATTATTCAGCTCAAAACCCTAAATTTTCCCCTCACGAGTTTGAATTTTTTTTTTCGTTAGTCTCTGTGCGACCCCTGCTCTTTGGGGTTGCTTTTTTGTTTCATTCGGATGGAATGAAAATTGGTGGTCAGTTGAAGTGAGTAACTGGCACAATAGTGTTTCATACGCGTTGGGTTGAAATTTGTGAGGGTCACTGAGAGTACATAAGGGTGAAAAGGGAGTGGAGGGAGTGATAGGGCCACCCAGGTCTGGTCAAGTTCTGGGCAAAAGGGAGTGAGGTAGATCTCCACTGCGGTGCGGTAATGAGACGTATGGGTTGAGTAATAGATTCACATTATGCCACACCAGGGACTGGCCCTGGGCTTCTCGTGACGTATTGTACCGAGTACCGTGACCCGGCGTTAATTTAATGTCAACATTTCTGCGAGCAGGGTGGGGGAGAGGAAGAGGGGGAATACTGAAACGTTGTAATTACAAAGATTTTCAGGTACTTTAATTTTTCGTTTATCTGGAATGAACGTTGTGCTTTACGATTTGGTCAATGGAATTCAAATTAATGGATATTAAGGGGGAATGAAGGGGAGTGCAATATGATGCGATCAGTTGATGGAATACAATGCAGACAGGGAGTATCTCACGTCTTTGCTATTACACAGCAAGTTAACAGCAAGATTGTTTCACAAAGTTCATTTGCATTTACGTGCGTGGAAAGGCCCCCGGATGCCGTCTCACCGCAGTATAAACCATCTTCTTCTCATCTCTATTTCACACGGCTGTTCAGGTTTATCCTGTGTATTTTAAGATTGTCTTGAAGGCGAAACCGGCAAATGGATAGACCAACAGTATTTCCATTGTGATATTGTGATAGTTTATAAGTTATGCGCATATCGAATAAATTTCATTAATGGAGATTTCCAATTTTGATATGATATGTCTGCTTTGTGACAATGTGGTGGACGTGATATCCTTAAGTTTAGTACTGTTGAGATAATTGGAGTGTAGAAGGTGAGCGAAGTCGGTTCAAGAATAAATGGTGGGGCTTCATCGGCAATTTGATGATGTACACGATTTTTCAAGTGGAAATAAATATCATTTGTCCGACTCACTTGCGGTTCTCGCGAATTCCTGTATAATTCCTGGAATACCGGGAATTCTTAACCCCTCGCGTTCGGCATCCGTTGAACGCGATCTGTCCCAATCGCCGGACGATTTCCGTCACGCCATCCTGAGGAGGCCGTGCCCTCCAGAGTAATTTCGAGTATTTATTGTTTTAACAAATTGGGGTTCATTTACGATTAGTTTATCAATAGTTGGAGTGAAAGGAAGGAATTCATAATTTTTTAAATTTATGATGACAAATACATCGGTTAACAAATTTCCCTTGTGCGTTTCAGTAGAAAAGTTCTTTAACTCCTTTCAGTAAAAATTTCCAAATTTTTGAGTACATTTTCCTGGGTAAAACAAATGATTCAATCGGAGCGAGATAATATTTTCGTTTAGAATGTTAGTTGATTGAAAATATATATATTTCCATGTCCTCCACTTTACAGCCGGGAAGAATGAAAAACTACCCTTTAAAATATTTTCCTGAACAGGAAACACCCCGTCCCCTATTACGGCGATAAATGTCCTTTTCTGCTTGAACAAATTAAAAAATAATATTCCACCAACATTTATTCAGCTTCACTCTTCATGCGCATGAAAAATAAATACCGTCTACAGCGTCTGTTTCCCACGTGCTCATTCATTCATAACTTCCTTATAACTTAATAGAAATGAAAAATTAGATAGAATTGCAAGTTCTTGCCATTCGTCACAGACAGATTCGTATATTCACATGCAGGTTTCCGATGTTAAAACGGAGAAGAGTTCTGAGGATGAGCCGGAAACTGATGTTCCCTCGGCTGTCAAGGATCATCCCTTTTTCGTAGACTGACGCGTATACAGAGGGAGGCGGTGGATAGGGGGCGTTGTGAAAGTTGCCAAGACCTCCTTAGGCTTGGTTGAACGAGAATACGACTCAGTGGCACGATGGTAATGGCTCTGAAAAGTGTTTGGATTTCCCACTCGAATTTCACTCACAACTTCTCCATTTCACTGTGATTCTTTGGGGGTTGGAATGTCAAACGCAAGGAATCCCTTTTAGTGAAAAACCACTCAAGCTCACTTTAGTATAATCATCTGCCATCGGTTTGATTTTCACATAGGTTTTTGCATATTTATAATGTTAGTGTTCAAATGGGTACCTTTCAATGTCTAATTATGCCATTGTATTCTACATCTAAGAGTAACGATAAAAATAATTATTACTCATGTGTTAATTAATTATCTGAGACGGATTTTGTCAAACGCCATGACAGTACGACGAGACTCAGCCATTTTCTTTCAGGAAATATCAGCGACTCAATGTTCATCACGTACATGTCAAGTAAGTGGGGAATAATGAATCAAAATGTATTGCATTGTCCATTAGTTAATTTCCTCATTTAAGTTGATCCCTCTGGTCCCTTTGGCGCATCGACAAGTTGTGAGAGCAAAAGCGAAAGAACCACTCTGCTATTATTATACACACATGATCATTAAAATTTGTCCCAACTTGAAATCATGTGGACAGACTCGAATCTTTACCTGCCACGACTCTTCTGCTCGAAACAACTTCTCACGTTATTTGAATTTTAAATCTCCTAATGTACATTTTTGGTTCGCCATTGCTCTCGAACTCATCGGTGAAGAGAAAACGTATTTTAGTTTAAAATTCAAATCTGAGCACCCACGAACGACAACTTTTAAATGTCTTCTAGACGTTTAACCTGTGTTGCACTCTATTTGCCGTTACGTTTGCATAATTTTCTGGTTTAAAATAATTTCCAACATTTTTGGTTTTTTCTACCTGTGTCAAGCTCGTTAATAATTTTTCACAATTTTTTTTCATGAGTTTGCCAATTACAGGATCACCACACCATACGATTAATGCTAGAATTATGATGAGGAAAAATGAAATAAATTCTGTTTCACTGAAATGAAAAAATGCAGAGAGAATAATTTTCATGGACACCCCGTGGATCTGTCACTATGTTTTACCGGAAAAATTATAGACACGAATGTTATATTCATAGAAGTCAGAATGTCAATTAGTGTACGAAAGTATTTCATGGTACAAAGGTGGCAGTCACACAAAGCCGAGAAAATGTGAGACCCCTTCTAATTCAACGGTGAACAGGGCCACCAAGTTCAACCATTTAATTCGCATTCCACCAGACTCTCTTATCAAAACATACTCCCTCAGTTCTCTGTAATTCCTCTTTGTCCCCATTTTTCTTTCTCCCACCTGCTTCCCCTCCCCACTCGCCTATTTTTCAAAACAAGACAAAAAAAAACTTTGAAAAAAAATTATAATTTATAAGCACGGGAAAACACAGGCACTAGCCGAGTATAAAAAAAAATACAAGAGCAACATAATTATCATTCTCTGTAGTTGAAAAACTCTACCTCAATCTTTGTGTTACATAGGAACGTAACTAGAGAGGAATTCGAAAAGCGAACACTTGTCCCTTGTACTCACTGGTATTTCTCCTTACAATTTTATTATCCAATGCCGTATATAAAGGTTAAATCACTGAAATTTATGCCGGTCTCTCTCTTCCGCATTTCTCTTGCCTCTCTTTCTTATTCCCCTAGAATTCTCGCTACTTATAATGAATTCTTCACCACGGTGTTTCGATTCTCAAAGGAAAATACCGGGGCACTCTTTCTTGGCAAAACCAAAAGCAACAATAATTGGAACATCGCTTTATTCCACCGCTGAACACAAAGCCGAATTGTTCTATTTCCCCGTGGTCTATATCTTCCTCCACCTTTTCCCTTCCTTCGTCTATAGAGTCTTCATCTCCCCCTCTCTCCCCCCCATCTCCAGCATTTAACAATGTAAAATTCCTACGAGTGAGAGTCGGAGAAAAAATAGAAGAAGAAAAAAATCTCTGAGCCAGTGACATCAACCATGCAGCTACATATAAGAGAAAGCTCTCCTCTCTCGTTCTCCATTTCTCCCTCTCCTTCCATTCACCTCTCTCAAGGGGGTAAATTGCTGGGTGGCGAATCGTAGCGTCGACTGGTGTGCAAGACTGCCTACTTATTTAGAATATTGCCAGCATACATCTGCATAAATTCAGTACAGGGGCCGGTAGCATTCTTAGCCCGTGTCGTGGCGCCCATTATACTGTATTTCTCCTGGTCTTTGCTCTCACCCCCCCCCCCCCTCCCATCATCCACCCAACAGTCGTAGAGGTCGAGAGGGAGGTTTTGAAATTGTGTACAGAGAAAAGAGAAGAGAACCCTACGTTGACACAGATCGTACATTTCCACAGCCATTTACCATCGCCATCTTCGCCAGTCGTCGAGTAATGCGCTTTTTACTGCGTAAAATGCTATTTTGCTACGGTACGTTTATTACATCGATACGCAGACGATGCTTCATACACCTACACAGAGTAATGACCTGGCGACGAGTTTTAATACCTGTGGAGGACGCAATATATACGCGATCAATTGCCACTCGGGAGTTTTTAGTGTCCTAATAATAATGATTAAACTGGTAGAGCATTTATTCCGCGAATGGCGTCGAGGCGAAATGTGGTTGAGCTTCTTCAAGATTTATCAAGGGTAGTTTGAAAACAGAGAAACCAGAGGGGTATGATTCTGGGATTTATTGGAGGGAGTGTGTGATGTCGGTGATTGAACGTTAAGGGCAATTACGAAATTCATTGTCTTGGAAATATTTACGAAGCGTTTGGAAATGTTAATTTTAACTGATATGGTAAATATGTTGTTTTTTAATTATCGGAGATTAGTATCAAATATTATATTTCTGAATTGTTCGCCCTAAAATATATTAGAAATATTATAGCGCTGTTCCAAACTTGATTTTTTTTTGTATTCTTGAAAAATATACGTGAATAGAAAGTTAATTTCCTAAAATTAAATCATCTCTACAAACTTCGAGTAATTCTGTGCACTTCAAATATTTTTTCAAATTTGCCCCTCATTCGAATTGCGTTAAATAAAAAATATCAAAGTCAACGAGGAATTTTCCTTCGCATAATTGAGATAAGAAATTAATCTTGAGAAAACAACTGTTTCAATGGAAATACAGATAATTCGTAATGACAGGGTGATAAAAGTTCTTGAAGAAGTGCTGGGAAAATTACCTAGCAACGCTGTTTGACGTAGTACACCCCTTCTCCCAGGAATTGCATTTCTCTGCGCGATTTTTTACGAAGTGTTATGTAATAATTAAGTTCCAACACGTAAAAACTACGTTTCAATCCATAAAATTCCCAGAAGCCAACGGAGAGAATGTGCTGCTCTCCCTCTTTTCCTTCCAGAGTTTATTCTAGTTTTTGCATAAAAATTTCTGAAAAAACATTTGACATGACTGTTACATTTTCCCATGTAATTCTTCCTCAAGTTTTTGCTCCGTCCATTAAATCTGAAATCAACAACTGTTTTATTTCCTTAACGATCATCACAATCATAAAAATGAAGGAAAAAAAATTGAAAGGGAGAATCGTGTGAGGGAAGTCGAGAACACGTTGCGCGAATTAAAAAAGAGTCTGTAGATTTAGCCCGAGACAGCTTTTGAATTGAATACATATTCAAATTGAATTATCCGCACCACCAGACATGTTGATTTGAAATCATTCGTCGACCTCGTCCAAAACTCCATTCTACCTGTGCCCCACTCTCACTGCTCTCCTCATTCTATTCTACCCCCATTTCTCTCACTCCCTCCATCACTACCATGTACATCCCTTCTACCTGTTCTATTCTCTTGATTCTCGTTGTCTGTGGCTTGACTTCACTGACTAATGGAAATTCTTGAATGAAAAGTTGGTCAAACACAATCGCTTTTGCATACGTATAGAACGCCACGAAATTCAACGGATTTCTAGTGGTCTCAAGAGCCCGACCAACCGGGATTTACACCCAATATTCTGTAGTTTATGCATAAGCTATTAGGTCCATTCTATGAGAATGTCGCACAACATTAAGTGCCAACAAAAGGTGTGTGAGAGTTACAAAAAAGGGAATAACGTCACGGAAAAAAATAATACTTGAATTACGTATACTTTATACGTAATTCAAACATAATATATGTATACATATATACAATATAATTATCTAGAGATATACGCATTTATATAGATACTCCACACGAACTTCCGCAAAATATTTTTTATCCAATAAGAATTTCATCCCATGTCTGCTTCGCACATAATAAAATTCCCTGCGATTTTTGAAATAATTTTTTCCCCGATCTCACCCTCTGATCGACATCCAATCCTATGCTATTAAATAAAAATTTGACTCATTAAGTTGTTACACAATTTATCGCCGTGTAATTGAAAATTATAATCCACCATTGCCGTTTCAAATTAATCTCTTTTACTCGAAATATTCGACATCATAAATATTAAATATTGGCATATGAGCAAAACCATTCATAATGTGTGCTTTATATTGGAT
Organism: Diachasmimorpha longicaudata; assembly: GCF_034640455.1. Lineage (NCBI taxonomy): Eukaryota > Metazoa > Arthropoda > Insecta > Hymenoptera > Braconidae > Diachasmimorpha > Diachasmimorpha longicaudata. Next base: position 5,888,824 of record NC_087231.1, on the reverse strand, counting down.
AAATTATTTCATTTTCACCATGTTCAATGAAGATAATTAGTTATCGGTTATTATCGATTAAAATTTTCATTTTTTTTTCACTATTGCAAGAGACATTAAGTTACGAACAAAAATCGATAATCTGTTTATCCGTAAGTCCAATGCTCATACCACATTCCTATAACAATGATTCGGTTCCATCCATACACACAGTGAAACCCATTCCAATTAAATTAATATTTGTCGTGTGAAATGTCCGAAGCGTTCACTGAGTTCAATGAAAATCGAGGGAAAAGTGGTGGGAGAGATATTGGTGTGAGTGATGAGGGGAGAAAATGGACGAATCCACTCTATATGGGTGATCGACAATGCTGGCAAGCATACGCTAATGAATTTTCAGGGGTAAAATGCGAATAAGGGTCTCTGCCATTATATATGACCAGCTTACGCTCAGAATCATATCCATGGGCTTCGAAATGCACGTTCACTGAAGGGCAGCGGGCGAATGGGGAGTTTTAAAACTTAGGGGATAAAATATGGATTCACCATTTTGCCATAGCCTCAACCAGCATAGTTTGCTGACACCGGATCATCATACGCTCGGAAACGTTTATAATCAATGATGCTTAACGTACACAGCGCCAGTAGTATCCTGCAGTTTCCTAGTTGCACGACCGGGGAATCAAGGCCTTTCGGCTCGCTATGGGCTGGTTCGCCATTCAAACAACTGTCCTATTCACCAGACTATCGATTATTACCACACTAGACCCCATACATTATCAATAAATAAAACTAAACAAATCAATCATCACAGCTTCACTTTTACGCGATGCCATACTCTCTCGCGAATTTTTTCCTCAAATCTAATAAATTATCTCAAAATTAAATCCTCCCCTACTGGCATCTTCCCATAATTTTAAATTCAACCTTTTCATTTCATTTCTCCCCAAAATGATTACAATGAATTCAAATCCACGTTAAGAAATATTCTTCATCGCCTTCGGCAATATTTGTTCAATTCCATGACGAAATAATTAACATTCACCCATCAAAAGCTCCAAGGCATAAATTTTCAAGTTCTCTCGCCACTTTTTTTTTTCATCTCTCATTTATTATTTGATTCCATTTTTTTTTTCAACAAGCCAGTGTGACGTTCATTTCGTACGGTTACGTTTGTATACGCAAAGCGCTCTCGGGTCGGTTCACGGCATCGCATTCACAATCTAATTTTCACTGGCGTTTAATCTTTGTACACTCGGGCTTCCCCCCCTCCCCTGCCCCTCTCTTCCTCCCTTCACCCCTACCCGTTGCTTTGGCCCGGCACGCGCGTGAGCTTTTTCAAAGCACCTACCCTTCATCCCCTCTCCATTCCCCTCACCTCTTTTCTCCATCGTTACCCACCCATACACCGTCTACCAACACGAGTACATTCAATTCCCTCCCCACTCTCTCCTCACTCTTTCCGGCATCCGATTTCAAATGCCCTCGGCTCGGCGCAATTATTTCCGTTCTGTTTGTCGTTTGTTTCAAGCACACCCACTCGTTCGATTTTTCAACTGTTCCCACCGACCAATATCACCTCACCATCTCGATCGATACATTTTCTTTATTTGTAATTATTTCAATATTTCTTGTTCTGTTTTGGTTGCCCTCGATTTACCCGGTGTAAGTATTCATTATAATAATTGGTTACGGTCTGGGGACGGGAACGTGACGCGAGATAAACGTAAGCTACTGTTCATAATAATGATTTTTTTTCCTTCATAAGTCAATAATAAATTCCCATTAATCACTCGGCTTATCATTATGCGGCTTTTTTATAATCTCAATTATCTCTCGATTGGAGTTGCAACCCGACGGTGTAAAAATTATTAGTCTTTTGTCTCCGTCTATTTGAAAGTTTGTGGATGGTCATTGACGTCCCTTTAATTCAGCTATAAATTATCGAATCGGGTCACGACGCAGCAGGTGCTGCTGATGCGCTGGACGCGCTGTAAATAAATATTCTGTATTCCCACACTGCCGCAAATACATCGAAGGGCACTGAAGGGAGGGGGATTCATGAGAGAGGAGAAATTCCCATATAATCGAAAAAAAATATCGAGAGCATAAGCACACTCGGGAACCCATCTGGCCTACATTGATATAACAATAAAATGGGAAAAGACAGAGAGGATGCGACTGTAATGCTGCCGTTTTCGATATGCTTTCCATTAAATTGCAAAATCCCATTCGCCAGGCTTTCTGTATAGATTTAATCCTCTCGCATTGACCACTTCCGGTTGACTGGTTTTTGCAGTGACAGCGGGGTGTCGTGAAAGTGAAAAATATGGGGAGTCTTTAAAATATTCTATTGTTCGCGGAGAGAAAAGTAGGAGAAGTTTCCTGGAGAAGTCACTGGACAAACATTTTCCCTCAGTAGTAGATTAATTTGTCTATCTCATCACGAGAGTCTTTATGAGAAAATGAACAATTAGTCGACATGAAAAATTTGTCGGATGAAAATTGGATAACGATAAATAATATAGTTTTATAGAAGGGGAGAGGGGATTGTCGAGGCAAAACATTAATATTTTGGATATGAACTGCTGCATTTCCACGATTCCACAATTTCCTACGAAATTACTCAACAAATTGACGTGCTCAGGAATTTTTTAATGTCAACTCTGAACATTTTCTCGTGCATTCTCACGAAAAGTTGATGAACTCACCGGTAAATTTATTGTTGCTAATCTAGAATTTTTATTCTCGTTTCATATAAAATATGGGAGTTTGTCAGTTTGTGTTCTATTTCCACAGTCGAGAACTAGAATTTCTCTCCGATTTTTCTCTCCACGTATGAGCTGCATATTTCATATCCTCTCTACATTTTAATGGATATTACCGTCTCCTGTGTTCCTGTAAAAATAACATTTATTTTTCTCCTTACGGTAATATACAAAGTGATATTAAAATTTGGTTCTCGTTGATTTTTGTTGTAACCAGGTCCACCCAAAATCCTGATGAGGCCACGCTCGCAGCACGTGAAGACCGGAGGCATTGCAAGTTTCTACTGCAGTGCCCATGGTGCACCAACACCCCAAATACACTGGCGCAAGAATGGCAAGAAAGTTACCTGTAAGTTTTTTTCTGATATATTTTTTCTTCATCCTAACATACATTTTTTTTTTCACCTCTGTGCACTTCTGTCGGAGGTACTCCAAAGTGATCTTATTGTCTCCTTACTTTGCTCTGTGTTCTCATTCTCTTTCGCCCGAGTTACTACGGGATACTGAGTTTCCCTTGAGTCTATCCTCCTCGTACAACCCAACCAACGCTCTCTAACCCTTAGTCAATCTACTCTTCACTCTGTTTTCGTCCCGCACCAGCCGTTCGTAAAGCCAAAAGAGAATTGGAAAGGAACTATGCTACACTGGTTTCTTGAGTTTCTCCCGAGAAGATGCTACGCTTTTGGCTCTTGTCTAGATATATTTTAAAGAAAATTTAATGTCTTCTCGTCAATTGCATCACTGCGCTAAGAAAATTATCAACTCAATATCAAACACTCATCTCTTACCACAAATATTTCATCTCTTTAATGATTTCGAGAAAAGAACGAATAAAATATTATTTGGGTCAACGAAATCGTTAGTGGAAAATTATTTCTAAGAAATTGTTTATATTGAATTTCAAACACGATTATGCATGGTACTTTCAACAATATCGACATGTTTAACTTAAAGAGCCAGTAATTCATATATAACAAGACCTTTTTAGAATTGAAATATTTTGTATAGAAAAAGGTTTATCAAAAAAACCTTTATCGCCTATCACTTTCTATTATTTCATATTGTGATCCCTCTCTTTATATCCACCGAGCATTAGTTGAAGGCAAAAGTTGCATGCGAGAATTGGCTAACAAAAGAGTCATGACAATATTTACATTTTTCTATAAAATTATTTACATAAGAGAAATGTTCTAAATATTTATCCAATACAACTGCTATTTTATTTGGTGACACATCGATTATTCTTTCAATATAAATATTTATAATTAAGCCATGTTTAATATTTCTAGCATCTCAGTCCCGATACCATCCTAAAGCTTACGCAAATGGCTCGGTACTGAGGATCGATCCAGTCAGACCTCAAAGGGACGAAGCAACATGGGAATGTGTCGCTGAAAATGGAGTTGGTGATGCTGTTACTGCTGAGGCTCAACTTACTGTCCATGAACGTAAGTAATGCATGAATAAGACCATTACAATATTGGATAGAATATCTAAAAATACGAATGAATGCTGAAAGCCCAGCGATTCACTTCATTCTAAGCATCTATAATTCAATCCTCACATAAAGCTATTTCAATTGTCTTCATTCGAGAGAACGAGAAAACGTCAGGAAAAATAAGAATCTGTGTCAGTGACGAATGAACGTACCGTAACCTTTGACCAGAAACATCACAATCTCACCTGAAAGTTCACTGGATCACTCTCCCAAATATCTCCCTCAAACACTTAATTTTTTTTCTCCTCAACTCCACCAAGAATCATGTCATGCATAATTAATTGTCCATTGTCGGTTTTCTTTTTCCTTCATCGTCGAATTCCAAGTTAATTCTCCCAAAAGTTTTAACCTCCGCGATATTCCACAATTTACTTTTTTTCCCCTTTCAACTCCCCACTCTTACTCTTTATCCTGGCTGTACCCTGTCTCATCTTCTTACTCCCTAACACTTCTTCCCACACTGTCTTTCTTATACCTTACCCATTTTTACGGTAGAACGAACAGCTTAATGGCGCCGAGTCTGGTGGCCAAACGGAAGGCAGCTTAATGGGAAAGAAGTACTGCATTCCGAGAAGCTTCCCCCAAAGCTCTCTCCCACCGACGAGATCGCGTGAAATTTTGCGGAGCAGCTTAATTGGTTTCTCTTACTTTTAATTTAATTTAAGATGAGCGGAATGAGGGATCAAGATGGCGGAAGCTCAGATGCGAAACTACTAGTAAGCCAGGGAAAGCCTGTAAAGTACACTTTTATACAGATAACTTTGTGCTGATTCGGCTGTATAACTCGACGAGTCTAATAATTTTTACGATTGACACCGGCAGCCGAATTGAAAAGCTTTCACTTACCATAATGATAATCGTTACAAAAACCCATTGAAATATGGAATTCCTGGACATACAGTTGGTGGAGGAAATTTTCCTGGTTTCGATGTGAACAATATCAATGTTATTTCAATATAACGGAAGCGGTATTATGCCAAATAAAATTTTTGCAATCAATAATTCACGTCTGACCACAGGCAGACTCCCATCACTCGGCTATTACTGGTGACAAAGGGGATGGGTAAAGGGGGTAAAATAGGGTATTCGAGTGGCTAGACATTAAAATCACATTCGGCCAACAAGATTAATCGATAGAGGACATTTATAACGCTGTTAAACGAGAATGGAGGTGAACATATTATGTGATAGGGGATCTATCGCGTCTACCTTCGTAATTGATAATAGACGACTGCATTTGTGCTTTATTACTCGACACACTGTGAATACTTTTGCCCAATCGGTGATGTTTTACAGACCATGAGAATGGCAATACTGAGGGAACATTAGTTTAGATACTGTCATGTCTGTGAACAGTGCAATATAGTCTCTCTACGTATGGTAAAAATGAAAATAAATGGGTAACAGTACCAAGAGGGAAAAATAAAACTTTGAATACAGACGTGGAATGTCATTTCCGCACTCAGTGAAACTTTCAACGCTACATTTTTATCTTTATATCATCACAGTAGATTTCCCACAACATATATTTCATGCAATATGTGCGATTACAGAGTTTTCTCAGATGGTAACATACTTTTGAGTGAGTAAAAAGTAGTGCAAAGAATTGTTCTCTGACTATTACGGAAAACCACTGAAAGTATGTTCCACGAAATAGCTGAGTGCGTGCTCAATCTGACGTGACGGTAAAAATCTGAAAACCATTACAGTGGAGTAAGATTTGAAACGTCGGACATTGGAACAGATGGAGGAAGGACAAGTAAGATCCTCAGTGGTGGGGAATAAAAAAAAACGAATTTTTGAAATATTATCACGATCCAGTTATTCGTGATATCGTTTCACACTCGTTATCGCGACAACTTTATTCTCAACCATTTCACTTAACTTTTAAAACTTGTGGATTTGGTACAGTAAGAAAGTGAAATTGCTCCAAAACTACCGGGAGAATAGTTTCGTTTATAACGAGATTATCCAGTGATTTATGTCCTTGAAAGTATATACTGAGATTTTTCCACGGGGTAGAAAATTTGCTGAGAGTGGGACTGGAATTATTCGATATTCTTAACGCTTTTCAAATTGATTTTACTCCGGTTGGAGCAATGGACAGGGCATTTATGAAATTGAATTCGACTTAACCAGAAGCAGAACGAATTTTATCGCAGTTTGAAAGGTACTATTTCTTGCAATTTCCCCAATAAGTTTAAATGCAGAACCAACTAATTTTCAGTAATTGCTGAATTTATTAAGGTCCCATTAACTGATGCACAATTTTTTTGCCCATTATCGGACGTCACATGATCATTCATGGAGTCTGTCGTTTTAATCCTATTTCAATTAATCCCTCAAGTGCAATCTCAATTATTCAAATGCTGTTAGATTCAAAATTCACAGATCCATCAATACTACGAATTGATTTACCTTATCACGACTACACGTACAGCTCATTTCAATGATCCATGAAAATTTAAAATAATATCACGAGAAATGAGATAATTAATTACCCTAATACGTCACAATAAAGATTGATTAGAATCACGTTTGTCACGTATTATTTTTTCTCTGACTCTCCATGACATTGCCAATTAATGAACGTTCTCTTCCTCGCGCTATCTCTTCCATGAGGTAATTACATTTTCGCTAGCGAATGGACAATTCAGTAGTCAAACGTAAATTGAAGTTCACAGGGTTGTAGGCTCGATTCCTCTGCCCCTCCCTCTACCCCTCATGGTTTTCACCCTATTCTGCACTATTCTCATCGCGCTATCATTCACCCCTTCTATCTGTATCGCCGATTTCGGCTCCGGATGTAATCTGCCCAGCAATGCCGGGGAAATTGAAACGGTTTTAATTAATTCAGGAGACACCAGTGTCCTAATTACCCAGCATGTTAATTACCTTTAGTCATACTATCATGTGTTGGCGCTCCTCAATCCTTTTTTTTCAACTTCTTTCACTCTTCCTCAGCCTGTACATCACAATTGTTTCTCTTTCTCATTCTTTCTTCCTTCGGATTTATTTTAATAGAATTTAATTATTTATTTACCAGCATGAAATTTGGTTTGACTTTAATGGTATCACTCTCGGCTGTATTGATTATCCAAATTTTTACTGCATTGACCATTAAATTTTCGAATCAGGTGGATATAATTCTCAATTGAACGCTCTTACATTAAAAATTAATATCTGTCCCTAATAAATATAATGGGCAAAATTACTGTTTAATTACATACAGTCTAATTATTTTTGATACGGAATTAAAAATCGAAATCGAAACAAATCGAAAAATAAAAACTTAATCCATGAACTCAATTTTAATTAATCATTGATGCATTATTACGACTCAACAATACGCACAGCCGAAAAAAGGGATTCAATTCCATCCATTCATTTTCACTAGGAAATTCAGGATGAATTATCACTCTGACATCTGCGTCAAAAAGACTAAAAATAATTTCACACTGTTTTCGGGATGAATGCATGGAGTTAATTAATGAATGGAGTGAAAACAGTGTCACATGATCACCATAAAGATAATCAACACAGTTTGGTCTTAAAACAAAAAATTCCCTCTACACCATAACTCGACTCAGACCCGACAGCGAAGTAAACTGTCTAAAAGAGTTGACTTTAACATGATAATCTTCACCCGCTCTCCCCGCCGTCATTAAGTCAGGAGTCGCATCATTGTGAGACCAGGAAAACTGTAATTTTCACGAATATGTACAACAACGCTGTCATTGTCCAGCGGACATTCGGTTTTATATTAGTTGGTTATATAATCCACCTGGTAATCCGTAAACCAACTAATTTCGAATATGGAATGACCTTAATAGTCCCTCGTAACCCTATCCCGGACATTTTCCACTTATTGCTGTAGCCTAGAATATCTTATACACCATGAGAGGTAGTTAAGAGCCTCAACGCTTTGCTCAACCACCCCCTGCCGACCTACAGCCAGTGAGTTGGCAATTGTAACCTCCCTCGTCTTCTCTTTAACGACTACAGACAATGTTCTAGGGGTTTACCCAAATGACACAGAATAATCACACCTTCGTGTAAAATATTAATAAACGTATCAGATTGCCCGCGAACATAAAACATTATTCTTCCGGCTATTCGCACATTAAATATTAAAATCAATACCTGAGAAATGCATGTGGAGCACTGAACCTAAAATTTTTCAATAGTATTGTTATCTATCTACGTGGTAATGAACATACCGCCCTTAATTAATCCGCCAGTTCTGACAGTTTGGAAAAACGGACGAATGCCATCACTCATTTTCCATCATCGTATCTATTATTATGATTTTTCTGCCACTTTTTTTTCGTTTGAAAACACCCTCCCCCGTTTGCAATTCATCTGCGATGGATCACGTACTGCATTCATGCTGAGGACAAGGGCGAGATGGAGACGGACATGGTGAAAAGACCGCGTGACGTGGAAACACGAATGAATGTCGAGAGTGAGAACTCACATCGGGGTTAGTGCAGTACGTACACATAACGGAGAATTATAAGATGTGAAGAAAAAAAAAAAAGTAACGGAAAATGGATGAAAAAATACAACAAACCTGGGGAAGATTTGGATGGTGAGAACGACGGAGGGTGAGATATTTTTCTCTCGGTGGACCACGACGAAGTGTTAACGGTCGTGGTATTGTGAAGCAAAAGCAAATTGTGAATAGTGCGAGACAATATTTACCCTGGGTATGAGGGGATAGAAGAAGATTTTTGTATCAAGCTTCCAACTCTTTTGTTTTATATACCCGTATACGCGATTTTCCTTGGCATCACCCCCTCGCTCCCCCTCCGGCCGTTAGGCACCCCAAGAGTGTCGAGTCTTACTGAGGTCCGTACGCTTTTTCTCTCCGTTATTGTTTTTTTTCTACGGAGACGCCAGCTGTTTGTTTATCCTCTTTGTACTTGGTTCTTTTCCGTAATCCACCCCCTACCCCTTGCCCCTCCGGCCCGAGCCACCGCCTACGATACGTCTTTTTCACGTATTACGAGTAAACCCTCCCCCCCCCAGTACTCGGAAAACCATCAGCCAGTCGTGCGCGGGAAATTAAAGGTAACCCTTCACCGCCAGATCGAATAACGAATCTTTTCCTTCAATTCTTGTTCTTTATCTATATACTGACTCGAAAATAGGTTTAAAAAAGAAATTGGACGGGTGAAACGAGGGGAAAAAGAAAAAAAGACAAATTAATGAACCCCTGGGAAGAAGTGAGTTTGAAAATTTTTTTTTGTCCTTCTTCAACTTTGAGTTGAGGAAGGGAAGAGAATGATGCAAGGAGGGGGAAAAAAATACACGTAGTTGTATCACTTGTGACCGAGATGGTGGTGGGGGATGGGGCGATTAAAGACTGATCCGGGATGAAAAAGCGAGACGAAAAGTTTCGTCGAAGCGCGAGAGCTGGCAGTAGCCGGTGTCCCTTGTGAGTTTCGAAGGGGCTCAGAGATTTCTGAGTTAGGAAAAGAAACGGGGAAGTGAGCACGAAAGAAAGTAAAATGAAAAAGGAGAAGAGCACCAAGAGGTTGAAAAAAAAAGAAAATCTAGAGAGAGAAGCTGCAGGAATGGAGAAGTGCAACGTGCGGTGGGACCTGGTAAGTTTCGAGGCGGCTACCTCCTGGGCGTCAACTTTGCTTAGGATCCCTTTTGCTGGTGAATAGATCTCTGCGTGGGTGCAAGTGAGAAGGGGTGATAATGCGGGAGAGAATAAAAAAAAATGGGTGAAAGCCAGGAATAGGGGAGGAGGGGGGGATGAATCCGTTGGGATACAAAGAGTGAAAAGTATATGCGCGGTTGCATCCGCCGGGGAATTTAATTTGCTTGGAAATGCGTCGAGCTTAATTAGCAATTAATTGGAACATTAATTAGCCGTGAATTTTCGGTTAGCCAAGGGAATATGAATGGAGTGATGGAAATGTTCTTCGTAGTTGTACAGATTTTTCTTTAGCCGTTGTAATACTTCTCTTTTATTCATCATTTCAGTTTCACGCGTTATCACACAGTGATAAGAACCAAGACCGAAGACCCCACTAACCAAAACTATTTCAGCAATCTAACTTTTACGTCCGCCGTGAGGACATCGCAAGCCGTTATATCTGAGAGCGAGGACAAGAAGAGGGGACATGTCGAGACTACCGGGGGTTGAGGGTGATAAAGTATTCTTGGGCTTAAGTCCTCGTGCAAACAGTCGTCGTTTTTTTTTCCTTTTCAATTCTCACGTCGTCTCATCTTTTCTATTCATCTCCCACACTCTAGTCCCACCTCCATTCCTGAAACCTGTTTCACAAATGTAACTCTTTCGTTTCTAGTTTCCATCTTTTGCATATTCTAACGTCTGTACGACGATTTCTTATTCATCGGCTCAATATTTGCAATATTCTGAGTCTGACTATATATGCACTGGAGCTCATCCCCGAGTACGTCAACTGGTGGATTACGCGACAGTGGGGTGCTCTCGAATTTCCGAGTGAAATGAATTCTCACCCATCATCGCGTGTGCATTCTCGCAGAAGTCCATCTGTCTATTCTACGTCGATATTACCCGACGACGAGATTCTACGTCAAGTTTTACTGATTTTTTTAAGAATAGCCCAATTACTGTCGAGAAACTGTGTGACACCATTTATCCAAACATTGAGATTTCATATCCCAAAATACAAGTAGTCTATTATTCAAATATATTGTGCATCCAATGGGGAAAGAATTTTCTATTTATACAAAGACTATCGTATTGAAATATCTCTGTCAGTCACATTGATATACAGTAAAAAGACCAGAGTAAATTTTCACTCAAAAACGAGCCAACATAAGGTATTATTTGAGATGCGGACAGACATTGTACGATAATTCAGAAGTTAAATAATGAATGACGGAGTAATTAACATCTTCACAGTGTCATGTGTGACACTGTGAATCATGAGTGACATCAATTAATTTCTTGTTTTTGCTTTGCAAGACCAATGGAAGCTTCAAAAGTATTTTCTTGTTCATCTTCATTTTACATAAGGCAAAGAGTTAAAATTCTAATAAACATGAGGCCATTTACTTAAAATAAATCGTCTGAAACTTCAACCCCGAAATTCGTTGCAATTTCGATAAAATCCCTGACACGTTCGCATAATTGATGAACTGTGACAAAAGGATCACACTCACAATTTAATGTACCCTCAGCTTATCACGTATAATCAATACCCGACATTCATTTTGATTTCGTGAGAAGGGTACTATCGACGAAAAGAAAAATGATACAGCAAATCTGTTATCTAGCCAGTGATTTTTTTTCTTTCTCTTTTGCATGCTTTTTTCCACTCATTCTGAACTTCCATTTTCTTTCACTCTTTTCAATGTGTCGGATAGGGGTTTTTGTGGACCTTCGTCAAAACTTTCAGCACAGGGGAATTTTATAAAAAACCGTGTTATCAGGAACGACGATAATGCCCCAAAGAAATACCACTCCATCGGGCGTGAGAAGTCGATGCTACGGGACACCAAACAAATTGAAGCTTTTGATGGCTAGTCGGAATGGATAATGTGGCATTTTACAATGGCCTTTCAGTTGATCCTGAAGAAAAGAGCGAATCCGGAGGTGATTGAAGAATGCGGAGAATGGTGCGCGCGGCTTATGCCACGTTGAACGAATAGAAAGAGGAAGGAAGGAAGGAAGGAGATTGAAACACCAAGAGAATAAGAGAAAGGTAAAATTAAATGAGCGAGATTGTCGGTATAAAAGTCCCACTGTCTTTCTCTATCGACTATAATGACACTTACGTATCCTTGCAATTCTCTACGCGATCTCCCCATATTCCCTCAATATTCCTCATTAAAGCTGATGATATTTGAATCGAGTACGCACTATGGGAAACCACACCCCGATACTCCGACCCTTCCTTTCTCACTCTGAGTATCCACTTCATGAGCTTACAACTTGCGTTTCTATATATATACGATCAACCAAATGGTTCTGCGATTTTAAGCTCCATTGGGGTCGCGTTGTAGCCGCACCTCTTTCCCGAAATCGTCTCCTTCGATTACGACTATTTTACCGCGAGTACACGTAGGGAAATACTCAGGAAAATATGCAGTAATTTAATCGACGACTACAGAATGGTATGATTTTACTACATGTTTTTTTAACTTCTGCGAATCGTGAGAAAAGTTTTCAAAAACGTAGAACAATGGGTGCGAAAAGTTGAAACGTTGGGAGCTATTCAAGAATGCAACCGAAGAATATATTTGCTCGCGTCGAATCCATCAACTTTTCAACAAAAAACGAAAAAAAATGTCTAAAAATTGACGGAAACAGAAGTAGAAAATTCTTAACTGAAAGAGATCGCACAACGTAGTAAATAATTGACGGGACTTCTATCGATCTCTCAGAAGGCAGCTCATCACAATGTGATACCCAAGAACATGTATTTTTCTCGGTCTGGCACCCAAGACCCATTTTCCCGCATTATAAAAAAGGATTAAGCTCTGAAAAAGGAAGAAAAATTAAAAATTTGATAAGTTTTCACGGAGTTTCTGGCTGCCTGTCTTTCTTCTAAATTAAAAGCCCTCCCGGAATTCTCACTTTTAGTTAAACTTTGCATAAGTTTATTTGCATGTCCGATGAATTTTTTCATCTCTTACCCTGACAGAATGATTCATTTATGTAAATCAGGAATGGTTAACGGTTAACAAACAGCTAAATTCAATATATCCAAAAAACAATTGTCAATGATGGTAATGAGAACCACTGGTTGTCAATTGTCAACCAGTGGTTCTCTTCCAATTCAAGGTAAACCAATGTACATTTGTTAATTATTCACAAATGAATATTTGGTGAACTTAAATGTACCCTAAAATCCGCCAAAAAAAATAGTAGCCATTCTCTCACAGTAATAAATCCCCTCAATCAGTGTGCACCGACACACCTTATTTTCAATATTACAGTCGTCCTGAAAGCTCATCAGTGACTCATAAATGAAAGTAACATGTCAGAGACAGTGCAGAGTAATTTTATCATGATTCACAGTTGCATTAACGGAATTATCGTACTCTCCAGATGTAATGAAAAACTTAACTGCACTTCCACACTGTTAATTGTACAAGACTCCCCAACTATTTAATTCATCTGATGGATAAGTGTCGAGTGTGAATTTGTAGTCAGTGCCAATGGCAATAGACTCGAAACTTGAGTCTTTGAAAATTTATACACACTATCCTATTCGTGGATAGTACTCAAGGGTTGAGATACTTCTCAGGAGTGGATTTTATAACCGACACAGAAGGGGGTCAATGATTCTTTACATTCGTTGGCCCCGTCAATAATCCAGTTATGCACCGTCACATGTTAGTTAACTATGGAAATAAAATTTAATGCCAGTGAAAATATAAATAAATAAATAAATGAAAAGTAAGGAGCGAGATAGGTAGGGAATGAAAGTATGAAATAAAATGATTGACTCTTTTCTACTAAATTCACTCGTAAGCCAACGATAAGCCACGAAAGTGACTATTAAAGCAACATGGTGGTGGGGGATAAATTTTTACTGGTGTGGTATAACACTGCCTTAACTTCCATCTCGTAAACCACGAGAGAGAGTCTTGAGTGCAGGCTAGCGGTGGAAGGACCGATACGTGCCATGAACCAGAGTAACCAAACTATAATTCACGTGGGGTGTGCAAGGGTTTTGCCATTCTCGTACGGGCCACAAGAGGGGAAAGGGGTGAGAGGGTTATTCACGTGATTCTTACATTAAACTCCTTCCTCCATTCGCCGCCCATCATGCTCGTATAATTCCGGAAACGATCGAACTACAATTCATTGGAATGGGATTACGCGTAGGCTGTCGTAAGGGGGTGCTATACTGGTAAAAAAAAATATTGTTTTGTCAAGCGAATTTTATTTCCAGCCACCATGATCTGGCTATTAATTTGTAAATAACCGTTATGTTGTGGGGAATACGAATGATCTGTAATTGCGGTACATTTGGTTGGTGGTAATGGAATTCGCCTGAAATTGCAGTTTCTTTTTTGCTCCCAGTGAGGAGAGTATTTAATTAATTTTGATGTTATGAAAACTTTTTTGAAAATGAGCAATAGATGTAAACTGTACTTTGTAATCGACCAAATCAGGAGAAATTCGTATATTTGCATCAAAATAAAATTACCTTTTTCAACTGCCGCAGCGAATGCGAACGACTAAACTTCAAAAACTGTAATTTCATTCGAACCAAATGAATGCATTTGAAAAAAATAATTTTCATTTGCTATACAAATTGATTCCCTTGACTCACGACAGAGACATCTCACTAAATATATTTTGTCCGTCAACATCGAGTTATCTGCAAAAAATCTCAGTACGTCATTCATTAGTCAAAAATTATTCCCTATTTACCAGCCAATAATATCCCCTACAATTCATTATTTACTCCCCCTATCCTCTTTCTTTTATGTTCCGAAAACTCGGAGCCATAACATTGATAAATTTATCTGTCACATAATTCTGATTATCATCACTTGGTTCAATCAAACTTGTGCATCAGAAAAGTGTGAGGCCAGTGATAGCGGTAGACGTTAAGACAGCCTTGAGAGACGATTTCGCATAACGCAGTATAGTGAGGCTAGAGGGGATGAAGGTGAGTGGGGGGTGGTTGAAATATCGATGAGAAGATCGTCGAGGGGCCGGGTGTAATGCCATGACATGCAACGCTCGACCCTTAAGAAATTAGATAGGCAACCCTTGTCGGCTCTAAAGCGAGGTTAAGTCGTCGAGAAGATTAAAGCTTTCGACCTCCTCTTCTCCCTCTCTTACTCTTTTCCATCCCCTTCACACTGTTGAGGAGTGGAGCCGTTGCTGGGCTACTCTGTCGCTGCGCAACGGGACTCTAAGAAAAAGACCCCCCCGGGATTGCTAACGACGCCCCTCATTTTTTTTTTGTTTTTCCCTCTATGTTCACTTCACCCCCACCTACATTTTTTAAATCGACTCCTTCGCTCTATCTTCTTTATCCAGTCCTTTATGGGGAAGAAAATATGATGGACGGGTGGAGAAGGTGATATATAAAGGTCTAGGTGTGAAGTGATTGAAACGATACGTATCATCTCGGGTAAAATAGATGAAAGGGGGTTAAAAAAAGCAAAAGCAAGACTCATTTCAATTGGGATCACAAGAAGTGGTGATCTGACGTGTTGAAGATGGAAAAATTTCTCTAGGAAAAACCGACGTTAACACTCAACTCTTGGGATGTTACGTCTTTTGATGCTGTACACTGATCGTCACGTACATCAGACGAGTAGAAAACTTTCCTTAATTTTTTTTTGCACCCCTCCCCTCTGTACATCATTCTTTGACGCTAGCCTACACTCTTACCTTGTAATTTGTTAACCTCACTGGGTGAGTAACCTTGTTCCATCTAATCGAGATCGGAAGAAGAATGAGGATTTCTCTCCTCTGGGGATATTAGAGGAGGCTATTGTAATTTCACTCTGATATCGATCAGTTCCTTAACTAACCGTGGGAAGGGATGGGGAAGGGTGAAAATAATCGTGAAGATGGTGGGAATTTAGACATTGCAAATCAACATCATTCACGATTACGCAGTACCCCTACCCCTCACGTCAATCGGGGGTGTGCCAATTTCTCTCGTGGTCAATGTTGCCCCGATTTTGATATGTCAGAACAAAGGAAGAACATTAGTTAATCCGTTTGTCGTTGTTTCCATGCAGAGGTGAAATGTAGTTTCATTTTGTTTTTGAATCTTTAATGGATTTTATTCTTTAATTTGAACTGAGAGAATTTGAAAGTATTGAGAGACATTCGGGGCACTTGGTTAATGACGAAATAGATAGTCCAGATAAATCTGACAGAAAAAAGGACTTCAGCGTTTATTTAAATTTTTCCTCGAATTCAGTTCGAGATACGAGAAGGGCCGAGTGTCGGGATAATTTTATTATTAAAAAAATGTTTGATGCACAGCCACGCGGGGGGTCACCATTTTCCTATGATGCGAGCAAACGCATGATTCTGTTCGAAATAAAATATTTTCGGAGCTATGAGAGGTATTGAAATAGGAGAAACACCATTGGGCAGCTGAATAATATACCCTCAATTCTATATTTTTTCACAATTTTCCATCCATCAGAAGCCATCTAATGCGAGTTATATGGAACGTATGGTCGTGTTGGTATCAGGAGGAGCCCATTCGTGAAGGGTCAACCATTCACCTGATTGATAAATAATGTCCCTCAAGTTATTCCGAAGTTAAGAGTATTTTTATTTTATAACAAAAACGTTTCTGATGGATTTAATTCATTGGATTGGATCCAAGGGGAATTTTTTAGAGCTTTTTTTAATCTATTGATTTGACCTTTTAAAAAATATTAAATATCTATCTACATCCTGAAATAGGTTGCCAGAATATTCAATTCATTTAATTGAATTAATCGTCAGTAAAGACAATTCAATTTTGAAACTAAAATTTCATCATTTTTTTAATCTCTGCATCATATTAAGTCCCACAGTCCTGAACATTAATCGTCAAATGTCCATGAAATTCAATTTTTGTTCCAACAATGTACATAAAACAAGAGGCGAATAATATTGGTAAAACATTCTGGCTACTGTGTCATACGATGGAAGAATAGAAAAGAAGAGAATAAGTGGATAGAAATGGAGAGACGAGGGCAACCAATCGGCTGGAAAATCGTGTTTCCTCGTGAATTAGACGGGAAAAAACGAAGGGAAAAAAAAATAAGATGGTACCGAAAGTAGAGAAGTAGTAACACACCTTATGTATCTTCTTCTTCCTCTATTTGTATTGTGTTTCCAAGTCGAGATGTCGTACCTTCAGAAATAAATTCAGCGTGAAAGTCTTCCTCTTCCATTTTCCCCCTGTCGCTTCTGTTTCTTTTTTACGTTGGAGTTTATTTATCCTGCCTCGCAATTGCCTCTATCACTCTACGAAAAAAAAAAACCTAGAAAACAAAAGAAATGTATAATGTATAGTTGGAAACGAGTAAAAGAGCATGAAAGGGCGCGACCGGTGCGGGGAAAATCGTATCACGCAAAGTGTAATCGTATGAATAGGGGAGGGGGTGAGTCGGGTAATACAAGAGGGCAAGTGGGGGTGCGAGATTTATGCAACGCAATGTTAGCGCAATGTGAATGTGAATTGAAAGAGAATATCGACTCATCGAACGAGGTTTTTTTCAATGTACGGCATTTGCAGGGTTTTCATTCCTCTTTCGCGTATTTTTTTTCATCGAGTCGTAATGAAAATTTATTGCCGGAATTAATATTAAACAAATAGTTATTGAAGAGTGATTGGGAGTGTATTGACGAGTGTTTTACGCGCTGGAAACCTTTTAGCGGAATTTTCGTTATCGAAATCCCCGAAGTTTTAACATATTTATTTAGTTTTAACATGAACCCTTCATTATGCATGATGATTCTTACGGTTTATGCGGAATCTTTATGTCGGTCTAGAATTGATGTCAATTATTCTTTGGTACGGAAAGCAATTACAACAGTGTCGGATGAAATTTCCCAGCCGATTTGGTAATTGGTGGGCAAACAACGAGTCCCATAATTTTTACTGAATATTTCTCGCGGTGGGAAAAACCGGTTTTCGCGTATGACGTTGTTATTTCAATTTTACATATTTATATTTTACTCTCCACACTCCATATAATTAAACGCAATTTCACCACTTTTTAGGGGTATCTATCGATCAGGTTATTCATCGTGGCTTTCGTGTTGCGAAAAAAAAGGCGAATCATCTCCTGTAATTATAAGACGGAGGAAATGTAATTTCAAGCCGGGTCTGCCGTAATTCTTGGTGTGAGTGAGGGTGAAACGGCGTTCATAGGCCTGAATGTATATTCTCTTTCTCTTTTTCCATGCTGTATAATAGTCCATGGCATATTCACACAAGCGCACACTGAGAACTTTGAAATGAGCGAGGGTGCCGGATCGTTCTATGTACTATTTCCGCCAAAACTCTCGCCCACTCTCAGAAATTAGAATTCATTTCTTCGAACGTTTCAATTTCCAAACACGCCAGTAGGGTCCTACTGTACTCTGGGGAGTAACAAAAAAAAACATGAAGGAAGAAAACAAGAAGAAATAAACAAAAAGTACCATTTCCATTGCATCTTTGTCTCGACGGAGGAGAGATCTTTTCTTTGATTCCACTGTACTCAGAGCTCCCCAGCCGCTTTTTTTTTCCATCTCAACTCTGAACACGGTATTTTCTCGCTTACGAATTGTTCATTAGGGCTGAATTTAATTTATCAAACGTTTTTCCTGTAAAATTTTTTTTTCCAAAACTCACAGCACTGCTGGGGCAGTATAATTTTCAAGTGGCATCGTCTGGGTTGGCATACCAAACTTTTATAATAACTTGCCACCGCTCGGGAATAAAAATTTTCTAGCTCTTCAACTTTCCAGCTAAAAATATGGCGTCGTTCTAGATACATGGGCTTCATTTTTGAACGTGTGTTGTTGAAGAAACAATCGCAAAAAAAACTCACGAAAAAGACCGAAGAATGTCAGAGTTGATGAAAAAAAAAATCTAAGGAAAAAAAATATTCTCACAAAAATGAAAGACAGCAGAATAGTGGTGCATTGTCCCGTTCATCTCCATCTACTGAACAATCAAATTGCGGATATTCTTTGTCAACGACCAACCCGCTGAAAAATAAAAAAAAACAAAGGGGGAGGAGAAAAAAAACAAAAAAAGATGGAAAAATGGAACGTGAAGGTTGGGAATATGGCATTTTGCTAACGTTCGCAATTGAAATCAAAGGGGAAATGCTGGGGTTGTGAGAATTTCAAAACGATAATGGTCGGCATCAGTCACCGAAACTTCCCTCGTCATATTTTCATTGAAATGAAACGAGAAACGGCGTTCTACCTGAGCTTGTGATATATGGAAAAATCAAATATAACGAGTCCTTGCGGTGTTCATTCCTCTCGTGAAAATGTCACATCTTCCTCCGTTTCATTCCATCACAGAAACATATCCAGCCTGACAAAGTTAGTGCTAGGTTTCAACCGGACAGTTCACTGGATATTCTATAACGAAAAGCGCTTTTTTCAGTAAATTATTCTGATGATCTCTATTCCTACTCCTTCCAGGAATTTCGTACGTGACAATTAAAAATTTCATGGAAAAATCAACGAAAATGAATTTCTAATTCAATGATTAATTTATTTCAGTTCCATTACTAAGAAATTTGTATCGTTGTCTCCTCAATTTCTAACTGTTCTTATGGTCCTGACATTAAACTTTTCCTTCCCAGCATTAGATTCTCTCACAACCAACAAATTATGTTTTCTTCGGAACTTGAACTGGGCTTCTTATGGACAATTTCTGCTCCTGAGCTGTTCAGAAATGTTGAGTTGCACCGAATTTCCACGGAATTTCAAATATTCATAACAATTTCCCCGTTCAGCCAAACTCAACGTCACCTATTCAAAATATATTAATCACCTATTACCGAAATTTGATTTTTTTCCAATAGTGCCGTTTATAACCCGTATTGAGGGGCAGATAATGTGCTGGCGAGCAGCTCAAGTGGAACCAGGAGATTAGGGTCGAGATTGGAAACTAGCGATGAGAATCGAGTCTCGATATCGGCCAAGGCCATCAGTTGGAATGTTGAGAGCTCCGTAATGAATTGCCAGTCAAGAGGGGTCTCCTCGATAATCATGATCATTGGTATCTCTCGTAAACTAACCATCACAATCGATACAAGTATCATATATCGAACAAGGATTCTCCAAATAATTTTCCATTTCATCGTATCACTCGAATGATAATCCACTGAACGCTTACACTCGCACTTTGTGTTGAATCTCTCGATAATCCATGTTATCAGTAGTATTCCGTACGTATGTGCTTCTAACAACCACCTTTCTTCTTTTCTCCCAGAGTCCAACCTCAACTATGTTAAACTACCCACTGACGTCATTCTTCATGTTTATATGCAACGAGAAACTCAACTGCGTTCAGGACCACAAAGCCCTTCCCTTCTCTCCCATCCCTCGCTCCTTCTCCCACCCCGTGGTGGAAACCACATGGCATTTTCCCGGATATACGCGAGCTCCTAGTTTCTGCTCGAGATTTTCCACTTGGCCGCAGAAATCCTCCCTCCAGGATTTTCCTATTTGCTTGCGAGGGATATCAAGACAAGTTTTCTCAGCAAAATCATTTCTCTTGTTGTAGTTCTTCCAATGTCCCACTGAGAATAGAATAACAAATACTGGTTTTATTACCCTCTTTCATCCCGTTTCAACCTTTCTATTTATTGATTTCCTTTGTCATGTGGTTTACTTTGGAATATATCGCAATTTTTATTGGAATTTCATCAATTGAAGAGATTTTATTTTCTTGACTCTTTTTTGCAAATAAAAAAAAAGAAAAACCATCCCTTTATTGTTCACAAGAGATCGATGGTGTTATCGCAGTTTTATCGGTGTCATTGGACCACAGTGACGACAATTAAAAAAATTGAATCATGACTATTGTGAAAAAATGGGTGAGTGAGTTACTGAGAGGCTGAAATGATCGTATTCGATTAAGATTATTCTGATGGGAGAATTATTTATTCTAAATATGAGGATTACCGAGTATTTTGATTGAAGTTGGAGAGAGGTTGAATTGAGGTTGAACGACTTGAGATGACTCTATATCATGGTGGGAGTATTTTCTGTGATATATAGATGTTGGAAACGATTGCGCAGGTTCTCTATTCTCGACGTTCATTATCTACCGCATCCTCTCTGCACTAGTCTGTCCTTAAATTTGTTAATTTATAATGGGAAAATATTGATCGTCACGACGAGTACCTCCATGAGTATTTAACTGCATTGTTTGGAGGTGGTAACTTCGTACGTGGTAAATATTTTAGCAAAAAATTATTGTCAACCAACAAACATCAAACTACGGTCTTACAAATACCTTTGGTCAGGTATTGTCAATGTACCTCATAGGGTGGCGAAGGGCAAGATTAAAACCGATAAATTCCTCAAACTTCTCCGGTAAATGATCGATTAACGTAAACTACCTTTTGAAGTAAAAATATGAACTTCAGGGTGTCCTGTCGCGCTGTCAGTGGCTGGGAAATTCGTTCTCTTAACTTTTCTGTATTATATAACCGATACTCCTCACTAACAATTGATTTTACCCCGTCATTTATGACTTTTATCAAATTTCCAAGAGAAAAAACGATTTTATTAGATTTCATAACGAATTTCGTTGTGAAATTGAAAAAAATATTCCTTGAGACATGATTTTTTCGTCTTTCGAGGAGTAAAAAAAGTTCTCATAATCCGAAAATTGACAATTTAAACGTCAACAGAATTGAGGGAAAAAAACCTTCTCCACTGAAAAACCTAAATAAATATAGAGTAATGCTTTCTCTTTATCGGCGAAGTCTTTCATTGCACGACCCGCATCGCAAGTCTCATGATACGGGTAGTTTCTCCCCCAATTATACTAATGGAGATCGAAAGCGTAGGGAAGCGAGAAGGAGAGACAGCACGGAGAAGGGGAATAACAAAAAGAGCCACTGTGGAGTGAGGAGTAACGCTTGCCAATAAAAAGTGAGCAGCTTCTAGGTGGAGAGGGTGGCTTTCAGGTTTATCTACGACTTGTGGAGACGCAGGTTGGTTACAAAGAAGGCTAACCTATAGGCTGACGCTATATATAGATACTCCGAGTTCAGATGGTGTTCACAAAAAAGAAGAAGAGCATTAACCAAGTAAATAATTCGACGAGTACAACCGATTGCATTGCACTGGCGGAAGAAATCTCTTTCTTCGATGACTGATTTTGAATTCCGATGAATTCCCCAGTAAATATTCATTTGCATCTGAAAATTTCCGTCTTCGCACCACAAAAAATGAAAACATCACTCAATAATTCCAGTTCATAATTTCAATTAATAATTTCCTAATCATCATCATCAAACAGTCAGTGTTGTCCCTCGTGACAAAATATGAAATAATTAACACCAAATCCACATCATCATTTCCCATATTTCCCTCAATTTCAAAGTACCCGAACTACCCTCAAATACCCCGGAACACTGATTTCACTGTATCCATCACAAAATAGAAATGATGTTCACTGATTCGTTGAATCGGTTGCATTCGCTCGATGGTGTGTTTGCAATGTAAACTATACATCCAATCGTAAATATCTGATGGATTGGAGTCGATCGGAGACCGTCTATTTTGAGTATCGATCCCCCACTATTGGCGGTGCATACAGTATCTGCCAGCCACGATCGGCAGGCAAGCGGTCACAGTACGGTGGTGAAAGGGGTTAAGGGGGGGATAGAACTCTCTCAGCTCCTAGACGTCAACTGTCAAAGGCTGTTGGAGCGTTCAGGCGATTGTAACCTGTATCGTACTGCACTGTGAGGCCCTTCTACTCTACACTGTGGGAGTCTCTTGTCCGACATTTAACCCCACCTAAATTCCCACACTAGTGTACGACCCTCACGCATAAATCCTTCACGCATGTATACACTGAAGCTAATGAGGTGAAACAAGCCGATCCACCAGGCGCGTGTTTAGACGCATTAAGCTCACAGCCTCAAGGGATAACATTCATTTTAGCGCACACACCACATCTCCCTCTTCAGACAACCAACTCCCAGACTGATACTCTACTCTATTCTCTTCCACGCTACCCCCTTATGCACGAGAAATTTTCCCCTATTTGTTGGCATTAAAATATCCTCTCTCCCCCATAATTTGGATCAAATATCAGATAATCATCTGTATCGTACGTCAATCATGTGGGATATTGGTAGTCTACTGAATCGCTAAGAGACTCCTCCACCAAAATCGCTTATTGTTATACTATCGAACGTACAATACAGTCGATAACGACTTGCGGATAACGCCATAGTTTCGCACACAGGTACCATAATATATAGGTCGATAACAGTGATGGAGTGACAGTGTCAGTATTTGGATACACATAAGCCAACGATATTCCAAAGCCCAGTGACCACTTGTGCTTTAGATCGGTATTATACTAATCAACCTGCGGTTATCGTTGGATTTTCCCCCACAAAATTGCATCATTGTTTAAAACAACGTGATCATAACCACTGTATTTCGCAACACCATGTAATGTTCATTCAGTATAAATAGTCAATGTATTTATCGGTGAAGAACTAAAACAAATACAGCCATAAGTTTGTGAATAACTTATGAGTATTTCTGAGTGAGTACTATGGCATATGGCAAAACTACCTTACGTATTTATATGGTAGCATTTTGAAAGACGTCGTTTCGTATATAACACCGAAAAAACATAAGTCAAAACCCACTCTCCGTAATAGCGTATCCACGTCATCTCTAGCCAGGTCGATGGTGAAGGATCCCTCCTGTGTCTTCACAGCTATGTGTAGTTGGATATCTACGTTGGTGAAAGAGCGAGATAGATGAGGAAGAGGCAGCTTACGAGCTATCCCATGACGCCTTCTACACTCTTCACTAACCCCTCTTTTCCTTCTACCTCTCTATGCTCCTTCCTCGTATCCAACATCAAAATTGCATTTCCAATTGCGCCTCTTCTCCTGTTGGCCAAGCAAGAGCTCTCACTCTCTGCTCAATCCCACCCCCCCCCCTGCCCTGCCCTTTCCTCTCACTCCTTCCATCCTTTCCCACTCGCCGTTCCATCCCTTTTGCTCACAAAGTCCCATACACTCGGTGCGCTTCAGTTTTCTCTACCCCATACCTATAGTCACACACTGCAAGGGGTCACCTGCCACGCCCAGGTGCTCCAACGACCCTTCCAGCACACCCCACGTATTCTCCAGTCACGAGAAAACTTCTCAGAAAGCCACACCATT
Source organism: Diachasmimorpha longicaudata (assembly GCF_034640455.1). Classification (NCBI taxonomy): domain Eukaryota; kingdom Metazoa; phylum Arthropoda; class Insecta; order Hymenoptera; family Braconidae; genus Diachasmimorpha; species Diachasmimorpha longicaudata. The sequence goes on along the minus strand of NC_087231.1, from coordinate 5,864,707 downwards.
GTCATTTTATGTCTGTAGTGGTCACTCAATTAGCCAGCTCGTAGACAGTGCAATTGAATAGGAAGGGGTTGGAGGAGGAGGGGCTGGGGGAGGGAGAAAGAGAGCATCCTTGTACTTTTTCACGTACTTTGAGGCTTTTGTCATTAGTGGTAGTCACTAGATTCACTTTGATACCATCAACGCAATAATTTTACACATCATATTTTGTTCTGCCTTAGAGTGAATCAAGAATTGGCTCATTTGGCTCATTGGGGTTGCGTGAATTGGCTCATTTTTTTTTGTCAGTAGGAATCCATATTGATCAGCTTCATTTTATGAAAAATAATCGTATTAGTCATCTATTAGCTGATGTGTGTTCACCAATTATAAGGTACGATGACGATTTGACGTATCATCTCGTTTAGGAATGATTAGGGATGTGAGAGGGGGAGGGGGATACGATGTAGTCTCATCGTCCAGTTCACCCATTCCATTCACCAGCCCTCTGTATTCTCATCCTCATCCTCACTCCTCACCCTCTTCCGTCAATGTTTCCATCCGACCATTGAATCGTGGCATGGAACCAAAACAGAGTTAACCAACAGTTTCCACGGACGTACGTACACCATTTCAGCATAATTGCATAGCCCGCTATTAATAATTAGACGTGCAATTGGGCGTCAACCCTGGATACACGTGATTCGATTTATCGAAGCGTACAGGGGTAGCTTGCCTTGCCTGGAATATCGATTCTATTCGGTACATATAAGGTCTTACTCACATTCATATCTTTATACGTTACAACGATCGGGCGTTGGTTCAATGTTGGGGCTCAATGAAGGGCTCATTCACTATCGTTTGGGGTTGTTTTTATCATATTTTACACCTGCAGAGGCCCTTTTAGTAGTCCTCGAGGAGGTGGAACGATGGACGACCAATATCACTGATTCCAACGTATGGGGAGGGTAACAGACTCATCCCACTTCTCGACACTCTACATCGTTGCTCTCTTCGATCTGTCGTACTCCACCAAAAACCTCTAGCACTTCAAGTCACGTACGTTCCAGCGACCAAACTGGATTCAGACATGACTCACAGTACGTTGGGTTTGCGGATAACCTGTCGCTTCGATCCACATAGTTTGATTTCTAAATCTTATTTTTAAAGCTCTTTGACTCTACAATTTTTTTCCCCTTCGTGTTACGATGTTCAGGAGCCAGAGAAGCGAGGGGAAGAGGGAAATAGTGAAGTGAAATAAAAATTTCATGAGCTTTTCTACCATGGATTTATTTATTTGACGTATCGTGAATGAGATTTCTTGTTTGACGAATATGTTACTTTGGAATGCTTGACAGATTCTATTCACGTGCTACTTCAAACACTCTCATGTTTGTTATATAGGAGCCTAATACAATGGCTGATTTTCATCTGCTTCGGTGTGTAGTTTGAGGGGTATAACTCCAGGTAAAACAAAAGGTGTTGTGTTTCAATTTTGATAGAGTCTCTGGAAATCTTGCCTCGAGGATGTACTCAACGCTGAGAAACTTGCATTTTCATGAAGCTCGTATATCTATATGGTATATCTCCATCATTCTAGGTAGTAGCGTTGTAGTGACGTTCAAGTTTGAATTTTAATATACATGTAGCAGTCGTTAACATGTTTATTAATTTGGACTCTGTGTCTTTGTGGGATGTTTGGAACTTACATGTAAGTTTTAAACCAAAGAATCGTTTTCATTAATCCACTGGGCTATTTTTCGGTTAACCTTATGGGTTGGATGATTGTAACCCGTGAATTACGTTGTTGAAAACAATTAAATAATTATCAATGTGCAAAATGAAAAATCAGAGGCAGACGAGGAATATGATCACATATATTGTGCTCTGCGGACGAGTGATGTACCCGAATAGGACTCGGGGGAGTGCAGAAGTACAATAATAGCGGTTGAAAAAAATGGTTTGTAATACGTGTTTTCATTAAATAATAATGTACTGGGAAAAAGGAAAAATTGAAATTTTTTAAATGAGGAATTCTCCCTGCGGGAAAATACGAAAATTTTTCATTGCATTCACCAAAATACAATTTTGATTTATATGAGTTGGTGAACGGGGAATAAAAATTTAAAAGTAGAAATCCAGGAGTAAAATGAAGAAACAAGATTAAATCGACACTAAGAAAAAGAGATAAACAATCAAAATGCATATGTAATTTAATTTTTATTCTATTGAAGTTTTTGCATTTTAAGTCTAAATCTGCACTGGGTGGAATAAATCGGTCATGAAAAATGTTACACAGCTTTTTTAATAGAAATTTATCTGTCGAAATCAATTCAGCATTAGTTTTAGTTCTCCTATTGCACAATCATGGTACACACTTGGTATTCCGCGTTTAAACTCCACGGCTTTAACAAAGCATCGTCCAATCTGCGCCAGCTACAAGAGAAAAATTCACTCGAAAAATTCATATGTTGGTGCCATAAACCTGGCGCAATTTGTAGCTTTGAAAAACGATCGTACTGTACCAGAAAAATGATTCTGTTGCACCCGAAAAGTTATAGCGCACCCATTAATTTTTCTAGTGCAAATTGCGTGATTGTTTATTTTCCTAACATATGGTCTTTTCCGGGAAAATCGCCCTCTGTGTAGGTAATTCCGAGGCTCCCGAATCTACAAGCTCGAGCTTTGCTGGTGAGGAATGCTATAGTCGTCTGCGGACATCGTAATTTAATGTAAGCGAAGAGAATTCGTAATTTGTATATGAATAATCGGAATGCCCTCAGGGGATCTGAGTTTCTTGCGATATCAACAAATGCCTGGTCTTCTCAGCTTTATATATATCTACTTAAATATTATTGATTTATTTGAATTTGACTATTGATTTATTAAAATTAATTTATCTCATATTTTAGGGTTACTTCAATGAAACTTAATTAAAATTTGGCGTTAATTCTGATACAAAATTTATGTTTCCTAAAATCCACACGGGGTTCAATGTGGTGTGGAGCATAAATTCGATGGTGGTGGTTACAGCAAAGTGCGCTAACGAGTAGCACTGCATGAAGTGCTATGTATAGTTTCAAATGGTCATTTAAAAATTTCCTGCGTCAATAAAAATATCACCAACGAACGGTTCCAGTTTGAACGAAGGCCGTTTCAGTTTTATCCTGAAAATTGGCGGCTTTTAACATGAAAAACTTGATTTGATGAAATCATTTAAACAGAAAACCACTGAAAGATTTGATTTCAATACTGAAAAAATTTATTTTTGCTAAATATCTACTTACTTCAGCGAAGTATCTATTTTTTTAATATCGTGATTCTCCAATTAATCCATTACTAGGCAATTCTTAATTATATGGCTTCTAGATCATGATCATCTTAGTTACAACCTTCAATGAATGCCTTCAATAAATATAAACATTAAAATGTACTTCTCCAAAATAAATGACTGTTTACTATGACCTTTCACTGGAAGTTCAATCCGATTAAAATTTCCCGGAAAATTCCAAACACCGCGTGACGCACAAATTCCGCACCTCCAATTTGACAAGATTCACATCACGTTCCTTTCGTCGGATTCAACAGGAAATAATCTGAATGTATATACGTCTACCCGTAAAAGTGAAAAAAACGAGAAAAAACAAATGCATGATTTTTATGCATGGTATTGTGGTGAAAAGTATGTTCTGACATTACGGATGGATGGAAAAATAGTTTCGTCTTCCCATAAACTTCGTCATTCACGCGCTTTCTGCCTTTCTCTATTTTTTCCTGACCTCGTTTCAGCCGTTTCTGTTGAGGCTCACCACTCGGCTTCACACAGTTTCCCTTCTTTTCCCATTCTTTCTATTTCCTTTTTCCTTCATTTTCATACACTTCCTTTTTCTTTTACTCCTCTCTGGGCGAACATGTCTGGGCAAACTTCCAGGACCTGCCGGAAAAGCTAGCGCGTTGAATATTTTCCAAGCTATACATACCCCCTTCACTGCAACATCCCTCCGATCATCGTTCTCGTTTCGCAGCTTCTCTATATCCTTCGATCGCTCTGCCACTGGCAAAAGCGTCACAACGGTAAGGGGCAAAAACTTGGAGTAAAACTTCAGTAAAGCAGCAATGGGAAGTCCCTGAGGAGAATGTGCTCAATCAAGATCGATAGCCCTTAGCTTTCACGTTGGATTTTAGTCCACACATTCGATCGATGAATCAAATTCCCAAGGGTTAGTCTCCTTCTTTCCACAAATCCTCGTGATAGACTCACCCAACGATACAAAGACAAAAAAAAAGTTAAACTGAGATTTATGTGGTTAGCTACATCTTTTTTCTCCGGGTCTCTTGTTTTTCTCGATTTATAGCTCTCTACCTGGATATACTCATAGAAAATACCGGTAACTGATTTTTTTCCCATCACTGAGTGATGAAAAAGTGAAACTACAATGACAGAAAAAATTTGTTTTATCAAGAGAATTTTGTTTGAAGGAAACATCACTTGAGGCTATCGTTTCAAATGAACACAATTTTATGGTGAATTATTATTAATTATCTCGTATTGCGATACATTTAACGAAGAGGAATGGAATGTACGTGTTATATTACTAGTTAGATGGTTTTATAATTGAGATTCATTCCCCCAAATTAACCACCTTAATTTCCAATATTAGAATCAAATAGTCTTCTTTTAGAAAAATTCTAAAGCTATCAGCGTAATGGAAGTGCATAATGGCGGTCAGAATAAAATCCCAGTGCAAGTGCTGATAATATTTTATTTAGTCTGATTACAACTATTTTATTCGACCCACATTTAGTCGAGAAGAAAAATCATAACGAGCTTTAAATTTGTTCATGTAGGTAGTACTCGTTTAGAAAAATGGATTTGTACAAAAATAACTTTCTCCAGCAGTAGAGATCATCGTTTTCCTTGTAATGAAATGAGAAGTGGATAGTGAAAACATGTCGAACAACCTTCAGTCTCGCAGCAACTATAAAAATGGCTATTTTATTGGCTTATCCTTTTGTTAGAGATCTAAAAGCTTTCCGTACAGGTTGGCATCCAGTTTATTTGAGTTTACTTGGATGCGAAAGGTACTTATAAGCTCAGCCACTCTCTCGCCTGTACATTACGAGAACTCGTGATATTATTTTCTATATCTCGTTCACCATCCAATCGGACAAATAGAGATGATGGTGTTACTGGATGCTCCGGACGGGAACGAAAAATAAATGTTGAGGAAGAGTAACCCAAAGAAAAAAATCAAGAAAATCAGATTCAGAAGAATAAAAGTTAGATCTATCCATCCATTTGCCAAGTGCAAGAAAAGAAAAGCGTAGAAAAGATTTCTTCGGATGTCTGAAAGTTTACCTGGTATTAGAAACTCCATTCTTTCGGTAAAAAGAAGAAAGGGAAGAAAATCACGAGAAGAGGTAGGAAAATTTTGCCGAGAACTGTGGAGAATGGCTGAACTAGAAAAACAGCCTAAACAAACTACCGCTAAACGTCTGAACTTATATCAAGCACTGATGATGGCAATTGCCCTCAAAGTCCAAAACTTTCTGGACATACTTCACACTCAGCGTTCAAACAAAACTATTACCTAACAAGAAGAAAAACATAATAATGCAGTTATCGCCTCTTACGAATACTGCTCGAACAATTACATGAATTTTACCGGTTACCATTTTCACAGTAAAACAAAAAAACATTTCGATCGTTTTCTGTTATGAAAGCCAATTCTCACTTGTACCGTATAATAATGCTTATTTCCACTTTTACGTATCCGTACAACTGTGCCATTCTCCCTCTCTCTCTGTCTTTTCTACCTTGTTTACAGTGATTGGGGCCATTGTTGGGAATCACGCGGGGAATTAGCGTTGGACTTCGTATATGCAACAGTACAAAATGACTCGCGTGGCAAACGAGGTCGCGTTTAGCTTTTGTAACTTTCCCTGCCCATACAATTCCCAATGTACACTCTTTTCTCCCTCTCTCTCTCTCTCTCTCTTTTTCTCTGTCTTCGTTCCATCCACTTTTTTTCCACGGTCTATACACTCATGCGGAATCGTACGATCTCAATTTTCCCGGGACGGTCGTCGAGCGTTTTGCGAAATAAAATATGAGACTGTGAGGCTGCCGGGTATGCGCCGGAAGTGGCCGCGGCTTTTCTCTCTTTCCCTTTCAATCCTTATCTCACTCCTCCCCATCTACCTCCCCTCCCCTCTCCCCACCTTACCAACCAACCCTCTGCCCATCCCTTACCACCCCCTCCTTCCCCCCACCTCATCATATTGCACCATCAACTTTGCCTCTTTCTCACGAAGGGTTTTACCAGCACAAGGGGGTGAGGGGGGGGGTAAGTTCTACCTCAACTCGACGAGGAAACCCCTCCAGCCACCTGCACCTTTTTCCTCATCGCTCTCGGTATACTCTCATGGCTTCCAACTCTGGCAATAACCTTTATAATCAGGAGTTTTACCTTCAACTGTGCGCACACACCGCGCGGTGCACTTTGCTGTCTTCTCACTCTTTTTCTGTTCATCTCTTTCTCCCTCTCTGTGGCTGTCTCTTTTCCGTCTGTATTCAACACGCTATGCAATTCCGTCGAGGCATCCGGCCATTACTGGCGAGGGGTGTTCACCCAGGATATCGTATCGGTAAAGTCCCGAATTACGTAAGCCAACGATAAAAAGTTTATCGCTGACTCTCGACGGTTGCCCACCATAATCCTAACGATTTGTGTACTCAAATCAAGTGCAACGATCAATTTAAATAGTGAAAGGAAAAAACAAAACAACATAAAATTTTTGTCTCCCGTCTCCTCCTTCATTCCACTGGGAAAGTATGGGGTGCAGTCCATTAAGAATAAAAATAAAACGAAGAACATCGCCCTCTTCTTCGGAACAATTTCACTGCTTTAACAGCAGGAAAAAATGTATTTTCGAAGTAGATATGCTTATTCCCTCATAGAGAATATGACATTGTCCACTCAACAATTTTTTTTTATAGGGGTGGAATAATTATTTTCATTTCAGAAGGGAATACAAATTTTAATGAGTTCCACCAATAGAAAAAGTTTTATGAGTATTGTTCTGTGAATGCGGTCAACAGGGGGCAAATCAACGTAGAAAGAACTTCTGGCAATACTACTTTAAAGATGGAGGGAATAAAAATAAAAAGAGAGAAGAGAAAACATTGAAATAAATGTGGGGATGGCTGATCCACGTTTTATATACATCACAGGAATACTCAACGGCAGAGAGAACTTTGATCTCGCGTTATTACTGTCTCAAGAAGCAATTCCAGAGCTTTTTTTTTATCATTCAAGTATCACTACAAATGACAAACGAGTTGTTTTTCAAGATGAAAAATCATGGTATAAAGTCTTTGCGAAAAAGCCTTAATGGTATTAAATCAAAGTAGGGAGAGGAATTGAATTTTTCAATATTGTTTCAATCTCTTGTTGTTTGAGGCAACGGAATTTTTTCCTTTTCATCCCAGCTGGGGGCGAGGGGGAGAGTGATGGGGATGGAGGAGGGGCGGGAAAAGGGTAAATTTATTGATGTCGTAAGACAAACGACTATATTAAATTTGAAAAATCTCATAAAGCCACCGCCCACAAATGTTGTCTCACACAGACACCGATAAACTCAGCGGTAATGCATGTGTTTACTTAATTACACGTAATCCATTAACTTCATACCTTGGTGGCTTCTATCGCGTCGTTGGCACTCGTATACAACTATCAATCGACTTTAGTCCGCTATCGCAGGCACACAAGGTTTTAGTAAGAACGGAAAAAATAAAAAAAGTTTCTTATAAAAAGACCACAAGATATTCTTTAGTTGAAATATCTCCGTCGTTACCGGAGTGACAATAAGGTAGAGACAGGATTTTGTGCAGGTGTTTATTTTTATTTTCTGCTACTTTTCATCGTCCACGTTTTTAATTTCTCACGTGTTTAATCTTTTATGTCATCTCAAATCTTAATTCATCAAATGACGATGTACATGATCGCAGAAAAAAAATTGCCAAATAAGTCACGTGGCAGTGGCGAGAAATCCCTTGCGTGGTCTTCTTCATCCTTAACGGTCAATAATTGTTCGGAATCGAATGGAAACTTCTATAGCACTTTTCATGAGAGTAATATTGAATTCAATCTGAAGGAAAATGGTGATGAAAGTTGAAAATTTAGGTTGTACTCAACTGAGATGAGTTTTTTATGAAAATGACACTCAAATTCAATTACTTAATGGAATGCAATCAAACTTTAATATTGAGAATCACTATAACAAGAATTTCTATATTTTGCCTTAAATTTAGGATTTATTACTTGTGAAATCTTTGTAATGACAACTGAAAAATTCAACGAAAGGAGTTTTTCTTATGGAACAGTCAATAAGAAATATCAATTTAACTCAAGAATTACCAACAGTTCAGGAAGTTTAAGCATGAATTTCCAATTATTTTATAATGCATCCAATATCGTCACTGAATATTCGTGATTCTCTGAAAATTCAAGTATATTCAGCCGATTGTATCCTGCTACTATTCAAAATTGTAAATATCACTTTATTTTCACTGAAACTCCCCAGACTTATGATTTGTCATCACAATTATGGTGTGAAACAGACAACATCAATGAATGAGCTTTTTGTTAAATTTAAATGAATGAACTTAAAAGGAGAATGAACTTGAAAAGGGATCTGCTTATTCATTTGTAAGCATTTTCATGCCAATTTAATCTGTTGGCTACCATTAATTTTCACGAAGTGGCTTTGTGGGACTCTCAAGGACTAATTCACAGATTTACCTCAACCATCCGATATTCACCGTACTATAAATGGCATCTGCTATACGTACACATGAGTAAAATGCATTTGTTGAAAAAGTTACCCTTTTGTGCTCACTCTTATAGGTACAGGTTCGTCAGACATGTAATTATCCACGTGCCTAGCACGCACTCGCGTACCGAACGATTCAAAGAGGTGACTAATCACTCCCCCACCACCACACTCATTAGAGAAGGCAGCTCGCTAAAACCATTGAGGACAGGAAACAAAGACCCGTATACAGATGACTATCATCCCCTTCAAGAGCATTAGTGGATTAGTTTTGGGTGATGTAGAAATTCATGAAATGGCGTGATCTATTATACGGTGTGGGCTATTACCCGTAGTATGCCCTCATTAGATGAACGATATTATGACGTGTGGGTCATTCCATGTGCTAACCAACCCATAAATACCCATTCCCAGAAAATACTTTTTGATGAAATTTGCATTTATCTGTGATCGACTGAAAAATTTCAAACCCTTCATCGCGCAATAACGAGGAGTGAAATTTTTTTAAGAGAATTAAATTATTTTTAATCTCATTAATCTTATAATTGTCACATGTCACGGATATCGAATCCAGCCTCAATCATCATTATGATCGTACCTTTGTCTTAAAGTAATTCTCCCCTTTTGTCAACTGACACGATGATTGACAACTGCAAAAAAATTACCAATCTTATTGACATCTGCCACTCTGATATCGACTTTGATTCTCAAGTCTGAGATAAGTTGAAGGAAAATCCGACATTGTCAACTCCAGAATAGCCGTGATCACGTTGAATACCAGCATTACTAGTTGAATCAGTATTAGCTATGTCGATAACACCCAATATATTCAATACCTAGACACCCTATACATATAATAGCACATGCGTCAATGAGCTGAACGAAAATCGATGTGCTATAATTTGTTCCTTTGCTGCCAAAGATGGAAATATCGTGCGACATTCCATGACATTTTACGATGTTGTCTATTTGCAGAAGACTTTTTGGAACAGAATTGACCTTTGTCTGAAAATCGATTATCTAAACGAATAAGAATTGGGATCGATATAAAATATATTTAGTACTTATCTGTACATTCCATCACCGATAAAAAACATTTCCTTCGAGTACTCATCGACTGACTATTTCCGCCAATACCCAGCTCATCAGAACATAGGAAATGTACATCAGATTGTCAAAGTGGTCTTACCAATACTCAACGTAACTACTTGGTGAGTAGAGTGCATCGAAGTAAAGTCAACCGATAGATCGTGAACTCTTGAGTATGACTCCTACCCAGAAACTAGATTTCCAGAGGTATCCGAGAATATTGGGTATTGCAAATCGAGAACCAATGGAACTGGTAGAAAAGTAAGAAATACAAAGTTCTGAATAAGGCAGAAGGTAATAGTCTCGACGATGGTGGAGTTTTGCCGGGTTGAGATCAATGTAAATGAAGTCGAGTTGAGCTCACCCAGTTGGTAATGTCCACGGCAACAATGCATTTCCACTGAAATAGGCTGAACGTATCCACTGAGCTCTGCCACGCACGTGTTATCCGACCACTTGAAGAGAAGTGGAGAAACCAAAGTACAGTCTGACGAGAGGAAAAAAAAAATCAAGGGGAGAGGAAGTGAAGAAGGAAGAGAGATAGAAAGAAAATGGGTAAATGGTTTTTCCGTTCTATTCGATTCAACTCTCACTTCGTTTTTCCACAATCCCACCCCAGTGTATTTCCAGGGTGAAAATAAAACTGGCCGGGAGAGAGGAGAGTGGGCATTGGGAAAGAGGGTTTACCAAGGTATCGAGAAATGGAAACACACTTGGACGGTCTTGAGAGTACTTGGCATCTGCATACACAATGTACTTCACCAGCTTTACCAACGGCCAATAGCAAAATGTTAAGGAACACCTCCATTGTGCATGAGGAAGAATATCAAAAGGCCCTCTCAAAATATTGAAAAATAACTATTTATACTTCGGAAAATTTATAAATTTCAAGCCATCACCCATTCACTCGAATATTTTCACGTATATGGTTGATGATCATTCGCTTTGATTGTTCTGTATTCAATGGGCTGGTAAATGTTAAGTCTGAGTAATAATGAAAAGTATTAAAATATTCGGTCGCGTTGTTGGGCGCTAGCTTCGCTGCCGACCAGTTGCATTCGGGGTTGACGGAATATCCCCCATTATGGGGTGAATCGAGATTACCGTAATTGATTTTCATTGTTTTATTTATTCTGTAAAACAGCAAATTCCAAAATTTCGACTGGTTCATTAAATTTTGATATATTCATTTTTTCCGATTCGTTTTTCCTCTATTTCTCAAAAAAATCGGTAAAAATTATTCTATTACCTGTAAAAAAGAGGAACTAGCGGATGAGCTCAAACCTACGCTTACTTCCATCAATTATTAAAAACCATTATGGATTAATAACTGAAAAAATTCTAGTACTCTCCCACGTCCACATCTTCTAAAATACGTCAAGATAGTTCTGGGGAGCATGAACTGGCGATAAATCGTGAAAACTCCACATTCGTTTTTCGAGAACAACGACACTGACAGGAACGTTTTTCCCTCCGGCCATAAAATTCATAATAATTACAATAATAGATTCTAGATATCCGCGAAATATCACTGATAATTTGACATGAAAATCGCTGAAACGCTCCATTTTCAACTGAATTTAAATGTAGGAATCTGAAGCTCAAAATCCATCTATTGTTTAATTTTCCAAAAATATCTAACAGTACGCCGTTTCCTCACTCTCCATCTTCCTCGTATCACGTGTACTCTTATTAATTAAGCACGGACCCACCGCTACTCCGTCCAACCTCCTTCTCGAGTTACTGAATTTCGTGGTCTCACTAATTCCCCCGGATGATATCCAATTGCATATACCCAGCATATTGAAGACATTGATGGGACAATGAGGAGTTCTGGTTGTTCCAGCAGTGTCAAATATCGTAATGCGATATTTTCCATCAATTCCAATTAATTTACTCCCTAAATCATCAGACTTGTCCATAATTATAGTATTCGATCGAGATTTAATTTCCTCCCAACCGACTACAGCAGTCCCTTTCCAAAGAAATTTATCATTCTCTGAATTCTCTCAAATACGAAATACATTCACGTCTGACCTACCATAGCTTCTTTCACTAGAAAGGGTCCGGGCTACTGTGAAGCTCCCACTTCCACCTTAGATAGCTCTCTTGTTTGCCACTCAGCGTACAGAGTTGAGAGTTTCCTTTTAAATTCGTCCATCCATACCCATTCCTTTTCATCCATCCACTCGCTAACCAGTGGAAATAGAGCAGTAGATCCGATCTTTCTTTATCCCTCTAATTTTAACATTTTTCTCCACCCCCGTGAACGCAAACCGTAACTCTACTTCTATTTCATTCAATCCTCACAAAACTCATGCCTTTCATCTTCAAGTTCAGCTGCATCTGTTTGTAAAATAAAACTTAGATTGAAATAATGACGAGAATATCCCAAGAATAAGTAAAATTAAAAGTTAATATGCAGGGGAGACATGTGTGGCCACTGCAACATCACGATATCCTCAATAACGATGATTAACGTTGCGTACGAGGTCCACCGGGTTGATCATAAAAGGGAGAAAGGTCATTTTACCCCTGGTACCCTTAGTTTTGGGGCGGGTAGAAGAGGAGGAGAGAGCCAAGGGGATCCTGAGAGGCAACCAAAGTACAGAAAGCGCAGAGTTGAGGTAGGATGGTCGCTGGTGCTGTGGGATCGATCGGCCATTCGTATGGTAATGTAAGCAACTACCGGACCAAACTGCTCGTGCCAGACACGTGAAGACCTTCGGCTCCCCCTCTCCCTCCGCCCCTGAAGCAGCTTCGACCTCAGGTATACGTAGGAGCCCTCAACAAGGCTTCAAGTGAATATACCCAATTCCTATGTATAGCTGTTTACTCGGTACATGGTATTTGGAGTGCAGGAGAGAGCAAGAGAGAGTGAGAGAGAGAGCAGATGTCAGGGAGCGTGAACGGGGGATGGTGGGGTAGGTAGGAGAGAGGTGGAGATTCAAGGTATATTTAGCCCTCGACGATGGGAGATGCCGGGCAATTCAGGAAGCCCCGAATGATATGATCTATAGGCCCAACGCCACGATAATTTAAAGCTGTAACCGGGATAAATCAGGGGGAGTGCCGTTCTCACCCCCTTCTCCCTCTCCTCCTGTAACCACCAGCAAGTTTAGAGGTCGACTGTTCCGGATGGACAGGAGGTAGTTTACCGGGGATTCTTGTTACACTCGGGTATTTCAAATTGATGTACGACCTCCTGAGTATCTCCCATGGGTATGTGCGAGTGACACATTCGCGAGAGCTTGGAAATCCTTCACGGTGAGCAATTCTGTATAATATTATCGGTCTGCATAATGTATAGATGAATGGAACAATGGAACCGATCATGGACTTTGAGGGTACATCACGCTGGGTGGGAATTAAAGCAGTGATCAGAGGGGATAGAAATCAGGGTGAATCCATTGATGAACTACCCTGGGTGAACATACAGCTTCATATTGATAAATTGGGAACAATGACGTACCAAGTTCAGTCGATTGTTAAAGTCAAATTCGGGCAAAATGTTGAGGGCTAACTCTCACATAATGACAATACTGCAGACAATAGGCAGGGGTATATGTAGTTGTCTGGGGGAGGTACATTCAGGAGGGCTGTCAAAGGTTCGCCCTTCTATCTGTCGTCTCGTCTCTTCGGCAGTGAATTGGACACCTGAAAAGTGGAGGGGGGAGGGGTTTATATCTTGAGTACTTCCATTAATAGCAGCCTGACCGTGCGTTTTGCGACTGGCCTGAGCCCCTTGCGTGTGGGTTATTACCAACCTCATTGACCATATAAACCACGTATATGCTATTGTCGTGAAGCCATATTGGCCATAGTTTCATTATAGATAATGTACACGGTACGTGAATTTTCGTGGGCAAAGCCTTAATTGAGAATGAAGTGGTATATCACAGACAAAGTTCTTTCATAAAGATGCATACCTGTATTCCAGTTATAATGTATATCCGGTATTTCGGTGGGCTTTTCCCTCTAACCATTCACCTTCCAGAACTGCAAAATAGAGTTATCGTTCGCAAAGTGCAGAGTGTATAACGGAGTTATTGCTCACAAAGCCAACCACGCGGCACAACCCTCCTCCTGTCTGTCCAGTCACCGACCACGACACAATGTTACTACCACCAGACATCCAACTTTCCTCCTTTGCTGTTCTATTGTGGATGTATTTCCTGAGATTGTTATATTTTTCCTCGTTTGTTACCATTGAAAATGTATTGTTGCTTTTACAATTCCTGACTTCTTTCTTCTGCTTCGCGAGGTGTGAGATGGAAGACAAAAACACGAATGGACGACAGATAAGCACTGTGGTCGGTAAACAAGTATTGTGACGAGAAAAAAATAAAGGTGAAACGGTCATGAGTGAAAATCGTTAAGCCAGAGGCTACGGTCTGTTTCATTAAACCACTGATGACTGGAAATTCTCGCTACTCGGAATCTCAAGTTGTTCGTTCCTGTACGAGTTTCAGGTCATTATTAATATCGTGACACAAATATCCGCATAGGGCATGTCGACAACAAATATTCACGATACAAAGTAGATCGTGAATCGTGGAAATTGTGGGCGTGAAAATAATTGTTCATTTAATAATTAACAATTCATTTGTTGCGTTCCGTACAAGTTGATGGCGTCTCATTAAACAAATACATTTCTTCCTTTATATGAAGAAATGTATTCTTTACGGAATAGTCAAATAATCACCAAAATTTCAAAGTCAATTTAGACAGAAAAGTGACAAAAATATTGTACTAAAAAATATTTTCATAGCGAATACTTTCACTTATTATTCCTTCATCATGTATATATGGGCGTCGACGTGAATCGACATCAAAAGCCGCCTGCGGCTCACGAGAGACCCAGAACAATCTCTGCCAATTTTAGGTGGAAAATCTGATTACACCAGGGCCCGCCCGTTTGTACACTGGATACGTAAAATTAATTATCAGGTCGATGCCGCGAAGATCTACGCTGAGCGAGCTGAATGCCAGAGTAAAATGTCGGATGAGTGTGGGGGGTGGGTGATGAGGTAGAGGGAAATATAGATGTGTGTTAGATTTTGATGGTACCTCAGAGTGAGTCAGGAATTGGAGAATGATAGTGAAGGGGTTTTGTGTATACGTAAGGTAGTAGTTATGAAGTCTTCATGTACGACAAGAAGAGGCAAGTGAGAAGGTGTAGGAGCGTTGAGTCTAGAAATTATACAAGATAGGGGGACTTGGATGTAATGTCTTACCCGCGTGCTCTGTCACGACAGCTCGACACAGCTTAGGGTTCATGCAGCGGTTTTAGACTAACGATGCAAATACGTAGGACAGACGTTGGCACACGAGAATTCGTTGAGTGACGCACTCAAGTTGTTTGAAGGGTTTAAACTGGTACATTCATTTACATTATCCACATGGTATGGATGTATTTATCTCATATCAAATTTACATATAATATTTTGGAGATATTATGGGAGAATTTGACAGTGGGAAAGAATTTTTTCAATGAGTAGGTCATATTTACTCGAGGAACATCATTTGATGACGCAATTGATATAATTTAAGGATTAATTGCATTAGAAATTCGGGAAACAGTTTCCAATTTTCTTTGGACTTGACGTTGACTCTGGGAGTCTTTTTTATCTCTTTTTATCCACTAGTAAATTCAGTTATTTAGTTTAATTTAATGTGTCTGCTCAATTATTTTTTTTGCGAACAGAGAATTAGAAGATTCTAGAAAAATAATTCCTCTGAAGTAAATATATCTTAAATGCTACAGACGTCACATCGTAAACTTGTCAGTTCAGTCTTAAATCCAATTGCTGTCTCATTTTTCCCTTATTATTCTTAGTTAAAAATATCATCAATATTCATTATCTCTGATCTATGTCAATAGACCTTCATCATCTTCCCCATTTATTCTATCAATTTTCTCCTCCATCTCCTCTCACCCTCCCTCTATCCCCTAAATTCATCATGTCTCTCTCTCAACGCCAATATCTGGACCAAGCGATAGAGCACAACTCCCCAAAGTCATCACTCTGAATTTGGGTCCCGACGGAGTGATGCCCCGAATGAGGCAATCGAACAAGAGTTCGAGTAACTGGCAGTTTTATAATTTTTTTTTTTGTTTACTTTTTATTATTTTTTCTCCTTGTCGCCTTTTTTGTCGATCTCCCTTTCAATTTCCCTCCTTTAACTGCCCTCCCAAACCACCCTACGTTGTCGCGTGATCGAGAGATAACCCCCCGGTCGCTTGTAAACGGGACACTCGTACTGTGCACAAAACGAGCGCACAAAAAGCCGATAAGAATCGCGTTTGCCTCTCCTGCCACCAATGAAAGGAAATGATAATTATTATTGTACCGGTAGTCGCACTACTACACCGACAAAACGGAAGAGACAGAACTTTATTGCTTCAACTCGACAAGAAATTCACCTTGATAATCCCATTATGAAGAATTACTTGGCATTTATCTATTGAGTTTTAAAGCTCCATTGGAACAAAAAAAAAATTTTTCCCACCCTCAACTGGGAATTTTTCAAGTGGTCATCAATATTACGCTGAATCCGAATAGCGTTGGTGAAAAAATTCTTCAACTTTCATAAAAAGTTTTTCAGAACTTTCAATAGGTAGGGGGTGTTTTAAATTGAGTTACCATGCATGAGTAACCCAGGATAAAAATTGAAACTGCATGAGATGGAAATATTCGAAAAAGGAAATTGAATTTTCATGCTACTAATATCTGTAAATTAATCTGATGAATATTCGATATTTTATCTGCATCGATTTTTTTGCTGTGAATATAGAGAACAATGTTGGTCACTAACGGAGTAAGCACAGAGACACTCTATAATTCACAATGAACGTATTTTAGTATTTAAGAAAAATAATTTCTCACTCGAGAGTACTCATTTTATCTGGAATGCGTTGCTCCATATTCTAAACCTAGGAGATGTCTTTTTGAAAAATCAGTAAGCTCATAGTGTCGCATGAAGGACAATATCCTTGAAGTTATTATCGAATGCATATCGGCACGAACAGGAAAATCTCCAAATCCAGACTGACCTTGAAATAAAAAACATTACGATTTTCAGAGTTGTTTTAGTCTCAAATTCATGGTGTAGCGTCCGGTTATGTCTTCGAGGTAGTTCTCGGCGCATTGGTGCTCGTAAATCATCGATTCATGACCAAGTATTAGCTATCGTCAATCCTCCCCCCAACACTAAATTAAAATCTCATCAATATTTACCCCAAGATTTTCGTAAAAACATCAGATTCAAAAATCCAACAAGAGCCCTTCAAAGTTTTACTCCATCAGAATATAGAAGCGGTACAAAAGATAGTCTTTCCTCATCGCCCACTCGGCAGGGGCGCCCTGGTGCATCCCCAGACCGCATCGGCAACCCATCCGGTTATCCCGGTTCCTTCCATACCACTTCATGAATAATAAAAAGGAACAAAGTGCTCGACCATCTCTAGCGATCATTTTTATCCTTGGCGCGCACATCGCTTATTTTTTTTCATCTCGTGAAAATATGCTAGCCTCAGTATACCCACGAAGGGCGAACACTTGAGACAAGCGTAGGCCTCCTGACCCTCTCCAACCGTCTCCTAAATGATCGAATATCTCAAGAGTCATCGTACTTGGTGCGCGCCCAGTCCCTTTCTCCGCCCACTGGTGGCCCTTTGATGAAATATCGAGGGGCCTATATCTCGACCTTTTCTACCTTCCCTCCAACCCCACCCTCTCCTTTCAAAATTCCAGCGCATTCCACGGCAATTCGATTTTCACGAGTGAGTGAATCGCCGCTGGAGATGTTTGTGCTGAGGGTGAGTAGTAGCAGCTTATCGATTATTTCATATATTCCCTATCAAGTGATCGTGCATCGCCGAGGGGAATGATTCGTATTTCCTTTCCTCCTCGTGATACTTGACTCCACGAGATGTAATCTTCCTCTCGTATCCGCATCTCCAACATTCTCGATTCTCCTTTTAGAGATATTATAGATATCCACGTGCTGGTTTATTTTCATTCTTTCACTGGACATTTTGCTGACAGATCTGAAACAGCTGACATTCCTGAAGGACTGAAGTTAACACCCTGTGGTAAGCCCTTGTTCGGAATCACCCCGACAGGAATCCAGTTCTCAAAGGGATTTTGGATGGAAAGAATCCAGGATCCTGACTAGAGTCATTGTTTAAATGTCTAGCCACGTTTGGTGTTTTATTAATTTTTTTATTGTTAGTTGATGTGAGATCAGAGTAATTGAAGTAGTAAAAAATCGGCATAAGATTGTGTTGATGGAATGGATTAATTATTACAAACGAATGAATTTTGATCGGAGATTAGAGTTTATTTGGTCCCATGAAACATTCATTCGCTAGTAGTCAACGAATTTCGGTTGGAATAAATAAATTTTTGTGAGTATCCAACGAATAGACTTTTTTCGATGTGAATTGAGAGTATTTCCAGGTAGTTTATAATTGTTATACACAATTTTAATGTTAACAAAATGAGAGAATGATCCACAGGTGTATTTGTCTGTATAAAAAAGGAAAATCGCAATTCTAAATGGCGGATCCTCGTTCCCTAGTACTGAATCCTTTTGGATCGATGAATTGCAGTCGAAAAAAGGATTTGATGCTCTCGTGTGTACTTTCATTCTTCTGATCCTGTGATATCATGGAGATAAATGAGAAATATGTGAGTTTACGCGGGGTTAATTCAGTAAGAGCAAGAAAAGTCGTGATGAGTGGTAGATAAGAGTGGATGAAACAAGAAGGTGATGTTATTATCAACAAAAACGATTGTCTGCCGGTACCGAAGGCTCTTCAGTACGATGAATGAGCATTGTACACGCCTCTTCAGAGGGTAGAAAAGCTACGAACCGCAAATTTCATTAACACCTACCAGGCGAGATATCGTTGTCCATAACTCGTCCTGGCCAAATTGCACCGTGACATTAAATCTACGAACTCTGAGGTCGAGCCAACGCCACCAATGTATCTAACAGTACGCCCACACTCAACCCATCCTTTTAACATTATATGCGTGGAGAGTTCTAGACCTTCACCACTGGCAATTGCTGGTTAATGTTGGTTGAAAAGTTACAATCGACTACACTGCCTTCGTACTTCATGATTAACTCTATGAAGGTGAAATGAAAATTCACGGTTCGTGTATATATGTACATATTTCATACTCTGCGGTTGAGTTTGATGCTATTCGTAAATTAGGAAAGACAGTGATGTACATTTTCATTAAAGTATCAAGCGGGATTATATGCTGTAGAGATATTGAATTACATCTGATATTTGCATTCGACGTTTTGACTCAAGTTAGTTAAGACGAGGGAATACGGTTGCAAATGAAGTTTATGGTCATTTGTTTGGGGGGAAAGGAGGGGCGGTGTTTGACCAATTTTTAAATTTTCGAAGCGGAATGATGGGAAATGGGAGAAATTGTTTTATGAGATGTCTGCTACTATGTTGATAACAATTATTCATTACATTAGATTTGATCTGAAGTTCTTTGCGATAATTGTGACGCAGCTAATGAACTATTATTAAATCCATTTTTAGAAACAACTTAAGAAGTTAATTTATTTGTAGTAAAAATATTGGTGAAACGGGTTGAAAATTTCTCATTAAGATTTTTATTTGATTAAAGGAAACAATTTTTCTGAGTGCAGGTGGAAAAAGTAGGTTTCAATTTGGATCGAAATCTCCCAACAATTCGCAAACTAGACTTGCGTGTAAGTCACTGGGTCACCGACGTCGGTAGAGTCATTTATCCTTATTTTTTCATCTCAATTACTGAATCTAATTAGAATTGTTAAACCCAGATTGCGCGCCCTCCGCTATCCGATGACTTGGTCAACTCCACAGGGAACCGCCATTTGCGTTTTATCAGCAAAAACGTTGCCAAATTCACTCGGCAGTGGCCGGTTTCATTTAGCATCAAGAAGAACTAGGTTCCCTCTCCGAAATAATTTTTTGTCTTCAGTAATCTTGAAAATCATATTGTTCTGAGTTCTCTAGAATTGCTCAGTTGCTGTAATTGGGAAATTCAATTTTTTCAACTTTCTCCGAATCAACCGATTCATTGTAGTCATGAAAAAACCCCGATTGCATCAATCAATACAAACATTTATTCCTTAATTTGTGCAGAATACTCAAATCAGTGGTATTAGTCAATGTTCAATGCGCCAGCTTTAAACAGAAAATATCTCCGGTTTATGGCAACGATTTTTGAACCACACAACCAATATTGATGCGGCCATTGCAATCATTAATCACTTAATCCATTCAGAATTCTTATTAGTGAAATTTCATGAATGGCTTCATGAGATTGATTAATTCCTGGCATTTGCAAATGCTGTAGTTTATTATGATGCAATGAGTGCCACTGACTTTTGATCCATTAAATTGAAATTGAATTTTCATCCATTGAAATTCTAAATGGCCATCATACACCCCTGTCTGTTATTCAATTAGGAAAATTATATGAATTACAATCGAGAACAGCACAAAATAAATTTTTCCTATTCATTCGACCATCTCGTGACCTCGACCTCTAAAATTTGGCCCGCGATTTAAAAAAAAATTAACTATAATGCAAATGGAACTCTTCAAAAATTAATAAACATCCGACCAAAATTGAAAATTTTATTTGGACATTCACCGTTAATTCATTTCAATCAATAACTCATCTGAACATATTTCTATACATATTTACATGCATCGTCAGCCTACATATAAATAATTTTTTGTCTTTCAAGCCAGGGCGACATCAAACTATGCGCTGTTAGGAACAATTTCTCAAAATACTCTACACTCACATCAGCTTTGAATTTTTATCCCCAATTTTCGATATTTCTACATCTCCAGCTTTTTTTATCTTCAAAATTTTCTGCTCACCTCATTTTCCATGGGAAATTTACCCAATAATTCAATCGACAATAACTTTTACAATTGCAAATGGTCCAGCACATGAATTCCTTAACCAAAGTCTTGACATTTGTTATAAGAATTTAATACCTCCTTCCTTCCCCTCGTCGACCATATTTTTTGTTATCAGGGAGCTTATCACATCGAAATTATCAGTTGCTCAGTCCAGGGGTTCGAGAGGTGAAAAAACTTTCGGACCACACCTCATTGTCTGCCCGCACAGCCCTACTTTCCGCTCCAGAAGGTGAAATACCAAAAGGGGATTTGCGAAAATAGTTGTATGGATAAAGGAAGACAGCAAGCGAAATGGGCGGGTGTTTTTGAGGCGGATTTGTACAATTCACCCCTGTTAATTCTACTCTGCCCAGGTTTTGGAGCATATCCGGGGGTCTATGCTGGCTCAATTCACCGCGAAAATACCCCAAATACCGGACGTCCATTAGTTGGCTAGCCTGCAAGCACATTCACTAAGGCATACGTCCAACACATAAATGGAGAGATGCGAATGGGTTTGGGAAAATATCAGTGATGGTGGAGGGAGAAGGGTATACTCAGTGGCCACTAACGAGCTGCCGCACATTTACTACCTGTGGTATTTTAGATCAATTAACTAATGGATAAATGAGTTTACGAGTGAGGGATTTATAGAAACAACCGGGCGGTTCATTTAGGATAATTTCAAAATGTTCACCTCTCACTGAAAAGAGCAACAATCCCGGGGTGGTTATGAGCCATGAACTGGGAAACTGAATAATATTCTGCAGCGCATTTGGAAGAGGAATTATTTAATACAAAGTTTATCACGAATTAAATATTAAAAATATTTTTAATTCTCTGGAATTTATTACTGCAAAGATCTGAAGAACAGACAATTTATGTCGAATTTCACCATTTTGAAACAACATACGAAGAAAACTTCAATATCGCGTATTTTTCCTCGACTCGGACTCGAAAACCCCCAATCACGTAATTACGTAATTAATTATGTTCCCCAATATTGGCTTCTGCAAATACTACTACAAATTTTTCAACTAAAGTATGCAACAGCAGTGTACGATGCTCTCTTATGTCATCAGAGAGTATATTTTCCAAGTGTAAATATAAATCTTGAGTCTGAGTATACACCATCCATCTGCTGTTTACCTTTGACGTTTGTGGTGCAGGAGTTGCTTGCAAATCATTATAACTTTTTTTTCGAAGGGGGAACATTTTAACGCAGAATTTACGTAACATTTAATCATTCATTATTTTTCCTCAGTTCAACACTTGTTCTCTTCCCCGTTAATTTCACAGCAGCATGTATAAATAAGCTGTTATCGTACGCTCATGGAAAAGGAGGAATGCAAAGCACTTCAGTTTAATCCCTCGATTATTACGTGACATAAGTTGAATTCTTGACACAGGTATTTACTAGTGGTTAAACTAAATGCTCCGGCAATGCAGAGTAAAGAGACAAAGAGCCGTGTGAAAGATACAATGAGAAATACCGACATTAGTGAATTCTCCGTCTCGATGGCCCTTATTCATCAACTCATTACCTGAAGCCCATGAGTGGCTGCGATGATGAGTTAAGGCCACCGACTATCTTCGGCCACTTAAAGACGACCGTGTATTACCGTACCATTTATTCATGAACACAGCATTCCTCTTCAATAATTAATTCTCCACGTTATTCCCTCACCTCCATTTACGTCTCCACAAAAATACGGAAAAAGAAAGTAAATAACAGTGAAAAATAAAGGAGTAGAGAAAATGGATATTGAAATTAGATCGTTCATTCTCAGGCTCACGGGAATCATGATTCTCATGTTACTCACGCTCTAGAAAATTTCTGGATAGATGTGACGTGACGTTGTGAAGGAAAGTAAAAAAAAAACTGGCTCTATCAGGAATCGAACTCAGTGGGATACGAGGGACCTTAATATTAGCCCCGCAGTAGTTCCCCTGGTGTTCGCATGACAGGCTTTCAGCCTTCTCCCTCTCTCTTCTCCTGAAATTACTAATAAACTCGTGACAGTAATTCCCATGATGCAGGGGACAAGTAAAACCCCGGTGAATCGAAAGATGCAATATAACCTTTAGTTTATCTGTGTATTCAGCACATGCTATGTTGTATTTTCAGATGAAATTCCATGTTTTACTCGTGAATTTCAACGTAACAGGCTTTCCACTAGTAGCTCTCGCCTCGTACCCCACTGCCAGAAAGTTTTTGGTCGTCTTAACCATGTATAAACCCATGTATATCTTTACGACGTGACTTCCAACCCTCTGTTGCTAGGACACTCACTGAGGGCGGGGGGGAAGAGGCTCAAATAGATACGAAGAAGCGAAAGGGAAAAGGGTATAAGGGAATGCAGCAGTTTGACTCGCCATGTTACTGGGTTAAAGTTTCGCAAGATAAAGTGCGGAATGAATTCAGATATGGGTAGAGTGTCACGAATTCCATGTGACATGCACCACCAGGACATTTGGGAAGTTTTTGCTAGTAGGATGGGATAATATCCCGAGGAGCAAGTACCTAATTCAGATTTTTCATTTTCAAACTGTGAGGAGGCAGCATAATTAGATTGCTATGATGAGCTATGAATTATTAATGTTGAAGAGACGATGTCAGGTTGAATTAAACAAATATCAGTGATACTCAGCCGATGGCTCCGTGAAAAATTTCTGCGAGATACTAATATTTGAATTGTGCGAATCTACCTCATTGATTATCTTTAAAAATGTGGAACTGAGCTTTCCGTAATTTTGATTAAATATCTTTCCTCGTTCAACCGATTTTATCGCGCCCAGGATCATTAATCAAATGAACAAAAGAAAATCATTCACCAATTTATTGACGACAGAGAGGGAGGAAGACACTTTGCAGTGTAAAATCTTTCGACATCCGCTTGTTTTCACCTGCTCGCATTTTAGCACCTTACACCCTCTCAATTTCGTCTTCACCATCCATCTTTACCCCTTTGTCCATATCGTATTCTACTCACGCAATTTTTGGGGATCAGTATTTGATTCCCCAGGAGTCGGGCTGTTGCGACCCCTGCAATCCTCGTGGCTTTTGGTTTGGGATCCCTTTACAGGAGAAATATATGAAGCACCCCATTGAGTTGGTTGTGACGTGAAGCGCCATGAAAAAAGGAAGATTCAAATGCTGTATACGTGTTTTTTTTTCCTCCCTGCAACTGATAGAAGCTGATTTATGTTTCGTCTTTGAGTACTTTTTTTTTACGATGAAACTGATGGATATTACTTTCGTAACACTTCATCATTCGAAAAAAGTCTGAGCCATGTATATATTTTCTTTTTTCGTATTATTGAATCATTCAGAGTGATCTCGCTCAGTTCGATAAATCATAAATGAAATTCAACGGTGCCTCGAGGATAAATGGTATCACATCGTGGTAAAGGAATTGACTGTGGAACGGCGAAACACAAATCATCAAGTAGAAAAATAAAATTACAGGAAGAACTGGGTAGACAGACACGTCGATGAAAACGATGGACAATAGGGGATGGAAGGACTGTCAGTGATATCTCTTCGGGCTCACCTTAGAATGAAGGAGATTGTTTTTTTTTACGATGAAAAGTTATTGACAGCGACAGAAGAAAGATGACCCCTGACTAGGGATCTGCACTTGAGTTTTATTGTTGATACAGTTCATCCAGGGATAATTAATGTCGAAGTAGGATAACATTATAGCAGTTGAAGAACAGGTGGAAGAGGGGAATAGATCATCTAGTTTGGTCTGTTTATTCGCAGATTAGATGCCATGAACTACGCTCCTTAATCCGGGATTGTGAACGGCATTTCAGTTTTATCAAACAATTTCTGACGTCTAATCATCAGACGCCAACACTGCACATCTTCTCTGTATGAACTCGTTAATTCGATCCGAGTGATCGCACGGATGAATCGTTGATAGACGTCGTAGGAACGCGAAAATTCGAATCATCCAACGCTGACAGCATTTGAATGATTTTTTTGTCTTTCATAATTTGAAGTTATTCGTCTGGAAATTTGTGCTTTCTAGTGCCGCAAAAAAACGAATACACTACAAGCCAAGCCGATCGAATTTGTTTTAGATAAACACGTGTGAACAATTCTCAAGAAAAATTATACTACAATCGATTGTTCGCAATTCTTCCCCTCTCTGACTGACAGAGGAAAAAAAATCCGAAATTTTTGCAAAGAAAATTCGGATAATCGTCTCATCTCAGTTGCGGAATACGCAATATCTTGATCTTATTTATAAACTCTGTAAAGGATTTTTTCCAAAACAATTTCCCGAGCCATTTGGAAAATCCGGGAATAGAATCGTGTGCCACACGACGTTGTAGCAAACCCACTGAACATGCCCGGGCGGTCCTGGAGTGAATTCGGCAACACCGAAACCTAAATAACACGGGGCCATTCCCCGCGGAGGTGGAAAACTCCTCAGGGTAGCGCATGGTAACCAGTCTAGAATTGAATAGCCGACAAAAAAACATAATAGACCGGAACATAACAAAACAAAGAGAAATGAGACGAGCAAAAACATCCCTAAAGTTCTTAATTTCTAGAGGGAAATATTGTAATAAATTCCAATGGAATTATTCGTGTTTAATGGAAAATACGAGGCTCTACTTGCCAAGGACATTAAAAATTATTTATACTTCCGTTACGACTATAACGTGCAAGTAGGTTATATCTTGCATAATATGGTTAGAGTAAAATCCGAGTTCTCGCCCAGTAGTGTTCCTTAGGGAACTCATAATCCTCTGTAGTATTTTTTTTCTCCGACTAAAAAAACTCACAAAAGTTTCAAGCTCCAAATGCTAATGGAAAAATAAACGGATGAACTTTTTCTTACCCGAAACTAAATCTTCCCCGAGTTGAACTAAAAATACGTATACAATATGTATATAAATAGCAACATTGCCATGACTGTATATCATAAATGTTCACCTGCTCCCTCATTCTGCATTTTGCCTCTGATGCACTCACGAATTTTCCAGTGCCAAATGTGTATTTAACTAGCGCTACTCGATCCACCGTCATTCGAGTAAAAGGCGAAACATCATTTGAGCAGCCGTAAAAGTTGATAGTTACTGTTTAAACTACTAAAGTTTAAGGAGAACTCCGCTGGATTATCGTTTCCTTTTCTTATTAATGTCTTTTTCCGCCAATTTTCCTCTCATTTTTGCTGTGAAAAACATGGCTTCGTAAGTATTTATGGGGGAGTAGTGAGGACTCCTGAGACAAAACGTGGGGCGCGACGAGTCCGTTACGACGGTGAACCGCAAGTCTGAATCCCCGGGGTGCATCAAGGATAGTGGACTTTCTTCAATCCTGCGGTTCGACCCTTCTCATTCTCACGGTATCTAAGCAAACCCCCGGGACAGCGATGTCTATCCCACGTACAGAATTTATAATCAACGCCGTCGGAACTATAGACTCGAACAAGAAAAGGAGTGATATATAGGCCATCAACTTTCACTTCCTATTCACCCCCATCCCCATATTCCCCCATTTTCATAAGGATAAAAAGCTCTCACGTCAAAGTTTTCTCATAGCTTTCATTTCCATCATCGTAAAAATAAATGGTCAAACTTTTTCTCTCTTCTTTCTCTCTCACCCCAATAATTGAAATAAATGAAATCGAAAAATTCATTTATATGTGTCTTACCTCTATGTTACCTTCATGTTTCAGCTGATAATCTACCAATTGGATTTCCACTGATAACTCAGGCCCCAACAACGAAGGTCGTGGAAATGGGCCACAATGCTTTGTTATCTTGCACAGCAGTTGGCTCACCGACCCCCATAATCTCCTGGATCCGCGACATGGTACCCATCAACACATCGAATCCTCGATACGTCGTCCTAGACTCCGGTAAGTAACTACTACCATTCCATAAACATTTTTATCACCATCTTCTCTCCACATGAATTTTTTCCCCCTATAACTCTGTGGCCCAGATGCAGCCCATCATATTTTTTCAAAGTGCGTAAGTCACTGTCAGATCCGGTTAAACGCGACCACTGGAGGGCTGAAGGGGGATGCGAGGGATATGCGGCTTGAGTTGATCGAGTGGTCACGCGATACGGGGAACATCCATCGTATCTATCTCGCTTAACACATGTATCCTCTCTACCACAAACTCCTCCACAACTGTTCACCATCGTATTTTGTCCCTCGATGTTCGTTTATAGTGATCAACACGCTGTCTCCTATACCTTTGCCAGGATCGGGCTCTTGTTACCTGTGGCAATGTTGACATCGAGAGCCGAGCCCAGACGTTTCCTGATAATTGCAAAAAAAATGATCAACCGGATAATGTCGGTTAGAGTTTAAAAAGAGAAGAACGTGGGAAAAAAATTATTCGCAGAAATTCGTCAACTAATTGGTGGATAAATAAACTACCAAATGATCAACGGGTTATTGAATTTGAAGGTCTAGTCGTCGCTGATGTTTACCAACTATTCAATTTCTTCAGTAAAGATTTTTCGATTTTATTCGACAACAATTTTAATTAATTACCCATTCATAATTCATAGTCATCACAGTAATATCGCTTCAACAACCAGTTGTTAAAATTCTCCAAATGATTTTCTCCATCAACAATTAATTGTCAGTGCTGCACCGTAAATTTTCTCCAATACTTAAGCCATCGAATTGTATTCATAAACAATGATTGGCCAATGGAGTGCTCGGAACCTCTCAAAACGCAACCATGTCGCTATTAATAATCGAGTGCACTTTACTTCAAACATTTAAACAATACACCAGAGCGCACTTTTCTACTCCAGTTCTATCTCCCGCTTCCCTCAATTTTCATTTCTCTCTCTCTCTCTCTCACTCTTCACGCTTCAACGTGTGAAGTATGATACTCCATTTGTACACTGGTCCACGCAATAATTGTCCAGTCCTATTAAACTTTCATCCAACCCTAGACCCCATTCATATTAATCGCACGGATTCATATGAAAACAACAGGTTACACACTTAAATCTCATTTATTCGGGAGTATATGCTAATTTACCACGTGGGTTGTCCAACCACCCCTTCTCTTCTCATCGTTCATCTACACGAATAAATATTCATCGTTTCTCACCCCAATATTCGCCTCTCGATAATTTGTTTATTATCCACGAAAATTTCATTATATTTATAACGTTTATTTGGTTATTATCGAATGAATTACTCTTATTACTCTCTACCCAGAAAATGCATTAACCTAATGCATATGTTTTCCCGACAAACATTAATTCCCTTTTTCACCTTGTTTATCGATACTATCGGTGGCAATCGATAAGACATCACGTTCGAAGTCATCACGTAATGGTTGGCACGACATGGGAAATGACACTGAGGGAGGGATGAAAAAAATGAAAAAAAAAAAAGCTCATATATATGTGGAGTACGTGAGCATACTACGATGCATCTGAGTGAGTCTCTTCCCTCGTATTCCGTACAAGCGTTTCTCTATGGACCGCCTATAGGTGCAGTAGTCTCGTTCATCCCCCTCACCATACCCGTCGCCATACCTTGTGGCCCCTCGCATGTTCTACGTACCCAACTGAGCCCTCCCCCGTGTACTGATGGTACATGTACGTTAACATATACGCCACGGCAATTTTGCTGGAAATTGTCGTAAAGAAACGCGACGAGGAAACTCGTTCGGTAGTAAAGATGCAGTCGACCGGAAAGCCGATATCCGCGCGTGCGCTTTTATATTGTGAAGGGGAAAAAAAGATGAATTAAAGAACAAAAAACAGGTGGGGAGGGGCTTAAATTCAGTTTCAATGAAGGTTACGGGGAGAAAAAAGTCGGAGACAAATTATCAAACAAATCGAGTAATCGGGCAGTGGAATTTATTCTTCGTTTTTTTTTCAGACTTTAGCGGAGGAAAAAGGGAAAATGAATGGCCAACTGGCTCTATTGGCTCTCGAAAATTTTTTGAACGTGCGGGCGATTGGTCCGAAAAATCACAAGATCTACTTTGAACTTTATAAAATATTGTGGCAGCTGCTATCAAGTGAATTAATCCATTATTAGTCCGACGTCTATTATTCTGTTGTTTTTCTGGAAATGAGCGTGAGGTTGGGAATTGTCTGTTTTGGACTTGAGATCGAAATTTCTGCGGTTAGGAGAGTAATAGAAAATTGAAAATTGCTCTAATGTTTATTGGAAAAAAAGAGTGTACAAGAGAACGGAAATTTGGCGACAGAAGTGCGTATTGTTGAGAGTTCTTTTATCAACACAGATGTGTGCGGTAAAACTTGGATGGTTCTTCGTTTTATTCCGCACGGTCGGGCTGTTAATAATTCAAAAGCTCTCTCCCTTCCCGCCCCAGGTTCCTGTCCCTATTCCATTCCCAACAACACCTTTGCGGTATAACTGTATGAAAGCCCCCCATGGTATAAGGTGAAAGGGTCGTTGACAAGCGTCTCACGCAGCGCACTTTAACTCCATTCGCGTGTCTTCAACGGCCAAGGAAAACTTGTCGTCTCTCCTTCTCCACTTTCCCTATTTCAACTTACATTCTCGTTTATTTGCTATCTCTGTTACACTTTCTTGTATACCCCAGTGTTACTCCGACTTATAAAATATCTAGTGTAATGTATTGTAGAAAGGGATGGATATGTACCAATGTCACTGTTGTGCGTATGTTTTTTTTCTACCGGTGGTACAGTGGAGGGTGAGAAAACAGCGGTGAAGAGGATGTAAAGCGAGGAAAATGGGACAGGTGTATACACATTTTCCTTTTATGTTACATTTTTTCCCTTATGCTTTGTGTTTCTATTTTTTTTCTCTCCGGGTTTTCTTCGAGTTTACCTTTTTTTTAAGAGGTTTTGCCTGGTAAAATGTAAGTTTCTGGGGAAAATTTGCAGCACCGTTCGAGAGCACCTACACCTGGCTGTACTGGGCTCTCGGGGCTGGTCCATCTTCGTCCTTTATCCAGGGCCCCTTGGGAGTTGTTTCAGGGTTTACGTGATATAATGTACGAGCAAAGAACGAAATTATATCATGGTTATATGAACTAGGGTATTTTGCAATCCTGGGAGAATGGAAACTCACAATTTTCGGGGCATTCGGGGGAAAATCGTTACAGAGATTCGAGGGACGTTGTCGTGCTTCTTTAATTTGAGTCGCTAATGGAAATGGGAATTTAGGGGAGACATATTGTGTTGAAAGTAGGGTTTTATTGGAGGTTGATGGAACTGACCAAACAGACAAACAGGGGTTTATCGGGGAATTAAAATAGTATGCGGCAAAAAAAATTCCCATTTAATAATTGGGTATCCATTGTATGGATTATCAGGGGGAATGGGAGAATCGTTATTTTTGTCGATATAGGACGCGTTACGCATGAAATAATTGATATATAATTTTTAAAAAGTTCATAAGTATCATGACATTTCCTGTATTCCAAAAATTCAATGATTCAAATTGATATCAAACGGATTATTAACGGAAAGTGTCACTTGACGTGAAATTCAATGAATTATCGTCAATCTGCTTTCCATTTTTTCACATCTTTGTCATTTCCGTGGTATTAAAACCCAATTATGTCCCGTTACGTACCGAAATGCCATGAATTAATGCACGGAATTGAAACGAGTTACAAACGCAGAAATATCAAAAAGCAAAAAAATCTGGAAAAATAAAAAAGTGAAAATTGACGAGAATTATGTAACGGTAGAGTTTGGTACATGAATATTATATGCTTATACCTGGGAGTCATTAAATTATATTTTACAACCGGGTACCGAGTTCTCTACGTCTGAGTGCAGGCAGCGTCTATAAGAAATGTATAGTGCCTGAAGTGTATTCCGGCAAAAGGGTTAACGCTTCGTCAAGACTCGTAAAATTCTGTCCATTAAGCTCTGGCCTAAAGTTTCGAAACAACCGTGGCTAAAGGTACAGTCGGGAGATGAGAGAGAAAAAGAGAGAGAGAGAGCAAGATATACTAGTTGGCTCAACACCTGCGAGACCTAAAATTCTCACCGTATCCTTCTGCTCTTTATTTCAACCCCTACGTTCTCGTGCTTATGCTGTATGCGATACACTTCGGGAACCTTTTCTCAGGTTCGTGTAACCGTCGTTAGTGAGTGGATGGTGGATTCCCTTATGCGGGCTCTTAGGGACCATTAGACTATCCCCTGTACAGAGGACTTGACTCCTGACATACAATATATAGCGAGAATTCGAGTGAGTTACTGAGCCAACTCAATATCCTCTGCTCTCGCAAAATAAGTTATTTGTCTTGAGTAAATACACTGAAAATGGTATCTGGGGATATGAATCATACAGGTAATTTAACAACAGTGGGGAGCTTTTAGTTAAAATGAGAGGGGAATACATAAAGTATTGCATGGTAAATTGGCGAATTGTTGATCCTGAGCTTCTCAAAAATTGACGGCGATTTTTCTGTAGTGGAGAGGTATAATACGCCATTTTATGATTTTTTTCAGATTTTTTATACGACTCACTGCAGAGATATGATTTTTTAATGTTTTTGTGATTTTTCAGCAGAACTGCCCGACTGTTCAACCTATTTTAATAAGTAAAATCAGACAATTTTCGTACTTTTATCGGCCGACAGGATATATTTTTAAAATATTTTTTATTTCGATGGCTGATGCTTTGAACGTTGAAATTGTAAAAAATGAGATAAACGCGAATTTTATTGAATATGGAATGGTTATTTTTTTTGAATATTTGAAGCATCAAATGACAAAGTTCAAAATATGAAAAAAATGTATCCAATTGTATGATGAAAATACGGAGGTCGTTTTTATTCATAAAAATTGGTTAAACAGAACGGCAGTTATATTTTTTAAAAACATAAAAATATTGGTAAAGATAGCTCTGTGATGAATTTTTTTTTAATCTAAAAAATTTATGGTAACCGGCGTTCATATACCTTTGTCACTAATTTGTTGAACTGAAATTTCTCATTCCCTTGTTTCCTGAAATCTTGAACTTGTGATAAGGAAAATGCACTAAAACTGTCAAAAATGTCAGCTAAATATGCTGAACCGTGTTCCAAATATACTCAGATTAAATTTCCACTAATGCAATTATTTCGTGCTGTACTTTTCCGGTTCAGCGTCTTCAGTCTCATAAATACGATCGATGAAGATGACGAGTACATCCGGTCGATAAATAATTCTGGAACTAATGCCACTTGACAGGGAATTCTCCTTTGACATCTTGTTTAATTGTTGAAAAATAGAACCGGCAGATGTGATCAGTCAAAAATAGTTACTGGAACGTCTGATATTCCCTGAAGAAGAGAAAAGAATTTCCTTATCTTAAATGGTACCCTCTCGTCCGAGACGTGGATAGATTTTTCCTCATGAACAGCAGCTATACAGGGAGGAGTTTCTTATCGTCAGCCATTTGTATTCCTAAAAAAAAAAATTTACGGGCCATGTCTTCACCGGGGGTAAAAAACCAAAGGCAGGTCTGTCATCTTTCTCCAATTCTTCAATATTTTCATTTTTCCCCTCTGCCTCCACATGGAATAACGCGGTGCTCGATGATCCATAAAGCAAGCGGCAAATCGATTCGACGGGGATATAACTTTCATCGTCCCCGATTTTTACAGAATTTTTCAGAACTCACCCCTCACGGGTGTAGATCTCCGTAACCCCCGGGACTATACTTTTAGCGTCGTATTTCTTTACTCGGGAAATTTTTCTTCCTCCTCCTTCGCTTACCTTCTTCCCTTCTTTTTTTTACCTACTGAAGCGGCTGCGTCCGCATAATTTTCTGTGTGTCATCGCTTTCACCCCTCGTTTAGAGGGGGAAGTGGCTTGATCCGCTAATGGACCCGAGTGTAACCCCACCTGTCGCTTTATGTTTCAAGTTTCACTTTTCGCGTTTTTCATTAGAGAAAAAAATGAATGGAGATGAATTAGCAAAGGAATTGAGTATCACATCGGCTGAATAAATTCACGCAATTGAAAACAAGTGTATGTTATGAAATGAAGCGTCAACTTTTGTTCTAATTCCCTCAGGAAATAATCAGAAAATTGAGGAGGGAGAAATCCTGAAATTTCGAATTTCATCAGAAATTAGTTTTAGATTTTAGATTTCACATTGTAAATTTAAATAAATGAAGAAATCCTCATCTTCATTCCGCCAGAAATTCCGGAGTTGTACTGAATTATCAGTAAAATCGAATATTTTACGATTTTTTAATTCCCACATCGTATCCAGTGCCAGTGCACTAAAAATTCATAATCAAACGTTGAAATTCATCTAAACTCATATTTAATAATACGGATTAATCTATCGAGATGACTTTTTCCCTTCGTGAAACCCAATTCCTCTACTGTATTAAAATATTCACACATCAAAGACTCAAATAACTTATCTGAAAAGGATAAATTTACTTGAGTCAGAGGTAGACTATGTAATACCCATATTTCCCCAGAATAAAATAATTGAATCCTCAAATATTCCAATTGATTATCGTACATTAAAATTTTATAAAATTTCGCACTAGAAATTACGAGCCACACTCTCATGAAATATTTCTACATAATGGAGGAATAATCCTCACCGAGCTTTTATTCCTCCGCGCAATTCCCAAGCATGCGTCCATTAGTAAAGGAAAGCAGCTCTCGAGAATAAACAATGCGATAAAATTTAAAAGCATAGTGCAATGGCGGATAAACAGATATACAATCAAATCGAATATAAAAACGCGTAGATAGAGAGGAAATACGAAAAGAAGGAAACACGGACACAATTTTTTTTTCCCAACCCGACCGAAACGAATATGCACGAGAATACACCTTCAGTGTAAACATATTTTCTATTTGTATTCTATTTGAATGGAATCCATTGCCGTACCGACAGAGTTGGAAGTTTTTCCAACGAATCGAGGTCCTCCTCCCACTCCTAACACTGACTCCATACATGCAGAATGGCATTTCCCATCGTATGTCTGTTTGGCACTGGGACAAGTGTACAGATGAAATCCAGGGGATGGGTACAATATGTAAAAACATCGGATGTATATCTCTGTATTCGTGGAAAGTGGCGGTAGAGAGGAGAAAACAGAATGTGAAATCTCAAAGAACTCGTACATTAAATTATGACAATATTATGATTTTATTTTTTTCGTATTTACTGGTCCCATTAAATATCATGGAATATATTTTTGCTGCGTTATAACCATCAATTGAATTTAAAATACACACATTGGATTTTTACTGCCTGAGGTAAAAGCGATAGCAGGCGCTCTCTCGTTCATATGCAACACCAATCGAGAAAATGGAAGAGCTATAAACATATATCTATATCCTATTTTCGTACTTCACGATGCATATGGGGTTTTTCACTACACCCTAGCATCTGTACTTGACTGAAATTCTCGCAGTGGTTACCTCTGAGATACTAATCTCCATGAACTACCATAAAGAGAATGGTAGACAGAAAAAGAAATGACAGGGGAAAAAAATGGAAAAAATGTGTCCCAAGTGGATAAAAAAGACTTTTTAGAAAATATGTATACTTACATGAAGAAAGATAGTACAAATACCGGGGGTGGGAGACAAGGGGTTGTGGATAATGGGAAAATGAAAAAGTTGAATTCTAACAGGGCAGTGCCACAAACACCGCCCCCTTCGCGGGTTCGTGACTGGCGTTGTACCAGGACACGAAGGCAAGGAAAGGGATGAAAAAAAAAACGAGTTTGTAAGGGGGAAAAAAAATGTAAAAGGCGATGATCTCGCGTGTCGTTTATTAATTATTTATGAGTGGATTAAATGAGATGGACTCTCCTCTCAGCGGTATTTTTCTCTGCATTATTTTCAGCAACATTCCCTTTATACTTTTCCCACCGGATCACGTTTGTTCCACTCACAAATGGTGAGTTTTCGCCCCGTCTGGAATTTCAAAACCCTACGTGGACGTCGTTTTCAGACGCAGTATTACCGTGTCCCATTCATCCCACCTTTCTTCCTCCCTCTCTCTCTTTTTCGATGCAATCCTCGCGACAAGGGAGGAAAAGAGGTGGGACACAAGGGGGTGTACGACGTACCTCTCGCCGGAAAATTGTAGATGAGGCACGATTATGTATTCCGATCGCGGGCGATACCGACCCACTTCGCCTCGCACACGCCCTGTGATGGAGTGTTTTCTGCGCTCCAGAGAGCGCCGTTAGGCGATACCGAAATAGGAAGGGAGGGAGGTGAAAAAGACTGCTACGCTAACCCCCAGCATGACCCCAGCCCCCGTCGTACCTGACGCGAGGAAATAGTGATATCGGAAGATAAATAACAATCGTTTTACCCAGCACCCGCCATTAGTGTCTGTCGTAAATTAATTTTCACGCGACCCTATTTAATTCGAATTTTTTTTAACAGTTAGATTTCACTGATACGCAGTAATAAATATTGATTATGTTAATGCAATCATTTTTTAAGAAAAGAATCTAGTTTTCACTTTGTTTATCCAAATTGATATTTGATTTTCAAATTAATTCTCAATTACCCACAACTTTTCCTGTTTGAGCGATAAATATTATAATCATCCTCCAGTTTATTCAGTCGATATTTATCCAGAGCTAATATTACACAATGAGCAATCTAATTAAATGGTTTTCTCATCAAATACACTGAGAAATATCAATAATTGATCAATCTTTTCAACGTTTCTTTCATTTCAATTTAACGTTCTCATAAAAACGCACATTTTTTTTACGTTCAAAGGAATAAAAAAAACGCCATTAACTGACATTTGTTTTTTTTAATACCGTTTTTCGTTGTTTTTTTAATA
Source organism: Diachasmimorpha longicaudata (assembly GCF_034640455.1). Lineage (NCBI taxonomy): Eukaryota > Metazoa > Arthropoda > Insecta > Hymenoptera > Braconidae > Diachasmimorpha > Diachasmimorpha longicaudata. The sequence goes on along the minus strand of NC_087231.1, from coordinate 5,829,085 downwards.
ATAAAAAGGGGGAATCGAGAGGTCGACCTGGCAATGGTTGATGTCAGGGTTTCGTTTAAATTCGCGTGTTTTATCGACGAGCAGTGGGCGTAGTGCAATGTCAGTATGGGGTGAAAAACACCATACTCCCTCCTCTGGTTTACTCAACCCATTCCACCCATCGTATACCGACTCGTGTGTTTGTTTTAGGTCGGATAGACAGGGTGGAGGGTGAAACCACTAGTGCAAGGGTGTGAGTCTCCCTAGTGGGAGGGGGGGAAGGGGTGGTGGAGGTAAAAGGGGTCTAGGTACACTGAGTAGGTAAGCTGAATTATACCACGGAGTGACGCAGGCGAAGATAATCACACGCCTTGCAACAGCCAGTTCATCAGACACCGGGTATCGTGCAAGAGTTGATGATGCATCGGGCAAACGGGCACGAAATACCCTGACTGAGAGACAACCCTCTAAAACCCAATACAGAAAAGCCCTTACACACATATCCACTCCTGCTCTCTGTTTCACTTTCTATCTCTCTTTATCCCCGCCCCCCTCTCTCTCTCTCGCTCTCTCTCTTTTACCAGAAACGATTCTCCAGGAACTCTATTAGCGCTTGTGAAACGCCACTGAAAAGAGGTGGTTTTACATCGGTATATGAGAATGTACTGTGAATACACCAGTGCGAAAACCCACCTGTTTCCGACAGGCGCATTCCACTTGAGGTTTTTCAATTAACCCTTTTTCGTTGAATTCTGAATTTCATGTGCTTCCGCAGGTGCCCTGCAGATTGAAGCTTCGAAAGTGGAGGATCAGGGACAATACGAGTGTGTTGCTAATAATACAGCTGGCACTGAGTATTCCGGAGCCATTCAGCTTTACGTCAGAGGTGAAGTATCATTTTTTAATGCACTTTTTGGAATTTTTTTTTTTTGTCGTTTCGTCCGACGGTAATAGTTTTTTTTTGGTTTCAGTGAGGCGTCTCCCACCAAGCTTTTCAATCCGTCCACCCGCCGTTAGTGAGGTAATGATGGGAGCATCACTCAATCTGACCTGCGTAGCTGTTGGCTCCCCAATGCCATATGTCAAGTGGAGGAAAGAACCGGCTACTGATATGACTCCTGATGACAAGCTTCCCATTGGAAAAAATCTTCTCATCCTTTCGGATATTAAGGAGTCAGCGAATTACAGCTGCATTGCTGCTAGCGATCTTGGAGTCATTGAGACTGTATCGTCTGTTAGAGTCCAATGTGAGCATTGAAGGAGAATTTTTTTTGAAATTTTTCTGGGGAAATTCGAGAGAATTCATACAATGATTTATTTGGAAATTGTTTCAGCCCTTCCTGGAGCTCCTGAAAATGTCCAGGTCTCGGAAATTACAGCCACGTCTGTGAAACTCACGTGGTCCTATAAACGTCCTGATGAACTACAGTATTACGTCATTCAACATAAGCCCAAACAAGCTAATCAGGCATTCGCTGAGATTTCTGGGATCACGACAATGTACTATCACATTAGGAATCTTAGCCCCTACACTGAGTACGAGCTCTATGTAATCGCTGTTAATTCAATTGGACGGGGTCCCCGAAGTCACCCTGTATTTGTCACTACTGGTGAAACAAGTCAGTACTATTAACATACGTTTTCAATATTTCTCGATACTTCGTGATACGTTACTTCTCATGATTAAAACTTTAATGCAGTGTACAGATCATGAATAGATTTATACACTTCATCGGTCATCATTCATTTTCAACAGGTCATACTTTCTGGAGCCTAGGAAAACTTCACTCATCATGTTCACTTTTATAGTGATTGCCATGTTATAGTCATTACTCAATCACTAATCTTCTTCGTGTCATAATTTAGACAGTTCATTTCATTTTTTCACACGATAATCAGGGTATCGATTGCGACACAATCTTGAGGGAAATTTTGTCTTTTATTTTTTCATGCTGCCGTCCGTGCACGCATTTTCCAATCTATGTAAGTGACGAGGATATTTATTTAACTCTCATCACGAGTTCTTGTAACATTGCACTTTGATTTCTAGATTTTTTGTACTCTCATCAAGCTCAGTATGACAGTTTGTATCATGTGCAAGCTGAATTTGTTGAGAGTTTAGATTTATTCATTCGTTAAAATCAGTGATATTTTCAGATTGTAGTTGATGTGAACAGGAGAAAATTGTGTCTCAAGTATTTCACAGGAGACAGTGTGAAATCTTCCCGTCCCTTAAAACACCTTTGAGTTATTGATCCCGAAACCATCTCGTTATCAATTATTTATACTGGTCTGGGCGTATCATCAGCATTTAATTGTTTCCATTTTCTCTGAAATACTGAGAACACATTTTCCAATGTTATAATATTTCGAAAATACTAAACGACAATTTTCCCTCTAGCGGAATCAACGAATGGAGGTTCTAGTAAGTTCAAAAAGAAATCTAATAAGTGTGCCCCAGTAGTTACACCGTCCACTCTCAAAACTTTTCCATTTTCACCGTCGTCATCCACACTCTGAACAGCACATTAAATCACCATTAGACTTGAGTATTCTTGAGTATTTATAGTTAGTAGCAGCACTCACACTGTAGTGTAGGTTTTTCATTCAACATCATTCAGTGATATTACGTTTGACATGTAGATCCCCCAAAAACATCATGTACATAATTGCACCGCTGTGTTCATTTGCTTTACCCTTTTATTTATTTATTCCATTCATTAATCCTGTTAATAATGTATTCTCCGTTCGAAAGCGCACGTCACGTGCTAGTACGTGACTAATTGGATCTGTTGTTTTATTATTTTTTTCACCGGTTTATTTAGAGGTTTTTCTGCGTTTGCAATTGATGATTAATTAGCAATGAAGAGAAAGTTCTCATTAATGAAATTTCATTTGAAAAATAAATGAATTTCTCTTCTTTTCAGGACCGGGTTCAGCACCGCGTAAACTTCAAGTTCGCCCGCTGAGTTCAAGTACCATGATTATACAGTGGGAAGAACCGGAAACGCCAAACGGCCAAGTGACGGTAATAAAACCGAAAAAAAAAAGTTTTTACCCCCTTGAAAAATCGTAAAAAATAATTAACCATCACGAGAAGGCTATGCTACTTGACACAGAATCCTTTTTTTTTCAGGGCTACAAGGTTTACTATACGACTGATTCCAATCAGCCAATGGCCTCGTGGCATTCACAAGTTGTGAATAATAATCAATTGACCACGATATCTGAACTCATACCTCACACAATGTACACAATACGCGTGCAAGCACTTACTAGCGTTGGTCCCGGACCACTGAGCCAACCGATACAAATAAAGACGCAACAAGGGGTGCCAAGCCAGCCGGAAAATCTTTCCGTGGTCGATATTGGGGAAACCTCGGTGACGCTCCGATGGAGCAAGCCAGCTCATAGCGCTGAAAATATTCTCAGTTATGAGCTATACTGGAATGACACTTATGCTAAGGTACAAACTGTCACGGTGAATTGGAAAATTCATCACTCATATTGTAGAATAGCACACCGGTATATCTCCACAAGTTACATTTACAAATTTAATTGATTCTCGATCTTGCGAGGCTTTATACTCTGAACAGAGTATTTTGTAATTGTCTAATGCGAATTTTAAAAAGTCAACCGTCAAGTTTCTCCGTCCATGTCGTATGAATGAAAAAATATAAATTAATAGAAATTCTATATCTGCCTCAATTAGGAGAAACATCATCGCAGAATACCAGTCACAGAGAACTACACCCTCATCGGGCTGTACCCAAACACACTCTACTACGTATGGTTAGCCGCTAGAAGCCAGAGGGGCGAGGGTGCAACAACTATACCATATGAAGTTCGCACCAAGCAGTACGGTAAGCAAAGTGAACTTCGAAACACTCATAAAAGCAGCGAGGAGTGCCACAAGTAGGGATAGTTGTTTTCGATGTCCATTAACCACCGAGTACCTAGTTTCTGGTCATATCAATTGATCGATAATGTACTTATGATGGTGATGACACGAATTACAACTGGTGGTACAGCAGGTAGGAAGAACGTAAAACATTGGCTAGGCGCTCCCGCAAGTAGCGTAAGCTAAGGAGTATGACCCGATTAACATATATTGAAATCATTTTTCGTTGCAACGGTAATTGGTGAAATCTAAATAACTGATAAAATTCTATGATTTCTCTATTTTTGTTTGAGTTGATATAAAATCGGATATAGATTACTGAGGATTTACTAAAGCGAAATAGAGAATACGACAGTGTGGGAGAGTGAGAATGACTGCATGCGTTGCAAAAAAGCCGTTTTTGGATGCCACTATATATATTTATCTATATATATAAACGTATATATCATACATATAAATTGCACTAAGCACTGCATTGATATATGTGTGCATTTTGAAGCACCTCTATTTTCATTCTTGATAATTCTATTGTTTAAGATATCTATTAAGTTTAGTTTGAAGTCGTTTCCTCGAACGATAATTTTTTTACTACTTCATTCTGAAATAATAGCTCTTTATCTGAGCCGAGATGAGAATGATGAGAATGATGAGATACTCTTAAACTATTTTTTTAAGAATTCATTTTTCTTTCGACTCTTGTTCTCCTCGTCTCTATTAATAATGAATTATTAGACTGTTCAAGGAATTTGTACTTATATACGTTATATAATCCATTAATCCTGGTATCTATCGATTTTCGTCTGTAACCCTGCAGCCACTGACGATCCTTATCTAGAGCAAAAGTTCACCGTTGGTTAATTCATAATGGGGATATGACAGAGTGTCAATTGTAGCTACTATAATACATATACGCCTGTTGATGATAGTTTGTAGATTCTTAAATTGGGTGAAATAAAAGTTGAGAATTGAGGTTTTGCCTAATCTTTATTGTGAATCTCGAGGTGAATTTTTTTTTTCGGACTATCAGTGGCTGGAGTTGCCCCAGTTTATTCCTTCTTCTCTCCTTGTTTTCTGTGTATCCCTCATCCTCTTCCTCCTCATCGCAGTCCCTCTTTATTGTTTTCTTTTCGTTTTGGTTTTTTTTTCTTTCCTATAACTGAGTGTTATACAGTACCCGGGGCTCCGCCTCGGAATGTAACTGGACGAGCGATCAGCACAACTGCCATTGAAGTATCATGGGAACCACCGCCAAATGAAAGCACCAATGGAAAGATCGCTTACTACAAACTTCAGGTGGTGGAAACAGGGCGTTCTGATTCGGAGGCCCGTCTTATCAGACTCAGTGACACCAAATTCACATTGGACGAGCTGAAAAAATGGACGACATATCGTATCTGGGTGGCTGCTGGAACCAGCGTAGGTGATGGGCCACCGAGTTATCCTATCACTGTCAGAACCTACGAGGACGGTATGTATCTATTGATGAAGTGAACAAACTGGTTTTATTTTTTATTTCCATTTGATTTGTCTGGTGGGAAGGGTATAAATATGTACAGATGAGATTGTTCATCCATAATTATTATCAGCAACTTAATTAACAATGTGTTATTAATATAATGGATCAATCTCACTGGAGTTTCAGCCAAAGTATTCCAAAACAGCGATGTATTTCCAAGATTTCATGTGAGCCAAAAATATAAAAGCCCGCCACACGATAACGAACATGTAAATAACTTTTTTCATCAGTTATTCAAGATTCTGTCGGGGCTGAAGTTAAAAATGACTTTGGATTTTTCGGTGAATATATTTTCAGATGATATCTTAAAACACTAACTGCCATGTCAATTATTCCTCTCTTTCCTTCGTTCCATACCACCATCACACAATAACACCATATATTACTATTCAGTAATTCAGAGATACGTTCGTCTACATAATTGACACTCCCTAAACATGTAGTTGATTATTTACGATGAGATTTTCAAAATACTTTCCATACAGTACGTGAAGATAAAATGCCACCAATAAAATACTGACAGAATAGATAAACGATTCAAACCATCCTGCAAATAATGATGATAAAATGTTTGGCATGAGAGACGAAAATCCGGATTAAATTGAATGAAATTCTAGAAATTACGATTTTTTTCAGTCCAAACCATCGTGACCGCAGAGAAACGAAATGTATCGCGTGATATTCACACGAATTGGTTATTCGATGTATTAAATTTTGGAGAAAAAAAATAACAGTAGTGGGGCCAATATTGTTGGCTGGCGAGATTTTATATTTTTGGAATGTTGATAGCGTCGAACCACAGGAACGAGGAATCCGGTTAATTTCATAAGAGCCCTCGTCCTTTGGTAGTGCGTTCGGTAAAAAGGTTTATTTGAATTTTTACGTTGTACTTTTCAATTTATTTTATTTTTATACATTTTATGTTGGAATGCATGCATCGAAACCAGGACGACGAGGGACGGTTGAATTGCGTTATTTTTTTTTAGGACTTTTCATTTTTTTATAAAAGCACCTCGTCCCCAATGGTATGCGTCTAGAATTTTTTTTCAGGTCCAACCGGAGCCCACGGATTTTGTCGGATGCTGATGAATATCATTTTGTTGATTAATTTGAATTCAGCTAATGAATTGTGGAAAGAGGCATTTTTTTTTTATTTCTAACAAAATTTTTTCAGGTGCCTCTCTATTCTTTGTGCTCGTGATTCGTGATATTTTATGTTCTCTAATTTTTACATTTAATTTCGTATATGTTTTTCAATTAATTAAAAAGAATTACAAAAAAATGAGGAAATTGATTCTAAACACGCTAATGAATGCTCACGTGTTTTCTGTCTTTTCCTTAATGCATTTGCAGGAGGATGTATTCCAGGTTTTCATAACAGCTAGTAATTAAGAATTATTTACACTTGAAAATAATAACTTGATAACTACCCATTACATTAAAACTTTCTATGCTATTATTTTCACAATTTTTCTGATGACTGAAGTGGCTCAGAAAAAACTATACTCATGACCTTTCCCCAAATTCGTTCACTCATTCTTGGCACATAAAATGACAATGACATTTAGTAGTGAGTTGTCTCAAAACTGGCAATTAGATATTTTTATTGTCCCGAATTATTTGATTGAATCGTTAACGAAAAATCGTGAATTCCAAAGCGAATTTTAAATTAATTGCCAACAAAAGACAACAATCTGCTGCCTCATACCAAACATTTCCATAGAGATACATAATATCATAACACTGGCATGTGACTCTCGCACAGAAAGAAAAACAGAAAAATTGATTAAAAAAATTTACCATCTTTTTCAAATATAACACAATATATATTTCTATTTCTCTGATATAAAGCTCTACTGTCTTTAGTTGAAATTTAGTTCTATCGTTTGCACATGTTAGAGCATGATTACGTTTGTTTAAAAATCCCTCGGATGACCAAACCCCCTTTTCCCCCGCTCACCCTCGATAATCGCGACTCTCAATATTTTTCATCTGAAAATAAAGGAGAGTCTATCAGCCCCTCTGTTGACCCATCTATACTAATACCGTGGTCTTGTGCATCCCTACACCAAACACCCGCTAGTTCATCGTCGACAAACTGGGCCGAGTCTGCCGGGATACACACATTCCCTCCCCCCCCCTATTTTTCACCCCAATCGATTTCTCAACTTCAAGAGTCGATTTAAGAAATATCTCCCAACTCGTTCTCATTTTATTTACAAATATATCCCAATCCCTATGAATGGCATGCCGATGCACGGGACATTTTGCTTTACTTTTTCAAAGACAATAAAAAATAATACGAAAAATGAAAAATCCTTATCCCGTGTTCCACTTTACCGGTCTCGCATGTCGTCCGGATTTCCTTTGACGACGGAATAAAAAAAAATATCAATTTTTTTTTCATTATTCATAACACGAAATCACTCTTCACGCACTAACGCGCAGTCGAACAGTAGATCATGTACATTTTTGGCGGTTACATCTTCGTCTCTTGATAATCAAGAGAATTCATCAAGTGAAATGACAATTACATTGGAACAGACCGTATATCCCATCCTGAAAATCTCCCATTTCCATTTCCACACTGATGAACCATCAAAGTATTCCAATTCAACTTCGAAGAACTTGTTAGTCAAAAAAATCAAATTTCCCTCGGATATAAATACGACGAATGAGATAAAAAAAATGATCAATCCAATGCAGACTCGGCGAAGAGAGAAACAATTTAATAAAGCACCGCTGAAAGCACCCTCATCGTAAGATCATAAGCTTGCACTGTGTGAAAAGCACCAAATTAATACCACACTATTGCGTACGGGCACTGCAATCACTTTTTGGTGGGAGCATCATAGCACCCCCACATTTAAGCACAAGTGCATAAACATACGTGGACCGGCTGCGACTTTAGCCTTAATGGCTAATCTTAACAGTCCATTTATTTAAACAAAAAATATATTGCAGCAATCCTAGTATGTTTATTCACCAATTTTATTGCGTATATAATCTCACGGATAACGGAATAGTTCACGCACAATATTTAATAAACGTGTCGAGCACCAGTAAGCACTGAAAGCACCCTAAGACGCACCCTAATATCGTCTCAGACGAGACCTCGTCCTCATAACTGACACACTCTGGTGGCTATACTCGCACAAATATTATCATTATTTTTTTTTTGTTCGGCTATAAAACTTTTGGTATGCGAGAAGAGCCCTCCGGAGTGCGTCAGATGTGCGGCCGGGCGTGTGAATGAGTGCGTGAGTGCAGAAATAAAAAAAAAAGAGGTCAGATGTTAAAACGAACAAATAATACATATATATCTGTGGACGTAGGAGAGAAAAAAGTACGTATAAGGAGTGGAAACCAATGAAGAGGAAGACTAAGGAGAAGGGTCGCTTGAAAGTATATATATATATCGCTTTGGGGAATATAAAAGGTGGGGACTGTGGGAGGGGATGAGAGGGGATTGCAAAATCGAGGGTGAAATATTATATATCGAAGGAGAATAATAAATATCGGTTGAATCGAGAGGGAGATTCATTGGTGATGGAAAGGGGGAACATCGTACGTTCTTATCTCGACAGAAGGAATAGAATTTTTTTTTTCAACACTTTTTTTTTCATTCATCTCCCGAAGTGATAACTTTAGGTACATTTGAATACCAATACAATTGATTTCTACAGAATCTTAACATGTTTTTAATACGTACGGTACACTCTTGTACCGACGTTTATACGATATTTACTGCTGTATAAATGAATTTTTGAGGTGGTCCAAGCACACAGCGTCTCTCCTCTAAAACGGTAGAGGACATGATGCTTAATTGTATTATGTTGTTTTTTTTTTAATGTGTATGGCGGTGAAATATTTCCCCTCACCAGCCATTTATTCTCACTTATACGTAATTTCATTAGAAATTTTGTGTGGAGCAATATCAATTTTGTCGTAAGCACCACTTTTATTTGGACGATGAAAATTTTTTATTGTCGTTTTAAATCACCAACTGTATAAAAGTGAAATCACCTTTTTACCAATGCTTCGTTTTTTACATTATAAAGAACTACAGAGTTAATGACAAATATTGGATAAATATATTGGAATGTTAATCACACATTAAGGTTATTTGAACGAATACATTTTTGCCGTAACAAACTGCTCTGTGCATGGGACTCGACCAGTTTTTTCATCATCTGTCTGTAAGTTATCAGATAATTTTAATAATTCCATCGTACGTATATATATATAATGCCTTTACTTCACCTTACACATATCTTGTGCATTAACATATATATACTATATATAATGATGTTGATCATATAAAGCGACTGCGCATCTGTATTTTTACCACGTCTTGCGCGATCTAGAGTATTAACAATTTCAGTTTGTCTATAAAATCTTCTATTTTTTTCTTTTCATTTCCATTTTTGTTATTCACGTTAATGTAATTGACAGGTATTGTAAAGTTGGACTGGCAGGTTTTAGTAGCTGCAAAATATTAATTCACCCCCACGAGGGTTTCGGCTTATGTTTGTGATATTGGAGTCAATGAACTATTTTTTTCTCATTTTATTTTTTATATTGATTTATTGTCGACGTATATCACCAATACCCAAGTAATGTACGCATGGTACTGTCTGCCCGAATTTTTTTAGTTACGCCAATGATACACATGTTATATATCACAATATTTTGAAGGCCAGTAGTGGAAAAAAAATGCTAGCCAATTACGAAGTATCGCTGCGATTTGTACAGACAATTTGAAAGGAATATAGAATTCATATAGATGATATAATATAGAATTCATCGAAAGGGTGTTTCGTCACTGGTATGTGAGTAAAAGCGAGCGAGGGGTGCATAAATACCAATATCTCGTCAGACTCGAAGATGAGATGTAAATAAATAAACAAATAGAATGGAGCTCGCCCCAGACTACGAATTCTTCCCAATTTTCCACACGCCCCACACCATATCTAACGACTGCTTGTCGATAACTTTTCAACGGTGTGAAAAGTACGTTTTTTTTTTATGTATTGCAATCTCACTTTGACAATCCTCAATGGCACATCACATTGAAAATTGATGTGCGAGTGATAACGCGATTCCAGCGTGTTTCTCGGGTTTTTTCGACTTCCCACTCTGATCATTGATTCGTTGCTACTCATCCCGTCATCTTTTCGTTTGCCTCAGAATCCTTAAACGTTGTCATATTTTTAATCCCTCGTTTTAATATTTTTTACAAATTTTTGTTTGTAAGCATAACATAGGTCTTCTTTTGATGCGTCTGGAATTAAGGAGGAAAATATCTTTACCATTCCACGTCATTACTATTCTATTAATAATTGATCACGTATTGTAACAACTGATTGTAGAGGAGTTGTTGAATTTTATCGAAATATGTATTTCTTGAGCATCAATCAATTTATTTTTACATCTCAATTTTTTCATACTGATCTCCCATAATTCAAGACGCATGGACATGAGCCTTTAGTTACATTATATTTGGAGTAGTGATTGCGCATGCTAAAATGGAAAAAGAGAAAATAAATAATTTAAATGAAAGAATTAAGAAAAATTGAAAAATATTCTCACGTCTCCCGCCTCTCTGTGACCAACCGCAAACTGAGAGAACCATGTCTTGTATTTTAATTTACATTATTTGCTATTATTTAGTTATTAACAGACCGATTATTGATGATGAATAATTTTCTTTATCTCCAATAAATTGTCATTTTTTGTCCATGGCGAGAATGAGCTGAAGTATGATTGTGTATGGATGAGATATCATTTTTTTTAAACTACAGATTAGTGAAATACAAACGCCGTGAATGCGAGCACCCAGGCGACTGGATGACCGGCGATGTTGGAGGAGAAATAACTTGTTTGTTTTCAATTAATCCCACATCAATTGCATGAAGTGTGAATGTTTGTAAACCGAGTAAAACAATGCATGCAAAGAAAAAACGAGCGAATGCAGAGTGAATGGAAGAATAATTCCGAGTGATATAACGAAAAACGAGTAGATGCTACCCGAGAATTTTTTAATACCATAAATTACCTCTTCTTAAACTAATAAAAAAATTTTGTAAATTAATTCATGTACGTCAGAAATTGACACGAAATTTTACGAGTTTTTTGTTTTCCCACTTTTTTGGCGACAATGTGGGGCGCAGCTGTCAAAAGTGAGTATCCATTCTACCTTGAAAAACCATCGAGTTCATTAACGATATTTTTTAAGATAACCTTGTTTAAAAGAGAAGTAATTCCCTTGATGAAAAACCGTGATGTAATATTTTTTTGTTTAACTCACCTCGAGTGGAATAATTATGTACCCGTCTCGCTAGGACAAATGAGGAAAAAAAATGAATAATTTTTTTGCATACTTCCGAAGAGGCAGCAGGAAGCAAGTTCGGCCACCGTAAAATGCTGGAGCTCGCGATTTTTTTTTGTTGTTCTCGTAATTTTTATTTTCATAATTCTTTATCTATATAATTTTCAAATATTAAAGCAATTATAAGTTGTTATTTTAGCTAGCCAAACAATTGTAACAATTTTTTCAAAACACGTTTGTGTGTGTACAAAGTATCATAAAAATGCACAGCAAAAAAGCGATTGTTATTCATTTGTTTAAATCCCAAAATGTCTGTTTTTTGACGTAATCACGCATTTAACATTGTTTCATTTGCTAATTCATCATTAAATAATAATTATTATTTATCCATTTGTTATATATATACCGCAGAAATCGTTTAACCGTAGTAGCTGTGTTTTTTATCATTCAATTGCTCGCGACAAAAATGTAGGTAGGCAGTGGCAGTGCTGGTTCTGTTGAAAAGAAAATATGTTTTTTATTTTATTTTTACATTTATCTAATCGTCTATTATTTCTGTAAATTATAAACGGCGCACCCACTCATCATACGTCGGATACTGGATTGTCCATGACGGGCAAACGTTATTTACCAAATCATAATTAATTCGACAAGTTCCATAGGACTAAAGCATGGATAGAAAAGTGGAGAATACCCAATTTGTTAATATTTCTTTTTATGAATTGAAAGAGAAAAAAAAACAAAAACAATCAATGAAGCACAATTCGCAAAATTATCATTACGTTTATGTTGATTTTGTGATTATTTATTTGGGCACAGCTTTTGCGATGTTATGAAGCACACCACTTATTTATAACTCACATTTATATCACGGATGTATATTGTCATCTTTGTAGATAAATAAACTGATATTATTATTTTTTTCTCTCATCATGGACTCTCCAATACTACCGTCGGTGAGAACATAATCGTCCATTATTCAATTATCAATATTCAACGTAAGAAGAAGAAAAACGAAACAAGAGATTTGTATTTATTCTACTAAAAGAATTATTGGTATTCAAATGGGGGGATTTTTAGATGGTAGGTGTGTGTGTTAAAGGAAATATAAAATTATTCGGGAGAGTGACCTACTTCACGAATTGTCTATATGTTGTGCTGTCTGAGTGTGAATTCGTGTATTTTAATTTTCATTCAATCTTTATTTTCACGTACTAACCGATTAATCCTGAATCGATTCGTTTTTTCACATTGTCCATGCATTTTTCATTTAATTTCCAGAAAAAATAATATTGACCCGTGTTATTCTGTGTTATCTTCGCTTTCAACTAATTCATATTCAATCGAATCATATTATTTATATACTTTTTATCATTTATTCATTTATTAGTACCATTCAAGCAGGATTACGGTCCGGATTTATCTCCATTGTTTAATTTTACCGTTTTTTTAATTTTCAGATTAAAAAGAAATATATACCATTTACATGGCAATATTATTTATTTGTTATTTTTACTCAGTATTTTACCTCGGATGGATGATTGTACATGTGTTTGCGTATGATTTCACCGTTATTGTCTTATTTTTGAATGTCATTTAATATTGAGTTGCGTTACAGTGCCAGGGAATCCTCAAGACGTCAAAGCAACAGCCATAAATTCAACAACCATTAGAGTCGAGTGGAAGCCACCACGTGTCAAGGACCAAAATGGCGTAATTCGAGGATATCATGTTCATGTGCAAGAAGTTAGAGAAGAGGTAGAATAATAACTCAATAATTTTCATTAAAATATGCATAATATCGGTATAATAAATCTATTCAAAGGGCAAGGATTTACTGAACGAACCCATACGACGAGACGTCCATGAAGAGGGAGTACTGGCAATCAATATTACTGGCCTCCAGCCAGACACCAGCTACCACGTACAGGTTGCAGCATTGACCAGAAAGGGCGATGGGGATCGTTCGCCTCCAGCGAAAGTTAGGACTCCCGGGGGAGTACCAAATCGTCCACAAGTTAATGTGAAGTACGTGAAGTGCTGCAGCAATTACATCCATCCATTTTGATTAAGCCAATTTGGAAATTTAATAGTACACTTTATTAACAAATACTAAACTTTTTTTTTCTCTTCCAGAGTTAGCAAACAGGATCCAATAACACTTGAGCTTGAATGGGCTACACCAACGCAAGCTGCCGGCCAATTAATTGGCTATAGAGTAAAATATGGAATTAAAAATCACACACTCAAAGAAGAAATAATAAACAATACTCATCAATACACTTACAAAATCAAGGATGTAGAGCGTGGAGTGCATTATGAATTTCGGGTAGCTGGTGAGAATGACAATGGTGTAGGTCAGGAAACAGTGAAATATTGGGTGAGTCCCGAGGGTGAGCCAACGGGACCCCCCACAAATCTGTCATATGACTTCCAAACGCCTGATATTGTATGTGTCAGTTGGCATCCACCAAAACGTGAGCACAGAAATGGTCAGATTATTCATTACGACGTTGAATTTCACAAGAAAAATGATCACAGTTCGATCGAAAGTAGAAATACAACTCAAACAAGAGCAGTATTCACTAATCTAGAGGAAGCTACTGAATATGTATTTCACGTGAGAGCTCGTACGTCACGTGGTGCCGGTCCTTATTCGGAAAAAATAACAATTCTAACGGAGAAGGATATTGGTCGAGCGCCCATGGATGTGAGAGCAATAGCAACATCAGAATCCAATGTCGAAGTTTGGTGGGAGCCTGTACCAAATCGTGATAAAATCATAGGCTACAAAATTTTCTACACGATGACTGCTGTTGAGGATTTGGACGAGTGGAAGCAAAAGCTCGTTGGTATGACTGAGGCTACGGATTTGGAGAATTTAGAGCGTGATACTGAATACGCTATTGCAGTGGCAGCAAGATATAAGGGTAGAATGATGGATACATTGGGTAGGCTTAGTCAAAAAGTGACAGTTAAAGTTAAACCAGAGGATGTACCCCTTAATCTACGTGCTTCTGACACATCAACACACTCAATGACACTATCATGGACACCGCCGATAAGACTGAACCCCATAAACTACAAGGTATCCTTTGATGCCGTTAAGGAGTTTGTTGATTCTCAGGGAATAACGCAAATGCAAATTGTACCTCGTAGAGTTATAACTCTCGATCCACAAGCAACTGCAACGACAATCGATGAACTACAGCCATTTACAACTTACAATGTTAACGTTAGTGCTGTACCACCGGACTCATCGTACAAACCACCAGCTAAAATAACAGTTACAACACAAATGGCAGCACCAAAACCCATGGTTAAACCGGATTTTTATGGTGTTGCTAATGGAGAGACTATACAAGTTATCTTACCACAAGCATCTGAGGAATATGGACCAATTGCGTATTACTACTTAATCGTTGTGCCGGAGGATAAGTCTACGGCTAACAAACAACCGGATGAATTTACTGAGGATATGATTACGGAAAAGGGGGCCAAACATGATAAGGAAACAGCACCCTATACTGCAGCTAAATTCTCACACAGAGCCATTCCATATACATTCCATTTGGGGAGCAATGAGGAGATTGGAGGTTTTGTAAATAAAAAATTGGAGCCCAAGAAAAAGTACAGAATATTTGTGAGGGCTATTGTCGATACGCCTAAAAAGGTATTTATTGTTTTTTTAATGGGGGAAATTTCATTAATTCCAGAAGTTATTGTCTCCAAAGGCTCTAGAGTATTCTTCTCACTGACCTCGTATTCTCTTTATAAAACTCTTTTTTTTTTCAATCCCCATAGCACTTGTATACGTCGTCACCATTCTCCGAGTATCTTTCCCTGGACATGAGAGAGGTACCACCTGGCGAACCACCGAGCAGACCAAATCCCGATAATCCAGTTGATGGCAATCCAGAAATTTCCGTAACAAACAGCGGTCAAGAGCCCGGTATGGTATGGGTAGTTGGTCCTATAATAGCAGCATTAATGGTCAGCGTTTGTCTCGTACTACTATTCGTTATAAAAAAGTAAGTACATCCAGTCAATAATGAGTGAAAAATCAATGAATTATAAACTACTATTTATGATATATTCGTAATCTTGGCATCCAATTAGACGTAGACAACCGTGCAAAGCACCCGATCAGGCAGCTGTCACGAGGCCCCTCATGGCAGCAGACATAAGCTCAAACCATGCACCGTCAGATCCCGTGGAGATGAGGCGACTAAACTTTCAAACTCCCGGCATGATATCCCATCCACCAATTCCTATCAGTGAACTTGGTAATCACATCGAACGTCTCAAGGCCAATGACAATCTTAAATTTAGTCAGGAGTATGAGTCAATCGAACCAGGACAGCAATTTACATGGGATCACTCTAACATGGAAGTTAATACATCGAAAAATCGTTATGCCAATGTTATTGCTTACGATCACTCACGAGTTATTTTACAAACAATCGATGGAATACCGGGATCCGATTACATTAATGCCAATTACTGCGATGGATATAGAAAGCAAAATGCCTATGTTGCAACCCAGGGCCCATTGCAGGAGACATTCTCCGATTTTTGGCGAATGTGTTGGGAATTACGAACAAGTACAATTGTGATGATGACAAAATTGGAAGAGCGTACGAGAATAAAGTGCGATCAATACTGGCCGACTCGTGGCTCAGAAACTTACGGCCAAATGACTATTACGATAAGTGATATCCAAGAATTAGCAACTTATTGCATCAGAACATTTCAAGTTGGCAGATCGGGCTATTCTGAGAGACGAGAGATTAAACAATTACAATTCACAGCTTGGCCGGATCACGGTGTACCAGAGCATCCAGCTCCATTCCTTCAATTTTTACGTCGTGTTAGAACTCTCAATGTACCAGATTCCGGACCCCTCGTTGTTCATTGCAGTGCTGGTGTCGGTAGAACTGGTTGTTTCATCGTTATTGATTCCATGCTGGAGAGAATAAAACATGAAAAAATGATTGATATTTATGGTCACGTAACGTGTCTACGTGCTCAACGTAATTACATGGTACAGACTGAGGATCAGTACATATTCATTCATGATGCACTTTTTGAGGCAGTGATATGTGGAAATACCGAGGTACCAGCGCGTAATTTACATTCCCATATACAAAAACTTATGCAACCTGAATTGGATAATATCACTGGTATGGAGCTTGAATTTAAAAAATTATCAAATATTAAGGCAGATTCAACTCGATTTATTTCGGCTAATTTACCATGCAATAAACACAAAAATCGATTGGTACACATATTGCCTTATGAATGTACGAGAGTATGTCTACAGCCACAACGTAATATCGAGGGATCGGATTATATTAATGCAAGTCTCATCGATGGTTATCGTTATCGTGGTGCATATATTGCCACTCAGGGACCGTTGAACGATACAACTGATGATTTTTGGCGTATGCTTTGGGAGCATAATTCAACAATAGTAGTTATGCTTACTAAATTGAAAGAAATGGGAAGGGAAAAGTGTCATCAGTATTGGCCGTCTGATCGTTCAATTCGCTATCAGTGTTTTGTTGTCGATCCAATAGCGGAATACAACATGCCCCAGTATATACTGAGAGAATTTAAAGTGACTGATGCACGTGATGGTGCTAGTCGTACTGTCAGACAATTTCAATTTATCGATTGGCCAGAGCAGGGTGTACCAAAGTCGGGTGATGGTTTTATTGATTTCATTGGACAAGTGCATAAAACTAAAGAACAGTTTGGACAGGACGGTCCTATTACTGTGCATTGCAGTGCTGGTGTTGGAAGAACCGGTGTTTTTATCACACTCAGCATTGTTCTCGAGCGTATGCAGTATGAGGGAGTCGTCGATATCTTCCAAACTGTTAGGATACTTCGTACACAGCGTCCTGCTATGGTTCAAACTGAGGTAAATGTTATTTCTCTTATAATAAGTAAATAAGCCATTCAAAAAACAGGTCGAATAATAGTCTCAGATCGATTTGGTGGTATTTTCCTTAAAATTGTTAAAGGTTTCGTACATTTTTTTTCGTGACTGCAATATCAAAGTAAAAATAAAATGCAATTAATTTCTGGGAAAAAATTGATTTCAGTATTGTACATCTTCAGAGGAAAGACGTTGCTCATAAATACATATTAATCGTTTCCATTTGTATTTTCAGGACCAATATCAGTTTTGCTATCGTGCCAGTTTGGAATATTTAGGATCATTCGATCATTACGCCAACTGACAACCAGAAACACGCGAGTTCAGAGAACCAACGAGAGATCGGGGTGAGCGCCATATTAGGAGCAGGGAGAGCACTGGAGAACGGGCAAAAGTTCGACGTGTTTGAACAGATAAAAATTCAGCGAAAATCTGAAAAGGACAGGACAACAATTGAAAATCACTCCTGATTAAATAAATATCGAGCTTCATCTCTGAGTGATGTCCCCCACCCACTCCCCTCACGCAAAGCAGCACATTTACCGGCATAATCGTTGTGTTTTGCTAACTCGCTAGGAGAGACAATGAGTGAATGGTAGTTATAGCGTTTTTTAACTGCTGTATTTTGCAGTGTCAGACGGCTAATGGTTGTAATGAGAATAGAAAAGAAAAACAAGAAAATGGGTAATGAAAATAAGTATTGTCTATTGCTCGTGTGATTTTCCGGCAGCTCGCAATTACCAAATGGAAATTTTCATTCTCACTCATTTGTAGGGGTTTCGAAGAATAACGCTGTAGGAAAAATTTTTACTCAAATTAACAATTTACTAGGACAAAAATTAATTAAAAATAGCACAAAAAATATTTCCAATTAGTTTAAAAAGAGAAATCGGTTGATTATTAATGCCGAATTAAGACTGCCATTTGGAGTACGTGTCTGTCGATTTCAAAATGCAAAATCCGTTGTTATACAATACGACGTCACGTGGTATTTTCAGTTTTAATATGCGTCTTACGATTTTTTCCGAGCAAAAAAATACAGAAAAACATAAAAAATCACATCCGTCTTAAATATTTCTTCTGAGTTACGAATAACGTCACAATCATTTATTGTAAATGCATTAAATTAGATGAAAATGGCAGAAAGACTCAGTGGTATTATGTGTCTGAATGTCAATCGAGTTGGAACATATCGGAATATAAAAAATCATTATTGCAATTTCGAAGTCTCTGCTTGAACCGGAAAAAAAATGGAAAAAATGGAATTATGCGAAAATTTCATGAGAAACAATTACACGCGCATCTAATGTAACGCGCTATTAATTTTAAGGTAGGCTGACGTTGATAACTATTATCCAACTTTTAATCTACGTCCTCATACCCGTTGTGCCGTTTTTTCCACCAATTACATTTGACTTCTAGCGAGAGAAGAGAAAAAACTTGATAACAAAAACTATTTATAAGCATTCTGCCACGTGAAGAAAATTTACAACTAGAAAAGTACTTACCCACGGTAAGAATGCTTGAATACAGTGAAGAATTGCAAAATGAAAGAATAGACTCAATCCAGCGCTCGTACTATGCTCTACGAAGAGGAAAAATACAAGAGAGAATATTGCCAAATAGTGGCAATTATCAAGTATCCTCAAATCAATGTGTATCTGACAATCCCTGTTCCGTTTTTTCAGGGAATCTTTATAATTGAACAACGTCAGAGTAATGAAAATTTCCGCTCACTGACATGTAAAAGAACATTTTTTTAAATTACGTACTGCCAAAAATGACAATTATCAAATGCTACATTCTTTCCAATCGTTGCGAAGAACGAACATATCGATTGGAAACAATTCTGATTACACTACCATTAAAAAAAATTACCTAGCGATAAGGACGTTGTAAGTTTAGAGATTAAGAGATTTTAATGCCATTAGGTTTGAACCGATGAAACAAAAAAAACAAAATGCGAACTTGAATGAATGAACGTGAACGGTGCCTATTATGTATGTAATGGAATGAAAATTCCATACTGAGCGCAGCACATGTCTGTGAAAAGAAAATAATTCGGATAAGAGCACTGTATGTTAAAATGCACGCAATGTTCTCCTGTGGCCCTTATACCGCAATGTACAAAGCTCCGACGTTAACTAATCACTTACATACCCTTCCTTAATTATTCATTACTTTATTCGATGAAAAAAAAAACTAAAAATATATACGATCGATACACGGTATGTCGAAGTGAAGTAAAAGAAGAAGAAAACTTGTTCATTGTCTTAGTGACCTGACCATTACTTTTAATGCCAATCCAATTACAGGAATTACCAATCCTAGATCTTTTGATATTCGAGAGTAAAAATAAAACGAGAAGAAATAAAAAAAATCTTTAAACCCATTAAATATTTCAAAATAATATTAAAAACATTTTTAAAATCCTTTAGCCTGTACGGACAATAAATAAATACTCATTTATATTCCCCAGTTTTTGAAATTTATATCGTTAGTTTATTGCTGGTATTTCAATGGGCTATTGACATTCAAATTACCCAAGGAATTTCACGTACTCGAGATTATACGTTACTCATTGCATCAGAAATTATTTCCTGAAATTGGCTTGGTGATGCTTTTTAAACAAAACGCTTGAGATTAAAAGAGTTGTACATTGAAATTTATTTTTCTCCCATGATCCAATGAAATACTTCCATTGAAATTTCACTCATTTATGACCGTAATTTAATATTGCCCTATATAAGACTTGTGCTATAATTGAAGATCGTACCTATTTTTAAAGAGTAAGAAAAAAAACTTTAAGCGGAATCACAAGGGCCGGGAATTTGCGATTATGTGTACATAAATGCACCGTCTGTCATTGGGTAGAATCGAACACGAATAAGTAATAAGCATTTATTCTAAAAATATGAAAATGAAGAATCTACAATGAAAAATCACGAACGTGCGCATATTTTGACAGTCTATCCAGGATTGTGAGTGTTCGAGGCGTTGAATGGAAAAATGATACAAAAAAATGACAGGTACATTTATTTTCAATCCGTCTCCTCCCTCCCCCTGCCCCTCGTCTCACCCAATTTGACTCGTGACGTCTAGTTTTATTTAAAACAATTTTTTATATTTAATAAAATGATCTTTTTTACATATTTTTTATGAAAAGAAAAATACTGCATTTAATATGCTACGTGACTTAAGAAGAAAGAAGAGGAAATTTAGTTTTTAGATTTCGAGGAAATCGGAAGCCGTCTATTAATGTGCAGCTAGACAATTCACTGATTTATTAGAAAAATTATTTTTTTAATCCCTCAAATTTTTCATTACTTAATTTCTTTTATTTGTATTTCGATATATTATTTGTTTGTGGTATTATAACTATATTAATTATTTAATAACAAAATCCACGTTGCGTCAATGAAATTGTTGCTTTGGAAATTTATTTTCAACATTAATTGAAAGGATCTTTTTCTCCCGCGCAACTTAATAAATTATTTAATTATTTCATTTGAATAAGTAAGTGAAAGTTTATACATTCCAACCCGTACTGGTATTCTTAAAATCCTCTGATAATTGTAAGTTCCATGAATTGTCACATTACCGGAGGATTTTAAATCTTTCTAAGCAACAATTTCAATCCTCTTTATTTAACATGTCATGTTCAGCAAATTTTTCATTACATTGAGTCTCGAGCTATCTATTAAACATCTCAGAATCGTGTTGCATTAAAAAATTTATCGTCAGAAGACACAAATATTATTGTTATTATAGTTGCTGAAGACAAATTCTAACTGTTCCATTTCTCAACGAATATAAATGCGTAAAAAAGTTGTATCAGATTAATTTTTTTTAAGCGAAATGAACTTTCTCGTTATGAATGTATCATTTAGTATGTAAATTATTAACGTTACTGAATTTTTGTACCTTAAATAAGAACATATTTCAGTGCATATTTTGAATAATTTTACATCGTAATTTTTTCGAATCGATAGCGAAAAAAGAAGAGTAAAAAACAGAATGTATAGAAGTTAGTGGTTTGTTGTATTCTTGTTTTTAAAAAAACCGCACGATATTTACCTTCGGTACTCTGACATGTCACTGCATGTCCATAAACCATCGTTAGCCTATACAAATCTTTTTCCAAATGAAATAGGCAGCATTTAATAACATGTACAGTGATAGCATGATTCGGTAAAAAACGAAATAAATTCACTTGAGAGGAGAAAAAAATTTAATGGGGAAAAAATGAAATTATGTCAAATACTGAAGAACGTTGAGATAATGGGAAATTATTTTGTGATACTTTCTTGCCAGAAAGAATACAACAGGCTGAGGCAGAAAAAAAATAGTAAATACAATGTTACTAATTGATTATTACAAACAAATGAGAGATAAAAAAACGGAATAATAATTATTGTGGAATAGGATGATTCAATGGACAAGGAGAAATACCATGTACATTATGTATTGCCTGGTGGCATAGAATAGAAACTAACAATGTAAATTTTTATTGTTTATCATTTATTTGGAACATAAAATTTCCTCCTACATCCTTGTGAACAGAACATCAGCAGCGATCCAGACAATTATTCATGAAATCAGTCAAAACCTGGTTACAAAACGTATCGTGACAGGAGCAAACACTTAGAAATAGTATGTACAAAAAAAAATTGCAAATTAAATAATGACTCATGACAGGAGTATCACAAATGGCGAAGTTAATTAAATGATATTGGGCTGTTGTCCTCCGGGGGTCGTTGTTGGTGGGCTCTTGGTCATCATCGAGGCCATGACATTTTGCATAACTTGTCGCTTTAAAAAGTCACTCGTTGCTGTTGACATACTCTGATCTTTCCCCATTTTACACTTAACGTATCCATAGAGATTCGATCCACTGAGTATCAGAGCAATGCAAACGAGCAGTAACCACTTGAATTTCAATCCAAAAAGTGCCACTATGAAGAAAATACTCCAGAGCATTGGACAGAGAATCAGAGCTAGCCAAAAAATTCTCGACTCCGATGGATTTATGCGATTCTGCTGTGAACCCTGAAACAAGGGGCACATTGCAGTTTCAACATAAACAATCATTATCATCATTTCAAATTGAATGGACATTCACGAAAATTTATTCATAGAATTATTTACGGTTCATTGTATGCATTATGCACCACACAGGTGTGAAAAAAAAATTAAACCAAGCTCCGTGAATCCAGGAAAAGGAGGCAAGAATTTAAAAAGGAAATTTACCCTCAGAGCCTTCAACCTCTGGGGTACAGAATGCACGAGGTTGTAAAACGATATTGAATTACAGTGAAAATTTATGTGAATTATTTCAACCTTTCTTGACTCGAAGACCCAGTGGCTATTGCCGTTATCGTCTACGTAATTCCACCATCTGAGTCCCACCATCAATCTTCCCGTGATATTCTTCACTGTCCAGAAGTCCATGGATAGTAATAAAATTACTGTCACAAAACTTGCTATAAAACTGTCGGAAAACCATTCGCACAGCATGTAGGTTACTATCCCTGTTATTCTGAATGCCAGGTGGAAAAAAGTGACATAAGGATGCCTGAAAAAACAATAATGATTTATTCTCCAAGTACCTCGAACTATAATTCTAATTTATGAGAAATAAAAAAAAAATCTAACTTGAGTTTTCCACTCCGGATATCATCCTCCTCACCAAATCCAATAGTATCGTCATCCATCAGTAGTGGTACCTGAAAGTCACGCAAACATCATCCAAAAAATGACAGCAACCTCCACCAATTCCCAAAACATTCCATTCAACACATGCATAATCCCCCTGAATGATTTAGTATCTATAAATTGTGGAATTTATTAATGATTTTCTTGAAATTGATAGTTCACTGTTTCTACGATTTGACACGTCTTATGTGAGTGACAGGGCTGTCCTTCACAATCATATGGTGATGGAGAAATCGTGCAATTGTGAAATCGTTGATAAAAAATTGCACAGACATTATCCAACTGCCTTGAACCCCAGTTGCAATAATACATACAGGAAATAGCTCATGCCAGAAACGAGATAAAAATAAAATAATTTGTATTGACACTTACCGAAGCAGAAGCCATCTTCACATATTTTTCAGCCTATATAGAAAGAATTTCTGCGCATGACCACATGGTGAAGTGGAAGAAAACGCTAGTGACATCTGAAGACGATTCGTCATGAACGGAGAAGGCGGTAGAGGTTAGTGCCGCAAGATGGCCGACAAAAATGGAGTGTAAAAAATATTCTTTTTTGGGAATAGAGTTCCACGTGTAATCCCATATAAACACGGATGCCCATGCAAATAACAGATGTTCAATTCCTCACAAGCATTGGGAGGAGATCGATAGAACAGTGTGATACAAGTTCTCAAGTAGTTATTACAGTCAAGGCTGTTTTAGCATGCAAGAGTGAACGCTTGAGGTTAGGGAGAGTGAAACGATGTTTTGATAAAAATTGCAAAGGCCTTGATTCGCATATCCATGTCCCTGAGGTAATCGAGCCCGTGAAAGTGAGTTCCTGATGACCTCGAACTTCAGAGGATGTGGAAGTGAATGAGAATGACATCAAAAGTGCACATTTTATGTGGTGGCATCAGGTGTAGATGTACGTGATCAAACGTTCCGGGTGAATGTCATGTGAACTCAGGTGCACGTGTCTTTTAACGGTGCTCCATTCACTATTTTGACAAGGCTGATAGTTAGATCCATTGAGAAGTACCACAGTCAAGCAATTTAAAACTGCCAGATGTTCGGTATTCACCGGTGTGGGTGATTAAAAATGTTTGGATAGGCGGTGGAAGTTTGTCGGAGAGGTGGTGGAGATAAGCAGCACTGGGACTGGTTCTTGGTGTTATTCGAACAATCTAGTGATTCCATGTATCAGAGAGATATTGGGTTAACAGGAGGCAGCGATACATGACATAAACTGATTGTCACCAAAGGTGATATTGATTTGATTATTTACTCGAGAATTTTTGCCATTCGATTCTTGACGGAGAAGCCAAGATGATCAGAGATTACTCACCACTCGTCCAAGCCCTCGTCGGGACCCTCTTCACCTGGGCACTGACAGCAGCCGGTGCTGCTCTCATTGTTGTCATCAGGGGAAAACAGGTGAATATATTTTTCTTTTTCTTACTTTTTTAGTTTTAGTCCGTTCGTATAATACCTTTTGAAAATACTTAAGATATGCTTTGGGTTCATAACAACGGAAAATTTGCATATTTTATAATACGCAGACGCGGCACTTTTTAGTCAGAGGTCTTCAGTCTGTACGGTATTAGTAATTTGGTAAAAAAAACGATACGTTCGGGGTTTAGTTTTTCCAGGAGTACTTCACTTTATTTATTGCGATATTTTTTTATGACCGTGATTCTACGAATTGTTTGTGAGAAAATTGACGCAAGAAATACCTAACACTACGAACTTGTCAATTTCAAAATTGAATAGGTATATGGAAATTTTAGCATGCGAAATTAGTTATGCAGAAGAGCAACAATTCTTGGTAAATTTTTTTTGAATTGTGAAATAAACGTTACTATGAACGACGCACATAAGCGCTAAAACAATTGGAAAATAAATGTTTCACAGAGAACAATATTTTTCGGCTCAACTACAATAGTATTATTCAGCATTTTATTGTTGAAATGATGGATCACCATTCGCTTAGTTTGAACTCCTCACGCGCCGGTTGCGCTAATTTATCGACTCATGTCAAATGTGAACGTGTGATTGCAACATTAATTATTTCCAAATGGATAAACCGATCAGGCCGACAAATTCGGATACCACAATATTGGAGCTTCAGCGATATATCGCTTCCATAATTTTGCATTCATTAAAAATAATCCTATTGTTGCCATATTTAGCGCTCATTACAGTTGGTAACACAACGGCCTCCTGAGAGGTTAATTACATAGTCCATATATTGACCAAGTCCCTAAATTAATTCAAGACCAAATTTTTTGATTGGGTATGTCATCGTATCGTTATACTGTTCACTGATGATAAATGGTATGATAGATGAACCTCGATGGAAATCAGCGTTCTAAAAGGTTTCTGTTTACAAACTTTTCAGAGAAAACTTCTCGATGTGAGTCTCGGCTTTGCTGGTGGTGTGATGATAGCAGCAAGTTATTGGTCACTGCTGGAACCAGCCATTGAAATGGCCCAAAAGAGTAAAATTTATGGTGCTAATGGGGAATACGCGTGTATACCAGTTGGAATTGGATTTGTCATTGGCGCAGCTTTTGTTTATGGAACAGATGTATTGATATCAGCCCTTGGCATTCAATCCCCAAATGTGCTATTAGCTATGCAATCAGTTGGTACGAAACAAAGACGAAAAATCCATGAAAAGAGTGACGAGGATTTAGACGATAACAATGTAATTAGTGGTGTACAAATAAGCAGTGGCAAAAATCATTATGACACGACCACTATTGATGGTATTGCAATGTATATATTCATATCTGGAAAGTCAAAAAAAAAATATTATAAATTCTATAGGTCTGAATAATGGGATCAGTTTGCTGACTTTAAAGTACACTCGCCTCTCTTTACTCTTAAGTATATTAGAACGAGCTCTCGAATAAGCAGTAGAAAATTATGTGATTAATTGCTACAATTGATTGAAGTAATGAGAATAATTTCAACCGTATTGCTATTTAGCCCAAGCTATCTGCTTATTCCAGGAGCTTTTCTTTAACCGCTTATCTCATAAATTGCGCTGATGAATTATGGAAAAGTGATACGTAGAACGTTTGAAAATTTATTATTTTTTTTTGAATTCCTAAGAGTATGCAGTGCGAATATTCCCTCAAACGAAATGCAGAGAACTCTTGGGCACGGTCTTGAATACTTAAATAATTAAATGTGATTTAAATACATAACGCAATAAAGTGATGGGAATTAAAAACAATTAATTTAATCGGTTAAATCATTCGTGTGAATACGATATGGTGCGGTGTGAAGTGCTACTAAACCTTGTTATTTCAATTCTGATATAATCTCGAAAATATAAAAGCGAGTTACGTATAAAAATTTAAAGAAAAATTTAAACACCTAATAAATATAGTGAGAATAAATACATTTGTCCCTGCAAGACAATGCTCCGAGTTACTCTGCAACGAAAAACTGATCTTATTAATCCCCGCATGTCTCGCAGACCTCTAATTTTATAATATTTTGTATCTCCTAATTCTTTCTCATCTGTCACTACTGAGTTCTTCCGTCTCATTCGGATTGAATTCACGGGACTAACGGTAGCATGTTTGGCATGTAAAAATTTAAGTAGTACAACTTGGGTCAAATTTTTCTGAATTTATGGATGATTTGAATTTTCTAGGATAGGGAATAATATCAGTCACGAATAGGAAATTGCCATGTTTTTTAGGATTTTACGAGCAAAGCACGAGGAGAAGACAACCTGGATCGTTGTCCAGAGGTTCTGAATTGGGTGACTTAGGAATGGTATACGAGGACCCAGGAAATGAAGCTAAAAATAATCAGTGGAGGCGGATACTGTTATTAGTTGTGGCAATTACGGTATAGTAGCATTTTTCCATTTTTTATTCTCCGGTTTATTGTAAATTTTCACGACATTTTTGTTATATTTTAGGTACATAATATTCCAGAGGGTCTTGCTGTTGGCGTTGGCTTCGCTGCTGTGGGAAGTAGCCCAGCTGCTACCTTCGAGAGTGCAAGGTAAATATCTTAATTTCAATAGCTACGGTTCATCAATTACTGCTGACATTCAATTCGTTAATATTTATGGATCAATAAGTGCGCAAATACAATGAATCATGGAATCATTGATTTCCTGCAAAGAATTGTTTTTGCTTTTTCTCTAGATCAAGATAGCGATGAGTTTATCTTGAGTGTCGTACTCAGTAGTTAACAGATTTCACGAAAAAACGCATCGAAGAGTATTTCTGTTGTTCCGAACAAATATTTATACGCGTAACGAATTTTATGAGAAGTGCTGACGTGAATGAGAGAGAGAGAGAGAGAGAGAGAGAGAGGGGGAAAGATATTTCTCTCTCGCTCATTGGCAATTTCAAAACAGTCCTTTCAGGGGGGGCAGGGAGGTTCACGTTTCTCTCGGCTTCTGGGCCTCCTAGAGCAAAACGGGCCCGGATTTGGGATCATACCGTTTTTCGCCCATATCTTTGGAAATATCATAGATAGGACAATTTGGCTAGCGCCATTGGATTTGTGAGACGATTTCCGATTTTTCTAGAGGTCCGGGAATTTTCTAAAATCGATTTTTTCGTTTTTCGCGTCGGTAACGTGGAGCGCCTGGCGTCACTCAAACCCCCAGAACTGAGCCTGTACTTTAATCTCTCCTCGTTGTTGCGAACTCTAGCAATTTATAATTTGAAGGTTTCCTCCATTCCAACTGAGTGGATACGTAGGAATATACGTTATCGACCGCGATCACGTTGGTTCCTTTCACCGTCGAAACTTAACAAATTTATCAATCATCGAACCTTCTCACATAATTAAATCGAGTCATTATGAATAAAAAACCCAATAAATAACCATTCCAGAGTAGAAGACAGAACGAAATTCCTAAAAAATACTTTTCCTAACTATTTTATTGCTCCTGAAACGATTTTCATCAAAAAATATTCCGAATAATAAAACAGAATTAAAGATCTTCTAGAATGCATTCCATTTTCGTTGTCGACTAATGAAATGTATAATAGTTACTTTCAAAATCATTCAACAATGGTTTTAAAAATTTTCACCGCAAGATGTCAGGAGTATGCAACAAAGCAGAAATTGAATTTAAAAACGATGGAGAAAGAGATTCGTGGTAGGAGGTCTCCATGAATGAATTCCATGGTGGTCGCAAGCGGCAGTCGGCCAGAAGCAAAGTTTATTGGCACGAACAGCGTCAGGAGGGGAAAGGGACAGGGGGCACGTGTAGCCCTGGAATCCAACGAGCCCTAGGCGCCGCGCATTCCATCCCTACCATAACTTGGTCTCTTTGGTTAGGCCTATCTTCGAGCTTGCTTTCTTTAGCGCGCATTTAATTCTCAAGCACGGGTATACATATACCCTCCTGGTTTACTAGCTTTCACACACACTTGTATTTTAAACTCGTCTTCCTTTGATCGAAAAGCCATTTAACACTGTTCCAAGACGTGAGCTTTTCGCCTTTGATTTAGTCCGGTCTACGACCTAAATTCTGATGCTTCTTCGGTTAGAAAATATCTAATATTCCGTTTTAAAATATCGAGCAGACTAGTTTCATTAGACTGGCTGCATAGTTTGATTTTCTAAAAGATCTTTAGAGTTCCCTTTCTGGTGGTAAATTATTTCTGAACTATTTTTCATCGTTTGCAGCACTAATTCTAAACTAATAATTTATCGAATCTAGTCAATCGGCCCCGATGGCAGCCCAAAATCGGTCTACCAATTCACCAGGAAATTATTATCAATTTCAAAACAACCTTAGGATATTAGTCAAACATGGAAATTTAACAGGATTATAAATAAGTTATTTAATGGCGTGAAGGGTATATGTTGTAGTAATTGTTTCACCCGTTGTTAGCCCTCTGGCGCCACCTTAGACACAGACGCATATCTGATGGTGCAATTCCTGGAAGTGGCCTTCCCTTCTGCTTTATTAGGGCGTACCATAGGAGCCACTCGGGTTTGAGTTTGGGCTGCAGAGACGAATACCATCGTCTCACAGCAGGTTTCAAATTCATTCTCTTGAATTCTTCATCCAACTTTAAATTATGGAGCTTGGTTTTGCTGAAGTCGTATGATATGACTGCTATATTTGTAGATTCAGTAGCCAATGACAATTAACTGGCCGCGGTTATCGTTTTGCAAGGTTTAGAAAAGTACATGTAGTAAATAGTTTTATAGGTGGGTAGTGTGTGAATAAATTCGTTAAGCACTTGAATTTTGATGAATGTAATGGTCCTTGGAGAGTAGTAAGGTGATTAACAAAATAATTATGATGACAAAACAACAGGTATATAAATGAATAATATATGGATTAATTCCAATGTGCACGCGCCCTCGTTGCTAGGCGAACTGACTCGATCTCCATCCCGTCATGCAGATCGTCAACGCAACATTCGTCATTTGTTTAGACAAAAATCTGGCCCTACGTCGCCAAAGGTATCCAATACCTCACTCATGTTTACGGGGTAGCTCTGGTGGTCCAGGCACACAGATCCGTCTTTGTTCCCATACTAAGAAAAAGACCTTTCTTGTCAACCCGGCGAAAATTCCCCTCCCCCCACCCCTCATACAGATATTTTTCCATAATCATATGAAGATGATACATTCGTTGATGCGAGTGAAACACTGAAGGCTTGAAATGCGACTAATTATTCATATAATGAAGTATTTTCGGTAAAATATTTAAAAATCGCTGTGGAAGAGGCCCATCGAGAGAAATGAGTAAGGGAGTGGGGAATACATATGTGATAAAAGAAAATACCAAAGAGGGAGAAAGAGTTAACCCAACTCTCCAACATTGGCCAATGATACGCCTTATCATTCTCCCATTACGTACACACCAGAAGGAGTAATGGTGTTCGTGTCTATCACGTCAGCTGCTTCCTTCCCCTCTCTATCCACCCCGTACCATCCAACTTATGGTTACCCGCGTTCTCGACCCTGTCAGGCTGCACCGCCTCTCGGTGCCATGTACTTGCTCTACGTGTCGATAATCGTACGTAATGCCCTGAATGATCGGTAGCATTTAGTGAAATGCATATGAGATTTTTCCCCCTTCGTCTGTGATCTCATTCTTCTAGAATACATTTTATTCTTATTATCATTTCATTTACTGCTGAATGTATTTTCCCTGTTCTTCAATCTTTCTCGCCATAGTTGAAGCCTACCCAATATCCAGTGCGCCCAATGACTCCACCTATTGCAATCACTGATATGAATAATTTACGGGATCAAATGAGTCCATCGAACAGCTTTCATTCGCCTACGATTTATTTATTTTTTTCATGATGCATTTAATCGAAAATATGGGATGTGATGGATTGTTTGTTGATCAGTTTTCCGGGTTTTTGAAAAAATTGTGAAGAACGTAGGCCATTGCTGCCTACGAATGGCGATTGCGAACAGATGAGAATGAAGTTTTCCCTCGGTTATTCGATGTGAGTGGGCGGTTAGTGTAGAATCCTGATTGTTAATTGGATCAGTATAATTATGTATGCGCGATGGTAAGCTTATAATACCTACACTGATAGAACGAATCATTATGAATCAATCGTACAAGTCCAATATGAACTATCCAATTTTTCAGTAAATTTTGTTGTAAAAATGTCATCTCAACTGTTTACCCCAATTCGTTAATAATTAACGAATCACGGTAGCAGTTAAGAAGTTTCGTATAATACAACAAAATTGTGTTGCCTTCTCTATTAATGTAGCTTGGGATCTATTTGGTGCCTCTAATGCCCAAGTCTACCATTTGTTAACAGCTAACGAATTTCATTTGTAGTTGATAAATCGTTCCATCAATGCACTTACATCCAAAAATTGTAGTTCTGCACAATCAGGGCACATGTAGATCATCCCAACTAAGCTATTTCTGAACCAACATCATGAACAATTTGTAGATCCCCATCTCCGATTGTCCAATGCTTTATGGCCTAACTTACAATCATTCAAGCCAAACTGACGTCCCTTGGTCTTCATATTTATAAATAGCAGCTGACGTTTATCCGCTCGAATCGCAACTTCCGGTATGAGCCTTATCATCCTCCCTCATTCCCTCCTACGTGCATACCATCGCGTCTTGAATGGATATTATTTCATCCATTTTTCAGGCTGTTTATGTGAACCACAAATTTATTAATCATTAACGAGTGTACCATTCAAAAAAAATCTCTGCACAGTCCAGGTTATATTCAATTAGAAAAAAAAATGTATATGAACTGATAAAGCCGTACAACTTGCCCCATTCGACCTGACCAAGGAGATAACAAAATAAACTAGTCTAAAGTTGAAGTTTTTTGACGTCTCGCAGTCGCCAATGTACGATTACAATAAAAATAAGATAAAGAAATGAAATTACATATAGTCATTTAAAAACATGACGAAGTTTCACAGTTATGAATGAAATTGGACGTTCCGGAGCCCCAGGAGATAACCCCTGTAGATAGAAGAGTGGGCCGCGTGTGTTACGCGACATTCGACTCATTCGAAGTTTTTTTTTTCTTATTTTTTTTTATTTAGTTTGTGTGTGGGTCTGGCGTACAAAGTACGTTCCTGAGGCATAGGCTCGTATATAGGATGACACTTGAATGTTTGCACGTATGTCTCGAGTTTCTTCTTCCTACTCTCTTCATCTTATAGGTCTCTGTCTCTGTCAAACTCGTGGTTGAAAATATACTTATGCACTATAGGATGCCTATAAGACTTGTCTCAACATTCTGGTGTGCACCAAACGACACCTATATCCAAAAGAATCAAAGCGTTAAATGCATTACTCGTTTATTCCTGGAATTACTGTACATATGTATAGAGACATGTGATCACTGCGATCATCATCTCTATGCAAATTGCGTGCCAATGCTATGAATCATGAAAATGAGGTGAACAAGGGGGATAGAGTTATAGATTTATTTTTCAACATTTTTTCATGTAGTTGTTGTGAGGGATATTTTCTGAGAATGATTTTTGTGACTCACTTGTGTCCGTCTATTGAAAAGTTTATGGAATTTTTTATCTATCCCCTACTTGCATTAATCCAAATGGAACCATTAGGTTCTCAATGTGAAAGAAAAACTTGAGTGTTGCTGTAATCAACGGAGAAATATGAATTCAGGTCCCTTGCGCAATGCGGTAAGAACGCTGTTAATTAATAAGTCCATTTACACCTGGAAAAATAACGTATCTTGATGTTGAAATTTTTCAGTGGATTCCCTTAAAAATATCCTTCGTCATTTTTTTTTTCACTTGAGGATGTTTTACATCCTTTCCATCAAAATTCCCGTTTTTCTAATTTTTCTCCTGAATTTATGGTAGAATTGAGACAGAAAAATTCAAAAGAACGTGAATTTTGGGTAAAAGGATGTCAAACGTTCTTCAGATTATTAGAATTCATAAACCGTCATTTCCTCTTATGCTTTCTTTATCGTTGACGAACATTGTAAGAAGATTCTTAAAATAATTACCAGCATTGCTGGATTCATGTGAGTCTTTAGCATCGTCAAGATGATAAAAATGTAAATAATGTTGGTATTCCTCTTAAAAATAAGATAAAATTTTCCATCTTGTCTGGTAAATCCCAGTAAGGCTGTTCGTGAGTCAATAAACCGTGTAATAATGTAGATATTGCGGAATATCTGAATGCCAGTGGACATTCGACAGGTCTGCAATCACTGGATTATTTAGTAGTTGCGCAATGTCAAGCATCCAGCAAGTGCAATGACCGTACAGAGTCGTGTCCTTACCAAGGAAACGAGGCCTCTACACTGAGGCCAGATTGCTATGAAGGTTCCGGTGGGTAGAGTTCTTTCAAACTTGAGAAAGAAATCATGAATGAACATTTGATAGGTTTTCTAGAGTGGCAATTACCAAGTGCCGAGAGGTAAGCCCCCCTCCCCCCGTTTCTCTTCGAAGTTATGTAGCTTCGTGTAGTAACAGATACATTTGGATTTTTTTTTATTTATTTATTTATTTCTGTGCTGGGAGTGTGGGTTTGGATTTCAGCTCTGGTGGAAAGGAAGCGAGAGGCCAAGATAGGACGAGAATGAACGGTGAGGATGGTGTGTACTCGGCTCAGTGCACTCCAAGTAAAATGCTCAAGGAGAGCTGGTACTGAGTCACTCGTAGCTATGCGGATTTTTCGCAGAATCTGGGTCTGCGTTTCTTTTACATTCCGCTCGCCTTTTGCCCCGTTCGTGTCCTCCTTTTTTTCGCATTATTCTTGTTCATTCTTTATATATTCTTGGTGTGTGGCGTTTTTTTTTTTAACCCTTTTATTTCCTCTCTCTTTCTCTCGTGGCTGGTCTACCTGTTCCTTCGTACCACCATCGTCGGCGAGACGAAAGGCGATAACGTTGTATATTCCTCTCACCCCCTGGGGGGTGCTCGCGCCATTCCTTAGCCATCGTGAAGCAAAAGTCTTCTCAGTGTAGAGCGAATCAATAGATTCCATTACATTGCTTCAATTCACTTGACTCTGTATCTGATATTATTTTGTAAAGGACGTCGATTTTGTGTTATTGCCCCGGAAGTGCGAAAAAAAAAGTTGTTATTTTTTGGCCCGGTTTTGCATTAATATGTCATCCATTTTATGGGATATATCGCTTGATTGGAGTAATATATTAATTTTGTAATGCTGGATACTGTCTACATTGGCCCTGATCGGTAGTGATTCTTATCGATTGAAATATTCCAAAACCACGAAAGCTTCGTTGTAGACATGTGAAGATGTACAAATTCTCACGTTAACATTCCGAGTGCGAAGCACGAACGGATTCACTGCAAAACTTGATAAACTCGTTTTTTAGGGAAGCTCGAGGGAAATATCCGATGAATTTGGAATTCATAGGATATCTTTCTTAATTTTAATTGCGAAAGAACCGACTGCAATATTCGAAATTACGTGAAAGTTTTCTTTAAAAATAATACAAGTCTCTGGAAAAATAACAGAAAATAGTTAGTAATTTATTGGAGAATAATCAGGTGACCCAAATAGTGCATTCTGATTGATTGCAATCAGAGTTGAAGGAATTTGATCATTAAATTTGATGATCAAGTCACAACAATTGGAAATGATTTCTCGAGGTTGCGTTACTGCGAATTAGTGACAATGTCACTTGGAATAAGATACAAAATTACTTAATTTAATGATTATATATCTTAACTAACTGAGAACACATTTCTCAACCAGTGAAATATCTCCAAAATTTCTTCTCTTCCGCACATGGACGGAAATCATACCAACAAAAGTCGACATTTTTAGTGCAACTATTGGGTGGTATTTGCGTTTAAACTTTCAGTGGAGAGTGCGGTGAGAAAATTTTTCGCTGAGACTTCGATCACAAAGGGTGCGAGGATCCGATTTGTATAAGCTGAACCCACAGGCAAGCCAAGGTCCAAAGTGGACTCCAACGAGTGAAACGATGGGAGAAAAAGAGGGAAGGAAAAAGGTGAGGAGTTTTGAGGTGGAGAAAGAGAGAATGATAGGCGGTAGAGGTGAGTGTACACAAAAAAAGAGAGAGACAGAGAGATAAAAAAAAAAAGCAACTCGGGTGTAGACCCCAAGGGCTCCCTCCACAGTTGTAGCACGGTGTGGCACGTAGATGAGGTGGTGCTATGTTAAACATGGCGCCGGACAAAGCTGCCGACGAAACCATCTCATTTCAGCGCTATCCCCCTCATCTGCCTTATTATATACCGACAGGACCGGTGTACAACTCCAGTCTCCAGAGCCAACCGGACTTGTCCATTCTCCTCTGCCCCTTTCCTTACTTCAAACCTGAATGCTTCATTCTCATTTTCTCCTCCTTCTCTCTGGGTCGGTGAGCTTATTTTGGTATTTCTCACTTCCAATTCTCCCCGTAAATTTTTTTTCCCTTTATTATTCTATTTTCATATGTACTGTTTTCTCCTTCGTGTCAATTCCACTGTTTCTCCACCATCTTTCTTGGTCTCTATCCTTCAGCATTCAGGAGTTCATTGAAGTTTTGTCATGAATGATGTGATGTACCTTGAGGCATTTACCTTTTTGCTAGATATCAGGTAAATAATCATTCCATTGAAATTCATTTTTATAACTTGCACGAAGTGAAAGGATGATGGTCCCATTTCAAAGCACTCAGAAAGAAGTCTTGCAAGTGGAGAAAATCAGGGGGAGGCAAGATGATGAGACAGAGAGAGAGAGCGAGGTATACGGTGGATGAGGGGAGGGGGCTGTACGCCCTGGAATGCAACAACTGAGGTATAGGGGTAAAGCCAGGCCGAGGTAAATATCCACTTGAAAAAGTTAAAATGAAAGAATGAGATAAAGTTGAGACGCGAATGAAGAATTCACGTTAACGTTGTCTCTCAAACTGGCGGATCCTGGCGGTGGGTTGGCTCGAAAATGTCAGGAAAGAGAAGGGAATCGATAAGCCGAGAGCAATGTCCCGAGGAATGCACCGCAACGGACTCTCCTTCGCATGTATGTTTGCTGGAGGTTCTCCTCTGTACGGTGCCTATGGGTCTACACCAATGAGTTGAGATTATTCTGGAGGAATTTTGTCTTGTTGACGAGATACTCCACCAGGATTTTTCATTCTATTGAGATTTCCATGAAGAAGTGACGATTGTGATGGATAATTTCGAGGTTTCTGATTGCGAGTAATCAGACTGCAGTCCTGGTGACAGGACAATTCGCATTAAGTTTATATCGATTATTATCTCCAATCAAATTCACTAAAAGCACGGAATTCATCACAAGGGATTCAAGATACTGATGAATTGCAGTTATTCTATGGTTGTTGCTAAGGAGGAGAGCATTTCCCACTTGGATTCCAACCTGAAATGATTTCAGGATCATCAAAGAGCGAAGACCTTCGTGAAAATGGAAGAGGAAAAGAAATAAAATGGCCTTTCCTGTTGATCGAGGAGGGAATCGAGCGAATCAATCGGACATTTGTTTGCAATTTTCGTGCAAAATTCTTCAACCAAGCGATTGATATTTTAATACTGTCAATAATGGAATTTGCTGGGAATGCGCGACGATCTTCAGACACATGAGGATCAGACCAAGTCAATTTTTTATTTAACAGTAACCCAGGTCAAGAAAGGGATTTGAAAACTAATTCAAAATTCAATTCTGCCCCTGAATTAATTGACAAATCACAGCAGTCTCAGCTCCATCATAAACGCTCGTCCTGGTCTGGACCATCAATCCTAGAAACGACTTCAAGTGTTCTAGTCAAGCTATCAACTGTCATATCAACAGCCTTCCAAATCATCTATTTCATGACATATTGTTACCCACCAGTGTTTGATCTCTCAAGTTACCATGAAATCCATGAAGTACACTTATGTGGATTTGCGACTCCTTTACTCAAATACAGCACAAGACTGAGAGAGTTTTACTTGGTACTGGCAGTGTGTTTGCTTCCGATTGCCTCATTATTCCACGAAGCATGATTACAACGATAAACATCTTCGCCGTGTTTCGCCCCGTGCACTTTATAATCATTCAAGCAAGAGAGGCCATTCCCGGAGTTGAGTTCCGAGAACTGGACCCGCGAGACGTTCTCTAAGCTTGTGACATTCCACGCCGATACTTTTCTCGTCTCGTATTTCGCACTTACTGCCTCTACCCCTTTCTACGTTTTCTTGTGGCAATTTTTTTCTTTCATTTTATTGCCCCTACCTATTCTCGCATGCCCTTCTTGCTCTTCTTCTATGTCTTCTATGGTTATACAGTTCATACTGAGTACATTGACAACGAACCATCTCCACTGTACACATAATCTACTAGAAGGCAATCACGGAAGGACGATCAACACAGCATAGATCCAGCTATGCTAGAAGTTCCACGTCCAAACCTGATCAGTTAAGACTTACTTGATTCTAATACTGGTTAGTTGTCTGTAAAACATCTTTGACGTATCCTTGGAAAGTCAAATGATCATGCACTTTAGCAACCGGTCTCGCGTGTACAAGAGGAGATATGCACTCATTCCATGAACTCATTGATCATTTTATTTTCTTATCATTCATGCTCAATGATTTTATCCACCAGATGCTTCAGTTTATGCGAAGATAATCAGCAAATTACAAATATCAGCGGAACCAACTTGGAACAGTCACGGCAGTGGATGGAATCCACAAGAGTTCTTCAACACTGCCATGGCAATGATGACGACAACAGACCTTGTGATGAAAACGAAGATGTATCCAAATGAACAGTGAATTCCTTCATAGAGATTTACGTTGTACATCAAGCCAGATTGCAACGACAAGAACGATGCTTGGAATGTGGCAGCATTACGCATGCGCACTGCGTATCTTACTCGGAACAGACGAACGGGCCCCGTTCCGTTATGTCCCTCGACGATGGCATCGTCGTCTGCTCCGTGGTTGGTTCTGTGTCAACTTCTTTGTTTTACATTCGATGGGCTCAGCTTCCAATCTAGTCATCCATAAAACAATATTTCATGGAATAGAATGTTCTTCTCCTTTAGATTAAAAAAAAAACTATTTCACACCATTTGCCAATATTTTATAACCACAGAGTGACGGTTGTTGGCAAGGCCGGCTGATGACCCCACAGTTAACATTCTCATCTTCATTCTTCAATCATTATGTACTACAACATTCACTTCAGTGGATTTATCTACTGATTATACTGATTATCTGAAACATTAGAAATCTGGTTATGGGGGCAAAGTTTATTCATGAATACCCGACAATGAAAATCCAAATGAAAGCAGTTCATAGAGAATCTCCCCCCTGCTTTAACCCCCTTCGACAATGGCAGAAGATATATCCCTACAGCAAATTCCTCCAGAGATCATCGGCCCCCCTCTCTCCCTTCACCCCTTCACATATCTCTCCTACCTCTTCCCCCTGGCCCCTCCATTCCTCCTCCCTATTGGGCCTCTCGAGGTGCTTGGGAGAAGAGCTCGTGCTCGCTTGGATACCGCGATTCTCGAGTGCGAAATCGAAAAATTGATCGTGCCGAGGGACCATAACGAGGCTACCTACGGTGTGTGTACGGGTTTCCGTGCACCGGTCTTTTCTCTTCATGCCGAAACTATAAAAAAAAAAATGAAGTTCAAAAAATGAAGAAAAAAAAATGACAATAATAAAAATGAAAATAAAGAAGTTGAGGGAGAAGAAAATGAGAGAAGAGGTGAGGATCGAGTATGTACAGGGCGGCAAGAGGGCTGATGAGAGAGGGAGAGAGAGAGGGAGCGTGCACAGGTCCAGTACTGGAGGAAAGCAAAGTGGAGAAAGAGTGTCTGTGGAGATACAGCGGCGGTGTGGACCCAGAGCTGCTGGATGCTGCTGGGCTGCTGTTGGGAGAGGGACGGGGGATCCTCGCACATTCCCGAGCATCCGAAATGGGGAAAGGACGAAGGGGAAAAATAAGGAGGTAAGGGAGAGAGAGGGAGAGAGGTAGCTGGAAGCTGCTCGACGAAGAGGAGCTACACTGGTGAGACGCATGGTCGGGGCGTCGGGGGCGGTGGATGCGGAGGAGGACCACGTTGGCGGTGTAAGCTATGGACGGTGTGGAATATATCGCGGTGAGGGGTGCGGGAGGATTGTACGCGGGTGGGGGTAAGGAATGCATGGGAACGAGGCGCAAGCGGACCGACCGCGATTTGCCCGTCCCGCATTCCACTAACGCCGTAGCGAGCAGCTTCGAGTCCCGGGGCCACCGGCCACGGCTAACGCCATGAAAACCGACGAGACCATAAAATCAACCCTGTGTACCACTAACGCTTGCCAGTTTACTGGTATCAAAAGCTACCAAGAGTACACTAGGACGTACTCACAATGTCTGGATTTTTGGGTATGAGGGTGGAGGATTTTTTTGGAATTGTCATTTCAAAATTTCTATTTTTCACATTTTTTTGACGGATTCTTTGTTCCTCTGATCGATGATAAAATCATGTTCTGGGACATGTGGAGACAAGACTCAGGATATTCTGGAGAGAATTACGGTGTTTTGTATTTTGAACCCGGGCCACTTTGACGAAATAGCCTATTGCGTCGAAGGGAAGATGTACGAATAACCAGGTTACAATCGATTTATTTCGGGTTGGGTCTTCGGTGGGTTAGGGACATCTCTAGGTGTTAGACTGCGCGACGTCTGCGTTCCAGATTCGGACATTGTTCTGATTTCATCAGAATTCGAAATAATAACTCGTGTAATTATGAGCGGAATATTGCGAAAAGAATAAGCAAGTCGGTGCTTTAATCTTGCCCAGAATGATGCGGAAATTGGTAGCGGAGAACACCGGAAGTTAAGGTAGTCAAACGGGCATTGAGCTGCAATAGGTCTCACTGCACACAGTTTACGGTTTCCACGAAGCTTGACGTTAAATTTTCGTTATTTATGAATGAATATGTCAGCTCCGGCGACCCTTGTCTACGGTATTGAATTCATCTTGACGAAAAATTTCGTCAAGGATTCCTAGGCAAGAACGAGGTGGAAAAGGTGATGGAACATTCACGCAAATACTGCAGAATATATCGATCTATGAATTTGTTATTTTACTTCGTCTCGTACACTAGAAAATTATAAACGACTCCAATGCTCTATAATAAATGGAAATTTTGTGACGTACAATGAGCGCTACATCTGTATATTGGCCAAAAAAGGCATCTATGCGCTCGTATTTCCGTGTTCCATTTCTCCAGTCCCATAAGCTGAGAAAATAATCACGGCCTTTCCAAAATAAAGGAATAAATGAGTATCCCGTTGTGCAATTATCCTGTTTTTTCTTTGAATTAATTAATTCTACACATAATTACAAGAAAAAACATTTAATTTGTTCGAATTTGTTTTAATTTTGCCAGTCACTGCAAATGGACCTTTCTCATACTCCAACTATACATTTAACTAGTGGAAAAAGGGTTCTTCTCATTACAGAACAGACACACTGATGATTGTAGAAGGCATTCGATGATTCGTGAGAAACATTTTTCAGCGATTTCAGATGAGTAACATTATACTTTCTCCCGGATATTTGTTGGACTATGGTTGTTTTCCCATATCTTGATTACTCGAGTACTTTCCGACCTATTGGAGAGGAGAAAAATAAACATCTCATTATCCAAATTAATTGATTATATGTAAGTCAGCAGCTGGCAAGGCCATCTTTGAATTTGATTAGGTCATCGTCAATCCAATAAAACAAGGGGATGTGCTGTAAGCAGTTGGAAAATTCCACCACGACCCTAGAAGCAGGAAGCTAATGAAAAAGTTGTTCCAGGAATCAGTGTGACCTCGCCCGGTAGCTGAACAAGATGCGCCTTCTGGTTAACTGTACATCCGCCTATGTGCGTCAGATAAGACGACAGACTCTGTGACATCCCGCGGAAATGCGTAACTTTATGGCATACCATTGATCACAACAGCCTTATGAAGCCTCCACACAGTCCATGCCATTACCAATAGTGATATACAACATTCCCTCAATCACCTGTATACTCAAAATTGCCTGATGTCATGAGGTGTGTTATCCATTGTCAAGAATAGTCCACAAATAAGTTGATACAACTATAACAAGCTGAGAAGTGGCTGGAAAACGATTTCGGGGGTGGAAGGGAGAAAGAGGCGAATAACAGTCAGCATGTTTCTTGGCCTCTTCTCTTTCCTCTTTATCTCTGTCCCATTCTATCTCTTTCAACTCTCAGTGGAATGCGATCTCGTCAGGTCATTCATTCAAACCATGGCGCGAACGATCGTTTCAAACGGTGAACATTCTTTTCAACTACACATTGGTCTTCATACACAGAGAACAGGTATCATCCACTGAAATTTCAAGTCGAACGATCATCGTAACATCGATGCCGCTGAATGATTTTATGAATCGTCTAGCATTCCTTCGTAAAATTGGAAATGACATATTCAATACTTCAACGTTTTCACCACCCCCACTGTCATTTTAATTCCCTTCAAAGCACCTAAACTTCGATGCATTACGATACTGTACTCATCTCTATTCTGTATTTCTTCTCTCATCTGTGATTCTCATGATACAAACTATTTTCTATTTACCTGGCACACGATGGTGGGCGCATTCCAGAGGCATGCTATAACGCCGGATTTCCAAGAGGACTCGCTCGACAGAGTATATGCGATCGTGCCTCGTTCATTCACCTGCTGGTAGACCTTCTCCTGCCTCTCTTCTCATCCCCTTCCACCCTCATCACTCTGTCGCATTTTATTTGTCTCTCCTTCTCGTCATTTTCCTCTCTCTATCACTCGCTACTTGATTGCGTTGTGCGCTGCTACTCACCTTTGAGCAAGGTTCTCCTTCCTCCTCCTCCTCATCTCTTCCCCCCTCACCACCTCTAACCAACTTCTATCCCGTCACTTACAAAGTTCTGCTTTGTACCATGATCCTGCCTATTACTTTGCCCATAGATCACGCTCCACTGTGGAGAAGATATACTGGAACTTTTGTGCACAAATACGGCTGCCTGTTCATGAAGAGGGCCACAAGGTATGGACAATCCATACTGATGTTATTCACTCGGCCGTGGTATATCACAAGTTCATAGATTATAACTATGTGGTATGTCTGTTAGTTCAGAATAGGAATCTATGAAAAATTATTTCCTTCTTTTGGTACTTCTTATCTTTCAAGACCGTGGCATTCAAATGGATTGTAGCTAGATCTGGCTATTATTATTATTATCATCATAAGGTATAGTTGGCCATTGCGAGGCAACTTCATCTTCATGTTTTCGGTCTACATAAAGCCGAGAACTTCTTCGGCTCCTGAGAAACACATCTATGTCGGCTTTTATAAACAGGATTCTCCAGACTTAGTCACCTGCAGTTTACCTGGCAGTATCCACTGGCTGAGATGAAGATGGATTACGGTAAAATGCGACGGAGGCAAACCCTCTCTATCATTCGGTTTTTCATTCTCCCAATGACTACCAGTGTTGAAGTCTGGTGGTTAAGAACGTGTGGTATTTCTCAGTGATGATGCTGAATATTTTGTCAACATACGACGATGCGATTAGATACGATTATCGTTTGCCAATTTTTTCCAAGCTCTTTGTTTTACTTATAAT
Organism: Diachasmimorpha longicaudata; assembly: GCF_034640455.1. Taxonomy (NCBI): domain Eukaryota; kingdom Metazoa; phylum Arthropoda; class Insecta; order Hymenoptera; family Braconidae; genus Diachasmimorpha; species Diachasmimorpha longicaudata. Next base: position 5,786,631 of record NC_087231.1, on the reverse strand, counting down.
AAATGACCTTCAGTCATTGGATTGGGTGGTAATTTAACAGATGGAAATTTGGAACGAGTATTGGTAATTGGGCTGGAGAGAAGGTCTACGAATAAATTGACAATTGCTGCAATTTTTAGATTTGTAAATAGGATTATTTTGTATGGGGAATCCAAGTGTACACTGGTAGTTGTGTTATCCAATTGGAGGCCCTCTCGGAGATCTAACACGGCTCTTCTTCTTGAGCCTCTTCCTCCCGCGAAGAGGGACTGTCGTGGAATCCGCGGAATGTGGATGCCACCGACGGCTTTCCAGTAAATTCTAAAATACCAAGTGCTCGCAGACCATAATCCAGATGTTGAATTCACCTAATGAATTACTTAATTTTCCGGCAGTATCACTCCGTGATTTGGTATCGATATGAAAAAACCATGTGGAATGCTCAAACATAATTATTTTTGGAAGCATTAGCATTGGCGTTGATTTCTCTTATCTTAACACGTAATATTTTTTTTCAGTAGTTTAACATTCTGATAGCAACTCTTAAAGAATGACCTCACACTTCTGTTGCAGGAATCTTGCGATAGGTATCGGCATCCAAAATTTCCCTGAAGGATTGGCGGTATCATTACCTCTACAAGCTGCTGGTTTCAGCACTTTGAAGAGCTTCTGGTATGGCCAATTATCGGGAATGGTGGAGCCAATTGCTGGTGTCCTCGGCGCTGCTGGCGTTTCACTCGCAGCACCAGCTTTACCTTATGCATTGGCCTTTGCTGCAGGTGCCATGATTTATGTCGTCGTTGACGACATTATCCCGGAAGCACATCAGAGGTAACGTACATTAATCTTATGGAAAAATGTCACGCAAATCGTTCATGTTTATCGCCATTGCCCTGTGGTTGGCAGGCAATACCATAGAAGATATGATCAATCAGTTACAAATCCGAGCGCCTCATGTGCTTTGTACATATGTTTCACTTTTGATTTGGAGTATGATATCCCAATAGTTTGAAATATGATAGATTGTCACCTGGACCGCGTCAAATAATTTGACGATAATTTTTTATTTACTTTTATAATTTCAATATTTTTGCGGATAGACAAAGATCATTCTGCCTGAATCATCAGCGCAAGAACAAGGCACCTGCAAGACTGCAGACATCAAAGGGACGCCCGATTTCGTTAACTAGCTTTCTTTATAGCTTCAGAACCCTTAAGGGTCCTTTCAGCCCCTCAACGGGTTTTAGATTCTTTTTTAACTCTTTATTTATCCCTCTTTTTTGCGCAATCATCAGTCAAAATTACGAAATATGAACACATGCAGTAGAAACAGAACTGATCGATGTAATTCGTGAAAAGTACAAAGAAATATTTTTACAAGGATCAAAGAAACTTTGAAAAGTAAATAAAAATACTCATGGGAAATAATAGACATATTTTTTGAAAGTATTTTTATCACTTTTCATAAATATTCAGTGATTTGTTCCAATTTCTTCATTTATGAATTAATCAAGAGAATCATTAAATTTTCTTCGTTCTCTCTACACATTCATTTGCTCAATTAACTGTTAAATTTTCCCATTCAGTTCTTCTGAACTTAGGAATTAAATTTCACACTAAAATTGCTGACAATCCCATGTCCGCATGCGAAAAATTCAGCACATTTTTTTAACCGGTGGGATAGAAGCCGATTAGAAAATATAATAGCCCTCAACGGTGACGTCAGGATGCAAGTGTTCTAGGGGTATGTATAGTTAGCGGCACAAACGGACGTAGCGAATTTCTTTCCCAGGGACCGCTAGACGAGCATTGTCATTGTAATTGGCTCTTTTTGTATTTCGCGTGCGATTTGACCTCCCAGACTCGTCTCTACTGATTCTCACCCTGGTGTGTAAGAACTTTACAAGGTCTAGTAGGCAATGTGGGGCTTCCTGAGACACTCACTACTCGTTAGCTCCCTCGGGAATCCTGTCTATCTGTTCGTCATCGACCTCATACATAACGTAATGCGCGGGAAACAGGCAAAAGTGAAAATTCCAAACGTCATATTTACGGTTTTGTCCTCCCTCTCATTTTTCTTCTATTCCTGCCTTCTTCACTTCCATGTGATAGGACTACGCATGGAAAAAAATACTGAGTTACTGTATTGAAACGGTAAAATGGGTCTATGTCGACGTAGTCGGATAAATTCATATACCACCACCGGAATTTTCGCTGGATTTTTTTTCCAAATTTGCCCGGGGAAATTCCTGGTTTTTGCAGTTGAATAATGAACGCTTTCCCGCTACTTATGTCTGACGTCAACTTAACTTATCGAAATCCTTCACACCGATTCTTTTTAGTAATTTAGTAATGACAGCAGATGCACAACATCTTTCAATTAGTTTCGCACTTCAGATAATCTCATACCATTTTTATAACGATTATTTAATAGAATTTTCGCTATTCATTTTTACATACGATGTCAATGGATATCTACGAGTGGTAATAACTGAGACAGTTTCGCGTAATGGCAGGAACTGGTTCATGATAAAGTTTTTCTGTTTTTCACATATTGATTTATTAAACCGTACACTTGAAGAAATATCCATCCCAAAAGATAACAGAGTTTTTTACACTCACTGCAGACACCAGATTACTTTAATTACATGAGCAATTGGGAAGAAAACAACTCTTTTCCGGTTATTTTCCTAGGGGCGCTTTTTGTACCCCAACTAGTAAAACCGTACCTTGTAGCACCCCATTCAATAATCCGGAGAACTGATACGTTTTGTGAGACCGACAGTCTCACAAATTTTTGTTTTTTTACAGAGACACTTTTTCCAAAATTCGGCGATGGAAAAAACCGGAATCACATGGTCATTTCACGACGGACGACTTTCTCGAACATAATTTTTTTATCCTTCGTTATTCTTAATGACCTCTATATATTAGTTTAGTCGATCATGAGGTAAAAATATGAGTTATCGAAAAGGTGTGACCATTAACAAAACAATAAAATCGAAGAGGGTCTTTTAGTACCTATCCGAATCCCTGTCCATTTCAACGTGGTACTTTCCTTACGCCAAGTTTACCTCTCTCACCAACTCCGATAAAATCTTTTCTTTCGTCGAGTGATTTAAGGTTCGAAAAGAAGTACACGGTCGCACCGGTGAGGGAGATAAATCACCGTGGGAATTGATTTCACATCCTTTGATTCAACATATCTCTAGTTCTTGTCAACTTCCATTTAAATTTTCAACACATTTCCCGATGTACTCAGGGAAACAATATTTTTGTCAAATGTTCATTGATTTCAGAGAAACATTTATTTTATTCGAAATCATACTTCTCCACAGCAAGTCATCAAACGGGTGAGTAATTTTTGTGGAAGAAATTACAGAATTTCATAGCTCAGGTTGGAGAGCAATGCAATTGTGGTAATTACAACCTAATGACAATCACCTGAAAATAACTCGAAAAAGGAATAAAACATTAAAAATATAACTATTTCTCTCAAGTCAATGGAAATTTGGTAAAAATCACTTTTCCTTCGAGTGTCTGGGATAGGATGAAAATCCTTTTAATGTATTATCATTTTTATGATTACAGTGGGAATGGCAAAATCGCCAGCTGGGGAGCAATGGTAGGATTTTTAATAATGATGTCACTGGATGTTGGGCTTGCATAGAGTCCAGTAAATTAGTTTCAATTAGAGGACCAAAAGCACTAATTTTCATCGACGTTTCTCTGGACATCGATACATCAGTTCTAAATCCGTAGTTAGATTAATAAAAAGATATTAAATATAAAGGGAATGGAAGGGTGATTGTGATAAGTTTTTCCATAAATTGTGAAGTGCAATTATTAAGATTATTATTCGTAGAGCTTGTGAGGAGCGATCGATTGAGAGAAGTCAATTAAGTACTACCAACTTCCCCAGTGTAGACTCTGATATGCCCTTCAGTTACTTGATATCTAGTGATATATTTCTTACTTGCCAATGAGTCCCGAGTGCTTAATTTCCTAATATTCTTAGGTAAATTTTTATCGAAATATCTGACGTTTCTTTGGCAAAAAAATCTGCCGCATGTTCAAGCTCTTCAAATTATTTTTTTGTGCCAAGAAACTGCAGATATGGATTTGTTATTGATCTATCAAACATGATTTTTGGTAATCTCCTGTTTTTAGGTGAAGTATTTGCTGTGATGATTATTTTTTTGGCTGTTTGGGAAGAATTATGATACATAAAATTGTAATATATAATAGTTCAGAAAAAATTTGGTAACGGCTCGGTAAAAATCATCTAATTGTTCGCAAAAAACGATTTAGCTACATAGTCAAATTTTTTGACGAATAAATTCTTCCATAACCGCCAAAATACAACAGGATTACTCACCATAGTACCGTACAATACAGTATTTTTAAAAAATTGCTCTTCATGTTCACTTAATAATCATGAATGAAAACTAAGGGATGTCAACGTACTGTTAGACATTAATTTTATTGTCAAAAGTGGAAGATTGGTGTACAAGTTCGATTATATTTTTTTATAGAAGACTTGAAAAGATGTGCAGTTTTCCATCTTTCGATCGGTGTTTTTTTCTTCCGTGGTGTAGTTATCCTACTAAACCTACTTCATTTTCGTTGATAATTTTCAAGCTTAAGTATAGACTTCCAATCTTTGACCGATCCAGGTCCAGGGTAACTAGAAATGAAAGGACATTTATTAAAATAACAATCATTGATCTAAATCATCAAATGAGTAATTAATAGTGTTACGGATGATTCTATCTTCCGTAATGATAAATTCACTTTTAAGGCACGATAAATGTAGAATTCATATTTTCTTATATTTACCTTAATGCGAGTTTGTAAATATTTGCATGCACGAAATATCAGTGCAAATGATAGGACAATTATGAATTTTTACAATGAATGTGGGACAAGGAATCCTATTCCCATCTGTCCGTAATATATGCAACTTGTAACAGATGGACAGGATTTTTCCGTAAGTTTAATCATTGATGATGCAATAATAATTATGTGATGGCGATGCTTACTCCCTTCAAGTGTGAATAACTCTTTAAGGGGATGAAAATGTGAAGAAAATATTTTGTGGAGAGAATGTCTGCAAATAAATTCATAAATTTCCAAAGTTACTAATTCAATATCGATCAAATGCTTGTTCACTTCTTTGCATTTTCGTAATTTTCATTTTTTTAAACATTAACTGATTCATGCGTCACCTCCAGGCGATATTCAATTTTCCATTTACAAAAATATCGTCACCTAACTATTTTATGTTATTGTGTCCGAAAGCTGCGATTTAACTGAGTGAAGGGAATTATTAGCTCGTGGAAAAATTATAGTACGACTCTAATGAGACTGATACCGTCCTCCCCTGCGCCAAAAGCTCCTTTTCCGCACTCGTATCCAAATATACCATTATCCCAGCGGTTTCACCGTTACCAAATCGGGAAACGGCCACTAAAACTATTTTTAAACCCATTTTTTTTCACCGTTTCCTTATTTAATTAGCCAGCAGTGTTATCGTCACTCAACAAAAATATTATCAAATAGTTTCCTTCAATTATTCATTCACGACTATCGCATCACTTTAATTCAAAACTACGATGAAGTATCAACCGGAAGACGGAAGAGCAGTGTAATTAGTTTGTCGAATGGTGCCGATCCGTGAAGAGGCTCTTTGCCAAGGGATGTCGGGGTGTTGTAGCACAAGGGGTGGGGTGTACGGAAAGTTCACGCAGCCGACGATTGCCTTGCGTGCTGCAGTCTTCCGATGCACTTCGGCCGGATCGCCTCGGTTATGCGCGCTTTTCTCTCATTCCGTGTTTTTTTTCCTTCTCATAATTTTTTTTGTCCCTCCAGTCTCTCGAGGTCCTCCCTCTCTTCACCCAAGCTAGTGTTTGAAGATCTCTCATTTATCCCATCAATAATCGTCTAAAACCGCTCAATCTCACACCTTAATCTCAGTGAAATGATAACCGCAAATCGAATTATCATTAATAAATAATGCGGCCAATTAGTACTGGGGTCGTCTAGTTGTGAAATTCGCAGAATTCACCCTTTATATTTTTTTCTTTCACATCTCTTTGAATTTTCTCTCTCCATTCGTTCAGTGGTCGACGTCATTTATCGGTGCATCATCATCTGTGCTGTTTACTTCATTATTGAAATTGGAAGACCACGATATTTTATTGTAGTCTAGTGTGTGTAAATGAAGTACAAACAGGAAGAGATGAGAAGTGTCCCATGTCAGAGTACTGGTGTCAATTCACAACTCTCTTCTGGACATTGTCTCCTCATTCTATCACATTTCTTCAGCCTCTGGTTTCCCCCGTCTGATTCCGGTCAGACGGGGAAAGCATAAATACCGGGGAACAGGAGGAGACAGAAGACGAAGAGACAGTGAAGTCGGTCTTGAGGTGTGTCGGCTTTCTTCACCGGTATGTCACGCCGGCGTCGATTACGTAATCGTCGTGCACTGCAGTACACCGTCTTCGTGGGGTCATAACAGCAATTTTTTTTGCTCCTTCTCGCACTCGTCTTATTTTTTCTTTTTCTCATATACCCTTCTTCGTATTACACTATTGTGCAGCTCTTCATCTTACTCCATCATGCGCATTCCATTCCTTTTTCACTCCCCACCTCTTTACGACAATGTCATTCGGGTAATTTAACCGTGGAATTCAATTTACCCGAGTAAATGTGATTTTTATTCATTCATCGTTATGGGATAATGGAAAAACAGATGTTTAAATTATTTCCTATGGTTTTGAATTTGGTTTCTTCAGTGAATAATGGAAGATCGTTTGCGTTTATTTATGTTGGTGAGGATGGAAATGTCTTGTCTCCGATACGAAAGACATTTTAATTTCGCTGAACTCAGGAGGGAAAGTTTTTATCTAAATTTTGCCTCGTTGACGAGCACTTGCATCCACGTCTGGACGTGAAGATGCAGTTGTTAGAGGATATCCGGTCTTCATTCGATCGTTTGGTTTTTCCTCATCACATGTTTCACTGACGTTTAATTTCAACCGAGCTAAAAGACAATTATCTGGTTTCTTCGGAGTATTTGAGAATAAATAATTCCAATTTCCTCGCTTCTTTGGTTGGCCAACGAACTTCCGACGAGAGGAATAATCAACGGCCTCAGGCGAAAAGCGGAAGTCGTAGGAAGCGGCCAATTGCACGCCCGCCGTCCGCCGACACGAGATGGCGCGGGAAAGTATAAGAGGAGGAAAGAGAGACTGAGAAAAAAAATATGAAAAGAAACAGCGAATACTAGTCACGGACTACAATATAAGAAAGTACTATTTAAATCCAGTGTGTATATTTGCATCTCTCAGGGTAAATTAGTTTTTTTCCCCTTTTATTTATTTATTTTTTTGTATTTTGCATTCCAACGGAGGATGCCGAGGTTTTATGGCGTTCAATATAATTCCTGACGGCTCCTTCCACCACTGATAATTTTCACGACCCTAGAAGTGACTGCACTCTGGCCTCCCCCGAGCCTATTTCTCATGAATTCTCAGAGTTTGTTTTTGCTTAGCGTGGGAAAAGGAGGCACCACTCATGACGTGAAAATTCTGGGAAGACGACAACCAGAGAGACGAGAGGAGAGTAAACAGGTGGTTGGAATTTGGAAATCATTAGCTGATGGTAAGTCAATCGATAATCATATGCATGCTTGCATTCGAGGACACTGATATAATTAATTCCATGAAAATATTCGAGGAGGCGAATTTAAGTTTAATTAGCCCTGAAAAATGAATGACAAATCTCTCCCTGAATTGCGGATTTCTCGGAATTTGTGAAAAATTTCTTCAGAATTTTTATTGTTCCATAATTCTCAATATTTCAAAGGAATTCCGTGAACATTGCAGTGAATGTGGCTCCGAAAATTCATTTGCAGTTTGCAATTCATGCTAATTGAACAATTAACTTTACAGCAATAATTAAATTGAAATTTACTGTTTCTCCGAATTTTCTCATAAAATTATGAATTTATAATAGGAAAAGTCCTTGAAAAATGTATGGAAATTATCTGACGAAAAAACTATTCATTTTTTTTTAATTTGAAACATTAACGCCAAGCGACAGCTTTGGGATTCTTCCAAAACGAAATCTTTCCGTGTCAGAGGCTCTTCAGAATGCTGCAAGAAGGACCGAGTGAGAAACCTTCAACGGGGCCCTTTCACCCATCTCCATCCTCTTCATCTCACTTCATTTTCTCTCGCGCGTTGCTCCTTCTCATTCTCTGAAAGTCCATGCCACATTCCATAAAGGGCAAACATTCCTCTGTTTGAACGCCCCTTTTCCCTTCTCGACGCCTGTTTTAACTATTAAAGCAATCGAAGTATAATTTCTTCGCCCATCCACCAAAACTGAGACACCCACATTCGTAATAAATTTCAAACTTTGCCAATTCCAATCAAATCATTTACATTAACAGTAGTAAACAAATCTGGGTACTGTACGTAATTAGTGAGTAGGATAGGACATTCCATTTGATAAAATGTCTGGTAATAAAAGTGCTGATGAGAACATGCATAACGACACTGATAGAAAAATAGTGTATTATGTCATCGGGCGATAAAAATATTTTATAATTAGATGAGTCAGAGAATATCTTAATCGCCCTGTGGGATACTATGTTATGTAACTCGGGTCATATATACTTCAATTAATTACAAAACAATACAATAAATAAGTTCGCGTGGTGAATAATTTTCTTTACTTAGGATAAATTCACTACATATAAATAAAAATCAAGTACGGCCTTGTTTTCCATGTTAAAATATCATTCGGGAAATTGTCTGCTTTTACAATTCGATTAAAAGTTCGTACCAACGAGATGATTACATTCAGAAACAAATTTACCCTGGTTTTCTGGAATAAAACCGATGTTTAAATTGAGTTTACTGTGCATCATATCAACCGAAATTTGTAATATCCTAAACTCATGGACAGAAAGAAATTTCGGATAAAAATTAGACCTCTAGAGGGCCAAACGTGGAACGAAATTATTGTACCCCGTGGGTTTTTCAATAATTTTGTTGCTAGACTTTTTATTAGAAAAGGTTTTCTTCACTCCAACTAAGTCACGATGAAGGGATAAATGCGTTTATCGATTGCGATTGTAAATCACTCAGCTTAATCGAACATATTCCATCGGTCTCATTATTCTCTCGATAGAAAGAAAAATCAGTAAATAGAAAATGTGAAACGATAGAGCACGCACGATTGCGACTCGGCGTTTGCACACGTGCATTCCCCCGACTGACGACCGCTACCAGAGGGGCCTCTATATGATCATATATACAAAAATAGCCACAGTGAGACAGCACCGGAAGTTGAAGAGTTCCGCCCAGCGGCAAAGGGTCACCGTCCCTCACAAATCTCAAGATTCACCGGAATTTTTCGAATGAATTAGTGTCATTCATGTTTCGATGCATGTTAATTTCCTTTCCGGCTGTCAAATCTCCGGCGGAGAGAAAACCGTACCACTCATTGACACAATAGCCCAAGTAATTATCAAGTGCAATCCACATTCAGGCCTTTCCCGTTTGCATTGATGAATATTAATTCGCATTTTAATTGTTCTCAAAAAAAATTATAAAAAAATCCGCAGTCTACATCAACGCAAAAATTACCGAGCAAATGACCCCAACTGCAATTAACGTTAAAACCCCAACATCACCCCCTATTCCACCAAAAATCACCCCATCGAACGTGACCAATCCCTGACTATTCCATAATCATTCACACACGCGAAAAAAATTTTTTTTTATTCCCCCCACCCATTTACTTCCCCCCCCATCATTCTCACAATATTCATAATACTGAAAATTTCCATAAACAAGAGCGCTGCCATTAACAAATTAACGACTGATAATGATCCAAGATATTCATTCGTAACTGCACCCAGTATGCAGGTTGTCTCGTAGCAGTGGCAGTCTCGTGATACTTGGTTGGCTTTCATGAATGAAACCACTACTTGGCCAGTGTAGTACCTATGCGCGCGCCTCCATCCACACATCGTTGCATACAGTCACACACAAGACCTGTGAGTGTTAGTGGGAATAGCATGGCAACATAGAGGGAAAGGAGGGAGAATTGAAAAAAAATAAATAAAAAAAAAATGTTAAAGAGTTGAAGCAAATGCGCCTGGTATACAATGCGCGTCTACCCGGTCGTTCCATACCACCGGGGAGGAAGGAAGTTACCAAGCACATCAAGTATTGTCCCTTCCTCCTGCATCACCATTGTACAGAGGCAATGTATTACATTGGTCAATACATAAACGGCAGGATGCTGAATTCGAGGAAGTATAACTCCGTCTCGCCATCTACAGTGTGGCCCTATAATAGTAACGATGCATCGTGCATTATTCATCGTTCAATTTAAATCGAATCGGTGTGCGATGCCCATATGCGAAGAAAAATTTAACTATGAGTTCTTACGAAATAGGGTTTCTTCTTCGATTTTGTTGGGCTGAGGATGTAAGCGGTGGGAGGGGTAAAGAGGAGGTTACACATTTTTAAAAAACAGGAAATTTATATAACGTTCCACATCTTGTGACGTCACAGGAAATCGTTGGGTAGAATTTTGGATTACGCAGGAAGGGAATCAGAATAATTTGCGGTGTCGATTACGAGATGAATTTAATGAAAAATGGATTGTAATTATGGGAAGGGCCAGGGTTGATTCAGAAATAACGAAATAGACTTGTTAGAGGATTCATCAGAGGCTGTGACACAATTCACGAAAACTGTGACCTCCCAAAGCTGCGATGGTGCAACACATGTCTTCGTGGAGGGACATTTGTTCGGAGCCTCTGAGTGGGGTCCCCAGTGATCTGGCCCTAAGGACTATGAACACATTCCTAGACGCCTTGGGAAGAGTACCGAGAGCAGAGAGTAATTTTGAGTCAGTAGATTCGATTGGAGAGTTCAGAGCGGGATTTGAGCCCGGGAACTTCTCATTCATCAGCGATTTTCGTGTACAGCTTATACTTAGGGATGATATCTTCATTGGGAGGACTGGTTCATCCGTGACTCGGCCTGATTACAAGGCTACGAAAAAGTATATTTTGAACGTCGATGAACTCTTGAACTCTGGCTATCTCTCTGCAATGATGTTAATATGTACGGGCGTTTACCAAAGATCTTGGAGCCAGGAGAATTCCACGAGTTTCTCGTTTCTCTCATCCACTAAATCCCTGGAATTATCGTACGGCTTCTTGTGAAAGAAGAAAATCATTATCATGATTGATGTTTCAGTGTGTAGGTGTCACTTCATTTATATGGAATTTGACGTTTGAATTCTTTTCCCACATCATAATTTTTAGGTGGATTTTCTCTGCGGGATGAACTCCCGTGGATTTAATTTTTTTTTATTTGGAATTTTATCCCACCGTGGATTCTCGAAAAATTGGCCGAAAAGAAATTAGTGTGCCAGACAAAAGAGCCAACGATAAAATTCGGGAACGTCGTGAGCCATCGTTTTCTCTCGTTCGCTCTATTTCTAAATCCATTTTCTATTTTCTATTTTCATGAGGGACGGCGTCGCCTGCACGACCATTTTATTCGTCTGCGATATTTCGAGACGTCGGGGTGGCACGTCGTGGATCGCGATCTCGCTCACTTCCTCTGTCTTTCTTATTCCACCTCGTCGCTCGTTCACCCGTCAAATGTAGACATTAAAATTACACTTTGACGGAATCAGAATATCATACACTGTTGGAAATTTTTTAGAATTACATGGAACATATGGTAGTAATTTTCATGAGAGTTACGTTGACTCCGATTTAACCGGAAAATAGTGATGAAATTTTAAGCTTTACGGAGAATTTGAGAAAATTCATAGGTTTTCAGTGACAGTCAACGAAATTTACAATTTCCATTTTATCACTTGAGTGTTCCGGCCTATCCCAAATTTTGGTGTGATAATTTGACAGAAAAATCTATCATTTTATTGTTCCCCATATTATTTAATTACAAAATCAACGAAATGTCTGATCTTTTAATTGATAAGGTGTTGTGTATCGGACATCGATCGCGATAAACTCGTTTTTTGTGATATTGAATTAGAAAATTCGCAACAATGAGTATTTCGTGACATCTTGTCAATAAACGCATTTTTACATGAACAATTGAAGACAATGACAGCCAACAATCTGCTGCTGAACAGTGGAAGGGAGATCAAACGATTTAAAGCATGAATTACTATCGAAATTCACTTCGATTAAATAAATCTACTTTGCCCCTGATGTCTTCTCACTTTATAAAAGTTATGTCAAATATGATTATCTAATTTAATTCATATCCATTGAAACAAACGGGTGCCAAGCACAGAATGGCAGTGGAGGAATCGAAATTCGATCTGGTAATTAGCAAACACATTCAGACACGCACTTCGATACGCAAATGCCTGTCTGTCATGTGGTTATCACGTGATCCTCCGATTGTATATGTCTGTAAGCCCAGCGTATTGCCCTGTACATGAACTAATTTTAATGGGATAAACTAAACTGCACATTCTCGATTGATCTATGAGGCGCCATGATCTATGAAATCGAAATGAAAGAACCTCAAATATCATTCACTTTGTGTGTTAGAACATCTTTTGATAATCTTCTTTCAATCAATACATTCGTTGCATTCCATTATCATGATCAATACTAAAATTTCAATTTAGAATTCCTTAATGATTTTGACATGTTCACAAAAATGTGACGAAGCAGGAAAGACTTATTCAGTGAGACTAATAGAAAATTGATTACACCACGTGAGGCATATCAAATACTTCTGGATCCATAACTTGAGAAAAATACAATTAGACTTTCAGTAATTGAAGTCAAGGGGATAACGATGTACAAACAAATGATCAGAAATTGAATCCGGAAACTTTTGGCGATGTCTTCGGGGGATTGAATAAAATATTTTGAATTCCGGAATACAAATATCTTCGTTTTCTGAATATTATGAAGTCGATGCGCCATTTTTGTTGTGTATGGCACTGATGCTAAGAACTTCTGAGTTATTTAAAGAATATAAACGTTGCCGGCATTTAAATATTGCCCTCAGTAATATTTCGAGTTATGCAATTAAAGAGAGAAAGAGGTTCTGTAATTTCTGCCGATTCATGATGGCGAGTGGCGGGGGAGGGGAAGTTACCTAAGTTGGGATGTAACATCATAATTAATGAAGATAATTTGAGGGGACATGTTTTGTTATTCAAAGAACCCCAGGGTTCTTGATTTCAGGCCCTCTCTGTTTATTTCAAGGGCTCAAAGTATTACGCTGAGAAGAAAAAGTTTCTTCAAAAATACGTCTTTTCTTTTATCAAGATCCCCATGACTCAAAAAACTATTGTAATTTTTTTTCGTATGAATTCCAGGACCATATGCCTTAATTTAACTTTTTCTCGAATTCTTCGAGAAGTTTTACTGCAATTAAACAATTTTTTCTGTGCAACCAAGCTCCTTTTTCTCTCTGGAAAAATTTTCGTAAAATGTCCTGGATCTGATTGATGGTATGCCATGATAGATTCACGTACTGATAGAACAATTTATTTATTCAATTGAACTGTGTTTAATATGAACAAACGTATATTCGTTAATTGGAGGTACTCTTTTTAAGGTAATAGTTTTTTTATTCTAGGTGATAGTTAAGAGGCTTCTCTAATAAGCATTCTAATCCCAATTATTTTATCAGGAGCCAACGAATTCATCCCTCCATAAAAATAAAATTTGTTCACGTAGACATACACACAACCAGGCACAACTGCGAGTAATACCGAAGGTCACTGTCGAATTGCGCATAACTTTTTTAAGATCTCTTGACCACGTGTGTAATCTACTACCGTCTAAACAGTCATTATTCAACGGCGGAATGTCATTCTTTCTGAATCTCAAAGTCTGAAAAAAATGTCAACGTAATCCTCCACCTTCGTAAATATTCTTCCAAAAACCACCACCTCAGTTCGGTTTATTGCATTCTCCACATGCCACATCACTTCATCAACTTCATAATCATCATGGCTTACTGGGAATGAATCTATCAATGATTATAAATCGATTGCGAAGTGAGTTCGAAGGCCATCAGCAAACTACGCCTTCATATCGCGGCATTACATTAACAACCATACGAACTTTACAACATCAAAGAAAATCAGAATTCTACGGGAATAATATCGGAAAAACAAGTTATTTTCCCACAGTTGTCACTTCTCATTTTCCTCTCCACCCCCTTTAATTAACCAATTAATTAATCCAGTAATTAATCAATTAAATCAATCATGTGGTTTCTAATTCTCCATTTCCAATCACCCCAGGGTGTTTTCTCGATGAAGCTCAGCGGCCATTTTGTTCCATTAATGAAGAGTGTCCGCTTGAGCCGCAAGATGGCGCGTAACACAAGGCATGAGGACTAATAAAATGAAAATAAAACAGCAAAAAAATAGTTAAATAATTATCCCTACTATAATATTTTTCTCATTTTCCCCGTCGACACCTGCTCTTGAAATCAAAAAATTAATCAAACAATTGCGGATGAGTCGCGTTCAGTACCTGAATTTCAAGCTCTCGTTGGCTTAAAAAAATGAGAATGGAGAGGAAAAAAGAGGAGTGAGCGGGAGAAAGAAAGAGAGATGAATTCCAACAGCGTCCTTCGACGTCGCGGCGCGTTACACGGTCTCGGTCTTCGAGTTTTTCCACCTCGAGTCTATGCGCGTCGATTCCCCCTTCTTCTTCTCCCCCTCCCCCCATCCCTTACTGTCGCGGAGTCGCGAAGGTGCCAGGGAGAAGGGGATCGCGAGCTGGCCTACTCAGTCCTCGTCCGCCAGCCGGCCGTCGACCAAAGGTGCCTGACAGTTCGCGCCTTCGTCTCTTCCGTGCGCAACTTAAAGGGTCTCCACGCTTACACAACTAGTAGTTTTTTTTTTTCATCGATAATCACTATGACCACTTCAATATTTTTCCAATCAATAGTTAAATTTATTCTGTTGAATTTCGTGGGAGCTTCGGTCGACTCGATTTTTCAGTTTCAAACCGCGAGTCTCGCGGTAGATATTAATCAATTCAATTAATTATTTAATTCGATTGAATTACATTTTATTTTCAACGCACTCAACTGTATACCGAATAATTAGTGAGAGTGAAAAGACGATTATAGTGGTGAATATTAACTTGAAAGTTACGGTAAATAATTGTTCAACTTGAGGACTTCAAATTGTTTACGGATGGATTTTCGGAATAATGAATGAGGTATGTACCGAGGCCGATTATGAACTTATTTATTATCTGTTTGTTGTTAACTGTATGTGAAACAGAGAATTGATTCAGAACTTTGGGTGTTCGTCATTTGCCCAGAAATGGCGGTATCTCTTTAAGAATAATCTGCGGAATTTGGTGAAGAATATAATTGTCGAAGCCAGTGGATACGATAAATTTTCACTCGTCTCAGAATCTGCGCTTGATCGACAGAGCCAGAGCGACTATAAAAATTCAAGTCACTCATTCGGGGAATACCATTTTGTTTAACATGTGCCATGAATGACGAATTTGATATTTACTCTGCAGCTCAAGAATTTTCCATCTCGTGTCGCACACAGAAACGTGGAAAAAGATAAAATGCCCGTTACGTATTACTCAACGTGATGGAAAAAATTAACCCCCTCTAGCCCCCAAATTAGCCAGCAATTTTAGTTTGACAGTAGATGTGTAATATAAGAGTCATCATCTAGATATCGTATGACTGCGTGTGGGCGTGTTACCCTTCTTCTATCATGCCATGAATGCTCAAACATTTACGCAGTGGTTGCGCACATGCACAACAGACGTAGATCTTCGAATGGTTTGATAAGGAGCAAAGCCCAAGGCCTCAACATTACAGTACAAACCAATTATCCTTTCAACAGTTACACAGGGTGTCCTAAAATGTATGATGCGTATGATACAGTGAAAGAAACTTTCCATAAAAATTAAATTTTCGGAGAACGAGACGTGGGATGAAATGACATTCAACCAATTTTAATATTAATTTTTGTCGAAAAAAATTAGACTAGTCTAATTTTAGTCTATTTTTTATCCCAAATTTTTCCCCTTGTATAGTTATCCTAGGGAGAGGGTGAGAGGATTCGGAGAAAAAAAATCCGAGCTATCAAGGGAAAAAAACTGATCGAATTATTAGTGGAGGCAAAAATCTGCAGTAAAATTCTTTAATTTTCATAGTACAACAGTGGACTTTGTCGTTAGATTGGTCTATTGGGGCTTCTGTTCATTCCGCTCTGTTGAGTGCAACTAAATGTTCACCGTTCTGTCAATCATTGAACCCAGTATAGAATCAAATTCCTTCTCGAACATTGAAATAATTTGATTTCTTGGCGAAAAGCTGTTTCCTCGTTCTCGGATTTTGTAAAAATGAGATAAAAATTACTGAAATGAGATAGAAAAGGAAAAAAATGTCACTATTTGCAAAATTCACAAGACTAAACCAAAGATAAATGGGCTGTAGCAAATTCACGTCACAGTTTACTATACGCGACTCGTCATTTCTTCTTCTTATTATATGACTACATTGTAGATCAAATAAGTGCGTATCCACACGTAGAATTAAGTAGATAGAGGCCATAAATTTTCGGTTGAGTTACGTGAAACATGAGACGAAAAATAAGAAGCGAGCAGACGATGTTTAAGATCCAAATAATGTATTTTGGGCTTTTATGGTCGCTGATTTGTAGGAATTCGCTAGGAGTTCTCAATCACCTACTCAACTATTTTTGTTCTCCACTATTTTTGTAATCGCCATAGCTCTTGAAAACTTCACAGCATTATTTACTAATACTAATAATATTATTTTTACAACCTCTATAACTCTAGCTCAGCAAAACCACTATCCATTTCATTGACAATAATAATTCGATAATTTTGATAACGAAGACCTCTTTTTTGAATGATAGACATAAGGAGTTGACTATCACTGTTCGGAGCAAATTTCAAAGTCTCGATTCTCGTAACGGTTATCGTCATTCAAGCGGCTGTTTACTTTTTATCAATTCTATGAGTCTGATAATTCTGCTCACGCCCGAAAAAAAAAGTGTTGGTGTGAATCTGTGGAGGCTCATTCATCAAATCAGACCAGAATCAAACGGGATGTTGGTGTTCTTGAGAAGGAATAAATGATATCAGTTTTACTTGACACTTTTACGAAGACAAGAAGAAACAAAATTTAACAGAGGGATGGAAAAACATTCTCTTGTGAATTCATAAATTATACTAATTACATCAGATCATATTCATAGGAGAGTCAGTCATGAAGTGAAGAGCAAAAGTGTCATTCAAAGATGTCAACGAATCAATCAAATTACAGAACCTTTGTCAGAAGAATTTCGCCCCCTATTTTCACCCCATTTTTCTAATAACACGAATGTTAAGTTTTTCCAGTTCGCTGATTGTTACGGTCGATATAATAATTGACACAAAATAGTCGGTTATGTTATTTTTTACGGGTGGAACGACGCGCCCATATGGGCCTCGTGCCTATCACGCGATAGACGCAACAGGTTACTCTCTCGGTATTTGAAGGTTCATGTAAAAGAATGTCAAGTATCAGAATAACTAAAATCCTCCAGATTAAAGTATAAAAATAAAATCCAAAGTTAAATAAATGTGCGCAAAGCCTCTGGGATTACTTTAAAATTCAATTTGTTTCTTTTTTTCCGTTATAATTATAATTATATGTCACCCCATGCAGAACTCAAAATGGACATTTCATATCATACCTTCAGGGATTATTTTCCTCTGTTAGCTCCTCCCCTTCTTCCGTCTGACGTCATCAATGAAATATTCCATCAATTGTTATCGTCAAATGTTCAATCGAAAAGCCAAATCACCACACGTCAGTGAATCAAAATTATTTTGAATTCAAATTATGAATATACAGCCAACGTGGAAAAACGATAGGGGTGCGCCCGCACCACCGGCAGAGTCTTAAGGATCCTAATTAGAGATAATGACGTCATTAGGGTCTCAGCCACGACGAGACGGAACGGTCTGCTGCGTTTGCTCCTGCAATTCCGAGTAGTGCACTAGTAACTATCCAACAATCATATTTTCCATCTTCTCTCATCGTCTTGACGATCTTTCTTTCATTTGCAATATCTTTCAGTTATTTACCGAGAAATTTTCTTCCCTCCACTCTATCCTCTAAATATTTATTTCCACGGAATTCAATAAGCCGCAGAAATAAAATCACTATGAATTGTGATACTGCATCATGACGCATCGTTGAACACATTTTTTTATATCATTGAATTTCCAAGAATGCACGCACATTCCATGTACTGGTAGGCAACAGTTATATGGATAAAGTCACGAGTCTTTAATACTACGTCACGAATGACTAAATCTACGGTTTTCCCCATTTTCTGTTTACCGGGATAAAAGATAATTTTCAATTATCCATTTCATTTTCGGTTGAATATTCAATAAATTCTGATGTATTCGTGCGTCACAGCGTTACAATCACTCGTGCACATTGTCGACAGCGTCATATGATAAGTATATGACTCCGTCGAGTGGACGAACTCACACATATGTGATGAATGACGACGTTAAACACGAGTGCATAAGCACCCCGACTACACTCAAGGATGCCGTAAATTCCAGCATCGAAGACTGTGGATTCACAGAAATATTAAGAAAGGAGAAATATTTTGGAATAACGAAGAAGAAATGCCTACACTTCTTAGTGATAAACACGAGAACGAGTGGAGAAAGAGGAATAGACTCTCATGAATACGGTGAGGAAGATCTCAAGACCAATGGTAAAACAGGAGAATGAGCCAGGACGAAGAGGGAGTTACGTCTCTGGGTGGAGGGTACCTACACGACAGGTCGTGGGATCCGACTAAATGAGCCCTTATACGGCGCAAAAGTTTTCTCTCTTTCGCGTTCCACAGCGTTCGTCGTACTCCCCGGGATAGCGTTATTTTATCGGCTGCCAACTCTGTGTGTCGTTGTGTGTGAGTCCTTAAACACGGCCACCCCGTTGTGAGAATGTCGAGAACATCGTTGAAGATCCTTCTGTCAGAAACACCTTATAATCATGAAAAATATTGCGGAGTTGCCACACCGATAGAACGGATTATTAATTATTTTAAACTGATGGATTTTGATTATGGGTTCGGGTCTATTTGGTTCCACCAAACGTTCATTCATTAATACTTAACGAATGTTTATTCGATAAACCTTGCTTCACCTGACTTTTGCAATTCGTTAACTATTAATGAACATTCATCAGGTCATATTCAACTCTATTATTCGTTAATTGTTAGCGAATTTTAAATAATATAAATCACAATTTCTTAACCGCTTATGCATAGAAAATATTGCATGTGGGATATATAAACAAATATGAGCGTCAGTGGAATTGAACTTCAATTTCTTATCTCTAGTTCAATGACGCGATCAAGGAATGCATTCGACTAATTGATCCGCGAGACTAAACGCTGGTCATAAACACCGAATAGAATTTTTTCTAATTTAGATGAATGATATAAGACAGTAGTGGTCGTGATGGACTACAAATCAACAAAATAAAGTAACCGATGATAATTAATTCTAAACATCAAATGAAAGGAGTAGAGAGTGGGGAACTAATGAAATCGAGAATGATTTATTTTAAATAAATTCATGGGTATTTTACTCATCATAATTATTATGTTGACATTAACAAATTGATATGAACAGACGAGTGCCGGTTGAAACGGTTCTACATGCCACACAGAGTTGTTCCCCTACCGTGTTGGGCTCTTTAAACTTTAAAAACCCGCATCAAGTTGGTTTGCCGCAAAATTATTGACCCCTTGTCGTGTGCATGAGACGCAAAAGAAGAGAGAGAGAATGAGAGGTGGGCGACTGCTGCGGGGGCTGGTCTTGGGCCTTTGGAGAATCTCATGCGGGAGCGACTCAGTGGTTATATTGCGGTTACGACCACCGAAAAACGAAACTAAATACGCACCATGAATTGTTTCTGTCGCACCACACAATTCAATTGTTTGGCTATTGTTTTCGAGTACATACAGGAGGCTCCTGATCGTGAAAGTGTGGTAGCAATTCCAGGGAAAACGGTTGGAAGTTTGGAAAGAAAAAAATTTCATGGAGAAATGCGTCATTATTAGTACCAGAAAAATACGTTGCCTATCATTTTGCCGCAGGTATTTTGCGCTATTTACGCAAAAAAAAATGAAAAAGAAAATTATGTCTTCCAGATCTGTTAAGATCTTGAGAGAGTACCACCAAATTTTGAGAGAAGTAGAGGAAACACTTCTGGATCTGTTATTTGTTCATTTGAAGGAAGCACATTTTGAGTTGATGTTCAATTTTTATTCAACACCAAAATAATGGATTACTGTTGGGTAATGGAATGTCATGGATATATACGTCAGGCAATTAGTGATAAGTGTGAATCAATCATGATTTATATCAATCGGAACGGGAATTCCACGGAGTCTTTAATGTCACTGATGTTATTTGGACATCAGCTGCATTCTTCAATCCGTGTTCATCGATATTAGTTATTAACTCCTAAACTCCACAAATATTCGATAGAATGTAACTATTCTTTTTTATCCACCTGAAGTGCATTGAACAGTACTTTCATTATGCACCATCCAATTATCGTGTTGCCTCATGCGGAATGTAACTGGTTCCTTCAGAAGGCGCTCGTCTACTCTTCCATATCAGAATTTTATTTTACAAAACCCTTTTAAAATTTTCAACTGATAATTGCACTTCTAAGGTGATAACTCTAATCTTGAATTTGCATACGGCGATCGTTGTATCAACTGAAGGGCGTTGTAAACTTTTTACTCCCCCGTAGAAGTTGTCAATCGATATTTTCACTTTGATTGAAGCCTCACTTTGCGTCCACCAGGACAGATAAGTGTTTTCTGGTTAAATAATTTCTTTTATGCTCCAAGGCTTGAAAACCGTCGTTTAACCCAGCGAAGGGGCGTTAAAATTGCGATTTTCAAGCTGTAGATTGATTAGCATCGCTGGTGAGGAAATTTCGAGTTAAAAATCCGCTACGAACGGGTTACAAACTCTGTCACCAGGTAGAGCTTTGAAGCAGATTGGGATAAAAAGCAAGAGTACAAATTGAAACAGCAAAGAATCCACACGTGGGTTCATTCAACTTTCATGTGGATCCGTTCGGAGCCTTCACTCGATGATTCTTTCAGTCAATTTATTCTTTGAGATACAAATTATCCCGGTCCTATGAATCACAGCCGTCATGACAAAGTTCGATATTCACCCGCTCTTTACACGCGAAATGAAAATTCATTTTAATTTCAGAAGTTAATTGAGATGTTCACTGTCGACTTAAAAAGTATCGATTCCTAGATGTTGGCTGTACAGTATCAGTTAATATTATTTTCTTTATTCAGAAATCTATTGTAAACGATAAAAAAGTCATTAGAAACATGAAGTCGAATCTGTTCAGTCATTCCGATATTTTTTATTTTTTCTGTATTCACTTCCACCAAAATCAACTGCGTATTATTGATAATGCACAGTTTACGGACTTCCAAGTCATTAAAATCATAATGATAATGCACTGATGATTGACGTGACGCAAGAAATGATGTAGTTCAATGGATCAGGAATGGAGTCGATTACTCTTATCGTCAATCTTCCGGGCTTCGCGTCTCAACTCATAAAACTTCTTCCGGTTGACGCTTCCACTCTTCATCATGCCTACGTCTGTTTCCCATAATTCTCCTTCGTCTTCCTCGTTCATTTGATTTCTTTCAACATTTATTTTCTCATCACATTTAGCTTTCTCACTCTGATCCGTCAGCGCTCGTCTTCGTGGCGTTACTCCGTTATGTCTATCGCGGCTGTAAAGGTCTGTATACGAGTGTTTGACGGTGCGATTGGCTCGGGAATAGTGGCCAATCGGTGCGAGCCATTGGCCCGTCTCGTCAGGGACGGGACATATCTAGGCGCGATATAACTATGTGACGTGCTGAGAGAGCACCGTGGGAACTCCTCTGCACCGCAACAGGGGTGCTCATTCTTTTTGTTTTTTTTTCATTCTTTCGTAAATGCCGTGTACCTCATCGTGGTCAATGAACAGTGAGTCAAACGAACATTCGAACTAACTGAAATTTTAAATGACAAAAATGTTCGTTGATTACCAAGCATTTACACAGAGATGTGGGCAACGCTTTTTTAAATTATAAGTTTAATTAGAAACTTCTAATTAAAATACTGGGGTTATTACGGGGCGAAAATCGCAAAGTTGGACTTTTTGGCTTAAATGTGACTTTCCTTGAAATTCTAGAAATTTTCCCAGAATGTCAACCTTCGTATTCTTAAAATAAAAATTTGAAATGTGGAAATCGATTGCGTTTTCACCGATGTCATATCCGGTTTCAGTTCCGAAGCGCAGGGCCCGCCTTCTTAAGGTAGTTCCTTATATAAAGACATGTCAGTTCGAATAAATCAATCAAAAATGGCGGATATAATCGAAACATGTCGGCTGACATTGGAAGTGACACAGCAAACAGGCAGCCACGGTGCGACTGCCAATGGAACTAGTCTTACGATAAATTTTATGAATACCTGAACACCTCAGCGATATGTTTTATCAACTACACGTCTAAAGTGTCACCTCACCTTAGCGTTTATTTTTCACATACTTTTTTCAGAAAATCAAATTTAATGCAATTTTAATTCGTGAAAGTCCAAGCAGAAAATCATAAATGTGTTCAACAATGATTTGTGATTCTCGTAAAAATTCCAGATCAGTTTGAAGAATACAATCATTGACTTCGAGAATAAACACATATTATTCCCATGATGGTGTCTGGCACCAGTACTATTTCAGGGAATAAAATAAATAGCAATTGAACATCGAATAAATCTACTGCACTGATAGAAAGATTCATTAATCCCAAACTAAATTCGTTAACTATTAACGAGTGGTAGAGTTGAATCGGACCAAATGAATATTCATTAATGGCTAACGAATGGTGAAACTCAACTCAAACAAGGTCTATCAAATATACATTCGTTAACTATTAACAAATAAACATCTAGCGCAACCAAATGGACGATAAACCACAAGCAAAATCCATTCATTTAAAAGAAACTAATTCCTTCTGGTAGTTCTTTTTGATAAATTGATTGTTTAGCTGATTCCAAACATTTCAAAGAAATTTCCATCACGTTTTGGTATAACATTTATTTATAATTTTATACGTGAATAAATTCCAATGCAGTGTATCATGGGTCCTACGCAAGAGATTTCCCTCCAACGTTAACTCTCCCTCGCTCTCTCTCCCACACTCTGAACCGTACAGTGATCTGAGCTCCATTCAAGTTCTTGCCATGAATGAAACACACGGCGCAGACCGAGCCGTTCCGTTCGTATAGTACTTTTTCCCACGACCCATCGACGTTACAATGCCACGGCAGTGGGTTTGAGCAATTCAACCCAATCCAAGGATATGTATACACTGAGAAAAAAAATTTTTTTTTAGAAGTTCGTCTCTGCGTGGATCAAGAAACTCGTTCCTCCAAAGTAACAAGAAAAAAATCTTTGCTGTGAAACACAAAAAAAATTTCGTCAAGAGATTTTGTAATTCTCCGGAAGATGAACAAATGGTTCCTCATAAAAAACGGACTCAGCGAACAAAATTAATTTTTAGATAAAAATATTGGGAATTTGAGACAAAAACTGGGGAACGAGGTAATTGAAGTGGAGTTGGTTTGAGAGTTTTCTTTCTTCTCCTGGAAAAATCATTCGCTTTTCCCGAAAATTTGATGTTGGATTCTGATGAAATGTAAACGTTTCGTGATCTCTTGAGAGATCGAGAAACATTTTTCAAGATATTTCTGTCAGTGTATGAATATATGTATGTAAGAGAAATTTCCGGAGCGATTTCTCCTGAACAAATGAACAGATTTAATTCTCTTCCATCAATGAGTCCTCATATAACTTAAAACTCATTACATTACACGAATAATCAGCAGTAATTTGTTATTTATTCCCCTAAAACCTGTAAAACATGTCAAGAAACGACGAGTTCATTAAAATTTAACGATTTTATCCGAGGCAACGATGGGATATGAATTAATTTTATGTAACCCATACATTTTGCAAATTTTGTCATTAAAAAGTCGACTATCCCATTGATTTTCCGTTCCCATTATCTGCCAATCAATAAGACATTTGATTTATCAATTCAATTATTCCGTGAAAAATGATGAAAAACATTTCTCTCCATATTTTGTATCAAATATCAGCGAAAACGTACAGGTCCCACATTTCCCTTTCTCTCCTTCATTCAACAATTTCTCAGTCCGAAAAAAAATGTTATGTGACACCTAAAACATTCCCAGGACTTGTAAGTTCCATCATGAATGACCCACTGACCCAAAGATATATTTTTTCACATAACGCCAGTTGGTGATTCGCGTGTTATTGACTGGGTCAACGACCCCGAAAGGATTTTTTTAGAAAGTTTCTTAGCGCATATCAAAGCCATCACTCCCTTTTTTTCCCACCAAATCCCTCTCTCCTTTCCTCTCTCTTCGTCCCGATAGTAGGTGAAATTCCAGAGGTCTCTTCGTCACCAAGTTCGTGAGTTATTTCTCATAAGCTCCCGCACTGATAACGAGACGAAGAGGGAAAAGAAAAAAAAGGAAGACAACAATCCACGAGGCGAACGAACCTTTCGTCTCGGTATTAACGTTTTAGTCGATTGGCTCGCTTTTTTTTTCGACCGCACAAACGCTGAAGTGGGTCACTCACTCACATGTGCGCACCACTTCCTGTACCGATGACGTCATACCCGTCATGATACTCCCACGTCTCTTTTTCTGTCTCATTTGCTACCACACATGACAATGCACGTAACTTCACCTCTTTCCTCCTTCCATTTTCTTCACGCTATGTGTGTGTGTGTGTGTGTGTGCGTGTGTGTGTGTAATTTTTGCGGATGAATGTATTGGAACACGAGAACTTCATTTGGTGAAGAGCATTTGCGTCTCTTCGGACATTAAGGGAGGGAGATGGAAATGAAGAGTGAGAGAGAGAGAGACCCGGATGGGCTCTAGACTAGTGGAATAGCCATGGACAAGAGACGCCAGGGAGTCGCCAGCGTTAAATTCCGATCGATTGATATTGAGAGCTTTCATCTATAACTCATATGCCAATCCATGTACATACTTCTGATAAGAAATTGAGATGCCAATGGACATTGTATTGCAGTGGGGAAAAAAATTACTTCTGTCGACAAATTACGCGTTCGCCTGATAAGGTATATTTTGGATCGTTAAATTAATTTAGTTGGGGTTTTTTTGTTTATAACTGATATTCTGGTTACCGCCTGCACCCGTAAGTCTCAAAAAATATGAAGAGAAGGAGAAAGTTTAGTTTCATAAAAGTTCCAATAGAATCGAAAAGGAAAATGATAGAAAGGCAAATAAAAATTTGGCAGAATTCCCTACTTTTTTAAAAATCATGTTACGGAAAAATCATGGGAAATTATGTCGCTATGACAATCACTGAACCATTCAATCTAGGAGTGACTAGTTCCCCCAGTTTGACGTTCATTATTCCGCGCAATTTAAAATCCATTAAGGTTTTATCATTCTTTTTGTTTCAGACAAATTGAGAATGTTTTACTGTCTGCGAAGCCGAGTATTAACGTCAGGAATAATCAGCGCGTAAGTTCAAGAAAATTCATATTTCACTGACGTGTGAACAAAGGGCGTTCCCTATGAGTGCGGGGAAAACCCGGATAAAAAAAATGATGGGTCGTGGAAGGGGGAAAAACTTGAGGCAAGTTATTACTTCCGTGACTGGCATTCCAATGAAGCGCGCCAGTCTGGCGCTTCGGAGGTAGATAGCCCATTCGATGATTTTTTTTTTCATTTGTATCATCCACATGGAGAAAAAGTCGACACTGGATGTTGTACATAACGTACGATAAGAGAGGTTTTAAAGTAGATAATGGCTTTACGTCAGAGCGCCACCTGTGTAGAACGCACGCCTGACCTGTTGCGCAAACGACCGTAGCACGCGCTCTCATCAGTGTATTGAAAACCAAATATTCCTTCTCTCTCCTCTCCCCCCAATTTTGGCTGCATGTGATAATCATTGACAGAAAGGTTATCAGCTAGAGAAACACTGAATAATAATTAATTTCCTAATTTTGTTTCCTCTTTTGCACTCTTGAACGTTTTTTGAAAATTAAGCGATTGTTCCATTTGAATACCGCTCGTTGTATAATTTGAGTTTTTTTGTTTTATTGGAATTGAAGTCAATTTACGATCAAATTATATGTCGATACCAGTGAGAATATTCAAAATTTCAATTTTTTCAGTGGATTCAGAGTTCTGAGAAATTGTTGTTTAATATTTCTCTACATTTGATTATTTCCGTTATCCTAGACATCTGAAAATCTTTATTTCATTGAATATTGCCAAATTCACTTGAATTCCTGAGAACAGGTACTATTTTCGTCTACTGATTTTTTAATAAGAAATTTAAGATCTTGAAGTGTCGGTAACAGCGGAGATATTAACATTTTTACGATATTTTCAAACGACTCTATAACAGTTTCTTCCTGTCACTCCTTCTGGTTGAATATCGTTTCTGAGAATAGAATTGACCCAGGGTTCTACCTCTATTACACAGTCGAAGATACAAATGACAATAACATACTTCAACGACCGGTATTACCACTGACGATGGACAAAATAGCTCATGAAAGAATTATGAGGCAAAAAATATCCGCAACAACTACCAAATAAATTATGCAATAAATATGCAAATTTAGGACGGAAGACACTTTTGGATAACCCATCCTTCCCAGTACTTTCATCTCCTCTGCAAAGACAAGTCAATAGACGACATATCAACCTAAATGCAATAGATGAATTTCAATTCTCTCACGTGAACACTTTCTGATCAGACTTCGCATTTGGTGACTGAATGGAGGCGTCAGAATTCTTATCTCGTGACTGAGACTTTACGTCATTTATATGACCGTTACCGTATTTCTCTGCTGTTGGACAATTATTTTGCACTCCACGATGATTACTTGGATTGACTTTTCATTTTCCCGATGACTATATCGACTCGCATTTGTTATTACTGCTGCATGATATTCTTGAATGTTTACCGGGGCTCGTTCTCCCCTACGTCTCCCCAGCACTTTACGCTCACTAACGAGAAAATACTTATTCAAAATTTTTAATTGAATATTAAACACTAACTATTCATTAACAAACTGAGGAGGTAATTTATTCCACTGGTAGAGGATGAGGAATGGCCGACAGTGGACCGACCTAGGACCCACTGTTGGCCTACCCTCGGTGGACTGTCGGCAATGCCTCGTGTCGGGTCAACTATCCCATATCCACTTACTTTTCGGGGAGAAAAATATTTTCCCGCACAGATAGACAGATTTTCATCGTATTTCCTCAATTTGTCGCATCGATGAATCCCGATGAAATCATTCACGTGTGTAATTCCGTATCTGAATACATTGAAATTCTCATTACCCTCTTAATGAGTGCAAAAATGTGAAAAAAAAATTCTTGAGAGTTGATTCAATTAATTCAAAACGGCTTTTAGCGCTGATTATATCAAGCCGGAAATATCGACTCGGAAGAGCCCGCGAGCCATAGCAAAAAGGGGGAGGGGGAGGAGGGCTAATCCCGTTAGATTTTTCCGTCGTAGAGGCCTCTTGCGTATATATATATATATCTTCCCCCCTGTGCAGAATATATACGCACACACTATCCATTTATGTACATACCAGTGGAGTCTGGGCGTATAGTAGTCGATGCGCTGTAATGAATGGATTGAACGAGTTGCCTGACGTCACAGGATGGATTATATAAACGGGCCGGTGCGCGTGACATCGGACGTAGGAAGGAAGCGAGCTTCCTTTCGGTATACCTACAACCCATTCACCGTACCATCTACCTATAGCACTTGAATTCACAGCTGGAAATGTTACAGCCCACTGCATAACACACTCCATTCTCACATAAAAATAGAATAAGGGGTAATTGTAAGAATAATTATTATGTAATTGTAATTGGCTTGGATTAATTTTTCATATTCTATTCTTAATTTCTTGGATTCCTGTATTCGTTCGGCTGAGAATGATGGAAAT
The DNA here is from genome assembly GCF_034640455.1 of Diachasmimorpha longicaudata. Lineage (NCBI taxonomy): Eukaryota > Metazoa > Arthropoda > Insecta > Hymenoptera > Braconidae > Diachasmimorpha > Diachasmimorpha longicaudata. The sequence goes on along the minus strand of NC_087231.1, from coordinate 5,758,440 downwards.
CAAACGTCAAAACTTGTCGGAGATGTTGAAGACGGGATTTATTTAATGATTTTTGACGGTTATTTGTGGACATTTTTTGAGGAACAATTTATTGTTATGATCTAAATTTGATCCTCTGGGTGGTATAATCATTTATAATCAGTTCAGAAACTCGAATTTTCGTGAGGCGTCCGGTATTTGGGCAGTTCGCTCTATGAGAGGGAATTTCCAGGACCAGCATTGGAATGTTTCCGTGGCTGTCATTTTTTTTCTGAAGAACTCTCCGTGTAATCGTCTTATGTCTATTCCACAAAATAAAGAAAGAAATAACAGGTCTAGACGGGTTATTGGTTGACCACAAACCAAGGAATGAGGCTTTAGGTCTTTGAACGATTTAAAGTCACGTTGGGTACTCCATAGATCATTCCACTAGTCATTTTCTATTTTTCATTCGTTGGATTCTCCTTCAGTTTCTCGGAAAAATGGTAAATATATGAATAGGTAAAATGTGAAGATAAATACAACAACCAACACTGATACAAAGTTTAAGGGGCTTCACCGTTCGGTTTGCGTTGTAGTACAGTCTGGGAAGTGTCTGTGCCGGGTCGACGCCCGGCCCGAAATAGCGGCTAGCGCCGTACGACATCCTACCAACTTATGTCACCCCACAATACCACGACCAAATGCCGAAAAGCCCGGTACAAACGTCTCCTCGTATTTTGTCCGCTTCCTTTCACCGGTGTCCCCGCCGTCCGAATTCCGGCCCCGGTCACATCGACGGACCGAGCACAGTTTATGTATTTTTCGTCTGTTCGCAGACGAAACCCGCCCGGCAAATAAATTTAAAAAACAAAGACACAACTCCGAAGAGCGTGTCTTCCTTGTATCAAAGAGTACACCTCTTTGATCACTGCTGACGTGAATATCAAATTAGTGAATTATTGGGAACTATTCACTTCAGTCGTTCGCGAAAATCTGCATGAAACATTCGAGAGAAGGTGAAATGAAGACTAATTTGCGATTAATTTTATCAACTATGCAACGACTCCCAAAATGAAATATTCAATTTCGACGGCACCATTGAACGGTTTCCAAGATGTCTCTGACATGCGTGTACCTACTATGTGATGTATGTGACGGAAATTCAACCCAACGATTTTTCCTGAACGAATAACTCTATCCATAATTTTTTCTTCAATCGACACGTCTTCATCTGATTCAAAACCAAATAAATCCCGTAACCAATCGCCGCAGGAATTTATTTCCTCGCGTAAAACTACCAGACGTCTGATGACTGCTTTTTAAAAAATTCCAACGGTTTTACATTACGTCACGGCGAATACTGGGGCAATGCACCGGTTTGCATCCCCCGAAGTCCAAGCCTTTCAACGGCATAACATTTCAAATCCCTCCCCAAATGAATTTTCCATTGTCCAATATTTTAAGGGTAAATTGATAGAACACAAAGTACCACCATTCAAGTGGTCCACATCCTCGTGGATCACCGAATTTTTATGTACCCAATTCTACCCCATAAAGCCATGGTAACCAGTACTGATGATGGGAGAATTTCTATTATCCACTAGTTGTCGTTTCCCTCAAGGGCAGGTGTACTCCAAAAATCAAGGAAGCGGAGCAGTCGAAGGAGGGCAGCTGTGCTTCAATTCACAGTTTATATATACGGCAGAATGAAGAAGAGAAGGAGAGTGTGCAAAGCACCAGGCTGCTAAAGTAAACGATATAATGGAAAGGTAACAGAGGAGCCTTTCGTGAAGCAGATGTCCTGGCACACGAGACACGTGCCCACCTCGAAAGAGACAGTACTCTGTTTTTCTCCTTCTCCCATTTCTTTTTTTTTCTTCTTAACCCCCCTCGTCGCCCCTCCACTGTGCCCTCCCTGATTTCTACCCTCTGGAGTACACCGAAATCAGAGCACTATCCCGACGAAATTTTTGTCCCAGCCCTCTACTCGTGGATGTTTTTCATCCCCCCCTTCTCCCTCTTTCTGTCTTTCTCTTCTGCATCCCCCTTCCCCCGTCGCGTTCCCGTCTTCAATATTTTTTTCTTGTTCCTTCAACCCCTACCGAACGGTTGATATATACACAAGAGGCGACACATCAGCTGCCCTCGTTATAGAATCTTTTTTTTTATTTATATGGGTGATCATCTCGGTTAGATTTTTCGTGTTCTACAAGACCCGGGGCAATATGATTATGGTATGTCAAGAGATTCTGAGGATAATGGAGGTACCGACATTGTGACGTTTAATAGTTAGATTGATAGAACCGATCAGTTGTTATGAACGAATGGATTTTGGGGGTAGATTGATAGAATGATTTCTTTGTACCTAATGAGACTTCTTAATTATTAGCTCGGATCGTTAATAGTGAATGGATATGGATTTGATAAGTCTCGTAGGACTTGACATTCGTTGTTCGTTAACGACGAGGGGAGGTAACAGTTGAAAAGCCACGTTTGGTGTAATGACATCGTTCTATCAATGTGCTAGACATAAAGGTCTGATCTGAGCGGAGCTTTATTAGTATATCTTATCTTCTTATCATTTCCGATTTTAATTGTAATTGTGGATTTTCTCATTGATCGGTGAATGACCCGATGATGTCAGAGTGATGTTTCGGATTTGGGGAATTGGGATTTAGTAGGGGTGATGATTGATTACAGAGATAAGGAGACCACTTACGGATTTTCATGTTGTCTCAGGTAGTCTTTTCGACCGAGTGATGAGATTGAAAAATTCAAGATATTTGCAGATAGTCCCGGACTTCAACAGCATTGGATAATGAACAACCTGACGGGATACTGGAATTGACAGGTTATTATTCCCACGACAAGAATAATTCTTTAAAAATTACGTACCTGTTTCGTAATCTGCAGTCAAAATAATATTCGGTAAAGATTGCGGAACAGTTGCGCACTTTTACGGAACAGCGAACTTTCAGGAAAATGTCCAGAACGTTCCAGAAAATGTAGGGAACGTTCAGTGAAAAAATGCGTAACTGTTCTGTAATTTTTACGGAATAGGGTTTTGACTGGCAGATTAGGGAACGGGCGCGTAATTTTTGAAGAATGTTTTTTTTCGTGCGGTTTTACACTGATCGAAGGAGGATTAATGAAAATAGTAATTTCCTACGAGTGAGCACCCCTGTTGCGCCGTGCGACTTTTTGAGTTGCCCTGGTCCCACGCCGACTGTTGGATTGCACGTACGCGTATATATAAAACGTATAGGACGTTGGGTATACACGTTTTCTTCCTTGGAACAACGGGCACGGTCCCAACGCAAAATATCCTCACGTAAAAAGTAGCCTCTGACGTGCCTCGAACATTGTGTAGCTTTCGGTGAATTAGATAAAGAGAATGAAATGCTTTTTTTTTATTACTTATCAGTTTTATTGTTAACTTTTATCTACGTCTCCATGTAAATCTCCTACTCTCATATTGAAAAAAAATTTAATCATTTCAAAGTTGATTCAAAGTCTTCGAAGAAGACTCTCCCGCCCGTTTGAACTTTGCCGCGTTTTTCTACTGTAATCAATCAACAAATTGACAATGGAAACCGGGGGAATGCCAGCCTGGTTATGATCCGGACGGTGAGTGCGACTGAGTGAATCATATTAATTATTGATATCGTTTTTAGAACTTTGAAATTATGGGAATAGTTTCTTTGGAAGGTATTTATGGATAACTTAATACCGTATGTGTTATCGGATGAAGTTATCGGTAAATCAATCACGGAAGGCAAATATGAGGTGCGTTGTACCTTCAATACGATACCTACCACCCATCGGTATGCATGCCACCACTGATGTGCCAATTCTCATTTGTGAAAAGACCACGTGCAACCAGAAACCAGCGTGTGTAGTTGTGTACCCAGTCGTGAATATATATGGACGCTCGTGAGGGGCCTTTTCGCACGTCCAGAGTGCGGAAAACGGAGCTTCAGAAATGGTGAAATAGTAGAGGTAAAGTAGAGGACTCACAACCACGTGGGGAGCTGCGATTTATTTTAAAGAGCGAAATGCGATTGCTGAATGCAAACGGGAAATCAGTAAAAGTCTAGGGAAAAATAATAATATTAAATGTGAGAATGTCAATGAATCTTAAATGTGATTTTGTTCGGATCATCCCTGAAAATGTCCAGAAATTTATCAAAAAATTCCGGGAAATTTCAATTTAACTGCATTCGATTTTTTTACAACCGAAACATTGCGATTTTGAATTTTTATCGAACATTTCTCTTCGCGGAGCTGCTGCAATGGGAGTGGAGCATTTATTAACTATTACCGATTATTCATTTGGTCATAGTCAACTTTAATGCTCATTAATAATTGATGAATTTCGTGGAATAACTGAATTATTCAATTGGTGTAGTTTCGACGAATTATAAATACGTCATTTTCTCCTGGCGCGTACTTTTATGAGGTTATTAATGTAATTATAAAAATCATAAGCGCGATAGACTTCCGAGATTTCGATAGTCTCCACTTCTATCCTTTTTACAACAGGACCGCATCGAGAGATCGACCCGCACGGTCCCAAACGTCGCACTTTGCTGCGAGCTCGTCCTGGCTGCACCGCGAATATCACCGCAACCTTTAATCTGGCAATTTTCTTCAGAATGTTTACTGGCATTATACTGGTCCGACTATCTATAAGTAAGGGTACACACTTGAAGGCTGATTATTTTTCTCGCTTCTTTTTCCAATATCCTCGGCAGCTATCGATCCCGGGCGCCCGACTTGATCTCAAGCCGATTGCAATTTCAAATCGTAGACATCCCGGGGCTCCCTCTTTACTCTCAACTCTTCTTTTCTCATTTGGAATACCTCCACAACCTGCATTGGAATTCAGCTACCCGCACTCCTTCCAGAATCACTTAGACTACAGTGTCTCCTTTTTGGAAGTGAATCGAAATTGGAAAGAAAAACACTCACAGCAATTTTATTTGATGTTTTTTTTTATTAAATTCATCTTCTCAACAAATGTTGCATAACGTCACCATGAAATTGCTGAAACAACTGTTCATCTCTCATCTACTATTTTAATTTGATTTTAATTGTCAGTTCCTGCAATTGAAATGGATTTTTTATTGCGAAATTATACGCAGTTTGTTGTCAGCAATGTACGCCAATGGTGTACCTTGCAGTATGATTGGTCGTAGATGCCCTCATAGAACGATTCATTCATTCCAAAGAAAATTAAATATTAACAGATCAACATTTGGCGCCACCAAATAGACCCGAATTTACGACCGAAATCCATTAGTTTACGATAACACACCATCCATTCCATAAGTGTGAATTCAAGTACAGCATGAAGACAATAAACATTGAAAACACAAGCAAAAAACGTCACTAAATGCGGATAGAAAAAGAATGATAGGACTCTCCACAAAAATGGAAATTTAGTCAACTGAAAAACATCAATTCCCCGTTTCCCGTACGTCTAAAAAAAATTCTCACAAAGAAAAAAATTGACACAAGAAACTGTATACCCCAGAATGCGTATATACCCTTTTTCTTCCCATTGATTTATTATGAAACGATTCCCGGGGAATTTAAGCCGTCAGATTGACAATGACATAGTGCGCGTATCGTATTACGGTATTTTCCATTATTCATCGAGATTATCGATAAATTATCATATTATAATGGGCGCCACTGATAGTTTTACCTTGGGGTAAACAATATGGCGCGATGCTGAAACAGAAGCCCTCCCCTAACCCCCTTCGAAATCATGATGTGGGTTACATTACTCTTCTTTTCGAATACGTGATGAAACATTTCAGTGACACGTGGACTGTCGTGAAGTAACGAGAGAGACAACAGATGTGTTCAACAGATACTGGTGTTTTATTCTCACCTGAACACCAATGATTTCCGGTGTGATTCATTGCACGTCATAAAATCCACCCTTCGACAATAAAAACAATTCAAGAGGAAGATACCGCAGTGCAGGTGAACATAATAGGTATCACAGGATTTGAATAATTGATTGTAATTAGGACAATGACAGAAGCATAGTATATATATTCCAACGAGTCGTTGAAGAATGCACTAAATCCCCGGATGAGATTCACGATGATTGCACATTATCTCTGCCAGGTGCAATGAACTACTCACATCTTGGAAAATTATTCTTTAAATAGTCGAGAGATATTTGCAGTGTAAATAGGCAAGGGCTCGGGGTACTCAGTATGCGATGAATATCACACGCAAAAGTGAATCATTGGACCGGAAATTAAATTATAAAATTAGTAATATTATTCCTAAATATATTTCGCAAATAGATATAACACCAATTTCGTGATTTGGTCATATTTTTGCGGAAGAAGAAACGTGTTACGGGAGCATTTGACACTTACTGTGCCCCATTACTGTCCTCGCGAAATAGTACTCTTTAACCCCTTATTCGTTGGCATTCGCTTTCCGGGAACAATTCACAAACATTTTTTTAATCATTCATCGTTTCCGGATGGAAAAGCCCACATTCATTTTCCTTATGACGAATATCAACTGATGAACCTGAATTCATTTGAATGACATAAAATCCTTCAATATTACCGTTGAAAGTACGAAATGACTTGGTTAAACTCAGGCATGAAATTATCAAAGCATTTTAATTGAAATGGAGACATTTTTATTTCTGTATCTCAGTTCTCTCACGGACCCACAGTCGCATTCCATTCGCCGTATCCCAACGAGTGAAACACAGTGTCTTCAGACCGCTGTTTAAATTAACTCCAGTGAGTCACGATATCCCCACAGTTAACTCAATTTTATAATTTCATATTCCGTCACAATTTACAATAAAAAAAAATCAGAGGAAGGGACTGAAGAAAAAATTGCGAGAAAATTCAACGATATGCGGGTGTTTGATTACTTCGCGGTGTCTATTCTCCTCTTTATCTCCCCCCCCCCCTCTCTCACTCTCTTCCCGGAAAGCAAATCCGCGTAGCAACACTCAGTCAGTCCCAACTATACAGTACCGGCATTAGCACAAGACTCTAAGAAGGTGCCATACTACAGAAGGGGTGAGAGCGGGGGGATAGAAGTAGTTTTAGCATTGGGTTCATAAGCCTCTCATCCTACCACATCTCACATGGGTCCAGTTGGTACACGAGTGTCGTAATATCAAACCCATACACACAGTCCTAGTATAAACGCCTGTAAAGCGCTGTGAACAGTTGAGAAAAAAAGCGCAGGGAAAGAGGAAAGGCCCGAGAAAAGAGGTAAAAAATGATTTTAAAAAAGGCAAAATAAGGAGATATGGTGGTGATTCGATGTTTGGTCTTGGGGATGCCGATGAAGGTGAGGAGAGAAAGAAACGATACGGCAATGGGGGTATCCTGGTGCTATGAGAAAGACAACGGAAGAAGGAAAAGAGAGTGGCGGCCACTACCTCCCCGCCCTCTCCTACCTCTCATCGCCCCCCCTGTAAGGGGGCAGGGGGAGTGAGGGACTCGTACCTGCATTCCGTTCCCACTGACCGCTTAGGTCCTTGTATAGGTGGCCATCCTCTGCCTCCTCGAAAGCCTTCCCCTGGCTTCGCTCACTTGTGCTCATGTACTTAGTCGTTGCTGTGCGACCAAACCAACCGAGTAAAAGAGGAGCTAAGAGAGCATCTTCTTCCCCCGCTGTCTGGCAATGTGCTACAGACGCGAATGGACCAACAGAAGAAACAAGGTACGGTGTATATATATATACCGACCCCCCTCCCCCCTCTCCCTCGCCCTCACCCCGGCTGCTGTCGCAGAAAACTCGTTTAGTCGCTCGACCTCAGCAACTGTGTTTCTTATTTTTTTTTTAATTTTTTTTTTTAATTTTTTTTCCTCATTTCTCTACTCCTTTATCTCACATTGGCCCGCTTTCGCCTCCCTCACCTTCCGATGATAGCACTTCCCACTTTGTTTCTGGTTGCGCTCCTTTCACTATTACGTTTTTATCCTGTTCAGTCGTTTTACTCCGGTCAATGTGAAACCGGAAATATTGAAGAACATGAAAATTCGGTGGTGATGAGTAGGACGCGATGTTGGGGTATGATATTGTATGTGAAATATCATGTCGATGTGACAATGAAGGAAACATCGCATGCAATGACAAAATGGACTGGCGCATTTCAACTGCAACCACTTGAGCATTTTTATTTGCCATATTCTCTTTATTTCTTCCTTTCTGCGGTGTAAAAATAGCCCAACAACGATGAGAAGGGAAGCGGGTGGATACTTAAATACGGACGAATATAACTCCGACGAGTTATTCCGGAGCTGCGATCCTCTTAATTAGAACAATTAACCGAGTCCGAGAATAAAGTGGTATGACGCATCCTTGGCTGGCCCAAGCGTGCGAGTTGTTTTATTGTTACGTTGGGCCGATCTTCCTCCCCCTTCATCCCCCCGATTCGCTTATTGCATTCAGTGATCCCCGTAGTTGCAATATTTTTTTTCATCGTCATGTTTTATTGTTTTATCTGATTACACCGACTGATGAAGCCGGGATAATGTTTTCATTGTATTTTATTGGGTTTAAGAAAACATCTGAACTTATGATCGTCTGAGTTTTATGTAATTTCCACATGGATAACGTACGAGTGAAATTGCTATTTATTTTTGTTGTAATATAATGGCTGAATACTGTTAACGTAATTGTGTGCGCATATCCTTATATGAACTATCAAATTTTTATCGTAAATTGCACAATATTTTATCGCCTTTGGTTTCATGTACTATCGAGTTTGGTGTCCCAGAATAGATTATGTATTTTTGTTTTTTGAATACGCATATGGAATGCGTAAAGTACATGCGCAAAGGCAATAGCACCAACACAGATGAGATTCCCTGGAGGGGTCTGTCACGCGTACAAATAGTTGACCTCGCCTCATCGCCCCTATCAATGGCTTGGCAATGATTCTGAATGGTTCATATCGTCACTCCCTTCTCTCCTCCTCTCCCTCTGCCTACTCACCTCCCCTCTCTTCATCGGGGCCATCACCATCGACGAAGAAACTCTCTCGTCATTTGTTTCTCATCCAAATTGCGTTTTTTTTTTCACTCGGTAACAAGGGTCATGGAGCCGGATGCACATCCACTGAAAAATACACTTCTTCTCAATCATTGTTCTTGACATTTTTATTTTATTCGTGGATCATTAGTTGTGACGTTCTAGTTTTAGTTATGGGGGTGGCATTGATTGTTGATAATAACGCGGTCTGATTACTGGAGTAAAAAAATCTTAATTATATTGTCAGGCCCAAGTTGGAAATGTTGTTAGAATTTTTTAGATCATTAAACAATAGTTCAATTTGAATTTACAGTGCTGTGAGTTTGAATTCAATTTAAAATCACATCGTTCCTGGAATAGCTTTTTCAAGTTGAACATTCAGGATAATTAAGTTTGTAAAGTTGAATTAGCATTTCGTTGGGGAAATTGAATTGTAGAGTAGATGGAAACAGTCAGTGGAGTTGTCGCTTTAATGATCAGACTGTTTGGTAGTTGTTAGTGTTTTTACGTAAACCAGAATTTAACTGATGTATCAGTAGCGAACTCCGAGAAAATGTCCTTCGAATGATTGTTAAAAATTGAATGTATTTGTATTTAAAATTGAGAGGAAGAAATTTTGACAGTGACAATCAATACAATTTGGACCCGCAGGACCAGTCTCCTAATTTTTGCGTGTCAATTACCAATTTTTAAAACATCAGCGAAACTCTGCAGGGCTTCTAACTCAAAATTTAATAGGAATACGGACTCGATTGCCTGATGATTTTGACGGTGAACATCAGACATTGATTTACATTAGACTCTGGAATCTATCCCGTCAGTTGCTACCAATGGGATCCAATTTATGCGAGTTCTATTTTAACCTCGATCCACAATTCCCCGACAGACTGTCGCACTCGTTTCCTCTTCGATTTAGCATTATCTTCTGCGAATTCCCCGTATTCTTTCACAACAACTCCTTATCGATTTTCCTTCCTTATTTGTTTGTTCAATACTGCTTTTTTTCACTTCCCTAATTTGTTCATTCCACACGCCCAATCATTAGGTAAGAGGCCAACGCAATGCTCATAATTGTCTCCGCTGCTATTGTGAAACATTGAAGTGTTTAGATCAGCCAATTGCTGTACTTGTGACATAACGTCTTGGCGGGCCTTCTTAGGAGATCGGATTTTGCAAAGCTGTCGTGTTACCGACGGAGCAAGCAAATGTGTCGGTAAGTCAGTTGACAGCGGATAAAGCCCCATCTGCCTGTAACTTACCTATGGTCGGTAACGAGAAAGTCAACATCTACCTGACCAGTCTCAGTCGATCAAAAAATATCTGCAAGTTATTTATTTCATTTATCAATATTTCTTCTCGATTCCTTTAATAAATAGTAATCGTCGAAGAGGTCGTAAGAAATTTTTTGTTGATAGTAACCAATTTAATATTTTTTTCATTTTCCGTTTAAAAAAATTGTCATTAATTTTAACGATTCTCCATCATAGCTCATTAATTTGATAACACAACGATTCCAGGAACTGTCCGTTAAAGTCATATCAAAATTGTAATAAATCACGATAAATAGGAAATTAAAGTCAATATGAAGAGTAATTTCGAGATGACGCCAAAGGAATAAAGAGTGCCTATAATTTTATCCCATTTGGATATGAGAATATCGAAGTTGTAAAGAAATCCGGGAATCAGTTGTCGAGATTTTTATGGCATGAAATTCTGCTTCCAGTGGATCATCATGGGGTCACTCCATATCTCTATCGACGGGTCCCCATATAAACCGCAGCCTTCCATCTATCTCGGATACTGATAACGCACGTGCAAAGTAATATTGCCAGCGCTCTTTCGCAAATCGTCGTTTCGATCGTTAACAGTAAATCGACGGCCTCGACGGAGATTGAAAATGTTCGAAAAAATTTTTTTAGTAATCTATCATTCTAAAGTTACTGGTATACTGGAACTTTCTCTATTTATCATTGCATTTGCTACCACCCAAGTGGACGGTAAAGCACTCGAATGACTTCGGAATGTAACAGATCATCGTTGATGCGAGACTGCAACGAGTCATTGGGGTATTTCCAGTCGCTGCAGTTTTATTAGATTTTCTCCGGATGTGAATTTCCGGGTCCTGAGGAAAATTCAAATTATCTCGTATGAAGAATTCTTCCATTTTTTTATATTTTATACAGGAAATTTAGAAGTATTTTTCCACCAGTTCATGAATTTAAAAAAATGTTTCGTGCATGAGTTGTAATAGTTTGGTAAGACATGAAAATCATCTGATGTGGTTCTTATAAATATTTCTTGTATGTTTCAGACAATGTCAGTGGCTCCAGAGGTACCAGTGATGTTCACCCAGAGACCAAGATCTCACTACAACAAATAGACGAAACTGGTTTTCACAATGATTTGACAGATGTATTTGATTCTGAGATCATTGTGAAAGCTGATTTTGTTCGCCACTCAACGGTACTTGATGCTTGTTTATATAAAAATCTTCCCATCAATCTGTCCCTATTTCCGTAAAGAAAAATGACAATCACGGGTGCAGATCAATTCAATTACGGAAATGGAACGCTGCAAGCAAATACGATTCAACTAATGGATCAATATTAATCATGGGATTAATCATCGGATAGCGATCCGAGAGATTCTCGATGTTTTTATTCTCCTTTTCTGATTCTCCAACGTCCAAGTTTCTTGTTCAACCACAGGCGGGTGTAATTGTTGACAGATAAATAAATAGGCCAGACAAAGAGACCTCTGTGTCGGGATCCTCGACGTAGCACGCGCTGCAAAATCCAGTCGTGCGCCGCCAAGGGCAAAACTCAAGTTTTCAGTAAAAAAAATTCTTCGGGATTTATTCACACGACGAAAAATGTTGTAGGATTTTTTAAGATGTGTAACCTGCATTCAAGATTCATTAGAGATAATTATAATTGTTGGAACCGGAATTAATTATGAGGTTTGTAAAATATAGGATCCTCATTACTAGTACTCTGAGGGTGAACCGTTGGGGGTGAAAAAAATGGGCGGAGAAGGGTCCAAAAAGGTGATTGAGAAAGGCCACGAGAAGCAGGTCAGTTTGGAAAGGGGAACGCTGTCGAGTGCTAATGACTCTAGTCCGAAATTCAAGGAATGAGTGTCCTGAATTAGATTTGACGTCTTAGCATAATTACCGGGAGGCCAATTAAGTGATTAGGAAAAACGTTTCAATGGAAATTGTGACAGGGCTCAGAATGCCCATTCCGTAGTCATAAATTGCACCAATATATTTGTCATGATTTTTGGATTATAATGTATGGAACTGACGATTGGGGAATTTATGATCGAATTTTAGAGGGGTTTTCCCGTACAGAATTGTGAGGAATGATTATTTTCCCTATTTGCAATGAAAGACAGAATAATAAAAACTAATCTGAACGGAGGGTAGCATTCCATAAAAATTATTAGGTTTTAAATTTCGTTTATTGACAGCAGATAATGTTTCTACTCCAGGGGGTCAGAAATTGTCGTATCCCACTCTGCAATTCACGAATTCATATATTAAATAAAATTCTGAAAAATTATGATTGATCCCAAATGAATGTTGGTGGTGGAGGGAGAACGTGTCGTCTGGCAATGAAAATTAATCAAAATAAATAATTGAATGGAGTAGCCATCCAGAACAGGAGTATCACATTCATCGTTCTACCTTCCGAATGATTCGGAGTGACTCCTGCTCTCCCGTTACAATTCGTCATTTTGACTGGCTCAGTTATCAACCCCCGAGACCTATATTAACTTCTTCCGCATGTCGTAGACATACTCCTCTAATATTCGAGGTACAAACTTGAAGAAAAATGACTTTTGTTGCGAAGGATAAAAAACTTCTTTCCTAGCTGACGAAAAGTCATGGGCTCCGGATACTGGGTCGTGCTTACCGAGGGTTGTCGATACCGCACAATACTGTCACTTGACGTTTTCTCCCTACGCGCATGTTCTCTTGGTACCAAGAACCGATTTTCAGTGTTCAATCCTGAATTCCGTCACGTTCGCCACTATTGTCCCATCGGTTACAGCAGAAATGTTTAAAATACCTTTTTACTAATTACGATTAAATATGTCAATCGATTCTGGGGATTTTTTTTCTCACTCCATCACGACTACGAACGGAACGAAATATATCAGCGTTAAAATTTACAGTGTGCACTAACGGGTGCTCGCCAATTAGACATCTAGAGCGAGCACGAGCGAATATTTTTTGCCGGAATTTCCGGTGGTGATTTATCAAACGAAGAAGATCGTATCACATCGTTCGCACAAGAAACGCTGAGGACTGAAAAAGTAAGTGATGAAAAACGATCATGAATGTCCATCTCACCTCTCGTAAAAATCTTAGCTCTCTGTTTACACGCTGCTCTATCCGTTAATTGCAGAGAAAAATTAATGAAGTACCATTTTTAAATTAAATTGCTGTATTTAGTTTTAGAGAATATAGAACTCAACGCAATTCACGACTGATGTCCATTGCGAAATGGAGGTTTCATTGCGAGAAGGCGTTGTCATATCTACACTTTTTTTCAAAATTTATGTCCAAGAGGCAGATGTATTACGATCGCTTTATAAGATACCTCCCCTTGAAGGCCTAACTCCACTCGGAGCAATTTGTATGACTAAATCCTATGATATTCTTTGAACGAAAATCTTTTCTCTCTTTGCAAAAATATCGAGAATGATGAAATCCAATTGTAAATTTCCAATTGACTTACGCTCATCATTAGCACGTGAATTCGTTTAAATTTTCTCATTTTCGCTCTCTTCCTCCCGCTCTTTATCATGTCTAATATCTCGCCGACTACAAAGAAAGCGGCGTATCAGTTCCCCCGCTATCAAGTGTCAAACGAACCGAACATAAGAAAAACCAAAAGGCTAGCCCTGGGTTGACTCAAGCCAGTCCGAGGAATAACGAAATGAGAGAAGTTAAAAAAAAGGAGTGACTCTCTAGATGGTATCCATGACTCGACGTTGTGCTTCTGAATCCATTGCGGATCCGAGACACTCAAGATCTCTAGTCTAACGTCAAAGGATGACAGCTCGGAGAATCCTCACTACCTCTGATCCTTTCAGCATCTCGACGAAGGGATTGTGGTCAATATATGTGTGTACTCTGTCATGAATATTGGACGGAGAGTTAATTGTTTCTCAGGCTTGTGTAAAAAAGGAAAGCACCAACGTTTTTCGCACGTCGCGAGTTCATTTGTGGCTTTGTTAATTTCAGGATGAAAATAATGAACTCGTCACTTTGTACTTGACGATTTACATCGCAAAAGGGGGTCGAAGGCAGAGGCATTTGGCGATAAACGTTTGAATAATTGTTATCGAAATCATTTTATTCCCTTTTGCGATCGGAGGCAAGTGAGTGAATTAATTTTACAATCAACTTTAATTAATAAAATCGTTACTGACTAGGCTGTATTTATTAATGATGGGCGGAGCATTGGAAAATTTGACGCTTTATCCTCCCTCCTCTTATGTTCAGGTTGGATGGCCATCATTTGTCCTCAGACCATTTCCAATTTTTTTTCACAAGTTTTAATGTGATGCAAGAGTTTATTGTTCTTTGATGAATAAATTTAATTACGAAAAATCAGCTAATTTCTGGGTATTTTTTCTGTGTTACAACCTGAATCTGATATTCACGATTATTCCCCAACCATTTCCTCAGAATTCCACAGAGTCCTCGCCATCAGTCACGTTTCGTCCTCGTTCGTGTCTTATTTTCATCCTCATCTAGAAACTAATATATTACCACCCAGATTTATAGTTAAAACCCACACAGGCCTACCGTGCAGTTTATTTTGACATGCGAATAAATGTAATTTATGAGGGAAATAAGAGCATGGGTGTGGACTCGTCACGCTTCATTTAACCTCCTTTCTTTCCTTGTTTCTTGATCTATTAGACGAAACAAATGTCAAGTCCTCAAAAGCTCGAGATCCCGAGAAAAAAAATTGTGAAGAAGGTTCGTCTTGCGTACTAGAATCTTTTCCCTCATCATGATTTTTTTTCTGTGAAATAGTTTTCCTTTCTTCATTGATGTGCTGTTTACTTAAGGTTTTCGAGGGCACTGAGAATTCAAAAATTTCACAAAGGCACCTATGGACAAGTGAAATTTCTCCGCTCAACACCGGGGGATGATCATAAAAATCTGAGAAAGCCTCAACATTTTAAGAGCCTCTTCTCGAAAATGTCTCGTAAATTTGTCAGAGCTAGCACGTGGTATGAACACTTGTATCGTTCTCTTGGGCTTGAAACCAAGAATTATTACGTAAACGTTTTTTCATTGACTATTGAAAATTTAATGCTCAACTCATTTTGCCGGTCTTTCACGATGAATCATAATGAATTCAGGGATATTTTGACCTCCTAATAATAGACAAGGGTATCTGTATAGAGAGCTAAGGGTACTTAAAACCCGGCTGTTATTAAAACATCGATTTAATTTTTGAAAACAGTGAAAAACTGAAATTCATTGGTGAAGTGGGAAAATTTATTTTGAAGTGATTGAAAAAAAAATCTATCCAACATTTTATTTACATACAAAAATGTGAAATAATTATTAGGCATTGTACATATAAAAGGAATATTTAACTAATAGTGAAAGGGAAGTGAAAAATGTGAGTACAATTTTAATAATGCAGATAATCTCAGTCATGAGACAAATCAATTCAATAAAATTTAATTTGCTGGATGTAAAAAAATTTGCTTTGAATTTTCTCCGGTATTCAATAGAATGTCTTTCCATGTGTGAATGAACCGCGAATGTAAATGAAAGAGGGAGGATGTGCGCACCATCGCACATGCGATTCGCTCAAGTTGCGGTAGCGCACTACTCACTGAATTTTCTCATTTATTTCTTCTCTTTCTTTTCCCTCCTTCATAAGTTTTTCTCTTACCTCCTCTTCTCAGTTGTACGTCCAGCAGGCCGGACGAATGGGCTGAGTTTTATCGAGTGAAGAATCACCCGAGAGCTGACCGGGCGCACATGTGCGCACATTGCAAAAACTGATGAGAGCATGAAAGTGGGACTGAGAGAGAGGGAGAGAGGGTGAGGGTGAGCAGGAGAGGAAGACGACCAATAGGTTTATTAAGCATTGAAAGCCATTTCTCGAGTTATGAGAGAGAGAGCGAGCCTGACCTTTTATCGTCCAACAGGAGGATTTCATTTTTGCCTGTGAGGGACGTAGTTGGAAGGGGCCTTACCCACACTTACTTGCATCATCGTCGCGGTTATGCCCGATCCGGTGCGGGTGGCCTCAGACTCTTGAGTATGTGCATCGTTTATTTAGCCGACTTTATGACCGCAGTATTTTCCTATTTCCCCCCGATCATCGCTTAGAAGCCGCGAGGGCTCGAACTTTATCGAAGAACCTCGACAGTTATGAAGGAGTCGAGTCGCCAAAAAAAACTTGACTATCCGTCGAAGCCGGAAATTTCGAGGGAAATTCAACCGACGAGTTTGAAATTTCCAATTCATTGATTTTCATGCAACAGGAAATAGTTTGAAATCAATGAACTAATGAACTGATAATAACTGCAATTAGTTTATCAACTGATTTATGACACTGGTCATATCAATTGTTTATTTCTCGACGCCTCGAAAACCCAAGAAACGCACGTGTAATCGGCAACTTCGAGTTTCCTTCCGCTGGTTCAAAGTTTACACTTCCCCACGTATCTTATCCGGTGCGTCTATTATTACGATTCAACGCGACTCTATTGTGCCGCCCTGAGATTGATCCACACGAGGTTATTCCAGAGTGAGAGTAACAGAGACTGCACCGAAACAAAAAAAATATTTTTCATAATTTTCATGAATGATTAACTGCTCAAAGAAGTTGACACTGATCCGCTCATCGATCTACATGTCTGAAGCAACAATCAAATGTTGAAGATCTTCGAAAATTTTTCCAAGACCTTCTTAAGATACTAGAAGAGCTTCCTCAAGTATTTTTTGTTTTTTTATTCCGTGATGAGCCAATAATTACAATGCAACAGATGAAAAATAATTAATCATCGGGCAATCATTCTGCGTGACTCGATTGTTTTTATCCTTCAAACGCGTTCGATAAATGTCAAAAGTGTTATAACGTAATGACAGACAATAGGGAGTTAATAAATCGAAAAGAGAGGTCGAATAGTCAGCGTAATCGTTTTTGCAATTAGTCTCAGTCGGTAGTGGCATGCAGATCATGGGAGTGAGAGGAGAGTTTATTGTCTTCCAACGTTATCAGTAAATTTTTCTCCGTTAATATCATCTTGGAAAATATGAGAGCTCACTACCGTGGAATTTCTCATGATAGCTCCCTCAAAGATGATTTCGACCAATAAAAATGCTACATTCGGGGTCACCCGATACTGAAGGTATCACACACACAAAAATTCCTATCACTACCGTAAATTTTATAATAATTTTTGTAATTAATTATATGTGGCTCCGTAAAATTGACTAAACAGCCCGATAAAATTTGAAGGTTATCGCATTTTTTATGTGAGGTTAAATAAAAATTGATGGAAATCTTTTAAAAATTCATATCTAGGTCCGTTTATTTTATTGGGCCTCGAATTGCGAAATATATTTCTTGCTATTTCAAAGACAGGGACATTCGAATTTCCGAGGGAATTGTATGTGGTCGACGATGGGGCCACGCGCACACTCCGTCACTTAACTCTCGTGTTACAGACTTCACTCTTGAAATGGGTCCAGTCGAGGTATGATATACAGCAGGCAGAGTTCTTACGCCTCGTTGAAATCATTCACCTATTCATGCTGGACTTTCTCATTTTTACGACCAACAAAAAAAAAAAGAAGAAAATAAAGCGTGAATTTTGACCCCTGTCTACGTGTCGTATTACGGCAACAATCATGCCTCCCATTGATTCAACAATTTCGAATTTCTTCGGTGACGTGGGTCGTTTTTTTTTCTTCTTAAGCAATAAAAGTGTCCGTAAAATCCACCCACTTCAGAAATTTATTCCTCGTTGAATTTCACGGAATGATCGATGATTGAAAGAATATTTTAATCATTAAATCATGCAGAGATATGTCAACCGTCACCGAAAAGATGGCGGTCGACCTGCGCACATACGGTTACTATCGCAAAATTGCAAAATTACAATATTTTTAATAATGAACGATCAAAGGAAATTGACCTTTGAAGATTCAGCGAGATTAATCAATTCTTCAGTGATTATGTATCTTCATCGTCAATCAATTTTTTTCCTCGTAATTTTTATTTTTATAATTTCACTGAACATTTAAAAATTCCAAACTCTGAGATTTGAGTGAAAAAAAAAGTGGAAGATCAGCTCGTGCCTCTGGTCAATCTTCCATACAAAGGGATGGAAATCGAAATGACGAATGAATACGGCTGAGCAATAATACCTGAGTAAATCGCCGATTACTGATATCTCTCGTGTAATTACCATGGTAACGCGACGATAAAGTCTCGCTACTCATGTTTGACTTATTCTATTGACACATGAAAGACCTAGGGCTGATATAGTAGGTAGGTATTTTATAATCATGTATGGGTATGCAGACACGGCCCGTTTCACACGTGTTGACCCCCTTTTGTCGACACGTATACATTTACGCAATGTAAGGACGAATGATTAGATTAAAAGGATGTTATCGGACGCTGAAAATTCCATGAAAATGTCGCCGAAATGATTGTACACATTTTTAGTGATATATTTTTTTCAGTCAACATAATCGGGTTATGAACTACACGTAAAGATGTAGTGATAGGGGAATAGAAATGAACAGATGTGAATTTTTATGATCCTTTATTCTTCAAAAATAGAGTGATACACTATTCATCCGGGGGATAAACTGTCGAAATTTATCGGGACTATCTTTTTTCCGGTCTCTGGTACATATTTACAGAAGACAATTCAAACAGACAGTGAATCCCAAACCGAGAGGGTATCACTTACCTCTAAAATTATGCTCTTTTCTGCGGAAGTGAAATTATAAGAAGGATTTTAGCGCCATTTCATGAAAGTGAAATTCCGTTATTTCAACATTGCGTGAAGTTACGAATCAGTTAAAGAGTAAAGAAAAAAATCCAGATTTTAACGATTCTCTGAAACGAGATATGCGTATGTCGGTAGCCACGTAAATGCATCCTCCCTCCCCCTCCGTCGCAGTGACATACTTCCCCGAAAGCGCACATAAAAATTTCAATAAATCAAATTGATAAAAATTCCCTAACAAACCACCGATAACTCTCCAGACATCACTCGGCTGCTGTTTCCAGGATTACGAGGAAAATTACCCAGTGAGAAATCTGCGAATGCAACCACTGAAAATATATTCAACTGATAAGAGAAATTAGATTGGACATTGGACGAAGGATTCTCCCAACCCACCAATTAGGCAATTCTCATTTATTTTTTGTCCCATTCACGTTAATCCTCATTGGGAGGCGCCAACATCGTTCGAAATTCTGGAAGATCGTTTCGCGCTATTAAACGACATGCGCTCTTTATGCCCCCACGTGCTCATCATTCGTTCTGAGAATGTCTGTGTGCTTCACTAATACACATCATCGCCCAAGAAATCTCACTGTAACGCATTTGCTCATGGGATATATATCTTTCTCGTTTAATCTTTAAAATGCGGATAAGTGGCATAAAAGACGCGACATTCCCACGTTTCTTGTGGACGGTTTTTGATAAGAACTTCATGTGGTTAGACACATTTGTAGTCCTAATATGGTCCATCAACAGTCTACAACATAGTAGTCGATCCCCCTCTTCCTCCTCCTCCCCCCCGGCCCCTGGTCAAATACGGAAATGAAAGGATAAAGATAAAAAGGTCGATGTCAGGCACTAATTGAATTGGTATAATGATTATTTTTATTTCATCATTAAAATACAGATACAAATGTTGTTTGTGATCGAATAAACATAATAATGAAAAACAAACAGGTTAATAATGTAAATAAATATCTAAGTACGAAAAAGCTGTTCATAAATTCTCATATACCTTTAATGATTATTATGCTAAAAATAAGTGAGGAATAATTGATAGCTGTTCACATATTTTTTTATTCTTATCGTCAGCGATGGCATTCATTCCACCACATTCTCAATTGTCCATAAGAAATAGTCTCGATAGGGAACTTGCAGAGAGCTTAATTCGTTCGCATCCTCATTTACAGACATTCTTACATGTGTAAAAAAATATATAGTAATATACAGATATCTTGGAAAATTAATTGAAAATCAGACGTTTTTGGAGACTAATTGTTCGGTCGCGCGGGTACGAAGACGCTCGGCTAATGGGTTCATTGATTAAATGTGATGAGAGTGGGGGGTTGTCGTCCTTCATTGGTCGAGGGCGATCTGGAGATCGGCTCCGGTCGGCTCGAGGCGCCCTGTGATTGGCCCAGCGCGCGACCGTCCGCGTGACGTCTCTTACGATTTGAAGGTATCCGACCTGTTCGATTTTTTAATAATTAAGTGGCGATTAATGAGCAATACCTTATGTATATTTTAACTTTTATTCAAGTTGCCAACTTAAGATCAGAAAATTGAGATAAAAAAATTCTGCAAGTTCCCGATTTCTGTCGGAAAAACGCCTCCCCTTCGACAACGATATTCTAGCAAATAAAATGAATTACAGGTGATATGTGCAATTGAAATTATTTTACAAGAACCCCATTCGTTAAAAGTGTAGATATCTGCGGTCTTTTGACTGGACTCGGCTTTGGAATGACGCGAGGGAGGAGGGAAAGCTGTCATGGAATGATGTCATGGAGGCGAATGGCGGTAGGAGTTGTAATCACGATCTGCTTCGTGTATCTTCGATTCAGTTTCTCAATCTTTCAAACATCGCACACACACACATACCTCATACACATACATACATACACACGCACACACTTATTTACAGGTACACTATATGTATCTCCTCTATTTTTTTGCTGTCATCAGTATTTTATTCACACTATCACTAGGCTTATTCCGATCACTGTAATTGAACATTAATTACATTGTATTTGGCTATCTCTTCGCGTTTATGATCTACGTATTTTGAACTCATTAATCCTCAATTTTTTTTAATCATCGCGCCTCAATGGTAGTTAGTCCAAGATTCGATGCCGGGCACGTAACGATGTGCAGGGTATTGCACGTAGGGATTGCCCACATGGGAGTGATTCACTTGTGTTGGATGAGGATGGTGAGGGCCTGATATGTACTGAACCGGGGGTAACGGGGGCTGGAGCTCGTGGTATTGTATTATATGGTGTTGTCGATCTTCCCAGGATAATTCGGCGATTGTTGGATCACCGCAGTGTCTTTTGCTGGGTCTCTCCAAGTCATCGTCGTACCTGAATAGACAACAATAAGTGGAAATTAGTGATTGCGGGATTAGGTTGGTGGGAGTGCTCACGGAGACAAATAATAAATAAAAATTTGATTAGGGATTTTTTTTTGGAGCATTTCGTAATTGTTATTAAAATTCCAAGCAAACTTAAGTTCCATAATTTTTGTTTAATATTTCTGATCGTGGATGGGAGAAAAATGTGCAGATCTTACCGAGTCACTGATCCCCAAGACGGTGAAGAATTATTTGAATTCACGTTCTGGTACGGATGAACAGATACTGTATGACACGGAAGATACTGATCCAATTCACTGCTCTCAACTTCACACTCCTGAAGACTCAACGGAATATTGAGATTAACACCACCAAGTGATCCTAGACTGCTCATTGGTCCATCCTCCGACTGGATCTGGTCATTGGCCTCGATGTATCCGTTGAAATCGACACTTCCGTGATGCTGCGACGAGTCAGAAACCGAAGACGCCGATAAATCCTGGTGATACAGGTTGTTCTGCTGATGCTGAGGCACCTGGAATGTTGGATAATTGATTGATGGAAAAGATGCCCAAGTTAACCGCATGTGATTTCACCAATTGCCGTTGCAACCTCGAGTGGACTCTACTGAATGCCTCACCTGATTGATAAAGTGGTGGCCTCGAGGCGTTGCTGGTGGCGTTGGAGGCGACAAGCCCTGATTCGGCGTCGTGGGAGGTGAGGAACTTGCTCGGCTCGGGGGTGAAGTCGGCCCTTGAAGTCCACGCGGACTCAGATCTTCTTGTTTCAAGGAATTTGAAATACTGAAGGTCACGTTAGTCTGATTTCGCGCTTGTGACTTTTCAGGACCAGATGGTGGCCCTATCTGCTTTCTACGACGCGGCTGATATTTGTAGTCCGGGTGTTCGCGTTTGTGAATAATGCGAAGTTTATCCGCCGCCTCAATAAACGGTTTTTTGTCCTCATCCTTTATTGATCTGAGGGAAAATCACAATTTTGTCAATTTGCCAGTTATTAATTGGTCGTCATAATTTTTTACATTTTGCCCCGCAAATTCACGTCCTTGG
Source organism: Diachasmimorpha longicaudata (assembly GCF_034640455.1). Classification (NCBI taxonomy): domain Eukaryota; kingdom Metazoa; phylum Arthropoda; class Insecta; order Hymenoptera; family Braconidae; genus Diachasmimorpha; species Diachasmimorpha longicaudata. The sequence goes on along the minus strand of NC_087231.1, from coordinate 5,736,009 downwards.
ATTTTTATCACAATTTTTCTTAGGACTGCGGGAAGGGGAAGGGGAGGGAGGAGCAGAACAATCGAATAAATTGAAATATTAAAATGATTTTCCCTCCAATGGAAAAATGAAGATTTGTTTTCACCCGGGCGAGGGTCAGCTGTTGAGTCTATCGACGCGGAATATACCTCATCCAAGATCTTCTCATGTGTTGAACAATTTTTCAATTGAAATACGTAATCAGTCTTCAATATTCTTGAGTAGCGCGTGAAACAGAGATCGAGGAGAGGGTTACACGTCTGGTTAATGTATCTTGAAAGCGTTAAGTCTTAAGGGCATCCAGAACCCACAGTGTCTACTTGAAGCCGCAAAGAGTGACGTGGTTCACTTGCACTCTGTGCCTTTTACACTGTGTTTATGTTCCCACTGGCCCCTACTTGCCACTATCCGATAAGCTTTTCCGGTATTATGAAGAAGAGAGCCAGTGGAAAAAACGTGATGGTTGAACAGTACCATCGTCATTCACCCTGGACCCACGTCGGTTTAAATTTTATCAATAACTCGATCAAATTTTATTGTTATTCCCAACATTCTTACTGTGTTTACAGTGGTAAACGGCATTACTTCGATGGAGGATTATTTACCTGACGGCAAAAGGTGTCTGAAGATTATTTGGTGAGGGATTACAGAGCTCTAGAGAGTTCCGAACGTAAAATAAAAAAAAGCGTTTCATTTGAAGCTGAAGAGGCCGAGGAGAACTCGAAAAAGCGAGACCATCTGGTCAATGGACTTTGAGTTGAGACTTTTTTGCTCCTCTCGACTGGTGAGAGACCTTCGATAGCGGCCACATTTCTTTCTACGCCAGATGATCCATGTCGCGGGGGTCAGCTAATTTTGATCGTATTTGTAGGTATCAGATGTGACTGGTCGATGGTAAAGTTAAGATAAATTGCGAGAACTTTGTCACACGTTAGTCAAGATTTTTCCAGAAATTTACCGGATTTCGATGGTCTCTACCTGGTGGTTCAGTCAGTTATTTGACATTTTTTCCTTCCCTGGGAATCCCGGAGTGGTATTGCCGGAAAAATTCACCTGACTGGGACAAGGAGCTTATTGTGGTATCATTGTGGGTCTTATCAATGTGACAACTCGTAACGGGCAGCTGCGAGCACGCGCCAAGAGTGAACCGATGGTATATCTGTTTCTTCATGGCAAACATGAATGGTATCAACGGGAGATAGATTGCTCTGGGGTGATAGATTCAGGGAAAGAAGAGAGTAGGAAAATAAAATTGGAATAAAAATTGGAAAAATCTGGTGAGGATAAATATTGGAAAAAAATACGTGGGAAGTAGTGGGGGAAGGGAAAGCCTCGCAATTGAAAACATTGGATGGAAAACTACGGAATTCCATTGGAGATTCGTTTGGAAATTGTTTTGTAACGGATAGTCAAGTTGAATACAAACAAATGAATATTTTGTTGCTGTCGCTGCGTTCAGCCGGTGTCGAAAAGTGCCTTTTCGTTTGCTTGTGAGGAAAAGTCAAAACTGGTAAATGATGTCGTTTCGAAGAAACTTTTGTTGTATTTTCAAATGATTTTTCAGAAAAATAAAATACTGTGAAATCCCAAAATTTATATTCCGTGAGTTGTTCATCGACTTCACTAAAATACCTTTCGTGTTTTACTCAAAAGCGCTAATTGGCGCTTAGGCGCATTTCGAGAGGTGTTAAATTATTACACAGGAGCCAACTTCAGGTATTTTCTCTTGTTTCGCGTTTCGCCTCGATATCCCCTGCCCGGGAAGATGAAACCGACTGATATTTAATTTCGATTGGCCGCAAGTGGAGATTGTGATACGAAATTATGATTTATCGAGATTGGTATGGTTTGATTTTGTATTTTTTCACCAATTGTAATCGTACTCATATCGATTGGGACGATCAATTGATCTGATCGAGGGAAGATGGGATCGTGAAACGATACACAGCGGGTTGTCCTGTCGGCGGGTCCTATGATGTCCAATGGGGCTTCTCGTTAGCTTCAGAAAACGAAATCATCCTATTTTCAGCTCAACACTCGAAACAATCTCTAGCCCCTTGGTATTCCCCCTTTCATTTCTCTGGTTAAATTCTTTCTCAATGTTTCGCGGCTTTTGTTCAACGTAAAGGGAAAACGGGATCGACTGTCACTGACCAGTCGGTTCAAAGGTCAATAATTAAAATCAGTTTTCTAGCATTAATTTTGTTTTTAAAAAATCCAGAAAGTTATCGCATATAATACCACAAGAGCTCCGAAATTATCGGATATTTCCCGATAGGTTCGTTGCAAACAAATGAACGTGTCAAGTTTTCCAGTTTAAAAATCACGAGCGCGAAGCGCGAGTGATTTTTCTGGAAAACTTGACGAGCTTATTTGTTTGTAGGGAACCTTGAGGGAAATATCAGATAATTTCGAAGTTCGAGTGGTATTCGGGGGATTATTTTTTGCATCCAAATCTTGGCCGATACAATTGCACCATGAGACATAATTTTCAACGAATTGCCATTAATCTGTCAGATACAATTGAGGGTTACTTCAACATTTGTTTTTTTTTATATATATCAACATGCAAAATTTCCAGTGAAATTTCCAAGAATATCCGCTGAAATACCGTGTTGACTATACAAAATAACGTCGAATGGTGCAATCCTATTGGCCAAGATTTGGATGGGAAAAATAATCACTTGAATTTATAAATTATTTAATCATTTTCATGATCATTTGATGTTCACCAATCGTTTTATTTTCTTCCTCTGATATCATTACTGTGGTCATTTTTCCCGAAATAATTTCTCCGCTTATAATGGAATTCAAATGATAAATCACGAAGAGAAATGACAGAATGAATGTCCTTTACAAGTGGTCAGGTTTTTAAAGTTTTTGCTGGGCCGACTGGCGAACATGGGGCCTCTGCAATTGCGCGTAAGAAGATTCCAGAGAAGATGGTTTCTCAACTTTGCGCTCGAGAGGGCTCAACCAACCACAGCGACTCATTTTCTGTTCTCTGTGAGAAATCGCGATATTTATCTGATTCGAATAAGTCTAAGGGGCTCTGATCGAAGACACGTGCATCACAGCATCATCATCCATCTTTACTTCACTTCCACGGCTGAGATTGGTGGGAATTCAATTTCGTTCGTTTCAGTTTACAGAGAGGTAATAGTAACAAATGCCGAAATTACACTCACCTCCACAATTTTCCCAAAGTCTTCGACAACTCGGCATTATGAAGCTGTGGGTACTGATCAGCTAATCTTCGTCTCGCTGCCTGTGCCCACACCATAAACGCATTCATCGGCCTCTTTACATGAGTGGTTCGTTTGTCTCCTGGGCCTCTGCAACAATATGATTAATATTAAATACATTAAGTTGGGTGAAGTAATTGTTAAAAGTGACAATACATCCGGTCGTCAGATCACCGATTATTCTTCACCTCAATAGAAATTATTAACTGAGGGCATGTAAGGAGAGTCACTCATGTTTTTTTTGTTTTTATTTTTTTAATCGTTTATGTCCTACCATTTGTTCATGCCAACATGATTTTTTAAAGCAAATTCAGTCAAAGAAATTTAGACAATACGAATAGTGGTACTGCAGTGACAAATAATGAAAATTTAAATTCGATTTACAACTGACAACAGATCAGTTATTATAAATCAATGATTTTCATCATTGTTCATTCGTGAATAGTTAACGAACCTCGCTCGGAATAAATAAATTCGTTAAAAATTCGAGGGCATCATAAAAACAATTCACCAAAGTCTCTCGTGTATTTTTCTCATTCGAGAGAGGGTGACTGGTTGTGAATTACACCCGGATCGTGGTGTATCGGATTTTTGAGGGAACGTGGCAGCTCCTCGAAAGGGCCTTAAAATAACATCACCCTGGTCTCTCGATTCATAGTCCTTTCATTCTAAGAAGATGACTGTATGAAACTCCCAAGTCTATCCACTCAAAGTCACGTAATTTTTATTCTCTCTCGCAGATCCGAAGGACCGAAGTCTTCGAAATGTGATCGGAATTAGAAACTGAAATCGATGGCTGGATATAGAGTCAATGTTCGGTGCGATGATGGGGTTGATGATGATGATGATGATGATGATGATATGGGTGGAATCTAGCTAAAGGAGAGGGCGTTGCATCGAACGGATGCAACTCGGCTTTTTTGGACGATCTGTTAGTGTTAAATCCATTGGCAAACCGTGGTGCCGCTGGTAATTAGCGTGGGCTCACTAACGAGGTCCTTCACGCGGCTCGAATGACGCGTCTCTCACTATTACATCTTTTCTTACCCAAATATACTATGCAAAAGACAGCAAATTCCAGCAAGTTGTCTCCGGTTTCACATTATTGTGTGTGTAATTCAACCGATTTTTTAATACCGAAATAACTGAAACTTTCGTGTGAATCAATGATTAACGTTAATTGAATGAAGTGAAGTAATTTTTCAAGAGTATACACACTGCGCAGAAGATTTTTATTAACTTTACGAGCTGATGGAAGATAATGATTACTGAGGATTTTATCAGCGATAGGGTAATCTGTAATAGGGGGATGAGTGTATCCTTTTCTTTAGCTCCCTGATAACCTTCGACCGAAGGGTTGAACGAGTCGATAAGAGCCTATCGGACACATCGTTCCATGCAGCTCTGATTTCATGAGTTTTACGGTATTTAAACGAACGTTGGTGCTTCGAAATTATCTACCAGATAATTTATAGCGTTTATAAAGCTTAATGGGCAATTAGGGTTTTAATTTTTAACGATAAAAAGATGAAGTCTGTGTGCAGAAATTTTTTTCATGATAAATTTGACGAAATGTACAGTTGAATGATCTTTGTACGGTTTGAGAGGGCGGATTATTTTTTTAAGGATAATGAATATAATGTTGCCACGCCTTTTATCAGCCACTTTGCATACTAACCTCCGCACGCAAACAAACTCAACGACGATCGGGTATTAATTAGCTAATTGGCGTTAATTGGTAACCGAGGACATTTTTCCACGGGCGTTTCCCAGGCCAGGGAAACGAGTGCGTCATAATTGAGTTAGCGACGCGCACATTTATACATTTGTGTTTTTTTTCTTGATTTTTTTCTCTTTTCCAACGTAAACTTCCTACTCCACGCATTTCAACAGGTTTCACACCTTTCAATTCAATTCCCTTCAATTCACAAATTAAAAATATTGTCACTTGAGGAGAAAGAGAATTGACAGAGGAAGAAAGCTCAGGGGGAGAATACAAATTTCGTTTTCGATGGATGTGACGGTGCTTCGAGGGTAAGGGCTTATGAAGTTTTTTTCTTGTTATCTGGGAGTAGGGGAAGAGTGAGGCAAAATGGGACTGTGACTGATGTGTTCTTCTTTTGTTATTGCGATAAAGGATCTATTGAGTTGATCTAGGGAATTCCCTTGAATTGGAAAGTCAGGGAATTGTCAGTAGGGAGAGAAAACATTAACAGAGGAGAAAAGCTCAATCACTAATTATTGTACAAGAGTTTGAAATTTTATTTTTGATAAATGTGAACATTATGGCCCAACAGCGACGAGGGGATATCAATTCTTATATTGCTTATCTTGAAGCAGGGGAGAGTAGGGGAAAATGGAACTGCGTCGGACGTGCACTACCCAGTCCCATATTGTCTTGTCCTTTTATTTTTAATTTCACTTTTTCGTGTTATACGCTGTCACAATATTCGAGAAAAGTTGGCGTTTAAGACAATATAATTCCTCTGGCCCCTTTGGTAATATGGACAATGGGCAGAACATAGTTTTGTTACTTCGATAAATCAGATTCCCTGAATTCTCTCCAACGAAAAAATTATAACTACTGTCAATTGAGAAAGGAAAAAATTATCATAAAAAAATAGATTTATACCCAACTATTCCTACAAAAGAATAATTCCCATTTTCAATTAATGAGGACTTTATAGACCGCGTCAAAGGCAAGACGATAAAATAGTTTTGTTCCTTATCTTCGACCAGGGGAGAGCGGGGCAAAATGGAACAGCGCCTGACGTGTACTGCCCCGTCCGATATCGCGCCGTTTTTCCCCTCTCAATTACACATTTTCGTGCCGTTCATTGTTAAAATATATAACATTGTCAATTCGATAAATGAAATACGTACTTGGTAGCAGTTGGTACCAATGTCCAGTCGAAACCCTGAAGAACTTTTGCGACGGCAGCGTTGATTCCCTCGTCAGCATTCGGCTCAATAATAGCCAGTGTATTGCAATTACTTCCACCATTCTTCATTGCATTATTGTTATTAATGCCGTTGTCAGTGATACATGCGACAATTAATCCCGAAGATTCGCCGATAATGTTATTCATCTTTCTCTCACACTTTCACAGTTTAATTTAATCTCAAACTTCGTAACACAATTTCATAAAATCAGTGGAATTGTTCTAACCAGTTATTGTCATTGCACTTGAGGAAACTGAGTCCGACTTTTCCCCCTTAGTATCTTTGTTTCTTATTATCTGTATAATAAATGAGCAACAATTCTTATCTCCTCCCTCATTCACTGGAAAAAAAATTGCCGGCGAGGCTGTGCACTTCGAGAGGAGCTGTCAGAATTTAAAAAGACAAGGAACCACTGAATCCACTGATTTTTCACTTAATCAACAGGTGATTGTTATTGAAAACCGGAAAATCAACAAAATCCACCGGGTTTTCATAATACTTAAGGCTCCAGGCAATTATTCCACGTGAAAAAAAATTAAGATGGTGCTTTTTTGGGTCGTCAGGATGATTGATTTGGATTGATCAGTTACGGAAACAACACGTGATCAATAACCGCACGTTATTGGGGAAAAGGCTGACTAAAATGTCAAAATGCCGGGGGAATGATGTTTACTCAAGGCGATTCGTGCCGGAGCGCGATCGGAGCTGGAGTGAGGTGGTTGGATTGCCTCGGGGCAGTTTCCACCACGCGTTCCCAGCTTTTGGAGTAGATGTAGGGAGGCGGGGCGTACAACTAACGACACTTGTTGCTTGCGACTGGGTAATTTACGACGGAGAATGAAGGGAAATGCACAAACAGTATTAATGCAACCGAGTAAACAGGTCAATTTCGGGACAGGCAGTCATTTCTGGACGATTCCAATTTCCAGTGGACATATAACGATAAATAGGAACATTGGAATGTTAATTGAACCTTTAGATACCCTATTTACCGAGGGGAAAGGGGCGTAAACTTGGAACAAGCCGAAGGGGGGGGGGGATAGTTGCAAATGTCAGGAATAAAAATTGGCCTTCATCGATGTGTTCTTCGATTGGTGGAAACAGTAAATGAAAAGGAAATGAAGGTCTAGATAAAGGGAAAATTTCTATGTACTAGAAAATTAGTAATTGTAAAAATGATTAAGGGTTAGCTGGTGTTCAATCGGAATATTATTTTATTTTTTACAGTTCCTTTTACGTAATTTTTCGTCTGGAACATCCAGATGAAAAATACGGAGAATAAAGTTCCAGAAGTTTCTATTCAATTAGTGGAATTTCCAATCGAACGCGTTTCGATAATTAATTGAAGTTGAAGAAGGCCCGGAACATCTAATGGATCGAAAAAACCACTTCTGCGAGACAAAAAATTGATCTTCTCCAATCACCAGTGCGCAAAGCCAAAAACCACTGCCTAATAATCCATTTCTTCACTAAACCGCAGTAAAAAATTTCGATGTTGGGAACATTAATGAGGTCAGCGATTTGTGAGTTACGAATCATGAACTCACCATCTCTGCTTCATGTCTATCTTCGTACCAACTTCAACTCCCTCATTTCGCTACCCACCCCCTCTCCCCCAAGTGAAGCCATTTATATATTTCGTAAAATACATATGCGAGAGTAATCGTCTACATCAAGCTCGTGGGTTCCCATGGATACGATGTCCTCCAAGAGGATGACCAATAGGAGTTGTTCAGTGTACCTCCCACTCGTGCATTATCGCCGAGTTTCGCGCGCCTGCTACCACGCGCTCTCCCACCTACGTCTTGGAACACCATTGGTGGTTAACGTGTGTGTATGTGTGTGTGTGTGCCACTCTCTCCTCATCTCGGCAAACCTCCGGCCCGACGTCCCGTGAATCTGCCGATTACTGCGGTCAGATACGTGTAGATTGCACCTCAGTGGTTTTTTTATGGTGAAGAAAAATGTTGAGGTGGGGGTGGGGGGTAAGAGGAGCGTTAATTATGAAGGTGTTGTGAATTTATTTTGCAATTGACTTATTTGAAAATGTGAAAACTTGCCTTCAATTTCATAAATACGTTTTCCATGGTTGATTCGATTATTTTCAATTAAAATGGTTCACCAGTGAAATATTGATGTCAGTTCAGTAGCCAAGTGGTAAATCGAGATGAGTTGAGTAATCTTTTAATCGATTTTTTGACGATATCTGCGAATCTGAAGGAGATAACGGATTGCGCTTCATAAAAAAGCTTTCCATCCAAATTTTGAGGTTCTCATTCGGTTCGGAGATATTTATCAAATATTGATCGCAAGAGACATGTGGATTTACCACTTTGCCGCTGGATTAATGAAACCACATAGCCAACGCACGCGGATATCTTTAAATAAAAATACAAAAACTTCTCACGTACCTCTGATTTATATCACTCTTCCTCATAGCCCTTTTATGTATACAAGATTATATGTACAGTATACTAACGCTCTCAAGGACCTACCCCACTCCCCCCACTTCCTCAATAAACCAGAATCTCCCCTATCGCGAAATTGGGTCTCAGGAACAAAATTTTAACAAGATTCACGTGTCGTCATCAGTGTAATGTGTCATGCGTTGAAAATAATGTCTCGACACAGATGGAAAGAAATTGGTTCCTGGTTTTTTTTACGAAGGCTAGACTTTTCTATACCCAGAATGTCGCATCTGGCGAGACTGTGTCGAGTTGTCCTCCCGCATTCTCAGAGCATTGACTCGATTTTTTTGTCCCCACAATCACTCCAGATGGATTATTTCAAGTATTAATGTTCCGACAATCGTTCAGGTGAATTACCCGGAGACAATCTCTAATTATGTGGAAAAATAACGTATGAACCTAATTTAAGAAACGAGAAATCTCCACGATTTGATCCAACTCTTGATTAAGATCAAGATCCAAGAATTGGATATGTGACCTTTTGACTTCAGGTGAATGAATTCAATGATTGGGGCTGAAGGTGATAGGTCATGTCTCCATTTTCGACTACGTTGAGATTTTCTAGATTCATGAGAGTCGGTTGGGTAGGTCCCTAGTTCGAGAAGGTCGTATGTAAGGTATAAACCGGCAGATACCATTCCCCAAAGATCTGGTTGAGTCTCCACGACGAAAACAGGAACATAAATTCCTTAGAAATGATGACTGATCATATAATAATAAATAAACAGGACAATAATATTTGTTATAAAAATATTTCCATTGACAAGTAAAAATCGTTGTGATCAGGCGATTTGGATTAGGGTCCTGATCCCCAGATAACAATGGGACCCAATCCCTGGTCCAATTAGTCCTTTACCCTGATACCTGATGAGAAATTCAGTAAAAGTCGGGTTTTCATAATTAGAGACTGATTAAAAAATTAACTAAATTACCACACAGGAGACAGGTACATTTACATCATTTATAATTAATCGACAATTTATTGCCGCTAATTATTACCCAATTATTTGCCACTACTTTGTTGCCCATTTGCACGTTATTGAGATGGAGGAGGTGGAATAAATTAAATGCTAGATACTGACCGTATGAAACAGCACGCGTCGCGACGTCTGTGGCCAATGACATTGCAGAATTTCTCTCGGGCCTTTAGCTCCCTTGGGGGTCCGACTCGCGGGGTCCACCTCCCGTGGGGCTTACATGTGTCGGTTGCCCCTCGCCATCCGCCCCCGTCGCCCCTGGCCGGCCTTTCAAGTGCCCGACGGAGATCGGGTGGAATTACCCTAATCATTTTGCCTTCATTTTATTGTGCTTTCATCTTTGAATATCTTATATAGGCAAAGTTCATTGTAACGTATCCAATGTAAAGGATTTCGATTCAATATTGGTATATATTGTACAGCAATAAATATTCCCTTAAAATTTACGCGCCTCATAATTCCTCCATCAACTGGGGAATTGACTTAGAAAATTAAAGGGATTTAAGTTTATCAAAAATAAAATGTAGCAAAAGTGGGCCCATCCTAATTGTAATTGACCCCTCAGACGTGAGATAAATTGTATTCCCATCACTCGACATTTTTTATTCAAAAAATATTTAGTACAGAAATGGCGTTAATCAATCTACTGAAAAAATGGAATAGCTTCGAAAAAATTTGTCGTGTCCATCATAAGGGTATTTTTGCATCCCCATTGGCAAAAGAAATTGTTAAAAAGAAAAATGTTGACACCGCAATTTCAAGAATTTTACGGTATTCGATACGATTCGTTGGTGAAGAACGAAGCCCTATTGACTGTGCGAATCTCGCGTGTCTCCACACGCCCCAACGTTTCAACACTGTAGCGCCTAATTATACAACAAATTTAATGAATGAGCGAACTAGCAGAGACAGTGCACCATAGATGTGCATATATAAACCATGGTCAATGCCGTGTAGCGACTTTTGTCGTGTACTAGATCAAAGAGACTGCTCGACGAGTTGAAAATTTTTAACACTGACAGAGAAAACAAAATTGAAAAACTACCCTTTTCCTAGTTTTACGCAAATGAGTGGAGGAGAGTTAATGAGAACAGAAGCCTTGAATTCTTCAACTATTCCGTGAAATCAAGAAACGAAATTTCGATAGTCTCAAATTTAGCCGTACACATACAGTTGAACAATAATATTGATTTCGAAGGCGGAATTTTACACTGTACCCAGTAAACATCGACGCATGTGGCAACAGTATGTTCGTTTCTTCCCCTTCGATCTAATTTTTCACGAGAAAATAATTGATCGCACTTCCACAATTGGATATATTTATCATTATTTATCCCCTTTCATTCAACATTTCGATCGTTTTCCTTCTTATTATCATCGAAATTTCCTTCAACCGCATGAAAATTTTTATTCAATCGCTCGGATTGGAATATGACGAAGTGCATATTCATAATTAATTACCGACTGGCTCACTTGAATGGCGATAGTCAACTAAAGCAAATTTTTTCACCTACGCATTTGTTAACTACCAATCAAAACGAATAACATAACGAAAATGAGTAATAATCAATCGAATACCCGCTATCATCAACCAAATTCCATTTGTTAATAACAAATAACCTCTTCTAATAAACTCCCCAATAAAATCAAAGAGTCATCGATTACATTATTTTCATCATCTCCAATCCAATTGAAACAATATCTAAAATTATAATATTTTCATAATTCTGTTATCCATGTCCTCGATTTGGATGGTCGAAAAACCGGCGTTACCGATTAATTTAAACTTAAATCTCTCGTCCCTGGGTTTTCCACTGCAAAATCGAATGGAAGGGGAAACGAAAATAAATTCAAACGTGGGCGCAAACGCAAAGAAAGACACTGGCTACCCCCCCAGTGCAAAGGTGCAAGTGATAAACTAGTGTTAGTGATGTTAAAAATCGCAGAATGGACCCATGGACGCTTACATCGTGTAGAATATCTACCCCCCCACCCATTGGCAAAGATACAAGAGAGAGGTGGCGGGTCCACAGAACCGCCTCCACCATCTCCACCATCTCTCACGTCCACTGCAACGAGTGGCCCACCATCTACTCCCATACCCTCGTGTGCTTCGTATTTTAGTCTATTTTTCATCCACAAATGTTGCCGGGGGGGTTGGGACAATCATCGAAATACAGCAACTCTCACCGTACCATTTTCTTCAGTACGTCGTGTGACTCCCTGAATTCATGAGGTCCAGGTGCTTAATTCCTATTCCCCCCGAGAATAAAATTTTGTGATCAACGATATTGTCCTTCATCATGTTACTAACAGTGTTAACGACTATTTGGCACTATTTAAATGCCACATTCAGAAGTCTGTTGGAATGATTCATTAGGTGAATAATATGGTATTCATTGGGGTCGTATCAGAAGTGAATAGCCCTCTGATGGGAATGAACTTGATCTTCAGCAACAGACATCAATTGCATTGCTTTCGGCTGCGTCTTGGGAGACTTACAAGTGACTAAAATTACTTCTTGGTTGTCTCATTGTATAAAAGTGATTCCTGGATATTGAACAATGGATGAAAATGGTGGTGTGCTATCCACGGATCATAAACCAGGTCCATCGAGTCACTGTGAGGCCAATCCATTGGACGATGCTGTTGGTAAACTTCTTCAAGGTAAACATTGAATAATTATTCGAAAATTCCAATCGGTATTTTAGGAAAAAATAAACTCATTAAAGTTGATTTATTCACCGCTATTTTCCTCTGGTCTATTCTCTAATGTCTTTATCGTCGTTGAGTTAACATTTTAATTGGTGCTGAAAGCCCACGTCGTCGGCCATCGCTCTTCCCGCCCGGTTTCGGATTTATCCCTGCGATTATCAGGGCTCGGTCTTGATAGTGTGTAGGATTTTGTGTCTCATATGTATTTAATCTGCGAGGGGAAAACAAACTGATGGAGAAGACAAGGGATATGAGAGAGGGAGGTATATATCACAAGTTGCAATGATTTCCGTGGCAGGTGCGACGAGTCAAGCGAAACCGTTCTACGACACTAATTATGCGGTGTACCCGAATTAAATCTGACACATCTTGTCGTGGACGGCAATACGCGAGACGAGATAATTTATAGATGTTAGCTGTTTGAGGGGGAAGGGGAGGGGGCTGAGAAAATTTGTGAAATCATTATTCAACTGTCAATTTTAATGATATAGCTGATTATGAAAATTTATGACAAATTGGTATCGTTTGTTATTTCGTACTTCTCAGTTATATAATTTTTTACTAAATTTTCACTTTAAATTTTGCGGTAACTGCAAATGTGGAAGTGGGTCATATTGATGAGCTGATCGATTGAATTGTGTCCAGAAATCAATTTACGTTATGCTGAGACAAAAAAAACTACCGTCAGGGGGTTTTTACGTTGAAATATTTTGATCTACCAAAATCGTGTTTCTAACGTGTCCAGTGAAAATCAATAAACAATTGAATAAATAGGTTCATAAATAGAATTTCAGGATTTTCATATAAAATCAACATATATATAAACATTTAATTATACATAAATTAAATTAATTGTACCATCACAATTATTTTGTAACTCTCATTCCAATATGGTAATTATTGATTCGTTTCTGAAGAAAATGAGATTTTCCTGATATTTTTTTATTATTTGCTGTGAATTGATATTTCAGGATTTTTTATGCCGTTTTTTGTTTACTCTCTTCTATTTTTTTCCCCTCTCAGTCGCATCATTGTAATCCTCAGAAATATATTCCTGGCCTTTCGTCTAACTCCTCTGCAATTCGCCGTAGAGGGACGAAGGACCTCCAGCAATGAAAAAAAAAGCTGCCGACATAAGGCGCCGCACAGTCAGAGCGTGTCACCGCGATAATTAGCTACCACTTTTCTAAAAAAAAAAGTCTCTCCGTGGCTTGACACTCCACCACGTGTATCCTACCGAAAATTCTTCTAACCAGTACTCCCAATCTGGCACTTAGTCTTGTACTCATCCGGGGAGAATGCGTATACTCTTCTTGTTTTCTTGGGGCCCTTTTATGATGAGGTCTTTAACAAAATGGCCAAATTTTATTTCCGCATGTTCGCCAGGGCATCCGCCACATCGTTTTATTCTTTGATTTATGTCATCTTGACTCTGCAGAAAAATAATCCATACTTTCACCCGTATGTCGGGACTAAAAGGAGAAAAAATTTGTTTTTGGTAGAAATTAATCCATGGAGAACGAGGCTAGACGCGATAGACTAATCATAATATTACAAACATCAGATACCATATAAAAATCCTTCCGCACGATAATTAGCCGGAAAAGTAACGAATCAAGAGATAAAAGCAGGCGGATCACTGGCTCAGACTGAGATTCCTCAGGTCATAAAATGCTTTATCTCAACTGCGAGATGATAAAGACCCACCTATATACATTTGCCGGTAACTACGTGCATGTCTTCTGGGAGGATACAGGTGTCAGCTTATCGTTACCGTTCCCTTCATCTCACCCTCCGTTTCCGGTAAATAACCGTGCGCCGCGTGCCCCAAAAATGAGAAAATAAGAGTGCAGAAAGAGAGAGAAGGTCAAACACTGAATAATTATTCGCAAACAGATTGCAATAAAACAAACCTGGTGTTATCTTTTCTCTTTGTTAAGGATACGATTGGACGTTACTTCCGGTTACTTCAAGAGCTGGAGGACGCAGGAGTACTCATGTAAAGAGGCCTATGAATGCTTTTATGGTGTGGGCACAGGCAGCGAGACGAAGATTAGCTGATCAATATCCGCAGCTTCATAATGCCGAGTTGTCGAAGACTTTGGGAAAATTGTGGAGGTAATATTACGGATAATAATCCTCACAGGGGAATTTTATAGAAAACTTTTAGTATTAGATAAACCGAGAATATCTTGGAATTTTCGAATTACGAATGTGGAGGGTTTGATTTACGGGAATAGACAGGGAGAAAAAAATAATTTGTCAATATTGTTTAGGACACCCAACCAGCCGAAAATCATTTTTTTTCTTAGAGTAATTTTGTAAATTTTCTTTGAAGAATTTTGTTGTTGCCACAGGATTTTAAGCGATGGAGAAAAGCAGCCCTTCATTGAAGAAGCTGAAAGATTGCGAAATGCTCACAAGAAACAGCATCCTCATTATAAGGTATTCAATACATTTCTCTAGCAGAGATTGTCCTGCACGGCCGCTATAAACTAAAATATTAATAAATTTCAATAGATTTAATTTATAATTCCTGATAAGGTAATTCTTCACTGTATTTCTGAGCTGATTCATTTTCCTCACGAATATAATTGATGTAATTCTATTAAATTTTTTATGTACAAAGTTGAGAAAACGGTCACGATACACATAAAAGAGTCAAAAAGAGTGAAATAAATAAATTAGAGAATTGTATGGTCCTTTCAGTATCAGCCACGCAGAAGAAAGCCAAAAGTTGAGGATCAAATGACAATTCTAACGCACCGAAGTGCCCTCCAGTCCTCAGTATCCCTAGACTCTCCAGGATCTTCAGACTGCAGTTACAGCAGACTGTACTCCGACATCAGTACGAAATCCTACGAGCGATCGGTCCCGTACCCGGACCCTTCGAAGTCCTACGAACTCCAAAAATCCTACGTGGATACTATCAAATGTTCAGACCACCAGAATCGAACATACGAGGCCCTCCCCAAGTACGATCTACCCCCAAAAACTTACTCCGATCCCAAATGTCATGACGTCCAGAATATCAAGTACTCGGAGAGTAGCACCAGGTATCCAGAACTACAAGTGAAGGCTTACGATACTCTGCCGAAGTATTCCGATGCTAAGGGATATCAGGAGAGTCTGAAATATCCGGAGATGCCCAGCACTGCGAAGTCATACGCCTGCGTACACGGCCAGTATTTTCCCGCTCCAGAGGCCTATTCTGTTCACGATGATAACGAGTATCAAAGTCAGAGTGTAACGACTCACTCATTCTACCCTTATATCTCAGCGTCCATGACACAACCACCTTATTATATGGGACCTCGATAATGACACATGCAAATGAATTGACATTTGCATTGATCATTTATTCAACGAGTCCTGATGACGCGAGAGTATCTCCGAGAATTTTTCCAAATTCATGTTTTTGCATTCTAAATATAAACTAGCTGATTTAATTTCACTTAATTAATTGTATTAATTACGTTGACGACGTCCTGCAATCAAATGGTCATATGCCTGGGAAATTTTATAAAAGCAAAATTTTTCATATATTTTATATACGCAAAAAATTAATTTTGGGATAGACTATCTTCGACTTACCTTCGTGTCATCTGGAATGATCACATAACTCATTCATCCGCTTTCATCGTCTGAATTTATATTTTTATTTATGCTCTGTGGATTTGTAAGGTAGTGATAAATGTTATTATTGCAAAGAATCCCATGATTTTTGATTATAGATTGTTTACATCACATTTATTTCTTTTCATTCAGCCGCACCTTTCGATGTTACATTTCATCCTTATGGTTACAAAATTATACAAAACCAAGTGGTATTTGAATTTTTCGAGAGAGTGGTTCTACTCAAAAATATAATTATTTTAGAGTTGGCAAGAAAATAACATTCTTGAGTGTCTTCGCAAGAAAAAAACCGACATTGTTACATCCATTGCGTTAAAATGATCACGGAAATAGCCCTACATTTAAATTTTCCAACTGATTTAAAAAATGATATCCCATACGTTCTTGATGTGCACTGAATATCGACACTATTAAATGACATTATTAATTGAGGACGAGGATTCTCTTATGACTATGACAGTCGATTCATTTTCACTTCGCCTCTTTCAACAAAACCTCAACATTACCATTCTAGAGATTGAAAAGTTGTATAAAACTGAATATTTCACCCTTGTCTGGCTGAAAATATTCAATTTCATTCATGATCAAGCAATAAAGGTTAAACACAATCCAGTGCATTTCGAAGGAAGCTCAGCATCCTTAATAATTTAAAAGTGATAACAACAGTACTACGGTATGACGAACTGGAATCGCTCATCGAATTCACATTACACATTTACATTTATATACAGATTAATTTCGAGAGCAATGCACGATGCACATCCCAAAAAAATTGTCAATTTTTGGGTCAAAGATTGGAGTGAAGGATCAATGTAATATCAGATCTGTGTGGAGGTAGCTTGTGTAAATTAATTATCTATGGTAAACAGATCACTTTCCACTGCTCGCGCCTACATAATTATGAATATCGCGATGCTGTACTCCAACAGCCCTAAAACTTACGGATCTCTATTAATGAGAGCTGCGAGTTCCTTGATTTGATCTCTATTAGCATGCATGAACGCCTTGGAGGTCCAGATCATGTCAGCAAGCACCTCGTCGTTCTTTTCATCCATGCAGACTTCACTGGACAACTGGGGATTGAATCTAAAATATGGAATGCCAGTCATGGAGGCCCAGGTCCGGGCACGATCTACAACTCTACCATCACTGCAAGTGGCTTGATCTACCAACAGCGTTCCAAGAGCAGATATTCCCATGCCAACTCTAACTGTATCCCAAAGACCCTCTGGACGAAAGACATCGATGTCCTTCAACGGAGAAACAGGCACAGCACCAGTACCAATTGAAACAACCAAAGATAGAGGAGTCATCTCGCCTTCACGGTGAACAGCATTCAAAGCCAGATTATACTCATGTATTTCGGTCATAGCATCGAGAGTAGGATTATTAGCAATTAATCCACCATCCAGAAATCTTCCAAAGGCCCTGAAGTACGAGGGAGCTGCTCCCGTAGCTCTTGCTGCCTTCCAGAGTAATTGTTCGTGAGGAGGCAATGTATCCTTAAATTTTGAACCCTGGGGAACCTTCAGGAGCGAGCTCGGAGATTCATAATTCCTGAAAAGGTGAAGCTCCACTGGTTTTCGATCAGCAAGAACCCCTGTTATCATCAGCTTGGGATGCTTGATGTCGGCCATCGTCGTGTTAGCACCTAAACTGTCCTTGAGAACTTTTTCAAGGCTGTCACTGTTGTAGGGTCGAGATCCAACGAATGCATCCTGCTTGATACGAAAGTAAAGAGCTTGACATTCCCGGAGGCTCTTACCAGCGGCAATACCCAGAGCTAAAATTCCTCCAGTCGATGTTCCAGCTATCCAATCGAAACAAGCGGCAATTGATTTCCCCAGAATTTCCTCAATCTCTATGAGTACTTGAACGAGAACTAATCCTCTGATGCCACCGCCGTCGAGACATAGCAATCTACCACCTCGCAAATTCTTTGGCGCTTTGGACCCCATCTGCTCCATACTGGCCACGTACAGCATCTGATCCAATATTGTCCTTGGAACTGAGGTTGGAGGCTCTGGAGGTGCAACTCCATTGTAGTTCTCGTTAAATTTACAACCGAGATGGCAATCGTTCATAGATGCTTCACACCTTTCAGCTCCAACAGCGTGCAGTGCATAGAGAATTTTCTCTCCTTCACTGCTCTTCAGGTCCACAAGATGCCGGGGAGTTTCACCCTTGAAGTTCTTGGCATTCAGATCACCCCCAAAGCCTAGCAATGTTTGAACGATGGACAATGTTCCACCTTTCCCCACTGCTATATGCAGAGGAGTATTTCCCTCATTGTCCACCATGTTCACGGATGCCATGTGACTCAGCAGAGCAACAACACACTCTAGTCTTTTTCGCATTACCATAATGTGGAGAGCAGTTTTTCCATCGAAATTAACAGCATCGATATCGCAATGCATTTCGATCAATGCATTCAGAACTTCTCTACTTGATGACCAGTGCAATGGTGTTCCTCCAAATTTCATGTCCTCGGCAATTAAAGAATTGGGCTTGGTGTTCAGGTAATTTCCAACGTAACTGGGACAGTTTTGGGTGCTCTCCGATGCTGACATATTGACATTAGCTCCGATTATCAAGAGGGCTTTGACGCAGTCCGGTTTGTTATTCTGGCATGCCACATGGAGTGGAGTTTGTCCTGCACTGTTTCTGCTGTTTAAAATATTTGGAAAATCCGGGCCAAGGGCAAAGATTATCTCCTTAGTTGAGGCAGCTGCGTAATGATAGACCGTGTTGGCATTCCAGTCCAAGTGTTCTCTGGATGCACGGGCATTGATGAGTTGCTGGACCATCTGAAGATTATTGGTCTCAATCGCAACTTGCAGGGGAGAAATTCCTGTTGATGCGGCGGGGCTATTCAGCTCTTTATTCACAATGGCGTGCTGGAAGGCGTCGTAAAGGACGAGATAAGCGGCTAAATGGGCTAATGTCCAATCTGAATGATTGGACAAGGTATCGCAAATTCTTTGGATCCTCTGTACTGTGCACAACTCCTGGCAAATCTCGAGCAGCGGTGGTATTTTATCTTGGTACACTGTAAATCTTGCTTGAACAACTTCGAGATTGTTAGCCCGGAAGAGGCTGTAAGCTTGATGCCATGATTCATTGCAGGGACGGTGTAGGATTATTTCGTAATTGTCGGTCTTGTCGTCCCCTTCTGGGCTGTACAGAACTAGCCCATCTTCGCGGCATTCTATGTGACGACTTCCATACTTATCGGCTCTCACTTCCAGAACCCGGTTCGGAGGCGTATCACCAAACATCATTTTTGCGAGCATGTTGTTCGCGATGTCTCCTAACCACGTCATCTGGAATTAAATGCATTTTTGGTTGAGTGTTACAAGTGAAATTTAAAAGTCTTTGCTGCGGCCACAAATTAAAGAGGGGGCAAATATTACTGTCATTAGTTTTTCCTTGTGATTCTTTTGGTTAACGTCTTGAGTAAATTGTCTCATTCATGACAAATATTAAAACCTTCATCACAATAATTCCTTCTAGCGAATAAGGAGTTTATACAACATAATCGTTTAGAATAATCAGTAAAGTGATTTATCGAAGGCGATTGAGTCATCTTCTAGAGCGACAGCATTGTTTAATAAATGAAATGAAATCAAAATCGTCTGACAATTACTTGTCATGACAAATACAAGTAAATGAATATTTTCACATAGTTTTTTCCACTTTGACACACGTGATGTCAGTCTTTTTGTTCCACTAGTCTATTGAGACTCCATGATTATTCTCATCAATCGTAACCTTCTAATGTCCATCTGACTACTGACTTTGTCATTTGTATTTTTAGCGCAACAATTTTAATGATGAATTATCGAGAATAATTATGTAAGGTTCCTGTTCAATCATTGATTTTTGCATACAACCTTTGACGTTAAGTGCAACAACGTAAAACTCGATGGATATGAAATATGTATTTCAAGATTAGATCATGAACTCTGGTTGACAGTGTTGTCGACCAGAGTTAAAGAGTTTTGGGTACCTTAATTTTGGTTTGTCCAGAGATTCTTGAGCCGTTTGAGGAGTTTGTCTTCTGTATTGGAGAAGGATGACTTCACCTGGATCGTAAAGTGTTCAGTACAGGATTCACGAAGTTTCAGGTAAGAGATGTTTTTTCATTTTGACAGATTCGTGCAAAGAGGATAGACCAAAGTAGAGGCTCAGTTCTGGGGGTTTGACTGACGCCAGTTTCTCCACATTACCGACATGATTTCACCCCCGAAGAGACGGGGCGCCACGAATCCTACTGGGGTATCAGCATATCGGCCAAGCCGGTAACGCCTCAGTAGCAGTCCCGCTGCCACGGGGACAAGTCGAGAGTGGAGATATAGGTTTCTGCGCCTTTGAAATGTTTCTTTATGATTTTTCAGCCATAATATGTCGTTTTTAGGTTTACAAAAATTAATTTAAAAGATCTATTTTTCCCGGTCAGGAGAGAAATATTTTCACCTGGCCAGTTAGTTAAGCATGTACCAAGAGCTAAATACAATATTTTAATTGCTATATTGGCGCACAGCGAGCGTCCTCAAATCGCATGCTGTGGACTCGAGTTCGATCCTACCACGAATCCAATGGCGCCAGCCAAATTGTCCTAGCTATGATATTTCCAAAGATATGGGCGAAAAACGGTATGAGCCCAAATCCGGGCCCATTTCGCTCTAGGAGGCCCAGGAGCCGAGAAAAACGCGAAAAACTAGAAAAATCGACTTTAGAAAATTCCCGGACCCCTAGAAAAATCGGAAATCGTCTCACGAATCCAAGGGTGCCAGCCAAATTGCCCTAGCTATGATATTTCCAAAGATATGGGCGAAAAACGGTATGAGCCCAAATCCGGGCCCATTTCGCTCTAGGAGGCCCCGGAGCCGAGAAAAACGCGAAAAACTAGAAAAATCGACTTTAGAAAATTCCCGAACCCCTAGAAAAATCGGAAATCGTCTCACGAATCCAATGGTGCCAGCCAAATTGTCCTAGCTATGATATTTCCAAAGATATGGGCGAAAAACGGTATGAGCCCAAATCCGGGCCCATTTCGCTCTAGGAGGCCCAGGAGCCGAGAAAAACGCGAAAAACTAGAAAAATCGACTTTAGAAAATTCCCGGACCCCTAGAAAAATCGGAAATCGTCTCACGAATCCAATGGCGCCAGCCAAATTGTCCTAGCTATGATATTTCCAAAGATATGGGCGAAAAACGGTATGAGCCCAAATCCGGGCCCATTTCGCTCTAGGAGGCCCCGGAGCCGAGAAAAACGCGAAAAACTAGAAAAATCGACTTTAGAAAATTCCCGGACCCCTAGAAAAATCGGAAATCGTCTCACGAATCCAATGGTGCCAGCCAAATTGTCCTAGCTATGATATTTCCAAAGATATGGGCGAAAAACGGTATGAGCCCAAATCCGGGCCCATTTCGCTCTAGGAGGCCCAGGAGCCGAGAAAAACGCGAAAAACTAGAAAAATCGACTTTAGAAAATTCCCGGACCCCTAGAAAAATCGGAAATCGTCTCACGAATCCAATGGTGCCAGCCAAATTGTCCTAGCTATGATATTTCCAAAGATATGGGCGAAAAACGGTATGAGCCCAAATCCGGGCCCATTTCGCTCTAGGAGGCCCAGGAGCCGAGAAAAACGCGAAAAACTAGAAAAATCGACTTTAGAAAATTCCCGGACCCCTAGAAAAATCGGAAATCGTCTCACGAATCCAATGGTGCCAGCCAAATTGTCCTAGCTATGATATTTCCAAAGATATGGGCGAAAAACGGTATGAGCCCAAATCCGGGCCCATTTCGCTCTAGGAGGCCCCGGAGCCGAGAAAAACGCGAAAAACTAGAAAAATCGACTTTAGAAAATTCCCGGACCCCTAGAAAAATCGGAAATCGTCTCACGAATCCAATGGCGCCAGCCAAATTGTCCTAGCTATGATATTTCCAAAGATATGGGCGAAAAACGGTATGAGCCCAAATCCGGGCCCATTTCGCTCTAGGAGGCCCAGGAGCCGAGAAAAACGCGAAAAACTAGAAAAATCGACTTTAGAAAATTCCCGGACCCCTAGAAAAATCGGAAATCGTCTCACGAATCCAATGGCGCCAGCCAAATTGTCCTAGCTATGATATTTCCAAAGATATGGGCGAAAAACGGTATGAGCCCAAATCCGGGCCCATTTCGCTCTAGGAGGCCCCGGAGCCGAGAAAAACGCGAAAAACTAGAAAAATCGACTTTAGAAAATTCCCGGACCCCTAGAAAAATCGGAAATCGTCTCACGAATCCAATGGCGCCAGCCAAATTGTCCTAGCTATGATATTTCCAAAGATATGGGCGAAAAACGGTATGAGCCCAAATCCGGGCCCATTTCGCTCTAGGAGGCCCCGGAGCCGAGAAAAACGCGAAAAACTAGAAAAATCGACTTTAGAAAATTCCCGGACCCCTAGAAAAATCGGAAATCGTCTCACGAATCCAATGGCGCCAGCCAAATTGTCCTAGCTATGATATTTCCAAAGATATGGGCGAAAAACGGTATGAGCCCAAATCCGGGCCCATTTCGCTCTAGGAGGCCCCGGAGCCGAGAAAAACGCGAAAAACTAGAAAAATCGACTTTAGAAAATTCCCGGACCCCTAGAAAAATCGGAAATCGTCTCACGAATCCAATGGCGCCAGCCAAATTGTCCTAGCTATGATATTTCCAAAGATATGGGCGAAAAACGGTATGAGCCCAAATCCGGGCCCATTTCGCTCTAGGAGGCCCCGGAGCCGAGAAAAACGCGAAAAACTAGAAAAATCGACTTTAGAAAATTCCCGGACCCCTAGAAAAATCGGAAATCGTCTCACGAATCCAATGGCGCCAGCCAAATTGTCCTAGCTATGATATTTCCAAAGATATGGGCGAAAAACGGTATGAGCCCAAATCCGGGCCCATTTCGCTCTAGGAGGCCCCGGAGCCGAGAAAAACGCGAAAAACTAGAAAAATCGACTTTAGAAAATTCCCGGACCCCTAGAAAAATCGGAAATCGTCTCACGAATCCAATGGCGCCAGCCAAATTGTCCTAGCTATGATATTTCCAAAGATATGGGCGAAAAACGGTATGAGCCCAAATCCGGGCCCATTTCGCTCTAGGAGGCCCCGGAGCCGAGAAAAACGCGAAAAACTAGAAAAATCGACTTTAGAAAATTCCCGGACCCCTAGAAAAATCGGAAATCGTCTCACGAATCCAATGGCGCCAGCCAAATTGTCCTAGCTATGATATTTCCAAAGATATGGGCGAAAAACGGTATGAGCCCAAATCCGGGCCCATTTCGCTCTAGGAGGCCCAGGAGCCGAGAAAAACGCGAACCGCCCTGCCCCCCCTGAAAGACTTCGATGAAATTGCCAATGAGCGAGAGAGAAATATCTTTCCCCCTCTCTCTTCCTATGTCACTCACACTGGGTTATTCACGTCAGTAGTACTCGTGGCGCCCCGTCTCCTCGGGGGTGAAATCGTGTCGGTAATGTGGAGAAACTGGCGTCAGTCTAACCCCCCGAACTGAGCCTCTACTTTGGTCTATCCTCTTTGGATTCGTGTATGGATAGCCGACCGGTGATTGCTTCTTGTATAATGAACTGATTCTGCCGTTTGTGCTAGGTTTGTACCCTTTTGTGCCGAGCTTAAAATTTTTCGTTAGTTTCACATTTATTTTTAAATAAATAGTCTAAACAGAGGTTATAGGGGTGATGACTTTTCGGAGTAGGCTTTCGTAACGGCGGCGCATGAACTACGATGGTGAACATGCCTGTTGGTAAGGCATTACCACGAAGTACTAATCTGTCGGTCAAACTCATCTTGAATATTCAATTATTTATTTAAAAATAAAGAGAAAGTAACAGAACATTGTAAGATCAGCATAAACGGGTGCAAACCTTCTACAAACGATAAAATCAGTTCATTTTCCGAAAAGAAATCACTTGTTGGCTATCTACATACGAATTTTTGACTGATAATTCGTGAAGGAGAGAAGGCACATGAAGGTTTCATGAATGCCGTCTAGATGTCTCGGTAATCTGTTTTCCCTGGGTTCTAATTGAATCGGCGGATGATTATCGAGATAGTTATCTGAAATTTATGTTATCAACGGCAACAGTGTAATACTATCAATATTGTAGCAGCCGGTAAAGGGGACTTCTGTTTGTCTTTATTTCTAATGTTCACATTTTATTCGCAAAGTATTCAGAGTATTTCAGGGTATGGATGACCTCATTTTCTTGATATCATCCAGAGAATTTGTTACTTGGCACTATGACATGTATTAATTACGCTATTTAAACCCGCAAACTATTGGTCTATTTGAATATTCCGGGTGGCTCGCGAATTATTAAGAAAATTGTCTGGGTCCATCCACTTGAGTCGTCGGAGGGCAATTACCGAATCGTTGGAATGGAAGGTCAACTATTCTATGTCACAGAGTCAGTCATTCCTGGGAAGTTAAAATCCATTTTTCACTGGCAAACTAATTGTATTCTGAAGTTTTCAATGAAATTCTAATTGTGAGATCCACATGGTAATAAAAATGATGAAATAGTTTGAAAATTCAAACAATCTTTAGAATTTTCCGTTCGCTTAAATTTCAATGGTATTGCGACCTTTGAACATTGACTGGTGAATAATTGGTTACTAGATAGATAATTTTTTTTTAATTTCTGTGCCAAATCGACTACATACCGACTAGAGTAGGAAAAAACATCTACACCCGCCAGTTCAAGGCACTCGATTGACCTAAGACGAAATTTTTCGACTCGGGTCGCTAAAATACGGCTATGATTCGCAGTCAAGTGTATTAAAAATACAAAAAAAAATCGAGAATTTCACAATCCAATATCGACGGAGTAATGGGACGAGTATGATCAAATATGATAATTTCAGCTTTCGAAATGAAGGATTAACACTTCAACCTAAGAATTTCATTTTTTGGGGAGTGTGATGACTTCAATCCTACATTCTTCTTGACCAAGGCATTATTAATCCATAAATATGGAGAATTTTCAAGTATTTTTCAAGGAATTAACTTAATCTTATAGATTTTTACGGTAAAACCTACATCTGAATGAATTTATTATTTACCGTTAGTCTCTTAATAACGAATAAATAAATTGAAAAATTGATGAATGGCATTAACTGTAATTAAGCGAGAAATGAACATAGTTTTTCTCAGTTCAATGGTAAGGAAAATCTTTGAAAGAGTCTGAGACTCCTACTTTATCCAATTCTCACATCATCAAAGGAGACCCTTTTTGAAGCGGTGCCTTTGATACTCATGTATATTGGCCTTTTAATTTGCATAGACCCTCGAAGTGATGAATCCGAGTAAACTGAAGTGGGTTCACTGGCTTACTGACGCTTTTCCTTCGATTAAAATCAGTACCCTCAAAATTATTCTAGATTCTTCACTCTGATTCTCAAATTTTATGTTAATCAATCGGATTAAAGTTACTGGGTTGAGGATCTATCGCTGCAACTGCTGGGAAAATAAAAAATTAGAATTTCCTATGTAAAAAATTCACAAAAAATATCACACAAAAAACGTAAAGATTCTGCCATATTTCCGCAAGAGGTTCAAAATCCCTTGGATTTTCAATTCACTTTATTCCTTCCATGTGATATTGAATGTATAGTGCGCAAGAACTGGGATAATTATGTGAGCATGAGACAGAAGAGCACTTATTGCGGTTTTGTGGATCATTGAACCGGATTGTTTGGAGTCCACCACTGATTCTCATGACGGTAAAAAAATTACTCGACGATAAAAAACATCAACTGCCTCGTATTAATATTTGATCGAAGAACTTGTTCAATTTTTTATTGCATCGCGCTGAAATTGTCACTATTCCTGTTCTCTATTCGAAAAAAAATTGATTAATAAATCACTAACGATGGTAACGAGGTGAGCTACGAGGGTGATAGTATTTTTAATTCCTAGAATGAAATATGTTCAGTGAAAGGTGGAGAATGAATTATTCAAAGGGTATGTTCCTGTCAATCACCTGAACACTGGCGAAAGGAAAAAGGTTGAGGCAAATCGATGATGTACGAGAACTTATAGTGCCGATGACGGAAATTGACTTTCAAAGCTTTCCAGTTGTATTTCCTGATGGAAACAGTCAAGAAAAGTGATTCATCTTTGCTGAATGATGAGCCTAGTTGAAGGGACAATAGCGTAACACATCATGAAACAAGAATATTCAATGTACCATTTGATGCTTTGCTATTGTCTACTATTGACTTTGAATTAGGAGAGATCCTTTGATTTATTTATTTTCCATTGAGTACAATATTATTGCAATTTGCTCAACGGGAATTCCCGACCAAAATCAAACTTATTGCTAATTCGAAAGTCTTTTGAATGGAATGAATAACATTTAAAAATATTTCGAAACATCTACTGAAGATTTGAAAGTTTCTCATCCGTATGAAGAGATACGTCTGATCTTGAGGATTCCTCATTAATTACTATGAATCCAGAATGATAGTCCTAATGATTCGCGTACGATTATTCACAGCTCATCAATTTTTCGCAGGATATTAAATTTGTTTTAGCTCGGAATGTTTTTCGAGATGAACAACGGGTGGTAGACGATCCTCCCGGAACGCCCTGGGCGACCTTTTGATACCATCACGTTACAACTCTCGCACGTTAGGTGTAAAGAAATGAGAAGGGACTGAAGTGGTGCGAAAGAATAGTTTTATAATAGAAATAATCTGCCCAATAAAAAGATGATTGACAAGGGCTGCATTAACTCTTATAGTCTTTGTTGATTATTTACATTTGATGAGTCCAATCAACTTCTCCATCAGGCATTGAAAAAATGAAAACAATGAGTTTTATTATTACCATAAAAGGAACTAATTATAATTTATTAGCAACTGATTCCCAAAATGGTGAGAGAATGATGGACTGAAGATAGATATTGGGACTAGTATCAGACCAGATGAAGTAGTAAAGAGACAACAATTCTCATCTGATCTTCCTGTTATCATGATAAATACGGGGAAACATACACAAGTGCAACTTCGAAATAATCTGCAAACTAAATTACATATACCGTGAAGTGTGAAACACTTGAAACCGCGACAGACGTTTCGTGTAGACGTGTACATCTGCGTGTTTCTACGTAGGCGTTGAACACCACATTGCCGACATTGCAATACAAAATACCCGGTTTTATACCGATAAATCACCTTTATTACCAGCAATTACACTGGAGAAAGCAGGAGCGTGAATATGAATGAAAAAAACATTGCTTATGTTCATGGTGAACTCCATACGCATGTTAACTGGACTTTTTTTTGCTCCTTCATCCATCACGTTATCTCAATTTGTTTTGACTCAATGCATAATTTTCGTCAGATAGTTATCAACCGTGCTATCGCACATAGATCTCATGAATTTATTTGTCGGAGTATTAGATGACGATTATGATTTTGTTACCCATAAAATTTGAGTTGATAAGATCTTTCTTGAATCGCATGATGCCAAAATGCCTAGAAGAATTAACCGATTGACGAAAACTACTTGTACCAAGTAAATACGTTTCAGATAACAAAATTTCTTTTTATCAGTGTAGGCGGATCAAAACATGACCAGCAAGAAATTTCGTGAAAACTTGAAAAATAAAATTGTATTTCTGTATAATTTTGTGATAGAGTTGTACAAGTTCCCTCGATTTTGTTCGGCAAAATGCATAATGTATGGCACGTCATTGTACAGCTTGTGTCGTGTCTGCGCTAACATCTGACAATGCCGATTGCCCTCCGGCATCTCTAACAATGTAATTGAAAGTTCTGCATGGCACACCGTTTGACGCATTGATATATCACCACAAATCTCGCTACAATCACCAATTGTTACAATCCATACACACCATGGAAGCAAGAGAGACTGAATAATAGAAGGATTTGTGCGGGTGTTTCATTCTATAAAAAATGTGGCGGCTGACAAGGTAGAAATTAATTCTCTGTTTCGTAAACGCCCACTTGAATTTTCAGTCTATTCTTCATACGTATCAGTGATTTCAAAGAATTCCGTAATTAATATATGACGCAATAATCACTATCATTATAATAATAGGACAAAACGAAAAGAAATCATCCAAAAACATTGAAGCGATGTATAAATAAAAATAATTCAATGCAATTAATTTTTTTACCGAATTAAGTCAATAAGTATTGAAATAAAAAACTGGTTAAGCGGGAAAAAGCTGCTTCTCCCTGACGTTTATGCTCGATTTGAATAAGTACAAAAAAATATTCCGAAAAGTGATTGCGGGTGGAGGGGCGAGGATAGGGGGGAGGGGGGATTTTTAGATGGCGGCGAGTGTCTCGGTGGTCCGCTTAAAATTCAATCGAATAAATCATTGGGCGACGCGTACGTGAGAGGATCCCCATTGGGATGAGTAAGATCCTTTCGTGAACGTGAGTGAGCGAGCTATCGATATCGTTCTCTCTATCTATCTCTCTTTTTTTCTCTCTCTCTCTCTCTTTCTCTGTCGCTCTCGCTCTCACTCACTTGAAAATAATCCACTGAGAGAGGGCTTGGATTGCTCTTACGTTCATGTAGTTAAGTCAGTCAGCTAAATCGCAACCGACAGAAGCAGGGGCACCTGTCCCTCCACCTATAACTTGTGAAGTCGTACATGCACAGTTTTATACGTATACATGTTTCACTGGGCGGTGTAACCAGGGAACACTGAAACGGGGCAAAAGTAGTCGTCAAGGAGCGGAGAAACCGCAGTTCAGTACCCCGTACACACTCACGTTGATAAGACCATATATTCTAATCACATTACGATTTTTTTCTCCTCCCATTTGTTTCGTAATTCGTCAGCATCAAAAGTTGACGAGACTTTTGTAAAAAAAAACCTCGTCATTCACGTGTGGTTCAACGGTGTTGTGGATTGAATATTGAAGTACTTGATTAATTATGAAAATGACATAATCACCTACTTGAGTTGTGAGGGAAGAACAATTGTAATTTCTCACTTGGGAATATTACGACCACTCGTCAGTTTTTATTGGTCGATAAGGCACGTGTCAGTTTTTAAGTTCGCAAATAGTGATTTACTACGTTTTCATGAGGTTGATTTCGTAGTATCAATTGCCAGATATAGGTTCAGTGTTATATCGGACGATTCCGTTGCCCCGGTAATCTCAGTACGGACCTCTCAATTTTGCAATTGTGTATTGAAGAATCTGTGTTACCCTGTACATTTAATAATTATGTATTTGGTGAAACTAGCGAGTGGAGAGAATAACGTGGGTGTCTGTGAAACGATGAAAATACCGAGCTGAAGGGATTATGATTGGATAAAATAAATGTGTGTAATAATTCTAGTGATACGGTATAAGTTATCATTAGCAGAGGTATCACTCGGCTCGCTGACGAAGATTATCAGTGGAAAAATATTGTGCAGGTATAATCTAGTATATTTCAATAAGTAATAAGGGGTTTGAATTCAATATATCCAAGGATAGCCATTGAGAAAATCGTTATTATCAAGTTGCATCTCTCTTTTTATCAAAATTAAAAACCAATGAAAAAAATTCTTCTAGGATCTATTAAGAAACGAGAAGCTATTTCTCTTCTCAGAAAGTTTTCGTTGAATTGATTGGATTCTATCGTCTGAGCGTAGGCCAAGGTTCAGAATCAACCGTTAGAACAAAATGCTCCACCTGCTAACGATTTTACACGTGTTAACGATGGCCAATAGTGTGGGGGAGGGGGATTTAAATTACCTAATTGAGACACCTCATAATTCTCAGAAATGGTCCAACGCAACAGGAATTCATCGTGTATAAAAATAAAAGGTGATAGTACTGGTAAACAGGTGGGGATAAAAAATGAGAAATCAAATGTCTAGTACCAGTTTTAAACGGGAAGATATAGATGATCTCATGGTAAAGCTCCTATACGTCTGCAATGGTGTTGCTGTCCATTAAGTACAGGAATCCAGAATAGTTATTACAGTCAGCGGTTATTAGTTCGAGTCATGCCTCTACCCTCTCACGTTACCTGATCATAAGTGATCCAAGATGCCTAAATAAATATAAATAAAATACTTGAGCGCGCGCATGTACAGTCGATAGATTATTTCAGTAGAAGGGCATGTGGGAATTAATGAAAATCGTGGGATTAGGAATTTCTGGCTAATTATTTCAGGATCAATCATCAACTCCTGCTAAAGTGACCAGTAAATTTCAACAACAAGCTGTAAAATATAACAATTAATCGCGTACGTCGGTGGGAGTCTAACGGGAGGGCGAAGGAAAACGATCGTAAAGTTAAAATCTCCCTCTCGGTCGACTTTTATAACCGTTTAATCCTCTGGATCGCTTGCTCATCGTAACTATTCGCTTCGCTCATTGGTGGTTATAGAGGTTTTAAAGTTTGCGAAATAAATAATTGTTTTCACTTCGATAGGTTTGCGACAGCTAATACCTTGGAAAATTTTTGGAAGACAATATTTCTTTCGGATATTAAGGAAATATTTTTACGGTGAATTCCGTGAATTTTTTTAAAGCTGTACTTTTAATCTCGGGAAAATTAATACGCAGAACCTTTCATCCTAGGGGGGAAAGCACGTGAGATAAATGCCTCAATATTGCGGCCAGGTGTGAGAAAAATCAGTGGAAATATCTTCCATCTCCAAGATATGATATATACAAGTAATTTTCATAACTTAATTAAAGAAACAAATGTTGATTTTCATGTCACGGTTAATTGAGTTCTTGAGACTAATTATATCTCGTGTCAAATCTCCAACATTTGCGCATATTTCGATCATCGCGGTTTAATTGAACACTTATACATCAATGCTCTCCCTCTTCTTTCGATCAGTATAAAAAAAGATATACTTCAGGGAGTGTACTCTTCAGGGTAATTAACGCACTTGACTGTGGTATAATTATGGCGTCCAGATTATATTATCTTCAATATTTCCGAGTGTTTGAAGATAGGGTACATTACTTATCACTCCCTATCCCCACCTACCTTTGCCTGCATTGCCACCAGCAAGAACCTGCTGCAAATCGGCGTGACTCTATTTAACTCCTCACGAAGGTGTACCAGCCATTTTATGCCAAGGGTGGATACACATCACAACTATTTTCTTGAGACTTTCACACGCGTGACCACCTTCATTCAACTCAATTTTTCCTCCTCAACTGGGCTTGTTAGTTCCTTTTTTTAAATTAGAATGTTACGGTTTTTTATCAGCGATCAGTTCCGCCATGGTGACTTGGGCTTACTCCCATCTCAAACTTCAAAATCCAACGCATAATATTATTCAAATTAAATTAAATGAAATAACATTATTTTATGAATCTGGGATTTTTCTAAATTCGATTTCCTTTTTTAGGGATTTAAATTTAATTTTGTGGTGCTAATTTTCGAAACTGTGATTTTTGACGTTTTATGGTATTCATTTTCACTTTTACTGGAATTTAATGTTAAATCATATCCTGATAGTCCTGTAAACCGTAATATAATATAACAATAATATTATATTGAGCTGAAAGTCTTCGGGTAATTGTGACAAAAATTTGCCTCTGCCCCTGTCTTCTTTCTAGTTCCAAAAATTAATCGCTCGTAAAAACAATACGAGCAATCAATCAATGTGAACCATCTAGAAAGACCTTAGCTCAGTTTAAAGCCTCTATATTACCTCGTTTTGATATCGAACTAGAACAGGAAATCCCCCCATTTCTATCTGTAAAGAATTCCAACAATTTCCATTTTTTTCATAATCATACAGATTTTAATACAAAAAGCCACAGTCCATGCATGATATTCTCAGAAGACATTTTGTATCTCCACGAGTTCACTTGGTCGCGTTTATCCCAGCACACAAGAATTATGTCTCGAGTAACGTGTCATTGACACTTGAACTTGGCCATTCTTTTCTTATTACGTTTTATTTTTATTGCGGATTAAAATTGAATACGAGATGAATGCTAATCACTGTGGACACTTAAGATGCACTTCCGTGGACTTGTTTCTTTGTAACGACTGGTATTATCACTTGGAGCATCAATTTGAATGACGAAGATGATTTATTGGGTGGACGGATTGAGAGACTTCGTTCGGTCTGGTCTATCCAGATCAGCAGTTACGAACTGATCAGCGAGAGACTAATGATAGCCAGGTGTCAACGATTGTGTTGGAAATGATGGCAATGATGATGATCTATCACCCACAGTCTTTGGAAATTGGCATTAAGTATCGATGGATTATATGTCTATCAATCGACTCAGTATGTATCTGATTACGTAGTTTTTTTAGAGTTTGATGCCTTAGTTATGCAGTTATTCCACCTTTCTAGTAGTCAGTGATACCTGCCAATTTAGGAAAGGAAATTATCGCAACGGGGCAAAATTTATTCTAATGATGATTCACTGTCAATTAAATATACAACTTCCATGATTTATTCGCGTAGTATAATTTCCACCCATAATATCTTTTAGACATTTTATGGTGCCTTGTAAATGTTAGTAGCTCAGTGATCCCCATTGCTCATTGAAGGATAGATGTACTGCGAATTCAATGTGAACAATAATGAAACAACGCCGGATACTTGAACACTTCCGAAAGGATTCATCTCTTAGTTATTTGTTCGTTAGTGATATCTCGCTAATGCAATAAGAAGGAGAAAAAAAATCTACAGCGGGTAGAGTTGAAGTGCAAGCCGCTGGTTCATTCTTTAAATCCCCCCCACCATGAAATTCTATTCAAATTTTTCGTGTACTCTAGGGATTTAAAGGGGAGAGTCAATAACTACGTCGGTGACACGGGAGAATTTCCATCTGAATTGTCTGAATGGGAGGATTCTATTCAAATTATACAGGGAGTACGGAGAATGTGACACAAACAAAATTATCATTCAAATAGAATTAGTGGATTCAAGTCCGATCTAACTGATTTTTTCGTCATGTAAAATTCTGACTAACATGAATAATTCTAGACTTTCAAGAAGTTTTTTATCGCTTGGGGAACTCCACAGGAATTCTCAGCGAGGGTGAATGTTTGTTGTGAGAGGAAAGTTGCACAGATGATTTTTACCAAATGATTTGGATGAAAATTATTCTCCGTTACAGAAAAATTGTAGGAAAAATCGCAGTAATTATCTACGTCCAAAGTGTTTTCTACCATAATGCATCGTTGAGTCAATGAACTAGTTCTATGGATGGAATAAAAAATAATAATTGCAGGAGAAAGCGCAGTGTTAAAAAATACCTAGATACAGGGAATTCGTCTCACCTTAAATTCTCCGGCTGTAGTGATTAGTTTACGGAATGACGAATAGCTCAAGTATGACCCAAGACTGGGTCTGACGGGGCCATTCACAGCTGGCGATCGGGTCAGATCTTGAATGGTGGTCAACGCATAGCTCACAATTCTCATCCTGATAATTGGCTAGTTTTGGGTAGTGCTCATAAACATGTCAATCTTCGCCGTGACTCGACAAACATAGGCCACCCGAGCACCAGACATTCGCCGTGAAAATATATAATTAAATATAAATATATAAAATACACGATATATAACTTCCAAATACACTTTTGTGAAAATAAATATCTATCGCATAATAGTCGTTAAAGAAAAATGGTAAAGCACACTATTAAATTCTAAAAATAAAAATAGAACGAACAAAACAAATTATTCAATAATTCTCACTGTGGAAAATTGTGGTTCAGTCATTAATTTTTACTGTTAAGGCTTTACGATTCCCGCCCCCAGGAAAAACAATACCCAGCCACTTCTGATAATACCAGAAATGGTTGAAAATCCATGATGCAACAGCGAAATTTCAAACTGTCCGAATAATCCGACAGAGAAAATTAGGTGCAGTTGTCAGATAATGACTTCCACTTCGTTCATTAGTATTGCAATTTTGTACAGCGTCACATGGACGTTATACACGTACGTTTATATCTCTCCGGTGGCTCCAACAGATTGAAAACCAGTTCTGAACCACGCCCGGCCATCATACTGTAATTCTTCATTACTTCCACAACCGCGAAGAGGCGTCAACTCCCCTTCACTACTTCCTCACATTCTTGGACATAATTTCCCATTTTTTTCAATAACTTCGTGTTTCATTGTGACCAATGAGATGAATTCTCCATTGATTAACCCAGGAGGTTATAAAAAATCCGTTTTGTTCTGGATGTCAAGGTGCTCGTAATTCGGGATTAGGGCGTGGTTAATCCCTCGTGTCCTATTTGGTGGTTAATATATCTTTGATAACGACATTCGAATAACCATCGCGGCCTTTATCTCCCATGGACTCTAAATCTTCCACCGCATGTTCATCTTCCGTTGATTCTTGCTATCCTGATTTTAATCTTCTCTGATAATACATTATTCATTTTTCCCCGAGAACTGAATAACCAAAAGCAAAGCATTGCCAATGTTAGAGGGTACTTTACTTATGAGACGAACATCCCCAATCGGCGGTGTCCTCACCAAGAGTCCATGGATATGGGCTAGGGTGAAATCATGAGCATAACGACGTTTCAATGCTCCTGCACGAGCCAGAATTGAGTCTCCACCCAAAAAAGGTGATGATTCAAGTAGTTCTCAGCTTGAATTTAATGTCCACCTTCTTGATCTAGTGTGACTGCTGCTCATCCGGTTTTCAGACTTTCAGTGAGCAGAACGGTTGACTGTTTGAAGAATATATCACTCAAGACGCTCTCTACTTGATTCAGGTGTAATCAACGAATTGGTTCACGCTGAAAAAAAAAACCTTGACACCAGCTTGACCCAAATAGTCGACACCAACTTGACTTAAATTAACCTGATACATTTTGTAGCGATGGTTTCACCAGTCTCCGCCCAAAAAAAGGTGACGATTTCAAGTTCCTCTTGAAGATGAATAAATAAATTCCTTCTACTTTCTACCTATTTTATGTGCAATGACTGTGATGTTACGAATACCTTCACTTGCCTCCGGGGAATGATAATTAACATCAATGTACTTTTATTGGAAAAGATGTTGATAAGATTTTACCAGAAAATTGGTTTTCATGTGAAAAATAGTCAGGTCTCTGTTAATCCTCCGCCACAAGAACAAATATTTTTTTTAAGGAGAGCACGAGAGTCTTCCGAAATCTATTCTCACTTCAATTAGCAATCGTCCTCCTGAATAACGATTTTAGACACACGAGAGCTCACGCAAGTGTGAGAAAGATTGCTCTGACACCTCAAATCAGAGGCTCAAACGGCGAACACCCAGAAGAGTATGCGGACAGGTACACGAACACCAAGAGTCTGTCCCTGGCGGGCGTTTTGAAAAGAGGGAAGGATGAGAAGAGGAGGAATGAGTATCACACTGAAGTGGATTTCTCGGCGTTGAAAAAAAAAACGATCTGTGGCTAATCGACCTGGTTAAGCGACTGCTACCAACGACCTTCCGTCCGCCCACTATAACCAGCGGTTAATCGTTGTCTCTTCGGGATCTGCTGGGTCTTTACCCAAAGTCTTGGATTAAGTCGTTCCGAAAGTATTGGTGAACGTGTGAAAGGGTGGGGAGAGAGGCAGGGGGTCGAATACTGAGTTCAGATTCAAAAATTTTTGATGTTAAAGTTGAATTAAGCGCTAACTTCATTATGGGGCTCCTCCTTGTACCCCTACAACATGCAAATGAGTCTAAAAAATGTTGGAAATTCATCTTTAGAATTTAAAATAACAAATTATGATAATGAGATATTCATCTTTGCTATTTCTCTCAAGTTAGGCTCGTTCAATTTTTCCTGATGGCTGATGAGGCCATAAAAATATTCGTCAGGGACATATAATAATTGCAAAAATTAAGAATTTTGTTTTGACTGTATTTTTTTCTGGAATTTCGGGCTTTAGCAGCATGTTCCCTGGTATTAACGTGATTTGTGGAGTGTCCAACATAAAAGCGAAAAGTACCGATTTCTCCGTCGATGACTATTTATTACAGCAACATTCCTCACGAGGTGAATAAAAAGAGAGAAAAGGAAAAATTGGGGAAAACATTGAACGTTACAGTTATTTGAAGAGGCCATTTACTTTTTGGAAAGTACGATTTGAAATTGAAACGCAGACAAATGTCAGAGCATAACTGTTGCTGTTCCAATTATTTCCAAGAAGTTGCTGGCGCCAACTGTTTATTCATTTTCCTCGTAAAGCTGTAATCATTGATTCTGATTGCAATTGACCTAAAAATTTAACTGATCTATTGAGATGATTCTCATTCCCTTCAAGAGCATTCCGGGTAGATATTGAAAGAAAGATCGATTGAAAGTGTCTGACCGGACAACCACGGCTACTCACATTTCCTGGACTTTCATCTCGGCTGTAAAATCGGTTTGATATCGATGGCACTTATCGTTGTCTCGATGGCCCACTGTAAGTATCTGGATTTTTTTATCTCTCAGCTCACGTGCACTGAGTATAGAATGTGAAACTTTCCAGACTAATGTGAATTTGCATATAATCAAATTGCTTGTATCTGATAGGAGAAGAATATTTGGTAGTAAGAATCGTTTTCCGGCGTTTTCTGTGAGAAGGGAAGGGAAGATACCATAACGTTCAGTAAATTTTTAAAGTAACCTTCGCATAAAGTACGAAACAGCCATGAGATTATTCGCGAAGGAGTAAAATTTGATGAAAAACAATAGCAGATTTTTTCTGAGTGAAAATTCTTTGGGAAAATAACTGATCTGGGTCGAATCGTATTGGAACCCGTGGAAGCGATAATTATAAATCTGTTCAATTCTCATCTCGTAACTATATTGTTCTATAAAAAAAATGTCAATAAATCTCATGTTTTGGCTCATGAAATTCTCAACAAACAGGTTTTGAGAAAAATTCACCTAAACCTTTGATTTGCGATATAATCT
The DNA here is from genome assembly GCF_034640455.1 of Diachasmimorpha longicaudata. Lineage (NCBI taxonomy): Eukaryota > Metazoa > Arthropoda > Insecta > Hymenoptera > Braconidae > Diachasmimorpha > Diachasmimorpha longicaudata. The sequence continues at coordinate 5,699,091 of NC_087231.1, read as the reverse complement.
GAATTTAATAAACACGTCCAAAGGTGGAATGCCACTTCGAGGAATTGGAGAATAAATTTGCAGATTAGGCGATAATTATTTCGCAAATGAAGGGGTTCAGACAAATTTTTCAGCTAAAAAACATGTGTTATTGAGAGTTACGTGAAAAACGAATGTCACGCATTTTTTTCTGAAATATCTGAAATATTTTATTTCATCCCTTGACGAATTTCTCCGATAATTTCCGTTACTCTCCCCTTATCGACATCTGCAGAAATTTATAAAAAGGGAAACCCCAATCCTCGTACTGATAGAGTCACCAGTCAATACAAAAATTGCATTATTTCATTTCATGGAATGAAAGGAATAAAAAATAAAACATTAATACATTTACTGCAGGATCATTCATTTACCAATCAAGAATATAATTCTTCATTCCTGAATAAAATATGCCGAATTCCGGTACATGACTATTCCCGTTTTAGGAATAAAACACACTTAACTCCTCTCCTCAATAACATTTTGTCCCATGAGTTCGCGACAAAACGAATCCCAAAAAGTGACCACACTACAGTGTAATAATAAATAAAAATAGAATTATTTCATGAAGTTATTTTTCACGACTATTGAAGACAACAACCTAATTGGCTGAATCACAAAATTTCAAAAATTTCGATTTGTGTTCTCATCGTATGAAATCTTCCCGAACCCCCACGATCATCACGGAAGATCATTTCATTGCCTTAAAAATGTAAAAAATCAACATTCATTATACCCACTAAAAATGATAAGATAAGAATCCCCCAAAGACCTTCCATTATTTTTTTTTTCAAAAATTTAACAGTCCATAATTGAATAAAGGCGCGGCTGCGTTGGGCGTTAGGCGCCAAAGGATATTTTCCCCTAAAATTCAACATCGTCCCCGGGACGATAAAAAATCAAGAGAAAAGGAGAAATTCATTCTTACCAATAAATAAAAATTCTTATCTATCGAAGCCCCTCTCCGATGACGTAAAGCGCGTAGCGATGACGAGCATCTCCGTGACGTACCAAATTCAGCGAAATGAGCACGTGTCACGAGTATCATAGCGCGCCTACGTGACATCTCAACGGATTGCGATGGCGGGAGTGACACGAGCCGTTTCGCGACTGGGGCTGTCTCCGCATGCGAGAAAAAAAAATTAAAGCCAGTGTGGAGGGGATCTGGTCAGGAGTTGAGCCAAATAATTCCTCAAGCTCCAGAACCGGCAGCGAGTGCTGCTGCGGACAGCATCCACGACGTTTCGTATGTCCGCGCTCCTCGACTTTGGACCCCCCCAATATGCTACCCATTTCATGCTGGACAAAACATTGAAACAATTATAATAAAAAAATTATAATAAGGGTTTATCTGTCCTAACGGAAGCGCCAACGAATACGATCGACAGTAGATAAGCTCCGATAACTCTATGATCACAGTACAATCTGGCGAATAAGACCAACAGGGCACATAATCATAGGGTACCAGGATTATACGATCCAAGCCAGTGAGCCTATTTCATCCTACTATACTTAATCCTGTCTTCAATGACTGGTAGAATCATTCGCGTTATGTACAGTTTCCTCTGGTACGAAAACTTGTACATCAGAAAGAACGTGTGTAACTGATTTTCCTTTTGCTGAGGATAGATAAACCTGTCGGCGAAAGGCTAAATCGATTATGCCAGTGGGAAAAGTTTTAAATGAGCTATAAAAGTAGTTTACGATAACAACTTGAATTCCGAAAGACACTCACAGATGTTGATTGTGTAAAGGAATCGACACTCGCCTGTCAATGGGAATTTTCATCATGGTGGTACAAATCGGGTGAAATATTTTTCACAGATTAATTATCCACTCGTTCATTTCATCCAGATTTTATCACCTCGATGGATAAATAATTCAGGATTCACAGCTCGTAATTTATTTTTCTGGCTCCCCGACCCGAAAGTGCGGTCTTCCCGGCGCGATTTCGCTCCGGGAACAAGGCCTTTTGTGGCCCGCGTTACCCATATGTTTTTTCTGGCTCCCCGACCCGAAAGTGCGGTCTTCCCGAGGACTGTTGCGAGAACTGTACACAAATGTGACAGGTTCTCTGTTGGAATATAGCCTCAGTTTTCTGAGAATTAATTTTATGATTTAGTTTTACTAACATGCATCACGAACCTGAAAATATTTGATATTAATTCAGTAATTATTTGATGGATTAACGTCATTGTTTCGTTCGACTCTACTTGAATTCCAATGAATTTAAGTTCTAAACGAGAACATTTGGTTAAGTACATGATGCACCTCATGAAGTACATGATATTCCCATTGTTTGAAGAATGTAAAATGGCATTGAAATTATGTACGCGCATTAATTTAACCAATATCTGCAAGAGAATTTTCAGTCCCTGAACTACGTATAAGATTGTAACAAAGACATATCATAAAGAAAAATGAGAAAAAAAAATATTAGTAAAATTGCCTGACAATTTTACTAATATTTTTTTAGTATTTCTCGATGTGATTGTGATAAGGAGAATAATTAGCAAAATAAATGAAAAAATCATATATATTTATAAATAGTCATTTTCTGGATTTCATTTTTTCTGCAGCAATTATAGGAAATTTTTTGAATGCAATTCTCACTTTTCGCCCGCCCCGACCAGCAAAACCTCGGCTTCGCCTCGGTTTTGCAAAAGTCGGGCGGGCTCCCATTGATTGTGTTACCACTTATTAAATATTAAGATATTTATGGTCTACCGCACTTTCGGGTGGGGAGCAAGAAAAATAGTATACGACACACGGCCAGGAAGTCGGATTCACTGGCGTACGTGCTATGCGGGCCTCGGCTTCGCCTCGGCCCTCTATCACGCACGCCAGGAAATCCAACTTTCTGGCCTTGTGTCGTAATATACTATTGATTTTGTGGTAATTGAGACTTAAGTTGTGTACGATTACGGTCATGCTGTCTGACTCGTTTTCTTTACGATTTGTTTTGGATTCAATCCTTTTACAGGTAACACAGTGGGGGGTACAGTGTAGCTGATGATTCCTGGAGAGGGATAAAAGTACGCGGGTTTTTCATTCATGTTCTCCTATGAGTAACGAGGAGGTAAAGCGGGTTACGTCGGGCTTTTCACCAGTTTTTGATGAATATCTTGGAGTCTGGAAGGGATTGACATTTTTTTGTCACTACTTAAGAATTAAGTATATTTTATAATTATTTTGAGGACATTTTATGTCGTGCAAAATATGTCACTTTCAAAGTGTAGGCACTTCATTTAAACTGTCTATGAAACTTTCGAATGATAAGGAAACAAACAGAAAACCTCATTGCATAAAAATGTTGAAGGTACAGAGCCATATCAATGTTTGGCGAATTTACTCATATAATTTTTACACTCTGTATCTTTCTGTATGGGTGAAAACATGTAACAGCATTATTTAGCTTGTCAACGATCAGCAAGACACGGTATTGTAGAAAATGTTTTCTGTGGTGAAATGTCCGTGTGTTGAATAGACATGTTACCTGAAAAGACACCAGGAAATATTGAAAAAATCTGTAATTTGAACCGAAACTACAAGTGCTTGAATTTGTGACGCTTGTTCTTCGTTTACTGGAGATACTTTTCTTTTTATATTTCGCAAACAGCGAGAGTGGGTTGTGTATATTCGGTGAGTGTTTCACGCATGTTAGAGATTATCGAGAATGACTATCGGCAATGGGTAAAACCCAGTACATCCATATGACGAATTTGAAGATATCTCTGATACAGTTCAATGGGTCTCAATAAACATTTGTCATATCTAACGTACAGATTTTCCTTCGAGATAAACAATTTAGTTATTTGCCCCTAATTATGCATATCATATCGTGAATAATTTCAGCCCATAACTCAATGTAATTAAATATCAATAGACAGAGGTGAGATAAATTACGATTAATTTCTTCTTTTAAAGACGCCAGGATTTTCCGTTACAAAATCTCACGCGGAATATTTAAAAAAAAATCCAAAGATTTATCGTTCTCTAATAGAGAGATGTTGAGCAATAGTGAAAACCAAGAAGAAATCTGAGAATAAATAATAAAAATGAGCTTTTGACCGGAGAAAGATTCATCGACATCTCCAGTGATATATGTCGTTATCGAACCGGTTTGCCTTTCACGGTTGTTTCTTGAACGGCATATAGAATACGCAAGTTGCATATTTACTGGGATCATAGAATGATGACAAAAAACTAGAGGAGGCATTAGCAAGCTATCTGTGAAGTACCGTAGCCGAGTATGTTTTGATTTTAGGGCTTAATATTAATCACATGTATCGTGGCGAACAACTGCACGACGAAAAAAGTAATGTGAGATTGCAAAAAAACGAATTTACCGAAGGAAACATCCATATGGAGAATTTGTTTATTCGAACGACTTGAATTCGATTTCAATTTAACAAATAATTTTTTTTATTTTAGCCCTATCGTTATTTTCGTAAATTACGAGGTCCGATCTTGCAAATTGTGAATTTTAGGTGGTCAAGTACGAGGTACGATCTCGTGATTTACGACTGTCTTCTCGGAGTTTATGATCAATCAAGGGATATTCTTGAGTTAGATCATGAATGCAAAGACATAAAAAATAGTTTACTACACAACAAGTGCGGTAAAGATTTTCTGACGAGTGTGACGGCTGGAAAACGACCCGCAAGTGATTTCCATAATCACACGACTTCGAAAATTTGGACTCCAGGATTTTTCGCACGGAATTTTACATTGCGAGGCGCGTAATTCGTCTCTTACCGCACAGTCATGAAACTGCAAATTGGGTTTTAAATTTCATATTCTATTATTATTGCTTTCTGCGTGACAAATATCAAGGAGTGGTTACCAAATATTTGATCCAATTGAAATCACAAAAATACATTCTCATTAAATCATCCATTAACAGGGTAATTTAATGAATGAATTAGTGAAATGACGGGGAGTAGCTGATCTATGTTACCACGGGCTCAATAAATCGCGATTTCATTCTGTTAGATCCTGATTTTCGGGCTCAGAAGATGGAATATTTTACATCATACTGTTCACAATGTATAATCTGATGAATGTGATTATAATCCTCGCCTGCGGCTCGGATTATGAACCCACATTCGTCGGAAAATACTCCGTAGACCCAATCATGAAATCTATTATTTTCATTTACCGTTCGTTGGAATAACGCCTTCGGAAATTGAATAAAAATTCAATTTTACAGTCTCCCTTGACAAGCCTACAATAGACTCCACTGATGACAAATGACAAAGGTTACAAGGAAGATACGTAATTTTTATTCAATATTTCTGTCCGGGTATTCCATAACATCGAGTAATAGATTGATGACAAAACTGTTCAGTAATCTCTCTGTAGATAAGTCTCTTCCGTTTGATTGAGAGTATTTTCAGACATTAGAATACAAGTAAACGAGACCTATTGCGCGCTTCGCGCGCCCTCTTTAAATTTCCCGCGATAAATACGAAGATGCGACGATTATATTGACTAATGAGGAATCAGTCGTTCGCGTTTTCCAGACATTTCGACTCGAGTTTTCCGGCGAATTTCATTTGGGTACTTGTGCTCTCTTAGAGAGGAATGAAAAATCGTGAATATATTTGCGCTGTACTTATTATTAGTCGGGTGGGGAGACTTCGTTTTCCTCAGTTTTTAGCTCTCTTTCCAGGCTCTCGTACATTTGTTTCCCCGTAGCCTCTTGGCAGTGCCCTGTACTCATACAATCTTCCTTCTGGCCGATGGAATGCACGGTATTACCGGTTCCCCTGTACTCGAGCCTCACGAGATCATGTGCTCAGGAATCTTGATGCTGCGATCCAACGTGCCATCATACCAATACCCATTCTTGATCTCTATTCACGGCTCGTTATGTCATATTCACAATCATTGGTTTACGTTATTAACGTGAGATCAGCGAATTATGAACACTATTTTTTCAATAAAGGATAATAACGTTTCACTGATTGCTCCAGGCGCACAGAAAGGATATAACATCTATAGCCAGTTTCTGCGCAGAAATAATTTTAAAAAAAATAGAAAAAAGTCTGATAGCGGTACTAAATATTTGATTGGACAACACACGTGATTTTTCGCCCGCTTTTTCAAATTCCCTGAAATTGTATGAGATATCCTGGGAACCTTAATACCACAAGAAATTTTTACAAGGAAGAACTGCCATTATTTCCAGTAGATTTTGGCTTTAAGACACAATTTTCATGTTTTTCTTTGGTAATTTTTAGTGAATTTTTCTGCAGGTGATAAGAACTTCATTTGTTCGCAACGAAGTCTTCAGACAGGACCCGATAATTTTGAAGCTCTTAAGACTCTTCACCATTACTATTGAATAAAGTTATTATTTTTAGTGCCCATTACTCAGGTTATTCCTTTCAACGCACCCAGACACAGTTGTTCAAGAATATTTCTTTGGATATGAAGCTTAAATATGTTTAAAAAAGAAATTCAATTGGGCCTTCCGGAGATGATAGTATGTTGCTGGCTTCCTATCTCCTTTGATTTGTCTTGCGACTGTATTTCTTACGGCTAAACGGAGGTCCCGTGTCTCGTTGTCAACTCACTCGCAAATCACTCGCATGTCATTGATCTTTTCTCGACGTTTCGGATTTCAATTTTGGTTTGTCGGCTGTCCTGTATAATAAATCTCCACAATTTTATTTTCTCCTCTTTAGCATATTCTTTGCTGGTGGATTATGAATTTCTCAATGTTACCATCATTCTCACGCTTTAGCACTCCACATGAGCGGTTCAAACTCAACATCAAACAATTCTGAATACTCAGTAGGAGAGCGGAAAAATACAGAGTTGGCTCCGGTGCTCACCACTCTCGGCCCATCCCTCATCTACTACAGTTCCACATAAATATGTTTATGAATGGATTAATTGATTTGGGACCCTCTCGAGACGAGAAGTCTCTCTTTAGGACCGACACAGTCCCAAAAATGATTATTTTCCCTCTGAACGAGACATCTTCAGAGGTCTGTCTCGTCTGGGTCTCGTCAGCCGCTCCAAGGGTGAAATAAATATTACAAATTCACTGATCTCCGAAACAAATTGAACAAGGATTTTCGGTATGCGTGAATCAATAACCACGAAAGGACGTAAAAAAATAAAATAAAGGGCCCAGTAACAGAAAAAAATGAAAGGAGCCCGAAACGAGGGCACAAGAAGGGACCTCTTGAAATATGTGCTCCCCATGTTATTTTTTTTTGTTTATATTTATTTTTTGCTACAAAACTTTATTTTCTCTGGTTCACGGCTGCCGATCTCGTCGAAAGCAAAAGTGGGCACGACTCTTCTTCTCCCACCGTGGAGTCGTTGTGAATCCTATGTGCAGTTGGGACCACGGGCACATAACTTATGCGGTGGTGATGTGAAAGAAGACGAGGAGAGAGTAAGAAAGGAAAAAAAAATAGGGAGAGAACCGCGCGCGACTACGGACAGTGTTATAGACGTGCTGTGTGCTCTGGATGTACGATCTACAGGATACAAGCCGGCACCACACCTCGCTTGGAATAAATTTACATGCGACAGACTCTTCAATGAACAACGAGTATGGTATATACATCCCTTTTTGAACCGTACCTTCCGGCGCCAGACGTTTAACGAGTATATAAAACACAGACCTGACGGCGGTTTGACGGCAAAAGGACTGATAAATGCCTTGTCACGTGGTCATTCAGAATGAGAATAGTTATTAACACCTGGACCAGTCGACGAAACACAAGTGGAATGCAATTTTTGATTTTTACAATTTCATAAATTGGAAGCCGAGCACGGACTACCGTGCCCTGTAATTATAAAAATCAGGGTTGAAGATTTCGAAATTAAATAAGTTCTGAATTCAAATAATCCACCTCAGGCAGCTGTGCACCAATGAGGAATCAGTGTGACAGACTTTCGAGATATCGATAATTATTTAATAATAATATATCACGGGTAACGATAGTCTCGATGTTTGTCCTTTTTGTTCTAGAATAGGGGGTGTTTTGTAAACTGCACTTTTTTGTGCACACTCGCAACGCGCACAAACGATTCTACCCCTTTTCTTTACATAACGTGTCCTAGACACAGCACAACTCGACACGAATATATTTTATGGCTCCGTCTACGAGAACTCTAGTCGCACGAAATGTTCGACGAATTATCGACTTGTCAGTTACACTGAGTATTTCAGTTTAAATTTATATGTAATATTTCGAGACGAGTGCGATGGGGATGTTTGTCCACTCGAAGGGCAGTATTTATTTTTAATGATTAATGAGTTATTTGAATTGAATCCATTCAGTGGATAAATTGAGCCAGGTATCTCTGAAAATTCTTTGAGAATGTCTGGGACCGGATAAGACTGAAGAACATCCCCCAGTCTGATTTCCCAATTAAAATTGCCTCCTTGTAGGATCGGGTGTGTTCCTTTAATTAACTGTGGTACATCCCTCCTGCGTCCCCCCGGCCATTAGTGTCCACTTGACACGTGTCTAATCACTTTCAAAGCCCCTTTCAATCGTGTAATTAATGAGATGTTTTCTAATTAACCAGCAACGCCATTTCTAATATAAGTAGAAAATGGAAATCGAGTTAAATAACATGCCTCATTGAATTCGGCGGCTCGACGTGATCAAAAGTAGAATTGAATCGCGGTGAAAATCTATTTAATCTTTTCATGGATTTGAATCGAGAATCTCCATAAAATACATTCCACGTGACAACATTCAATGGGTTTTAACCAATTTTCTTGAATTTTGACCTTAATAGTTATTTTTATTCCATTTTTAGGGACATTTATATTCAATAATTTCTCTCTGTAATTTTAATTCGAGAATTTACAATTCTTCTTTAATATTGAATCGTGTAGAAACCATATTTAAATAAATAAATTCGCTATTTACTTCAATTAGAATATTTTTTGGAGAATTGTTAAGGTGTTTTTTAAATATTTTTACGGAGTAAATGGGCTATGGCACAGGTCTTCCAAATTTTTAAGTAAATCGTGTCCTTCGATAGTTATACACACTGAATTGATCATGTAGTAAAGAAAACTTGATTGACTGGTCGGCTATAGAGCATAATATATCGCAGTTAAAGATCCTACTTGAAACAGGAATGAAGGCTTCATGCACGAGTGCTTTCGAAGATATACACTGAAGTAGTTTTTCAGACTATTATCAAAGAAAGTCATTATATACAGAGATTATAATCTTGATGTAACTGATATTAACGTAAATCGAGAATTATTGAGATAATTTAGCCGTCATCGTTGTCGTTATATTTTTATTGCGCTCTTAGCTTATTTCTTCAGGTACTTCATCTTGCGTATAACTCATCTTGTGAATTTACGGAATGTCTAGCGATGCTATTTCTCCGAGATGACGTGGACGGTCTTTTTCGAAATAAAAATTTGAAAATCGAATTGCAGACGGATTAAAATCAAATGGCGATTGGTTTCTGGGATTTTACCGCTGTGGGTTTTAACAAAATTGGTGAAAAATCCTAGTCTAATGCAAAAATCTGATCGCCCTCGTAAGCAAAGGCCCATGAATGCTACACTGTGTTTTAGACTTTATGAACCTCGAAGACAGATCTAGAACTGTGTACGGTCTGTAATAATAATGCTGTATATAATAAATGCTGAATTGATAGATCATCTCGGGTATTGAATGCGTGACTTGGATACAAATGGAGTTGGAAATGGAGTTTGAAATGCTGTATTATTCAGTGCAGTGGTGAATGGAAATCCGAGTGTCTCACTACGTTAAAGAATGTTGAATGAAAATGTATTTATTGGTGAGCGAATTTTTAATGCATTCATATTTCATTCACTGCGAATCAGCAATTCAGTTATTGTTTAATTCAAATGGGGGAGAATAAATTACACTTTATAGTTGTAATGCATCACTCTTAGCTACGAAAGTCAGGAAAATGGATCCTCTGGGGGTTCTGCTACGATGAGACATCGTAGCAGAACCCCCAGAGGATCCATGACATGTTCTGCTACGATGAGACATCGTAGCAGAACATGTCAAGGTTTGGTTCACTATACGAGACTAATATATTACAGATATAATGTATTATAATGAAAAATTTTACAAGGAAGAAATGGAGATGTAATCAAATGGATGTCTCACTTAATCGAGTGTGAAATCAGCGGTGATCCAGCTGATTTCAACAGCCCACGATGCCATTCAAGGTTATACGTGTAAAGCGGTTGGCAATTAATTGATTTCTCCCGCTGTGTTAACTTTTGTTCAACACGTGGAAACGATTGAATTTATTTTTATCGCTGTTCATGTTTGTATCAATCTTTTCGACTCAGCCCACACGAAAATTCCTGGAGGAATTTCCATCACAACCCGCCCAAACGTTTGGACACACTTGTCCTATGGTTTTTTTCAAAATTCCCCCAGCGTGATTGATTTAATTATGTATCTGGACATATTTATTTCCCCATCGGTGGTAATTTATATCAACACTTTTGCCTATTTGGTGTTTCTCCGAGGCGTCAATTACCAGGAAATATTACTTGTGAAATAAGTTTCATATGTCTCAATTTTCGAGGGGGCTGACTGATAGAAATCTATTTTTTTTCTAATGTTTCAATTTCGTCTTCGTTTCGAATTATAAAGCGAATGAAGAGTGATGGGAATGTAGATGTTTAGGAAATCATCTGGAAAATATTCAAGTCCTTTTTGAAAATCAGAAGAGCGAGAAAGTTTCTTTTTTAAACCCTCAGTGAAGGGTTTAAATTTGTAAAGGAAATTACTTCGATCGAGGTCAGTACAGAAAAAAAAATCCAGAATGCAAAGGAATGCATCTGAAAATAATGATCTTTCAATTCCAACAACATTTTAACAACATTTTTAAGGAACTAAGTGTCATTTTTTTCTTTATCTCCCGGCGCATCCATTTCCCTCAGAAGCTTTACACGGGGCACCCTCCGGAGATCGTGTATTTTAAAAAAACCCTCGGTAAACATGAGACCTAAGACACACCTTAGAAGGGTCCCCGTGACAATCGTGCACTCTCTCTAAATCTAAACCCAGTCGGTTTTCTCCGGCACTGGACACCTCTGCACTCGTGAGTCATCTATATCTTCTTGCGGCATTAATCACCGGAAAAAGGGAAAAGAAGAGGCAGATGAACGAGGGAGAAAGTGCGTGCATCATCCGTCCCCCATTTTTTTTACGTTTCAAGGAGATGCAGGCACCTTCTGTAAAATGCTGACACAGTTTGTTTCTTTTTTTCGGAAATATTTCATTGGTTTCTACGTATGGGTCCCTAATTTCCAGGAATATACCACGTATTTTGACAAATCTATTACCAACTTATTGATGATCCTGGATGTTAACTGCCTCTTTCATCAAATTTTGTTGAATTAAAAAATTTGGTCTACATTTTCCGCAGCGAATTTCGTAACATTTTAACATTCAAAATTCAAAATTTAATCCTGATGTTCCTGAGATTTATAGAATTTTTGTGAATCTCCCGTAAAATCCAAAAGTGAATTTTTTTCGAACCATATACCTGTGTGAATTTAAACAAAATTTGTTTTTCCTGTCGCGATACTTTGTTTTTATTCTGTTATCGAGGCTGATCATTCGTCCCAACTCTGTATGTCTCGCATCTCATTTACAGGGACGTGAATAACCATTGGGATGTGGCTTGATTCTCCATTCCCTAAAAATCTACGGTTCCTCGAACATTTTCACACTCATTCGGTAATCCTTTCATCAATAACAGTCCGACCAGAACAACGTGAAGCAGACGCTGGTAAATGCACCTTATTTGTCTCAGCCCCACCCACGAAGACGATAGACGAGTTTTACTCTGAATTACTTGAGAAAATCTTAATTCTCGCACACTGACAACACGTTAATCACGATAAGAGAAAAATGATAAATAGTTAACTTTCGTTGTTCTCAACGAAACTTTGAACCCCAGTAATTCAATCAGCCTACAATTGTATAATTTGTGGGGGTAGTGATTACGGAGATTATATCGAAGACGTTATTGATGCTCTTGATGGAGGGGTTTGTCATGTTGTTAGGTGAGCAGATTGATATGGATCAACGTAGAATGGTTTTGACTGATATTGACGCATCCTCGAGCCACAAGAGACAACAACCACCCACAGCTATCACGATGGGTTTTCGTTTGATCAAGCGATTGCATAGCGGAAGGGTCTTTCATATCTGATTCTGGGATCATTTTTGTCTTTAGATCAAATCCTCCAGATGAATAGTTAGAATTATTAGATCCAATGGGGGACAAGTTTCAAAATTAAAATTGTACACTTCGTATCGGGTGCGGAAAACAAGTTTTTGGCTCGTGGCATTATATCACTATAAACCCCCCACGATCAACAGGCGATTTTCTCACGAGTATGGAACAGTATTTTTAATCACGCTGAGCGACATAATAACCTTCCGCCACATTGCGATGAATAAATTTATTCGTAACGAGTGCAGAAAAGTGAATTTTGGCGCGAGGAAGGCACCAAATTAAAAACCTCCCTCCATGATTATTATGTTTGCGTATCGATCATTACTCTTGTTAAATTTCACTGAGTGAAATAAAATTGATAATCATTGAATTGAATCAAGAATTTCGAAAATCGGTAGAGCAATAATCCCGAAGGATCATTGCCGGAAGGCGCCGTGGTTCAACCCTCAACGAGATAATTATCGTTATTACGATGATCGGTCCGGTTACACTCCGAAATGGAAATAAAACTGCATGAAATTATATTCGGGTAGTCTCGTTCATGCCCATACGTATTATTTTGTCGGTTAACTAGGCTGGAAGGGGGGGCATTGGAGGATAAACATTTCAGGCCCGTGAGTGCCGCGTGTGCCCTCCAGACAAAATTATGCGGTTGATTATTATCCAGTGGGTAACCCACATGCTGTATTCCCTGTCCTCTTTTATTCTCAAGACTTCTCGAGTCATTTTGGCGACGATTAATACTCGTCAAGCTGTCGAGTAGATCTAAAAAAAAGCCTTCTCAGGTAGGATAAGCAAACATGATTTTCGTACCGCACTATTATTAAACTATAAAATCAGAGTAGCTCCGTCAGTTAATATTACTTTTCAGGTTGATACAATTCAATCTGGGGGAAGTGTTATCAGAGGCACGATCTTAATTATTCTTAGAGGAATCCTGGCAGAGTAAAAATGCATTAATGACGTGATACTTTAAGAAAAACGACTAATAGCCAAGTTTATAATTGGCAGCCAATTATTAATTTCTCAATTTCACAAACTCTTTGGAGATATTTTTCAGACACATAAAAATGTTTGGATGAAACGAAAATTTGTCTAGATTTGAGATGAACAGGGATAAACACTTTATTTGGTGCTTGGAATTTAAATAAATTTTCATTTTGGAGTTTTAAATTTATTTGTTCCAGTGATTGAAAATTTTCTGCAAAAAGTGTGTAATATTGAAACCCTTGAACAGTAATTGGTGTCAATTATTTAATTTTTTTTGTTGACTGGAGAAATCATATTCAAAACCCTTCGCTGCTGAAAACTTCCTCTTATTAACAAGTACACCGTTAATCGTAAACGAGCCGCGCCTTTGTCATCAATATAAACGCTCCATCCCCGTCCTTTACCGAAGAACCGGAGGGAAATGATGATATCATCTGTACAGCGCTGTACAAAACGAAAGGGAATATCTATCTCATTATAATATATTATGAACAATGATGCTCTAGATACTCAATTAAGTGGCCCAAAAGACCAGCGAAAGCGATCTCGAGGGGCTCACTAAACCGATGATCAAATAAAAAAATGTGCTAAAAAAAGTTGGGTTGTAAAAAAGCCAGAACTCACGACGGGGGTTCTTATTGGCTGAACAAAAAGTAAAAGGTATATCATTTGTCATAATCAGAGAAATCATTATGTAGCAGATTGATCGAGTTAGTTCTCTAATCAAGACAGACATCGCGTGTCAAAGCAATCGGAAAATAAATGGAATCGATTCGCGGCTGATTTGAGCCTTCACACTCTATTATGGGGAATATTATGGTGGAGCCTTACTACACATGTAGCAGCTGTTTCGTGAACACGAGATGTTGTGGTAAAAAAAGCGTTTCTTCTACTGCGGATACCAATAGTCTGAGCACTGCATCCAATTTTGGGCCCAATTCTTCAATTTCCGTCTATTAATTTTAATTATTCTGTCAATTCCCCGGGATACGCAGAATAATAATTAAAAAATAACTTGAAAATTAGTTATTAAATTAAGAAAAAGTCATTTAAATGATGTGCAAAATATAAGAAAAAATATAAGAAGAATAAGAATAAGTAATTTTATCGAGTAGATTTTTTTTCGGATCGACACAGGATCTTTGCTGAAGTGGAAGTGGTGCTAGGGTGAATATTTATTGGAATCCTGCTGCCAACTTCCCTGTTCTAATACCGTAATTCAAGTTCAATGAAAATCTAATCACCTCCCCCCTTCCCCCCAGAGATGAAAAGACCCTTTTGAGTATTCGCATTATATATAAGAGCTTCATTCAACTCGTATACGAATTCCTTTAACTTTCTCATTCCCGAGCCCTCTCCCTACCCCACCTTTCGCTATTTAATCATCAATTGAATTCAGAGATGAGTCGAAGCGTAAAGAAGACTTGTTCGTTGGAGTGGCAAGGGTGTATCTCAACTCTCTGTTAATTGAATTACGAAAGGGGTCGTTGGGAGATCGTCGCAATATTCAAAAAGCACTTTCCGCGGGCTCCTCTCTGATGTCTTCGAGGGCGGCGGATACGAAAAAAAATGAAAACCCAATACAATTTCACAATCAAATTTGCTTTAAGCTACATCCAAGATAAAATATGATTGCAGTGCGGATCTTTCTCGGATGGGCTTTTAAAAGTATTTCACCAGACGTTCTTCATTTTTTTCTTCTCCTTTCATGATCTCATTAACCTTGCTGGACTCAAGTGCAGTGCTGCACTTTCATGCGACCCACCGTAGGGATTAAGATAAAAGTATTCCATTAACAGCCCTCTGAAACCCACACTTCCGTCTGCCTTTATCTCTCTTCCTCAGAATTTTTTTCTTCTCGTAAATATGTCAAAGCGTGAGGGTTGACGTTATCAGGAGGGAGAGAATTTTCTAAGTGAAAATTCTTGCGAGGCCTTCATGGCGCCGGCTAATCACCTCAGCTACTGCCTTGTCCAAGGTTCTTGTTACAAAACTGACAACGTGTTGTATACGGATAAGACTGCCATTGAGAGGAGCCATCACAGGTGAAATTTCTTGTCCTGAAATGGGATGACGGGCGAGCTAATGCCGAAGACGGAGAAAAGAAAAACCGGTGGCAATGGGCGATCGGGGTAAAAACCAATGTTGAAATTTTACACACCTTTGTCAACATTTTTCAGTCCCGGAACAATATCTACATCTTTTGTACACGTTGTTCCGTCTCCGAAAAATGTCCACCAATGGTCATAATATGGGTATGGGCTCCGTACATTTTTTTTGCTGCGATTTGGCCACCGGAGGTAACAGGTGATTTTCAACTTTTTCCAATCGTATGACACAATAATTGAATACTCCCGATGGCTCTCATTGCCAACGCCCTTTACTGGCCCCAAACCATTTCTTTTCGTCAAAAACCCTATTCTGCTTCGTTCGAACCTGAAAGGCGACCAGACACTGCTACATTCATTGAACCAGAGTCAATCCCTCTGATGTTCAGTCTCAGTTGAATTTCGTGCTCACCCCTCGGTCTGTTGAACACGTATTCCTTCCTTAAACATTTTTCCAAAAAGCACACAATCCTTCCTGATGGCTAACCCAGATGCTACCCCGTTACTCAACTGCACCTCCATTTTCTGTTGACAGATAGAGAAAGAATTCCGGAAATAACATCAGACGCGAGGAGCAAGGGGACAGGGAACGAGTCACAGATTAGCCTTGCACTTGAGGATAAAGAGAAATCCAAAAATAGTATCAACGAAATAGCTACAAAAGTTGGATAAATAGTAGGCGTCTTGACGATAATCAATCTTCGGGTTCTGCATATCCTGAAGGGCCGCCCAAAACGTAGATAATTCCGAGGAGCATCCCCGAAGGAACGTGATCACATGTAATCCACATGAAGTCGGATGCTGGCATAGTATAACCGAGAGAAAAATATCTTGCGAAGAGCCGATAGCATGACGCGGCTGTGTAACCCATGCAGATCGGCATTGAACTCGCCTCTCAACTGGATCGATCGATTATCAACCAGCTAATGACGATGCTAGCCCTAGAGCGTGATGATATGGTTGATGATCATCCCCGGTACCCTTCAACGACACATAAAACTGATGATAAAAACTTGGTGGATTTGGGGGTGGTGGTGGTGGCTCATTGTCCTCCCTGAATATGCAGGTATCATTCACCAATGCGATTGAACCTGGGGCTGTAGTTGTTTGTAATAGCAGCTCTCCTGAACTACTTCTTCTTGCCTCTGTCCACAACATTGCCCTCCAATAGCCATCTCAAGTCAACTCAGCTCATGCACTATCTATGTATATGTGTATGTGTGTATCTATGTGTTTTATGTACTAATTCTACTGTATTGGTTGTACGTGAGACATTCGTGCGCGCGTCCATGTGGCCCGACACGAGAGTCAACCGACCAAGTGGCCCGAACCGCGCCGGAGAAGAGGAGAACCGCGCGGCACTCGTTCAGTAGTTTCTCGGACGCCGCACCGGCATCATCCAAACTCCGATGAACCGAGAGAGAAAGAAAAAGATAAATTCTGATCAGTTGAAAACCTCAAGTGTCTGTCTCAGTGTCTACCCCATTTGATATGATTTTACAATCGTAGGATTTTGCATCAAATATTTTCATCGCACAACGATCGCAATTATTTTCAGCGACAATTCACCCGATGCTATCACTTATGTTAAGGGTGGTTTAAAACTGTCACATAGATATCACTTCAATGACATTATAGTCGATTGGTTCAATGATCTGTGTTATCTTGTTGGCATTTTCAACGACACGCGAGTGAATTATCATTAGTGAATGACAACAAGTGTTGTGATGTTGTGAGTGAACATGTGTGAACGCTGAATGAGAAAAGGATCGAACTACCACGTGATCATAGTCTGATTGTTTGGAGGAATAGTCAAACAAAATCATCAACAATTGATTGTAAATATTTTTTCGTCATATTTGATTCATATTGAATGCACTCATACGGTATAACACGTTCAGTGTAAAATGCGAAGAGAGGAGCGAGGAAGAGGAAAGAAGAAGACCCGTTAAGGCGAAACAAGGGACGTGTCGGGACGGTTATGTTCTTGCGATTGATAGAGGAAGATCGGTTTTAATGAAGTGAGAGGGACAATATCAAGTGCAGTATCTGTTGGCTAGACAGGCGGTGGATGTGCGAGGTCGTTGGAAGGTAACTGGTAGTCGAAGACGTGTGCACTGTGTTGTGCACCAGCCCCCTTCATCTATATACAATTGAAGCATTGAAAAAGGTGGGATAGTCACTCAGAATGTACTTGTGGACTAGGAAGTCGTCAGTGCTGTTGGAACAGAACCACTCATCATAATGATCTGATTAGATTGAAAATTAATTCATTAAACAGCTGAAAATTCATTAGATTTTCTCAGAAACTTCATCGGAGATCGTTGAACATACTGAGAAGAGTGATAAAATTTCCTCTAATGGAATATCAGCTGGGATCATTCGCAGTGTTTCGGGTATCCTAAGCGGAGTTCTCGCCTGTCTTCATCAAATTTATTGTATCAATGAAAATTTGTAAGTTGACAACCGGACATCGCAATAATGCGAGAGCCGAGAAAAAGACGGATTCGGTTGTTCATCAGCCGACGGTGTTGGTCACTGTCATTTTATCCTGGATGTTATTGTATTGCGGAAGGAGTAATACGGAGAAAAAATACTTCGCGATTTCTCTTCAATGATAATTGTTAATAGCTGTCCATATCGCGATGATTTGCACAATTAAAAAATTGTAACTTTTCGGAGAAGTTGATTGAAAGTGATTAATACATATAAAGAGATAAAGAAGGAAAAATAAAGAGTGTGGATGAGAGCGTCATGCCCGGTGAGATCGATACGGGCGGGCCAAGGGTGCTGCATCGTAATCCCAACTGTTCCAAATCACTCTTCACTCAGGTGGAGGATAACACGGTGCAGCCCGCTGAATATGAAAATACTGGTATCCAATATGGAACCACTTGCTGGTATGGATTATCGCGAGAATCCTGGCAAGTGCAGAAGAGAAAGAGAAGAGAATGGAGACGCAAACGATTGTCAGATAAGTCGATCGTTGCTAACGAGAGCAATAATCTCGAGGAGAGGCATCAGGAAGTCATGGATTGCCTTCATGACAGGGAGACAGAAGTATCAGACAATCGGCAGGATCATCAAGATTCTGTTGAATCACAGTGGAATCCTCACTTTCGCCTGGGCCCAGTGGATACGGCCCAGCGTGAATCTCCAGAGTCTTCTGAGGAGTCTAGTCAATGTTTTTCATCATCCAATAATCATAGATACATGAGTATCAGCTCAAATGAACAATTTAATGATCGATACAGAGTGATTAATACGTGGTTTGTTAATTCACGTGACAATTCATCGGAGTGTAAATTTAATTTTGAAAGGAGAAAGACTAAATGGCCATTGAAGAGGCATTTTTATCTCGAGTGTGTGCTATTATTGCTGCTTATTGTGATTGGACACACGAGGGTAGTGAAAACGAGTTTAAGGATAGCTACTGTTGGTACGTTGTTCGGGGTAGTCGGAGGGGCTCCGATTGACGTTGACGCTGGCATTCGGGCCGAGAGGTCAGCCAATTTGTCGCACATCACTGGGGCATCGAGAAAAATACGAATGTACATTAAAAATCGGCATCTTCAAATACTGCCAGATGGTACTGTCAATGGATCCAACGACGATACATCGGATTACAGTGAGTAGATGATTTTTATTATGATATATGTATATTTTATTCGCGACAATCAACGAATCCAATCTCCACATCACTCTGATTGATCAATTAGTAAACAAACTGATCGCGTTACGTAGACTGTCGTTTAGAATTGGCGAATTTGACGATAAAGAACGATTGGAACGCAACGGGGCGGTCCGATCCAAGAATACACTGGTTATACTAGCGCGCTCCATTAACTAGTCCACGGATGCATCCCAGCAATACACAGTTGTTCGCACGGCAAGTGTCTTTTTACTCATCCTTCTCACATTCAATACAACACATGGTTGTTACCACATGGTGGTGATTTTATTTTACCACAGTGTGGGCTCAGTCAGCTGTTCAATCGCTTGACTCGCAATAGATGCAATCATTCATTGATTATCAATTGATCCGAAATTGTTTCATCCTTCGCTTCATTTGATTCTACCCTGGTAGAGTAAGTGGCTGAAGACGAAATTGTATTTTCCATTTGTCTCATTACTTCGTATTCTAGAAAGAGCTATTGTCCATTTGAAAATGGATCAAATGAACACCTTGGAACCTTACCAAAGGCACAGGTTGATCACTGGCGGCAACTCACAAACTAGCAAGTGGGCAATACCGGAATAGCGTGACTACTTTAATCTCGGCTAGTCTCTTCAGATAATTGAAGTTAAACATTCCGGGTAGCGGCGACGACAGGATCCCTCGCTGGATCAATCATCGTGGAATCCAGCCTATACTAGGCATTTACCAAGCTATATCAGGTTGCAATGTACTCGGTTGCCTTCTAGATCGAACGCGCTCTTCTATCATCTTCCACCCTCTTTTCTCTGCCCCTTTGATTTCCGTACCACCTGGTTCATTTCAGAGATATCATTGAATTCACATTCTATCGGGATGTACGTTTCAACATCAAACATCATTGCCGATCGAAACTATGAAGAATCGTTGGGCTTAACAAGGTATCGGTAATTAACATTTTTCCAAATGATGATCATCCACTGGGAGTCGTACTGATTGTGATCAGGGATGTTGATTCGTACTATTCACCTATCAAAGGCAATTTGACCGACTTATTTCCTGGTATACGTTATGCGCCAGGAAATTGAATGGAACATTCACGAGTTATGTTGGTAATCGGCTTGTTAGTTTAACTTCTTGCACCATTCGAATGTTGTTGATGGTCATCAAGAAATCGTCATCCTAGACGTGATCTCTTTTGTTGCCTTATAGGAGACCGTCACAATTTTCGATAAAAGTCTGCGCCTCCGTCTGTCCAGGGAGCGAGTGTGCAGCGGTATGTTTCTGCAGCTCGAGTGAATCCATCAATTACCGCAATCGTGACAGTTTATGTGAAGAAACCCGCCAAACAACTGTCGCTCGACTTCACTCCAAGATGAAAATTAGATTTTTATCTTTGAGAAATGATTCATTCGCGGAATTCATGATATATTCAATCAATCATTCCGGGGGAATTTTTTGACAAATTGAATTGTTTGGAGTAATCGCGGATGATGTCCTTGCGCAACTGAACTTTATGCGGAGAAAACAATTACCAAATTTTTCGGAAAGAATTGTAGGAATTTTCAGAAGAAATTGAAACAAAAATTACAGTGTCGTCTGGTAAAATGATTAATTGTTTTGCAACTTCCCTTAAAACTCAACCAATTTTTCTCACAACTACAACTATACTTTATGCTATGCTCCATCATATATTTTCCCACTTTACTGTGCTCGCACAGTAATTTTTCTCGTACATTTCTCTCCACACTGAACACGGAGAAATGAATGCCATTTTACAATGTCAGATAGGACACTACGAGTATCCAAATGGTGAATATAAGGTATAGCGGTTGGCTATTGAGAATTGAATGTGTAGTTTATCAACCCAGCATTATAATATGTGATTAGCCAGAGCCGGAACTCAAGGCGGCAGTTGAGTTCAAAGGGTTATGGGCTTACAACCGACGCATCACGTAGCATCGAAGCCACTATCTTCATTCTACTCCTCCCACTTCAGTTTCCTTCAACGAAGTTTCTTTCGTAAAAATATATTCTCTAACCTGGATGGAAGAGAACACGTATACTTCATGCAAGAGCCAGCCTGCGAATTACACCTGGTCACGCGATTACTGCTCTTAATGCGACTTTTCACTAGGAGCGTAACACACTAGGGAGGTCGAGGAAGAACACATGGTGAAGGATTCTCATTGAAACCGATGTGGATCCGGCATGTCCGATGGTAGGGAGTTTAATTAATGGTATGAAGATTCAATCCGGAGATACAATTTTCTAAGTAATTTGATAGATGAATTTATAGACATATCTGGAAAGTCTTTTTTCATAAAAACCCGCGTTTTAAGTGGACTAGTGTTCAGTCAATAACATCCTCTCGATAACGCCAATGTATCGCACTCGCAATTGGTCGAAAAAAAGAACGTACAGATATATATATATATATATATATATACATATACATCCCGGGTACATTAAACTGTACAATATAATTGTATCAAAGATAATAACGACTTTACACGAATGCGGAAACGTGTGATGCCAATGCTGTGGGCGTGAATTTAACAGATAAAACCATAGTCTTTCGCGGATACACGAGGGGTTATGTGTGCTCTGTAATACTTGAGTGTTGACCTACCTCAATTGCCGTGGTAATAAACCATCTCGTGTGGAGTCTGCATCCCTGGAACACACACGCTGCTACATGAGAAATAAAACGGGCCAACTGATCCGCTGCTTCATCCTGGGGAAAAGAAAGAAAGACAATTGAAATTTCTGAGGGAACGAAATTTATCAATCTCATTCATTTTTCTATTGTGCCATATGCTTGTTTTATCTCCACTTGTTCCAGATCTCGGATTATGACCGCTTTTTTATCATTCTCCTACGCAAATTATGGTAATACTGTAATCTTTGGTTTTATCTTATCTCTTGGCGCGTTTCCGAATTCTCGGGATATTGGCAAATTGCCCTGATTACATTCATTCAAGTACACGGAGTGAAATATTCAGTTGAAGTTACGGAAGTCAAATTTGCTTACCGATTACGGAAATGGTTTGCAAAATTGAAGTGACGATGTGATAATTTTTTTTTTTTAATTCAGATCTATATTAGCGAACGCTCCGAAAAAAAAGTGTAGCAGTCTCTGCATTTTCCTGATTAAATTCCGTTATCGAAAAATTACTACACATTCGGGTATTAGTGCCTTCAAAAGAATCCATGAAAATATTCAATGAGAATTGATTATTTTCTGTCGTATGTTCATGAATAAAAAATGGCTTCAGAAAAATATTTTCTATTCATATCTCGACAAGAGCTAGTTTCTATTCACGTCTGTTGTACCGTGGCAACTGCAACCCATGAGATAGAACCTAGTCTAGTGATTAATCCGACCCGTTGTAATTGAAATATCCCGGACGTCCGTGCGCCATAAAACGAAAGAGATGTTCAACCATAAATTAGTTGAAAATTTGGTATTCGCCCTTATCTGTACTGTTCATTCTTATAACTCATAATCATTGGCTTAGTGTAAAGCTCTAATTTTCTTAAATCATGACTGATGCCTCTGACAGGAGGATCGATAACCTCGACCACGGGAATCAATTGAACAATCTGGCCGCTCCTACGCACTCTGCGACTTTTCTCATCCTCCGGTTCATTTGAAGAGGAACCTTCAACGTGGGAATAAAAGGGTGATACATTACCCAACTTGACAACACGAGCACAATCAATTTCATAATAGTCACGGCACATTTGTATTTCGAACGGATCGGGTTGAAAAGGTACAACTGGTGAGATCGTGTGTGGCATTGATCAGATGAAAAAATAAAATCACATGTATCATTCGGTTATGTTAACGGAGGCTTCAATAGGAAACGATTGATTTTCGTTATGACTCGTGAAGGCTCGCGATATGCTCGTCAATTTCGATGTATTGAACTTGTCGATCTCGCAAATTGATTTTTGACGTTGATTTCTCTTGATGTGTGATTTCAAACGATCAACACGCGAAGAAGAAATCATAGTTTTTTTTTTAATTCAGATAATCATCATCATACAATAAATGAGAATAAAAACAAATCTCTTAGTAAATCATTATTTGCTCGTCCGAGGGCAAGAATCTGTGCGCAATTAGAAATAGACAGTGTCACCCTTCGAAATTCCATGTTTATTACTTTTATACAGAACGCAAATTAATTCTGTACGTGAAATAGATAATTGGGCGAAACGTAGTCTTGCGTATGGAAATCCCCTCGTAGCGCAACAGCCTTGTAGGCAATAACACACACGACATGAGCCTTATCACTGTTACGACCAATTAATATGGCATAAAGTGCACAGCTATGCAATTCCATAAGCACAGTCTACATAGTTGCAACTTTGTTGATAGCAGCTATGAAGGGGTCTGATAAAATCCTATTAATTGGAAGATTATTTACTTCGGTGCTTTTTTTTTAATTGACATATTTTTTATTATCTTTAGTGTATAACTAACTTTATATACTAAAACTTTCATTGTTCTTCCTTCTTTTAAATCTCAAATCATTCTAGTGAATGAAAATACTGAGTCACTTGTTGACTGAATGTGAATTATTACGCGAGTCGTAGGAGGATTCAGTGTCAATGTCATTGAAATAGCGTGTGCACCTCAAGACGTGAGAATGCCATTGTGCCAATGCCTTCATGCCATCTATCACGTATCCAATTATGTGACGTAGCTGATTCAGTCAGAAAAATTGCATAATTTTCCGCGAGCTGACGGCGCGTGTTGTCTCGCGCGCTCGTACGTGACCAAATAATTATATGATATATAGACGTATGTGAGGCATTTAAAAGCCGAGTCAATGACTATGAACATAGAAATGTCCATTAAATTAATTTGAATTGAAATTTCAAACAGGTTTTTCGGATGAAGCTATATTCGTCCGTGAATTATATCTCCTTAAATCTACTTAAGTAGGCGAACAAGAGGACAATAGTAGGAGTGATCGTAAATTTGTTGATGTCTCTCTCTTCTACCCCTTCTCCACAGTAAATGAAATAAAAAATGTCTACGAAGTACATGTGGTGTACGTGACTTTTACCGAAAGAATCTCAGATGATTTATTACAAAGAGAGATAAAATCATGAATCCTTGTGGCAATTCTGAGCATGTTCACTGATTTTATCCAGTGATATTGCGTGCACTTCTTAATTTAATTTTTTTTCCCCGCTCAAAATACTTTTTTTGCTGCAGAAAAAATTGCAGAGCAATTAAAAATGATATTCATTATCAGACAGTGGGTCTCATCAATTCCGTGTATGCCTCCGTTCAGTGAACTTTAGCGTGCTTGGCCTCGTTCGTTCGATCGATAAGTGTCAAGCGATTGAACTCGTTGAACGTAACGGAAGGGAAGAGTGGTATCAATGAAGCCGGCTGACCCATTGATTCTGTCAAACAGTTATCAGCACTCTTGCCCTTCATTGATCTCTTCCCTGGCCATTTGGCTCCCGGATCCAAAACGGCGATCATAACGTGTGAGGAACTTTTACGGGTCCGTTCAAAGGGGCGGGATCAACTACGCGATGAGAATTATGTGGTGAATTAGTTGGTGAAGTTTTCAATTAATTGATGAATCCCATTGTTGAAATATCTCCATTTAGTATTCGGAGAAATTAATTGGCAATTAGCGACTGAATTGTAATGAATACTTGGTAATTCTCTCGTTAAGATGCCTTCGAGGTGAACAATATTTGTTCGACACCTGGCTCGACAGTCCGTATTTATGAAATAAAAAGAGTAATAAAATTTTCGGCTGATAATAACTACTTGCAATTTTCACGTAACTTTGGAATTGAGTATTCAAAATGAATGAATTACTTGTTGAAATTAACCAGACAGTTTCCCCCGCGTATCACGTTTCACCAATAAATAATCGAGTAAATCTATCCAGCTGGCGTGCCCTCGTCCCCCAAATCGTAAAGCAAAAGACGGCTTATGATGTCACGAAGGCCGAGAGGCCGGCGTGTATGTGCAAGGGAAAACGTGAAGGGTGTGACAAGTTACGCCCGGTTGGATACTTAGGTACTTTGGAAGATAGAAGGCCTGATCGTTAGTCAGGGTATTACGCATGCCATCATACGAACCACCGGAATATCCTCCCTCATCGGAATAATTCGCCACGATTGAAGTCCCTCTGGCGCCTGTTGGATCTTTCAGAAGGTGTAGAATTTTGAGAATTAAAATAACAGTAAAATACGGAAAGTTATGAACATTTAGAGTGGGATGAAGAAAAAATAATCCGCTTCTCCCTGATTCTATCTTCAAATCAGAAGAGAATCCTATTGTAACTTAGCTGCTTACTTTTACTCCACCCATTGACATGTCCCATAACCTTCACCATAATTTTGATTTTTAAATTTTTCGTCTCATCAATTACCTCACGTGCATCGTCTCCATTTTGAGACGTGGATCACGGGTGAATATTGAATGTGATTCTCTCATGCTATCACAAAAAATACAAAATCTCCTGCTGGGATCATTGACTCTGTCCAATGATCAACGCGTGGAGTATAAGTGAACAGCCTTATCAGCCTATTTATCCTGCGTTCATGTCATTTGTGATGTGTAGAACGTACACCGTAGGCGTACATTACAAAGCAACATTATGCTCCCTAGGATATGTCACCGACAGAGTCAATGCTTAGAACGTCTAACACCCGAGAAGGGGATTAGAAATTTCCCATTTATCATCTTACGTGCTGAATATAACAGCTATCACAACATTCTCACGTCTAGTCAACAGAATGAAGGAAGTGGAAAGCCTTATGACATGGAATCTGTCAAAACAATTGACAAGAACACTCCACCTCTCTAGACGTAAGCATCATCAAGGGTCACGAAGAACTTCAGTGTACAATTATTTTATTTTACAGCTTCTGTACGTATAATTCCCAGATGTGCGATAAACGTCGTAGAAAATATGAGGGGGGGATTACGGTGGGCAAAGAAGGGAGAAAAATGGAAGGAGAGAGTGACACGCGAGTGCCCATTGGCATTCAGTATCTCTAGTCCATCATCGACATAAGCTGTACAAGACTCACGGGAAGACATTTGTTACCTTCATAGAGGCATTTTTCCCTTCGGCTCTCATCTTCCACATGTAGCCACCGGATTCAACTCGGTTGTCCACTTTTTCGTATCACGGCCGCCCTCAAACTGCGCTCAAACTAACGAGTGAACGGACCTCTGGAAATTTTTTTTTCGAACTATTTACCCTGGGGAAATATCACAAGCGTTTGTCTCGCGCCTTAGATACGAAAAAATACTCATTATGATGTGAATGTCAGGAAGAAGTTAATGTACCACAGTCCATTACGTCCCGCAACTTGCCGAGTTTATTTAATGAAAATTTCACTAAGTGGAAGACATGATGGTTAGGGCTGTGGCATCTACTTTGATACCTGGAACGTACTGACGTCGACAGATATTGTTTGCTAAATGCCCCGAGAGCTTCAGTTTTACGGTGGATATGAACGCGCCGTGCGAGCCTGAAATTCCGTCGTTACACTGGTGGAATAAAAAAATGAAATTGCAGGGACGGTTAACTGGTCATTTTCAGAGTGACGTTTAACTCGATTCAGACAGAATAAAATCATGAAACTTCACATTCCAAGAAAAAATCCAATCAAATTCTGTATTTTTTAGCAGGAGAGAAAAATGTTTACGAAACTCATTTGGAGTTTCAATTAAATCGGGAATATTCAGGGCCAATTGGAAAGTTAAGAAATTTTGCAATTATCCCAAAGATGACGACAATTTTTTGGTGAGGCGACAAAAATTTAAGGTACGAGTGAAATTAAATGAATGAATTTAACGATCCTGAACAATATCGCATTCTCTACTTTTGCTAACTGATCAATGATACCCTTGAACTTTACTCCCTCCACTTATTATCACCCGCTACCTTCCACCCTCAAGTACTCCAAGTAATCAAGTGCTTATAACAGCCAGCGGAAAAGTCTCGGTCTTCTCGAAAATTTTAATCAGAATTTTGACTCGTAACCAGAGTGTCATTGCGCTGGTGATCGCAAAAGTCGAACAAGTAGAACATGCGGTTTAGATCGTACTTCTGGGTTTATTGCGCAATGTGGTAACATGACCTGGACAGCAGAATCATCGAAGACATTGGTCGTTCGCGATGCGAGAGCCAGAGATGAAGTCGAAGTTGACTTATCGTGGGACAATTTATTTCTTAGCAGATGGAATATGACAGATGTTTATGATTTTCTAATATACATGTGCAGTTTGCCTCAAAGTGCTCACTGCTACTTTCGAAATTAGCATCGTTAGATCACACATCTGTAACGGATTCTGCAGTGTAGTTTGCGGAAATCATTTGTTCGAGATGACTAACGTTTATTTGTATCCGATGTTTACTCATTCCTGAGAGGATCTAATTATAATCGACTGACCAGGTGAATGTGATCGAATTATCCGAGTGAATAGAATGACATACTCTGTCATTTTTTTTGTGGCAAATTTTGTTATCAAGCTTTTGGGAGAAATCCAATAACATAAGGGAGATGTCAGATATTTAACGTGAATTTTTATAGCTCTCATCGTCCCCCTCGCCTCCCTCAACAAAAAAACTGTCCATGAACTACTCCTATTTCCCCTTGAGATCAAAGACATTTATCAAGATGTTTATTGTAAAGTTACAGTGACTTATGTCGTTTTTCCACTTTGCCACTGAATCCAATGCCGTATTCTTGGAAATCGGTGTTTCGAACTCCGAGACGACTCAATGAAATTAACTTGGACCAGTTGGGGAATATCAGAATTTAGTGGGACAGTTGATCTTCAACTGCGGTAGTAAATTTCGGTCAGAATTTTCATTCTATTTTCAGCTGCACACTTAAATCGAGCCCAAATTAGCCCTCCCCCGCAATCACAGACTACGAATTTTCCCCAGACGTGGGGATTCTTAACGCTTAAATAAATTGTATACAAATATTGGGAATTATGCCAAGAAAATTACCAGAACACCGAACTCATCATATTTGCAACATTCTTTGTTGTTTCGCGTTGAAGTGTGATCCTCTCTAACTCCGATAAAATCACGGTAAATGGGACATCTCAAAACTCCTCGAGCAAGATTACCGTACCAACTTGTCTCTCTGTGTGCAGATCTAATTATGTCACAACAAATTTACTCACTTACATTTCGTTACATCGTCAAAAATTCCCACCAGAATTATCGTGAATATCCACTAACCAGGCAACTTTTACTTCTGAATGACCAAGCAGCGAGCCACAAGCTCTCGTTTATTACGAAGATTAAGACGTCTTCACCACACGAAGAGATTTCAAATCAACGATTCTGGCGCCTTTCATCCTCCCTCCCTCTCCCTCCATGATTTTTTATATTCTTTATTTCCTCTCATTTTCATCTCTGCGAATGCCCACGCGAGCATTTCAATTTACATACTTCCGATAACTTTTTTTCAAGGATGAACATAAATTTTTGGATTGTCTCGTGCTGTTATTTAGAGGATAGCCCAGATTGGTATTAGGACCCCAGCACAGTTGAGAAAACACGACAGGAGGAAAAAACAATATATAAAAATAAATGTTTGAACCCCAGGGATGTCTTGATAAACTTCGCTACACGGCCATAAACCACAGATCTAGTTTTCTTTTCTTTCTTTAACCCCTCGTGCTCACAATTAATATGTTTATTCTTCCACTTTGCTCAAACGTCTCATCAATAACAGACGAAAAGGAGAGATGACGTATTGAAACTGTTTTTGTACAAACGGGAAACTGAAGGGACGTTGAAAATTTATTGGGAAATCGGAGGAACGCTAGAAAATCTATAATGGAAAACTACAGCCACGTGGCTTTGATTTTCTCGTGAACACATAACATAAAGTTCTCGAGTGCGAGAGCTCAAGTGCGTCGTTTCGTTTACAACTTCTTGGTGTACTTCGAACGAAGTGGAATTATCTCTCAACCAGTGGTATATCTCAACCGGCGAATGGTTTCAGCACTTGAGTTAAAAGGTGTGGTATTTCAAATGAATGCGTCGCACAACAGAGGGAATTTTCATGAATGGACCCTGAATTTGATATAAATATCAGAGCAAGTTTTACCGCATTATTCAGAGCAAATATCAGAGACATTCGTCCGTTTTTATAGAGAAAATCTGGAGGTGCTGAAACTCAGGGGGTATCAGCCTTGTCGGAGGGTTGATCTTGACCTCAGTGCGATAATCGGCGGAACGGAAGTGAGTGCTGAGAGACAGTTATATCACGCTTAAATTATAGGCGACCTGTCAGTGAGGTACTGATCTGTCGATCAGAATACGTATAATCGTAAAAAGAGGAGGGAAAATTATTCAACATGCACAAGTCAATTCAGGTGTGAAATTGCCTAGTGAAAGTTGTAGTAATAAAGATGAAAATAATCAATGCGTTTGTCCTTTTACATCTAGTGTTCAAATTTTCGAGAGTATGTGTTTTAATTTTTCCAGTGATGCTGCGAGACTTCACGGAATAATACTTTCAAGAAATACTTTGGTCTCCATCTTAATTAATCCTAGATTGGTTACCGTGTGAAGAGAAGGACGCGCGCACCGTTTTTCATAAATGACTATAAATTACTTGCTCGGAAAAATTCGGGAAAAATAATTTTTTCAACTACAGTGTCTGGGAAACTGTAGTGTCTCCGAAACAACTTAATTTGCAAAATAGCGGAAGGAAAAAAAATTATTTTCGACACCGAAGAGTGACTTCAGACCCCATGAGGTCGTAACACGAGTGAAAAAGTTTCCGCTACGCTGGATATAACCGGGCAAATCATTCGAGCATTTAACGATGGAGAAATTTTGTTTATATCATGCCCTAATACCCCCGAGAAAAAATACAGTGGCACTCCCCATTGCAGAACTCATATCCGATGATCAATCACTTCCCACGATTATTTATTATTGAGCGCCAACAGTCACAATAAATATTCTTTCATTTTCTTTTATCTTATGAAGAAGGTAAAGAGATGAGGTAAACAAAATTAATAGAAAAACTAGGTGAATTTATTATTAGTGTAAAAATGTGACGGTCTATTAACTCATCCCTGTTTCAAAACTCATCCCTCCACGGTATAGAATAATCCTGTTATATTAAAACATGATTAATTCCGTCCATTAATATGTTACCCGATCGCTCCTAAGTAGATAATGAACTCACTGGATTGAATACAAGAAACACGTTTCTCGAATAAAGAGCTAAATGTTTCTCCTAAGAGCCGATTTTTCTCGTAGTATAAAACGGTTCTAACTCTGATGAAATAATAGAAGCCTCGATTTATAATCAGCTGCACTTCCTCAGTTCTTTGGAGTATCTAGGTTATTCACCTGGTAAACATCAATTTATTTTTTGTGGACAACTTTTCGATTGAGAACTAGCGTGAGAAAAACTTGATGAAACGAGAATTAACCACAGGAGTAAACCGCAGTACGATTCAAGTTTGCCATTCAAAATCGAGACTTCGTTCTCAGATGGCCAAACAGCCCTATCTATTTATCTATTAATTTTTGTAAAGGAGAAAAACAAATAGGAGGGGAAAGTTGCTCTGCAGATTTTACTTTTTACCGATATTTTTTTATTGCCATTCAATTTTAATATTATTTACGTCTATGCAAATTCATGCGAAGATACTCTTCGATGTGAAAAATGTCATTATGTTACTGAGAAGCTCAACTCAGAGATGGGTCATCTTATCGTGTGTTATTACTTCGCCCCTGAATTCTAAAACCTCTGGCAAATTTTACCCTAGCGGTACAGTAATTGTTACTCCAGCGGAGCAATAATTTTCGTCTCATCAGAATAAAACTTATGTAACCCAGAATAAAATAAAATTATCATTAATTAATTTCTGCTACATTTCGGGACCTAAATGAGGTAGAAATGACCCACACAAGGATAGAGTAATTTTTATCAAAAATTTCTCACCATACGTTCGTGTAAAAAGACAACGAATGGCTTCAATTCAATTAGTTCTTCACACCAGATGGTAAAAAATATGAAAAATGATACGCTCGACGTCGGACTCGGTATCTCATGAAATTGAGATTAAAAAAATCCCCCCATCCCCCCGCCGGTCCGGCCGTTTCAGCTATCGTACCATCCCAGGACCCCAATTCTATTGGAACTTCACCCTGAGAGTTGTCCGCCGTGATTGTTAATCTCCACCGAATGAAATTAGTCTCCACATTAATGGCCGGGTGCTCAACTGTGATTATCCGTGATGCGAATTTATCGCGGAGAAAGCATTGGTTCCAGAATATTCCAGTGAAACATAAACTGATGGTGTTGGTGAACGTGTGTCGCATATAAAATTATCCGTTTCGCCTTCGGTGAAGACGGCCTACAGATAATTTATAATGATGATTTTCAATGATAAAATGAAGCTGACAACAAATTGTCACCTCGATTTTCACAAATGGCCAGAACGTAATCAATTTTACAGTGAACCGGTTTCCAAGTACAAAGTGTATTGAATACGTGAAATGTAGATTGAGAAAGGGGTGGTCATATGAGGTGTGATGATCGAGTAGTGGCACGCACCGTAGGTACCAATTTCTATCGATAAATACTTGACATCACAACCACTAAACTCAGATTGATAAATAATTTTTTTCAATTTTGAATGTTTCATAGGGAACGTTGCGTTTCACTTTAACGATCGGCATTAAATTAACTTTCATACGTGCGTACAATGGGGGTAGAAAACTATTTTAATTTATTTCACGAGAAACTGTCTGAAAAACAAGCGATAAATTAGATTTATTTACAAAATCATCGTCAGTTCGTATGTTGATTTAGTGCCGAGTGGAAGAATTTCGTCCCTTAATAACAATTAATAGACGACCATTAATTATTATTCTAGACTAGAGCAATTCTATTTTTCTTCATAAGAAAATCTGTCATCTTAGACTGATAATCTCTCGCCAAGTGTTGAAACATTAATTCACTGCTCCAAAATTAATTATTTCACACAACCTGATCAAGCAGATGAACATAATAATGAAGATTAACTGCAATATGAATGCAATTCAGTTCTAATTAAGACACTAATGGCCCCACGTCGCTTATCGACTTTAAGCATTTTTCACACCCCATAATGCACTGGAAGCGATGTATCCGGTTTTTCGGATGGTTTTTTAAATTCGAGAGTTAATTCATCGAAATAATTTATGCCCCCAGTCCTTAGTTAGCCAGAAAAGTTTCGTACTTTTTTATTCTTCACCATTGGTCCAAGTTATTTCGACCGCACGTACGAATGCTAAATCACTCGGTGTTTATCGACAAGACGGATCGACATAACGAGTAGGTGGCCGGGGTAAAACACGAATAAGTGAGTGCGGGGGTGGGTGCTCAATAAGAGCACATATAAAGGTGGAAGAAAATCAAATGAATGGGGGGGAGGTATAACAGACACTCTGATTGCCCAACATGATTGTTATTCATTGGACCCGCGAGGTAAATTATATTTCAGATCGTGTAGGTAATTTCTTGTCTGATTTTCCAATGCTTCTTCTACGTTTATATTTTCTATAGTTATCTTTACGGTATAGATTCTGTCCAGTAGTCCGACTAGAATTCTTATAGGCAATTACGCTCTGTAATGAGCTATTTGCAGGAAGGCACATGGAAAAGGCTTTGAAAAGAAGCTATCGATAATAGAAAAACGATAGGCCACTGGTGACATGAAAAGAACGTATTTGTAATAGATTATCGGATTAGGCGGGACCTCCCTGGGTGATCTTCAACACGCGCTTGGGGCGCAGGTGATCAGGAGATTCCGTGAAGATGATCCCTCTTCGACCAACGCGTTGAGGAACAGCGGGGCATTAACATAGCCCGGGTCGACTCCATACCGCGAGCTACCGTGAGTTGGATAACGCGTGATTATTATACGTGTATACATGTCTAATGAGATCCACCCATGTGATAATATCAAAGTAAAGTAAGTCAGGGTGAGATCGACGATCATGTTTAGTCTTAAGTTACTGAGAAAGTGAGAAATTGAGAAAAGATTATCCAGAAATGTCATTTGGAGAGACAAAAAAAAGTAAGTGGCTTCCAAAAACCTTCTGGTTACAGTGAAATTTTTTCTGAATTTCAAAGACGAGTTAAACGGTTTTTGGAAATATTGCTAGTTGATCCCGGGAGCCACTCTCTCACGTACGAATATTTAACGTCACTATTCCTCATTCCATTGGATACTGATGCGCCATCTAAATCAGCGTTTATTACATCTCCTGACTTAAGGGCTATAACTGTGCTCATACCTTTTCCAAGTGTGATTCCTTTTTGTTCCTTCTCATCCTCTCCGGGCCTCAACGATGCATGACACCACGCTGAGCCACACATCGTACAATCGTCGTTATACATTCACATTGGGAAGAAACCAGAAAAGGAGAATAAGATGTCCTGAAATGTTTTTTTTTGGCAGAGGGTCCGAGGCCGAAGGTCCAGGGGGTCGCTGAATGTTTGCAAAACTCTCTCAGCAACATAATTTACATAGTCGGATCTGGAAAAAAAATTAAAATGAAAGAACACACGGAGATTAGAATGATCTCTATACAGAATGTTTTGGCGCGAGTTGTGCCAGGCCATTTAGCAACACAAATTAGTCGGGAGCGAGATCGGTATCTCATACATGTCGGATCGTTTGTGATGCTGAATAGTATACTTGAATTTTCTCCAGTCTCTACTTTACACTCCAGGCTATTATATCTCTCATCCCGATATGTATTGGTACGAAGATTGTTACTGCACTGAGAAAGTACCTCGTTTTAGTTCATGCGTGACGATACTGATATTACCGTGTGAATAAGATTATAATACCGCTCCGGGTATTTGCATAATGTCAGAATGTTGAAGGGTAGCGATTGTACCGTACCTTGCGGATGCAGATTAAATTAAAGTAATGTGTGCATTTGATAGGGTAATTCAATTTCATATTAGGAAGAGTCTTGATAAATTCCATAGATTATAATGCTGATAAATTTTTTTTTAGAATACTCAAGAGCAATGTATTTTGTCGAGATTTCTGTTATTAAGTGGAATAAGGAGATAAGTGTACATATCGCACTTGGTCATATACCAATCGGATGAATCGATAGAAGGGATATGGATGCTCGAATGCATAATTATTATTATCAAAAATCGTGATGGGACCGGAATATCGAGATATTGGGATTATAGTTTTAGTCCCTTCGAGTGGAATAGTTGTGTGATGACTCTATCGGACGTTTCTGATTGATGTTCAAAGACAATTGAGACATGGGGCACCTCTCGACGAGGACAGACATACTTTATTACGCATGAAGAACAGTACCGGTGTCTATTTCTGTTTGTGGCCGAGGAAGAAGACGGCGCGACCAAGTGACATAACCCAGGGTTAGTGGCCTTTTCGTCGCCGTGCTTCAAATTTACGAACGAGTTTGAATTATTCTCAAGACCCTACATTGTATTCAACGAAACATTCTCTCAAAGTTTATCCAAAATTTGCGAGTACTTTAAATACTGGGATGTACCTAGGGAGCACCAATATCATTTTCTGGTATTTTCTGATTGACGGTGATCATTTTATGATGAAAAAGAAACTTTGCTGTGAAATAAGCTCGTGAGAAATGTTTGGTGCTTTAAGGTAGACGTCAATGACCCAGTCGTTGCGACTATTTGCCTTCCAGAGTTTCTCAAACGACCAAACGCATATATTTTTGACATGAATGGGGAATTCCATACAGTAAGTAGTTAGTTTTCAATGTTTTTCCACATTTAGAACTTGTCGTTACGGAAAAAGAACCACATGGATAATATTATTTAAGTGAAAATAAGTTGGTATGAACCAGTTTCCGCCAGTGGAGAGGGAGAGAGAGGTCGGAATTTTATGTTCAAGTCCCTGATACCCCCTGGAAACACGAAGGGCAGTAATCAGAAGATTGAGAAAATGGTGATGTACCAGTAAGTGTCGTTTTAGCGGCGGCAGTAATTAACAATATTTCTAGTTGTTGAATAATGACTATTATTACTTTCAAGCGGAGCAGATGAAAGATGGTTTTAACTTGGACAATTTGCCCAAACTTTTTGAAAAAAATTTTCATTATTGTGTACAGAGACAGTGCGAGTCGTAGGATAGTTCAAGATATCCGTAAGGAATTAGTTTTTGCAAAGATTGTACTTCGAAATTGGCTCTTCTGATTTTCTGGACAAACAACCTCGTCATAGATTGATAATAAATTCAGTGACTGACGAAGTACCTCCATTTATGGCAGGATGCCCATGACGTCATTTGAATTTCGTATAATCCATCCAGGAATTCATTTCGTTTAATTTCAATATGAAACTGCGATTCTAAATTCCTCGTAATTCGTATTTTTTACCGTATTTAATACTCTCGTAAATTCACGATAAACGAAATGGCTCTACTGAATTCCTGATTGCACCCTTTTGGCTTCTGCCTCATTTCTCCTGATTAATCACTAATGAATATTGCATGACGCCTATCTTTGTACCGTCGAGTGGAAATGCCTGAAATTCCAAAGCCCATTTGTTTTCTGCAACTATTCAATGAAACTCAAGTGCATACATTGTTACTAATTGCGTAAATGAATCAGAAGAGATTTCAGTGGCTGATTTTTACGAGAAACTTCACTTATTTGTCTGTTGTAATTCCGACTTCACTGAAATTAGGAAAACAGATTTTTTTTTAATGACCAAGTCCAATGAACCCTTGAGGGATTGAGGGTAATCATGGAGTGTCCGATTGATGGGTTGACAATAGAATTTATCTGACAACATTGTGAATAACTTTATATTAAATTGACAATCGCAACCAAAAAAAAATACTTCATTCATACGTTTAAATAAATAATTTAGCTACAAGTTCAAAAACTTCGGAAGTTCGTGAGTTGAAGAACTTCGCAAAGAACTACGAGCCTATCCGCAGTAATTAGAACAGTCATAGTTCATTAACAACTGAGGTCGTTAACTGCTGAACATCAGGGAAACGAGGCAGCCAGGTTCTCAAAGAGTTATCGATTCTGAATATGCGGATAAATCTTCGTACTTATACAACTTTCAATTTGAAAAATATTGAATGCGACTAAGTTTGTCATCACCCCACCACTCACTAAAGTGTCTCTCGTCTGGCGACACTCAGGATCATTTTCTTGAGGAAGTTTTAGACACTATAATACTTATTATGTGAAAGGAAGTAGACTGTTGAATGGATGTACCAACTTTTGTATTCATTCAGCAAACAATTTATGCAAAATACGCTTACGATCCGGAATTTATAATATTTTGTCGAGTATTTTTAGAGCTTCGTCGACATCGCTACCTCAGTCTCATGCGGGGTGAAAAAAATTCAATCGCACAATCCCCACCTTTGCCTGTCTCCACAAGCATTGATCTGTAATTCAACGTAATTCCCTTTCTGATTTCAGCAATATTCCAAAGGACATCAGTCTCTCGGGGGCAACTACGGATCCAGGGCGTTGCTACTTGTCTGTATCTCTGCATGGATTCCTGTGGTCTGCTCTACGGCTCCGTAAGTAATTAACTTTCACATGTCATTGATAGAAGTTAATACAATATTTTATAGGAATTTCATCATCTAATTTTCGAAATATAGTAACTACACACGAATATGAATAACTAGGGACTTAAGTAAGCTTAACCATCTGAAACGCAGATTGATCCCTCGTTTAGTGAGAATCAATCGGAAATCGCGTTGCTGTTCCATATTAATTTATCGCGAAGTGGAACTTGAAGTGGATGCGGCATTGGCAATGAAAAGATACGAAGCTGTACATAACCACATGTCTTTCCGAGGATTTATCCATTTTGTAGTATGCAGTACTCGTGAAGTAACGATAGCCTTGTTGAAACCTCAATTATCCACCTCAACAAAAGTGGCGAATCATTGAAGCCAGTCCATTGCGTATGGCATTATCGATCGATTATAATATGGCGATCCATATCGACGAGCTCTACCACATCCCATACGTGTATTCCCGATGAACGGCAGTGAATCCAAATGAGTTACGGAGAAGTATTGAGGAAAATCAAGTCAGTGGAACAGAACAATCGATTGCATGATAGGAATATTAATATTCTGATTCATTTCGATTCGAATCGCCGTTGGTTTGAATTCGCCGAAACGAGACGATAAATATTTCATTCAACATTGTTGGATGGGTCTTCTGCGATTGTCACGAGTTTATTACTCTTGAATCCATTACGGGAAGTCCTTAAAAGGGACTTATACTGCGAAGTCCACTGACACGAGGTGCATGTGAAATATTCTGTTGTGGTTATTGACATTTGCAGGACAGGATATTCTTTGACTACACCTGAGGCCGAATTTGTCAACCTAATGGAGGCGGCCAATAGTCGGCTTACTATGAATCCGCCAGCTCTTGATTCATACAGAGCGAAATATAAATTACAAATGACGCAGAGGTTCGGTAATTCGCAAGCGAATATGAAGGTCCGATCGAAATGACAGACGATCATTTTTACAGTACTCTGTACTTTGTATTGGACCCTTCATAGTATTTGTTAGACTTCTGTTCTCACTGGAGAATTTCGGAACTTTCACGTAATTTTTATTGAACTATTTCTCTCCGTGCAGCTAGTCCAAGTCACTCTGATGTGTGTATAGTAACATCAATGAGGTAATCTTCGACACAATGATCTTCGGTTAATCGATCTAACCGAGTGAACCGCGACTACAAATATAGTTTATCAGTCCAAGTGATATAAACCATTTATTGTCCCGACAATATTCGCACGCGACGCGTGCGCGAAGTCCGACTTCGCGGGGAGATTGACAGAAAAAAAATGCTTTTTACAATGGGCACGAGCGTTGAAGATGGAGGCAAAACCAAAGATCACCTTTGCAATGAAGTAGTAGATTAATGCCGATGATCATTGATTCGGATAAGGGAGATGGTTTTTCACACGGGTGTAAAAAGAATCTGACGACGACAGGGGACATGCAATTCCTTAACCAGATGTTGATGCTACTGCGTAGATGCCGCGTGACGTTGCTTGCATAACGCCTCGAGGAAATTCCACGCTAGGCCACCACGTTGAGGAAATATGTGTGTACACATACGATATGTAAGCGTGCAACTTCAGTGAGTGGATACTAGTGCACCGCTTCAAGTTCTCCTTATAGTGAATGCACATTATAACATAAGGAAAGGGGGGGAGGGAAGCGATTGTATATAGCGAGAAGGGGCAACAGCAAACGCCAGGCACGCGCGTTCGCGTGCACATGTTGCGCGCGCCGCTTTGACGAGAAACCATGTATCGCGCTTCACCTCCCATCATTCGAATATATACAAGCAGCCAACAATCAACTACCCCATTTGCATGGTGAGTCTACGATAATTTCTCCCCTGGAAAGGAAAATCTGGAAGGAGTCTTATTCACGTTTTGAAAATTTAAGTTGAAAGACTTTGTGAATAATGAGGTAACGAGAACTATCATCGGTTCAAGGTGATTGAGTGAACTGAGATTGATCTTTCGAGTCTTCCCGCGCGGAAGAAAACTACTTGACGAAATATATTTTGGATATATCTGAATCACATGACAATGTTCGTGAAAAATTATGGATCTTCTCTGGTGCATTACGTATCTTCTCCGTGACACGTAAAACTTCTCAGTTGACTCCATAATCGGTGAGGGAACTGCGAGTTCGGTAATTTTTGCGGAATCTTGAACTTGAACTCAAAATTCCAATCACTAAAGCAAAACTCGTTTTATTTTATAAGTATTTGGGTCACCCGATCGTTTAGCAATTGATCATTTTCTAAGACTTCTGGGTTCCCCATCAGCGTCTGGTGTATTTTTGTAGTGGATAAATCGATTTCACCTGCGATTTCATAACTCCTACTCAAGTGATATGTGAGACGTCGGCTGAAAGACGCCCACTCGACATGCACTGATGGACAAGATTAGACCGATTAAATTGTTGTTAACGAGGCTGTTTTAACAAAACTGCAGAAAGCCGCAAATCACAGAGAAGTAAACTGACATTTGTACGAAGTTAACGCTTGAGAAGATAAATATCCCGTCGTTTTTCTTCCGAGGCGGAAGACAATATGCCGTTCTGTACCATTCATTATTTTCGAGTTTAATAGAAAGCCGAGTTATTCAGTGAAATGCCTGACAATTTCGGAAAAACTTCTATATTTACGCAGGATATTATTCTGCTCGAGCGAAGGAACGACCCGAGAAAACGCATAAATGGAAAATAGAAGAAAAAAATTAGAAAATTAATTCATTATTTCCTCTTACATCGGAGAAGAAATCATGACGATGAGTCACATATACATGAGGCTCAAAATAACTCAATTTCAATAATTAAGTTTTGCAACGAATTACCCTGAAATAAGTGGTATTTCCATGAGAAAAACAAGTGATATAAAATGGAAAAGTCTAACATATGGTCGCCCTCCCACTCACTCCTCGTTTCCAGCTTGAAGAGACTGTACGAGAATTGGTAATTGACTTAATGAGCTGATCGTTGATGACTTCTCTCGGTACTTGTATGAGAAAGGTCAGGGACACGGATAAACGTATGTTACAAGCACAACTGTCTACGGTATGCGGAAGTTGGGGGCATATCGCGTGCCGGAATAAAAATAAAGCAGCATTAATTCGACGAATAAGTGCATTTTAAGTGATGAAACTTGAAGAATTTTATCCATGTAAGTGTTGCAGCAGTCAGTCTTGACTTGGCGGGGAATTCAATAATGTAGTGGGAAGATTTCTCTAGCTCGTTTCACTGTTACAAAGACATTAATTATGTAATTGTGAATAGTTCACAAGGGACTATCAACTGTGAGAAAAAAAAATGGAATTTCATGAACAGTTAAGTAACAATTGTTGGAATATTGGCAATGAACGGGATTTAGGGGTTGAACATCAGCTCGATCAATGCGAAATTGATGTCAATTGTGCTCGTGACAACAATTTCTGATCCCAAATTATTATTCGAAACAAAATATCAATATGTTGTGTTGACGAGTTATTAAATCGTGTTCTTGATTTTTTTCGCTCACACTCAATGCTTCCCTGGGTGTATTGCATCCATAAATCAAGTTCAGTAACGGGAGAAGATATACCAACTACAAGTGGATAACATCTGCCACCAGCATTGTAAAGAGAAGAATAAAATAAATGGAAGAAATGAGCTAATTATCTTAAATGCTCAATTTGTACTACAATCACTTGATGAATCCCTTCCATTTATCTTAGCTTTTTTGCGACTGCCTACATAGGAATTCCCGAGTGATGAATGATGCAGATGCGGAATTATTCGGTCCCACATGGCTGAGACAGCGGGTCGACAAAACCATTATATCCTGGGTGACAACTTAAACGGGGGTAGAATAAGCGCCTCATTTATAAAAACTGATTTTTATCAATTTCAGATTAGAAAGGAAACGCTCGTATGCAATCGGTGTGTGATTAAAATACTGGGATTCGATCTTTCAAATCAGCACTGGATCCGATACCGATCCATCCGAGATTTGACTGATTAGAGTATAATCGGAATTCCCTCCACCAAATTGTATTCTGATAGGCTGTTGAGAATTTTATCAGATCTTGAATATAAAAGAATTTATCAAGGGTCTGAGTGAATGAATTTTGGTGGTGGAAAGCGATTCTCTATAAATTATTCATAGAAAATGTTTGAAATACTAAAGGATTGAAATTTTTGAATTATTTTATCGTGCTTTTCCAAATGATATTAAACTTTCTAATTTTTTCTCATTGGGAATAGTACGATGGATATTTTTAAAAGAAAAAAATATCTCACACTTTAAACGAAACCTCGAAATATTTTATCAAGTGGCCACTGCGTGCTAACATTTCGAATCCAAAAATAAAAATATCATTGAATCTTTTATTTCAAGAAAACTTCACTGGAGAAATTTCTTTCTCGATAAGTGCAATGTTCCCAAAACCGAAAACTTTTCTTTAGTTTCATCATAATTGTAACGATCTTCTATAGACACGGTTCAGAAATAATAATAACTGTGACATAGCAATTCTTGAATTCAAGTCCAATCCATTCATTGCCCAATACTCTCCAACTCCACATAAGTCTCCAGCCACTTGTTATTTTATCTTCTGTACATCTCTTTTCTGGAGTATCGTTAACGCCAACACGCCCAGTTCCTCCGCAGGTCGTAGATCACCTCCTCGGGGTCCTTATGGTAAACAATACGCCTTTCGTCGAAGCTCTTTAGCCCTTCTTTTTACACCGTGTCGTGCATAACGGCATAATTTACGTTGCTGATGTGTGCACAAATATTATGATGTATACTTCATCGTTACTCTGGACAACATCCACGAGGTCCGTGTCGGTGACAGAGGGACAAAACAAATCGGAGAACAAAAATAGCGAGGGAGAGCAAGACCAGAATTGTGGTCGGAGATGTCACGGTGGTGGGTACTTCGAGAATACGTTGAAATAATTCTTCTGAGAAGGGGAACAGGGCTTAGATTCTTACTTTCATTGGACTGTCCTATAACTTTCGGTGAGACGAAATGGGATAGGGTAAAAATAAAAATCTCATGAGGGTTACGGGGTAATCGTGAAAACGAAAACGAAAAGAATTTAAATCAAGGGAAGTGTGACCAGAATAGATGATGTTTCTATGATACAGAGATGGAGTAACAGGAGATTCCGGATGCGGGTGGTAATCTGTTATTCCCTTTGTCAGAGTGTAATTTGCACTCCCTCAACGTGAAAAACAATCTTTGCTTTAATCTGTGAAGGTCAAAGGGTATGTAAAACGATAGTATTTTAGATGTGGAATTTAACACGATCATAAAATGTATCCGAAATGAAGTACAACTAAATTTCAACTCAAGTTTAACAATACTGTACCATCGAACCTGTACTTCCAAGATGCAAAATTAATTGCATATTTTTCCTATCCATAAAATAATTTCATATGATCATCAAAATAAGAGAAAACCTTAAAAGTCTGTTGAAATCCTATCTCGGCAACTAAACTTCATCTTCAGGCGATGCCTCCAGGGGATAGCATTAATATTATTTTATGAACATGATCAATAGGACGAGAAGACATATTTTTATGAATTTTTTGAATGAATTTGAATCATGAGTTGATCATTCCCTACGACGACGTGCACAGAGTAATAGCGAGTTGTTAAAAAGGGACTCGTTAAGATTTAAACATAAATTCTCGGGTATACATGAACGGATGCATCCCAAGAATAATTCCTATTGGAATATTTATGGTTATTAAAAGTCTTCCCCCT
The DNA here is from genome assembly GCF_034640455.1 of Diachasmimorpha longicaudata. NCBI lineage: Eukaryota > Metazoa > Arthropoda > Insecta > Hymenoptera > Braconidae > Diachasmimorpha > Diachasmimorpha longicaudata. Next base: position 5,656,722 of record NC_087231.1, on the reverse strand, counting down.
CCCCCCCCCCTCTTCCATCCCTTCTCGTCCGCCAATTTGCCGGACCGCACCTCGCTGTTCCGACCACCCGTGTATCCCCTAATGCTGCAATTAATTACACTAATTCGATTAGGAACCACGTGAGAAACACTGTACAAATACTTACGGCATATTGAATGCCCATAAATTATCAAAAGTGTGTAGGTGGTTCATTAGCTTTGATAATAGCGATGAGATATGAATTCGTACGCTCACATCGTCCTCCCAGGTGGCTGATAGAAATAGTGGATAATGAGTTCAATAAATCAGAAAATAACAAGAAATCAACAATACCGTTAATCTCCTCGATGAATGTCCGATGTCTCCTCGACAATTCTCGCTAACTTTAACGAAGATGGAGGGAAGAATTCACTGATAAAAGAACAGCCTAACAGCTCAACGTTACATGCTTTACGTGAACCCGGTAATTGGCTCATCCGGTTTGAAACGTGTGTCTAAAACACGGGTGATATGTCCAAACTATTCCAGATTGATTTTAACGAGGCGCGACTTCTTTGAAAGCCTCATCTATTTTTAATTTTTATTGTACATGAGGTGATACTTCACTCTGGTTAGTGGCGAATAGTGAGCCAAAGTCTGAATAAATTTGTTTAGTGGTATATGCAAAGCTTCGAAGTAGTCGCGAATGTGCTAATTTTACTGTAAAGAAGTAAAAGTGCATAAATCACGCTCTCGAATATTTAGTTTTAGTTTTCATGAGAGGAGAATTTAAATCGCAGACCGTAAATTCTACAAAATGTATGTTAATAAAAGATGAAGAAGCCGATTTTTAAAAAAACAGCGGATTGAAAATGTAGACAATTTGCTGCTTGAATTTTCATTTTTTTGCGAATGTCAAATGAACTGACTTCTTAACAAAAAAATCAGAATTGCGAGTGAATAACCAATTGCTAGACTGTGAAAATTTCTTATATTACATTTCAGGATCTAGGGAACTCAAACTTTTATCTCACGAGAATGGGAAAAAACGATTCGAGTAGCTGCACTGTTTTTTTTAATTGAGCAAACGCGTAAAATGTGTATATTACAGGTATTCCATGCTAATGAGTGTCCACTGTTGTTACACAGTGGGATATTTTTGATAATACCCTAGCACAGAAGGAGACCCATTTCGATTTCGTCGAATGCAAAGTTTATAGGCCGAGCTGAAGGCGAGGTCTCTTCTCATATTCGTTGAAAGCGAAGTTTATGACAAAATGGTCTACAATATTTTAAAAGACTTTGGACAGAAGTCGAGTTGGGTCGACGCTTGGGGATATAAAAATTATTGGCGATGGCAGAATTGGTCCGTTTTATGGATCCAATATAAATGTTGCCATCGATGACTAAACTTCTTAGTCACATATTTTGAAAATTATCATGCGCTTAAAAAAACGCAACGATATTTTTCGTCGATATATATTTTTCGTGAAATGGAACTCTATCGATAATGGCGAACATCCTCCAGAGCTTTTCTCATGGAAACAATTACTTTTTTGGTACCAAATTTCAGGGACTTGTTTTCCTGAAACAAAGTAACCAGTTTCTGTATCTCAGTACCAGGCGTTTTAAAACAACGAGTTTCTTGATTTAATTAACGCAGTTCTGGAAACCAGAATCTCTGTCTCTCTATGGTGACAGAAATTATCTGATTCGAGTTGAAAAAGCGCCCTCTCCTTCTGAGAAACTCTATAAAAATTATAAAATAAAATTCTTTTATGTCTTATTGAAAAGTCATGGAGCTGTCGATGGTGGGAAAAAGTTGACAGTTCAAACAAACATTTACGTGTTCCGTTTTACTCTACCAACCCGTGTCTATGTGAGCATACCCATGCATAGTTAAAGCATGACAGAGGAAGAGTCTCGTTAGGAAGTTACGTGGTCATTGCTCGAAGTTACATTGCAGAGCTGGTGTATTCATTGGATATCACCGCAAAACGTAAAGCGTTTGAATTGTCAGAACCCTGACAATAGTCACCCTTAACGAAGGACATTTCTACTCAAAAAGGTCCTCCTGGTATTTCTGAAAAATGGACTAATTGGATGGCGTCTGGAGGACTGCGGTTACCTCTTGAATAATTCCACCTGTAACATCCCCATGACTCTTCTTTACAGAAGTCCCTCCAGCCATCGAAAATAATTCTTCTTATAAGGATTCAAAAAAATGCAGTATATTTTTCCTGTTGAAATTCAATCAACAATATATCATTCAGAATGACTTACTAATCGATTCAAGCGATTGTGAATTCTATTGTCTCGCTAATTGTTCATTAGCATTTGACGCAAATACGACACGACATCCTGGATTTTTATGTTTACACACCTTTATCACCTATTTATGGAAATAACCCCCGCCCGTCCTACCGAGATGGCACCATTATCCGTTAATGATATAATTTTAATTTGATAGAAGTGTTCCAATGGAAAAATCTAATCAATTTGTTTTTGTTGCAGCACGAATACACAGAGGATTGTTTATTCAACGAGACGCTGGAACAGCACAACTACAATACCTACAGTTCAGTGAGATGGTCAACACCCCGGAAGACCTTGTACTTAGGCTTGAATCGACATGGACAACCGAGGCGAGTACAAGCACGTGGACATAACTTGGGTAGACTATCGGCTTACGCAAGAGTACTGACTCAAGTAGCTCCACCAGATCGTGTTGAGGCACTACAAAGTCGCATGCTGGGTGCACAGCACGGTGTCCGTCATCATCATAATGCCCACCATTACAGGCATCTCCAGCAGGCAATATGTCCAACCCTTCCGCCGCAGGAAAAAGACGGTCGTGATAGATTCCGATGTCGCAAACGAAAAAAACGAAAAAAAAGAAAGAGACGATGTGAAGAAGATGAACAACCTGGCCCTCATTGTGAGGTTCACCGAGGAGATGGTGGACATCACGCAAAGGCGGAAGTAACAAGTGGAGGACCGCCAGCATCCAAGCGTTCATGCGAGGATGCAGCTAGCGATGAATTTTGTCGCCGTCAGGCACTCGATGCACCATCAAAAAAGAGAAAATCACGGATAGAAGTTGACAGCAAAAAGGAAAACAACAATCAACAGAGAAAAAAAGAAATGAAGAAGAAGATTGGAAAGAAATCTACTTCAATTGACGCTTCAGAAGACACGAGATGGTCCAACTCAGCGGCTATTGGTGCTAAACGTAAGGAACGGGTTCCAAAGCGGAATAATCACGGAAAAAAGAAAATTCCATACCGATCAACTAGAACGACACTCCCCGTTCCGTTGAATTATTCCAGCCAAAGCTCCATATCCTGGGCGTCAACATCTTCAACGATTATGGTGTCAAATCATCAAAAGCTGTCGACTTCCGCGAAAAATGCTGTCACAGATTCTGTGAAGATGGAGATGTCGAGATTGGGTAAGGGGTTAAATCCTGTGGGAGGGACGAATTTGGATCTAGGAACAACGACTTCAATGGATGATTCTCAGGAGGACAGTCTGTTATCGCCATTTCAAGTCTCGGAGGAGCCATTTGTGACAAGTTTCAGTGATGACTTGTCGGCGGATGTCAGTGGAGAAGATGTTGAGAGCGATGAACAAACCACGGTAGCTGTTGATTATAGCACTGTAATGACTACTATGGATACTACCCCACCCGAACGAACTGAGGATTACACCAAGGCCACAACCCCAACGAGCTTGGAATCACTGAAGGGCAGTCGACGGCTGATTGATGGAGCCGATGCCTCGGGAGTTCTGGCACGATTCTCCATTGGTAGACTCGCGATGTAAAAACAATTCTGAGAAAGCTTTTATATAAAGTGTATATATGTAGTAAAATTAAGTATTAAGTAATGATACGACAAGTTGTATGCAACGAATCGATTGACTTCCCGAGCGAGAAGAGTATTTTGATTCGATTGGGAGAGGAAGAATCTAGTATTTTTTTTTTAGGGAGGTGTGAAATCTGTTCTGGGAAAGTCTCACCAGATTTTGAGAAAATCAAGTCCGGGATGAATAATCTAGTTGGCTTATTTATTGAAGAGTTATTTATTTGCGTATGTTTCATGGAAAATAAAATGTGTTCTTTGCGATCGATTGATGTGAGAATCACAACCGTCGATCTTTCGTACCGGTTAATCGTGATCGCGCGCAGTTTCTTGGTGAGGACAATTTTTTTGAGACATTCAGGGAATAGTTGATTGTGCACCAAGGCAGGAAAACAGGACATTCCAACTCGCACGAATTGCGGTAAATACCAGGGTTTTGATGTCTTGTTTTCTTTTCTACGTACCCATACTCCTTTATGACAGAAGGCCCCATAATCCACGATTCTAATCATCGTATCGAATTCGAATCTCGCGCCGAATTATATTAAATATTTAACGGGACAGTAAAAGTATTATTAGACGAATGTGCTTATAATCCCTACTGTTGGCGGGGATTATAAAGTCGTATTCATCAAATGATCCTTTTATCGCCTCATAATGTTATACGCGGAGAGAATTTTTTGATAAAAATTACTCTATCGCTTCCATAAAAGTATATCGTGAGTCATCGTGACCTTATTCTATTCCGAAATTTGGTAAAAATTAATGTATGATGATCAAATTTTATCTCTCTGTTCTGCAACCGTTGATCTTAAAACCGTGCACAGGTATTGGTTAACCAGATGACTGACACAAAAGCATCACCTGCCTGAACCAAATTACTGAATCCGTCTTCCTCAACAGTCGCCGTCCAGATGGAATATGACGGTCACATCAAAATTGCGTCACAAATGGCCGATAATAGGATAAAATTAAGAAGTGGTGATAAAATCTTGGCAATTGCTTAACATTCTCACTGCTATTTAGATAAAAGGTGATGATCACATCGAATCTATGGCGCAACGTATGTCATAAAATTGAGAAGTCCGAGTGACTCGAGCTATTCAAAGGGTTAAATTTTTTTCTCGATAGATTGATAATTTCACGAAAGAAATGGCGCACTGCCTACTTGTTCATTAATAGCCATTGACCGTTCCCTGAACATTATAGTCATTTTTTAAAAATCACTCCCGAAGTCTACTAAGAAAATCAAATTATTTTGAGCAAAATATTTGAGGTTTTTGGGGTATCACTGCCATGTCACAAAAATTATGCTCAACTCGAGTCTCGATTCAAATCAGTTATAAAGAAGGCCAATTGAAGATGTCAATCATGTGAACAAATTCTTTTTCATTATCAATTCCTCCAGTTGATCACTCAAGACAGTATTAATGTTGACGGTACGTATTCCAATTTTACAACGGAAAGTAAACGAATAAACACTATTGTTAACCATAAAAATTTGAGAAATGCAAACACAACCATTAATGATTTTTCCTATTGAATGCTGAGAGAATTGTGGCCGTATTAGATTAAATGCGCGCGTGAATGATTATTGTATGTTGAAAATTGATAAAGTGAAAAAGTCGACAATAATGCGGACTGATTGATAAAAGCAAGCAATCTCGCATACTGCCATTAAATGAAGCAACAAATACTGTATTTAATCTCATAGACTGATGAACAAAAAAAACTAAGGATAGGCAAATATTTAATTAGAAATTCGGCGTGTCAAAAATGAAGATGTAATCTTTTTTGTAATTGTAAATTCATCAGCCAGTTTGGTTGATTTTACTCATTCTTTGTTTCCGTACCAAAATATTCACCATCACGGTTACCCTTGTGATAATAATTTCAAGATAAAAATAGCATTTTCGAGCAATGCCTCCCCTGGAAAAATGAAGCGAGAAAGGAGCCTTTATGTTATTAATAAAGTTTCATTTTAAATCAATTCCGCTAATATCTGTTTACGTTATTTTGCACCCTATCCAAACAAGATTGTAGGCAACTGATAGTTAATACTTCGATTTATTAACCAGTTGGGTACGTGAGGCATCTGTCACCAACCATATTCTACGCTCAATACAACTCACATTTTATGACTTTTGATGAACAGAAATCTATAAACCAGAATCTAAGTGAAATTGCTGTACTGCTCTTCCAACTGACTCGTTTGATTATAGTGAATACTCTCTACAGTTTCAAATATAATTCACTTTCGAAAGAGGCAACCATTCACGCACCCATATGGCATATGGCTTCTGTTTCTATTAAGGTCAATTGGTTAACAAATCTTTAATCTTAGTGCCTTAATTCTCCTCCATAATCTCATTAACTTCGCATTTTATTGTCCGAAGCAATTTTGAGGTGCGCTGAAATGGCAGACATGGAAGTTGGGTAACGTAGATGTACGTCATATTTCCCCGTTAGATTTCATTTCACTAAAATTTCCCACCGAATATTATTCAAAAAATTTTTACCGAACTCTATAAGATTATTTCCAAATAGCTTTCGCATTTGCCTGAAATATTTGGCAGTAACTAATGACAAAGCTCGAGTAGCATTTCAAATTTTTCATTTTATCTTACACGTTTCTTACCGAAGGAAGCGAGTTTATCAGCGAGTCAGGTCTGCGCTTTATCATATGTTATGACATAAATTCATTTATTCATGTTCCATCGCGAATACATTAAAAAGAATTCTTAACTTAGTTCTCTAAAGAGTGCCGAACACGAAGCAAAATAGATGAAATTGAACGAGAATTACCGCGTGAAATCGACCATGCCGACGTTTTTTCATAGTTATTCCTGTCTCTCCTGATGCATCAGGAATTGATTAACGGGCCCCGGAGATCCTCCGAAACTTACATGTTGACCACCAGGGTTGCAGGAAGCCCAACCGCTGGGAAAAAGTGTAAAAAAGGAAGTTTAACCCGATTGAAAAAAACCAACTATTGTCGAGTTTTCTCCGCACGTGATTTTCCAGAACATTACTGGATTTGAACCTTTCTCCGAAAGTTCTAATTTAATTTATGACTTCTGCGTAGCGAACGTGTCTTATTTTGATTCCTCTAAAAATGTGAAATCAAAATTTCTCTCACAGCTTCCACGCATATATATATATATTTTTTTTGAACTTGTTCCAGAAATTTTCCCAGAAAATCCACTAAATTTTCCCTTAACAGCATTACATTTTTTCACCAAGCGATTGTTTTTTTCCAGCACACCTATTACAATTTTCACAGTAAATTTGTCTCTATGTAAGCCGAAACTATCTTCCGAACATAACAGTGAAAATATGTTATCAATAAGATGCTTCAAAATCCCTCAAACATCGACATGTTAATTTCCTGATATTTCCCGCGTCCCTCCGATCAATCTCAGATATTTATCTCCAATCTGAAGCCAAAAAACTTCAATCACAGCCCCAGATGAATGCAAGATGCTTCACCTACGGAGTGTCAACATTTTTCACGACGAATATATTTATTATCCACCACAATACCGTTGTCTTCCGCCTAACCTGGCCTCATAAGTTTATTTCTCACTCATGCCTAAGGTTCTTATCGAGCGCTGTATGTCGACCGGCAGCGTTCCTCCACGTTGGAGAAGAGAATAAGGAAATCAAAAGAAAAAAAAATGAAAAAACGAATCTCACAGAATAACCCGATGCCGCCGGTAGACACACGGGATACCATAGATTAAATGGTATTGCCTGTGAAAAGAGGCCGCTCCTGCACTTTTTCGCGTGACACGCCGAGTGATGTTATATATACCCACGAGTGTTGATGTCAACTTATCAGAAGAAATCCCGAGAAGAACTTTAATCTTCTATGTCCCGGTTCTCCACATAACTGGTAAACTGTCTCATTGCATCCCATAAGTTTTGTACGACTTAAAACATATGAACCATTCGCTGTAGTAAAATTGCCAATGTTAACGCTAAGGTGTATACCGGAAAAAGGGTAATTCAATGCGACATTGAGAAATGTCGTCGAGTTTTATATGACTTTGGTGATGGGGTAATTTAAAATAATAAAAAAAGTCTTTTGATTTTTTGAAATAACAGGTCTAGTTGGTGCACCACAAGACATCGTAATACTTGGTTAACGATTATGAGCGGAATACGGAGGGTTCATCGGCTCGTTATGCACCGTAGAAATCCTCCTAACGATCAATTCACTGGTGGATATAATGCTACCATATCGAATCCTCGAGGCGAATTAACGAAATAATTAATTGAAAAGAATTAAATCAATCCGAGAATCGTCACAGGATTCATTAAGAAATGGATGCACTAAATGATTTTCGTTGTACCAAACATGGCTTCTTCAACTATTACCCTGATTCGTTAATAGTTAACGTATCATGGTAACAGGTAACAAGCTTCCTCTGACGCAATTTAATCATTCCTCCTGATCTGTCAGGGTAAGTTAGGATCTATGTGGTTTTACTGTACGTTCATTCGTTAAAAATTAATGAATTTACTTCGAAATAAATAAATCGTTCTATCAGGGTAACAATCGTTTCAAAATAATTCCAAAATTTTGTACCCACGATTCAATAGGAAAAAATCCGACAAAAGGTCAAGTTAACAGTGCTTAACAATTCATCACGCCGTGCTGTACCTCTGATACTCCACCAAGGTCAATATATCTCGCATCGAACGGCAAACCAGTGTACCGATTATCCACGTGCAAACCCCCACGGCAATTTGATGTATTTTATCCAATGTGAAATTAACGTTGTGTACCCCCATCTAATTTATGTGGCCACGATTACAGTCAAGTGATTTAAACACTTACAACCTTAGGTGGAATTGGTGTAGCTTAACGTGATCATTGGTTGATGAAAAATTAGCGATGATTTAGGCTCGTTTTATGTAAGAAAAGGGGGCGCGCAAAATTTTTTTACGGTATTACATGGTAGAAAAAAAAACAGGAAAGACCCGAGTTTGGTCGCTTCAATGCCCCCAAGGGTTATCGGCGTCTCTCGATCGAGTGACCGTTATCGACACACGACAAAATTCCTAACGCTTCTATTATGAAGCTATTTCAAAAATTACACTAGACGATTTTCAATTTTATAAACGCTCCTCTTTGCTTCATCAAACCATAATATTTCATTCGGTCTTGAATTTCAGTAGGTGCGAAACTATTATCACACGTCTATAACAACAATTCGGTGTTTACCAATTCGGTTGGGTTGAATGGACAAAATTTCGTCAATAATGGAAAGAAATAAACAAAAGTTTTGAACTTACAATTAGCATCGCCTTCCCACCGTGAAGACCGAGTAAAAGTCTTATTGCGTCGTGTATGGGTAGATATCAGGTCTATGTAGCCGATGAGGTTGACAATTATTCAAATCAGCTGAGATTGTAGGCACGATAGACGTCCCGCTGCGTCTTCTACCGCTTCTGTATGTAAACCCGCATGGCCTCGAGACTATGTCGTTCTCTCTTTCTTCGTATGAAAATTGCAATCTCACAGCGCCAAAGACCCTCAGCTCTAGGATCATCTTCCTTTACTTGGTAGTTTCTCTCGCTGAATGTCTTCACCTAGTAGAAGATCACCAAATTACGATGAACAGGTTTTCACCTCGCAAATATTTTATTTCGTAATTTATGGTATGATAAGCACTTTCTGAATTTCTCATAATGTCTGCATTGAAAGAAGTTGAATACTGAGTTTATCGGATCTGTCATCAGGGGAAATAGCGAAAAACCGCTCTATAATTTTTCATAGTCAATTTTTTCATCAATAGGTCTACTGTTTTTCCGAATAAATTTCACCCCCTCCGGCTCTTAACATCTAAATTTCCCTGCTCCCTATAAATGAGTGTCTTGATCTCCTGCATTGTTCTCGTAAAAACTAATAATTCCGATTTTTAAAATTTATTATAATGTCAATGACCCCGATCAGACGATCCCTTCCAGTCTTAACTAATAATCGTCAACTGAGCCCCAGTGTTACGCCCGTCTGCGTAATTTAAAGTTAAACCGTTCACACGAGAAGGCGGACAACGTCCACCAGGCACGTTACCCAGGCTTTTAAAAAACGAATGAAAAAATCGAATGACGACAAAAGAAAATTAAGGCGTTTTTCGAGGCGCCAACCATGTGTGGCCCACTCAACACTGATATTCTCGACTGTCTGACATATGCACCTGAGCGGTAGAAAATTTACCAACATTTTTTTCAAGGCGAAGTTTTATTTTAAAATGAAAATAGCCAGGAGAGAGCGAACGAGAGAAGGAATGGCCAACGGAATGCTTTGAATTTATGCAGACATTGTATTCAGATTCGAAGAGGAAGAATTCAGTAGAGATTCCATGGATGATAAGTGAGACCTCATTCGGTGTATCTGGACATGTTCTCGTTTGTATTTTCAAATTTTTAAACCATGAACTTCCATCAATTTGGGGCAAGGGCAACTGCACCAAAGGGAACTTTATTTATTCCAGTCGAATGAGAAAAGAATTTGGGACAGAAAATGAAAGATCTAAAATTAAGGGTCGGGAAGAATGTAAAAAAAAATGTCAAAATTCATGGTTCGTTATAATTACATTCTTTGAAGTTTTTAAAAATGATGCACAAAATCTCCGACAGCGTCGGACAATCGTAGTATTGAAAACAATTCCTGCGAGTGAATGAAACGGCGGTACTATCAGCATTTTTCCTATGTTGCCGACGCATCGATAAGACAGGAAAAACAGTAGAATTATCAATTCCTCATCCAACTTCAGGCATAAGCATTCGATTGTTTAAATGGAAAGTTCCTTAGAATACAACCGGCTTTTTGCATTCTCATGATAAAATTGTATTTTTTCCCCGTATCCTGATTTCCTACTTCACTGCAGAGTCATTCCAACGGGCCCAATAAATACGTACTCTCCTGTCGTCTCCCGTTGTTAACAGCGAAAAAAAACTAACGCTCACTTCCTCAAATGATACCCTTTACGTGATACAAGAGCACCAGATTCCACGCAAGGACGATTACACACATTCTAACCGGCTTTGAATACGTGTAATCGTCCTTGCGTGGAATCTAGCTCGCTCGAAGTATTCCCACAATTTCCCAGAGCTATTTATATTTCTAAACCGCCCAAGTGGATTCTCAGATCTGACAAACCGGTGACACTTTTCCAGTAATAAGTATTTAAGCTCAGAACAAACGAATTTTCCTTTTTTTCACAGATATACAAATTACACGTCGCAAGACCATAAACGATGTTTCGTGTCTCCAGACTAGTGCTGCACTGAAACTGACGAGCTTCGATTATTAAATGCCCTAGGGACGCATCCTACGGCTCATCCCTTTCCACGTGAGTCTCAATTTATTTTTCATAATTATTGGAGTTCTTGTAGTAACTAGGAGAATGAAGAAAAACAAAACTATATCTGTTCGGTGCACGCATAAGCCAACCAGCTTGTGATGTTGTCAATCGACGAGAGGCCGAATGATAGCGCACGTTTGTCGGGTAAATCAAGATGAGGACATGTGGACTATAATTACACATGCAATTCAAATTTAAATATCATAGAAAAATTGGTGAACATCGACTGAGGTTCGTTGGACGGAGAATTACGTCGTCATCGTGGGGCACTTTACATCAAGATCATAATCAATCGACGGTTATGTCTACGAGATTGGCACATCTGGTTCTTTAACGCCTATGCCAACACTTCTCTAGGGATCAGCATACTGAACACCCAAGGCTGCTATCTCGGAGCAACCGCACAATGCTTTTTTTTTATTTACTTTGTTTTATTATGTTGAGGGGACGCACGGTAGTCTTCAATTTAGGTGTCATCATCTGACTTTTAAATGACTATTATGAGATATTCTGATATAGGTGTCCAACACGCTAGGGAAATTCGTCAAATTCCTATGCAATTTAATCGGTGGTAAATTTTGATTGATGTGAGCGAGTAAATCGAGAAGAAAAAAGGCATTTTGTACTCACTAAGAAAATTAGAGAAAAAAAAGGTAGAAGACGTGGAGGAGGGAAATTAGAGAGAAAATATCTATTAAAATATTTAATAGGTTGTGAGCCATAAATTGTATCCACGAGTGGAATTCTTTTGACTTTTTTTTCTGCAAAATATTGTATACTCCAGTAGAATTAATTAAAAGCAATAAAAATGTCAATAGAAAATCATCTGAATTATCTGGTGAATTCGGTTGGTTTTTTTCATTCAATTTTTTAAACTGTGAATAACTTTGTAGCCCAGCCACCGTAAATGTCAACCGAGGTCCTAATAAATTTAATCATTCTGAAGGTTGGGAGGTATTATGAAATGGAAACTTCCGCAGAGGAATAAATTTTCTGGTTTCCACTGAAAATGTCTGGATCTTAGTACAACCAATTCCTCTATGAATTCGTGACGTTTTCACTTATCCTGAGAGAATTTTTTTGAGAGAAAGTGCTTACCTCCAATCACTTCTACCGATGGCATTTCAACCAAAATTGTCCAACAGAAATTGCCCAACAGTGAGATAATTTTTGTTAACTATATAGATAATTTTAGACTATTTAATAAATTCATACGCTTCGTAATTAACACCCTTATCAACCAGTTATGTAATTTCCGATGAATTATTCTCTGCGTCAAGTGCACTTTGAATACATTTCTCAGGAACAAGGTCCACTATTCACCCACAAATATCCCCAATTACTTTATAAGTTCACACCCAGTTTTGTTTGTTTATTTTCTCCCCCATTGTATCATCGCGCTTTCATCCAATTATTTTAATTTCAAAGGAGCTCCCCACAACGATGACGATATACTTCGTATCTTTATCGACCGTCGTGAGGTTTTCCTCGTCAGTTGCTCTTACGGAGTTATCTGAACTCCAAGTCCCTGATATAGGTCTCTTCCATTCTGTCATGAACAGTTAGAAATTCGAATAATTGACGAAAAGTATATTGATTTAACCACCCAGTGAATACCATTCTGACTTTATTTTTGTTCCACGTATATCCGAGAGTGTCACAGATGCTCTATTTATAATCGTACATTCGTAGAGTTTGAAGGCGCGCGCGCGGTCGGTGCCTAGTGTATTTTCGCTATTATCCCCGGTTGTTCCATCGTACCGTCCGAGATATGGCGAGCATGAGTATCCTCGCGGCAAAATTTACCCGATTACTGAAAAAAACGTGCAATTTATCAACAATTAAATCACTGAGGAGCCCCCAAAATACTGGAAAGATCATCAAAACTGGGGCAGGAGTCCTTGCTGTTGGATCAGCTGTGCTTTACGTTGGACATAAATATACCAGGGGGAACGTCGTCTACGCAGCTCGATCGCGCAAAGTGAGTACAGTCCACCAGAAAAGCTGGATGTTTTGCTGTTTTATCACTAGTGAAAATAAATTGATCCTGAATGTTGAGGGCATAACGTTCAGGGAAAAATAATTGATTTGTTTATTCTATCTACGGGAATGTGTTATCGTTCAACGTTTGTGATAGGGTTCGACAACCTCGTTGAACCCGTGACTTTAAATTATTTTCCCACAAATGCGCTCATCGGGTAGGGACACTGACATTCGTGTTATGTCATGATTCAATTAACAGGATTTCTTGGGTTAATTTGAAACATTCAATGAATCAAAGGGACTTAGGATAATGCCGAGAGATATAATAGTTCATTTCATCATTGTGATGATTGTTAAAAAAAAGTTTGGAGTCTTGTTGACACGTATTTAGTAACACTGCACCTGGAATGTGAGGCAATGTTTGGTCATTGAATATTCCCAAGTTAATGGAAAAAATCAACGAAACTGAAAAATTCAGATTTTTCAATTTTATGAAAACCAACTCCCATCGGTTGACCTGAGGTCTTCACGGAATTATTATATCATGGTTATTTTCCACGTCATTATAAGAAATAATAACAGACAAGCGTATCTGCAGGGGAACTTGTGGAGCTTACACCTGTCTGTTATTAAGGTAACCATATATAATTGCTCGTTTATTTTATTTTATTAAATTAAATGAGATTTCTGTTCGCACAGTTTTATCAGATTGCCAACTTAATTGAATGGCATTATCATCATAATTCTCATTATCGCTTATTTCTATCCGACCTTGGCAACTTTGGGCCTCTCCCTTTAACTCGTCGATACGAGATTGAGAGACAAATTGTTCTATATCCACTTGAATGAATTTGACGTATCACATTTAATTATAGCGTCTCGCACAGATTTACGCGATCGTAAAATTCAAAGAATGGTGTGAAATGACCTCAAAGTAGATTATTGTCCGGGAGGTCCTGTAAGCTCAGTAATTTTACGACTATTACTCAAGAAAGTCCCGGGTGAAATATTCACTCATATTGTTTCAATGTTTGGTTTCGTTTACTGTCACTGAAATTGTTTAGGCAGTACTGCAGTAAAACCCTTATTGTCGAGTCCCCTGTATGCAACTGAAGTGCGTTGGACCACTCAATGAAGGAAGTCGTTAATTAACTGCGGTGCGGGTCTCATTCTAGAAAGAATGGTTGTAAAAAAATGATTTCTTATCGTTTCCTTTGAATATGTGACTCTGACGAGTTTGTAAATACTAAAAGTCACTTTGTCAGCGTTTCAAAGTTGTTTATAGTATGTAGTTAAAACAGTCATCTTGGACTTGAAGAAGGCATGACGAAATTTTGATTGTCTAGTTTAGATTGAATATCTTGAACGGAAGTACAAAACTATAAATTCTTGACACAGTATTCTGTCATCCCTATGGGGACCCCCTGAAGCGAGCGCTCGTGGATTTTTTTTCCCAGGCTTCAAAGTGATTTTTTTTATACTACAGCTTATTCAACGAAAATAAAAAATTCATTGGAGATATTTTGATATGCGAGAATGAGAATTTAATCAGTGAGAAATTTTTGAGAACTGTGTTATGAAGTGTTAGTGAAATCTTTGAATATTTTCAATTAATCGACTGTCACTTTGATAAAATATCTGGGAGTCTTCAGAGAAGTGTATGGCATCAATCAATTAATCAATTTCAATACATTTTAAATTCTCAGAAGCAAAAACAGTTGATTTACCAGTCAAGTAGCTGGATGGGATAAGAAATATGATGAAATGGATGGGCTTATCCAGTTATATTTTAAAAATGAACGAATCCAAGAGAATCTGTATGTGTTATTTTCCGTTTGACTCTCATAAGCATTTTTCCCCACTCTTTCACCTAAACCTTATCGTCTGTTTGCTCAACTCCTCCATTTAACCATTATATTGATCGTATTCTGTTTAGTTACCATTCCACGCTGATAAAAGAATTCGATTAAGGTTTGGGACTGAATTCAGTTGATTTTTTTTCTAATCCACTTGAATGAGAGATCTATTTCCTGGGGTTGACTATAAAGCTCGTCCATTCAATAAAATATTTTTTTTTCATTGCTGCTATCAGCTTGTCTTGCAACGTCTGAATTTCCCACACCTTTGCACACATTTTTCAAAGCCTAAAAAGCGTCCGAATAAAATGAAAATTGGTCTGTCTGTTGAGCGTGAATGGAGGTATTTAGGCTGTCGTTATTCGAAAATTCAAACAATTGTTTACTTTTACAGCCGGTTTTTAAAGTGTAAAATATTTCTACTGAAGTTGTGTGAAATTCAGATATTCGTTTTTGCTCTGCCGGAACTTGTAATTTCGTGCTCAACCTTCTTATTTAAGAACTTTCGTGTAAGAATTGCAAATTTACAGGAGAAATATCTGAATATACTGCCTCATTGAGAACTTTTGCATTTTTTTTTGAGATCTCAGTTTCAACATAAGAAGATCCTAGCCATCAGAATTTTTCTCCATCCAACCCTAACATTAGATTTTAGTCTTTGTAATACCGCTCTTAAACGTATAGTAGCGTTAATAGTATTAAAATAACGAGTTCGACATTCATATTACTTTATCATAGAACCCTTCAGCTAAAGCTGCACTAGGATATACCGTGAGCTCCTCTTGTGGAGTCGGCCTGGCAAAGGCGTGGCAAATCTCATCAGTTATTTCCTTTCAGGCTTCGTTAAACATTATTCCTCGTTCCTTGTCATTTATCAAATGTCTTTAAGTGAAGAGAAGTGGTCCAAAAGTGCAGAGGATAATATCTCAAACCGCAAGTGACAAACCGCAAGAAATTTATGTTTTTCTCACTCTGAAACTAAAAACCCGAGCACTTTTTCTCTCTTATCTATTTATCAATGTCCAAAAACATCGATAAAATGAATTAATGTACGTGTGCAGTTCGACTTAGAACGTCTGTAAAATATACTAAAGAAATTAATCACTCGTTAAGGAAAGAGAACATGAAAATCGAGTATTAAATTTGACTAGAAATTTGAATAATACGCGGGAGATTTTTTAGGACGACGCTTAAAAAGATGTTCAACATTTTTGCGGTATTATAATGAAGACGTTGCGAGACCACTGGGGGTGTCAACGATACAATCTCTCACGTACCGAGGGAGGCGTGGGCGACAGCGCCCCTTGATAATTATTCAACACTGACCCCGTCCAAGAGCGAGAAAAAGAGAAAATGATTCTGTCTCTCCCCGTTACCCAGTTATTAGTCTACAGTGTTTCCCCACAGACGACAGGAGATCAATCACCGATGCTCAACCGATGCCTAACCGATGCCGATCGGCCCAACTTCACAATCACTGGTCTTATAATATCACTTTTTCCAGAGCAAAAATGGATTTTTTTTCAATTTTTCATTAATTTAACACATTTGGCAATGGAGCCACTAATTTAATCCGACAATTTAATACCGTCGGAATCCAAATCCCAAAATGTAAAAGGACGAAACAACTCCCAACTGAACCGTAACAGTATGAATAATTTAGTTACGATCAAAAACGATTACGATTAAGCCCCGGAGTTGCCATTGAGCTTTTGGAATTAAGCATAGACTGGAAAATAATAACACCTAGTTGGGGAAGGTTGTATCTCGTGTTTAAACCTCACAGCTCGTACACACAGATTATGCAGGAATCCCCTGCAATCGAGCGCTTAATTGAGCCTTGATTAATTTCAATCTGATTAGAGTCTAAAACCTCCCATACATTCACCTCCGGTGCGACACATGAAACTACACGAAAATACATTTGTGCCACTCGCGCGCATCGTGTGAAGATTACTATCTCACTCGAGATAGCTGATTATATAATAAGAGGAGAGAAGATTACTTGTGAAGCGAAGTAAATTATTTTCCTGGTTTTTAAATATTTATGCGAGAGAGCATTGATTGTAACCCTTCTCATTTTCTCATTATCTTAATTACTCGATCGTTATTGACTATGTTGAATGCCTATTTGTACTGCAACAAATTTTTCTTGGGAGTCCTTAAAAATAATTTCGAAGTGGTTGAATGAGGCTTCATTTAAATGTCTGATTGAGCGAATGTTAAAAATTTCAAAGCTCTTTGCTGGAAATTGAAGGGATCATTTTCCAACAATTTTATCTGCACCGAGGAAGAGATAAGAAGAGATCATATTTCTATTAAACGAATTGGGAAAAACACGAAAGTTGAAAATCCGAGTGTTCCTTTGATCTGGATCCAAAGTAGTTTCTAAAAGGGATGGATGAAAGCCCGACATTCCTCGGAATCCCTCGAAAGAATCTGAGATTAGGTGTTCCCTGGTCCTTGAAATATTCAGGGATGTTATAAGGGGCGATTCGATATTTTGAAAGAACATGGAAGAAATGGAGAATGACATTCTTAATGATACAAGGGAATAACGAGCCAAAAAGCGCCTCCGATGGAGTCCCTTCACTAATCTTATCCCCATCCAACGAAACTCATAAACTTGTTCACGTGATCATCAACATATTGGAAACAATGTCCAATTGATGGAAACATTCTCTCCCTGGTTCTAAGAAGTTCCAACCTGCTGCAGTACACGGAAAATAGTTCAATAAAAATTACCTAAAAGTTCTGTAATTCCCAAGTGAGAAAAAAGGTCCGATAAAAATTACAGAGGAACCAGTAAAAATTATGGAACCCTCCGCCAAATTACGCAGCTCGCTGCGAATTATTACTAAACGTTCCGCATTTTTTTCTCAACCTCCCGTAATTTTTATTCTCATTTGCAAATTATGGAACTTCCACGTAATTTTTATTGAACATTTTATCTCCGTGAAGACGAGTAACAGAATAACTCGCCTGTCGCCTGGTGGTTACGCCTTAAAAAATTTTATTACAGACATTTTTTTAAATCTCTAAATATTTCTTTACTTTCAATATTCACAACCGACCGTTGAGAACGATCAATTCGCATTGGATTCGTTCGGTTCGAACAAATCTATTTCGATTCGCCAAAAAACAACAGGGAATTACAATATTGCAGCCGTAAAGTTATGTCAGAACAACTTCCAGCTGCGAATGTTCGGTTTCACGAATGCGGTCATTCTTAAAATCAAGGACCAGGAAGAAAAAACAAAATGAAAGGAATATTCCTTTGGAGGGGGGCTGTGCTTTATCGGATGATCATGCTATAATTTTGCTATGTTTATGAGTGTGACCCAAACAGCCATATCAAGTGAGTTTAGAAGCCTGCGGCATATAAGGAATCCCTCGTTCCTCTCCGAATACATCTTTCTATTACGATCGAGATAACTCAAAAGATAGCGAGTCAATCGTTAAAACGAAAGAATCATCGATCCCCAATGGATTTTCCCCCTTTTTTAACACAAAACAACAAATTTAGGTGCTCAGGAACATGTCGCTAATTTTTACACCACGAGATATAGAAAATAAATCATTGAATGAAGGCATCACCGATTCGAAATGTTTTTCTAAAAATAATTAGACATTAATTTTGCTCATTATGAAATTCCACGCAAAATTGATGCCAGACTCCTAACAAACAGTAACATATTCCCACAAATAAAACACTCCTTCTCCAGCCCTCCCCACAATCGCGTTAAAATTCGGATGTCGTGCTGATAAAAAGCGATTTAAAGTGGTTCCGCTTTTGATAACAAGCGTTCTGTAATTCCCTATATCAGATATGTCGGGGGATTACACGCGATGCACCCACCGCAAGACGATAGGTGGGTATTCAAATTTTCAATTTCACCTTTCGTGATGGCATTCGGCTAACGATGCCGGGCCAATTTTCAAAGGTGGGCTCAAGTCGACTTTTGAATCTCCTCTTTGATCATCGCCGGCTTGAAAGCATTGAAGAAAGCTTGTTAGTAGCATTTTTCTAAGCTGCGGGAGGCTTCGCGTGCCGCTTTTGAACAGCTGGTTTCAGACTAATTGGGCCTAAACCCTTCAAACCGCCTTTTAAAGAGTTTTTTATCATTTTAAAACAATCCCAGAAAGATTTTAATCCATTATCATCCCATAAGGTCTTTTATTCTTCTCATATTAGCAATATATTTGCCAAGATTCTCACAGAATGGACGTGACAATTGGGTCCCTGTCGCGATAGCTAATTAACTATCGATATTTGATAAGATGTTGTGCCCCGAAATAATGTAATTAGGACGTCGTTTTATACTGAAGTTAAATTTTCAGGTAGAAATACTTGAAGAATTTATTTCCGAATTCTCCTACGATGATACCAAAGTTTGTAATACCCTCACATTGATGTCCCAAGCAGTTAAACTTCGCTTTAACCCTGTTTATTGCTGTAGTGTAAGGGTTCTTCTCCGGAAAAATGACCTGTGTTAGTCTATGTATTTCGTGTATGCATGTGTCACCAACGAGCCATTCCATGGTAATTCCACCGGAAATTCCATAGTATTTTCTACGCTGTCTTCGTCAGACTTTATGATCTTGCTTCAAGATCGATCTCATGGGGACTACATCCAAATGTCGATCTTGGGTTCGATATTCTTTGTAGACAAACTGGTTCGAAGGACATGGAGAAGAATTTTTATCATTCTCAGAATGAGAAAGAATAATAAATGGAATCTAATGGAAGAAAATATTAAACTAAAACTCGTAGTCATACGTATAAATTGCGATTAAAACTTCCGGGTTTTTAGATTAAAAATATTGAAATTGGAAATAGATCACATCTAGTAATATGTCACGAATATTGAAGCTACGAAAGTTGTTTGCATGTTAAAGATATATCTGACGAACACATAAATCACGTGATTCTCTTTCAAATCAGAAGGGAATAGAACAATTGAAGGTGGAATGTTCTTTATGACTCTGAAGTTTGTGGGTTGTTGAAGGATTTATGATAGCAAATAACGTTTGGAATTTTGAGGGTAACGTCCCATCATTCCAAGCCAAGAGATGTAAAAGCCATTGAGCGACTGGCGAGGCGCGAAATAGCGTTGTCCTCAGGTGGAAACACTGCCAAATGACCCTCCATATACAGTGAAAGCGACATATAAATGGAAGAAAAGGGTCAAGTCATCTGAACGAACGACTATCGTCTGAATTCTATAAATAATTGGGCAGAATGCAGAATTATGGAAAAAATTATTCTCGCACTTGTAATTTTTTCAGACAAAGTACTGGAAATATAAACAATTTCAATTATTGATTTATAAATACTAGTAATTCTGGACAAAATTCACATCTTTTCAAAATTTTTATGCAGAAGTTTAAGTGACAAAGTTAATGGTTAATAGATTATTAGACATAATTAATTTAGGATTTCTTCATCGAGTTTTTTGCTCGGTGCTCTATAGATTTTTTAAATGAAGATTTCGTTCGAGACGCAAATAATCATATTTATGCCGGCGAATAATGGTATGAGAAAATAATCAAGAACAGTGAGAGGTTGTTTTAAATAATTATGAGATTATTTTAGGCTGACCCAGGGGCCGTTGTCGGCGCTAATAGAGATACCAATATGTGCACAGGCATAAATACAGACGGTATGGGCCTATCGATTCATCTATAAGTTTAGCATACGGTAAATTTGGAGGGCGGAATTCTCGAATCGCCGGATAGATATATCGAGCCCCCAGGGGGTCGGTTGTAGGTTTTACACCTCAAAAAAAAAGAACCTGAAAATATAAAAATAGAAATAGAAAACAAATACTTCAAGACATTGAACTCACAAGGAAGAACTGTAGACACATTGATAGATTCACGCAGTTAGATGGGGCCTCCTCATCGAGATTGCAAATACCAATGTGAACAAGTGGGAGTAAACGAAGCGTGCAATTCACACCAAACTGGTTTAATTTTGCGTACAAGTACTCGAAGTCTCTTTATCGGAATTCATGAGTCAGTTACAAGACTGAGGATAGACGGCGACGAGACGATTCCCGGCCTGTATTTACCAACTTCACTCGACAAATGTTTTTTGGATTGTTTTCGCCAATTTTTACTCCCTTGCCCTCACATTTTTTTTTATCCCTTCCCACTTTTTCTCTCTTTTCTCATTCGTCTCAACGAGAAGTCGTTACCAGTTCTCGACGCCTCCGGGTAGCAGCCGTGAGCACCCACTCCACCCTCTTCATTCTCGCTTAAGCCTCTTTCAGACGGGGCCCACTCGATAAGGACCCCCTCTATTGCTTATTCTCTCACCGCTCTTTGCCTCACACCACCGAGACTTTCTTCGTACCTCTTGGCTTTCCTTCTTTACGATGCGAATGCACATGCAAATGTGCAGCTATTTGCGACTTTATATGCAGTCATTATAGTCTTGTTAACGCACAATATTTATCCTATCAGAATGTAATCAGCGATTATGAAGAATAACTTCAATTTTTTAACAGGAAGAGAATTATTCAGTGAATTTCAAGAACTGGCTGAAATGAATTGAAAAGAATTCAGCATTTGAGATTTTTTTATTGTGCAAGTATAATTTGAGAAGTATCTGTAAGATTTCCTTCTTCTTTCCGAAAAATAACGAGACAAGTTCTAACTCGATTCAACAATGAACCGACAATTCACTGAACAGTTTGGAATTTTTTCTCTTGTGTTTCTATCAAAAAATTCCGAAATTGCTCTCTAATAAAATCTAAATAACTTAATGTCGTATTTTTAAATTATATTACGACAATTAAAAGGTAATAATTAATAGACACACCTAAAAAACGTCTAAATCTATAGCTTTACCATGCCTTTACAATTTTTCCCCCGAAACTCGTTTTCAATAAACATTTTACGGGTGTGAAAAATTCCTAAAATTACGATGTACCTTATGACTTAACGAAAGTCGAATAGTTTATCGGTTATCCTGGTATCATCAACTTTCAGGTTTTCATTATCGGAGATAGATCTCCAAATAGTCATAAATATTTCATGACAGATGGATACTGGTATTAAAAATTATCCACGATTGAAATAATTAATTTCCGGTGGCGATATGTGCGTGTTAATGCACCTCCTTTCGCTTGGACGGAGGAAAATCCACAGACGTTATCATCTTACATTACTCCAGTCTCGTTTGACGACTGGCTGAAGTGACTAATGGAATCTTGAGTGATCCTCCCACGAGTGGCTGGAGAGCCCCTGTAAATTCACGATCTCTCACCATCGCCTCTACTGCTGCCTCCTGGCAGAAAAGAGAGCAGAATGTGATCGATGAACGATATAACCCACACAACAATAAATCTCCGGCAAACTTTCCTACCGACCTGTGATTATGCGATCATAAAGGTGTACACCGAGCTGCTTTCGAGGCTCTGATGTGATTTTATTTTTGTTTATTAATTATTCATCTTCATTCTCTTCCGAGGAAGAGAAATGTGCAATAAAGATGAAATATTGCAATGAATTCCTGTATTTCAACGATTTATATCTTATTTTTTCTGAAAGCAACACCGAGTAAAATTATTTCTGTGAATTGAAGAAACTTCAAGCGAATCAAATGACTCAATCCATTTGAATAGTGTCAAATACATAATTTTCTTATCGATTCTGGACTGATTAAAACCGAACCAAAAACGCAAGTGAATGGTGAGAGGATCTAAATATAGAATTATTCGAGAGAATAAAATACTACGCGAAGATGTAATGACATTCCTATTGATGCACATTATCATAAATTAGTAGACATGAAAAAATAGGAAATAAATAACGAAATAAAAATTTAAAAGACTTATTCCATTCAGAACCTAAACGCAAATTTATTTATTAGCGAAGAAACGGAATTATCGACTTGTTTAGATTTAAAATTCTCAAAAATCTATGTAGAATCTGAATTTATAGCGTGACGAGTGACTTATTACCAGGTTATCACGTTCACACTTTGGTATTCAGGTATTACCCGCGAACCGATAACTTGATTTAATGCATGCAGCGAGACGGTAGGACTAACACCCCGAGAGGGGTTCCAACATTAAAGAGGCGAAACCGAAATTATTATTTATTATCACACCCGTATATGACGGCTTTACAACGCGTATATATCGTATAAAGAGACAAACAAGTGCATATTTTTTTGCATCGCCACGAGCTGCACTTAAATCATCATCATCCCCTGAAATATTCAATTATCCATATTGTTTTTCATTGATTCATCGCTGAATTTTTTTTTTCCAGTGAATTCAACCCACGCTGAGGCATTCGTTAATTTCACGGGTGTTTAGAACTCAGCCGTGAATTAATTCAGACTACTCCTGTCCGTATTGTTTAGCAATTAGCATAACTCTTGCGGAGAGTTTCAACAAAGTTAAAAAAAAAATAAAAGAAAATCGTTGGAAATTAATTAATCCCCAATGGGGGGGCATTGTAATTGATTTCATCTCCGACTCGCGCGGCATAAAATTAGAAAATTGGGTGGACAAAAATTGATCACCACGAGTATTTATTTATGAGATGTTATTAGAGATTCCCATGACGCAGGGAAACTACAAATCATATTCGGAATAACGTCTATCAACTCTGTCCTGCATATGACCATCTTATTTAAGATTAAAATCTAGATTTATGTGATGAATTGACATGATTTTTAGTGGCTAAATACCAAACTACAAACGGCCCGCAACGCAAATTTAAGGCTTTCCTGAAAGTTCAATATAAGTCCAATATTTAAGGCGGTACAAAATGCGAATTCATTAATTTATTTGAATGTAAATCTATCGGATACGAATAGTATCATCCAAATTATATTGAATTTTTTCATTAAATCAGAAATTGTATCATTTTTTTCCGCAGGAATCGATATAAGTGAATTTTAACTGATGTAAGAATGGAATCGCGATGATCCTTGATATCAGTTTACACGAAATATTACTAACAGAAGGCTAAAGTCCAGGGATCGAACTGTGGATCTGTCGATAATCCACTGAGTGCTCTTCCAGCTGTGTTACCCGACTCCCATCCGCTCCTTAACTTCCAAGTTCTTCTACATATCTATTGCCGTCGTCAGTACCTTACGGCACAAATTTTTCACTGAACATGAGAAGTTTACCCGGTGCACCACATGTCAGTACGCCACGAAATTTTGGGGGGATAGACCTGAGAATGAAAAGGAAAAACAGTCGAACGATTCACGAAAATCTCGTGTCGTAGACTCTTCCCCGAATCAATTCGATTTTATCAGCATCGACGAGCCTAGATGGTGCATCGCATTAACTTTTCTGAATGTCTTTCGGTGACACAAACAGCGGCAAGAATATTTCTGGTACAAAAATCTTCAGACCACCCAAGTCAATTACTTTCCTTCATAAGCTCTCAACTTCATTAATGACCGCTATCCCCATTGACTGTATAGTACTTACGTGTGCGGTAAATTGATGCGAATGGGTCATATATTTGCCACTTAAGTCTGAAGTGCAGATTGAGTATTGATTTCGAAAATCGATTATAAATTGCACAGATAGGCATAGGTTATTTGTACAAATGGCCAGTAAATGTGTGTCAGCAATGGTCTAGGCTATAAATAATGGTAAGCCTGACACAGTTCGCTAATTGAGGCAGAGATTCAGAACGAGATACATTTGATAAGTTCAACCATCATGAAGTAATCATCATTGAAAATGCGCATGAAGCATACAGTAAATTTCTCGGGAGCTATCAAATGTTCAACTGTCTGCAATAAACCCAAGGAATATACCCCACCACACGCTGGAAACATTGGATTGAAATGTAACAACAAGAATTTTAGCGCAAAATTGAATACACTTAGCCATGAGATACTGATCAGGATCATTATCCAATTCATTATATTCTCAAGGTCAAGAAATGTCTATATATCCAGATCTTGAAGTTTGAAATACAATGAAAATGTACTGAATGAGTCACTCATTATATTTTATACAATACTGGTAGGTAATCATCGAGCAAATATTTTAGTCATAACGACTTTTTGCAGGGAGAACACCAAATTATTGCAAAGCTGTTACCTGACACTCCAGATTTATGGATCTCCCCAAGAATTCAATTCAATTAATTTTACTTCTTTGACGTTACAAATCTTTTCTTTGTTTTACATCGACTCCTGCACATCCCTCGTTTAGTCATCTTCACCTTTACAGTTGACCCAGTTACATTTGGTATATTTCTTATCACCTGTTTATTCTATTGTCTCATTTATTTAGCCCTACACCTCCCTTTGGTCCTCCCTCTTACCCATTTCTTAGTATAACTACTAGTACCTCCTGTTCCTCCATTTTTTCCCTGACCACTTTTTTTTGTTGCACTGTCCGAATCCGCCACTCCTATTATCCTCTTTCCCCTTATTATCCTTATTATTTATTGACACTTCCGACCTTTCCCTTTCCCCTCACTCCCGCCTTTCCTCTTCTACCGCCCTGAGGGCCTGTTCCATTCTCCCCACCCTGTCGCATATTTTCCTGTCTGGTCTTGCTCTTAGCAGCTCCACCGTCCTTCCCCTTCAATGCCCTCTGCTATTGTCCCTGCACCTTTTCTTCCACCAGCTTTCATCCTCAACCTTTAGCCTTTTTCTCAGCCTCTTGCACCCCACGATATGCCCCAATATCCCTTTTTCTCTCCTAGACTCGCCAGTCGACCTTATTCACTCCCGTTCTTACCCCTATCAGTACATTCCTACAGTTCTACCTCCCCCAGAATTATTACCGAATAAATTTATGGGGATGGATCATCAGTTTTCCGACCGGGTGCGGGGGATATTTAAATCGGGATCTGATAGAATTAGACCGGGAAAATTAAATGAGGTGCCTTAAAATCTAGATTTCTAGAATTTCAAGTTGATCCATCCAAGAGAAATTTTACTGTTATTTACATTTAACTAGAAGACTGCACTAGATAACCACCCTCCCAGCTTCCCCCGCTATCTGCCTCATCTATGAATAAAATTCGTCGGTACGGAAGATTCCCACCAAAAGAACTCTGTTTTGTCTGTACAATAGTAAGAAATAAAATTATTGCAAAAACGACGAAACCTTGAAGAATATTTCCAACGATGCAAAACACGACATTTAATGATCAATTATCATTCGTCGTTTCTAAGTTTGCTGCGTTCATCTTGTTATGTATAACATTTGGAAAATTGAGGAAAGACGGATTTAACACTTCACTGCATTTGATCATGAGAAATCTGCAATATTCCTCGATCTTATCAAGAAAGAAAAAAAACGAGACTACCCCTGGTGGGACTCGAACCCACAATCCCCGGTTTAGGAGACCGATGCCTTATCCATTAGGCCACAGGGGCTTCGGGCTGGTATGCTAGCTCGGGCGCAATGTCGTACTTCTAACAGGTCATTCAGAGGAAGTAGAGAAAAAATATATTTTCGGATATGGAATTACCCCTAAATTTATCGCGCCAAACTATCTATGTTGCAATAATTTTTTTATCCGACCCCATGACTTTATATAAAAAGAAGATCGTTAATAATAACTTGATACACAAATTAACAGCTACAGGCCCATCACATTTTTTCCTGTCTCAGGAAAAATGTTCGAAAAAATAATAAAAAAACGATCAAGCAGCACGCGAATTAATTTAAACTAACATTTTCAACGCGCCTCCTGTACCTACCACACATATCAATTTTCAAATTGATTCGATCATGAATGTTAATACATCCATGGATAATGATAACAATGAAAAAAATGAATGACAGATATAAAGTAAGCGAGCCCACGTAGTTAGCATAATGCTTTTCACGCCTGTCATTACAGAACACCGCTAACGGACGCCAGAGGTGACGGCTCTTGAAAGTTGGGCATGCTTTAACATACGAGAAGGTGCCAACAAACGTCAGTGAACTTCACCATGATCAGACTTGAAGGGAATATTGATCGAACAAGATTCCAAGTAAATCGGAGCGTGTGCCTCACGATGCTGAGCTGCCGGCAATTTTCGATTCATTTTTTTCCCCTCGCAAAATAATTTTAATTTTACTTTACTGTACAAACAAAAAAAAAGCACGAGGATGTGCCCGCACCCCAGCAAGCGAGATATTGAGATTCATTCAATTCGACGATATATTTTTCGTCCCTGATTTTGGTCCTGTGCCTTCGGGCTATTTTTCTTCAGACTCTTTTTCACGGGTTTTGGCATTGGTTTATTCGCAGTGAGAAAAAAAAAATTGAAGAATCCCTGAGGCAACTTGGATGTTGCATAAATTAGCCTTTACATTCGCCATTTTTCCCCGACTTTTGCGCGTTACCTGTTCCGCGGTAATTGCCACACAGTCCCCTGGTACATATTCCCTCCCTTAGTCTTAGGCCCTCATCTCAGTCGCTCGTTAACTCCCGTGGGGCACCCGTTTCGACAGCCATCGAAGCTGTGAATGTTGCCGCTGTGCGTGTCAAAATCGTGTGTCAATCACGGGAATTATTCAAGGACCGTAGTAACGTACCGACGTAAGGGAATAGTGAAATAAAAAAAAAACATCTCACAGATGTAAATATTCCCGATGCATTAATTATACGCGCTAATTACGCGGTTCATCACTCAAAGGGTTTTCCAAAGAACCTTGAGTGTCTCCATTGACGTTTTATTTATTCGCATGTCTGGTAGAGCGAAATGCCAACATTCATCAGTCGTGACACACTCCTTGTGCTAAAATTCGAAATGTTCGAATTGTATTTTTAAATTTGAAACACGTAAGTTTCTGGCTCTCGAGTGTGTCCATTCGTTTCTTTTTTCAACGAGGGGTATTTATTTTGAACAAATCAATCTTGACAAATATTGTGAAAAAAAAACCCGCGATATTGACCGAACACTTTTCTTTTTGAATTTTATTCAACTTCGATAGATAAAAAAATCAGAAGTTCATGAATTTTTAATGCAACGTTCCGCAATAGATCGGTAGAAAAAATAATTGCCCATATTTCTCTGCAATTTCTCATATTTTCTCTTCACGGTAGAGATTCAACTAATTAACTAGTCCTGACAATTTTATTCAGATCACGTGTGCTGTATCAAATTGGCATCGCCCCCCATGGCGGTCACGAGTACACTCACCCGCGAAACAGCTAAATTGGTCGGAGCTTTGTGGAAGAAAACTTCAAGAAACTAATGTCGTAATTAACTATGTTGCGGAACACATTTAATTAGATTCATAGTTTTATTGTGAGTGCCAGTAGATGGGCAGGGGAAGGGCACAATGTGGAGTATAGAAATATGGTATAGAAAGTTTCGTGTTGTTCACCATTGCAACCCTCTATTTTCACTTGTTTGGACCGGCGCCAAGAAGAGGGCCAGACACACATTACGAGTCTTGGAGCGAAGAAGCTTCTCTATACACTTTCAGACTCATGAGAGAATCAATTACTTCTGCACTGACGTAACAACCATCTTCTCGGTCTGTTTATTCAAGAACTATCGACTTATCCGTATGTCTTTCACTTATGTTCCAATATCTATCTTCCCGGAAGAATGTCCGCGCACGCTTCATCGTGAATTTCTTTTCGATAATTGCACTTTTAAAAAATAATTGGAAAGAGACATTAATTTTGAATTAAGGGTTAAGAGTCAATGGGATTTCAAATGTCAAAATTTCTTTCAAATGTGATCATTGTAAATTAATAATTTCATAGAGAATTCCATGGGGAGTGCGGAATGAACATCACCTGCCACTGAAAGTCAAATCTATTGATCTATACGACGTAATAATTTGTTATGGAAATAATAGCGCCAAATGGATTAAATCCAGTATGCAGATGAGACGATAACGATATCAATAAAAGAAAATTGGATGCATCAAATTTAAAAAATCAGAATCATAATCTCACGCTCGATTTGAATAGCCACTGTGCCGGGATTTTTGTAACGACGGTAGAATCATTGGTTCCGTGAAGTCGATGGAATCGAACTAACGATGATGATTGTATGTTTCCAGAGGGACGACGAGCTTCAGAAGGCCGTGAGACTGACCGTGAGAGAAAGAAGATTCATAAAGTTTGCGTCTGTCGAATACGATGGCCAGCTGTACATGACACCCCAGGATTTTCTTGACAGTGTCGTTGAGTCAGAGCCGAGACGTGAGTACTGAGATAATAAGAAAATAAGATTCCCTCCTGAATATATTGCTATCAAATTTGTGATATGTATGCTATGAAGCCCTCAAGAACACGGTTTTCCTGTTACCGAGGGTAATGTGCATTGAATCTATCGCGAATTCGATTATGTCCAACGAATGACAAATTCGAAAACCGATATTAATTGTTGGAACTTTTTCTTTATTTGCGATAAAACAGATTTTCGAATAGTTATCGTCCTGAGAACTTGGTTTGATTTTATGAGTTTGGAATCTTTATTTATATATTATGTTATGTATGTTATCAGTAAACACGATTGAAATATTCACAGCTCGTCATAAGAGAAGATGCCTAACAGACAAGGAACTGGAAACGATAACGTACTCGACGCCTTCACTTCGCTACGGAGGAACGCACATGTTTCGCACCATGAGAGACAAAGGTAAACACGAATAAACTAATCATCCTCTGTTTGACAAACGAGCGATAAACACATACACGTGGATACGGACTAAAAATTGTGTTTCCGGATTTTTTGCGGTCTAATGAGTTGATATTGCTCAAAAAAATCCAAAAGTTAAATATGAACAAGGACGATATTTCCTTGACGAATGAAATCCTCAGGGTCATAACGATAAATGTATTTGCAAAATTTCGACTGCCTCTGCAAGACATTAGAATTCCAGTCGCTACTTGTACTCACCCTTTTGCTTTACGATGAAGTCTCTTATATCTCTTATGGCCAGCCCATCATTCCTCAAATTCTTCATGATTGGAACCTGATGTACTGGAGCAACGACTTTTCCATTTATGGCTGTATTCTTCAACGTGCCAAGTACTTCATGCAGACCACTTGGAAATGAGACATTCGTGCGGGCACGCGACGTCCGGGAAAGTGATTGATCGCCACGGAACCATGAAAAACGCCGACAGGCATGAAGGCGAATCGAATGTCAAGGGTTCATACAGGGGGTTGGTCACAAGACGTTGATATCATACTCAGAAAATTTTCATCTCGTGTATCACGACTGCTTCACCTTCTGAAAAATAAAAAGTCATAATGAGTTAGAATTTCACGCTCTTTAGAATAGTAAATTTATAATCTACGGAGGTCAAATAAAAGAGTCGTTCCCACGTGCGAATTTGTTTTTTTCATCTCGACGTAGCCGTTAGATTTTCCTCCTAGGGAAAGTGCAGCTATCTGCCCAGCGGGAAAAAGATCCTTTTGGTTATTCCGGGGGGATAATTACACATCTTTAAGTGCGAAATTTTACGAAACCGAAAAAAAAACTTTCAAACTCTTATGGATACAGATTTTTTCAATCAATTTATCTCATTCGATCAATCTAATTCCTGTTGAATTCAGTCAACAAAAATTGACCAAATACCACGTACCTCATCCATCGTAATTAACGATGACTGAAAAAATATTCATTACCGATTACTACAATTACTCATCTCATGGGAGACTTCTCATTCATTAAGAATGAGTTTCATGAACTGTTCCATGGTATTTGATGATCAAATTATTTATTACAACGATATAAAATTCCTTTCGTATAGAAAAAAAATCCGAAAATTATGGACTTGTTTAATGGCTGGTATATGTATGTAAAACTGCTGATAGCTATATATTCTGCAATTTTACTCATTTCTTTATGTTGCAGGGATAGTCTCATACACGGAGTACCTGTTTTTGCTGTCCATACTCACAAGTGAGTCTTCTACGCTGATCACGCTACTAATTTCCAGTGCAAATTACCTACGCTGAGCAAACTCCTAGACAAGTTATGGCCTTCCCCTCTCCCTCCCCCCCGTGATCCGTAAATCCTTGCACCGACATACCCAGAGAAGCAGACGGGTGGCTTCACCAAGCACTGCAACACTGTTGTGCTCTCATTATGTTTTTCCACTGCAATTTTTCTTCTCCCCACTATCTGATTTCCAACAATTCTCATATTCATTGACTCGTTTTATCAATTCTATAATAGCATAAACTTTCGTACACAAATTGTCCCACCATTTATGCACAGATTTGCTATAAATGTTGCTAAAATTTATAATATCATTGCAGAACCACAAACTGGCTTCCGAATCGCGTTCAATATGTTTGATACTGATGGTAACGAGAGAGTCGACAAGAACGAGTTCCTTGTGGTAAGAGCAGATATTTTGAATAATGAATATCAATTAATATTGCTCGGAATTCATTTTCAGATTTTTACTAATTTTATGTATAGATTTAATGTTGTGTAGGAAAGATAGCGCAACGGCCGAAGCACTGCAATTGCACATCAAGAAAAAAAAATTATATTCTCCAAATATGCAATGACTTGAGAACAATGTTTCTTTTTTCAGAATTGTAGTTCTCCAATCCAATTATTCTTTCATGATTCTTCATGAAATCATCTAATGATTATTCCATTTTCTTACATTTTTTATTTCGTTGAAGATATGCTGTCAGCTATTATTTGGATGGCAAAAACTATAGCGCGATATACCATCCAAAAAATTGAGTAACTGGTAGAAGTTTGTGTTGAATAAGTATTTAAGACTATTGTTGACTTATATCGAGTGATCCAGACTTCGTCACTCGAGTTTGAGAAGAGGATTCTCGATCTTCTCCGGAAATATGAGTACTCGCAGCATATCCTTCGATTCTACGAATATTTTGAATCAGCGTTTATTGTCTAATTGACACGAAACCTTGAAATCCTTCGAATCTAAAACGACGAGTCAATCCTCACCCAATTAGGGCACGGACGATAAAGGCGACGCCACTTAACAAACAATATGGGAAATTATTATAATATTTAATTTCAATTCATAATTAACCCTGAATCATTGAATTTTGATTTTTATGAAACAGTTTCTTAGCCTTAGTGAAGAAATATCTAGATAATTTGTAATTAATAATCAAATTATAACATAAAACGTTACCTATTAACCATTAACAATCTGCTTGATTATATCCTGCAAATTTCAAATAAGTTTATAACACTTTAAAAAAACATTGATTCTAACAAATCTTTGAAATTACCCCACAATCAAGATTTGAATTTATAGACATCATAAATTCATTTTTGCATGAAACAAAAAACAATTTCTTCGCAGATAAGAAAGCTGTTTGCTCGTGGACTGAAGGATCGCGAGCTTGATGCTGCTACGAGGCGAGCCGTGAGTTCAAGACGACAAAAAGTCGAAGCTTCATTGAGCGAAAATTGAGAAGATGAAGCCACACACCAGAACTGGATTTTTGCTTGCTTCCTCCATACTCCATTTATGGATTTACTGCCCTCCTCATATATTCGAGCTAATACTGACACCAGATTCTGCCCTCATATACTTAATCAGCTGGCTGTGGGTTTATGTGCGTTTCATGTAACATTTTATCATTAAATTAGCACTTTTTCCTCGGTTCAACTTATTAAACTAGTTGCGGTACTAGAAAACTTTGGCGAAATCTTCGATAGAATTTCACAATTAGATTCCGTGCCGCCGAATCCAGTGACTCCATTAGTTTGAACTGTAAAGGAAATAAATGACGGTTAAAATTTAAATTTGCCTCCAATTTGATAAAGATATGATACTTCGATGTCGATACAGAACTTCATATTCAGGATGCTGATACAAACCAATTTGTAGAATGGTTGAAAAAAATCTCCTAACACTCCAGACAGGTGCATACGTCTCCAATGAAAAGCTTCACTGCACTAGATCATGAAATCGCATTCAGTTGACGATACACCATGTAATGAATCATCTTACACGCGCTTCATACCGTTAATAATGGCTTGCGCTACTTACTATGTTGCTAGTGATGGAGATAAAAGGCGGAGAAGGCGTCGTGCGCGAAGACGTGACTTCCAAAGAACCTAACTCACCTGAGGCATTTCCGCCGTCGCTAGGGCTCACAGATAGATTTTTATTTCACTTCTTCCTTCTTGTGAAAGATGTTTCGATGACTGACCGCCGTGTGTGAAGATAACTCTTCTGTCGGTGTCTTCAAACGATTTTCCATAGTTTCGCTTGAGAAAATGTAACTCCATAATAAAACGTTACGTCGCTTCTTTCTTTTATACTTTACTCTTCATTTTGTTGGCTTATGGGCCACCCTCGGTCTGACGCTTTGTTACTTTTGATTCAGTTTGATTGTCATTTTTTTCCCCCTTCAATCTTGATTCTGAACCTTTTACTTTCTTTTATGCAATTAGTTGCGAAGTCTTGTTGCGCCAAGTGAGAAGGCCCTCGCCGTCAGAGCAAAACTCCGAGACAGTCATCAAACAGAATCGTCCCCATCCTACTCAAATTCTTACGTAAGTTTATTTACCAGTGGATGTCTACCATGGCGTCTCCTAGATGTATTCCGCCTCTATTTTCAGATCTCCCACTGGATCTCTAATGCTAAATGTCTGTTTACTAATTGACATGGTTTGATTTTCATATAGGAAGATAGCTCCTCAGTTTCTATTAACTTGATGATTCAGGAATGATGATGTAACATATTGGGAATTGGATATAAATACTGATTTCTAATTACTTTTATCTGCAGATGGAGAGCATTTTTAGCCACGCATGGAGAGGACGTCATGGTGGCCTCTCAGTGCAGATTACGGAAGGCAAGAGAGCTAGGAACTACGATAATATGCTGGAAGACGAAGATCAGGTGAATTTGAGAACTTTTCTCACATCGTTATTCTTTGAATCAATTTGAATGAAGATTTTCCGGGGCTTGTTTAGGGATTACAACGTCGGAATACTGTGGATACGACGCTAATGGTACACTTTTTCGGCAAGGATGGAGGGAAGGAACTGAAGTATGAAGGATTCCGACAGTTCATGGAGAATCTTCAACACGAAGTCTTGGAACTGGAGTTCAGCGAGTTCAGCAAGGGCCAAGACACCATTAGTGAGCTGGATTTTGCCAAAATTCTCCTGAGATACACATACCTGGATATGGATGAGTTAGTTTAATTTTTCCCACTCTTGAAAGATCAATTAATTAATTTAACGGGGGGAGAATCAATGACAGTCTGAAATCAAAAAAAATTTGAGAAGTGTGAGGTTCACAGTCCGATTCAAAGCCGAGGGTTGTAATCACACTCCTCAAAAACGTAATTTACCACGAGCTATGAAATAGTATTTTACCTAACGACTTGGTTAATGACGTTTACAACCTTTCACTCACAACGACAAATGCAAAATTTTTTGTCGCACAGCATCTGTAAACCGACAATTTACCCACGGCGACTGCTTCTGATTGCGTCGGTCTCGTAGGCAGAGACCGACAATGATATTATTTTTGACAATATTTTACCTAACGAGTTGGTAAATTACGTTCTTGTCCAGTGTGAGGTTTACAACCCGAGCCAGAAGGGAGAGTTGTAATCACGCTCGTCAGAAACGTCGTTTACCACGAGCTATGTAATGGTATTTTACCTAACGAGTTGGTAACTGACGTTTTGACGAGTGTGATTACAACCCTCGCATTTGGTACCGGCGGTAATGCTCACACTCATGAGTGATGGAACCTCTGACGAATGTCGAGGTTACAACCCTTGGCCCAGGACCTGATAATAACTTTATATTTGTTAGACAATATGTTGTGAGCCTAAGAATGATCTCCGGTTTACCGCACGAGGGAATTGTCAAAGAAATTATACTCCCAGGAACGATAAACTGTCAATTCAACGAGAATTTATCCTTCGATGTGCTTCGTCAAGTATTGAGCTAAAAACTCCTTTTCCCACGAGTATCGACCAGTATTTTCCATCACAATGTGTGGGAACGCGCCTGTGAAGAAAACTAGAAAAAATTTAATTTTTATTTTTAATCAATAATGCTCTTATTAATTGCATTAGTCTACATTAACGAAATACATTGTTTTCCAGATACGATAAATATTTGGAGAGGCTCCTGGACCGCTCGGAAGACAGCATTGATATTACTTTCGACGAATTTCGAAAATTCTATCAATTCTTGAATAGTTTAGATGACTTTTCAATTGCCATGAGGATGTACACATTAGCAAATCATCCAATATCTAAAGGTAATATTGGATCATTTAATTTTAACCAAATACTACAACTTAAGAAATAACAAGAATTCTGGATTATTTTTAACAGCTTAATCGACCACGGGAACTTTACTTCATGACTTCTATTGTAGATTCTCCCAACCGTTACAGACGTTAACGTTTTCATAATGATATTTTATTATAATTAAAAAAGAAAATGAATAAATTAATTATCTATACTCCCTCTTAACTGTTGTCATTCCAGACGAATTTCTTCGAGCTGTAAAAATCTGCACAGGTGCCAGTATCTCCCAACACATAGTCGACACAGTATTTGCACTTTTTGACGTTGATGGTGATGGGCAATTATCTTACGAAGAATTCATTGCCATCATGAAGGATAGACTACACCGCGGATCTAAGGTGAGTTCCTGAGAACCTTAAACTTCATTGTTCTGCCTTCCTCGTTATTAATCGTTCATTATTACATTATTTTCAGTCTCAACCAAGAGGCGAGGGATGGGAAGCCTTTAAGTACTGCGTAAAGCAGGAAATGAAAGGACCTTAGGATCATCGGAACGACAGACCCATCATTCTTACCTAAATCTCTAATGCCTATTTTACTTAATGGTTCGCCTCTGTGATATTTTTAAACGCCATTACACTGTCTTCTCTGCTATTACAGATGATTTCAAATATTTAATTAGTTGAATTACCATCAGCAACGTTTGAAATTGTCAACCTTACATTGATATAAGTATTTTTCATTTATGTTTATACTGTCAAGATAATCGAAGATATTGACCAGAAACACTGGTTTTCGTTCTGTATTATATAGATTTCTGTTAAATAATTGAAGTCGTAAAATTAAACGCTCAAAAATATAGATCTAAACAGTACCACCGGAGAAAATTTGTCTGTTAAAATTCTGGTAGATCTTTTAGAAAAATTATTGTGTAACACGAGACTAATTAGGGTATCCCCAGTCATTTTTCCATCGTAAAAAAACTTTCTATTAATTAGATAAAACATGTTTTTCATCACATTGACCGTAACACGTCTTTCTGCGGACACCCTGACCGAATCCATTGATTGGTATTTGATCGACACTTGACCTACAGTCCACTGGTGCATTTAGTGAAAAAGAAAGTACCAAAGAGTAGTTGTTTTTGTGCACCAAGGCGTGTTTCAAAATGAACGCAACACAGAATTGACGCAACACTTTCAATTGTTCAACCTAGTCATTCAACTGTTTTCTCGATTGTTTTGACAATTACGAGCGGTACGTCAGACGTGTGTTTCATTCATTGTAGAATTTCCTTTACGTATGGGATGCTGGGTTAATGCGGATACCAGGGGTAAAATGAACGCTGGCAGGGTAGTAGGCCACTGATCCGGGTCCCATTCCTGATGACGGCAGTCAAAATTTGTAGCCCTCTAATCTCACAGTTTCAAAGCTGAGGGGGATAGTCTCGTCGAAGGGACGACTGTACCTGGGCAGGTTTTTCCCTCAGGGTGAGGGATTCCCTAGTCCCTCGGTAAATGCGGTGCAGGTGATTCAGGAGTGGGATAGGAGCAAATCGTAAAGACCACGAAAGATACACGAGGAGAAAATAGAAATAATAGTAAAAATATTTAAAGCTTTCAAGAATTATTCTGTGGTGCGAGAAAACATTCACCATTTCAAATTTCCCCCACACTAATTCAAATAACAAGATGTTCATATTTCCCCGCCCGCTCCTTCGCTGAACAGTTTCAACGAATATAGTTTTGCAAAAATATAAAAAAATATATAATTTGAATGATAATAACTGAACACGAATTTGTTTAAATTCCTATGAATTTATTTTAAAAAATTTTGAAATAGCCACGATATTAAAATTATCATTGCAACCCGGATGGGGCGTGGCCAACTGTAGAACCACTATAAATATTTTCGTCAAAATTAAGCACAGACTCGATCAATCCACCTAATTCCTTGATTATTCGATACACAGAGGCCGACCGACCTCGACGTATGTTCAAACGTTATTTCCATTATTCGTTATTGATTCGTATGTGCATTAAATCTCGTTAATTAGTGAAGCCTATAAGTTAAATCAACTTTATAATTTTCTGAGTGAACCCATTAACTCTTAATTGTGGAAAATAAGTGGGATGCAGAGAAAGAAAGTGAGTCTATTTCCTTGGTTGATGTAGAAAATGTTGGAAGTGAACAAATCTCCGGACTGCGATTGGAATAATGGTGGGGGGTGTTCACAACGCTCACAAGTAGTTAACCGGCAACGAGTACAGGCCCATAGAGCCACGAGGAAAGGTGCCGGTACCATTTCGAGTCGAGAATCAGCAAAGAACGTTACTGTCAGAAGTTTCAATTTATTTGAATTATTCGCGTTAACAAATAGTATTATCACACCTTACATCAGTGTTAAACATCATATTGTCACATGCATGATGGGGATGATGGGGATGTTCAAGTGGTTGAAAAAGTAAGTGTTTTGTGTCAATTTTCAATATCTCGAAATGAAGTTCTGGTTCATTCGATATATTTTTGAGAAGTAGACTATTTAAATTGTTAGTCTGAACTTCGTTGCGGATATAAACGGTACATTGAACGAATGTTCTTTATTCGCAATTCAAATTTCTCTTTGGAGTGAAAAAAAACATCACTTGTGCCGGTTGAGGGTGTTCCGTATTCAGAGCGCTTCGCGTCAAGGGCCGAAGCCAAACAAATGTCTTGACACGTTATTGTTAAATCCAGATGTGAAGATATATCCTAACGCTAGTTTTGCGATAGCAGTGAATTCGAGTAAAGTGTTGGTGTCGATCCGGTAGTTATTAAGAGATAACCCTGCATTTGTGGATAGAAAATTTGTGATAAGGAGATTAAGATTGAATTTATCGGAGTAGTAATGTCGATTATTCAGAGACTCTATTCTGGTAGTATTGTAGAGGCACATTCGTACATAATATCGCAGGCGTGCTGTGCAATTAGGTAATTATAATAATATCATCACGATGTCATGTGTTACTTTTAATGTCGACTCATAGTTGAAAGTTATTGTTGCGTAGGGGAGAATGATTTAGTTGGTTCGATACATGATGGGTCGCGTTGAATTCATTTCTCTTTATTCTATTGTATCGATTTTTATTCAAATTTATTCATGAGTGAGAGGCACTTTGGCAAGCATTATCAGTCTCTTTATTTCTATATCTTGAAGAAGGTCATCCAGTGATAAGACTGGGTGATTACGAAAGAGTTTGTCATGAAAAAAGTCGATAATGATTCAGTGGAGCATTGAAAATATGACGCTTCTTTTCTTATTAAATATTGTTGATAAAAAATGAAGAGAATTCGATTATCCTTCTTTTATGTATGACTAACTTGAAAAGTAATCATCGAGTAAAATTTTTATATTGTTATTTTGCAATTATCCCCTGACATCGACTGTTCGATTTTTTGTTGACAATTGAGCAATAGTAGCACGTCCATTCTCAACATTGTGACTTTGAATTTAATTTGAAATAAAATCCTTTCTGGAGTCTCTCATTCAGGATAGCAAATTAGAATAATTGCAAGAAATATTATCACTAGATCTCAAAATGATTTGATCATATTCGTTCCAATGTCAATCCGACAAGTTTCAATGAATCTTGCCAAATTGAACAGATTGTCAAAGTGTTTATAACTTCGCAGTGGAAATGTCAGAAGTTATTTTCTAACGAAGCAAAGTAAAAATGCTGAAAATGGTCATTTATTAGGTAATTTCTCTCCCCCTTTTTTCTCTGCAGATTCAAAACCCGTATTGAAAAAAAAACAATGGATATATTTTTCTATTCTTCTTCCTTGCAATTAAAGAAAAATATAAAATGTCATAGTCATTCACTGGGCTGAACCAACAAGTTTCATGAGAGGTTCTGTTCTATTAGACCTGAGAAGACATACAGAATGATTTCCAGGTGTAAAATGTCGACAAACTTACAACAGGTAAAAGTGAGCGTCATGGTTGATGCTCGTGGTCGTTAGTTTGCCACTAATCTCGATGTGATTACGGTAACACAGGTATATAAGTTTGTATACACCTCACTGTTTCCAGGACATTCTCAGGCATCACAATAACCCACATTCAAACAGGGTCTTTATTGTCTTCGGGATTCACCACAGCCAAATAAATTGTGTAGACCCACGTTCCCTTCTCCACCATTTACTCCCTCTCTTCCCTACCATCCATTTCTTCTCTCTTTCTCTTGAATGAAAACTATTGAGGAATTTCCCGATCAGACCATTTTCATTTTTACTTTTATTCAACGTCACACCATCAAATTTTACGCTTCTCCACACGGTAGTTTTATTTTCGCAATTCGAAAGTCATTAATGTGTGTCACTTTTTACGTGTTAATGATTTTTTGGAACACTGGAATATCACGCACTTCCCCAACTGTCGACACGAGTCCGTTACTCCAGAAATTATAAAATAATGAATGAAAATTGATGTAATTAGGAAGTGAGGAAAGTCGCAACACTTTCGTGCCACTTATTTGTTCTTATAAACAAATGAATTCATCCTGAAGATTCATTGAATGTAGAAAATGTAAAGTGAGCATGAAAGCTTTATGATATGAGATCCGAAGACTGCGATCTCACCGAGAGACGCGAGATCAGAATCGCAGTCTTCCAGTCCAATGATATAAAATATAAGATGTGACACAGCGATGAAAATATTATTTATCTCGGGATTATAATCATCTTCTTCGCGCCTGGATTATAAAAGTCTTTGTCGAGTAATACATTCATCGCCTAATGACATAATTTACTATTTTTCTACGTGAAAATATCAGCACTCGTGGTGGATTCAAAAGTATCCATCTAAGACTCATCTGATTCGGGCATGACCTAAATAGGTGAAATTTCATCGAGACTGAAAAAAACGAAAGAGACTAATTTTCCGGTTTGAGTGACCGCGGGGAGTTTATTGTTTCTATTTCTAGTGATTTGGAACATTGTCGACATGCTCGGATAAATTCGAGAGACTACACCTAATTGAATATTCCCAGCACGGATCAACTTTTACCGGTACCTGCCTAGTCCCATTGTTATTGTTTGTTTTTTAAACGATTTTTCGACCTTTAACATTTCTGCGCCCATTCCGACTTGCCCAGAATTATCGAACAAGAAATCGATAGCGTTCTAACTCATCACCTCATCCACCGGGAATTGCAACTAATTTTTGCTAGAGAGTAGACACTTTTTTCCGTGCCAGAGGTAACAGCCAATGAATTATACTTTTCTTTGTCAATGGTAGTTTATCTCAGATCTAAAGTACTGTGATTCTCCTCAACGGTTTCTTACTTATGAATGTTACTGATGATTTAAAGACTCTGTAAACTTCTTTCGCTAATTTACGAAAATCAATCATTCTCATTAATGATGGCCGATTCGTTCTAATTGATCAGTGGAAATACCTAGAGTTTTATGAAGATCCGATCTTACCCACGGAACAATACATTATGACAGCATAGGCTGACCCGCGCTCCGCTTTCTAAGCAGAGTAATTACAATTTATCATCGCAAAAGTTGGAACAAAAAATCCTGAGATCAAAAGAGTCCCCACGATTTTTATAAGTTTCTCTTTTTTATGGTCCAAAAATGCCAGAAAGTGATTTGAGCGAATTTTATAAACAATTTCTATTCTAAAAATTTCACAATAGACAGAGAAATAATTTTTGCAATTCAGCTTGTCTAATTCTATCTAATGCAAAAATAAGTGACGAGTTTCAGGTAATTCCAAATCTTTTGGATGCAAATCCTCAGTCTTCTCTATCAAAAATTCTTCAACTAATCGAGTTTTTTAATAACTGAAATAACTAGGTCCGACATTATTCATACACAGGGATAACAGTTCAGTATAAATTACCTAGCCGTTTGGTAATCCTATTGTGTTCCTCATTCGGAGAAAATTACCATAGCTCCGTAAAATTTGTCAACTACTTGGTAACAGTTAGCTAGCCGTTCGAGAATAATTACCCAATTGTTAGATAATGTTAATCTGCAAAAAACATGACATGATTACTAAACCATTAGGTAATTTCTAATGACTTTTTATCTCCATATAGAAATTTTAAAGACTGGGAGAAATTTCAGAGAACTTTTACAATGCCTTCGTCTAAATTTTCGAGCCATGAGTTTCCTCGCGTAAGTGAATGCAATTCTTGCCACAATTTTTTTTTCTAAACTGACCCTCATGATGCTAAAGCTATCATTGGTATAAGAGATTAAAGGATGCGTCAAAATTAAGGAAAATGGAAATTGCCGAGAGACAAAAGTTGACAAAATATGTGACAAACTAGACGCGATAAAGTGGTGTCATCCAAAGGGTTCAAGGTTTTTTCATCCGAAATTTATGTTTCCGCGAATCATTCATTCTACTTTTTAAATGTATACATTCAAAAAGTTGAAATACTTGTTGGTGGAAACAGCACCGGTGTCGTTTCCATACATCGTACTAAAATCCGACCGTTCTCGCTACGAAATACTTCCGATTCCCGGAATTACGTAATGCACAGACCGGATGTTGAAATTCAATGGACAGGATGAGCAAATGGACAGCAAATGCATACAGAACGCCATGTAATTACCAAAATGAAGGGAAAAAAATAAATGAACCTCAACCGAGTGAGTCCAGTGGTTGATTACATTGAGCTCGATAAATAAGCCTAGCTAGAACTCAATTGCGTAAAAAATGTGAACCTTGCATGGTACTAACGCCAGCAACTGTAGTATATGCACTTCAGTCTGTTATGCTCATTGACTTATAAACCGTGACCTTTGCTGTAATAACCTTATTAGCGTAAAATAATATATTTCAATACGGTACAGCTGTGACCGGTATTTTATGAGTGTCTCAATGCCTCGATCGGCTAAACCCTATTATTCCCACTTAATGTGCCAACTTCTACTCGTATAGAATTTTTCTAACATCCGACATCCATTTTGATGGTTTTTTGCAAGCGACCATCAGTGATATTAATTTATTTAAATTGTGTAAATGGCACGAGGGAAAATAAACTCAAATTTTCAAATAATCAAGAGTAATTAACTACAGTAGTTTCAATAAAAGAAAATAAACCAGGTTATCTCTTATGGAATTTAATTTCAAATTGATAAGCCTCGTACTCAGAGACTCCAAAAATGAATACAAAACTAGAAGGCCAATCGCCAATTATGAATAATCGACCTGAGCTAATCATTTACAAATTTGATTGACGTGAGAGGAAAAAGCCTGTCCACCCATTGAAAAAAAAAATAATGAGGCAATGGTGGAAGGATTAACAGTGATTCATGGGTGAAAACAATCCATGGAATTGATTTCCCAATGGAAGAGCTTTCAAAGCTCAGCAATGCCCATTATATCGTCTTTTTTTATTTCAGGGACATCATTCAACGCGATCGGAATCGCCAACCATTGTCACCGAAATTCGATGGCCTCAATAAGTAAGTTTAATGCAGTTTACAATGGTTGCCAGGGGTCAGCATTTTTACGGATAAAAAGAAATAAGTATTTTCCGGGTGGATTCTCTCATGAAGTGAGGGAAATAATTTATCAACCGTTTTAATTGGCCCGTCGTCTAAGCTTTACTCGGGCACATTATACCGAGGAATTAACAGCTGTTCACACGATTTACAATACGCAGGTTCACTTATTTTCCCTTATCAAGGCCGAGTCGTGGAAAAATTCCGACATCGTCAATGCGGAACTTTTTCCCGTAGAAGGTATATTCAATCTAATGAAAATCGCGCAAATGCCAAGTGATTTTCAGATTAATTTAATAGGGGGGTACACTTACCTTTTGTATTGTTGTGTCCCATGGCATGTTCTCCATCTTTACACTTATTTTCAGGTATCTGTGAAGCAAAAAAAAAATATGTTAACAATAATTCCGAATAAGCCGTGGAGACACGAAAATTTAATTTTTTCGTTCATTGAAATCAAAGGAATTATACGTTAGTTATGCCATAAAAACTCAAAAAAAACTTTGAAAAATCTGAAAATATGTAGGAGACAGGGTCTCATGTACCGCCATCATAAAAACAACCACCATTTTAATTGTCCAAGAAGTCAGAGCGAACGACTTGGCGATTAAACGCAAAATATCTCCCATATATTTATCTAAATCTATTTATGCGAATTTCTCTGTTTGATAAACATACCCACACGTCTCCTAGACTCCACAATGAAAAGATTCACAAAACCGTTGCAATGCTTTCATTCGGAACTAAAAATCCACTTTTTGTTGTAATATTACCGCACCGGACCCCCGCGTCCCTCCGCCATTACTGCCGGATTCACACCAACTGCCTCGCGGGAATTCGCATCAATTTCCCTCCAAAAGTGTACAGTCCCGCTAAACTGTACCCCCTTGCGCCCCCTCAAATCGCGAGCGAGTCATCAATTAAAAAGGTGGACGAATCAAACAGGGCTATTCGAACATGGCGCTGCACATCCTCGACCCCCGTCTTTCAAAGCTTTTATGACTGTTCGACAAATATTCACTCGAATCACGTGACGACCTCGTCGGAGGTATTTGTAAACAATTCTCCAGTGACTAGCGATCGTCAAGAGTTTGGCTGCAAGTCCGGACATGTCGTCCTCCTCGTACAATAGTGTCAGCGGCACTTACACGAAAAAGTGCCAAAAAGTTGTGAATTTTCACGGACGAAGTGTTATCGCGACTGCAGTTATAAGAGTGAAGAGTTCTGGATATCAAGGAACCCCCTTAGCACATGAAAACGCCAAAAAGAATGACAAGAGGGCAGCGTACGTTTCGTCCAATGTTAGATTATCTCTACCCCCGACTTTCCAGTCACTATCGTTCAGGAATAATGATAAGTTTATCGCGGATAGTGTGATTATGTGGATTTTCTCACCAAATCTTTCTGCCCTTTTCGAAAGATTATTTAAAATTACTCGGGAT
Organism: Diachasmimorpha longicaudata; assembly: GCF_034640455.1. NCBI lineage: Eukaryota > Metazoa > Arthropoda > Insecta > Hymenoptera > Braconidae > Diachasmimorpha > Diachasmimorpha longicaudata. The sequence goes on along the minus strand of NC_087231.1, from coordinate 5,612,540 downwards.
CGGTGTGGACTTCCTAACCCTTTACGATGTTTGTTGTTTGTTTGCAGCGAGGCGTATAGAAATGCGATTAAAGCATTTATCGAGAGGCGAAAAAGTCCGAGTGACTCGAACTTCCTTATGGCCACAAACAGCCCAGACAAACTTCGCCTCGATTATCTCATCAAGAAAAATTACGAAAACAGTAAAAATAAGAACAATAATCGACAGGAAATAATGATACCCGGTGTACCATACGTGCCTCCGCCGGATATTGTCGAGATCGGTTGGGTGGCAGGAACTGAGGATCGATACTTGGAACTTATTTATGCAGAATGGAATAATACTAGAGTCTCCTTGAGGCGGCAGATTCACCCAAAATGTAAGAATGCTGTGAAGGCAGATCTTGACGTTCTTCCGTAAGTGAGATTTTATTGGATAATTTTTTTTAATGATTTAATGTAGAGTAGAACCACCACCAGTAGATGGAGAAATTCACCCTGCATTAAATATGAATGAGCTTCAGCTATTTGATAGCATTATTTCATCTTCTGGGAGTTCTTCGTATTTTTCAGACGTATTGTATCTATTTTTTATCGTAACAGAAGGTCTGAAGGTTCTGTCCATCGACTGGTGGTGTTATTTTAGATTTCTGTCATCAAAGATGACCATCAATCATAGGATTATTCAGTATTGACAGGCTCACCGACTTACATTGATTCAAGTGTCAATATCCTCACGAAAATTGGGAGCTAGTGAAATAATTGATGTTAAAATCGCGATTAATGAGGCATTAAATACTTGATAACATGGAAGTACGAGTTATTCACAGCTATCATAAAAATGATTGCGTGAGCTAAAATGAATCATCGAATTTCAAAACTCTTTCAACATAGGGAAATCCGTCACCCGAACGTTTTACTTCTGATGGGAATAACTCAAACTGAAGAGCATGGTATCGTTGCAATTTTCGAACCAGTGGACTGCACTCTTTTCAATTACATACACGAGCAGGGTGAACGACTATCAGTTCAAGGTGTAACAAGATGTATTGGATATTTGGTAGCTGCCCTCAAACACGCCCACATGCGTGGTTACATCCACAGTGCTATAAGCCCCCACTGTGTCTTCCTCGCAACCACGGGGATTGTCAAACTTGGAGGTTGGGAATTAGCCACCAATATCAATGGAGTAAGTCATAAAACTTATTCACTATGAACGACATAAAGATCAATGGGTTCACAATACGGTACGTCGGTGCGTTGTAAAAGCGGCGTACCGACGGTACGCCGGTACGTTGTAGAACACATACAGAACCGGAAATAGATTACGCAAGAATGTCGGATCCGTTCAATGGTGATCAATCGAGAGCCAAACCCTTGAACAAGGATTGTTAGAAAGACACGTTTGAAAATAAAAATTCTTGTCACATAGTAAACTAGATTGAAAAAACGTGACTTCCTAATAGTTCGGTGAAAGTCGTAATGCCTTGAGGGTCAACATTGACAGTAAATGTTCAAGAGAAAGTTATTGTAATTGAATGCATAGAGCATTTGACGCATTAAAGTTATTTTTTAATAGCTTAAGAGATCAACAATTTAGAATTTTTTGGATTCCTTCCATACTATTATGTCATCAACTATTGCAATTGGCTGAATCTCATTTGTTGAGAGAAAAAACGATTTCAGCTCTAATTTCGTTCATAAAGAATTGCGCCGAAACTTTTTTGTTCAGAGATATTTACAAAACATTGGCAAATATATTTTCGATTCATGACCCGTCTCCCCATGTCATCAACCTTTAATTGTCAAATCATTTTCATTATTCATTAAAATGATATAAGAATGTAATTAATTCCAGCCAAAACAGTTTTGCGATTACGAGGATCATCTACGGTCAGAGATCTACAGGTGGCAGGCACCTGAACTCTTCAGTGGTCATGAGGTCTCAGCAGCTACCGATGTTTACAGCCTGGTACTTTTAATATGGGAGATGTGCACGATGAATATACCCTGGAACAACCTGACTAAGACAGAATTAGAAGAGCAGTACATGCACTACAAAAAAAGAATCATAATCGACATCTACGACTTCCCTGCCCTCCTCAACAATCTACTCGATGAAGGCCTCCAAGTGGACGTCACCAAACGCACCTTGGACATGCCGAAGTTAAGCAGATACCTCCAGAGACTGGACATGCAGTACGAGGATGTCGAGCCTATGTTCATCGAGCAAATAACGAAGAAAACACCCAGAACTCCTCCGACTTGTAAATCACCAGTTGTTACTAAATGCACATCAACAGAGCCTCCAAGGCGTATCACAAGACAATCCGTGGCTTATCAAACGATGGCAAGTGAGAGGAAGCATCCCCCTGATTCCACCGAAACTCTAGATATGTTGGATGAAGTGCTTAAATCCGCAAGTGTTAAAAATGCAAATATCATCAGCAAACACATGAGAACTGACCCCAACAAAACTCGAGATTTAGAAGTCAGGACGACTTCACACACAGCAGAGACCACTGATTCACGTAAAACAGCCCCTAGCGATCCCAGAGTAAACATAAAGAAATTGAAAGAAACCCTAGCGAGTCAACGAGAGACATTTTTCTATGGACCCAACTCCGGCCATTGCTCCGCCACAGACAGCGGAGAGAACGTAAAATCGAAAATGTTAAAACAAATCAGAAGTAAGGATTACGAGCCACACAAGCCAGCCAGTCACAAAATCGCACTAGATGTGAAATTGAACAGATCTCCAAGTCAATACGATACCTATAGGAAATCTACCAATACGAAAACACATAAACCTTATTCCTGTGTTCCGACTCCCATCAGAGGTGCTATAATACAGCGCCAAGTTTTGAATCCCGATTCAAACAGTTTCTTCGCCGCATCATTATGGAGAAAAGAGAAAGAGATTTGTATCTCAAAAATGAACAAAAGTAATCCAGTAGAATATCGGCCTGTCTACTTGCCTAATGGAACGATAAACAAAGAGACCAAGTCATCATCCGACAGTAATGATACTTACAGTCTTAACAAAAGTAATGATTCAGAAAATAAACAGACTTTCACCATTTCTGATGTGTCTCAGAACTTGACAGGCAGTACAATGACCAGAAGTGTATCCCTTCGAGACCTCCACGATGCATTGCACAGAGCAACTGACATCGTCAAATCTACAAGTCCAAAAACTTCAACAACTACGCCAGTACCAGTCTCCTTCGCATCGAATGATTCATCTCCATTCAGGAGCCCAAAAAGCTTTGGTGATGATGTTATTAATACAAAGGAAAATGAGTCAGTGTTCGAGGAGCTTTACAAGTTAAATGAAATGTCTGATGAGGAAATCCAGAGCATTGAGAGATCAGGAAGTGGAGATAAATTTGTGGTTAAATATAAGGATGACACAACTAGCGAGGGAGAGGTGAAAGGTAAAGACGAAAGGGACGCAGATAAATGCCACAAATGTACGAGTCCTCAATGCGTGTCTTCTGAGCTGTCCAAAAAACTCTTTCATTGCACCTGCATTTCTGAAAAATCTATTGAACAGGATCAGGCAAACTCAGAGAAGGATAAGAGTGTACTCCATCAGCCTGTCACTGCCGGAGAACGACTCGGAGTTTGTAAACCCCTTTCTGCGTGTAATTCAACGACTGAGATTAAGGATGGTGATAATGACGATGATGCAACACTTGTCATGTTTCGAAATAAATGCAATGACAAGGAATACGTCTCCTCCTCGAAGACGAATTTGGCTAGAAGACGATCACTGCCAGCTCACCTAGGACAATTACGAAGCCTGCTTACTAATCCACTGGGCAGGATACCTATTAGAAGGGTTGACCATCCAGACAATACAGTTGAAGACATCTACATTGACGATGAGTTCGGAGACAATCTGGCGGTTAATATGGTACTCTTAGATGAAAATGAATCAGCAGACTGCGAAGAATTCAATTACGACCTTATTCAAACCCCTTTTGGGTCTCCTGAGTGCCCTATATACTCAAACTCATTTATACCTTGAACTCCAAAGCATAATTTTCGAATCTACAATTAATTCATTATTTTACAGATAATCACGAATCAATCATTTATTAATCATTTCATCACTTCACTGATTTCCAATTCCTTTGGAAGATACATTAAAAATTATTTCTTTTTCACTCGAAATTCAGCCAAAATGAGTAGTATAGCAGTCTAGGCTGCTCGCTAGTTTTATTTTGATAATTTCTCGACCATTCCCTAGTAGGTGTTCATGTTGCTCATTTTTCGACGCACTTCATAGTTGATATGGTACGTCCCACGGACAACGAAACAGTAAATGATTTTAAACGTCATTGGAAAATTCGCTGCCTCGGGTAAGTCTCTCTCGAAAATATTGATTATCGAATCAATGAGAATGTGCCGTTAGAATCGATAAAAGTGGAGGGACACTGTTCAATGAGGCTTATAGATAAATGTATCCGGATATTGCTCATTGCACTCAACTTGGCCAAAATTCGAGTGGAAAAATAATTCCTCAAGTACCACTTATGATTTACAACTAATTGGCTATTTTCCGCATTCGTGTCTGGTTAGAAATAAGTGTGTTAAATATTGCCGAAAAATCTATTGTGCTGCGCACTCGGGACTTTCGATTATATTTTATACACTCGTTCCTAAGCAATAGAGCTATCGGAAAATATTCCCTAAGTTTATGATACTAATGGTATTGCCAAGTCTTGCTGAATATTTAAAGACTGCCATGACATCTGTAATGAATAATGTTCTGTCGTGTTTTACAAATTTAAAGTCAATGAAGCACAATTTTTCAATAGTTTCTTCATTGCAATTTTCGAAACGAATGATTTTTATTATATGACTCCAAAGTTCAATGTTTTATTTTGTTTTCAATGTGTCCGTACATATGCCATAACAAGTTGTTTCTTGATTTATTCGGCCATTGCTGCACTATGCTCAGCGTTACAAAAACAACATGACAGATTATTATTTCGTATCACAAGAAGATATAAATTTCACTTTTTTATTTTCCATTGACTTCTTAAAAAACAGTATTAATGAATAGATCAAAATACAGAACAGTGACATCATTATGCATACACTTGTGATATAAAAAGGAAGAAGAAAATAAAGATTTTCAATTCACCAGTATAAGAATAATCTTTAGATTCTCGTGATGGCAAAAGCACATCCCTATTTCTCAAGGCCTCAATTCCTTTTTTCAACGTTCTACATCAAGCCTGCCTATTGTAATGAAATATGAAAGGATATAAATTAAATATATTTTTTATTACTCACAAATGAAAGTAGTGAATAGTACAAAAAGTGTAGCAAATATAAATTAGACAAGAGCAATTTATTCAAAACAACAGCATCGATATGAATTTGATTGGGAGCAAATTGAGGTGAAACAATTTCGAATTGACAACGAAAAATGAGGAATATCTATATCTATATTACATAGAGTAGTCATTAGAAGCGTCGTAGACCCCAATTTTTCATCTCACTCAATGCGCGTTCATTCTGCAGAGCCTCAACAATGTGTGTGGCTTGATTGGAAGCTGACTAGAAACTTTTAAATAGCTAATCCAAAGACAGAAACGATGCAGTACATCGTCTTGTTCTCCCAACGTACTGTGCAACTGCCATCAGTTGCATTATCCCAAAAACACGAACTCGCTGTGTGCAATCCTGCTCCATTTTTTTGCATAATCGTGCATGTAACTACAATAAAAGAAATTTGTTAAAGAATTACAGCTGTAGATAGGGAATATGGGGCGAGATAGATTTGTGATTTTCAAATTTGTTATCATCTAAGCTCGAATATTATTCATTTTTTATGTTAGCTGAATCCATTATGGTACAAAAATAGAAAATAAAAAATCTGCATAATATTGCAAGATGGAGCATCTAACTTTGCATCGGATGAAGAAAATTGATTTTATTTTCAGATCATTAATTCATTATTGGTGGCAACAGACCACGCTCATTGAAAAATATATTCAGAGAGCATATCATGAAATCCACCAGATAAGTCATAAATGAATTCTCAAAAAGAAATCCAGCACACACGTGACTCCAGACATTGACACATTCCTAAGTACAGACATTTAAGAACCAACCGTCCAGACTTTATAAACTTTATTTGATTTCATATCTTACTTAGTGAATTGTGTTTGCAATACTGTTTGAGTTATGACAGATACATACCAATATATTTATAAGGTTTTTGCAATTTCGTAAGGCTTGCTAGACATCCCTCAACTACGTTCGACGTCCACTGGCTAACTTTATTGTGTGCGTATGCATCACCACCGATGGATACCTCAATAGCCTCCTTGATGATTTTGCTCACATCGTCAACAACAAATTGTGTCTGTCAAAAAACAAAGAAGTTCATAAAATTCTAAATTAATGACAAGAGTCTCATTGGAATCACTTACTTCTTCCTGTGTGTCCTCCATATTTAAATCCTTCCAAAACCTCTTCAATTTTTTATTTCCCAGAAAGCAGATCTCTCACACCTACACCTGCTTGGTTATGCCTGAACCAAAGCACCTTCGATTTTGTTTAATCCTTCAGCTATCGGAGAAAATCCCAAATTATTTTCACTTTTGGATTAAACGACACTAGAAGTTCTTCTGAGAAACAAAACACACCTTTATTCCATATAAGGATTGAAAATAAATAAGTTTGACACGTTTAAAGTCCACAAACGCCCAAGGTCCCACTGTAGCCGCACCAATCAACCTCAGCATTCACCATCTATTCCCAGACGAATTCTCATCCAGGAACGACACAATCTACAATCACTCGAATAACAATACCAACGAATCATTAGATTTTACACGTAAATTTAAAAATCAGTTGATTTCTACAGTATTCGCATGTAGATAGCCGACATGCAGGTGATTGCTTGTCGATAAATGAATGAATTCTATAGTTTGTACCCGTTTATGCTGAGTTGATGCTATTTTCAATGAATAACTAGGAATTAAATATGAGTTTGACTAACAGATTATTAAAAATGGATATTCTTCAATGGTTTCACTTCATATTGATAGAGCATCGTTTGCAGTTGAATAATTTATTATTTGTCCAATTATTGGTTGATGGAAGATGTGACTCACAAAAGTCACTACCTATACGATTTATTTAAAAATAAATGAGAAACTAACGAAACAGTATAAGCTCAATACAAACATATGCAAACCTAATGCAAACGACAGAATTAGTTCACTTTGTAAAAAGATATCACTTGACGGCTATTTACATACAAATCTTTTTTTCGCTGCCAGCTGCCAGAATAGATGGTGGCGCTTTCCGTCGGTGGGGTCAGTAATAATATTGACGTGAGATTCTACGTTAGTCTATCCTCTTTTCCAAAATAAGGTATAAGTACCTCGGGACGCCGTGCTTACCTCTGCTTTTGGTTTCACAATACCTCTTCTCTCCATTCTACTTTACCAGTGACTCGCGACTCGTGACAGTGATCACAGCGTTCCTTGTTCCAATGGTGGAATGCATTTTGCCAAACACCATCAGCGGTCGGCAACCTACATACGAATTCTCGAAGGTAAAGCAGAAAACATCATGGAAAACTCGAAAAGCAACGATGAGACCGTCATCTATCTCTGATCATGAGAATCTGCACGCTGCCGGCCCCCCATAGCCGACCATAACCTCCAATTCCGTGAATTGAATGCAGATATAAAATTACATAAACAAAACTCCATTCAGACTATTGTCAAATTTGTTCCATCAACCAACCTAATAACATAACCTTTGAACAATGTTTGGATTATCATTGAGGCGTCAGACGTTCAACCTTTCTCAAATAATTAGAAGATACCACAATGAATCCCCGAGCGATCGTGAACGCTGGGCAGACATGGATGACGACGAGAAGGCAAAAGTTATGAAAGTTAAGAAATTGAAGGCTTGGAAACCACCCATGATCTCAGAGCACCACGCTGTGCAACTCGTCACTGTTGATATCGGCAAACTGGGTGTCTTTCAACATAAGGTCAGCTTAAAGTGGACGGACTGGATCGCTTGGTGGAGGAAGAAGCAATTAGAGTACCTAAGGTGGAGTCAGAGGTACATTGCAGAGCGTCATGAAATCTTGGGAAATGACTTGGCTCTTGCTCACTTCCTCCTCCACAGAAATGGAAAAATCCGGAGAAAGGGTTCCAAGGAGTACATGCTACCTGACATGGCAGTGGACCTGCCGTGTAAGTTCGATCCCACCTGGTTCCTCGAGGAAATTGATGCCAGTGGAACGGAAGTATGTTACGAAGGTCTTGACAACTTTGCTAATATCCCAAGACTGAAAATAGCGGCTTTTAGAAACTGTCGATACTTCGATGAGTGGTGTTTGGAGAAGTTCGTCGCTCTCTGCCCAAATCTTGAGATTCTTGACATCTCTGAGAACGAGCAGATCACTGAAAGGGGATTAGAGGGACTTTACAGAGCATGGAATCTCAAAAAACTTATTGTCACGAATTGGGGACATGGAGCAGCATTCGAATTGACTTGTCTACTCTTGCAAGAAGCTCTACCTCAATTAAACTTGGAAATTAAGATACCCAATAGTGCGGATGAATCAACTGTCAACGCAAGTTGATGTGCTACTCCAAAAAAGGAGAGTAAGTGGTGGGTGTAAGCATAACTGCTATTATTTTTTGGCTCTGCGATGACTTGTTCAATTTAGAAAAATTCAGTCAGTATAGTAGTGCCCAATGGACCCTGACAGACACTCAGTGATTGATATATTTAAATGTTGTGTAGCCTCTTGCTTCGTGTAAATATGGTATTAAATGTTGAATAAGATTCCGAAGATCGTGAATAAACTTATATCGAATTTATTATCAATTTCTTACACTGTGACAAATATTATTTTTCTCTCTAAGACGTTTTCTGTAATGAAGTTCAACTTTGTTAGCTACTCCGTAACTCTTTATATTTTCTTTATCGTTATTGAGGGGAATTTGATCGAAATAAATGTGGTATTTTTTCCACACGTGTTTCCAGCTTATTTTCTTATGAACTTTTTCTCGTTTCAATGATAAATTTGTTTGGCATTCAATTGCTTTCTTGAGATCAAGTACTGTTGTGCTGTGTGGTGCAATCTGAAAACAGAATAATTTCAAGTTATCATCTCAATTTAATTGAAAAAATATTTCGCGCAGGAAAGTGCATAATTACCACTATGGCCAGTCTTGGAAGTTTTCCTCGGTTCAAGTAGACAGTTATTGCCTGTCCCTGTGCAACTGCAGTTTGCGCTTTTATCTCCTCAACTGTTGCATCTGACGGAAGTCCACGAAACAATGGATCACTCTCGATGATTTTATAAATAGCTTCCCTCGTTAAATTCACCAATTCCTCATGACTAAACTCCATTCTCAGGTCTCTCATTTTCCTGTGGAATATTTTCACCTAGCATATTGCAAAATGTTTGGTACAAGTACGAGCGCTACCTATCGGGGAACTTTACAACCCCATTTTCTCGTTATGCGCATGAGTTATAGCCCCAAATTTGGCGGTAGAACCCTAATGGCCCGGCCGCTACCACGTGACACATTACCTAAAAATCCCCAAACCCAAAAATGTCCTTAAAAAATAAAAAAAAAGAACTATTGATTTTCTTGCAGTGGAAATGACGCTTTATGTCTCATGCAAGTCGTCCGTACCCTCTCTCGCCGACCCCAACTGAAATGCAAAATTTGGAAATATCAATAACGATTAAGATCAGCCTGTTCATTATTCCGAAACAACGGCAACACCTGTTCAAAACAATGAAGAAAAAAAAACAGCAAACCCTCATCCCCCCTACACTCTCCGCGACGCTAAAAACCTGAAAAATCAATAATTACGAGGGCAAATGTCAAGCGTCGCATCGACAACTCGAGAGTGAGAACAATATCGGCGCAAAAAGAGAGACCCACTCGAATAACCCAAGCAAAAAAAAAGGCATGTGCAGATAGATGAGAACGATGTGGCTCGATTAACTAAGCCGGAACTATCCATACAACGTCGATTATGCGCAAGAATGTGCGCAGCTCTCCGTAGCGGAGAGGGTAAGTGAAATCACAGGGACCAAACCAACAAAACGAATAAAAACAAAATTGCCGGGTCGCTCGTAGTTGGAAGAGAGAGAGTGAGGTTTTAAGCGGATAAACTGTAGCTCTTTATCTGAACACGATGGCGCTGGTTGAGCATTGATATATTTACGCGTGCCACTACCTCGTCGTTGCCCAGATGCCTGTCGTCAAACACAATCAAGTGAGGCGAGTGAGGCCTTCCTCCCCTCTCCCCCTACCGGCGCACCTTTTACATTCGATTATACCCACTTTATCCATGTGTGACATACACACAGGTATAAACAAGGGGCCAGCGAGTCGAGAGCGATCTCACTCGGGTCGGCTGCTTGAAATTTTTACTCGAGTGAGCAAAGTCTTTTCCCCTCTCCCGCCGCCCCTCTTTCTCTCTCCCTCCCCCCCTGCGCCGCCCCCACCGCCGCCACTTCATCACTGCCCCTCATCTCTTTAATCCATGGCCAATGGTCGGTGGTGCTTGGCGTCTCGAGTTCTCTCCATCGTATTTATTCGTTGGGGGGGTTTTTTTGACAAGTACTGTGCGCGCGTTATTTCGCAGCAGCCGTCATTCGGTAATACGGACACAGCCGGACTTGTACGAACATACACAGTCTCTTCCCCCTCTCCCCTCCCAGCCCCATCCACCGAACGATTCCATCGTACACACACTGTAGCAGTGTGTATATAGGTGGAAACTTCACAGCCTTATTACGTTGACGTTGTGTAAAAAAAAAAGAAGATTGGGCGTTTGTATTAGTGAACCTCCAGTAACTCTACTACGCTCCGACCAGTGCTACCGTCCCGCGCCTGCTTTTACTAGACTCTTTCTCTCTCACTCACTCTCCCTCTCCACCCCCTAGCTCCATCTCACTCTTCCTCCATCTCGTTTAGTGTTTTTTTTTTCTACATCGTTTTATTTCCATGTCGGAGTGGTGGAATAAAACTTGTGTGTGCGTTTCGTTTCATCAGTGCGTTGTTAGTTGTGTTGTGTGTGCGCGCCTATCCTTAACATTCTCGACCTCAAGTAAATATCGAAAGGCGTATATTACGGAGGGGAAAAAGGATTCATACATATGCAGTTTAATGTGGAATATAGTGAAGAGAGGGTGGAATAATGATGCGAAATAGTGAGTGTTGGGTGATATTTTGGATTAAAATATAATTTGGAGATTTGTAAATGGTCGTTGGTGAATCTTGGGGTTGTTTTTTTTGGCGTTTGTAACATGGGAAGGTCCAAGTTCCCCGGCAAGCCGCCTAAGACGGTAACAAGAAAGCGAATCAAGGTTCTTGGTAGACCTGATACTGACCAAACTGCTGATTCCGTCACTGTTGCCGAAAACATTTACTACGGACTTTCCCTGGCGAATGAAACACTTGGTGACAATGAGAAGGTGAGCATGTTTTTTTTCGCATGTGTGTGCCTGTATGTGTGTGTGTGTATTTTTTTCTTATTGTCGTCCATTGTTGTTCAGGCGTCCCACAGCCGGTTCAATCAATTCGAGCGTCTCTCCGCTCCAATATCTACTTTGTTGTCTATATTTTATTATTTTGTCGCTATGTGTGACCATCGTTGTGCTGAACCGTCGTAAGACGCGCACAATCGACAGCGGGACGAATAGAATATTTTTTCTCCAAAAGGTTAGATCCCCATGGGCGGCCTTGGACTGGTGACGAATCATGACGATCACGTCGTACTACCTTTTTACGTTTTTTTTCGGCCACCGGTGAATGGAATTATTGAAGATTCTTAGCGTTTTTAGGGTTGAAGCAGTTGAGACGATGAATCAATACTTTTTACAAATCTGGAGTTGATCTTTCGAGAAGTTCGAACCATGACCATAACCTCTGCGAAGAGTTTGACAGAAGAATCGTTGGCGTTCTAATAAAGTCGAACTTAGTCTTCAGCAAACTGAATCTTCTTTTTCATGTTTTATTTATTTTTTATTTTTCTTATGCATTTGGAAAAAATAGTGCTCGGTTTGGTCTCTCATGCGTTCTTTCGTGCACTAGAGATTGACCTGATATTAATTTTTTTAGCTTATAGGATTGAAAAGTTAGTAACAATGATTGAATGCTCTTCAGAAATTTGAAGTCATAAGTTCTATCAACAGTTCATTTCACAGAACAATCGAGATGCGTTTAAATTGAATTATACTTTGTCTTCATAAATACACATGTATTTTTACTTTTGTCTTTTTTAACTTTATATTCCAAAGAATAAATCTTTCAAATAGTTCTTAAGGGGTAACCGAATACCACCGTTTTCCTTTAAGTTTTCACCTGTAGTATGAGACGACCTCCAAAATTATTGAATATTTCCCGGTAGGTTCTCTGCAAACAAATTAGCGAGTCAAGCTTTGCAGGCTAAACAATTATGAGTGCGAGCGTCCCTTAACATTAATTCATTAGAAAAGACAATCCCCCTTTTATTTTTCCTTGAAATTAGTGGATATTCCTTAAAACATTATATAGTTACATAACAGTGACCCAAAAATTATCTCATAAAATTTTTGCACAATTGTGATCCTAAGGATAATTGAAAAATTGAAGGTCTCATGGATAATTTGTTTTTTTCAGGAACCTTCACCATTTCATGGCTTCAGCAGCAAAGAGGCAAAACTGTCCGTGTCGTACGTAAAAACTAAACAGCCCGAGAACGATAAAAATGGTGAAAAAAATCCCACCAATGTCACTTTGGATTCCCAAAAACATTTGCAACCATCTGTAAATAAAACAGTGGAAACCGATGAGAATTTATCGGCTGAAGTTGTCCCAGATAATCATGTGGCCGCAACTGGTGAGAATGATGATGAAGAAGAGGTGAAAAATAAATCAAACAAGCCAAAAGTATGTAAACGTGTTAGATTCAAAACTGTCGTTGGTACGCCAGTATTAAAATCAGTTAACAATATCTTGGATCGTCATCAAAGAACCCGACAATTGCGAAATAGTACAGCAAAACGTTTATTACAAAGAGCAAAATTCAATATCAGTACGAACAATCGTGGTAATAGTTCGCCAGCGAGTGATAAAGCTAGTAATGTGAGAAAATTCATTCTACCAATGCGCAGTGCACACTCGTCAAGGGTAATAAAGCCAAACAAAAGATTCATAGAGGAATTGGAAGAACGTACTAGTCTTGACAACGAGAATGACAGTAAGAATACGAAAAAAGTTAAAATTGTGGCGGAAAAGAGATGTAATACAGAGAATATTGAAAAAACAAACAAGGAGGGTACACAAACGAAATTACAGTGGCGAAAAAATTCAGCAAAGGTGAATCTTGCGAATGGAAAAAGCTTGGGAGAGACGAGATCGCAAAAGGAGAGGAAAACACAGAATTCCAATAAAATCAAAATCACATTGAATCAAACAATCCACAGTGATAAGCAATTATCAGTTCCTAAAAAAGCTCTTCCTGATTCAAATGTTCCAATTGTTGAGTCTTCCAGGATTCAGACGAGGTCAGGAGCACAGAGTGAGGTATCAATGGTCCAGAATTGTTCAGAGTCTGCAGATAATCCAAACATCAGTCCCGAAGATTCCATCACAAATGTGGAAAAAATGGAGGTGGAGGAATCTGAAGAGGTTGAAGAAGAGAATGGAGATGATTTTGACTCTGACAGTGAATTATCAGAGAGTGGAACTGATCAAAGTAATCGCAGCGAGGATGAACAGTCAGAGTGGACCGGAATGAAGTTCCATGGTGGTAAAGTAATCCTTCGTAAAGCAAGACTGAAACTGGATAATAAAAATTCAGGCGGTCCGGAGGGTCCATTTTCTGTGACGAATACCCAAAATGTACCTGGTAATCAGACAAATTCAGGACTAACTGGCACGGTTAAATGTGGGGTTTGTGGTGCCGTTAGATTCTATCGTTTTGTCAAGCAGGCACGAAAATTTGGAATTCACAGCTGTGAGTCCTGCAGAAAATTCATCAGCAAAATGATCAAAAGACAGGCATGTGCAAAGACTGGTAACAACTCTCTCCCAATACTTCAGTGTCACAAAGGAGATGGGCTATGTTTAGTGCCACCAGTCGTACGGAGTCAGCAATGGAATCTGATGAGGTGTGTTTACAAGGCCAGATGTCCAGCTTGTTGGTTGAAAATGTGTCTGAAGTGCTACCACATTCCGACAACATTGAAAGCCGGGCTGAATGCACTTCTTCCACCCTTGATGAGGGATCCGGTAATATCATTGGGATCTCTAGGGCAGGATGATAGTGAAATACTGGGACAGAAAACCATTGGGTCGATGAGTTGGTCAGCAGAGGACAGTCTGGAGAAGAATCTCTTTAAATCTGCAATGAGTTGGAATGGAATTGAAATTTCTAAGGAGGGCGTCAGCAATGGATCTTCTTCAATAAAACAAGGAACATTTGATTCTTCAATAATTTCACCAGGGAAAAAGAGGAAAAAAGATAGCAGGATTAAAGTTAGAAAGAGAACTAAAAATCCAGTTGTTTCGCCTCCACCATCTCCAGTTGTCAGTCAGAGCTCGCAAGCACCACCTGTCAGACAGAGGGTCGATCTTAAGGGTCCCCGTGTTAAGCACGTTTGCAGAAGTGCAAGTGTTGCTTTAGGTCAACCAATCGCAACATTTCCGTCTGGTGATGGCAAAGACGAGACTGATGCCAACAAGACTGTCCCCAAAACATCAAAAGACGAAGATAAATCAGATAAACGAGAGGAAATTACTAAAGAGTCACAAAAGGCTAATCAAGAGAACAACGTTAATTCTAATAATAACGTACAACAAACGTACGCAAAAAGGAGCAAAAATCAACAAAACATTTTGGCACTGAATCATCAAGTGGTAAGTATCGTTAACAATCATCTCGTGATATTATTAGGAATTATTCTCATGGTATTTGATCTATGTTAAGACTGTTATTTTTGGTAAAACAGGTGCGGGCATTACCGAAGCCAACCGTCAATACTGCTCATACAATATCGATAGACTTTTGGGAGCAGTATGATCCGGCTGAAGTTGGTGCCAAAGGTTTTGCACTCATTGGATCTGAGAACTTTCACATTCCTGCTATTTGTTTTCTCTGTGGGAGTGCGGGAAAAGAACCGGTGAGTATTTAATAACTTAATTATATGCTATAGAAAGTGGTGAAAAAACATTGAAGCAGTAGGTGTATTTTTTTTTGTAATCAAGTGAAATGGGTAGACACAACTGGAGGACTCCATTCACTTTTTCAGGTTTTTTTTTTCAAATTTCGAGACTACATGATGAAAAAGTAATAATAACCAGATGAATGGTATCAAAGTTTTTGAATGTATTTATCGTCTTTCAAGGGAAGACTGGTACAATTCAAACGTCCTTGCTCGGCCTCCAGAGCCATGGAAGGACTTTGTATATACGAGAGAAAATATAAATGACGAAGAAATTCATTTTCACGTGTTTCGTCCTCCAATTGTAATTTTTTTCTAATGGCAATCGGTGGCATTGAAGTTAAAAATATGGGTGACGATCACAAAATTTAACTAAGTAGAAAATTGATCAAATTATCCGCGTACGGTCTCCTCATATCTCAAAAGTCGCTCAATGATTATTAAGGCCGAGTGAAGCCTTGTAAATTTCACCCTCGGCTCACCTCAAAGAAGAATTTAATGAATTTTTTTTTCAAAAATATAAACTCATTTTTTTCTCATTCACAGTTGATACATTGTCAATGTTGTTGCGAACCATACCATGCTTTCTGCCTGGAGCCCAGTGAATGGAACGCTTGTGCCCAACCTAACTGGTGCTGTCCACGTTGTACAATCTGTCAAACATGTCACTTGCGAGTCGGCCCGAAATTGTCCTGTATCAGATGTCGTCAGTCATTTCATCACGCCTGTTTATCAAAATCTGGTGTAAATGCAAGACTATACAGTCCAGATACACCTTATGTCTGTCAGAGCTGTGTCAAATGCAAAAGCTGTGGCAGCGAAGGGGTAAACGTGTACGTCGGAAATCTTCCATTATGCTCTATGTGTTTCAAACTTCGACAACAGGGTAACTACTGTCCTCTATGCCAACGTTGCTACAATGAAAACGATTTTGACTCAAAAATGATGGAGTGCAACGAATGCTCTTGTTGGGTTCATGCGAGATGCGAGGGCCTCTCGGATGAGTTTTATCAAGTTCTCAGTTATCTACCAGATTCAGTAGAATTCACCTGCAGCCAGTGCTCTCCAAATCCCAATTCAGTCTGGAGAAATGCTATTGAGAGTGAACTTAAAGCCGGTTTCATCTCTGTTATCAAAGCTCTAAGTAAAAATCGTAAAATGTGTGCCGCATTGAAATGGAGTCCTAGGAAAGAATGCCTTTGTAAGCCTTCGGCCAGTGTCAGGAGGCTTGATTTCTCAGATGAGAAAATCATTGGAGATATCGCTGATGATGCTGAGGATACGGAAAAAACGTCGGAACTCATTACAGATCCCAAGGTCGATCCGTTAAGCAGGTTTGACTTTGAAATTGATGATCAACCCATTGATTTTCCTCGAAGAGGCCTCAGAAGACTGAAACAGAAGTTTCATCTCAAGGAGTGCTCAGTGCGAGTAAAGAACTGCATCATGCCGAAGGACGCTCAGGAGGATAGTTCAAGCCAAGAATCGTCAAGTGCTTGTGAGAATCGAGAGTGTCACTGTTCAGAACAGCAGATTTTAGCACGACCTTCACCAACATTGATGTCAGTCAAGAGGAAAGTTAATGGCAATGAATACCGATCGTTGTTTCAATTCCACTGCGACATGGAGCACGTGGTGAACAGAGCTGGGGCGGATGATCTGATCGAGTCCTATCATAAATCTCTCCAAGAAGTTTTTCCCTGGTTTGACCCAAAACGATCGAAAATCAGTTCCTCTGTAAGTGGATTATCGACACCGTTGAAAGATCCATTGAAATACCTAGATTCTCCATTCTGCTCTAAACTGGATGACTCCATCTTAGAAACGTGGAAGGAGGAAGTGTTAAAAGCTCCAAAGGCAATAGCAGCGAAAACTGGAAATTTGTACAGCAACATAACTGTTGATGACACGAGATTTTGTTCACTCTGCAAGGGTCTGGGGGATGGACAGGGGACGAAAGAGGGTAGACTTTTGTACTGTGGACAGAACGAATGGGTGCATTCTAATTGTGCTCTTTGGTCGAATGAGGTGTTTGAGGAAATTGATGGTTCTCTGCAGAATGTCCACAGTGCTATATCGCGGGGAAAACAGATTAGGTGCTCGGAGTGTGGTAAAAAAGGTGCAAGTGTTGGATGTTGCGCTAAAAATTGCTCGACTACTTATCATTTTCCATGTGCCAGAAATGTTGGTCTTGGTTTCAACGATGATAAGACCATATTCTGCGCATCACATCTGAGTAATTGTACTCCTAAAAGTTCTCACACTGATGATGATTTTGAGTTGAAGAGATTGGTTTATGTTGAGCTAGACAGGAAGAAGAAAAAGTTTGTTGATCCTCATCAAGTCAAAGTTATGATTGGATCGCTGATCATCGACTGTTTGGGAGTAATTGTTCCTGAGTTCTCTGATACTCCCGATAAAATTATACCAACAAATTACAAATGTTCAAGGTTATATTGGTCAACTGTTAATCCTATGAAGATTGTCAAGTACTATATCAGAACTTATATTCAGCATTGCACTGCTGAAGTAACTCATGATACTGAGCATAATGTAACGATCGATCACTCCAAGGAATTGGAGCGAGAGGAGAGGCAGAAATTCGAGCAGCTGGTGGTCAAGCAAACTCTGGATGCTGTTATTGATTCGGTTTACAATAAAGAAGTTGATGAAAACCTGGCTGAGCAAAACAACACTGATTTGCTTCCCCCTGAAATAACAGACGTCATTTTCCAGGATTTGCCACATGATCTGTTGGATGGGATATCCATGCAGGACATTTTTCCAAAGATGAGCTATGAGGATTTTTTAGCGATGGATATCAGGAACGACGGGGTTTTTGGAAATGATCTACTGAAGGATGACATACTGCCATCTGAAGTTGATGAAATCATAAAACCCACGGAAAATAAAATTCCCAAAATCGATCCGACAATATCAGAGTTATCTCAGAATGATCTATGGCTGCATGTAGAGACCAAAGGATGTGTCCAAGATTTCATGGATGATTCACTCAATTCAAAGAGTCAGAAAATGGGTGGCAGGGAACTTAAGAGATCAAAGTCCGAGGTGATTTCCAATAATCCACTGATGGTTGGAGGCCAAAGGCATCATCAGAGATCGTGCAGTTTAACTTGGAGTTGTAAATTGGATGGTACGTATGGACCAACAATGAAGAGAAGAAAGATACCACGATTTGGACCAACATCAAGACCAGCTGGTGAAACTAATTTAATGGTAATGGATTCTCAAAATGAGCGAACATCAATGTTCCATGAGCTGAGAATTCCAGAGAGTATCATGCTCACAGTTGGGAGGGCAAATACTCCGAGTATAATAGAAAACAACAAAGATCACAAAAGGCTTCTTTGGCATACAAGACAACAGCCAAGAATAGTTCAAGTGGACGGTCCAGCGGATCCAAGTAGTGCCAGTGAATGCAGTTCTCCCGAATACAATATTGAGGAGAGAATTCCGCAGATAGATGGTACCAACGATGAAACATCATCGGACAGCAATTTATGGTTCTCTTTTAGAGGCAACAGTACTCCGCATCCGGAATTCTCTTCAAATGATGTACAACACGATAAACAACCCTTCCTACAAGATGAAAGTAGCAACGATAGCTTTAAAATTCCTCAATTGGACGGCGCTGATGATGTCTCGAGTGATGAGGAGAGCTCCCACAACACTCAACAAATACCAATACTGCCCTGCACTTCTGTAGCAGAGCTTGGTGGTGGTCCAGTAACCTGCAAACGATGTCAGTGCACTTATCGAACCCAGGACAGTTACAATCGTCACTTGATGACCTGTGATATTGTAACAATGAGTGACAGTGACTCCGAGACACTCGATAATAAAGGTTCATCACCAAATTCAAGGTTTTCAGACAGCGTTGGATCAATGTCACCTCAATTCATCACAATGTCACCATCAGAAGGTCGTACTATGACATCTGAATATCCAGACATTCAAGTTACTTCACCACTAGAGGCATCAGTACCATCACCACATCCAGCCATTCAGATTGAACCAATAGCTCAGGCTCTAATCACACCCCAAATTCATACTCACTCAACTGTTGAAACTGTCCATCAAACAGTATTAACGTCCAATGAAGTAATAGTTCAGACCCAGTATACAAGAACAACCACAACCTTACCTAATTCTGCAGTATTACCACAAGAGAGCACTGTGCAAATAACAGATATATCTGACCCACCTACACCAAATGAGGGAACACCAACACCGAATCTATCACCAACTGGAATAACTAAGACAATTCCAAGTCCTCAGGTATCTCCAAATGCTCCATCAATGAACGTGGCAGCATGTGGAGTAGCTGAGAGGACTTCTGTCAATATGCAGTCACCCAAAATCTCAAAACCCAAGTCTCCAAGAACCCCTAAGCCTAGAACGAAGATGATAAAGCCACAGGTAATGAGGAACTCAGTTTCCCAGCAAGTTGGGCCAGTTCGTTATCAAACTATGCAAAGCGCGACTCCAGTTCTTCAGTTACAACAACCTCAGAGACCAACCGCCCCAACCGTGATCCTCCAACAAGTGCCCGGTTCTGGACTGATGTCTTATGTTGAAACTCTTCAGCAACAGTCAGGACAAAATGTTCAATATATAACAGCAATTGGTGGTCAAGAAACTGGTTACAAACCTCAATTCATTACGACTAATCAGCTGGTTCCTGGTGCCTATATTCAAGCGGGTTCCGACAATTTATTAGCCCTTCAGAACGGCGGAATCTCCGTACTTCCTAGTGTCCAACTAGCTCAACCTCAGCCAACAGTCTTGGGGACGATAATTCAACAGCAGCCCAGTGCTATTCAGTGTGGAGTTATTTCCTCAGAGCAACTCGTTTTGAGTTCAACTCCAACACTAGAGATGTTCACAGACTCCACAGGGAGCATGTTCGTCTCCAGTCAGCCTATGTATTATGGCCTCGAAACAATAGTCAGCAATACTGTCATGTCATCGAGTCAATTTATGGCTGCAGGGGCTGTTCCTCAGGTATTGGCTAGCAGTTATCAGACGACAACTCAAGTGTTTCAAGCCTCCAAACTGATGGAGCCTTTGGTGGATGTTCAGACTGTTCCTAACGTATCCAATGTGCCGGCTGTTCAAACGGTTCAGAGCATTCCAGGTGTTCCTAATATCCCTGGTGGCTACGTAGTTGTCAATCCCACAGCTCCAGAGTCCATTCCAACTCCTCAAATCAGTGTACCTTCAAATCTACCCCCAACTCTCCCTCAATCCCACGATCAAGTATCATCATTTATACGACCACCAGGCAATTCTCATTGTAATCCACCTCCTCCAGTTATTGAACCGGTTCAACTTGTTCAACCACCACCAGAAGTACGTCCAATACAACAGATGCCATTCATTCCTCAAACAAGAACAGTTTCGCCACCTCGTTCAATGCAGCAGGCCCTACCAACAATACCACGAGTAGCCGTTCGACCCAGTCCCATCGCTCACGCTATGACGCAACCAAGTCACGGCCAATGGAAGATACCGGAGCCCCTCTACGCTACTGAACAAACTATTAACAGCAGTACACGTCCCTACCTCGATTCCAAGCACGTGTCTGAAAATACGAGCATGATAAAATCCAGTATATCATCAAAAATACCACCGCTCTCCAGCCACTGTATCACACATAGAGATATACAATTGAATCGATTGAATCTTGATATTAATGGTGTGCACAATAATATTTACAGCACTGGACTAACGAGTAATGACAATACGTTAATATCCAGTTATGGAGTTAAAAGTTCTCCTGTTGTGCCACCTACACGTCCGATGAATAGAGTTTTGCCGATGCAGGCAATGATACCAAAACAGGAAGTTGTTAAACCAGTGCAGAAGCCAGAAATTGTCATTGCAGAGCCGACAAAACCAGTGATTAAATGTGCAGAAGGGGAGTCGATATTAGAGCCCATTAAATCCTTTGCTAGCGATACTATCGATAAAACCTGCCCTCTGCAAAAGTCTTTTATTATTGAAAAAGTTCCTGAAAAGCCATGCATCGTGGAAAATATTATCGAGGGAAAGAACCTATTAGAAAGTGAGGAGAAATTGTTTGAAAAATTGCATGTGGAGCCGTTTGAGGAAGAGAAAATAGTGAACGTTGAAAAAATTACAGTTGTCACAAGTGATGAAGTGCCGATTAAACTGAGGCCCGAGGAGATTGAAGAATCGAAGGAAAATCTCCAGGTAGATACCGACAAGGATAATTTGAAAAATCCATCGTTAAAGATTGTCCTTCAGAAACAACTCCAAGACGGTTCTTACAAAATCAGTCACAATATGAAATCCACATCTCAGAGCAAGGGTACACCGAAAATCACGTCAATAGAGATACTTCCGTCCAAACAAACCCCACAAATAGCATCCCTCCAGTTATTACCCATAAAGACATTTACATTGAAAACCAATAAAATTGAAGAAAAACCTAAATTAGTCAGCAAGGAATCAAATCTTCCGGAGCCTAAACTACCTCCAGTGGCGGTGAAGAAGCCGAGATTTGTGGCGAAAAATGCAAAATCAACTAAAGTTATGCCACCAGTTGCTGATACTCCGAAACAAACTGGGCCAACTTTGATGTATGAAATTAAATCTCAGGATGGCTTTACCCATACTGCTTCCTCAATGGCTGAGGTCTGGGAGACAGTTTTTCAAGCTGTGCAGACAGCACGAAAGTCTCACAATCTTCCTCCACTTGCCCACAATCCTCTCACTGAAGATCTTGGACTCGATAATAATGCTACTGTTTATCTTGTTGAACAACTGTCTGGGGTCAATCGATGCACCAAGTATAAACCAAAGTTTCATACTTTATCACCACCTAAAGTATTGGACGATGACGTGCTCACTGAGTCGGACAGTGGTGCTGCACGTGCTGAGCCTTTCAAGGGAAGAAAAGTCCACGATATATTCAGCTGGCTAGCGTCCAGGCATAGGCAGCAACCAGACATGATTGCTATTACTGAGAATGAAATGAGAAAGGCTGCTAGCACAAATCTACCGATGGCTATGAGATTTAGGATACTGAAGGAGACTTCTAAAGAATCTGTCGGTGTTTATTATTCGCATATTCATGGAAGGGGATTATTCTGCTTGAGGGATATTGAGGCTGGAGAAATGGTCATTGAATATGCTGGCGAGGTAAGGATCATTGCTTATTGAAATCTTAATATCAAGTTTATGATTCGTCAAGCTCTGAAAATATCTTTAGAGGAATGGGAATATTTTAATAAACAATTTCTGTCGGAAAAAATCTCTCAGTGATTATATAGTTCCACATCACCAGCTTGAAAATTATGAATTTCCAAGAAATTAATGTTTAAAAAATATGAAGATCCCAGGTGGGAATTGAATCAACTTTCTCCAAATCGCTGGTCTGTTACTCATTTAATTGAACTGCCAGGAGTCTTCTTCATTTCTGAATTTCTCGTTGCATTGAATATAATTCTCTTTGCACATTATAGGTAATTCGGGCATCGTTGACCGACAAACGTGAGAAATACTATGACAGTAAACACATAGGCTGTTACATGTTCAAAATTGATGATCATCTAGTTGTCGATGCAACCATGAAAGGCAATGCCGCCAGATTTATAAATCATTCTTGCGAGGTAATTATACCAGTTCATTTATGGGGATAAAAATTGGTCTGAATCATTCTAATTAATCCTAATTCATCAATTTCAATACATTACAGCCAAATTGCTACTCGAGAGTCGTCGATATACTAGGTAAGAAACACATATTGATATTTGCGTTACGCCGCATCGTGCAAGGAGAAGAATTAACTTACGACTACAAATTCCCGTTTGAGGATATTAAAATACCGTGTACGTGTGGATCACGGAAATGTCGAAAATACCTTAATTGAGACTCCATGAAACCGTCTCATGGGAACTAAAAATATTGTATTATACAGACTTAACAATTAACAAAAAAACACTATTAAGAATTTTAATGTCATTGAACAAACCTTAGGAACAAGGTACATAGTCTTTTTATTTTTCTCGTTCAACATTTTTGTGTATAGTTTTGATTGAGCATCTCTCATTAAGTCCAGATTCCCGAGTGAAAAAAAATCACACCCATTTTTTTAATTATACATAACCTCTTGTATAGTATAGTGTAAGTTGAAGAAAAACTATTAAAAGTTGAATGTAAAATTTATGAATGCTGTAAGAACGAAATGTACTGTAATGAAGGAGAGAACCGTCAGCATTAATTAAAATGCTTGAAACAGATACTTCAGCAAAGAGGGAGAAAGCAATATTCGCCTTTCTTTAATATATTTATATGATATCATGATATATACGTCGTTAAGTAAAATGGTCATTTTTGATTGATAAAATTAAACGGTGCATATTGCAAGTGGGCATTTCAATCAATTCATTTCTAATTCTTTAATTGTGGAGTATGAAATTGTTGGAACGTTATGCATTATTGTGCTTCCACTCTATTTGAATCATGTCTTTTTTTTATATATATTTTTATTCAACATTTTTTTAACCATAAACTTTCAAAGTCATCTTTCTATTGATCATGCATATCAATTTAAAATAACGACAGTTTACTGTTGCTGGCCATTGGCTTTATCGTTTTTGACAAGCGACCCAGCCATTTTGTAATACTGGTGGAATTGCTACTTTATTTTCATGTTTTTCATTGAAAGTGGATGACTCCGTTACAGCATTATAGTTCATATGATTGACATGCAAATTTCATTTGATTTAATTGAGATAATTAAGAAATTATTTCTTCATAATATTGAGATGATGATAATAAATCTAACACGCTTGAAACTTATTCTAGGTTTTATGCAATTTTGCCTTGAATTCGTTGTTCATCTACATGCTGAACTTCGATAATAATATTAATACAGCTTATTTCAACTATTTTCTGAAATAGTGAATATGATAGTGAAGTTCATTTGAATGAGAGAATATAAAGCTGTAGTCGATTATATATCGCTGTATTTTCCCTAGGAAAAAAATTATGTAGGGAAAGTATGAACTGAGTGACGAGATGCGAGGGATGACGATGTAGAATGTCCCTTAAATTTCTGGTGCTCCATAGACACCGTCAAGTGCACTTTGAATGATTTGATAAGAAAAAATGGCCTAGAATGAGAGAAGTGTGAAGTATTTGATAATGAGAAAGTGAATTGCGAGTGAGGCAAGAAGTATAAACAATGAATTAAAAGAAAAGAAGAAAAAACAATAATAAGTATGTGAAAAGAAATCGTTATACGAAGATTTTATTGCAAATTTATTTAATTAACGAAATAATATAAATGGATAAATGATGGCAGGAACATTATTTCTAAGGCCCACGTCTCAATTGATGAGGTAAAAAGGGAAGCAAAATAGAACAAATGATACAATTTTTTAATCGGCCTGGTTTGGTACAAAATGGACGTGAGGCATTGTTGTGAAAACGAAGAGGAAAAAATGGAAACTTGTTCTGGTCAAGAGAAATTGCCATTTTTTTTAGGTATTTTCATTTCTTTCTCCAATTTTTTTTTCTTATTTTAACTATAAAATAATTCATAATAATTATATGAAAAGCAAATGAATATTGTTAATACATTACTGATCCATTTCAATCTATAAAGAGTGGGATCGATAACGAAAAAGAGAGAAAAATTGAAGGTGGTAAATTTATGTAAAAAGCAATGTTAGATATTTTATTGATATTTATTGATTATAAAATGGAGGTAAGAGAGGAAAATGAAAAAAATGTAACAGCAGGATTTTAACGTGAGCGAATGTGCGCATGGAAAATTTGAATCTAATAATTAGATATATATTCTTTTTTCGTTTCAATTTTAATAATCAAAACAATAAGAGTTCGTATTTCCTGTTTGACGATGTCTTGTCACGAAGATTAGAAGAGTAGCAACGAATCCTCCAGTTTCCTCATTCATTGATTGTCTTTCACTGGAACGTTCATCAACTATCTTTGAAAGAAACAGTGTGCATGGAACGAAAAAAACGATAATAGAATTCTATACTCATTGAAAATTCACCCCGTCACTTGTGTAATTTGTGCTTAGCACTGCTTAATATTCTTTTCTTTGCTCTACTCGTTTTAATAAACTTTGATAACACAAAAGTAATACATAAGTGTGAGAAAAAAAATTAATGAAGTTTTCGAGGAATTCAATGTGAAATATGAAATCTATTTCAGAGTGTAAAAAAAAATTATCCAACGTTTTGAATAAATTGTAAAATATTTGGACATAGAAAAAACATAATCGTATTAACAAGAGACGAAAAAAAAACAAAATTTTAAAAAATTGTCTGTGATTATCGGTCATAAAAATCTTAAGCTCGAGATATATTTTTTAGAAAATTAACAAAATTTATTATATACCCCTATTATTGATATGATATTGGATCCTACGTGTGCTACAAATTTAAATTGGAGAGAAAATCTGACAGTAACCAATGGATTCATTCTGATTGAAATATTTAACCGAAAAATGATGAATTTTGTGAATAGTAAAAAAAGGGATACGAATGAAAAATTATGAGAGTTATGAGATCAACGGCTGTTTGTAAAATATTTCTCATTTCGAATGATTAATTTTGAGAGAAGTATAAATTCATTTTTCGATGACAAGTTATCTGTATACAATCGACCTCATTAATTTATCTTTCTCTAAACCCATGAAAATAGTCCACATCAGCTGACAAAAATTACTATTGATAAATAACACGCAGAATAGTGTAATTAAAGGACGAAAAAAGTATGAAAAGTTTCAAATGTCAAAAACTTTACAGTAGAAAACTATTGAATAATCGTATTGCATTAGCCTGAAAGATATTATGCGTACTGCATTAGCAACACATTTAGCCGCTTTCATCACACAGAGACATGTTTACACGAGAAACTCACAACATTCTAATTAAATGTTTTGTTACAATAATAAAAAGCCACAAATGGAATATATATATAAAAACAACTCGTTTCTTTATTCAATCCACTACTGTAATGACTCATGCAATCGAATTTTTTTTCAGTTCTATTAATAAAACCATTGCATGTGCAACGAGTACTATCTTGTGATGCAAAAGTCGGGCATTGATTATCGCATCAACAGGGGAAAACCGAGAGAAGTAATGAACTCTGGAGGAGAGAGAAATCCTTGATATCACATTTGTGTTTCAAATATCAACACTTTGCAATTAGTTTCAGGACAAAATGCTGAATCTTATCATTTCTTAACACTGTTTATGCCCATTCCCACAGCAGTGCCAAGTGCTCTTGTGTTGAAATTAATTATACTACTGCATTATGTTGCGAAAAAAGAAAACAAGAGTCAAATAGCAGAAAAAAGAACACAAAGTGGAGGTTCACTCATGTGTATGCGTAAAAAATAATGTTACAATGAGGCATCGCATGACGTTTTCTCACCGCGAGAGAAGCGAATAAAACCGTTGACTCATCGGTGAACTCGAGTGGTTTAATTTCACGTTGAGAAAATATAAATTCAGAATATTTTTTCCGCGAAATGAGAAATAATGCTAATTGAATGACGGATGGTTAATGATCTCATGAGTTTAAAAAAACAGAATAGGAATAAGGAAAATGGAGTTTGTCAGTGGGCTAATTGATTCTTACAGCTTGAATTTGGAAATTATAAATTATCCTTTAACCAATTAAATGTCAATTAAATGATATTCAATTGGCCACCCAGGCAATGTTGATGAAATATTTAAATAGTTAATTCTGCGTTATTAGCGTCGTCTTTGGCTGAATTTCAAATAATGAACAATTCAGATAGGCGGTCGGGCAATTGTCAACTCCCATTCAGATCAACCATAAAGTTGAGTTTAAATTCGAGCAATCGAGGCCGTTTGTATCGTAAAATTTGCGGAATGTTATCAGATAATTATCGGATAATACATAAGTCTATATCGATATCCTAATGAGGCCCTTTTCTTGCGGATGACCGCATCCATTCAACTAATTCTCGGGTGAAGTGACCAACTGATCATTATTTTTTTATTCCTTTGAACTATGCACTCTATCAATTCCATACGGAATTATTAAGAGACCAATCGAACCATCTCATCCAATTGAACTCTAGATATAGTGCCCGCGAGTATACATATACCTCTTCTATTTTGTTCTTCTTCTGTCATTGTCTGTTCGTGTATTAATATCCATCTGACGTGCGTTTTGAGATGACCGTAGTACATTGGCCGGTCTTTTCTTTATCGTAGCTCAATCCTACCCACACAATTGTCGGCGAGTGTATTTTGGAACCATTCACGATAATTACGTGACTCGAAGAACAGGGGTGGACCATTGTCTGCGCAAACTGAACAAATGTTTGCAAATACATTCATAGAATATCCGTTTGTCTGGATAGCCTATGAATGTATTTATAAAAATTTGTACAATTTTCCGGATTTCAGAAATTTTGAATATTCGTCAGTTCAATATCAGCGGTACCGGGAATTATCTACCGGTACGTGAGTCAGTCACTCGGAGAGATATATATTCAAGAAAAATGACGAAACAGCTCGCGTAATCTTTTATTGAGAAACGTTTTCCGTAAATTTTTGCAGGAATGAAAAAGAAGAAAACTGAATCGTTCAATGCCTCCTCAGGTTCATCAACCAACAAACTATGAAATTGTGATGTTTTACTGGCAATATTTATTGAATTTCTCTCTCCTCTGATAGGACAAAAAAGTCAAGCGAGATTGAGAACTAGTTTTTGGAGCCCTCCAATCGTTAGAAAAAAATTTACGGCCATTTTCAAGAGGACGAGGATCAGTTGATGACTCATTTAACACGAAATACCTCTGATAATTATCAATAGAGTTCATTAAAGGTTACATCGACTCATGTTAACAAACAAACAGGCGTATCTGCATAGACGGATAAGTTATATCAGGTGGGCCTCTTATGGTCCCCCTGTTTGCTCATTAATTTGCCAATTTTCTCCCTCAATTTCTATATTTTCTTCAGATTTTTAATGCCAATAGAAACCCAGGCTGGAGACAAATAACTAATTATTATTTAATTCCCTCCCAAGTTATTCAAAGCGTCATTAAATAAAGATTAAAGGTAATTAAAGGGTTAGTGGGCAGCCTTTCTAATTCGAATCAATTGAATCAAAGTCTATCCCAAAGTCATGCCTAAATTTGTAAATAAAAAATGTTGTGAGTGTCGTCTTTGGCGAAATAAATTACCCAAAAGAATGATTAGCATAACAATGCGACACCTCTATCCCTAACGTGAATTTGAACAATTCCAACGGTTCCATTCGCATGCAAAAATTAAACTTCTACATTGGTCCCCTAGCTCTAAATTATTATCACCTCTGAGTAAATATTAATCCAAAAATTATCGATCTTCAGCCAATCTCGACGAGTCACAAATAAATAAAATCTATCCCCCATCATCTCTTTGTCCATCCAGAGTAATCTTACCCATATGGTGATTAATCAGCTCAAATAATGGAGAAGCAACTTTGATTGTTGAATCTTCGGTGGATTGTCGAGAACCTCTACGACGGTGTTAATCGCGCTCAAGGACGTCGTATGTAATTGGGATAGGTCGGATCGTAGTGGTATACATGTAGTGTGTTGCGTTGGGGTTTTGGACGGATTGGTGGTAGTGAATGCCGGGTTAGAGTAGGAAGAGAAGCGCCGAGGGAGCAATATTACTGGAATTCACTGAATAAAACGTCCAATAAAGGAAGAGAGATGGAGAGGGAGAGGGACTTGATACTCGTGTCATGATCGTGGAATACGTGTGTGTGTTGAGTTTTCTGTAAATGGCGTCTGAGCCGGGAGACGCGATACGAGTCGAGTAGCCTCCACTGTCCCTGCATTTTAAGAACCTCCCCCCAAAAACCCTCAAATATCAATAAACGATTAATAACGTCCCCGTATTCAATGCCAGTGAACATGTTGCTCATTCATTTCATTCATACCTCGAGTGCTGTTGTGTGTTTAACGGAGATAAACAGATCTAACAGATCGAACTAGTGGTGAACAGTGATTGAAGTGAGTGATTGACGCAGCAAATATCAATGGATTCACCCTCATTACATTGTTACATTGTTGTTAAATAAATCAAGGAAGTCGCTGGCCAGGAGGTGAGGAATATATCCCCGCGGTTACGATCACAGCGCCACAGTTGGGAGAATATATTCCGGGATAAATCCGGCGAAAACGCCTGCGCTCTTTGTTTCCAAGTGCACACACACACGCTGATTTTCAACGAATGAGGGGTCTCATGAGTGCCTCCACTCTCACATTCACAGGTAAAATTTCAGGGACGCACGTCCTGCTCAATATGCCACGGTATTTATTTTTTCATGGGCCTTATCATGTTCTTATCGCGAATACTCATTTTTTTGTGCTTCTGGACAACTCCCCTTGCCCTTTCTATTCGCTTGGAAAAAATTATTTTTCTATTGCACGTGGTTATTGTTTAGTTGGGTGAACAGAAAAAGAGTTAGGTTACGTACATTGGAGTAGCGTGCCTCAGTGAAAATGCAATTACAGGCGAAACGCTTGGCTGATGAACAAAACGAAATTAATTCAAAGTGGTGTAGTAAGCGAACGTAAATAGCTGATTTACGCTCGTCATGGGGATTATACGCAAACAGTTTCCTCATTGTTTTTTAAACAAAAGTTTGTTTGTTGAATACTCGTTTGCGTGAATATTTTATAGATATTCAAGTTTTTTACAGTTCGGTGGAGATTGCAAAAAAATTGCGAATATTCCGCGCCAGTGGAACTGCTTTTTGTTTAGACTTTGTAAACTCTTGTTAAACTCTACGTTTGAGCCTAAAATTTATTTCTGATAATATTTTACAACCACTAAACAACAATTTACAACAACTAAAAATAAAATAATTACAAGATATCGCAACATCTAGGGTACAACGAGATTCAACCAAAAATGTATAAAAAAATTGAAAAAATAACCAAAGTAATTAGTAATGGGTAAATTGAAAATTATCACAAATTTCTTTTATTGAGTGAATCATTGATTCGATTCCATAAAGCTTTCATGATCTCAAGAATTCATCTAAAGAATTCATGATCGGATAATTGTATAACGAATTCCCCAAATAAAAATTAATCAATTAATGACTTCAACCGATTGTGAAGACAATCTTTTCGTGAGCGATAGCCTCTGAGGGTAGAATTCAGACGTATTTTCTCAATGGAGATCGAGTATATTTGCCTGGAGTTTTTATTTTCCATGTCTAGACATTCGGGTCCTCATTGAGTGAGTTTTGACTGATGTGCATGCAACACTGTAGAGATATCAGGCCGTGTGATTAACGTCCACGCGATCACGTCGCGTGCCTAGCAACCGACGTTCATTCAATTATTCTTACGTCCCCTCAATTCGATTTTTGTTGGCACACAGCTACTTATCACCGTTGCCTCCTCACATCAATGATCCTATTTTCATCATTACTATTATTCCTCCTCCATGGATGAGAGAATAATTAGAAAGACAGAGTGCTCAGTTTAATCTTCATATGTGTGACAAACAGAAGCCGGAAGCCAATAACTGAGACCCTGGAGACGACCGCCATGAAGGTCGGAGTAAAGGAACAAAAAATGTAAGAGATTTGGTGGGAGTCGTTGACCACTCTGGGTTACATACTTGTATTGGGTTGTGTATACGGGCGTTTGTATTCGAGAACCAGAGAACGTCGAAGAAAACCTGTTTCCAATGCGTACACTCGTGGAGGCACATTTTCGGGATAAATCTCAACTTTTCTTTTTACGTTTTATTACTTTTCATTATTCAAAGTCTTTATTTTTAGAATCTCATGGGGTTCAATGAGCCAAGAGAGATCATTATTTCGGGGAAATTCTCTTGTCGTATTTGACCTCTTTTGTTGTTCCTTCATTACAATATTTTACGAGCGAGTACAATTTTGTCTCATTGCCAGTCTCATCATCGTAAAACTCGAAAACATCTCACTTAGTTGGTTTATAGTCATTCATTTTATTCTGATACTCTGGAGTATGGAGTTGATTTTTATTGCAACATAGTCAGCCTCAAAAGAACAGTTGAAAATTTGTTGTAACAAGAGGGGCAGGGGAAAATACCTCTGAATAAAATTGGATCTATGAGAATGAGTATATGAACATTAAAGAGCGCTAGTTATTTCTCGAGATGCGCAACGACTCGTGTAGAAAAGTGCATGGGATCTTGTTTCTATATTGAAACAAAAGAACTTTCGCTAACATGGGTGACTGAGTGAAGCACACCATCACCAGGACTCTTCTACGTATTTTTATTAACAAATATGGAGACTTATTACTCTGTATGTGTTATCTTGAGTGCAATACCCATGAAATATTCAGCGATGCAGTTGCAAAGCTCATGTCTAATTATGAAACTCTAGTACTTTGGAATTCATTTCAAAAGGTGATGTGAGTAGTTCTAGAGTCAAGCGATTTTGTTAATTGATGTTTCTTCTTTTCAACCTCTTCGATGTCCAAATTTTCGATTTATTTTATATAAACAAATCTTTTCACACCATACCGATCTGAAGGGTGCACTTTACTATTTTTATTTATAATATAATTCTGTTATTGACGTTCATTAAGAAGTACCGACCGGTCAAGTGACGTATTTGCATTTCTGTTAATATTTAATCATGAAAATCGATTCTGATGAATGGGTGAATTCACCAGATGAATTGATTTTTACGATTACATATCAACCACATTTGGGCCCAAGAAATGACATTCAGGTTCCGTTTTTTTTTGGAATTACTGAGAATTGGGGAGTTGCAATCGAATGATAAAATGGATTAAAGTGGACTTTTCCCACCATTTTTCAATCCTTTGCAATTTAAATCATTCCAAAGTCAATCTTTCAACAATTCAATCGTCATACACAGAATAAAAAATGTATAAACCGGTGTGTGGGAGAGCTTGGACACTAAAGTAGGTCAAAAATGGAGGGAAAAAAATGTGTATGGGAATAAAAATGTAGAGGTGGTGGATTACGCGCGGTCGGCAACCGTAGCTTTCTCTCTCTGTCTCTCTTTCTCCCCCATACAGCACCTTCCACACGTGCCAGTTGGTCCGATCTTGATCAAATCTGTTTGTTGCTAACCGCTGTTGCTGCGCTAGACTCGCTTCACTCCCTGACTCAACTGGGGGCTCTCGTGCACGACTCTTGAGCCATGTGCCTTCCTATCACCGCCCATCTACTCATGAGGCAAACAGTCTGTTTACCATTTTTCAATGGAATGGAGATGGAATGGATTTTTCGGCCAATGGCCGAATTCCGGATGGAAGCCACCTATTTTTCTTCATTTGCACTCGAATATTTGAACCCTCTCAGAGGTAGATTGGGCTCCCTCGATTGTCACTGGCTTGGAGGGGTAATCCGGGTAATTAATGGGATTGATGAACCGACGGTCTATTTCAACCTCGTCATGCGCCCCCAAGAACATTGAATATTGGGTTTTATGAGCACTTTTATTGTTATCCCATTGACTAATTCGGTAAATGTCCACAAGTCGTCTGTACGTCAACACCTGAAAAACGGTCTGTTATTGGCCGTATAATGTCGGGGTGCCTTCTTCGTGGCTAATCCTAATTCACCCATCAGCGTAATCAACTGCTCAGAATTAGGTTTTTGGGTCATCTGCAGAGGGAGAGAAAGAGAGAGAGATTTTTTTGAATTACTCATGGAAATTCGTCTGCGATGAGGGTGCAGTGATTCGAATTGTTAATTCCAATACATGGATAGGTAAAGCTTATCATTTTTTCAGGATTCCTCTCGGTGATAAGCATCCTCAATGTTCTCCGAAAATCTAGCTTTTCCATGCTCGAGACGAATTCCGTTTTTTTTTACAACTACGGGGGATATGATAAGGGGAGGTCGGTTGGAACTTCGGAAAATTAATTCTGGAAAATCAATAATTAAATAAAAGTTGAAGTCCGTTCTCTAGAGGATGAGAATAAGCCGATGACTCATTGGCTATGGATTACCTCATATGATATTTAATGATGCATACTGTCTATTTTATTCTAAAAAATCAATTCCGATTAGTGGAATAAAATTGTTATCAACTTGAAGAAGATAATTCCGTCTATCAGTGAAGAATAATCAAAAATTTTCGAAGTACTCGACATTTTTATGAAGATCCTTGAAGTTCTGTGGAACTGAAAATATGATTTAACAAATGCAAGCGAGTGACTACACTCCAGCTGGATTAGTCACTCAAATGGTATGAGTAACTCAGATGAACGGGCTGCGAGAGAAAGATAACAGTTACGAGAGTACGGTGGTGAGAATCATTATCATAGAATGTATTTACTTCATTTCTTGGAAATCGAAGGAAGAAAATCACTTATTCTGTCAATCTAAGTTCAATCAAAATATTGTCGATCGATTCGGGGGAAAATTGTGATAATTCAAGGAATGTTAAATCACTCACTAGTAACGGGAAAATGGCAAAAATATTTATTTCGGTTTTACTCTCTACGGCAAACACGTGGTTACACAAGTGGTAATAATAACCTCGTGTTATCGATAGCATCGGGCGATGAACAGTTGTAGTGGGACCCAATAATCGTGTGGAATGGCAGACATTCAGTGGTGACATTGAGTGTTGTTACGCAGAGGAAAGATAAAAAGCGAAACAATTATCAAAAATATATTTGCAAATCCTTAAAACTGCGCTGTAGTTTACCCATTAATAGTTTTATGTTACGTTTTCTTATCTGCAAACTGCATAAGTGGTCACAGGTATTGAGCTCCGACTAACAACAAATGTTTCTTTATAGCGCTTGCAAATGTGTTTATAGAAGTGTATCCCTTTCAGTTGCTAGTCTTTTCAACTTCTCAATAATTTCGTCAGCACTTCATTGACTGTGATGAGGTAATATAGTTGTACTATATAATATGTCATTATTATCGCGAATGTCACGTTTGATAGACTATTGGTCAGTTTTTGAATAAATGTCTGCAATTCGACCTTCATGTCGTTGCACAATAGACGTCAGGCTGTCATTTTCCGTGGTTTTACCGTAACAACTGAAATGTCATGAATTATAAACTGAAATTTAGGGAATTCCTCACTTGGCGTATCTTCTTGGAATTAGTTATAATTACAATATTTATGGGCATCACCTCTTTTGATAAACGATTAGTTTATGATGCACGAACAGAGAAAAGCAACGCGCAATTTAAACTGCAGTCATTTTTGTAATAAAAATTTGCGGAGCAACGTCGCCAACACTAATCTGCGCGATTTATATTCCGTGTGATAGAGTATTGCGCTGACAACGTTGACAAGGGTTCCATTGCAAAATTTTTAGTGTTTTTCTATACTTCATAGTTTCTTTTGTGAAATTAGAATTCGCGAAATAGCGTCTTTATCTCATAAAATGACGATACAATTCAATTTAACAAATAAATTCTCGGAAGTCACTATATTCTCAAATTACCAATTCATAATTGATGAGTTAATAGCATAGGCTGTTTATCATGTTCTATGGATATCCTGACCAATGTAGCTAATGCTCATCGGGCTATTCAATTATGTTTGATTAAGTGCTCGAATTGCGTTTTATGCGGTTAGCGCCACATCGGTCAACTTCGGTAAACTGTCCCTTCTGTTTGTACCTCAAACCCTAAATAACAATGGTAGTGATCGTACACAAGAACAGGACAATCGTGCCAATTGTAATTCTATCAACGTTGACCTCAGCCATTATTTCTCACTTAAAATCTACAAATTTGCTCTTTAACGAATCCATCCGGCAAAGCAAATCTCTATTTGATAATAAATTCTCAAAGGAGCTCATTAAAAATTACGACTCGACCATTTGTAAAATCCACCATTTTAAAAGTCTAGTAAATTATAGCATGACAGAAAGTGCCACGGAACCAGGTTCCACGATAATCGCTGCACAGCTCAACTAAATCTTTGCTTTATTAGTCATGCAGGATGTGAATATAAAATTATGGCGAATAGACTTTTAAATCAATTGGATTGGAAAATTTTGAGGAGCCTTGAGCTTAAGTCCGCAATTTATCCAAATTTTCAATTGATTAAAAATTTAAGAATATATCTACCCATATTCTTCCATTTTCCATTAACTTTCAAACTAAAATTCGGAATTTTCAACAACAGAATTCCGTGAAATTTCTGTCGATCTAAAATAAAGTGAAAATCATTTCAGTCCAAACTGTTACCACTGTGGAGAAAAGTGTACCGTCAGGAACAAATTCATTGACCATTAATTGCAAAAAGTTTTTAATTAAAATTGTTTTTCACCAGTTGTTTATTCGTAACCTGCATTTGGGGAAGTAATTCCGATAACAGGCCTATATTCAATATAAACTTAGTGATCGATTGGAGTTGAAATGTCTCGAAATGGATGATTAGTGGAAATTGAAGTAGCGTCTTTCAATCACCTGTCGTATCCTGCGGTGGATGAGAGACAGAGGGATCGAGAGAGATAGAGAAAGAGATGGAGAGAAGCAATTGTAACTTAGTTAAGACCAAGATTATATGGATTGATATTCGGATGAGCACGCAGAGGTAGAAATTTCTGTAAGACGTTTATATGTGAACCATGGAGCCTGGAATATTGATATACTTCAACATCGGATATCTGTCAGCTCTGGCTCCAGGTATACTCAGGGCTCCTCGTTACTTCTCAATCATAATTCATTAGCCATATTCTCGATTTACTGTGACCCGGCTCTTGCTCAGAGTATTTTCACGTTGCAGTTGAGTTGAGTTTCTCTGTCACTCGAACACCCTAGGATTTCGGTAGGGGAAATTGCCTTCCCCTACTACCGGGTCTGTTAGTGAGTGATGATATGTATGTGGATTCCACACTGTGTTGTGACCCTCCGTGTGAGGGGAAGACATAGTCCTACACAGGGAATTGAGACATCTAGATTTGCCTCTCTGTCTGGCACTCGTCTCGAGTCACGTTCTCCAGTGAAGAGTGGGGAGATCCAGAACTTTTTAGAATTGGGAACTCCCAGCCCCGATGCGAAATATCGTTGGTAGATTCGGCTGTACCAACTTTGAACCTTGCTTTGAACGTTTATTCATTCTGGGAGGACTTTTGATATTTTCTCACAAATTTTCCGCACGAATTCTTTACAACCGCAACTTCTCCATAACCAACGTTTATTTATTCTTGAAACAACCCGAGTAGTGAGCGGGTGAGGAAGAGGGGGGGAGGGGTCTTGTGGATCGATACGACGAATTCCAAACGTCAGATACTATTTTAGCCGATGGACGATATGGAGAAAATCAATGGTCTTGTTATCTCCGTCATTTATTCTCTCCCTGCAAGTGAGGAACGAATAATTTCACACGATTTTTGAAAACTTTTGGAGGAGGTTTCGAGGGGAAATTTTCACATCATTGACGGGTCAGCAATATCTGGATAAATTACAAGGTTTCATTGAGTATCTTCAATCACAAGTGTACGCATCACAAAAAAGTTGAATTTTTTTTTCAATTGATACATTTTTCCTTTGAGGCTGATAGCACTTTTTTTCTCATTAACCTGAGTTGATTGTGTACGAATATAATAGACAATAGTCATGGATAAAATACAAACTCTTGTATTCTCATTGTGTGGTAGACCTTTCGAATCAACGCCATATCGGTCCTTAATGCGTCTCGATTAAAATATTCACATCACGCATTTCTGAAAATGGATTCACATTATCATTAAATCGCAATACGAAGGTTTTTTTCTCGTCATCAATGAAAATTCATGAATATGAAGTAGAGTTCATGTTTCATACACAGAGCGCCTATAAGAAAAGAGTAGAATCGTTAAAAAATAATCAATTGTCTTTATGATTCGTCACAGGGAAGTGCTGTGGTGGTAAAGTACAATGGTGGTAAAGTAAAACAAATATAAATTCTCTGCACATGTGTGGAGGCTCGATTGAACGCACCCGCGCAATCCATTATAGTGATGATCCTAGACTTATTATATTCTATGACTCGTCCACGACGTGAATCTCACACGTATACGATTCACACTTGCATACACACAACTGCACCTCGCCGATAAGACTTCTCTGATTCTCCTCCATTTAGATTGCAATATCCACCTTTGTCTGGAGGTATAAAATTAAATGCCTTTTGGCTCTCGATGAAATTTCTCATTTCAGGTCGCGAAGTCTTCCAGGAGTGTGAGAATATGCTTCTGTATTTTCCTATTTTCTTTGTCATCATTCGTCTCATTTTTACAGCTAACGTGATATCCAAGGATATCGAAGTCTCTTTCACAGTCGAGTATGGATCGTATTATAGATTCAACCCTTGTCAATCATCACATCCCTCATCCGAAGCGAAAAACTTTTTTCTGCACTTGTAATAAAATATTGTTACTTAAATTCACTTTTGATTTATAAGTTAAAGGCCTTTTCCACAATGAGTGCCTGCAACAACAGTTAATTGCAAATATATGGTTCCATTCATTTTTGCAACTAACTTGTGAATTTGGTCTA
Organism: Diachasmimorpha longicaudata; assembly: GCF_034640455.1. Taxonomy (NCBI): domain Eukaryota; kingdom Metazoa; phylum Arthropoda; class Insecta; order Hymenoptera; family Braconidae; genus Diachasmimorpha; species Diachasmimorpha longicaudata. The sequence continues at coordinate 5,574,777 of NC_087231.1, read as the reverse complement.
CATATCCATTACTGACGCCGAGTAATGCTAATTTTAATATTGGATTTTATTTCTGAATGTTCATTTTAATCTTCATCTCCAACGCTCCAGGATATCGACATTTTCCGCAAACTCCTGCTCATATTTATGATACCGTCATTCGTTTGCATTCAAAGAGTAGTTGAAAAGAGGGTAGCTCCAGCCTTTGCACTCCATTCTCATTATTTGTTCGCTCGTTCCGCTTTTTCCTTTTTTTTTACAAAACATCCAGTCAAAACTGTGTGTATAAGGACGTACAAACATGCATAAAAGAATATATTACATTATAGTAAGAGAGGGAAAATTGAGAGTGTGAGGGAAGGTGGATTAAAAAAAAAAGTAGAATCCAGGTAACTTCAAACCGATGTACAGTTTTCTTCAGTTCCACCTAATTAGTTACCTATAGAGAAGCCAAGTAATTTCTCTCATTAGAGTTCCAGGCGTGTAGTCTGCATTTTCATTTTTTATTATATTTTTCCATTTTTATTTCGTGGGACTTTCTACTTCCCAATGGTTGCATCGTGGTGGGTTAAGTTTAGGGGAGGGTGGTGCGAAAATACACACTTAACGTTACTTTTAATGGTCGCAAGTTGAAGACAAATCCACTAATTGAGCTCAATCTAGGTTTCTTACTCATTGTGTGAATGAAACTTGAAATCTTTCATAAATTGATCTCGCGATCCTGCACAATTTTAACATGACGTCTATCTGTTTAGTAATATATATGTCTGCGTTTATTAATATTTTTCTTGAGATATTTTTACGCGAAATTGATTGACACTCATATTTTATTAGAGTAGACTTCAATGAGCTCCATTCATTTACCATCAATTAAAATACCATTTGTTATAGAGTACTGGACATTCATATTTTTTCCGTAAATCGATCTTTCATGATACTCAGAAAATCGTTATCAAAAGGGATTAAATCATGGCTTAAAGAGTTAATGTCAATGGCCTCATAAGTCTATCCAAATTCGACGGAAATCCCACTATTCGTTGATCTAACGTATGGCTTGTAAACATTTCTCCTAAAAAATTGGTTCTGAGTGCCAGAAAAATCGCAAACCAGTGCAATTGTAATACAAAAAGTTAGTGAAGTGTTTTCTTCATCAATTGAAAAGAGGATGAGCGGGTAAACTTTTCCGTCCACATTCTCTTGAAGAATTTTTGAGTTTTTGTATGAACAAATCAACAATGGCCTTCAATATCTAAATTTTCCGTTCACAGAACATGAAAATTACTTGTGGAAAATTCCAGTTCTGTCACTTAAATTTTCCGAAGACATTTCGCGATCGATACACGATCCGTTCCGTAATTTTTACTCCAAAGTTCCCACCGTGTGGAAATCGCGCAAAACGTAATAATGCTTGATAACAGACTTTTCACTTGAAAAATTGAATTTTATTTGTCCATAAATAACGTACAGTAACAATTATCCCGAACATTATCTATTTTACGGAAAAACGATCTAAATTGTACAACTGCCTTATGGATTTTCTATTTGAACAGCTGAATCATTCTCTGAAAAGGTATTTGGAAATTATTCATTCATTCATTGAATTTAAGATAAAAAACTGGATATTCCATTAAATATACACCAATTCATGTTATGCTCAGATATAACTGATTTAATATTCCACATGTTTTTTCTTTATCAGGGATATGAATACTTGTCTTAGAAAATAATTTTTGAGAATTCCTCACAGGTAATAAAATCCAGAACAGAATGAAATAATAATAATCATAAAATCATAACTGAATTCATTTAGAAACATATCGCTAATTAATCAGCACCATTGCTTCTCTGTTATAAACAATGCAACTATCCCCTCAATCATTAATAATAACTATGCAGGGCAGACGGTATGATGTGGTTTAGTCAATAGAGTAATTAGGAATAAGACGTGCAGTATGCGCACGAGCCTGCGCGGCCATTAATAGGCGCAGTCCCCCGGAAGCTCTCGACGACGCGATTTCGCCCTCAGCAACATCGTTTCCCCCTGCCACCCCCCCCCCTCTTTTTTTCTTTTTCTTTTACTCCTTCCCCACCCACCCAATGTGTCGCGTGAGTTTGCAGCCTTCTATTTTCTCACTCCGCCCTCCCTCCCCCGCACCACCTCTGTCTATCACTCTCTGTTTCCCGGCTTCCCACCTCTTATTCTCACCATTATACACGCAACAACTGTTCACAAGTGAGATTTTGACAATTATCCGACTACTTGCATTTTTTAATGCACAAATAATAGCGAAAATCATTCAAAATCATCGTCCAACGATCAATGAAATTAACAAAATATTTTCATCCAGAAAAAAGTGACAGGAAATCATTCAATTGAATTTTATTTTTTGTTTACACATTATCCAAATAATGATTAGTAATTCATGATGATTATTCAAATGATGATGATAATAATTGATCAGTCCTTCGAGCAGTGAAATGAGGGCGAAAAAAATTTGTGCATTCAGGCCCTCGTGAAAAACCAATGCTCGAAAACGTCAGTGCAACAATGCGATCTTTCATCCCTCTTATGTTTGGTGCACTGAGCACGTTGATGAACTCCAAGTGCCCCGGTGCGAGCTTCGAGTTACTATAAGCATGAATGGCACTGTTCTCTAGGCCCTGACGGGCACGTCATGAGAGAACCCCGCTTCTCGGTTCTCCCTTCCCTCATTCATTTCCACACTGCACCTCCTCCACCCTTGGAAGCCGTTTCAAGAATTTAATCCCCTATTACCGCCCCACCCCCTTACCCCTTTGTCAGCACCGCCGACCCATCACCCCCGTCAGGCCCGCGTTGTCTGCTTTTTTTTCTTTCTTAGGCTACGAAGAAGACCATTGAGTGTTCTATTTTTCATCCTTCGTTTCAAAATCCCTTCTTCCCCCGGAACACATTTCATATCATTCACTGAGAGTTCAATACATATAAATTGAGTGATGGGGGGTAGTTGTCATTTGACGCTAAAATTGCGCGGGAATTGTACAACAAAGAAGTACTCTGACGATGTACAGGTGATACGGCACTGTTATTTGCTACAGTTTCGATCAACTCGGCTTCAGTATGAATAGCCGCAGGAGTGTAATCGCGATGGGGGACTCAGCTGATTCAAAATGTGTTGATTAAAGTCGGAATCATATCAGTATGTGATTGATTCGAGGAAAATATAGATGGACTCATCAAAATGCAGGGGAAGTTTTTAGGAAATCATCTTCTTGAAAATTCCCGCTCGATTCAGATGCGCTAAAGATCAAACAAAGTCAAGTGTCAAATTTTCCGAAGGCTGTCGGAGATGATTTCCAATTCCACAAATCATCAGTTTATTTTCACCCCTTGAATTTACTTGAAAATCGAGAAATACTTGTCTTGAAATGGAAGTACTGTCATTTTTTTTCTAACGGTGGATCCGCGGTGCTAGCTACGCCCCTGAATACTACAGTGTACGGTCTACGGAGACTTCGGCTCACGCTCGGTTCGTCGTGAGTTTCGTGTAGGCGCTCTGTGCTCGAGCCAGCAGCAGTAGCACCATACACATCTTCGGGAGCATTAAAAAAACTAGCAATTCCGTAGTTGAAGAAATATTAGCAATACCCTGTCGTAAAGGACCATTGTTTCACGCGTAAGTCAGTAATCATAGTGGTTTTATTAATAATTTTTCATTGGGAAAGTGACGTAAGAGCAATCCGGCAGACAGCGGTAAAAAGATCAATGAGAAAGAGGAAAAAAATAGTGTCTGGCGGAGGCTAAATACACTTGGTCGTCGTCGACCGGTGCCCATATAGTGAGTGTCGCCTGTCAGTGAATTGTGCGCGGGCGCGCATGAATACCCCTCTCTCTTTCATTATTCCTCAGTAATCTCACATACTTTCGTATGGTTACTCCATATCCCTGTTAGCTAAATCCCCATGCGTGTACTGGAGTCATATGTTTGCTATTTTCTCCGACACAATGAAAAACTCTAGCCAAAGATACCGTACTCCCTCAGCATCACGTATATTTCTCTCGCATATTATAACATCGTAGATAAAAAATAATATCTCCCTGATTGAATTTCTCCCGTCGTTACAAAGGATTTTAAAAAATCATGTGCATGTTGTGTGCAGTTTGATATTCACGAATAAATATTGAATTTTAATGATAATGTTAAAATAAAAAAGGAAGGAAGGAAGTTGTGTGTGCGCGTGGAATAAAATAAGTGTTCCTCCTTCAAACATGTCAATAATTCAGTGTAACGTTGTCGCAGTCATCGGAGGCCCACGGCTTACGCACGGTAAATATCTATACGTATGGTGAAATACACATAAATTTTTTTTTCTCCCTCTCCCTCTGCAACTATCTTTTTTACTTAAAAATCAAGCAGGTAAATACCAACAGAGTGTACCGCCACGTCCGTTTCAACGTTCACCCCCGCTCCTGTCACCTCTCCTCCCTCATTCATTCTCCCACCAACGTTGTAACTAAACAAGTAAAACCGCTGAGTACACCAGTACACCTAAGAAAGTATCTATTCAACATTTGCGAGAGTATACGAGAAAATGATAAAAAAGCTCTGACAAGTGCGACCAATCGAGGGCCACATTAATTATACTGCAAAATATCATATGATAATTTCTCTCCTCTCATGAATTAAATGGACAGCGCATCTTGAACTGTTGAAAATCTAGAAAAAAAATTACAGTTCCATTGTCATCAATTGACGCGAAAAATTTTGAATGAAAACCTCATCCCCTGTACATGCGTTTCCCACAGCTGGAATTTTCAGTGCGTATTCCAAACCCCACGTCAGTACATATATACATATATATATGTGTATTTTATCTCTTCTTTCGTTCCGTGTAAAATTGCATGTGGCTCAGTGTCCCGTGTTTATTTACCCGCTGGACTCTGTTGCGAGGGACCCAGGCATGGAACCGGAGGAGGTGCGGCGTTGCCTGTCTGCTCCGTTGGCTCTCAAATACTCACTTGTATGTATACATATATGTGATCCCTGGGCTGCCTACGCGCGTGCGTCACAGTGTACCGCGCGCTTGTTTCAGAATATGTTTGGAATACATCGCGCCTTGCGCCAATCCCCTTCTGTATATCACTGTGCCTGTGTAGTACCAATACTAATGCACAACTTGGTGAGTTGATCCGAGTGTGAAGGAGTTGTATGTGTATGTGCGCTCGCGCAGTCTTGCATCCTTTTTACTCACAATCCCCTCACTTCTCCACTACCTCACCTCCCTCCTCCTCCCGCCCGCCCACCTCCTCCGGGCGTTCATGCTGTTCTTGTTATTCTTATTATGAAAAAAAAAAAAAGAATAAAGAAAAGCATTTGTCTCCCTCTTTCGTGTGCGACTGGGGGTCACTTGCACGCGCTTTTTACCCCTCTTACACCGACCTTTCTCCCTCCCTTACACCCCCGTATATATCTCACTCCTTCGGCAAAATACACCTCTCTGTGACGTGGTTCGTGGAAGTGAGATAGATGTACTTTTTGTACTGTGTCGTACGCTCGTGTACGTGCTCTAGTGTGCTCACTGTGTGTATGTATTACCTGAAACCCCAGGGTTTTCAGAGAGAAGAGGAGGAAACATTGAAGAAGCGCTCTAGCTGTTTAACACACTGGGTCTATCATCTATTTATATCGCGAACATACGCGAGTCGCATTTTTTTTTTTAATAGTTTCTCTCCCTTTCCTCCTTGAACTCTTCACTGCCGTTACCCCCACCGTCAGTTACAGCATTTACAGATTGAAAATTGTAATGGTAAATTTTAGTTGACTTGGTTTATGTAATTTGAATCATTTTGGGAAGTTGGGGGCGATTCAGCTGAATCGCAGTGCAGTTGGAATTTAACGCGATGAACTTACACACGTGCGTGAACCCACGATTGTGGGTATAGTACTCGTCTCACCTCCCCTCGTCCCCTCATCATCCCACCCCAGCCGGTTTAACTCGTACAATTTCTTCCGTCTCGAAGAGCCGAGAGAGATGATGATGATTTTACACGTGTGTATGTGGTATATGAAGAGAGAAAGAGCCACGTTGAGAAGGCTACACGTCCGTGGAGCCAAGGAATTTTCTCACAATGGATTGATCGTGTTAGTGAGAGACCGACGACGCTGAGTGCGACGGACCACGACGCCGCGAGGAGGCGTACCACCACCAGCTCACCTCTGTGCCGCATCATCATGAGGCCACTGTAGTAACCAACACTCACTACGGTATCACGGTTACTACTGCAGTTTATACTATTCAGTGACTACTGCACGATAATGTTTTTTCTTTTCATTTTTACAAGTGGAAGGAAACTGAGATAATGGTTACTAGTATTTGAATAATTTTCACCATTTATTGCTGGAACGGTCGTAGCTTCTCGGTTTTTGTCAGTCTGGTCAGCTTCTTGGGTTGAGTTTCATGGTAGAAGGGGGGGTATTGTTGAGTGGAGAAGTGTGAGAGTTTTGCGAATTCTGAAGACGAAACGGAAATTGTGAAGTGAAGTGTATGCAGCAGTGCCAATAGTGTTTGATAATTCATTGAACTGGAATTTTTGTTTCTTGTTGAATTTTTCATTGAGTGGTGGGTGTATAGTCACTCCGGCAATGTCAAATGATACGTGAAAATGTGAAAATGACAGTTTGTGAAGTATTTTGGATTTTTTCTTGGACGGTGAATTTTGATGGTATTGGAAATGGTATAAGGGTAAATAATGAAAAAGTAAAATTATAAGTTCTATTTAGTATCTTTTATTATAACGTTGCAAAGGCACGACCGTTCTGTTTCGTTCCCAAAAACGAAGTAACAAATACAAAAATATGTTAGACCAATTTGGATTCTAATTGTCAGAAGGACACTACACACTCTATGAACTCTAAGACGAGACTAAAAACTAAATTGTTCGTCAGGCCCCGATTCACCTCTACTTGTAGAGAGCAATAAACTCTGCACCCCCTGAATCTCCATTAAGAGATTCCACTTTGACCAGGTCTGGTCACCACATGGTTTTTGGGGAAATCCCCTTGGTAAAGTGCAGTTATAAAAAGTTCCCAACTAAAAGGCCCTGACGACAATAAAGCAGTAAAATATTTTTCTACTATTAAACATAAAAATGTTTTTCACTCTAAAGTGGAAACACTAGAATAATGGAAATATTACTTATACAAGGACCCATCCATTCCATTCAAAATAATTAATTTTTGTTAAATATTTGAAACGTAAATTCTAACACGCCCCCTCAAAAATTAATCAGATCTAATAAACACTTGTACTAACATAATCGGTTCTCTATACATTTATAATTATAGTATATAAAAATATTATTTTTAATCATTAAACTATTTCCTTAATTATTAATATGCCGTCCTTGCGTTTTGTTATCCTGGGTCAACTTACTGTGGCCCAACATTCGTTGCACAGGGTGAAGGGAAAACCCAGTTAAAAACCTTACCAGACCACTACTAATTTTATACAATCAAAAAAAAATATATATATATATTACTACTACAAAACTCTTATTAGTCCACTTGAAGTGTGAGTCCTTCTGGATCATTCCAAACCCATTTGTCCTCTTAATTCAATGAATTTCACTGCTGGAAGCGGTTTGGTCAGGGTGTCTGCTAACTGTCTTCCTGTTGAAACATATTTTAAGGCAATTAGTCCTTCAATTATACGTTCTCTCGTGAGATGATACTTTATGTCAATGTGTTTCGTCCTCTTATGATCTATTGGGTTATTCGCGATACTAATACACCCTATATTATCTTCAAAAATTGTTATAGGTCCTTCGATTTCTATTTTAATACTTTTTGCTAATGACCTTAACCAAAGGGCTTCTTTAACTGATTCATATAGCGCCATATATTCTGCTTCAGTCGATGAAGCCGCTACCGATGATTGTTTTTTTGCTACTCCAAGAAATAGTGCAACTATCATACATTTTAAATAAAAAACCTGTAGTGCTTTTTCTATCTATTGTATCGCTACCCCAATCAGAGTCGACATAGCCACATAAAATTCTTTGCGAATCACTTCGCGTATAAACTAGCTTGAGATCAATCGTTGCCTTTAAATATCTCAAAGTTCTCTTTAAGCATCTCCATAATTCTATGTTATTTTTATTAGTGAATCTACTGAGGATACTTATTGCCACACTCAAATCTGGTCTTGTGCAGACCATTATATACATTAAGCATCCGATTAAATTTCGACATGGGGCGTCATACTTAGTATCGCAATTCAGTGCTTCAAAATTTATTTTGCTCTCAAGCGGTGTACTCACTCCATTACACTCATTCATTTTGAATTTCGTAAGTACTGTTCTAATGTATGCGCTCTGGTCTAACGTAATCCTATCATTATTTCGACAAATTTTTATTCCTAAGAAAAGTTTAATTTCATTCAAGTCAACCATTAAAAACTTATGTGTTAGATAATTTTTAAAGCTATTCATTGTTTCGATGTTCGCAGTAACTATTACGAGATCATCGACGTACAAGACTACATAAATATTTTCAAAGATGTTTCCTCTATCTAGAATATAAATACATCTATCAACTAATGAATTCTTGAAATTCCTTTCTTTGAGAGCTTTCTCAAAAATTTCGAACCAGCAACGAGCTGCTTGCTTTAGCCCATAAAGAGCTTTATTTAATCGACATACTTGATTGTTTTCACAATTAATACCTTCTGGTACCCTCATATAAATTTCTTCTTTTAAGTCACCATTCAAAAAGGCTGTTTTTACATCCATATGATGTATTAGCAAATTATTCTGATTTGCAAAAGCAATGATAAATCTAAAACTCGTTATTCTTGCAACAGGGGCAAACGTTTCATTATAATCTACCATATATTTTTGACTAAATCCTCTCGCGACTAAACGAGCCTTATATTTGAATGGTTTCCCAAACTCATCGTTTTTAATTGTGAATACCCACTTACAATCAACAATATTTATATTTTTCGGTCTCGGTACAATCGTCCAGGTTTTATTTTTAATCAAAGAATCTATCTCTTCTTTAATGGCCTGTTCCCAATGGATTTTGTCATCACTCTCCTCTACCTCCACATACGATTGCGGAACTTTACACGCGACTGATTGAGCGCATAGGAGATAATCGTTTATATTTTCATTATATGATACAGGGGCTAGATTTTTTAATCGATTGCTTCTTCGCAACTCATTAGTTACGGTTTCACCTTCTGATGAATCTATCGATTGATTTCTAATGTCAGTTGTCGTTTCACAGTCATTGTTTATTTTAGGAATTTTATTTGGTCCGCCATGATCATTATAATCATCGACCTTATTTGGTTCCTCTATTTCATCTGATTTCATACTATCAGATGCACGAGACAATACTGATCCTGACTTGTCGTCAAAGATATCAGTTTCCATCCGGGCACCCCGACCATGGGCCCCTTCATCCCCCTCTAGCCCTTTTACAGGCCTCGAGTGTGGGGAATTTGTCTCGTCTACAATGACGTCCCTCACGACAACATATTTATCATTCATTACATCCCAAACTCTATAACCATTCGGCTCATACCCTACCAGAATCCCTTTCCAGGACTTTTCTTCGAACTTGGACTTTCTGTTTTTTTTGTGAACGTATACTGTTGAACCGAATACTTTCAGATATCTAATTTGGGGTTTTCTGTCATGCCACATTTCGTATGGAGTCTTGTCCTCCCTGAGAGCTTTTGTTGGCGTTATATTGATTAAATAAGTTGCAGTTAATACTGCATCACTCCAAAAAACTCGCGACAACTTCGCATCAGCTATCATTGACCTAGCTTTATTTGTAATGGTTTGAACCATTCGCTCTGAAACCCCATTTAACTGTGGAGTTCCAGGAACCGTCAAATGGTAACTAATACCTCTTTTTATACAGTATTCTTTCATTTCGTTGGATAAATATTCTCTTCCGTTATCACTATATAAATGCACGACTTTCAAACCGAAATGGCTTTCAGCCTTTGATACAAAATCTTTAAAGACCGAGAATACTTCCGATTTATATGTTAGGGGATAAACAGCGCAATAATGTGTTTTCTGATCGACAAACAAAACGAAATAATTTTTACCGTCTATCGAAGGAGGAGTGATTGGCCCCGCAACATCTGAATGTATAATAAATAATGGGCGTTTCACGTGTTCTCTATCTTTCTCCTTTCCAAATGGTAAACGCGCTTGCTTCCCTAATATGCATGATTCACATAAATCATCGTTTGGCGAAATATTTTTTATTAATTCAATGTCCTTCACCATTGATTTTAATTTCATTTGCATAAGTTTTGATTTTCCTATGTGTCCTAATCGCCGGTGCCATAGATCATAATTGTCTTTTATATTAATACTAGCAGCATTATTCGCCGTTCGCGCGATGATTTTTAGGCTAACGGTAAATAAATTATTTTGTACCTTACCTTCTATAAGTATTGTACCATCTTTACTTATCTTTATTCCCTCTGGGCCGAATATAGTTGTGAAGCCCGCCTCTCGCATTCTGGTGACCGATAGTAGATTATGTGGGAGCTCAGGGCTGTAGAGAACGTCCCGAAGGGTCCCTTGAATTCCGCTGTCCGTCATTATATTTAGCGTTCCTCGTTTCGTCGCGTTGATGTATTGCCCATTTTTGGCAACAGAAATCTGAATCGGCGTTTTCAGATTAATAAAATTTTCCGTCAAATCATTTCGGTTGATTAAATGTTCCGATGCACCTGAGTCTAATATGAATGTAATTTCTGTATCCTGTTTTTGTTGACACAGATTCCTGTTGACCATAAAGGCAAAGCCATCTGTGTCACAGCTGGATGTCGCGTTTTGGGCAATTTGCACTGTCTTCAATATCCTCTGTCTCTCTTGGCCTGATCCTGCTCCTTTATGGTGTCCTCTTTTTCTCTCTTCCATCTGAGCCCTCAGAAAGTGTCGGCATTCATTCTTCCTATGCCCTTGTTTTCCACAGTGAAAACATTTTCCTTTAAATATTGGGCTTCTGGGATTAGACTTTTTAAATCCCCGATGCAAATTCCGTCGTTTGAAATTAGCACTCCCTAAATACACTTTTTGTTTATATTTATCACTCTTGTTTTCAACATATAACACTTTGGCACTTGTCTCACTTGCTTTCGATTTTAATTTTACTTCGTGATCTAGTAGTCGCTTTTTGACACATTCGAGTGTCAATTCATCCCCATTGATGGTTTCAAGTGCAGTGATGACGCTCTCATAAGAGTCCGGCATTGTTAAAAACAAAAGAGACACCTTGTCAGGTTCATCCAATCTGCCACCCACTGAGATGAACTCGCCCACGAGATCATCAAATTCTGTGAGGTGGATGATCAGTGGTGTAGCTCCATGAAATTTCAATTCGTGTATTTTCTTGCGAATTGAGTGTTGGCTGGGAAGACTTTTTCGGCTGTAAATTTTGTCCAGATTGTCCAGGATCTGCTTGGCTGTCTGACCGGGTTTCGCGAAGGGCACGAATGTGTCATCAAGGTGTTGGACAACCGCTTTTCTTGCCAGTCGTTCAGCCCTCATCCACTTCCTCGATGTCGGGTCCTCTGGCTCTGAGTCTATCACTTTTATCACATCAATTCCAGTTAGTAATTCCCGAATTCTGAATTTCCATACACTATATTTTTCTCCGTTGAATGGCTTGAACTCCCTAGCGAACTTGAATCCTTCCATTATGGCACTTTTGTCTCAACTGTCACTTTTGTTAATTATTTTCACTATTCACTTATTCACCCCTAATATTAGAGAACCGATTCGCGCACCGCGTACCCTGGGCCCATAACCTATTGGAAATGGTATAAGGGTAAATAATGAAAAAGTAAAATTATAAGTTCTATTTAGTATCTTTTATTATAACGTTGCAAAGGCACGACCGTTCTGTTTCGTTCCCAAAAACGAAGTAACAAATACAAAAATATGTTAGACCAATTTGGATTCTAATTGTCAGAAGGACACTACACACTCTATGAACTCTAAGACGAGACTAAAAACTAAATTGTTCGTCAGGCCCCGATTCACCTCTACTTGTAGAGAGCAATAAACTCTGCACCCCCTGAATCTCCATTAAGAGATTCCACTTTGACCAGGTCTGGTCACCACATGGTTTTTGGGGAAATCCCCTTGGTAAAGTGCAGTTATAAAAAGTTCCCAACTAAAAGGCCCTGACGACAATAAAGCAGTAAAATATTTTTCTACTATTAAACATAAAAATGTTTTTCACTCTCAAGTGGAAACACTAGAATAATGGAAATATTACTTATACAAGGACCCATCCATTCCATTCAAAATAATTAATTTTTGTTAAATATTTGAAACGTAAATTCTAACAGATGGAATGCTTTTTTCGCGAATGCGGGCTAACGATTCTGGATTAATGGAAAAATTTGTGATTGTTGAGTTGGGTTACTGTTCATTCAGTTGTACTGTTTGATTTTTTGTCAATGGAGTTATCGAGTAACAATGATGGAGGTATGTGCATTCAATGTGATTGGATAAACTGGAGTACCTGCTGAAATGTAGATTACAGTGTCGTTTTAAATTGATTGTTTTGCAAACAGCGTGAGTAACTTTTGTTCAATATGCATGGCGTGGAGATACGCCGGAGTACGATTATGTTAATGGCAATTTTACGGTTGAAAAATACTACTTGTTCAATATGTTGTGTGCATACACTTGCTATTCATCGAGATAAACGATATTTATATTTCTATACAGGGTGTCTTAAAATTAATCGGACATATTGTAAGAGTAGTCTGGGGACGAAGGGACGGGGGGGGGACAGTCATATCTTCCCTCTCATTCAAATTATGACAAAATGAAATTCATTGAAATTAATGGGACATTTAATATCATCATCGGGCCAGTTTGAGGAATAATGGAAACCCATCGAGTTCTCAGAATTTATAAAACAAATTTCCTGCTCAAAGTGATTCATATTTTTGTCAAAATTAATTAACTTTGTTTGGTCAAAATATTCGTGACTTTCGGTGTCGAGTTACAAATATTTTGGGAAAATTTTGAAATCTCGCGACATTCTCTTATCTTTTAAATGGAAATGGTATGATCCCTCTGTCGGGGGACAGTATTTAATTGGATGTCCTTTATTACTTCATATCTGAAACAAAGCGTCAGCGACAAAAGGTTCAATCCAATTTTCGCCTCCCGGAATTTCCCCAAGCTGCCTTTCACTATATCAGATTAACTTTGGGTACGCTAATGGTCATTTTTAATAATACAATTATCAACCCAGCTTGATGAAGAGGCGGTATATACTTGAACGAAAAAAATGAGGAGGAGGAAAAAGTGGATGGACAAGATGAATTGAGTTTCTGTTTGGAACGAGAGTAGATGAAGCGCAAACGATGACTCGAGTGCGTAAGATTCCAGCGAAGAAGAGTAGTAGGGGTACCACATACTCGAGCGTAGTACTCTCGAGCGTAAATATATTCTCGGCTACGAGTATCGTGTGCCCTGGTGGCGTATGCGCGCCCCGTCTCTACTTTAGGTACAAAATGTATAGATATACTGAGTTACCCCTTCGTCCCACTGCCGTACCGGCTGACTCGATCATTTCACTTCTTATCCATCTTTCCCTTGTCTTTCTCTTCTTCTCATAGTTTGCATGAGATGAATTAATAGAGCTTTTTTTTAGCTTACTAAGAGGTCATACATGTTTTTCCACAAGTCGAGGTTTCGTTGAGAATTGTCATGGTTTAACACAATACCCGGTGCTGAAATTCAATTGCATCCGTCGCTATTTTTGACGCTAAACATAGAATCAGGAATTTCAAACTACTATGATTTTATTTTTAAAAAATAAAAGCTAAGAATTTACTTCTTCGTATATCTTGAGGCAAAATCTGTTTCATTGATCGTTTCATTTTTCATTTGAAAAATAAAGCAACAATTTTTTTAGTTTTTAATCTACGGAAAACTCAGATGGAAATCCAGTCATTACGAATTTACAATCTGAGGGAACGATTTCATGAACAATATAATCCTGAATTGAAGTCAAATTTACAATGTGGGAAATTCAAGTGCCATTATTCGTCACTTAAAAAAATAATAACAATGGTAAATTAATAGGCTATTGTCCATTTCGGAAGTATATATTTTTGCTTGATCACTAGAAATTAACGAGTCTCGCAGTCTAATTCAACCATCTCGGGTTATCAATTAGACATCAGTCGCTTGTCTTTATCGCCACATTTTTATTTGTCCTCCTCTTTGTCTTGGAAGCATGATCCGTGACACCGATAACCTTGGAGTCTCAAGAGTTGTGTGAAAAAAAAATTATATATTTACGTAAACATTCAGCCTGGGATGGGGTGCGATAACATGTATTCCGAAAACCGCTCGAAACCTGGTGCATGATTTTTTATGAACTTTCCGTTGGAGAGTTATGGTATTTACCCTGAAAATTAAACAAGAGAAACATTTAAAAAAAGCAGCGTCAGGGTCTGATGAGGGGTTTGGGAAGCGCCAATCACACCAGTTTTTACAGAAAGAAGATAGGTCTAATAGTTTTTTGGAAAGCTATTCTGTACACATTGATTGCGCCATAACAGGTGAAAATATTAATTATTATCAAGCTGACCTTGTGGGATCCTATTATTCTTTGACTTGACAGATTTCGCTAAAGAATATTTTAAAATGAGAGGGCGTCAATTCGCTCGCGATTTTCTTGAATATTGAAAAAATTAATTTTTTCAAAAGCTGCATGCCCATTTCCAATTCCGAGAATTAAAATCCAATTGAAGTTCACATAATTTGTAGAGGTTTTATGTCACTTTGAAAGCTCAACAAATCGGTTTCTTTTAAATTCACCATTTTTATTTCTTAGCCCATTGTGAAATTTGAAAATACCAGGCAATTGAATTTTTAATAGATTAAGACTACCAATGAGTAGGTACCGTAACGAAAGAAATTATCATAATTGCAATAATTTTGGTCCATGACTGGATGTGAAAACTGTACTTTCCGTGACTGTCGCATAAATAATTTGATTGCTTAATAACGATATACACGGCACTCCCGTGAAAACCACTGGATGTTGGAAATTTGATGATTTTTCACCTGACATTTCAAGAGTGAATTTTTAAAGTAGAGAGAAAGCACGTGAAAATTTATAATTTCGTCGTAAGGTTAAAAAAATGACACGACTATGGTCTTTTACAATTTCACATTCTTATAATACTTGCAGTACCTCTGTATGAATTTTGCCAAAAAATTCGCAGTTTAATCGAAATGGTAGCATGTCTCTCTCACTGATATGTGGACAATAGTATTTGATGATGCGGGTCACGAGATTCGTGATAGCTTGCGAGACTTTTCGGATATGAAATGGATATTACGAACGTACAGAGATCTCGAAAGGGAGAAAAATGATTCGTCGCGTGTCAGAGGATTGCATTTAATACATATGTATCAGGGCACTGTACTCTGGTGTTATCATTCAGTTTAGTCTTCTTTACGCTTCTCAGTTCATACGATCAGGCCCCCCGAAGAAAGAAAGAGCATCTGGCATTATCTGTATAATTTTTTTTGTGTGAAGCTCGCAGAAGATTTCAATCATTCGTGAACTCACTCATTTTTACGATCAGAATTTTTTTTCTGATTGCGAATGGAAATTCTCTTTAGATACTCGATGCATGAAGCTAGTTAGACAGTGGGGTGGGGTGAGTGTTTTTCAATTCATTTGAAGTTATCTCGTCAATTTTTTTTTCTGAATGTAATGAAATATTTCCGTCGTTCTTGACACATGTCTATGTCTATCGTCTCAACTTTATTCGTTCTAACAGTCAGTTTAAAGGAATCAATTCCCACTGGCAAGTGAGTTTCAAACATTCCAGGGGCGATCACTGATTTTCCATAAATTTTAAATTTTGCCTTTTACGTACTGACAATAATTAACGAAGTCCGTAAATACAGGTTTTAGAGCTTTACTCCCGGACATTAATTAGAGTTAAACTCTTTCTTAATATTGTGAATCATCGTTTTTTTTAATCGCTTCCCAAGCGAGAAAAAACATGGCGATGGTCAAGAGATTATTGATCGTAATTTTCCATCTAATTCGATAATGCCTGTTATTAAGTTGTTTCTGAGGTTGCTTCTGAGTGACGAGATTTTTAATTTGAAAATCAGCGCTTTCAATATTGAGAAAATTAAAGTACTTTGATTTTTGTATATCATGGGTGGGGGACTTTAGTAAAAAAACAAATCCTGATTGTCTGCACTCTTAACATAGCAATTAGACTTAATGTGTCTGGGTTATTATTCCTACACGGGTGCGTCGACATGCTGGTGTATTGTGAATGGCACCGTCGCCACCTAGAAGTGGCGTTAGGTTTAACTGCTGCATCAAAGATCCCATCGCCTAGGATTCTGTATTACACAGATTGACACAAATTAAATCATTCCAAAATATCTGAATAATCCATAACATTTTAAAATATTCTCTAATTTTTCTATAAAATCACAGAATTTTCCCGAATTTTTTACAATAGCAGAGAATTTTCTCCCACTTTATAGGAAAATCTAGTGTATTGACAGCTTAACAACGCGAAAACTTTAAATAATTTAAAATTTTTCGGGATTCAATTTTCTACTCCAAAAAATGGCTGAATTAACCAATTTTGACGTTGCCAATTTCCGTCACACTTTGTGCTCTGTCTCACTCATTCACAAAATTACGATGTCTGTGTTTACGTATATCATGTGTCCTGCCAAATATTAAATGTTTATCCATGTACCTTGTAATACACGCGATGGGGTAAAACTAGAGTCAACTGAACCGAGGCGTTATCCGCATGCAGTATTTTGTGACTCCAGTAAACTCCCCTGTCTCTGTATCTTGTATATTTTCACCCCAATTTCCCACTCCACATTTAGTCGTGAGAAGGGTTTACCCATACCTTTCCTCCCTTAACGTATCTACATGGGTTCCATCAACTCACACAAACACTTATAACTACAACTCCTCGTCATTTTATGCACAAGAATGGCGTGTAGACTCCCGTACGTCAATCTGTTTATGAATTAGAGGTACCCCGGAACATGTATAACTCGATTACGAGCTGTCGTTGTGTGATACGTCAGACTGTGTGGTACATGTGGAGCATGTGGAATGTCCCATATGCCTGTCCATTAAATTTTATCAACTGTGAGGACGAAAGCGGGGCATTAGGCAGGAAAAAAATCACAGATTGTTGACATGGAAAGTGAGATGAGGTTCAAAAATATCATTTTCATTTTTATCTACAGAGGTAGATATGTAGATTTTTTTTTTTTTCGTCAATCTGACACGCCCTGTCAAGCTCTCAAGCCCGTATGTATAAACCAATCGCGTTTATTGGTCCCCCGTAAAATCGATTTGTTCTGCGACACAGACGAGACTGCGAGAGTATTACATATATTGGTTGAACGGCAATATATACATATATGTGGTATTAAGGGAATTTTTACGTGTGCACCACGCAATAAAGCCACGTGTTCACGGTGATGGGGGCGCGCGTCGATTCACGTCTCATGTAAGGGCGCTTTTCATTGATTCTCGGTGAAGAGCCTGGTGATTCTATTGTATGGAGAATGCAAAAATGGCAGGTGATATCGACTGCGTTAGGACCTATTAAAAAATCGTACTGTCATTGCTATTCACAAAAGGGTCTTGGAAAGTGTGTAATAATTTTAAACAAATGCATAAATTATCAGCGCATAAGAGGCACTAAAAGCGTGCACCCTTTCCTAGTAAAGCTAAAAAAAAAAATACCAAAGGTTGGGGAAGATGTATTCACTGAGTCGAGGGAGAAAATCACGCCCTCTCGCCCTTCATTGACTCTCTTTCTCTTCCCAACTTTGTCTCTGTCGGGCTTCTCAAATTACGTTCAGAGCGCCCCGTAGTAAAAGGATCTCTTTTCCCTCGGCTCTTGTCTCAGGAAACCGTACTCCTCAAAACGAAAGAACACAATAAAAAAAAAAAAAAGGAGGAATGACCCGATGGCAGGTGCACAAGGGTCCTCTCCTCCCTTCCACTCGAGCTTTTCATCTCATTTTCCTTCACAAGAGTAAAAATTCCTAACAAACCCGGAGAGAGCTTAGAATTTTAAAACTACAGTCTCCGAGTATTTCACCAAGAGGACAATAAACATTTTTGATTTATTGTTTTTCGTGGGGTAGAAAATAGTCGTGCAACCATCATCCTCTCACTTTATCTCGTGCATATTACGTCTCAAGCAGAGTGTTCATTGTAGTACCAAGGACCTTCGCAAATTGCCCCCCATCGAGGTAGCCGTGCATTTCTGTCTATTGACGAAAAACCCGGCGTTCACCTGAGTACCCAAAGTTGTCAGGTGCATCAGGTATCGGTTACATGTTGTTAGAGGCCCGTTGACAGCAATAGTACATGTATACCCCTACCTAGTATTTCTTTTCAATACGCAGGTGCATAAAGCCTCCCCGAGTACTTCAGGGGTATCAATTCACCTTCACGGGAGTCCAAATGACGGGGAGGTGCCACAGTAATATCCCTCACTTCATCTTTCATTTTTACAATGGATGGTAGATGAAGGGGAGGGAGAATGGAATGATCCTTTTGATTTGAGTTACTGAGCCCTCTTAGTCTAGCCCTTCGCTCATGTATTATGTACTTGGAGAAAATTCTTTACGGTTATTGTTCTCGGGATGGTTGGTTTATTGGTACTTGGAGGGTTATGAATACGCTTCAGTCGTTTAATAGTCAATATGCAATATTTCATTGCCGCAGATTAAGGTGCATCGTGGGTGATCTTGCCGGTGGTGTAACACGATTAAACGGAAGCTCATTTTTTATTTAAATCTGGATTCAATAGCTGAGGACGATATTTTTCAATTTTCATGTACTGTTCAAGTATGGACTGAAATGCTTTTTTATGTTAATTTACATTTCATCTCAGAAATTTCTTCAGAAATTTTTCGGATCCTTTCTTGAAATGATTCTTCTTATAAAATGTGAAAAAAATCTGAGATACCTACACGCTCTCAGGAAACTACGTGAATATAGATTCTAAATAATCGTTTGCTATTTTCTTAAAAGCTACAATAGGTTTCTTTAGATATTTTGTAACTTACGATTGTAATGATTACTTGCCCGTCGCTGAGACGAAATGGCTACAAGTCTATTTCAAAGTTTATTACTTAGGAAATTTGTCGGAATGAAAAATCGTAAAATATCTTCCACAAACTGGTATTTTTTAATAAGTTTTATTTCACTTCATAATTATTTTTTGGACGGTAAAATTTTCCATGATTTTCTCGAACATTTTTAGCCAACTTTTAATTTGAGACAAGTTTTTTCAAAAATCTGGCAATTTATTGATCAAGTAGATCTGCTGTAAATATTTAACGCTTTATTAAGGTTCAATTCGTACAATGATCACTTGAGTAGTTACCATTCAAAAATGTTCGTACCGATATTTGGGGATTTCTCGAGGAACATAGAATAAACAATTTGAGATAATTCTTCTCTTCAACGGAATTCTTGGGAAATCTTCCAAACGCCCACAAGAGGAGGCCAAGAGTTGAGAGTCCCCTTTTTTGGTGTCTCTGGACCCTCATCTCAAGTCGGAACAAGGAGGGATGCAATAAAATATTCGCGCAACCGTCCTTTTTCACGTTTTCGAGAGGGTCCTCTCTATTCATTCCTTCGAAGTCTTGGGGTGCTATTGGTACTGGCGCAGGTATCGGTTACAAGTTGTTAAGGACCGTTAAAAGGTGAACTCGACGTGAACTGAGCCGCAGGTGCGGTGGTATAGGTATCACTCTGCTTCTCTTTATGGTACATTTTTCCTTTGAACTTTTCTCCTTTTCTCCATAACACGATACTTTTCTTGGTATTTCCAACTTTTTCTTTTCAACTCGCCACGGTTTTTCCGACGGTTAGAAACTTCAAGTTTGTGAATACTCTTTAATGATGATCTCTCGACAACTCAAGTATCAGGATAAAGAGCATTTTGTAATTAAGAAAATTGAAATTACTATGGCAATGCGACTAATTACGAAAATTTTTAAAGATCATTTTTCCTCTGAATGTGTACAAAATTTTCTTGAATTCTAAAATCTGGTAAAATTTTCAGTAATCAGTTGTTATGGAAAATTTTGGCCAAATTGTTTCGCAATCTTCACTCACCTCGAAGCTGAATGAGAAGACAAACCAGGTGAATTCCGGTTAGCAACATCCCTTCGTTCACAAACAAAAAACAAATTCAATTCATTGAAATGTCATGGTTGTGTCTGATAGTTATTCACCCAATTCCAGAAAGAGCAAATACACTCATAAGCTATCAAGTACAATAATACAATACGCAGACATACATATTTAGTAAAAATGACGTAACTCGGTGTTCATTGATCAACCGACCCGGATGAAAATTCCGTACACTAATTTTTATTGAAGATTTCACTTCGGATATCTGGAAAAATTATTGCAGTTCAAACCGTCTATTCCCAGATACCCAGAATCCCCTGAATGTCCCATTTTCCCAAGTGTTCGACGAAGAGATTCTCCAAGTAGACATGAATAAATCCGCCAGAAGACAAGGAACAAGTCACACCAAAAAAAACATAGATATTTCAAAAAGCCCACATTTATCAGTAAAATTCCGGATCCCGGTGAATACCACAAAAATTGCTCTTCAACTCTGAAACAAATACCTGAAATTCCCGAGAGTCTCAAAAAAAAATCAAATACAAAAATCATTTGAATTCGACGAAGAGCATAAAAAAATGCCCACTTTGAATTCTTCATTCTTCTCATCTCCATCACTTCAGCCCCACAGTAAGTCTTATATACCTGGGCTTTTCGTTCGAGTGGATGCGAACGAGAGAGAGGACCAAAAGAATGAGGGACAATGATCGAAAAGAAGAGGCGAACCGAGTGTGAGTGAGCGACTGGGACAGTCGGTGATTCCGAGGAAGAGAAATAGAGTGAGATACAGTACAAGAGGGAGAGATAGTGGCGGTGGTAGTGGGCGCGAAGACAGCTTGAGCCCCCTTGGTATGAACAAACCAAAACTGCTTGGTGTCTTGGAAAACGAGTAAGAGAGAGAAAGGAATGCAAGACACACAGTATATACCCGAGGCCGTTGCTGCCCGAGCTGACTCACAGTTAAAGACACGACGACGACGAAGCTGATGCTTGTTGGTAGAATCGAGTGGAGGTTGCTCCTTTGCCCAAAGGTGGTAGCTTCCCTTTCCCATCCTCATTTATTTTCTTTCTCACTTCATTGTTGTGTTTTCCTGCCTCTTCCCCCTACTTTGCCCTGTTCACCACGAGGGGCCAATGTCTTCTATGTTGCTCTCAGTGTCAGCGTAGCTTTGGTCCTGAGAGCTGCATGGTCATCTTGACTGGAGATCATTAAAAATTCATTTACCAGCCGAGGAAAATAATCGTGACGCGAGTACAATACGATGAATTAATCGAAGATGGGGGGAAAAACATGAGTGAAACATATATTCGGCATTCGGTTACAGTGGGAACGTGATAAAGGACAGGATCTTTTAGTTATCAAGTGGTGAAGTAAATTTTGGAGCTGGAGATTGGCGTTGACGTAGTGCCGAATAGTGGATACAT
Organism: Diachasmimorpha longicaudata; assembly: GCF_034640455.1. Lineage (NCBI taxonomy): Eukaryota > Metazoa > Arthropoda > Insecta > Hymenoptera > Braconidae > Diachasmimorpha > Diachasmimorpha longicaudata. The sequence continues at coordinate 5,553,154 of NC_087231.1, read as the reverse complement.
TTGAGTAGATTCCAGGAGAAGAAGAGGGTTGAAAAAAAAACACGTGTTCGGTAAATTTCACCCGGTGTGTCTCTGGTCATTGCACCAAGTTCTCTTCTGAGCTATTTCCTCATCTATTTCATCCTGATACTCTTGTTTTATCCCCTTTGTGTACTCAGCTCATCTCGGTTGATTCTATTTTGTGTGAAACTTGTATCAAGTAGATATAAATATGTACATGGGAGGTGATTACGTATGTGTTGGTGGCCTATTCTTTTGCTCCTTTTTTTTTAAACTGTAATGTGCTACCTCGGCGTGACTGGTGCGCCGATTATTCGCTGTACCGCCGGCGTCGATCCTTACTCAAACCACGGCACTTGCTCCGGGACCGTAGCATCGAGGATCTATATATCATTTGGCTTCGATTACATTTATCGATCCTACGGAGCTTTCAATCATTGACGATTCTCCCATTCAGCTTCAATTGATCCATCGAACTTGCGTCTTTGAGTTCATCCCTGTGTACTCGTTGAGTCAGTGGGACGATTGGGAAATGTCGTGAGGGGGGGCTGATTTTGTGATTGATAATGTGAAAATAGTTGTGATTATTTTTTTTTATTATTGATGCGATGGATTTTCACGGGTGAGAAAAAATCTTATAGCTTCATTCGGAAATTTTATCAGCCGAATTTTCATATTGTGTGGGTGGGTGTACGTGGGTGACTTACCAATGTGAGTTGAATGCACACTAATTTGACCGGCTGGTGATGCCTGCGATCGTACTATATAAGTGTGTGTGTTGCGGCGAGATATCTTTGTGAACCTCGTGTAAATGTAGTTGCCAGATCAATTCTACAGGTGCAAAAACCTGGGGAAAAGAGTGTTATCTATTCTTTTTGATTCCTTCTATCATTCATTTTTCAATTAAATTATTTTTTGTTTCTACGATTACGAGTTGCATGGAATTAAATTATGAGACACGTTTTTCCAACGAATTATTTATATTTATCTGAATATTTGTGGGTTCCATTGGTAGAATGTACAGCCTCTTGGAAAAATTATCGAAAATCGTCGGATACTTTGTTGTGGAAAATATACCGCCCGATTTTTTTTTGTCGTTTTGGGGGTGTACATGGATAATTTTTCAATGTGAGTTGAATGCCCACTGATTTGAGCAGTTAGTGATCTCTGCAATTATGGTATATTAGTGTCTATATCTCTCAGCAAGATATCTTTGAGGAAGTTGTATGAAGGTACTCCCCAGACGAATTCTTCAAGTACAAATACTTGTGGAGAAATGTTCTTCTCTTCTCTTCCATTTTTTTCTCATTAATACGTTATATCGAAATAGTTTTGTGGAAGTCGTGTACATGTACTTGCCATGATAATTCGACAGCTGTAAAAACATGTGGAAAAATGTTTGTTCTCTTCTCTTCCGTTTTTCTTCCCTCCTATTCACTTTTTTCTCATTACTCTTTACATTTCAATTATCAGGCATATTGTTACAGTGAAAAATTCATATTGACATGTAGTTGCTGTACACGCTATTGGTAGAAGTAATTGCAGCTTTTGATGAAATTTCTCCATTCATCCTTCTCTTTGTTCACAGAGTTTTCATTCGAAAAGTGGAGTAAATAAGAGCGCCGAGTGGTCCTTGGACCGGGTGTAGAAACGTTGGAGGAGGATGCTTGGTAGCTGGAACTGGCGAGAAGACTTGGAGTTGGGAGTTGCCAAGGGTATTGTCGTTAAAACGATTAAAATTAACGTGAGAAGCGAGAGTCCGGACTCTACGCATCCCGTTCCCGACAGCCGGGTGCTGAGGTATGCACCCAGCCGTTGTCAAACCACCATCCAATCGCCGAATACCGGTCTCCAGCCTCCTCGCGACTGTATGGACTGTAAGTTATATTTGATTACACTGATGATTCAATATGTGAGAATTACAGACATATTTGGAAATTCTCATCATCTTTACATGAATGTCACCGCAATTTCACGGGTTTCCTTCTTTCGAGAGTCAAAATTTCAGAGAAAAATCAATGGAAAGTGGGCATTTGGGCTCAATTAAAATCTTTTTAATTTTCAATGGAAGATAATAATGAATTTATCCACTCTTCGGTTCTTATAAATCCTATTTCTCTTATGAGTGACCTCATGTTCTTTATAGATATTTCTAATAGTGCCCAGGTATTGAGAACCTTTTTTAAAATAGTTATATTACAGTTTAAGGGATAATAAAGAATGAAATGCGGGCCTCTGGCACACTCGATATAGGCCATACAGGGTTTATGGTTCCCACGAAATTGATTTTTCCAATCTATTTGAAGCGATTCTTACGATGTTCTTTAAAAAATCCCCGGTAAATTGATAAATTCCGAATACAGTAAATTTTTACACCACCTATATTCTGCAATATTCAACTTTCAAGAAATAATAATTTCATGAAAGTACTCATTTCCAAGTATTATGTTCGCCTGTACCAGTATCACATAAGAATGGAAAAATTCAATTTCTTGTAAAAATACAATAAATCGAGTAATGTGGAATTTTCTCCGCAAGTACATGGGGGGTAATTTCTAAGTGCTATTGTATTGGCCTACCCTAATATCATTTCAAACCTGAAACTTCATTCAATCAATTCTATGAAAGAATGCTTGAAATGAAAGTTTAAAATAATTTTTTTGAATAATCTTTGCAGAGCAGCGTGAGGTGGCAACGATGCTGACGGCACACCCCGAGATGCACGAAAAGCGCGACGGCCTTGGGGGGGTTCAGTACGTAAGTGTTGGCGGTGGTGGTGGTGCAACGATGGATGAGAAAACAGATCAGCCACAGCTGCCCCCGCCACCGCCGCAGCGTGATCCCTCAGATCCAACGATGAGCGCTAAAAAAATTCCAAAGAAAAGAAAATTTGATCCGTCCGAACTCGAGGACATGGACAAAGTATGTAACGTCGTCAGTAATGTTGGCAGTATGATGAATTTACGTCAGGCATTGCCACAGGTACAGTTATCGTCTGGAAGCCATCAGTTACATCCACCATTGGCAATGACACAGTCTCAGCATCAGCAACAGCAACAACAACAGCACTCACCACATCAATCACCAAATCATCAATCGAATAAAACAATTGTAACAGAGTGCTATCCAATAGTGCAGAGTGTCGTTGTTCAGCCACCACCTCAGAGTACAGCTGTTGATTATTCACTGCGTGATGAGCCACCACGTCAACGTCCAAGGCCCTCAACAATTACGATTGATCTCAGCGAGTGGCAGAACCACCGCGTATTAGCTTTAAGGGACACGCGTTATTATCCTGGTGTTATTAGAAACGCTGGTCATGGTGAAGTTTATATTGAGTTTGATGGTGAAGGTAAATTAGTGAGATATAACGATATACTTGGTGCTGGTAAATACGATATTATTGCTGATGCTAGCCCATCAATTGGCCAAGTTAAATTGGACGCAACAGTGTGCATTAGATGTCCAACAAATAGTGGTTTAGATACTATGACTAATGTATTTGTTAAGGGGAGTGTGTGCAACATATTGACTGGACCTCATCGTTTTGTTGTTAAATTTCAACGTGATGATGAACAGTGTGAAAGTTTTGTGGTTAAAAGGGCGGATTTAAGATTATTCAGGCCCCCCTGGTGGGATGAACTTGAAGAGGGGCTGGGGGAATCTGAACCTATGAGAATTGATCCCGTTGGTGAGTTTATTCAATTTTTATTTTGCATAATTCAGGAAAAAAGTGGCAAAACGGTCTGAGTCGACTCAGGCATCAATCGATTTTTAGAAGAATATTTGAAGGGTTTTCTCGATTTGTCACTCAATTTTTTAGAACTGAATTGTCTATTATGTTTTGTCTCATCGATTTTAGATCATGGATTTAGAAGTTCAGTTGAAGTGCCGGTCACCGGATCCACTCATCCACTTCATCATACGCCCCACATCCCCTCCCACAATGACTCCGTCGGTTACTATCGTACAACAGGTACGAGTCCCCTCATGACACTAGGTACACCAGCACACTCTGCTAATACAACGCTCAGCAATGGGAATCGACCTTATGATGATCTAGAGAGTGACGATGATCTCGATAGGGAAGACATTACATTTCCCTCTGATGCAGGTTAGACGATATTTCAATTCTCGAATTCCTTTATTTTTTATGTTCACACTTTTATTTTATCTCATACAATGTAAGTATATATTCAACTGACAGATGTAAAATTATCAGGGAGCAGTAAACGAAGCAGTATACAGAGCCGAGGGAGCAACAGTAGTTTGATGGAACAGCGTAGTATAACTCCACGTTCACAGGCGGCCACACCCAGGTACAGACTAGTAATTTAACTACTTATTAGCATAAGGTGATGGTCCTCTTTATGAAGCCCGGCGAATACATCGCGAAATTTCGAGTGAAAACTATTTTAAAAACGAAATCCTAGAATGATTAAAATCGATTGTGACTATCGATCCCCTTTGAATCTATGGGAGATATCATTAATGTCCTCTATCGATATTTTTCTACCTCCATAGATCTCAGGCGGCGACGCCACACAAATATAAAAAGGGTGACGTAGTGGTAACGCCAAATGGAATTAGGAAAAAATTTAATGGAAAACAATGGCGAAGGTTGTGCAGTAAGAAGGGTTGCTCGAAGGAGAGTCAAAGGCGTGGCTATTGTTCCCGTCACCTCTCCTTAAAGGGTTCAGAGCTTCGGGGCCCAACAAGCACATCTCATGGTGGTGGTGAAGAAACATCTCGTGATTCTGATACATCACCAAATTATGGTGATCGTCGTATGACAGGACGATTCGATCCGGAGGAAACAGAGGCAGCAAATATGCTTGTCTCCCTGGGTAGCTCACGTTCAGCGACCCCGGCTTACTCGTCACCAACTGCCCATTCCTCAATTTCACCCTGTATCAGTCAATCTCCAGTGCCACCACTCGGATTAAACCAAAATAATGTTTTTATGCCAATATCCAGTCCTGCCGCCCACCACGCAGCCTCTCTTATATCACCAGGTGCCAAGTGGAAGCACTCACCAACCCAGTCACATTTTGCTGTGCAATATCAACAACAAGTGATAAAACCCGAGCCAAATCGTATGGTGAGGCCAAATAGACCAGCACCAACAGCACCAGCACCTGCGCCAGCCCCAGCCAGCATTGGAACAAGTGTAATACGTATATCGCCAGTTGGAAGAAGTATGCCAATTCAAAATTTAACACTTTCCTGGTCTGAACAGAGCCCACCAGCGCGACATCCATCCGTCGTAACATCTATGGCTCAACAACAAGCCCAACAGCAACAGGGAATTATCCTTCAGCATGCTCTCACCTCAAATAATGGTTTTGCAACTCATTCAGATATTCCCGAACAAAATGCCCAACTTTTGAAGCCACCCCATTCACCTCATATCCCTTTGTCGGCTCCACCACCTCAAAATTTAAGCCTCAAGTCCCAAGAATTACCGGTTGACTATGCACAACCCCAGGGCCAACCGATATATGTTATGCAAACGCATATACAGCCACAGCCACCAGCAGTTGCGCCTACGCAAACGCAGCAACAAATATCTCAGGTGTCTCAACTTGATAAAAAATATTTAGTGATTAAAAATGGAATCGAAGTACCATCATCTGGACTCGTTGGCGCTCAGGAGGATAAGTACAGACAAGGAATGTTGAATCATATTGGACAGATGCAAACACTCACAGGAAATACCTGTCAACCGCAGGCACAGGCCAGTGTTAGTGTTGAACATGTTGAGAAGATGACGATAATACCACAGGTAAGCTAAGTCATGTAATCAGATAAGGACTAACTTGTTTTTTTTTATGAAACCAGTTTGTGAATTTTTAATAAACTTGGCGTGGAGAGCTTTCTTTCTCGATAGTAGTTTTATCTCGTAACGATGGTTAATTATGGAAGAAATAGAATCAAACATTGAATGGCCTAGGAAAAAAAGGAAAATTAAGAATGTTTATCCAAATTTTAATCTGTCTCCAAAGGATAAACAACCTATTTATTATTCAGGGCTTATCTTTACGTATTGATAAGCGTCTTGATAAATGCTCCAACACGATTCGATTATTCGGTAATTAAATACCCAGATTCTTTAATTTTCCTATCTTTTACTGTCAGACTACTAAAACTGGACTTCACATATCATCTCATCCGGAAGTGCAGAGAAGCTCCTCACTACAACAACCACCTCCCCAACAGCAGCGGCAGCAACAACAACAATCGCAACAGCAACAGCAACCGCATCACCAACAACAACAGCCACTTTCAACGAGCGTTGTAATGTCCACTGCCACGGCAGTAACAAGTACATTAACACCTACTAGCGTCTTCCAACATGTTATCGTTCAACCGAGCCATTTGACTCAAGCACCGAAGGGCGGATTACCACCGAGGGAGGACAATGGAAAGACCAATGGAGTTGTCTGTGAGTATATTTCCACGTTAAATAATAAATTATTAAATGACAACATCATTTAGTTGACTAGACTAATTCCATTCGTGATAAACTAACATTCACATTGGTTTTTTTTTTCGTCTGTGGTTGAGATGGTAATGCATCTTCTCAGCTAGGTGGTGATCACTCATGTAGAAATTCTCCTGCCTTAAAATATTAATTGAATAGAATTAAATTATTGAGTCGATTTATCGCGTAATGGAAGCACTACTTATCGTCAATAAGTTTTTATGACTAAATGGTAAGGATTTCGCAGATGGCAGCCACGATGTTCCGCCTCTATACCAGCCCCATCCCCCGCCATTGCTCAACAATTCAATGCGCAACTGGAAAAAAGGTTTGAATCCGATGTATAATAGAAGATGAAAATATCCATACTGGAGCTTGTTGCAGGCTTTGTTATGTTGGTGGTATACGGTTATAACCGCATTCATGAACTTCTTTCTATCACTACCCCACGTGAATTTCCCTCGTCATATTTATGCACTAGTCTTCCAGTTGACATCCTCGCTTGACCCCTTTTATTCATGTTTATGTTGGTTAAGTTATCTATTTGTAGACATTACTGAAATTTGATGGGATTATCATGGGTGGCGGCTAACTAACCATAGAATAAGAATATCGGATCATTCCATGAGTAATGTAAATTATTATAATTCTCTCAGGTTATTTTCCATCGCTCAAGTCTGTAATTAAGTTGAATGAGAAAATTGGCTAATGGAAAAGTTGCAAATTCGAACAGATTATAAGTGATATCCAGAGAAAATTCTGTGCTTCATTCTGGTGCTTCTACAGTCCACAGTATAAATTCCACTCTTTCAATGATTTAATTAAAATTTAAAAAATCATGAATATTCAGTGCTATTCAATATTTATATTTTTCAACGATTCCAAAGTCTGAATAATAAAATCATAACATAGGCGGAAATTTGTATGCTTTTCATTCTCATTAATTACAGAAAATATCTCTACTAACCATGCACTAACACCATTCAATTCTCCAGGAAGTGTGCAGTCTCCTCTCTCTTCTATCTTCATCTCTCCAATAATTATTGGATGAATACCACCCAATTTTCCCTCATTCCCTCTGTCACTTTTCCCACCCTCATCGCCACACGCTACTAACCACATCCATCGCAACTAACCCAAAAAATTAATTTCATTGCAGCTTTTTCCTGGCAGACGACAGTGCTAGATCAGCCAGAAGTGAGTCCACCCCCATCAGCGCTGAGCCCACCTCTGAGTGCACCACCGATACCACTGAGCATGGGGAATCCTGGTGATGAGGCTATTGGCCCTGGCCCGGATCCCATAACACCGGCTGAGGAGGAGGACGATGATGTTTTTGAGACTGAACCTATCACGCCTGCTGAGATCGAGGCCAATTCAAATAAACGACGAAGTCAATCACTGAGCTCATTGCACACCAAAGATCCACAGAGTCCGTTGAAGGTAATGCTTCACGACAAATATATCGTTTGGAATTGCACATCTTGTTACCAGTACGTAAAGTAACAGTTTTTTGTACGCACTGGTAACCCGTTCTAATATCATATTATTCATATCTAGTACTAAAATATCAATTAACTGATGAAAAATTTAACCAACGATTGAATACTGTCGTGTGTCATGTACTGTATGTTAATACTATCGTTTGCTACCACGTAGCGAACTGAAAAAAAACCTCCTGTTTTACAGACAAAAGACCGTATCCGTCGACCAATGAACGCCTTTATGATATTCTCAAAACGCCATCGAGCAGTTGTCCATCAGAGGCATCCGAATCAAGACAATCGTACAGTGTCAAAGATCTTAGGTGAATGGTGGTATGCATTGGGGGGTGAAGAGAAACAGAAATATCATGATTTGGCCTCGGAAGTTAAAGAAGCACATTTCAAAGCACATCCAGACTGGAAGTGGTGCAGCAAAGATCGAAGGAAATCATCTACAACGAGTTTCAAGGGCAATGAATCGAGGGGAAAATTAAATAGTACGGGAGAGGAGATGGATATGGGACCACCCAGTGAGGAAATACCATTGACGCCTCGTGCGTCTGATGACATTTATGTACCAGTAACTGCAGTCTATAGTGATACACCAAGTACAGAGGTAAATATTATGAATTTTTCATTGTACAGTTTCTGAAATTTCGGGTTGATGTGTCGATTAATCATCCAATTATTGTATTTTCTTGATATTGAAAGGCTGTGAACCAAGCCCATTCATCTCACAGAATTCCCGAACCTCAACAACTGATGGATACGTCTGAGTCATCCGTCAAACAAGAGGAAGATGGCAATGGATCCGACGATGAACAACAAATGGTGATATGTGAGGATCCGCAGCCAGATAGTGAAGTTAAAGTCAAGGATAAGCCGTCAGAGAGTGATAATGATGGACAGGACAAAGAGGGAGATGAGAAGAACTTTGGAGGGCGGTTTTCACCCGTCGACGGTGGGAAAAGGGACGTCCAGGGAGTTAAAACTGAGGTTACATGTCGACCCAAGCCAATTAAAGGTAAAGAAAGTTGGAAACAATTGTCATAAAAGAGTCCAGCAAATATTTCACCGCTGAGAAGAAACTTTTACAAAGCTCCAGAGATTAGTTTTTTTGTTTTTTATCTTTCCTTCCGAACGGAAACGTTATTTTCATTTTTATTTTTTTAAACTATTACTGCATGTAAAAGAAATTATCCACTGTGTCTACAGCCTCGCTCCCGTCGACAGGTATCGAAACAACTACCAAGTATCATCATGCATCCATTGATAAGGGCGGCACTGTCTCAGTGCTCTCTACTTATCCTTATCACAGTCCCGTTAATCCTACTGGTGTTTCGGGTTTTCAACCAAAGGGTGGTGCATTCATAACTATGCCGATATCACCTAAAGTCGTTAAACCAGAGCCAGTTAAGGGAGATCAGCAATATAGCACACAGTATTGTGTTAATAATCTTGTTGCTAATATTCACACTGAAAATGGGAGGAATGTACCAAAATTTACGGCTGCATCTGTTTTACATTCGGTGAGTAAGATAATAAATTTTCATTAAAGGGATTCAAGTATTATGCCTATTTTTTCTTAAGAAAATTATGTGAAAGTTTTCGAGCATGTCATAAAGCAGTGAGTGATGAAATGTGAAGACGTTCGATTTATCTATATTGTTAAAAAGGAAATAGAGACTGTAAAGAGGGATTTTCGGACGAAGCATCAGGTAATTTTTTGCAAAATTTGTGTCGCCTGTTAAAAAAAAGTTCTTTCAATGAAGTCCCTACATTGACGATTTTTCAATTCTATCGGCGACGTTTGATCACACACTGGCGAGTTGTAATCGTAATTAGAATAACAAAGAGAGATGCCAGAAAAAAATGGTAATAATACTAACAGATTGGAACGAAACCGATGATGGCACTGTTGAAGCAGCAACCAATGCAATCTTCAACTGTCCATCGTACCCAACCATCGACCGTTCCTTTTCAACCCCCGATCACTCTTACACTACTCGATAATGATTTGGTGGCCGTTTCTAAACAACAGCAGGGCTCACAGTATCTTGGAACGACCGCACAACACCAGAGGATGTTTATACCTGGATTTCATATACCTATTTCTGGTAAGTTTGGCTTTCGAGAGAACCGCCAGTATATTATTTCTCAGCGAGATGGGGATATTCAGTTGCGATTAAGGGATATAAGTTCTATGGCTAGTTGGTAAACTGATAGTAGTGCTTTCTTTTCAAAAATTTTTTCGGATCAAGTCACTTTCGAACGGTTTGTGGGAATAATCTGGAAGAAAAATTGTTCATTTAGAGGACGAGTTGCCTCCAGAGTAAGATATATTTTGTTAGTCAATATTTAGTTTAGTATTTTCTGTTAAACATAACTTTTGATCTTTTCGCGCCACGTGCACCATTATAATTTTCTATATGTATACTGTTGATATGTACATATGTATTATGTGCCTAGTCTTCCTTTGTTCACAAATCAATCGATGGGTTTGATTTTTTTGTTTCTCAAATGTAGGTAGTGGAGCGCTCTATCTATCGCTATTGATTACAATTAAATTAATTTCTTCTTCTTCCCAAAACGGATTTTTGAATCATATATGAGACAATGTGCGATAAATTAACAAATGTCATTATATTACTTCTCCAATTTTTTTTCTTGATCTCTAATGAATTGGGCAGATGGTAATTATGATTTTTCAATTGCAGAAACTGGGAATCGTAATATAACGATTCAGAACCTGGTTCCTGGCAACAAGGTTGATACACCAAGTGTTATTGTTACGAAATCTTACTCTGTAACAACATCCTGTCCAAGTACTCCGAGTTATCGAGGAATCGGTCATTCTATCGCTAGGCTTGCTGAATCGGAGAAAAAAGAAAATCCTGTAGTCACGAATCATGCCCATTTTTATGGTAAATTGATTACTAAAATGCACGCGAAAAATTGGTATATAACCAAACTCATAGGGTTCAGTTGTGATAATCAATTATCAATGCCTAAATTGCAGAGCAAGAGCGGAAGGATGGAGTCGGTAATCTGCTACCTACAACAATGGACAAAGGCAAGCAGCCATCGACTCCCCATACACCCCATACGCCTCACAGTACTAATCAGAATAGTGACAACTCATCGGGTTTCACGGTTGAAGATTCCACCCTTAGGAATATTGATGCTGGCCAGAACAAAGGGCCATTTATGCTGGCGCCGACCCCCGCTCAACTTGGTCGAGCACCACTCCAAAGAAGACAGTCACTGGGTAAGAAAAATTTCTCAATTTTTGTTAGAATGTTAGAATTTTTATCCCTTTATTTACAAAAGTCAAGGATTCCTTGGATTTCCTCGAAAATTGCACTGAAGACATTTCTTCAATTATTTCAAAAATTTGAGGCAGCTTCGGAATATGTGTAGAACCTGTCAATTGATATAGGAAAACAAAATCACGACTACAAAATGCAGTAGACTAACTGCATGTGGTCATCACGCTATATTCATGAGTCCTTCCGTTCTCGATTTTTGTCAGCATATCCTCCTACATCGAATGCAGGAGACCAAGGGAATTCTCAACATTTTGATACCCGACCATCAACAAATCCACCAATTGTTGAGCAACAGCAACAACCTCAGCAACAGCAACAACAGTCACAACAGCAACCACAACAATCACAACAACAGCAACAGCCACAGGTTAAACTTGCTGAGCCTCAAGCACTGCCCTCCCCCATGACTAAAAAAGGATCTTTCTTCAAGAAAAACGTTGAAGATGGAATGGACAGGGTACTTGAGCAAGTGAATTTCGAAGAAAAATTCTCATCATTACCAGAATTTAAACCAGAGGATATTCAGAGCCCAAGTGCAATAAGTATGAATACACCAGTGGGCTCTTCGGTTCATACTCCAGGCACTGCTGGACTTCATCCCCCTAATCTTTCATCGTCGCTTCAGGGGTATAAAAAGAAAAGTGGTCAGGGACCTCATAGATCTCTGCGTAAGTATAATAATCTTAAAATTATGGGAAATTTTTCTAGAGTATTTTACTATTGAAGTCGTAGACTTCATAGACAATAACTAATTACTCTTACTTTTTGCTGTCTTAAGTTAATGAGGAAGACGGAGAATCCGATGTTTCCGCAACGCCAAAAACGGCGGCCAGTGTGAAACTGACTGGAAACACATTCTTCGGTCCAGACTTCAACGTCGATGCATTCAGAATAAATCCTGATCTTGGTGGTGATGTTGAGGCTAGTTCGCCGAGAACACCAAAGACTCCAGGTGGGGGCGGTGGTGGAGTAGGGACAGGCAGGAATGATAATGAACGGGGACCTCGAAAAGTTCTTGAGCAACGTAGACAATTAGTTATGCAGTTATTCCAAGATCATGGATATTTCCCGTCTACGCAGGCCACATCAACATTTCAAGCTAAACATTCTGATATATTTCCAAATAAGACGAGTTTACAATTGAAAATTAGAGAAGTCAGACAGAAATTGAAGGCCAATTGTGCAACGCCAATGAGTGCTAGCAATTTAGTTAGTCCTTTGCCTGTCTCGGAGCCATCACCTAGTGTTGCTGGTAAGCTTTTCAATTTATTTTATGTAGTAGGACTGCTAAAAATGCAGCCACTAATAAATTTCCCCTTCATTTCATCTCGTAAATTTCCTCCTTAATTTGAAACGAAGATTTGAACCTGTTCTCCACCTCTTCTGAATCTGACACTTCTTCAGCAAATACGAATCAAGTCTGACTGATTTTGTACATCTTATGAAGATCGACTATTTTTTATTATTCCAGGACCCTTGACAGCTCCTCCAACGTCGATGGGAGCTCCACTGTCACTGCCTGTGAGCAGTAGTGGTAGCTAGCGCCCATGTGCCAACTGTGATACATTGAATCCCCTTACTCCACAACACGAGTACATCATAATCCTTTGATGACAAAATGGTGTTTATTCGGTAAAGAAAAAATTTGTCAAGCTGAGGATAAGCGAAGATTAATTATGGTTAATGTACAGTTCTTTCCCTCCTCCAGAACACGTTATGTTTCCTTTGATTTGATTCGTGGAATGCCAGTGCAATTTGAACATGTCAAGAGTGAAAGGTTGTAATTGGAATAAAATAGGCATAGGTAGGCAATAACAAGTCGAGGAGTATTGTTTAAAGGCGTGTTAATATACGGCCATCAGTTGAATAATGAATTATTATCTGTACATAAGATAATAGTGTTCGGTATTGTTCGGAAAAAATAGGAAAGAGGAGAAGGAGAATGCAAAGATAAAAATTAATGTGTTCAGAAAAATTGTGTTCTAAGGTACATGTTGAACAAATCGAGGGAACTATTTCGGGGCTTTGCAAAACAATTCAGCTTTATGAAGAAATATTCACTTACAATGAATGAAATTAATCGATATTGATATTCAAGAATATATTTTTTCAAAATCAGGTAAAGTAAGAGAAAAGTCAAAAGATGTAAACTACATGAAAACCATTTGTGAAAATTAATCAATATTTTTGTTTCAATGAACTTTTGGCATGTGAACTGATATCCGTAGATTAACTCGCTAGGGGCGAATTTATATAGAAGGCCTATGCTATTGTTGAATATTGTTGAAAAATGTGCTAAAAATAATACAAATCAGTATAATGGTTGGATTGTCGTGCAGACGTAAAGATAGACAAGTGCGTAATCATTCAGAGAGTATAACATTGATTAACGAGGAAAAGAAAAATATAAAGAAAAAATCAGAGTTTATATACACTAGTTATACTCTAAATATATATATATATATATTATATATATACACTACATAAGTAACATATATTAACGAGTACATTGCACAAAATGTCTACGTTGAAAAGAATCATCGCAAAACAAAATACCCTAGATATGGTTGTGTTTGTTTTTCATTGTAAATAACTGGTAAAGAGTTGATAGAGTGATTATAATTCCAGATATTTTGAGGGATAACAAAGGACTGCTGATTTTTCAAATTTGTTAATGAATTTCCTGGTAAAAATATCGATAATTAAGTGAAGGAAATTTATTTCTCGATTTGCACCATTAGCGGTTTTCTGTTACTCGTTAAAAAGGAGAGAGAAGAAAATATGAGTTACACTGGTATCTTGAGCCTCAATGAAGTTTTTAAAAGGGTTCGAGGCACCTTTTTCCGATGCATAGAATATTTCTAGATTAACAGGCATATAGATAAAACAGAAAGAAAATTTTTAAAGTACATAAGGAGTGCCATCCTGCGGCTAAAAAAACGATATGAAATCAGAGAAGGCAGGCGATTATTTTCTTGTTAGTAACTATCAATTTTGGTAAAAAAAAATGAGAATAATATGTAGATGAAGTGTAACATGTTTCCGATATTTCCGAAAGTACTTATCGACTGTTTTTAGAAGTCTGCCAAGGGTCAATGCATCTTACGGTTGTTTTATGGCTCTCTTATTATCATTAATATCTTTTCCTTTCACTTGGCCAATGTATGGATAAGTTTTTTATATTACCCTTGCAATTTTAAGTGTGTCCCTCCCGGTTTTTCTTTTTTTTGGCCATGACAACGGATTTTACATTAACTTGTTTACTACTTTATCATTATTATGAAAGGAAAAGTATGAATTTTGTTGCTGAGTTTTAAGATCTCGTGTTTTATCACTAGGCAGGAGGATTTCCGGCAGTTTATACGTCTTTAAAAAAATATGATTTTACACAATTCAAATTTACAATAGTTTTTTTAATTGCGTTTTAACAAAACGATTATTGTCAGTGGAATTTTGAGAACTGGTTAATTTTTCTCCAATCATGTTTTGTATTATTCAGTTTTCTCCTCAGCTGTTGATGATATGTTGATAATTCAATGTATTCCAACGTCATTTCCGAATCATTTTCGGCTTTTTATACCTATTACTACGTCGTCTACATTGTAAAGAACGCGATGCTGTCTTCAGCGTAACGCAGCACGTCGTGTGAGTCATAGGTATACGAGAGTTAATGGAGAATGTTATTTTACAATATTAAAATTATCGTTGATTTTTTTTTCTTTTAAGAATGCGTATTTTTCTCACAAAGCTGCCTGAGAAAAAAAACTGCATTGTACCTTGGCAGAGATTTGTTGAATTTGGCTGTAATGTAGATCATATATTAAAATTAGTAGCAGTGATGTTCACTGAGATAGGTAATCCTTCGAAGTGAATTTTCAAGTATCTCGAGATAAGGCACGAATATTTTTTCCTTCTTTTCAAGTAAGCAAATGGCGAAGAAAGAGAGTGAGTGAATGCGTGAGTGGTGAAAAAGAAGTGGTGTTTATCCGACATATTTTGTAAATAGGAAAAAATATAATAAAACTCACTAAACACGTTAGAAAAAACAAATATATGGAATAAATGAAAGCCTAGGGTAGGGAAAAAAATCATAACAAAAATCTATATATGTACATATATATAAATATATATTGAATGAGTATTATCAACTTCTATGATAATATGTACATATATACATACATATATATGTATATATTTACATTATACATTTATCATCGTACTTTGCAGAAAAATGGTGTTAAAAAGGATTGACTGGAGAGACCGAAGATAAAGCAGCATTAGAGATAAATGAGGAAGAAGTACATATATAGTTATAATTCGATGGGCCTTTATAAATGTTAAACTTTTCCGCACTCAGAAATGCTCTCCCTCCCACGCAGTTCTTGAAACTAAGAGCAATCTTTCATTTTTATTATTTCCTTTTCCTAATTTCTTTCAAAGATACAGTTTTGACACTTTATGTTACGCGCATATGTCATCAGTGATACGTTCCCCTGATCATTCATTCAACGTATGTAATTTTTCAGGACAAAGATTGATGAAAAAAATATGGACAGTGCGTGAAAATTATAACCGCAATATGAGAAATGCTTCCGTGTGAAATAATCAAATCACTTTCACGTAAACGTGCTTCCTGTAAATATCTAATCCGAAATCACATTTTAGCTATCACAATCTAGTTGATACATTCCTGGATGAATTTAAATTACTACAATAAATCTTCCAAAGAGTATTTATCACTGTGAAAATGTTATTTCACTCAAAGTATTTCTCATCATTGAGTCTCGTTCATAGAATTTTTAATGCCACAATTATTTTGTACTTGTCTAGAAACTTGTCGAAGATATTTTCCAGATATATAAGTTTTTTGAAAATTCTTTGATTTATGGAAAACTCTTTTTCATTATTCTTCTCTACTGTATTTTAATTGAGGTGTTCTCTGCTGATGAAAGATGAGAAAAAGATGAGATGCTTTTTATGGTAATTTAGGAGCCATACCCAAGAGTAACTGTGATCTACGAATGCAGAAATAATATTCTACGGCGGCTATATTCATCTGGTGAATTTCTTCACCCATTTAACTGTTATTTTGTGTAATATTTCTAATAATCGAAAAAGAAATGATTACGAAAAAAGCCACAAATTGAAAAAGAAGAGCTACGATTATTTAAGAGACAGATACTTCCCTCATGTGTTGGCCCTTTCCCCCAGTTCCCTCGTTCTGAGTCTTGATACATTTTTTATAATTATTTCCATTATTGTTTTACTCTGTACCCGATTGCTCCCTTCCCTCTATTATTAACAACTTTCTTCGAGTACCTCCCGTTCGATTTCTAAAATTTTTAAAAATTGTTATGTAGCTTGTATTAATCAAGAAATGGTGTTACTAGTGAAAAAAAAAATATGAAAGCACATAAAGATAATCCTTACAAAATTGAAGAAAAAAAATATGCTAAGAACGCGATAAAGGGTCTATATGTATTCAAAGCGGTAAACTCCCTGTATATAAATCCATGTAAATTAATGAATAAGGGAACGAAAGGATGAATAATTTAGTAAATTGTATTCATAATGAAAGAGCGATATATAACGTATATGTAAATTGAACATTTCTTGAGGCAACGTAATTAATAAGAGTAGGGCTCATCTGCAATCTGATAACAATTCGTTGAATCAAATTGTCTGTTCTATTTCACTTCGGGCTCCTCAAAACTAAACAAGGAAGATAAAGCTTCCAAATACCTTTGTTAATCTGAGGCTGCTTAACATTCCAAGCGCAATTTCATTGAAAGGGAGAGTTAGTCAATTGAATGGTTGGACCATTAGGTAACTTGTGATCTCCTGAGGTCCTACAAAAAGCTCTCTACACAAGTGCATTCATCTTGTTTGAGTTGAGAATTAAAATGGATTTACCACGGTTCGCTCCTTCACAACTGAAAATTTTGTTCATCATTGAAGATAATATTGCAGAAGAGCTAATTTAATTGGGCATTTCTGCAAAGCTCATGGACTTTGGAACAGGTAATCTGCAGCAATTTGATTGATAAGATTTTTGCACAGGTGCCCTTGCACGAGTACCAGTTCATCGGACCAAAATGAATGAAATTAACCGATTAGAATATACTTCAGGATTACGGAGAACAAAAAAATAAACAAAGTTCAGTCGTGTACTTAATATCTTAGGCATTTTTTATGGTAAGAACACAATACAAAGATCTTTTTCTTTTGCCATTGCTCATTCGAATAGGCAATCTCTCCCAATTCTTTGTCGAATACACAATAAATGGAAAAATAAACAAAACTAGAATATACCTAGGATAGAAAAAGAATGGGAACCGCCTTGGTATTTCTCTCCTTTAGTTAGTCGAATGGGGGGACTAAAGAAGGAAAAATTTCATATGGTGGTCATCACTTCTAATATGTTGTTATCGCCTTACTAAAGTGACGAGTCATTGTATCATTGCAATAATTGGAATTCGATTGATAAAAAAAGTAAATCTCTTGGAATGAAAAACAAGTTTTTGGCAAATTCATATTTTTCAACAAAAAAACAAAAAAAAACTAAAAAAAGTGTTCAAAAGAAAAAGAAAATGTACTTTCTAGTAATTCATATAGTGGAAGAAAATTGTTCTCGGGGAAAACATTGTATTAAGGGCCTCTGTATACTAGTGTCACATCTCTGTAAAATAACTATGAAACGATGTACATAAAAAAATCTTATCATGTTAGGGCATCACACGAATTATTATCATTGATAAAGATCACATACAAAGAGGGATGGACCTAAGGAATACTGAAGAGACGGAATGTAATACCTAAATGTATGTATATCAAAGAAGTATATATATTATATACCAATGTCTAATACATAGAATTTCCGAACAAGTGTTGAATAAACAGAGACAAATGTCAAAATTGGGATCGAAAGAAGAAATGTAATATGTGTTGACAATCGCTCATGTTTTAGGCTCCAGAGCGGTCGTACGGGAATCGATAAATGCCTTGAGGGTTTGTGGAAAGAAATACCATTCAATTTTGGTCTTGTATGGTTAATTTGAGAATGACAGAAACACATTCACTTTTAGAAAAATAGAAATCATAGTTATAATGGCTACTTCTGCGGTTGCAGAACGTGCACTGAGGGAAACACAGTTTTTTGAGAAGTGCGTCTTTTTTTTATAAAAAAAAGCGGTGAAACTTAAAAGTTTTCAAGCGTAAATATGTCACACTAAGAAATTAAACTTGCTCTAAAGAATTCTATTGTTTTCGGAATATATATATGTGTCGTTTTCTTACGGTGATATATTCTGCGCTTGATAATTTGTAATCCATTATTTTCTTGATACAAGTAAGGACGTACTTCTCAAATAACGTCTGTCGTCTCAGTGAGAACAAAGGAGATTTTGAAAGTTTGTTGCTTGGAGGATTTTGTGAATATTATCCAAGTGTACACTGAGAACGGCATGAGATATATTTGCACGCCCAAATAATTTTTCTTTTTGTCAGCATTTGAACAACGAGTTGTGCCCACTGATAAATAATCCTTCTCGTTCGATATTAAAAAATATTGAATTTTCAGGGATTGATGAAATCCAAGGGCTGGTGATTTTTATGCAGCCAGCCCTTTTGTACACTTCAACAAGGCGGTATTGCATTAAATGGAAAAAAATATCTTGTGAAACAGATTATTATGAAGTTTATTGTATAACTGTTTTATTAAGATGAACAATAGAATTGTGAATTACTACTCGGTATATTATAACAATAGAAGCAATGATGAATATACTATAAATATTAAAATATCCAAATTGCACGTTGGTCAATAATACTCACGTAAAGGAGGGAAAAAATAAAAGTAAAAGAGCTTGAGAATATTTTTTCAATGCCAATCAAGAGTAATTGATTTCATGTAAAGATATTGATGTAATAAATTCAATGCACAATTACATGAAATTTGAGTGTAAATTTAATGCTTATCAATAATTATTATAACGCATAATTTGCTGATGGAAATTGCAAACTTAAAATGTAATTTATAATTTATGAAATTCGTTGCTTCATATTTACAGTCTTAAATTTCAAGATTTTTTTCGTGTGTGCTCTCGTTTTACACACAGTGACGGTGTCATTTATTTCGCTGGATTTTTCCCATTTCATCAGGTGTAAAACGAAGAACTGTTCCTATGGCGTTCAACATGTGGCGACGGCTCGAACTGTCGTTGTTGGTTAAAAAATTAACGATTACGTTTTTCAGGTACTCGAGATTAGCACCTTCTCGGGATTTGTACGCTTCGAGTCTGTTATCAGTCACAAAAAGAAGAAGAGAAATTATTGATAATTAAATCAGTAGCGACGGCAAAAAACGAGATAAGGCACTTTTGAATATTGATTAGTTTTTTATGAGTATCTCGAAACGAATTCAATGAAATTGTGTGTGATATATCAATGGAACCATTAATTTATGACTGAATCATTGTTACCTAGTAATTTTACTTTCCAAAGTTTTCATTTCCTCTGCATGTCTCTGAGTTGTCGCCATAAAATCTCTCTGGTTCTCCCGAAGTGCAGCCTCCAATTCGCTGTTTTGCTTTCTCAATCCGGACACTTGGATATCCCTCCTGGCCAATTCTTGCGCATAATGAAGCATAGGTGGGCTATCGACAGTCAAAAGTGATGTAACAAAATCAACATTCGACTCTATCAGTTTTTTATCGTCGCCTCCTTCGGGATTCCCAGACAGACCCTCGTGCTTCGTTAAAATAGCTCGAAATGAGGACTTCAGTGTCGTAATTTCCTGGTCTTTCTCCTCGAGAAGGGCCAACGATCTCTCCCTCTGTCGAAGTATTTGATGCTCAAGGGCTCCCACTTTTGACCGAAACTCAGTTTCCTTCTGAGATAATATCCTCTCAAACCTAATTCTCTCCTCCTGGATCTGCTGATTCTGCTGTTCCAATTTTAAATTAATTTCACTTTCTTTATTGCTCGCTTCCTTATTCAACATCCGAATTCGCTCCTCCAGATTTTTACTGTAAGTCCTTGCCAGATGGAGCTCTGTACTCTTATCAGCTCTTTTATTTTCACTTTCTAAATCATTCACAGATTCTAATTTAGCTGACATCTGTTGTTTGTAGTTCTCAAATTCGTGCTCCAGAATTTCGTATTGTTCCTTGTAATCGCAGTCTTTGGATATGTTGCGCAAATTCATGTTCTGCAGAAAGTCATCAACACTGAATTTGTTATCCTTCTCGTTGCAGACGTCCAACAATTTACTGTACAATTCTTTGATTCTACTTGAAATAATTTCAGGAGTCTCATCAACATTTCTGCTGGAATAATCCTTAACTTTATTCATCTGCAATTCCGACAGTTGATCCTTCAGTTTCTGAATAGCAAATTGATCCTGTTGTCTCATTCTGTCGTATCCTCCCACGGTCTCTGATAATTCAGCGAGTCTCGACTCCAAACCTACGACTCTTGATTCATGCGCCATTTCGAGAATTTTTGCTTTCTGCTCAGCTGCAGCTGCTCGTTTTCGCTCTTCGTGAATTGCCATTCGGTGTTGTTTCTTGAGAGCTGCCATCTCAGATTGCAGGGACACCAGAACTGGAGGAGTTTCCTTGACAGCTGCCTCTGCCTCTTTCAGTTTGTTATTAGCAATTTCCAGTTCTGCTTCTAGAATTTTATGCTGAGTTTTATTTCCCACGTGATTTCTCAATTCTTTTATTTGCTGCTCGAAAGTTTCCTTGGAGCGACGCTCATCCGTGATGACACGTTGAAGCTCCTTCATCATCGCCGAATTGTCTGCCTGCTCTTTTTCCCGTTCATGACGCTCCATTATTAATTTATACTTCAGATGCTCAATTTCGGAGTGGGTATTGTGCTGAGCTCGTCGTAATTTTTCTTTCAAGTCCTTGATTAATTTATCACACTAAAACAGACGGCAATTAGTCAAGTGAGGTCCTTTGGAAATGATAAATTCACTGTTAATGAGCCGCTGAAAACAGTTCAATAAAAAATTATTATTTATGAGCACATTACCTCTTCACGTTCGCTACGCAGTGTCTTCCTATCACTCTGGAAATTGGCTTCCATTCTCGATTTTTCAGCTGACAACGTTGCCAATGAATTCATCAATATACCTAATTGATTTTTCAACTCGTCTACACTCTCTCCTCTTCTCACAGGCCCACTGTCTTTCGCTTCGGTGTTGTTAGTATTAACTTCCCTTGTTTTTGAATTCATCGTGATTCCTAGGAAAATAATAAAAATCTCTTGCTTGAATTCTCCCGCGAGAATGATACGTGGCTATCAGTGACGAATGCTAGCAAGCTTGCATGCAGCTGTCAATGTTCTGACTTTTACCTTGATAGTTATTGAAGGGTTGTTTGTCCTTATATCTCTCCGTCGAGTCTCCTTTCATTATTTTATCCATAGTCCCCTGGACTTTTCACGTCACACAACAGTAATGAAATTATTTTTGAAGTCATATAGCTGCTCCAAGCGCTCGCGCATTGAGGTTATGTCTCATCGTTTGCGATGACATACTGACTTACACTTCACTTTAAATTTCTTTTTAGCTTCACATTTTTCCGGTAACCCAAAACACGGCAGTGAAATGAAGAAATGGATAAAACAAAAATTATTATCCTTATTTTTTTTACTTTATCACTCGTAATGAAGCTAAATATCTCCGAGTGGAAATTCTCGGGGATTTATCGGCGTGCGCAGATCGTGAGAATCACTACGCGCAGATGGAAGGCGAGTGGTTTTGACAATTGACATCTAATGAATACTTTCCTTGGAGACATTTATGTTGAATGAAGGATCATTTGAAGATTCAAATTTAACTGGATTGTTTATGAAAGACCTAAGTTTGACTAAAAGCCGCGATTTTTCAAATATTTGTATAGTTTTATTTGTTTCGTTACGAATATCTAGAAAACACTTTTCGCACGAATATCGAATAAGTTTTTTTGACAATGTGTTAAAGAGGACTGCAAAGAATTACTTTCTCGCACAGCATGACACATAAAACTATATTTATATATATTACTTGTTTACAAAGTTCATTCGAGTGTGTAAAGGAAAACAGTGAACAATCACAAACTTTTCTTTTTATATTTTTAATCTCAATAAAGACATTGGAACAATATTAGAAATAATATTTATAGTCTTCCAAGTAGAGAGAACTGGACTCGTATTGAAAACGAGATAGCACTATTTTATAAAATATACCAACGGCAGGAAGCCGTCATTTAAAAAATGAAAGCACATAATTCGCATTATGCTAACGATTGGATTTACTCTGGAACAATCATTGCATTTCATTTTGGCTCAGGCGATTCAATTTCGATAGTTACTGGTCCATCATTTTCGATATGAACTTGCATCATTGCTCCAAATTTTCCATCTAGAAGAATTCAAACAAAATCATAACTGTGTGGATAAATAAATGAAAGACAGAACATTTTAGTGAAGTTTGAAGTAGCAACAAAGTCTTTTTCCAGTCGATGTCCGCATATATTAGTTTTATGCCTTTTGCGGTCATGATTAATGACATTATTATTGGTTTCCGGATGGATGCCCCGTTAGTTTCAGTATTGCGCTTCGTTGAAACCGAACGCGTCATACGGAAGCCAACAATGATGTCGTTCACATATATTACTTTGCTGCACAGAATTAAATTTTCCAACCATTGTCTCACCTTTAATAAACTCAGGATTATAAACTTTCCCAAGTTCCGCAATGAAATTCCTGTAAAATGGTTCAGCATGCACCGCAGACATAGCTCGATGAAAATCTAATTTATTCCCTTTCATAATATGATAGAGAGTGAATTGGCTGACGCATAGAACTTCGTATTGTTTATCTATAACACTGGCTCCCCATCTCTTTCCATTTTCACCATCAAACAATTTCAAATTCAGGATTTTTTTGACTCTGAAAATACAGTGAAGCCAGAGTTTAAAAAGGAAATAACAATTATGGGGACAACATATATCCCAAAAAAATATTTGCTCAGTGTAATAAAATGTATTACATGTATTCCACGTCTGCAAGAGTGTCATCCGTTTTTATCCCAACAAGCACACAAAGCCCATTAGCAATGCTGCTAATTACCTGCCCGTGAACTGCAAAATAAGAAATTTCATCAAACAACAATCTTACGAATAGCATTAACGATTAGAGAAAGATATCCAAACATTCTTCAATTTTCTACTGAACATAGGAATTGAGTGTAATAAAACGTAAATAAAAAAATCATCTTTATTAAAAAGATATAATATAATAGTTTTAGTATCGAAACATTTTTCAAATAATATTTCCATGAAACGTATTGAACGATCCACTGCTCGAAATCATTGGAACCAATAGTCAGTCTCTGGCTTATCCCGCAACATCTACATATGTTTTCTCCAGATGCATTTTTTTTCAATTCCTTTTTTCCACCAGTATGAGATGTTGGGGGTTCTCCGAGTATCCAATTTCTCACGGTCTCTGTTCTCCGTAGCCGCCTCTAATACACATAAAACCCATTCCCCCCTTCCGAATGGGTGGGAGGAAAAAAACAGCATCTTCAGCGCATGCGCTTTCTCCCTCCATTTTAATCAATTGTTGGTATAATTTTGTTCTCAAAATGAATGAAAAATTGCGAACGAATATCGTAACGAGAGACAATCAAAAATGAATAAAAAGTACTGCAAAACGTAGAGGAGACTAAGGACAGTCTTAGAAACAATCGTTGATCGTACAACGCTGCGTAAAAATTGAATACGCAGAGAAACAGAAGTCAAGTTGGCGTCTATATAACCTCAGAACAAAGTGGTAAAAACTCAAACCTGTGACTGACGCCTGTGTAACCCTCTGAATAATAGCCTTCATGATTTCTCCACTAGTAACCAAAGATTCATAACAATAAAAATAACAAATTCTGACAATTAGCAAGTCAAACAGATTCAAAGTGAAAGTGAAACTTGTTTTTCTCCTACAACAGAGTGGTTATTATGTTTACCGACAAAAGAGCCAACCAATGGGATGGAAGATGCTATCCGGAAAACTCACTTCCCGCGTGTCTACTTCCTACAATACCATTTGACTTTTCAAAGATTGTTTACAAGCACTCCCAGTACAGAAAATTTACCCACCCAAATGACCACAATTATCCAAAAATTTTACTTAAATTCATCAAAAGTGTGTAAAATGAATGTGAACAATTGCCGGAAGCCCATAATTTTCTTATTAAATCATGTGTGATTGTGAATAGATGACCCACTTGTTGCACTTAGGTTATGGCGTTTATAAACAAAAGATATTTCATAAAAATTTGTTCAACAAAGTGTGTATGTACATTAATGTGATAAATAAAAGTGTTAATCTGGTGTGTAGAATCTAGTTGGAATGGAGGCTCCTGGTTTGAGTCTCTTCCAGGGTTCTGACAGTATACATATTAGTGGTGGAGGCCAACGACAGGAGGAAGAGGAGGAACAGGAGGACCTGAGGCGACGTAACGAGGAGTTGAAGAATATACTGACAAATGCCTTTGATGGATATGAGGATGAAGACGATGTTAGTTCAGTAAACAGCAGTCACAACTACACAGATGCATCGCGAGGTGTGGACAGTATAATAGACAAGAGTTCGATTCATGAGAGGGAGGAGAAAGGTCCAACTGTGTCGCAGTATCAAAATGAGTTTGGTGTTTATGGACAGCGTGATACAAGTTCCCTTCCCTCTCGCGATGGTGATAAGGGGCCAACAGTCTCTGATATGCAGAGAGAGTACGGAGTTTATGGTTCTCTATCAACTCCACACAACAATAATAAGGATAACAAGTCCTTGAATTCGGTGGGTCATAGCCCTTATGAATTGCCAAGACCTCCTAGCCTGACGAATCCAGCCTCGTACCCTCATGATCTCAGAGCCCAAATTAACGATGGCTACACATTGCTGGAGAATTATCCGTACAATTACCAGACACCTTCCAATCATTACGATGGAGTCAAACAAAATTACCAGAATAATGGATATATTAGGCCTTATGAGAACAATATTGCACCCAGGGACTCGAGGGAGTATAGTGGTTGTGATAATGAAGTTGATTCTGAACATCACAATCACTGCTACAAATCCAGTCCCAATGGATGTGCAATTAACGATACTAATGCGTACAAAAGGGCTGAGTACAACAGCAAAGAACAACTCGAGGTTTTGTACTCAGTCAGGATGAGGGAGATTCAGCAGCTCACTGAAAAACTCCAGCAATTACATGTGGAGAAGGAGGAGGAGAAGGATCAGTTGATGAGAAAGTTGGCGCTGGCACAGGCGGAGATCGAACGATCTAATCTGTCGAGAAACCAAGCCCAAAATTCACTAGTTGATGCTAAAGCTCAAATTATTGAGCTGCAGGGTCAGGTGGCTGAATTTCAAGAGAAAACTGCTGTTATGGAGAAGACGAATCAAAATGTTACTGAGGATATGTCAGTGGCGAGAAGCTCAGTGGTAGAATTGCAGCAGAAGATCAGTGTTCTTGAGAGGGTGCAGACACTACAGGCTAATGATAAGACGCATGAGAAAATGTTGAAGCAAGCGCAAGAGAAACATGTTCTTGAGATCAGAAATATGCAGACGCAGATTGATATGCTTACAGATAAACTGAATGCCAAGGTATGACATGTACTTTTCAATGCCAAATGAATTGTTAGTTGAACGAATGAGTTCTCATTCTCAAGGGATTTCAGAGATTTACTAGTATTTCTGGAAAGAGCAAGAATTTCTTTATATATTCGACTAATGATCAATGTAGTTAAATAATTTATATGCTTCTAGGAATCTTCATACGTTACTTTGGAGCACAAACTAGCTGATGTACGTAGAGCCCACGAAACACTCATTGTGGAAAAGGGCGACGCAATGAATCGTTTGGCTGAGGCTCTTGAAATAAGTCAGACTCAATGCAGGAATCTCATGGCTTCAAATGACGCTCAGGAGAACATACAGCTTCAGAGTAAAGTAAATTTACTGTCTCAGGAGAAAGAGGAATTGCGAAAAATGATTCAAGATTTACAGGTAGGACTTCACTTCTCTCGATTACCCATTCAAATAATGCTTTATTCGAATTAATCAATACTTACAATTTTTTTCACAGCATAAACTAGAAGTGGCTAAGTCAGACGCTCATCACTACGAATCTCTCTTAACGACGACAATGGAAGAAGGATCTGACTCAATTCGTCAAATGAAACTCGGTGAATTTCACAACAAATCTCGAGGGAATGACGACATAACGAATAAATTGCAGGGTGAGCTTCAGCGTTGCATATCAGGTCAAGCTGTTAAACGAAAAGAAATTGGACGTCTTGAGAACACCATAGCTCAGCAAAACAAGGAGCTAGAGAAAGCTCAAACTCTGGCAAAAACCTGTCAACAAGAGGCAGCACGTTATGCAAAACGAGTCAACGAGCTGGAGCAAGAATTAAAATCGTTACTGACAGAGCACACAATCAAAGCAAACTCCCAAATTCAACGATTATCAGACCAATTGACGGATATGAAGAGTAAAAATGACACTCTTCGTCGAGACAAAGATAAATTAGAACAGAAATTAGAGGAAACTCTAGCACATCAAGAAGAGACTTTGGAAAAAATTAATCAGGAGACTCTTCAGCAACGAGAAAATCAAATGATTGACGAATATAATAAAGAGTACCTCGAAATGCATGACAAAGCTATTGAGAGACTCCGACAAGAGGCTCAGGACGATATCCTTCAGTTGACAGTTCAACTGGAGCAAACACAAAAAGAACTAAATCGAGTGAAAGAAATGTACATAGACGTGTGTGGAAGTAAAGAGCAATTGATCAACGATCATCGAAATGAGATCCAAGAATTGAAAACAACTTACGCCAAATTCGAGGCTCAAAAAGCTGAATTGGAAAGAACAAAGCGAGAATGTGAGGTCCAAATAAAAATCACGGCGAGGCTAACACTGGAGTGTGAAGCACATAAAAATAAAATAATAGAATTAGAAAAAGATCTGAGCAGTGAAAGAAAACATCGAGTTGAGTATCGTAAAAAGATTGATGCTGAAATTGAAAGGGCAAAAGATGAAGCTCTGGCTGAACTTAGAAGTGCCCATCCAAATCACCAAATAAGTGTCCTTTTCCCTGATCACTGTACAGAGCATTCAGAGAGAATTGCCGAACTCGAGGAGGACTGCAAACGTCTGGAGAAGAAGTTGTCAAGTGCTGTTGAGGAACAGAGAAAGCTTCTTGAACTCCAGAGTGAACTGGAAAATGCAAAGATTAAAATAGCGCAAATGGAAATTGCCCATGAAACTCTAAAGCAGAAATGTGAGTCCGTTAAAAAGGAAAATCAAGATCTATCGCTGAAACTCGCAAAATCCGACCAGGAACTATCGACCTCACGAGCTAATAAATCAGATGATCCTAATTTTCACAATTATTCCATTAAGATTCAGATGGAAAATGAGACATTGAAGGATAAGTGTGACTGCTTACTGAAGGAAAAGATGGAGTACAAAAAACGATTATCAGAAATGCAGATGCATCTCAATGAGAGCAAGAAGATGATAGCCCAAGGGGAGCATAATATTAGTCGACAGAACGACAGCCTATCAAATACTCGAAACGATCTGGAGAAGGAGTTAAATCAGTATAAAGATTTTGTTAAAAAATTAACAGATCAATTGAACAGTCCTAGTGATGTTAAGAAGAGGGACATGTACCTGGATGTCAGGGTAAAGCAGCTGGAGTTGGAGCTTCAGGAGAAAGATGCTCAGTTGCAGAGATTAAAGGAGTTGGATAAGATTAAAGCTGAAAGGGACCAGTTAGTGACAAAACTAAAAACTCAAGCAATGCATTTTGAGCAATATGTGAAGAGTCAGAGGCAAGTGTCGGCTGAATTGAATCTTTCTCCTCGAAGTCTGCAGGATGTAGTTGATTTTCAGAAGCTTCAGGAAATTCCGAACGAGGAGATACACCCGAAAGCCGATGAGTTGAGAATGATCGAGGATCAGCATAGAGAGAAGCAGAGACATATTGAAGAGAAGTATAAATCAGTGTTAATTGACTTGAATAAACGTTATGATGAAAAAACAAAGGAGTTAGAGGCCGCGAAAGAAGCGATAATGGCGGAGAAGTTGAGGCTACATAATTCGTTCAAAGAACAGAAACAGTTGGTGGGACAGGTGATTGAGGCAAAGCTAGAGGGATATAGACAGGAGCTTGTTGCAAGAAAATTAAAAATCGAGGAGTTGCAGACGGAGTTGAAAAAAAAGGAAATGGATATGGAGGAGGAAAAAAATTACATGGCTCAGATGATGGCACAATGGGCTGCTGAGATCGAAGGGAGCAAGAGAAAGGAGAAAAAAATGCAAGAGGATATTGACAGGCTGCAGCAAATGGAGAACACGTTGCGGGAGGAAGTTAAAGGGCTGCAGATCAAGGAAAAGAAGTTTAAAGAGAGCTTTGATACATTAAAACACAAGTATCAAGTAGCGAAAACTACTGCTCAAAATTACAGGGTGAGTAACTATACATCCATCCAAATTATGAAAGGGATAAACTCTTCCATCTCTTCAATTCAAGCGAAAAGATTTTATGAGGGCTATTGAAGAGGAAATTATTATAATGAAAGTGTTGGATAATATATGCATTTGAAAAGTCATTTTTATACCTATGTTTCAGGAATATGCTGCTAAGGAAAAAGAATTTTATTCTCTCGAATGCAAACGCATCGACGAGGGATACAAAGAGGCCATATGTCGAGTACAACAGAACTTTTATGATATTCTTGAAGCACAGGAAAAAGAGGCGAAAAAAACAATTGAACAGGTAGAAAAAGATCATGAGGAGCAACTGCAAAAATTGCGACAAAAAAAGAAGTACAAAGAAAAAAGTTGAAGTACGTATTGACTAATAATTTCATTCATATATTTAATAAAATTCCACTTAGTTTGCAATATAGTTTTTAAAGGCCCATTCAGATATGAAATTAATAGAGGCTGGTTTTATTATATAATGGTTTGAACAAATGAGATGAAATGCACTTTATTGTACAACACATATTTAGTTTTAAAGTGACCAATAATGTTCATGGAAATATTCGCGTCATGTTGAGAATTTTATTATCTTTAACGTTAATTAGAATTTTCGAATAATTAAATTTTAGATATCAGAGAATAGTTTATTAATATAGAATATGACATTAAGTTGCCAATGTGGGGCCAAACTCACAGTACACACGTTTCACATGAGTAATCAAATGCGTTGAAAATTTAATGAAATCCGTCTTTTTCCACCCGGTCGAGAAATCTAGTTTTATGAATTTAACAGTTTTATTTTAGATTTTTTAAATACTAGTTAAATCCACAATGCTTGCCAAATTACTACCTTTTTTGTGGTTAAAAATAGTAAGTTTTCATGCACAAAACGTTTTCAGTATTGCTTTCAAAGAGGCCTCAATAACCCGAGGACGGTTTAGCAGCCTTTATGATTGAACAGTATCAAATTTTCTCGAGTGAGGGGATAAGATGTTCTATATTGAAGTGGCTAAATGTAATAAGCCATACATGACATTGTTATTGATAGTACAATTATCTTAAATTTCATTGAGCTTAATCTAAATTATCAGCTGACCATGTTTGTAGCACAGACAAGTTTTCCGAAAACAACTCGATATTTTGTTCTGAAGTCATTCGTTAGCCGAATAATTCTGAAGTTAACAGGAACAGATGAGCCGACTCATTTCAGTTTACCAGTTTCATAACAAATTGAAAGTGAAATTTCTATGATTAATTGTATTGTATACTTTTACAATACAATATATTGTACAATTTCCTTAGTTTTCATCTTCTGTACAGAATCTAAGTACAATGTGCAAGTTTAAGCAGCCATACATTAGAAAATATCATAATATATTAGAAGCAGGACTGATAGAGTATGATAGAAACATCCCTGAGGACCGGTTGAACCAAATCTTATTAGTTATTTAAACCATGGGATGAATTCATTCCGGTGTGAACTTTACGGCGTAATCGATCGTTATCTGGCGGTTTATTCAATGAAGCTGGTGCGACCGGGCCTGAGGTTTTTTTATTATAGAGAACCAAAAGTTGAGTGAAATTATTAATTGTAGTGATGGTTCGCATTATTTAAACATGAAGAAGGGCATAAGTTTTCCGTATACTTTGATACCTTTAGACACATAGTAATTCCTTCATTAATCGCGTTTATGTAATTCAAGCTCTCTAGTAACTGTATCAAATAATCGGTTCGTACAATTCATATTTTGTGTTTTTTAGTGCAGAATATCCAATCTACTCTCATAATACTTTCATAATATATAAATTAGAAAGCAACAAAATTGTAATTTTCATCCTACTGGGCCCAATTTTCAATGTCAGATTTTCAAGTTAACGATGACATTTTAGATGATTTAAAATTGAAAGAAAAACAAACGCAAAAATTTTACTGACGAATTTTATATTGTAATAATGAATAAATCATCACTGAATAGAGAGTATTATTAATATTAATCGTCAATGTATTTTTGTATTTAATGTAAATTAATTTATTTTTTGTAATAAAGATTTTATGTCATCTTTTAAGGATTAATTAAGTTTTGCGAGTTTTTCTATTTTATCATTGAGAACTCAAAATATCCGAGATATTATCAAATATTATGAATATAGATAGCTCTATATCGATAAAGTAGTATCCCGTCATGTGATGTCTGCAATTGATTGTCAAAGTTTTTAATTAATTAGATTGTTCACTCTCCGGAATTCGATGAGCCGATCGATTTACTAGAAATTGAGGCTCAGCCATTGACTCATTTGAGATGGAATATCTCATGTGTATTAATATAATGTTATTCAAAGTGTTGTTTTGGCCACGTTTGATCCCAATAAAAAGAAATCGAAGTATACGTCAGGTATTTACCTTAATATTAGCTTCTCTTGTAAATGTGGTCTTCTCCAGCGACGGGGGAGTCACTTTCCGATCTCCAATAGAGATTGCCCTTATGCACGTGAATACGTATCGTGGAGTCAGAAGGCTAGGTGTCCGGATCCAATAATGAACAAATCATCCAGCTTCTATTTCGCATTGACAGGTCATATATTTATTGTAACAATGGTCGAATACATGGCAACTCCGAAGCAACAGGAACAAGATGATTTAAAACAGGATTTGACAATGCAATTTATCATTCAATGCGTTTAGGATTCAATGGAAAAACTAGAAAAAGAAAAGAAGATCGCGCAGATGATTATCACGAGACAATTATAAATTGCGATATATCGTCGATAACGAGTTTAATTATAAAATTTTTGACGGTTCAATTCTGCTGACGTGGATCAGGATCATTGGGTCCACCACCCATCTGTCTTCTCAGGGACTCGATAAGCTCGGGGTTGGCAGTCTGCATCTGTTGGGCCAATTGCTGTCCTCTGAAATTCCAACAATTAAGTTTTTTTTTTAATTCTCAAAAGTAGAAACTGAAACTTGCTGGCGATTTTCTCAAAAATCGCCAATTTTCCAAACAATTGTAAATTTTCGATTCTAGTTAGAACAAAAGAATAATTACGCTTCAATTAGAACCTCCATCCTTCCTCCTTGTTCAATATTTCCACTCATAAGATCTCCAAGCATATTCTGCATTCCAGGATTAGATAACATTTGTCGCGCCATGCTCATAAGTGCGGGATTTGAGAGCATACTGCTCAAGTCCATGGGAAAACCTGGATTGTTAGCACCAAGTCCCATATTGCTGACTCCCTGCTGTGCTAACTTCTCCTCAGCCAACTGGAGATTATTTTTGTAACCCTCACTATCTGGTTCCATTTCGAGTGCCTTCTGATAACATTCCTTCGCCTCCTTGTGCTTGTCCAAACTTGAATATGCCAGGCCAAGGCGTCCGTAGGCTTTGCTGTACGTGGGATCAACTGTGAGTGCTGTCTCGCAGTCTTTTATAGCACGTCGTTGATTACCAATTTTGCTGTATGCAGCTGCACGATTCCCGTAGTAAACTGCGTTGCGTCCGTCCAGCTCAATTGCTCTAAATTAATCAGAGAGATGTCAAGATTATCCACATCATGTTGTATCTGTAAAGTAACTTTCCAGTCATCCTCATCTTAACTTTATGTTTACTATGCTCTCCAAGTAACAAAAGTCCCATTTCATGAATCAGTAATTAATTTTATAATTCATTATGGTTTTTCAATGATTAACTCCTAGCATCGAGAAGGGAGCCAAATTTTTATCACTCAATTACTTTCACCAAAGTGTTTATAAAAAGTATATTACGAAAATTTCGTTATCCTCTCACATTTAGAGCTATTCCATTGAAAATCAGCACTTCTTTGTTGAATAATTATAGTTCCTTTAATTTGATTAACCTTAATTATTCGTCGATACGTACTTGGTATATAATGCGATGGCCTCATGAATCTTATCCTCCTTCATGAGCGCATTACCCTGGTTTTTCAATTTTTCAGCTTCACCTTTTTCCTCAGCAGTCGCCTCGCGATTTGGTAGGACAGTACAGCCTTCCATAGCTGTTTCACAACAGCTGAGTAAATCAAAATTTGCTGGTGCATCTGATGCTTGTACGTTGTAAGCACTCTCCAAACATTGTATCGCAACTTCAAGGCTCTCACGGGAATCTTCTGTTATATCTCCCTCCTCCAATTGCTTTGTTAAAAAGCGAATAATACTAGCAACCAGGCCTTTCACTGCCATATTCCTGCGGGATGATGACACGTTTAAAAATTGCTTGATCATGATTATTATACTGGAAACGTCTTTTATAACCTCAAAATACTTGAACGATATTGATAGAATTAAAAAGATAGTCAAGTAGATTTCTAACTCAGCAACATTTGACTCTTCTTTTCGTCTGATGTATTTTTTTTTCACTACAGGAATAAGAATGGAAATTAACCTCATTTACCTTTGTTTTTAAATCGTTAAAGATACTTCGGAATCTTATCACAGAAAATTCAATTTTCAGTTGTTTATCGGCTGATTATACTGCGGCTCAAGGGAGTATTGAGATATAACCGTAATTCTATATTCTTAATCGTCTGGAAGAAAAAGTTTTTTAGAAATTTTTTCGTAACTACGCCGGCGAAGATCAACACGAGTAAACTACGTGGATGTTGTGTGTTTCGGCAAACTATGGCCGCAGAATCATTTCCATTGTCATATGTAGATAGCCAACCAGTAATTACTTTTCGCAAAATGAACTAATTTCATCGTTTGTCCTAGGTTTGTACTCGTTTGTACTGAGCTTAAAATGTTTTGCTAGTTTTGTATTTATATTTCAATAAATAATGAAAAATCCAATATGAGGCAAAGCAAGCATCATCTTGGAGCGGTGTCAACCCCAAAATTTTGTAGCGGTGAAGCATGAACTACGATGGTGAATGTGCCTGTCGGTAAGGCATTAGCGCGGAGAACGTGGCTAACTGGGTAGGGAGGCTTTTGGCTGTAGGAGGTCTAGGAGTCGAAAAAAATGCGAAAAATGAAAAAATTGAAAAAAATGACAATACCTCCCTAAATCATACCTTATATGTGAAAGGTGGTTGCAGCTCCTTCTGCCAGACCCTGACCTACAAATTCGTGTATCTGCCATCGATTTGACTATTCCCATTGGTAGGCACAATCTCTGGATTATCGATGCATGTGTTTTGAGCGACCACGTGTTTATAACCTGTCGAAGGAGTGTTTTGAATCCAAAATCATCTGTCACTCTCCTTTGTGATTAAAAAACTAATGAATACTACTTCGTCGTGTTTCTGACTTCCCTTCATCATTTCATCCAAGAGACTGAGAAATGAGGAATCTAACTGTTCTGCACCACAGCATCAGGGGTTTGAAGGAGGCCGAGGCGGGATGTCCGGAGCTCCAGGAAGCTCTGAACAAACAATTCATCTGCAACAATGATCCTGACAGTGACACAATTTTCGTTCTCGAGGAGAACCACCTCTTCGTCATCACTTGCAAACAAGATATCGAAATAGCTATTGAAAAAAACATTGAGGTCCAAGGCAACTGCAGACCGGTTGGTGTGGAGTACTGGAGTGACAATGCAGTCCTGTACTGTGCCTACTCCTCCGGGGAACTAGTTAAAGTCACTCCAGAATGGCCATTTGATCAGGAAGTCGTTGTGAATATCGAAGAGGGTATTAAATGCATCAAGTTGAGCCCAGACCAGGAAATACTGGTGTTGGTAACTGGGAGTGACAATGTCATGACTATGATGTCCAATCTTCAAGTGTTATCCAAGGTGAGACAGTTTAAAATTTACTGAAATAGATTTAAGTTTATTTTGGCGGTTTCTGTGATGTACGCTAAATTAAAATATTCAAATGTAAATAAATTGAATGGGAAAATTCAAGAATGTTACCTGCAAGCTAGAAATACATTCGTCGAAAGCGTCAGAACATTACAGAAATGCAAGAAAATGGAGATATATTCCTTAGAAAGATTTATCGATTGTTGCATAAATTTAGACATCTTCTCCCATTTATTTGACAACAAATGAGGCAATTACACCTAATGTTTGTAATTTTCCTCCTTCAATTCATCAGGTAAATTTGAACGTTGACCAATTCGGAGAGAAACAATTCATAACAGCTGGATGGGGAGCCAAAGAAACCCAGTTCCATGGCACCGAGGGAAAGGCAGCAGCAAAAGCGAAGCCAGTGATAACAGGCAGAACTGATAGTGACACCGGAGATGTATCAGTAACGTGGCGTGGTGACGGTACCCTATTTGCTGTGACGTTTCTGAATCAAGGAGACAATGCCAGACGGTTCAGAGTATTCAATCGTGAGGGTGTGCTCCAATGGACAAGTGAATTAACAAGTGGGTTGGAGGAGAACTTGTCGTGGAAGCCATCTGGTAATTTACTGGCATCCACACAACGACTCCCCAATAAACATGTCACAGCACTTTTCGAAAAAAATGGCCTCAAGCATCGGGAGTTCTCCCTTCCCTTTCTACCCAACGAAATACACGTCAAGAAAATTACGTGGTCACCGGACTCGGAGATTTTGACAATATGGGGTCAGAGATACAATCAGAAAGAGACATTTCTTCAACTATGGAGTGAAAATAATTATCACTGGTACCTGAAGCAGACAATTCCTTTTAAGGAAGAGAATCCTTTAGTCTTCTTCAACTGGAGCACGATTCCTCGAGCTAAAAAACGTCTTATTGTCCTTACAAGAGAGAACTTTATGGTGTACACCTTCAAATGGTCAATAAATCGCACTCGTGGACTTTCTGATGATGATAAAGCTGTCGTGGGTGTTGCTGACGGTGATAAAGTTCTTCTCACTGCTTTCAAAATGGGCATCGTGCCACCCCCCATGTCACATTACTCACTTCAGATTAGTGGAACCTCTAATGGCTGTTTTTTCGCTCCACTTTGTAGCAATGATACTCCACACTGGCTTGATTCCAATTGTCTATTCGTGCACGTGGAGAATAATCAATTGGCACTGTATGTGCATCAAAAGGTGAATATAACATTTTATTTTCTCGTAATCACGATTCCATGCCAATTGATTATCTCGTCATTTTTCAGGAGGGTTTGTTGGGGTACAGGCATGCCAAGACGTTCGATTTGGAGTGGCTGGTACCAAAAATTGGGGACGAAAGTTTGGGCTACACGATGCATCATTTTGTTTGGGTGAAAGCCGATGGAATTTTATGCTCTGTTACTGTTGAAGGACGAAGTTACCTTTGCGTCCTTCAGATAGAAAATCTGAATGTGGAGAAAGGGACTGGTAGACTAGTTGTCAGGTAATTCTTGCATTTAATCGTTTTGTTTTTCAATTAAAAAAATGATGCGATATATTTGAAAAAAATGATGTCCATTTCAAAATTACAGAATTAATGAATTCAATTTTTTTTCAATAGTTTGGCCATCAATCAATGTTTGATCCTCAAAGCAATAATTTATTTCCTCAATCCAGTCGATTGAACAGAATAAATTTCCACTTGAACTGTATTCTTAATTGACTCCTCTGAATGTTTCGATTGTTGGTCAACAGTGATGCTTTGATGATGGACGGCTATATACATCATATCGTTCCGACAACCGATCCAAACGAAGCATATCTGATCTTGGACAGTGGTGTGTTGAAATACACCCACGGGGAGGGTATCATACCAACTGAAATAATTTTACCCGAACAGTGTGATCACGTCGAGGCCGTTAGGATCGGTATGCGACACGTACTTGTCGCACTTGGTAGCAGAAACCGTCTCTTCCTTGACGGCGCAGAAGTCGCTAATAACATTACCAGTATCTGCATTCATTCGGAATTTCTTCTGCTGACAACTCTGCAGCACACATTGGTGACAGTCAGGATGAATGAGCTTGGCTTTTCGAAATTTTCAACATCGACGTTGTCGATTAAATCATGGGGAACTGATATCGATGAGAGCACAGGTAATTTATTTACATTATTATTGTCAAAAATATATTTTCTTATTTTTTAATTACTATGGATTCATCTTGGCAAGTAACATTTTCGTGACAATACAAAAGTCTCTGAGAGAGACTTGACTCATCAGGAAAATATTTTTTTTACTTTAAAACATAATTAATCCTCTCCTTTTTTTCACTTTTAAGGGTTGAGCCTGAGAAGAATGGAACGAGGTGGAAGCCTGGTGAACGCACTGCGTAAGGACGATAGGGCAGTTCTCCAGATGCCGCGAGGAAACCTGGAGACTGTCCAGCCTCGTTCCATGTCCCTCCACATAATAAAAACGCACCTGGTCTCCCTGAATTACTTCACCGTCTTCGATATAATGAGAAAACAGCGGATAAACCTGAATCTTATCCACGACCACAATCCCCGAGTATTCATGTCCACAGCCGAAAAGTTCATAGACGACATTAAGAATCCCTGCTGGCTGAACTACTTCATCTCCGAGCTGGTGGAGGAGGACGTGACGGATACTATTTACAGGACTTGCTACACAAAAGAGGAGAATGCAGCCAGGAGAGACGAGTTCGAGAAGCCAGACGGTCGTAAAGTGGAACGAATTTGTCAGCATCTGCGACAGATTATGGAGAAGAAGGCGGACAAGAGAAATTTAGTGCAGCCGATCCTGACGTGCCTAGTGAAAAATAAGCAAGTGTCAGGGCTGGAGGCAGCTCTTCAGAAAGTCAAGGAATTCAAATCGAAAGAGGGAACAAAAGAGGGACGTCAGCAGTCAGCAGACGAGGCCCTGAAGTACCTCCAGTACCTGGTGGACATAAACGTTCTCTACGACATCGCCCTGGGAATGTATGACCTCGATCTCGCAAAATTCGTAGCTTCAAAGTCCCAGAAGGATCCGAAAGAGTACATCCCATACCTGAACGGTCTTGCCGAACTGGAGGAGAATTATCGAAAGTTCAAGATCAACAAGGACCTGAAGAGATACGAACCAGCCTTGGAGTACATAGCCCATCGTCTGGACAAATTCGACGAGTGCATTGATCTGATAGTGAATCACAATTTATTCGTAAAAGCCGTGAAGATCTTCCCGAGGGACACGTACGAATATAGGAAAGTGACTGGAATAGCTGGTGAATACTTCTGGAGGAATAAAAAATATCGTGAGGCTGCTTTGATGTACCACCGCAGTGGTAATCTGGAGCGTGCTTTTGAATTTTACAAAATATCCGGTAGTTGGCAGGATGCCATCATCATCACCACTGAGATGGATTTGAATCCTGGTGAGAAGAACAAAATGTATAAAATACTTGTGCGTCAAATGATTGAGGACAGACGATTTCGTGATGCTGCGGAAATATCATTGGCGTACCTCAAAAACGAGGAAGATGCTGTCTCTTTGATGTGTAGGGGAAAAGAGTGGAGGGAGGCATCGAGAATAGCCCATACACACGCGAGATTGGATTTAATTGAAACCGAGGTAAAGCCAGGGGTGGTAGAACACGCTGCATGGCTACTGTCCAAGATATCGGAGAACAGGGAAGAGTTTTTGAAGTACAAAAAACGACTACTGATTGTGAGGAGTGAAATAGCTAAGAGGGAGGCAGAGGACGCTCTTGCTGAGGAGGAGGATGGACCTGGGGAGGTCAGTGACCTGCTGAGTGACACCAGCAGCATCGCTGGTTCCAACACCAGTCTGAGCTCGGGAAGCTCGAGGAGCTCAGGGAGAAGCTACAGGTCGAGTAAAAATAGGAGAAAGCAGGAGAAGAAGGTGCTCAGCATCAAGGAAGGAAGTGTTTACGAAGATTTGGCGCTCGTTCGTGCCCTTCACACGATTATTTCTAGTACGTATGAGCAAAGGGAGGAAGTAGTCGCTGTCAACCGGATTTTGCTTAGTCTGTATCTGGATGAAATGGCCGAACAGCTGCAGCACGCACTTGTAGATATTATTGAAGTTATTGAGAAAAATAGGGACGAGATCTGGCCGAGGAGGGACAGTGAGGAGGAGGGCCAGATGAATGGGCATAGGAGGGCGAACCCTCAGAAACTACTCGAAGCCAAATTCACTTATGCACCTGAAGTGGCTTCTGTTAATTGGAAACTTGATG
The DNA here is from genome assembly GCF_034640455.1 of Diachasmimorpha longicaudata. Taxonomy (NCBI): domain Eukaryota; kingdom Metazoa; phylum Arthropoda; class Insecta; order Hymenoptera; family Braconidae; genus Diachasmimorpha; species Diachasmimorpha longicaudata. Next base: position 5,514,269 of record NC_087231.1, on the reverse strand, counting down.
TTTTTTCACCTGTCAAACGTTCACCTAAATTGTAAATATCTATGAATATGGCAAATAAATATTCTTTTTTAGACTTACATACTGTTTTTTTTTTAATCTAAACATTTATCTCACGTACTCGCAATTTTTATTTACAGGTTGAGGACGTTTTAAGTTATCGCCTAGGGTATTTTTAAAAAATTTATATTAACTTTCGGAATTTTTTTATCGTCCGGCGTTAATACATATCCTTCTTCAATTTGTTATTGATATATTACAATAGCTTTTTTCTTTGTGCTTATGCCGAAAAGGTGGAGATCTATTAATAGTGTAGTTTTGTATTCAGTTTTATTACTTACTTATTTCTGTAATTATTCAATCAATAAAACGCTTAAATATAAGTGATATATTATGAAATGATCATGCAATATTTGCGTCTAATTTAATTCAATAGCCGAGTAATCAATTTACACCGGAATTGCTGCTCATTTTAGGGTCAAAAAAATGCAAAGAGACAATTGAATGCATCCGAGGAGCTTCGAGTCATCAAAAAAATTGTTCAGTGGCGTCAGTTTAAGATTGAATACCGTGTATCAAAGATGAAAACAGACAAGTACTGATACTAAGTCTTATAAAAAAAAAACAAACAATCTGGCAGTGTATAGTGTTATATGTATTCTGAAATAGGGGCTAAAATATAATATATATATATATCACTAAAAAATGGATGCTTTTACTCGGATTTACTGAAGCATTAAAATTAGAGTAATAAAAAAAAATTGACTGTCGAAAATATCTTTCTACAGTTCGGTGAATCAAAAAACTTTTCTTTTCATTCTCATTTCTTAAGAAATGGCTATCGTGTGAGAAATAGCATCCAAATGAACAGAAAAACATTCTCTAGCAAATTGTCAAATGTCATTCATATAAAAAAAAAGGATCTCATTCATTTATCAAACAGTCTCTCATAGCTCCGACCTCGAGAATAATCGTCTCCAGTGAATGGACACTAGCGTTCGACATTGAATAAAGTTTTACCCCACCTCAATAACCTAGATAAAATGTCCTATCTTTTTTTCAGTTAAAAAACAAACTACTCCTATGTTACAGACATTTAACGTTACTCGAGGATCACTGGGAGTTGGCCAGCAGCTGGAGAGTGGGCGATTTCAGCTCTGGACGTACACTGATCTTCATATGTTTGCTATTGACGTACTTCTTCCTCACAGCCTGGTACTTGCTCGTATCAGCATTCACAATTAGTGTGGCAATTGCCCGAACAACCGGCAGTACATCTTCCTTATTGTATTTACTGTGGTACGCCAGGGTGATCGTCCATATTTCTTTGGCATTCTCGTCATCATGACCAATGACACTGGAAGTAGAAAAATGTTGCAAATTATTGAGGAATTCAAAATACTTTTTTCGTTCCTCAGCTGAACTCACAAGAAGGCAAGATATATTGCAGCTGCTGCAATGAGACTCGGCGGGTAATGGCACATTTCATAGTGCACCAGGCTCTGCTCCAAGAAGTACTTAGCCATCGTGTGGTGCACTGGAAGGGCCTGCAAAATAACAAAGAATAATTTGTTTATTGAGGTAAATAAATTGAATCGATAGTAGACTGGTGTTGCATATTTACACGTCCAGCTTTGCTGTATCGTCTCAAGAAGTGCAGGGGCAGTGGTCGTCCGAAGGAATAATCCAGTGTTTTAACAATCAGCAATTCCATCTGCAGTATTTCAGTCTTTGTGTAGGCATTATCGGTGATGTATACAAAGTCACCGACGTCTGGTGCGAACATCTCCTCGTATTTACACGATATGAACATTGCAGCTACCCCCACCAACTGGAGTCGTTTTCGGTTGATTGATTTGAATGACTGGAAGCGAATAAAAAAAGTAAGTAGTCATGAATTATTCTAAATCAGTGGTCGAGAGAAAATATGAATTCTCACTTGCAAAAATCTGTCGATAACAGCAACAGTGAGGTACAGCGTCTCCTGAAGTAAGTGAAACTGCTGATGAACCTCGACAAGCCAATCAATGAGAACACTTCGCATTTTCGGTGTGACCTCCTGCCCAACCAGATATCCCGATTGTATTGGATATTTTCTCTCGAGTTCCATCAAATACTTATAAATATCGTTGCTGTAGGCAGTGACTAGATTGGGATTTCCCTTGTCTGCCTCATCAATGTCCTCGATGTGCAAAAGATCAGCTGAGAAGGCATCGAATCTGGTTTTCGGCTCGTCGTGTAATGTTAATTTCTGCTCAAGTTGTTTCACCTCAATGGGTGGCTCAATCTCTTTCTTCTGTACTGGCTTGACGACATGCACTGGTGGCTTATCAACTGGTTTATCACTTTTTATTGCTGGCTCGTGCTTTACCACCGGCTTCTTCTGTGCCTTAAGCACTAGATTCGACGTACCACGAATTGTATTAACTCGGTTACCTATCTCACCGAGGGCGGCACGCCGCGTCTGACCAGAGACTACATTTGTCGCTGATTTAACGTTCTTGGTGTTCTCTTGGTTTACAATGTTCTGTAATTTTATTCCCTAATTAATTTGGGGGTCCGGGGAGGATTTCGAGAAGCATTGGTCTATTCTATTTGTCTTCCCAATAATACCAATAATTGTATGAGCACCTTATGCAGATAAAAAGAATTGGGCGGATATCCCTTCAGAACGTGCACGAGGTGAACATACTATCTCGACTTATATTTCCACCTTCAGTGGTACCCTCTCTGTCGTTCCCCCTCGAATATTTCCTTTTGTACACACAAGTGTCCCAGGAGAAATCAATAGAAATGGGGTAAACACGAGGAGAGAAATTATAAACAGACGACGTCCTTCGACATCAGGTAGAAAAGTCCAAGACTCCCTGCAGAATTGGGATTCAGGAGGAAGGGTACCATTTTTTACATAAAAATAAAATTGTTGGAGATAATGCTCCCGCAGACCGAACGTTTCCCTTCCACGAATTAAAAAATGAAGAACATAAAAAATTCCCAAATCCCCAAAATGTAATTTCCATTTTTTCGCGTTTAATTGTTTTAAATAAATACAGAGAAGAAAGTAAAATAATTGAGAAGGAGGGTGGTGTATTAAAATGTTCGATACGATGGGATTTAAACAAGCCTGGGCATTTAAACGCCTTGACGGTTACACCATCCCCACATCGACCGCCCCAGCAACCGTTTTTCTTCCGTTCAACTTCCCTCACGACAGCCAGACATTTTCCAAAATATTTTTTTACTTTACTCACCGTTAACGCCGTCCGATTTCTCAAAGCCATTGTCAATTATTTCCTCTGTTGTCTACTAATCACAAATCACTGAGCAATCAGAATATTTGATAATGTTCCTTGTCGAGGTAGGACCTCTCTTCTCTGCTGAATGCTCTGAATAGAACAGCGTTGTCGGTCTCAGTAACGACTCTGTCGATTTGAATTTGTTTGGTCCTTCTCTGAGTGCAGTTGGCTGATGATTGGACGACCGCCGGATGTTTTTTCCGCCCTCTGCAGGCTGATGCAACTTCAGACTTCTTGGCGGGAAATTCAACTGGCGAATTGTTTTTATGCTATTTTATTTTCTGTAATTTTCTTGCAAATCTAATTAAATGCTTTAATAACCAGAGTTAAACAATTAAGGTTATTTCTAATAGGGAAAGACAACTACAGTAACAGTTATCTGTTTTACCGACGGTCCGCGCTATTTCGGGGTGAGGGTTATACAAGCAAAGATTGGTAGGGGAGATCGCTAACTCTTATGGACCGGCGGCGCATGAACTACGATAGTGAACGTGCCTGTCGGTAAGGTATTACCAAGGAGACGGAGGCTGACAGAACTGTAGAGGCCCAGGAGCCGAGAAAAACGCGAAAAACGAAAGAATCGATTTTATAATACTTCGGAAGCCTTAGAAGTATCGAAAATGGGCTGCCCCGAAGGGCATGCCACGTACTCCGTGGTAATACCTGTCCTGCGATCCTTAAAGCCGAAGGCGAAGCCACGAAAAAATTTTAGCGAAGTCTGTTTTATTGACGTTCAACAACCACTTCGAATACCTGTGGTTGGTACCAGAGTCGGATGTTGTCAAGTAAAAAAAACGATTTTATCGACTCTCAAGCTAATTACCCCATCCACCAGTAAATTGCCACCACCACCCAAAGGAAGATCGACTCCATCGTGACCCAAATATCGAGCGAAAAAAATCTGCGCAGATGAAACTCTATCAATCGACCTTTTCCCCATCAATCAGTCCGCCAGACCGTCATTACAAAATTGAAAGCGGAAAAATCCCACTGAAATAATCTCAAATGCTGCAACCTCTCCTAATGAGGTAATAAAACATTTTACTTTACGGTCCCCCCCACTCCAGTGGCGAAAAGTGTTTCAATCTATTTCAGCAGATGTCTCCATAAATTCAGACCGAACCAGAAATAACTCGTGAGTCAAGGAAAAAAGGCTAGTGGAAAAAAATCTATCTGCGTGAAAATAAACAGCATTATCGGCCGGTCTGACTAACACCGAGGAATTCCACTTGGGTGATATTGAATAGTGACACTCGAATACAATCGGAGTCGCGAAACTTGGCAAATGGTGATTTTTTCTCCTGAGAAAGTATTTTCCCAGGTGAGTCGAAGAGGGTTTCTGCCGGCGGAGGGAAGTTTGGTATGAAAATAGGGATTGAAGGGGGTGAAATTCTCATAGGCGCGCCCTCGCTTGTCCAACCCTCGACGCTTCACTGGCACACTCGTCGGGCATAATTAATACGCGTATAGAACGGAGCATCGATCGCTGGCGGTTTCCGTGCCTGCTTGACTAATGTACGCGGCCGGCTCGAGTGGCAAAGGGGGGGACAATAGGAAGTAGGAACTGATCACAACTGGACTGTACTGGTCGTTGAGGAAACTCGAGACGAGTGGACATCTCACATGTCTGCGCCTCTCTGTACACCGATATTTGTCCTCGGCCTGCGGAACTCCACGTCACACTCGAATGTTGATGTATGCGGTCGAGGATGCTGGTAAATGGATGAGGGACATTTGCAATAATGATTTCTCGAAATAACTAGGGAGATAAAAATTATTGTTAAATGCAAGTCGATTTAAATCGCATTTTCATCAGAAAAAAATTAAATCACAAATTGACCAATAAAATAGTCACTACTACAATTTTTCTCTAGTAGAATTGCACTTCGATAGTCTGGTACTTTATTTTTATTCTTCAATGTAGAATATTGGAATTTACAAGTGAATATTCGCGGTCTCAAATTGATGATTCTTCGTGTTCTAAAATAAAATCACTGACATTTCAAGTATCTTTGAAAATACGGTCTCTCAATACCACTGGCGTCTCCTATTTTATCACAAATATGAGACACTTGACACGTTAATTCAATTGGCGACTGAGCACATTCCACGTGAATTTCCTAAAAGAGCAATGACTTGCACAATTAGCCGAAAGTGAAGGTAATTGTCGAAATGAATTTCCTTCCACGCCAGATGGAAAATCTCCTTCCTCGGCGCTCTCTAATTAAACCTCTTAGAATATGATAATCCTTATGAAAATTCCACTCCACCATTTTACGGAATAACTGAACTATTTCAGTTGGTATATTGCACAAGTAAGCTCTTGAATTCCCGCAGCATTATTTCCCCCGGAAAAGATGCTACGCGAAGTTTTATGAGCGCTCAGTGAGGAAATACATTGGGTAGAAAACATATCGCTAGAAATTTATATTCAAACGCACATATGAACCCCTATAAGGACAATTAAGGTTTCATGTTCTCAGTTAAAAAACAATACAGCTTCTTTTTATGAGTTCAGTCCGAGGGCTCTTGTGTTCAGAAATTGCAGGAGAAATCGCCTTGGCAGAGTGTAATTTTTCTTCTGCGAATTCTCTTGTCAAAAAACAACAACTTCGTCAATATTGAGACTATTTTATACAAAATTCAAAAGCCTGATGTAATTAAGTGCAATTTTTTCTTCATGCAAAATGAAATTTTATTCTATTGTACACAATATCTGAACTATTCCCCTCGGAATGTTGTAAAAATAAACTCTTGAGCTCTCATACGAGCTCATGACATTATTTCCCCCGTAAAATACGATACAAAAAGGTTTATGACTGTCCGTGGAGGGAATAAACTCCGTAAAAAAATGCTGTTGGTAGTTTGTATTGAAATTTAACCATAAATTCAGATAAACATTATTAAACTGACAAGTCCCGTCGAATATTTGCAGTTTCATTTGCAACTGCGACTACACTGATGTCAACAAGACAACAATTGTTTCTGTGAATCGTGGAGCCAAAAATTCCGAAACTCCACCGAAATATTTTTTTTCCAAAACATCTCATTTGCTTTTCTCTCTCCAATTTTATAAAAAAAAAATCATTAAACAACAGATGCACCTCGGAATATCGCAGAAGTAAACTCTCGAGCTTCCGCTGCATTATTTGCTCCGCAAAGTGCGACACGAGAAGGTTTACGACAGTTCGTCGAGGGATTAAACTCAGTAAAAAAGTATATACCGCTGGAAAAAACGAGGAAATTTCTCATTAACGGGGTTAACGAAGAGATGAAACGGGGCATAGAACGGTGTCATGAAATCACGGTAGAGGGCGAAATCACGGGCTACCCAGGAGTGCCGAGATATCAAGATTCTAGAGACCAGGTACTGGTACAGTGTCACACAGATGATAACGGATATCAGTGCAGCGATGACGTAACAGGGAGATCTTTGGATGATCGACTAAACGATCAATATCCGGGGGGGATCGATAGCCGTTAAGAGGATAATACGTTAGGGCGGCGGGCACTAAGAAGTCCAACTAGTTTGGCTCGTGTTCGATGTGCGTGTACACGAGCCACAGTGAGCCAACACCCAAGTGATAAGCCGCGGGAACGGGGGATGCTCGCCCCTCCGCTGGCCCATCATGTGACCAACAGTGGAGGACACTCTCGTCGTCTGCACACGTCAATCGGAATTTCATTAATGGAATCGTCGTGGATGGGAGGGACGAGAGAACACCCTTTGGAGTTTCGATAACGCATTGTCGATTATTCCCTGGTATATCCGTTCAATCGCTGCCATCCATTTGCATTCGACTGGAAAATTGAGATTGATAAAGTGCCGGAGGAAAGTTTAAATCATTCGAATGAATTTTATTCAATTCAATTTATTTCTTTGATGTTACAAATATTTTCTTTGTGTTACATCGACTCCTGTCCTTTTCTCTGTTGACAATGGATTAATTCTATTTCTAATTTTTATTACTGGCCTGAACTGGCTGACCATTCCATTGATTTTTTCCCCTCATAACTTGTGTACCCAACATGTGGTTGTGCATATGGTTGTCCGTCGCCTAGAGTATTTTTTATAAATATTTATTTTGAAAATATTTCACCGAATCACAATTTCTGAATCTGAATTTGTATTTCTCACAATGATGCTCATTCGTATCAGGTTCACTCGATATTCATTCCCATTGCTTGCCCATGGTGCTCCGTCGAACAAAGGAAATTAGCAATACGAATGTACGATACAAAATTCAACAGTGGAGTCCAATTTCAGCTGCATCTACGTGATGATAATGCATTATGGCCCTGCGGAAAATTCCATATCCCTTCCCGGAAATTTATCCACCCATTCCATCCATCATTTGAAATGGGCCGCAAGCCCTCCGGGATGTAACACGTGTAAGATGATGCTGATTAGCTGAGCGATGTTGGTACCTTTATTTATAACCGAATGCCGTGGTTAAGGTCAAGCAGACGGGACTCAACGTCGGGCCAATGTCTCGTCACAAGTTATGTCATATCTCATCCATCGCTCTACCTCTCACAATTTGCCTCCTACCTCTCCCTCTCTCTCTCTTGCTCTGTCATTATATTCTCATTCTCCTGGATTTCTCGTCACAGTGAGATGTTTCAAATGCTTCAACCTTGGAGGGTAATATTTATAACAGTGGATTCAACACATGCCAGAGGAGAGCAAGCGAGTGCCCCAGGGTTGCCCAATGAATTTACCGAGGCTATCCAACCATTTGGAAACAATAACTCAGTGACAATGAAATTATATTGCAATTTTTTTTCCAATATTTTTTTACTCGATATTTTTGGAGGGATCAGTAATGGACTGCAATTCCCTGTGGTCGCTTGACAATGTCAGGAGTTAATGTCAGTTGAGAGGTTCACTGTGAGATTTGCAAAAATAACATTTGTGAGGTCATCCAGCGAAATACAATTAATAAATCATTAGTGAAAAATCACAAAAACATCCAATCAGAACATTCAATAGTAACAATCGTTGTATTTTAATCCTGACTTTCTTTCATCATATTTTCATCTTTCTCTCATGAAAGGAAAACAGTCACATAAAAATTCCTGGCACGCAAATAATTTTCAAGGAATTATTCTCTCAGCGTTTGCAATGGTGAATAAAGAGTCCAACAACTACACTTTATTGTACACCAGCCGCATTATTTATTCAATCATCCCTCTTATGCATAGTACTCCCTTTTCAATAATACCGGGTTTTCTTATTCCTGCGGGGTCTGATCCTCTCCGTTCCCTATCCACTAACTCGACTGAAAACACAGACGCAGTAGTCACAGACTTGACGAGGCCTTTATATCTCAGGTAAAATCCGATAATGGAAACTCAGTTCAGGGTGCCTGAGACTGGAATTCTATCTTGAGAAAAAATATGCATGAGTTCACTCTATTTATTGTCGGGGCGAGAGGAATTTTTTGCCGTTATTCCGTTTGTCTGTTGAAAAGGTTTATCGATAAGCTTCGGATGGAAAAATTGCAAATGCTCATTCGCTCGGGAAAACTGTTTCAATAGGTTTTTTGTATTTCGAGTGCTCTCAATAGCCGTAAATCTGAAAATAATATGAGACGGGCAAAGTAAACTCCTGTATTTTTTACAAACAAAAAAGAAATTGTTTACTGAAAAACCAGATTATTTTTCAATCAGAGATTCAACGTCATATCTTTTATCAATTGATACTCTCACGCCGAGGGGATTTTTTAATGAATAAAAAATACTCTACTTTATTCGTCGACGATTCGACGAATTATTTGGGTTTTTTATGGACTTCGTAAAAACCCAAAGTGTCCATTTCTCTTCGGTACCAATTTTCATCTGAATATTCAACACGGAGGGACGAAAATTACCGCTAATACATTTATTAATTTCACCCTGAGCGAAAGTATGCAGGCTCTTGAACAACCACAGAGGCTAGACCCTATCCGACCAGTGGTGTACCTCAAAACTCGTTAGACGGACGTATACACGACCTCGGCCCAGTTCTACAACCGCCCACCTATCCACCAGCGGATGAAACACAACTTTATATGGATGATATGAAATTTTGACGGTGCGATTAACATTTTCACCCCCTTTTCGTGGATGAGACTCGCGCACAAAGTGTCATGAACATCAATACTTAACGGCCGATGATTTTTTACCACTTGTCGGTGTGACGGATACGTGGAGAACAGGAATTCCCCGAACTGTTGAAATTTTCATGCGACACCGGTGAAAATTTGTGTTTGAATTTTCCAGTGGAAGATCTGGAAACTCAAACCTGCTGTTGTACTCCTATAGTATTAAATTTAATTCTCCTAAACATTCACTGCAATTTAATGTAGTTTTCAGAATAAGTTGAATAATTATTTAGGAATAGAGTAAATAATTTTACTGAGTGTTTCTCTCTCTGCAGTCAAATTCCCCGCGATTTTCAACGAATATATTTTTCTTTCAAGTGTGAAAATCAATACCTTCTGTATTGCCATTGTTTTATGCCCCAGTCGCCAGTCTGAGCTGTCACGTACTAGTGAGGAGGCGTTGTAAGGCCACGGGAAATCAAAGACCTTTCGTTACCTATACCCTCACAGCCCTCCCAGTCACAAGCGGCAATGGACTCTGACTCATTTACGTGTTCGTCGACCCGTCGCATTCGTCGTAGACGGGGTCGACTGGAGAAAAAAAGAACCAGGCAAAAAATTTGAAAGTGCCCGGGGAACTACAGAAACAACGGTCGGAGAAAAAAAAAATCACTCGTCGCTGACGGTTCGCCGGCCACATCTCTCATGATCACTTTAAATTACACCATTAAAAGTTCCGACGTAAATGCGTTTATCTGGCGACTTCTGTTCATTGCGACGAGGCGGCGAGTGGAATGGATCAGTCTGATTGTCAGGAGAGTGGGGGGAGGAGGAGAATAAAACGTGATAAGATAAATTCGATTATAAATTTTCAATCAATGAGATTAATTTAACTGTTCCATTAAATGACTCCATTGAATTGAGGGAAAGGAGAAGAAAAATACCGAAATGGAAAAATCTACTTCGACGATTGCAGATTTATTGCGACTGTTAAATGGTTAAAAAATTTTCTTTCTTTATAAACAGTATTATTTTTATTTGCCATAAAATAATACCGGACAATTTCTATCGTAATCGTAACTATGATTATCACCGTCCCTCGTTGAGAACCAGTAAATAAAAAAATTAATTAATTTAAATTGACCAATTAATTACCCTATAATTGTGGTGACATTGAATCTACACTAGGAAAAATTTCAGAATACAAATTTAAATCTTCACAACGCACATGTAACCGTGAAATGGAAATTATTGCTCCGGTAGTTTTACCAAGCGTGTGTGAAATCATACTCCCCTTTGCTGGATATACATACATATACTATTTTTTCGCCTTCCATCTCATTCCTTATTCAAGACTTCATCCCTCAGGAGTATAAATGGTCGAGTTTCCTGATTTGTCGGTTGGACGAGATTTCTTCCTCCTGACCCTCGTTGTAATTCCCTCGAAATCCGTTTGAATCTCGCTCGTTTTCTCTCGGTAGAGTCAATGGGAGCAAGGTCACAGGCTTTCCCGGGAATTTCGTGGGCATTACTGACCGCTTCAAATATCCCCAGGAAATATGATCTATGGACGATGGGGATGAATGTACAAAGCATTTAATGCCCTCACATGTCTGCTCGTCGGAAAAGCCGGAGGACCGTTCTGGTCTATTTACGATAAGAATGCATGAATTCTCCGATAAAAATCTACGCTTCTTACAATCTAAAAATACTCGAGTAGTAGAACAAAATATAGTTTCATTAAAAAAAATAAATATTAATAATTTTCAAAAAACTTCTATAGAAAAATTATCGGTCCTAGTGATTTGATGAAATTCGTTCTAGTTTGACAAAGAAAAAATCGATGGTCATCATCCCATCCCTAGAAACTGCCCAATCAAACCAATCACTCGTCCAAAAATCAAACCACCCCAACCATTAATTCCTGACTTAATAAAAAAATCACTTAGAAAAATCCCCTCTCCCGGCCGTCCCAAAGTGAAGAAAAATAACCTCCAAGGTACCTTGACACAAAGTCTTCCAGATTAAAATCCCCCTCGAAATTTTTCCAGTTCAAAGAGCTCCCTATTACCTCCAATGAGAGAAATAAAGAAGAGAAAAAGAAAGGAATGAAGAAAAAGTGGAGGAGCGAAAGCGAGAAAAAAGTGGAGTAATCAGAGGAGTGTGCCCTCTACCCTCTGGCACTGCGCGCCACAGGGTAGTAGAGGGCGGTGGTGAAAGACTGCACCCTCCCTCCCCTCCCCGCCGCTCTCCTGTTCCCGCTCCCTCGGCCTCAACGAAACCGCCCCTGCACAGCAGTCCACCCCCGTCCCCATTCCTATTTTTCACTCTTGCCGGCCTTGACCCCGATGTACATCACACACTCCACAGTTACAGCTCAGTGTCTAACGATGTAGCATCAGGAGAGTGGCCAACTACCAAAGATAACTCTTGAAGATCCATAAAGGCGGCAGGGTAACACGATCAATTCCCTCTGAATAATCCCTAGGCGATTTTTTTCTCTATTTTTTTTTTCTCTTCCTCGTGCCCCAGATTCGACGCAGCTTGATCAGGTGGCGTGAGTGGGTTGAGGAATAAAAAACCGGATGGCAATTGAAAGCGTAGAAACTTCTATTTCCATCTCACTCATTGCCATTCTCTTTGGGAAAATTTTACCTCCCTCACCCGCGACCCTTAGCAACTGCAGCGTCTCTTTCAACACATCGACCCGGCACTCCTCTATTTACCCGTCGGTGTACAGTGTCGCATGACATTGACGATCCATTTATCCGTTTGTTCGTTAACTCCTGTTACTTGTTTGATGGGTAGAAACTGAATGCATTCACCCTGGAGTTGGTGGTGTACCACCAGACTGGTCTTTCTTTCATGTCGGTTGACAAAGTTGATGAGAGGGGGATGGAGAATAGTCAGCGTCAACAACCTCGTCTGGAGACTGCTGACAGCTCATCCCTTCTTTTTTCGGCTTTGGAGGAGCGGGAATTTGTTCTCTCCATTGAGGAAATTGGGAGGGGATATTTTTGACAGTCAAACGACATTTTAGATATCCTGGAATTAATTTAGCTACTTCATTACACGGAGAGAAATATTCAGGAAGAATTACGGATTTCACTGTTCTTTTGAATTCCAGAGAACGTATGAAATCTGTTATTTTAAGGTTGGCACACAAGTGAACAATTATTGCACTTCTCTATTCACGCCGAGGAGATTAAAGCCCATCCCCCATGGCTGTTAAAAAAAAAATGTTGATTCTACACCGGTAGCTACCGCATAAAGTGTAGCGCGACGGAAGCACAAAATCCGCGACGTTCTGGTGAATAATTACCTCTCGCATTGCCAGAGAGATGATTAAATATGCAGATATGCTTCGGTGTACAAACTGGAGAGGTTTTCCGTGAGACTGATGAGTAATTTTATGGAATATTACAGCAAGCGAGAACGCGCAAATGGAAATACAGAGGAAATCAGGATTATTACGGGTGGAATGGAAATAGAATGAGTTCAGAAATTGTACGGATTTCATTCGGGAAATCTGTCGCAACGAAGACAAGATTTGATTAGTGCAGTGAACTGGAAATTGAGAGTAGCATTATTAATCCATGTGTGATTATCGAGAATACCCGGAATTACAGGCTCGAAAGTTGTGTTGATAGTTCCCTTCGCGATTTGTTCGACAAGTTTAATCTCCAAGATAACTACATGCGATGTTGGGTAAATATTGAAATTAGAGGAAATCTTGACTAGCAACTTACAAGGGACTGATAAAACGAGGTATTTGGTTTATATAGACAGAGGATGTCACAGAGAGCAGGCGAGTGGGGGAGTAATTACTCAAGGTCTCAAACTAAATGCTCCTCAGTGGTCCGAGGCCCCAATAACAAAAGTAAATAGAGGAATAAATTGGCAATTTACACGATTTTTCCCACATTTATCAAAAAACTTGGCCGCTGCGGTTGGGCGGCCACGATCGACCACAGAAAAGTAATAGCCCGAACCTGGTACTGCCCTGGATGAATCATTAACGACGATTTATCGAGTTAACTGCGTTCGAGCGAATGATACAGAAGTTTGTGGCCAAGTTTACATCGAAGTTTGGTGATAAAGTTGGCGGTTAGCGGTAGGAGGAGTGGAGTTGACGGCCGGTTTTTACTTTTCCGTAATTATGCTTCTCCCCGCGGTTATAATTGAATGAGGAGAGCTGGACGGCTGATAATTCATTCAGTCAACTCATTTTCCGCCTGAGGGAACTTGACTGGTTGTGACGAAACTTAATAGGACGAGTAACTTCGGCAACCTGGGCCGTTCATAATTTACCAGTTCCTTGGGATCTTCTCTACTGAGTGGAGGAACTTGGATGGCTGCCTCGAAAATCGATGAGGGCTAACTTCATTCACTCCACCTCATTGACAATGTTAGAGGTGTCTTCCTGCCCATGTGATAATGGCAAAAAGATGTTTCCACTGATTTTTACAGAATTCATATTTTTGAACGATGAATTTCCTCGAACATTCAGTTAAAGAACAGTATAAATAATTTGCTTGGGATTTTAATATAGAAAAAATTATCTGCAGTCTCCCAAGTCAATAATAATTACTTTCCCTGAGAATTAACATGATTATAATTTTTTCTAACAATTGACGCGTGTAAAAGGTAAAAAAACCTTTCAAAATTAAATCTCGTTTCTGGGGGTAGGGTAACATTTCCGTAAATTTTTTAGGCTTTTCAATTTTCCACGACAAAGATCTTCGCACTATCAGCGGAAGTGCTGTATAAATAAATTATTCAACTAGGTTGCATTGCACATTGAATTATAATCGAAAGCTAGTACTCTCACTCCTCAACCTTGCCGCAACTGCAAGTGAAATCGATCCCCAGCCTCTCCCATCTACCCGGGCATCCAACTCGACCTCTCTTTACCCCATTTCCTCCACCCGGCGATCCAAAAAACGCGTAAAGGACATCACAGACCTCCTGGCCCGATTCTTCCATCTCCCCACACATCCAATCATTCGTAGCCCTGAATATCCATAAATGCGAATATAATCGAGTAGTAGGCCATGTGCACAAAATGCAGATGATACAGGAACACTGGGTAAAACTGGGTCATATATGTGGGTTCATTCGTCCATCAAAGAGCAACAACATAGGATATTTATGGAGCCTGGAGTTTCACAGAGAACTGGGGGTATAAATACACAGAGTTGCAGTCGAGCGAAACTAGGGGTGCAGTCGCCCCCAAATTTTCATTATTAACTTATTTAAATGTGCAACTGCTCAACAGCACTAATTTCAATATCAATGCGATGAATGAAGGACTCAGGTGGAGAATAATTGCGAGACGAGGGGTGTATTCAAAATAAAAGCATCTGAGGGGTCACAGGGGCCATGAACTGTCTGATAGACTTTACGATTTTCTATTCATTTTAAATTTCATTAACTTTGAATGGGGCTGATTGAATGCGTACCGAATCGGTTGAGGGGCGGTAAAATTGGAAAGTTTTTTCACCACTAGATGTTTGTTGTTGATAAAAATATAGGACAGGTCAAGTTGAAGCATATGATAATGATTAACCCATTTGATAGCAATAATTTAAAAAATTGAGGTGTTTTTGGATTTTTTCTGGTGATTTAATATGTTTGACAAATTTAAATTCTACGATGGTCTCGGCCTCACTGTTTAGTCCGATAATTTTTGAGACACCACTCGCCATTTCCCCGAATTCCACAAAATTTCGGGAGAGCACTTTGCTTATGAATTCCCCCGCATTTTCTGAATGAAATGAGATCTGAAAAAAACTATTCATTGACCTTAGCCCACTCTCTTATAGTAATTTTATTTCAGTCCAGAATAACATCTTCCATTCAATGTTTGCATGGAAGAAAAAGTATATATAGAGCTCATGTGTATACACAGACTCAGTCTACGCACTCAGCCCACTGATTTTTTAAATCTTTGATTAGTCACTCTGCGTCTGAGTTTAGCATTCATTTCTATCGACCGGACGAGCAAGGAATTCATCTCGTTTCATTCGTTTTGTTGCGATATGTATAGGCGCCGTGAGTCAAGAACGAATAAAGAATCACCTGTATATGAGAAAGAGCAAATATAAACATCCACATGAGTGGATTGATTGTATTCGGTTCGACGGAATGCGAGAATTCATGGATTCATGAATAAAAGGGGAAAATCAGTTAAAAAATGTTTATAAGTTCAAAAAATTTCAACTCCGCATTTTCGCAAATGTTTAAAAGTATTTTGTTCACGCATAAATTTAGTCAGTCATTGGTGGAGAATTACCTGGAGTCAATTTCTCGGGTCACATGAGGGACTAATTGTCTCCAATTTTTAATAGTTCAGAGGTTAAAGGTATTTAATTAAGGGATGTAAAATGGAAATGTGAGCTAATTACTAATGTTTTCAGGACACTGAAAACCCAGAGCGAATACGCGTAAAATAAATTCCAAGAAGCTAATTATGGAGATTTGCAATGACTTCCTATTGAAGGAATATTCGAAATCTGGGGGAAGGGAAATTTGTGCTCTCTTTATCATTTTCGAAAAACTTATAATTGGTGGAAAATATCGCGAGATGATGTCACCAAAACGTGGGCATGTATTTTCAACGCAGCGATATTGTGGTGAAAGAATTGTAGCTCTGCAGCTAAATAACACGAATTTACAAATACCCGAAATGTTCCACAGTAACTGGATTATTAATGGCCACCAGAAGTTGTAATAACCTGGCTTTTTCATTCAACCTGGAGCTCCAAAAATAGCACTCGAAACCCAATAAAGGTTGTATGAATTAAACCCACCAGTAAAAAAAAATCGCATAAACTGGATTAAAAAAACTATTCAAATTACGATTTCAACCATAAATTCCCTAGAAGAATAATGCAACCCTTTCCACTTAATGGTTCCTGTTAATAAATTTTGTTTAAGAGAACAATCTCTAGAACCTCATACAAGAGCTTCCAACCCGGTTCCTGGGGGAATAAATTGCAAAACCCCAATTCCACAATTTTTGCTATGAATTTCGCGATACCCTAGTCTGATGGGGAATTTAAAAATACCCGTGTTCTAAAACGAAATCTCCAATAGCCTTGTGTTATTTAGGAGTGTCGGACAATTCTCCCCAGCACGAAACATAAAAGTAAATCGATGGTGAGAGCTGTTAACGGTGATCCTGTAAAAACTGTTGCAACAAAAATAAGTATCCTTCAAAATAATGATGGAGTCTTGTGAAGAGGTGACATAAAAATGTCCAGCTGGCAACCCTGGAAGATATCGACTAGCGATAGTGCAGTCGTCAGCCCTCCCTTGATTTCCAAACTTGCAGCATGCTGCTACCCGCAATATACTGCACCCTGTGTCGACGCCAGCTCCACTATCTCCGCCCTCTCTCCACCCCCTGAATTTCACTCTTAATTGGTATCTCATTCACCCGGATTTCACCGACTCGACATGCGGAGAGAAGTCCAACGAGATTGCGGTTCATGTTTTAAAAAATTTTATTAGACGACGCAATTTCGGGTAATTGGGAACGAAACCTCCCCTTTTTCCATGTCAGTAGGGGTGGCTTTTTGTACCCGCTTTCTTCTTCAGGGACAATTCTCTTCAGACATATTGAAATGAAGAAAATCATGCTCGAGGTAAATAAACTCATGCATTTCATCAATTTCCTAACGTCAATTTTATCCATTGACATTGACAGCATTAATTCGATCTTCGATTCGAGTCCCAAACCCCCTAGGGTAATTCTACTCGAAATTACATCGGAATTGATCCCTCCTGAAAAGAGGATATTACATGCGCTCAACTACACTAGTTCAACACCCCATAATGTACACCTACACCCCATCAATATTAACATTGTCAGGCAGTTGTATTTGTCTAGGGGTCTACGGTGAATTCATGCGTGGGCATTAGTACAATCGTGCGAGTGGCTGATACTCAAAAGGTCAAAGCACAAGCGGCTCTCGCTCCAAGGATCATCGTTCCATACCAGTGGTCGCATTATTGAATTCTATCCTACATTGTCTCTAATCTATAGATCCGTCTGTTTAAAATGCTCCGCATCGTTCACCCTATATCCAATAAATCGACGGAATATTGGAAATTAGGTTATTTCAGTACATCGTTCAAACTTATTGATCAGTATTTTATGTTTTGCTCTCATTTCAGGATTAAACCTCTATCCATTTGTTTTACATTCACCGACGAAATAAAGTACCGGGAATCAATATTTACATTTTTTAGAAAATTCTCATAAAAATATAAATCAAATCAATCTAAATTGATGCATAAATTCCCCATTTGCCCTAAGCTACATACAATCAATTTAATTGATGTCGATAAGCGAAATCTATTATCGTCTATCAGCGATGAAAAAAATCATATCTCCATTTACGATTATTGAAATAAAAGAAATTGAAAAAAAAACATCAGAAAATAACCATTCGAATCATCTGATCAATTACCATTTCCCCAGACCCTCCATCCGAACGAATCCTCCCATCAATCAATTACCAAATCATCATGATTTCCCGCTAATATAATTGCATTTAACAAGTTATTATCCAGCCTCGTTCACGGAGAACAGTCCAATTAGCGACAAGCCGAGCGAGACAAACCGACGGGACTTGCTAAAAGACATTAATAATGTTTATTACGACTCCACATATATTTACACACCGCAATGACAAAAGTCAGTATAATATTTCACAGCACACTTTCGCCACACGCCCACACAACAGCAATGCGTGAACACACGCACAAGCACACGACTGCGCAAAAATCGTGTTCACAGTGTGAGATGACAACGTGCGGTGGGTGGGGGTTAGTGCTTTGATCGAGAATAACCAAACGATATTGCAAAGCTTTCGTGCCTCATCGTAGCTAAAAGCCCTCTCCCTCTCCCTCCCCCACCACCGCCCGTATTAATATTTATAATCGAAGATAATGCGCATGTGAGAGTGAAAATTTCCCACGAAATATGGGTGAGTGACGCGGTGAAAACCATAATCGACATTCTGTCCATAGCGGTCTCTCAGTGCCAGACTTATTCAATTCATATCATTTTCACTGTACCAATTCTGTTACTCGCATATGCACCTGTCATATCTGTCTGCAATTCTCATTCCCCTCTTCGCATGTCGGCAAATGTAAAAATAAATCGGATATTATTCACTCAGCGTCGTAGAAACAAGGATTCTTTTCATCGTAACGAAATAGTGACTGAATAAATCTTGAGTTTATTTTCAAAACAATAAAGCCGTGTTTAATGTAAAAATAAACACGACTGTTTTATTTGTAGCGATTATTTGGGAGGGAATGGAGGATGATAGGTGAAATATCAATGACGTGACGGCGATATACACAGCATCTTCGCTAATGAGATTTCTGGGCCAAACAGTAAACATAGAGTCTGTTGCGCTATCGACTCACATCAATGACTTTGCGTAATTCTGACGGCATGACGAGGGGAATCTTTCGCGCTGCTTCTTCAGAGTCGGAGGGGGATTATCGGTAAAGCCAGTAAATTGATTGGGAAATCAGTGGTGAGGATTAGATTCAGTATTTTTATAGGTTCTAGAGTGAGTGATGTAACTCATGTTTTTGGGAATTTTCGTAGATTTTCATTGAATTTTATTTCGGTATAATACTGCGATAAAACAAATTAAGTCGTAAAACTACTAAAATAACAAATAATAATACTGAGTTGTGAATTGTTGGAAATAAAAGATCTCAATAATAATTTCAGATCCTGCCCCATTGACCAGTCCCTCTCCTCTTTGAACCGTCGACAGTAGTCGCAGATCGATACCACAAAAATGACGGAAAATCGGGGAAATGTCAGCACCTGCTTTGCTGAATTCTTAATTTACAGGAGATTCAATGAAATCTGCTGATGTATTTTTACGCTGAGTTTGAAAGTTCAAGCAGTCATCGAAATTATGAAGGATATCCGAGCCTGAAGACCTCCGTGTCCTTCAGTTGTGGAAAATAAAATAATAGCGATGTAAAAATAAAAAATTGATTTGAATTCACCCTCAGCCTCTCAAATTATTGTACTAGCACTGAATGGATTTGCAAATTTCATTATTTTTATTCGAATGATAAACATCTGGAGCAAACAAGCGGTCTTGTCGTCAATTGCGACGCGCTGAAGCACACATAGAGCGACCAACCGAGTGAATACGCTGTATCGTCACTTCTAATTTTAGCACAAAGGGTGTGGTTTGTTAGTATGTGTATGTTGTTGTTGACTTGTTTGATACGCTCGAAGGGACATATACTCAGTAGTGTTTTAAGCCAGAGGCAATGATGGCCTTTTTCAAGTGAAAACCAGCAGCATTTTGGCACTGTGATGAGCGCCTCGGGGCACCTGCGCCCGCCAATCCATTTGAAAATCGAGGATTTCAGCAAAATGATATTTATAATCTGCGAGACGCAATAAGCTCAATGAAATTTGATTAACGATAACGAAGCCCCTTTCTTCCTTCGCAGTTGGATACCTCAGAGGAAGACTTCCGGTCCCCAGTTCATTAACGATCAGTGAACTTCATCGAGCAAGCGCCTTTCAATCGTCAACAAGCTCTTGTAGCGATTCACAAAATATTGCGAAACGTTAATTTGTAGTACTACCCCTCACATTAATTAATAAGACATAAACGATCTGCTGAAATTAGTCGGAAATTTTGCTGGGCGAACTTCACTATTAGCTCGGGTATAGCGTTTGTTCGATGCAGCTTCGGAGTGTCAGCTGCTGTCGATTAAAAAAAAAAATTATAGCTCGATAATTTCAGATGTTTTAGCCTCAATTCTCCGGATTGATAAACAGAAGACCAATTTAGTTAACAGGAAAGTTCTCATCAACTGAGTGAATAAACTCACCATCGAGCGCGCGTCCCCTCGTGTTCGATGCCGCCTCGCTTCGATTCCTTTTTTTTTGCACTGACCTAGCTCGCCAATCTCCACCGATGTGGCAAACCAATCGATACTTTGACACTACACGTTCCATTAGCCAGGAGAAAGCTCGAGGGGGAAGGGGTGGATTCTAATAAAACCGAGGTGAAACAATATTACGGACTATTAAGAGAAAAGAATCATGAGGCGCGATCGGGTTACGAAATCCACATGGATTTTTAGCAGATTTAGATTCAGCGGTACGCGCCCCTTGAACTGGTTTTACAACCCCTCTTGCATTTATATGATGCAATATGGCGAGTGTCAGAGGCAGAATATTCTCTCGCAGTATCGCGATAACAATTCAATTAATGCCTAGAGTATTGAAAAGCTGGAAATTGGAAACAAACCGAATGGAGCTTCAGTCAGGTGAATTGGAGAAATGTGAATTAATTTTTTGTAAAATTTTGGTAGATTTGGGAAAATTTCATGGAATTTTGAATGTTGAGAGGATTCTTCGGCGAGTCGATGGTTAACGAGCCATAAAATTTGAGTTTTTTTACCGTAAAAAATTTCACTGGCAGTGAAATTTGTCATCAGTGTTCCATATAAATTAAAAGCTCCTCATAAAAAAAGTAAAGAAAAATGAATAAAAATGATGGGTGATTTTTCATCACACTTTTTCAAAACTTTTATCATATTCTAGTTCTATGAACTTTCGTTTAATTTACCGTAGAGCCTAAAACATCAACAAAATTTTCCCCTCAGTTAAATTTAATATCATTAGTTTAAAAATAAATAGTCCTGGATCCATGAAACTTAATATTTTTCCCCACTAGTTGAAATTCTTCTCCTGTTACTCCTGAAACACGCAACAAATCCCCACCACAATTTTCCCAAATCCTCAATAAATTCCTCATGAAAAAAAATACGATCATGGAATGTTGAGGGGGTTTTCCACACCCAGTGCACTTGACATTCTACAATGGGTATAAATAAATTCCCCAATCGTTCCACAGAGCATCCAATTGATGTGGCACGAGGTGTGGCGTGTCAAATGAAAAAATACGAACAGAAGAGAGCAATTCGATTGATTGAAAATAAAAGGGTACGTGCGTTTGTGTAATGAACCCGATTTACATTTCCCAATCAAAAATTCGACCCCTCTGACGCGAAAATACCGTAACTGATGGATAAACTGGTACGATCATGACATTCAATGCATCAAATATTGTTATTCATCGTTTACCAGGAATATAAATTCACGAATTTATTCAGGAGGGTGAAAAAGAGTTTCTCTTTGCGTTATTTGTGCACCTGCATGACACTCAAGGGTATTATGTATTATTCTGCGGAGTCATGGAATATATAACGATAATAATCTCGATTTTAGTCATAACAGAATTTTTTTATTAAAATTGTTCCCCTCATTTTTCCAAGAAGCCAACAGTTAAGAAAAATCGATGAAAGAATTTTTCTTGTCGACTTTTCCACAATTATTTCCGCTAAATTGAGTTGAAATTAAAATATTCGGAAAGAAAAAAAACACAGATTTTTCATGTTCACATAATTTCAACGAGAATAACTTTCGAGTGTTTGCGTAGCGATGGAACATGTGATTTTACAATCGCGAGTAATTAAATCCTCGATAAAAGTCGTTAAATAAATCATCGACCAACCGCAATCCTGAAAATCATTTTTCCTCATTCACATAAATAAAACAAAATAACAGAGAGAATAAGCCTTTGTTGATGATATCGGACAAAGGTCGGAAATCCTTTCATCACTGCCTCCAATCACTCCTGGTGATGCAATCCGGGTGGTGCAGGGAATGAATTCAGTTATGTAAAGTGATTTGCGAATGATTCTCCGGAAAATGTTGGAAATTTCAGGTGCCGTGAATATTGGAGAAAGCCGCATATCGTCACTGATAACAGGATTTATGTGAATAAGAGGTGGGCGAAATGAGGACAAATGAAAGAGCGGTGGGGGAAGATTGGCTGGAATTCGGAAGCGGAAGTGATGCCAATGGGGGATAATTCTACGATTATTTCGGGCCATATTCTCCTACATTTAATTATTTACATTAAAAAATACATAGAATTAGAAAAAATGCTCATTATTTTTGCTCTGCACCGCAGGATTGCATGTCCTTCAGAAATTGTTTTATCAGTACACAAGAGCATCTCGGGAGTTCTAATTTTTTCAGCTGTTTAACAGCAGAATGACAATTCGCAATGGCAACAATACCATTACAAAAAAATAATTAGACCTCGTGTCACCAATGCCGGGCAATGTCGGTGTATCTCTCTCTTTTCTCCCACTCATTACGACCGTTCATCATCTATCTTCACTCCACTCTACCTCTCCACCACTCGGGGCACTATCGATCCCCTGTCGGACCCTCTACACGTGGCACCCGTGACTCACTATAATCTCGTATCGATAACCACAATAGTTCAGTTATATCTCATTACTGTGAAAAACCTGACGAACCGAGGAATCAGGACTGTATAATTTCATCTGCCTCATTCGTCAACGAATAATTCGCCGAATAATTATCTCATGAATAGGAATATTCTCGGTAATGCGATATTTTTTTCAGCGGAATTTTTCCAATTAAAAGGATATGAGCACCGGAAAAAAAATATGACCAATAGCATCAATTCTCGAGTGAAACTACGGTGATTCAATAATTAGAGATAATTGAAGAGAATCTCATAATGATTAGAACGAGACCGTTGCAATTATCTCGTAATGAATCCAAGAACAGAGAATAAATCCGGGCTAAAGAGGGAGTGAAAAAATGAGAGGTAAAACTTGGACAGAATAAAAGAAAAAAGATTAAATTCTATCTCTCATTTGAGTTATAATGTTTTAAAATGTCAATGTTGCTAATTTGTTAAATCGTATGTGATTTAATGTCTTAATTTCATTAGTCATAATTAACGACTTTAACAGTAGGTACCCTAAAATCTAAATTATTTATTTGTACGGAAATTTCGGACTAACAAATTATTCATTTGAAGCGCTAAAGGGTT
This sequence comes from Diachasmimorpha longicaudata, assembly GCF_034640455.1. Taxonomy (NCBI): domain Eukaryota; kingdom Metazoa; phylum Arthropoda; class Insecta; order Hymenoptera; family Braconidae; genus Diachasmimorpha; species Diachasmimorpha longicaudata. The sequence continues at coordinate 5,490,944 of NC_087231.1, read as the reverse complement.
TTTTTTTATTGTTGTAATTTCTCCACCGAAAATTTTACAGACATAATAAACTATTTCATAATCCGTTGCAATTATCTCATCATGAATCTCGGCACAGAGAAAAAATCCCGTGTAAAAAGCAGTTGCAATATGAAAGAGAAACTGAGGAGTAGAAAAGGTTAAAAGCCACACATTTTCCATCTCGGATAAAAAAAAAAACAAAGGACGCAGGAAGATTTCATTATGCCAAGCGTAATCACGAGCGTTTCAAGAGTGGAAAAAAGTGGTTTGGTCTTGCTTGAACCTTGTTATTTATTCATCAAATCGTATTTATTGCGCCATTTTTATATCCCTCCGTCCAGATTATTTTTCACTACCTCTTAAATTCGATAATGGCAATGAAATTCTCAGGATAGAGACTTTTGTCCCTCAATTTACCCTCATCAGGAGTGCTCAGAACTCCCGAAAAAAATTATAGAAAATATTGTTGCGAGAGAGCCGGAAGCGGCAACTGATCGATACCATTTACCACCCGATTCTCTTTCGTGTTGGCCCCACTAACATCTCCAGCTCTTCATTGTAGTCCTTTTTTTCTCCACGTGGTGGGCAGGGACTTGGTAGTCAAGATATACTAGTGTTGAAGGGATTGACCTGATAAGGAGGGGAGGAATATTGAGAATATGGAAACATTGAGGGAATCCACAAATTCATCCTCCCAAAAAATATTCCTAATTAATGAATAGCTTTTTAAAAATATACTAAAAATCCTAAAAGAACACTTTCAAATTTTTCATCTAAGTAATAAATTAATTGCACAATACTCGAGAAAATGAGAATTAGGGATGCGGGAATAATAGCTGTGACACTAAATTAAAAACGTTATCGTTATAGAAATACCCCTTGACTTGGTGAGATTAAATGCTGCTGATGAGAGAATAAATTATCAATTTATGATCACTCTCCACAAAGTGGTATAATTACATGGTGTCTTAAGAGTGTCTCTCCTTCACAATTAGTCTGCCGTCAGAAAATTTCATCCCAGATTGAAAAAAAAGACGACCTACTTTTCTTCAGCTGACTAATTCCCTCAATTCCCGTGAATTAAGAGCAACGTTGCCAGTTTACTCACAATATTCTTAACTAGCAGGAAACAAAAACAAATGTACAGCGATAAACTGGAAGAGGGGAGTATAAGTGTGACACAGAGGGCTCCCTCCCCCCCGTGGTGCTAAGGGTGGGGATGAGTTGAGCGGGTTTTGACGGTATTGATTTTCTACATTGGAGGACCCGGCACACAGCACACACCGCATCTGCAACTCAAACTCGTGGCCTTTGGAGGGAGGATACTTGGCACACAGCTTTTACCTTTTCCCCTGAGTGTCGGCGAAAGGTGAGAGCCACTAGTGGATCCAACGCTAAAGCTCATTGACAATTTTCGTCAAGCTCTGCATGTCCATACCCCCATCAACTCCAGGACTCCCCAGGCGATGCGGCACTCACACATGTCCTTACAGAAATTTCCCCGGTCTTCATCGTTAACTAATAATTAACCCGGCGGCATTCGTGTCCTTCATATCCGATGATTCAGGAGAGTTTAAAATTTATCAATCGCTTAATGCCGAAATATGAAATTTATTTTTCATCACTTAATTGCATTCGCTGAAGAAAATTAAAACTGAAGAATTCAAATTTATTTGTGTGTTTGTGTCGATAATTTCTCCAGTCTCCTGTACATTATTAATCGGATAGATAAAATTTATTATTTATAATAATAATCTACTCAATGATAGGCTTTTTCGATAAATGAAAAAATAATCAACAACGAGTGACCGATGAGAGCTCATTGTTCTGAACATTGGAACAATCGCATTTGAAATTTGATACCGCGGGTCACATTCAAGATGAACATCTCATCTGAGGCCGATTCATGTACCGACAAGATAATGGGTACATGGGTCGGGCCGTGTAACTGTGATCATCGCTTCTACTGCGCCAAATGGACGAGTTTTATTAATAACTGTTGTTACTTAGTTATGGGAGGTTCGCCGGTGAGTATGACCCCAGGATTATGAAACTTGCGGCTTGGGAAACTGGAGATTGAGCGCGTTAATGCCTCATTACATGAAGAGTACTGATAATACTGGCTGGGGGGAGATATTGAGGGGACAGGATTGGGATTTTCCAGTACAGACGTTTATGGACTCAAATAATACCATCAAAAGCTCACCATGAATATATATGAGAAAGAAAATGAGACAGGAAATTGTTACAGGCACACCCATACTTCATTTAAAATTGACAATATTATTTTGACGTTCTGCAGTCGTTGAAGAATATTCTTAATGAATTTTAATATTTTTTTCTGTGATTATGAGAATATTTTAAAAGGTGGGGACATTGATTTTTGAATGGCACACTTGGCTCTCACCTGCCGATGCCAAAATCATCTCAAATCAAATCAGTATTATATTCAAAGCTGCGTAATTACTCAAGACCTCAACTCCGTATTAGATATTGAGGATGCATCAAGCCGTGTTAATCCTCTGTGGATTTATGCTTGTTATAGGAAGTAATCGATAACCATTACACCTATATCCAACTACGCATGTCTCCCAAGAAGACGGCTCACCAAGATATTATTCTCAAGGAAAATTCGCTCAAGAAGTATTTCAGACGAGGCGAGACGAGTTCTCCCTGAAAATCGTCAGCCAGAAGCATTGAAATATTATTAATATAACTTTCGCAACAACCGCCATGTTTACACTTACATCGTCGTGATCATTATTTCCCAAGTGTCTCTGGATATACATAATTATTCAATCATAAAAGAAACAATCAATTACAAGAGAGATGACACCGATTAGCAGTTGTCGGCACACAGACTCTTTCGTATCACTGAAACCAAATATAGTTTTCATCCCTCATTTTTAATCGACCATTGGCCAAAGTTTACTTACCATTTTATCCACACCGCATTGTAAATTTACTCGCACAGTGGGAAATCCATCACGTCTAAACCCAGTGGAATATCGTCACAATATTTTGCTTTCTGAATCATCCAGTCGTATGCAGTTGCTGTCCGATGCGTGGGCACAACGAGTACACAAAGAAATGCCGTAGGTGTGTATTTTTTTTTCACTAACCTTTATCAACCAGCCCCAATGGAGGTAATTTACGAGCGCTAACATAATCCAGCTTGCGATAAAGAAAAAAAAAACAATTCAATTTGCCGCAGGAATTACGAAAATTTTTCTTCATAAGAGATAATTTAGTGCCCAGCGATTAATCCCCATTCCCGACGTCCCCCGGGATATTTACATGCCGTGATGTTCTCCTTCGTTCTGATATTATTATCATAAAGATAAAGTTGGGAAGCACAGCCAAGTTTGGCTGAAGAAAAAGTCAGGTAAAGTTTTAATTCCTCTGAAGGAAAAATTGGAGCGAGAGTACACGTAGTTGAAGCGCTCACGATTGCATAAGGAGAATTTTGAGATGAAAATAATTGAAATTGCATGGATAATAATAATACTTTTAAATTAAACAAATGATTGATCACATTTTTTTACGTGAATATGGTTGGTACAGCTGATAAATTAATGTTTCTGGATGAATAGATTTTTTCGTGGTTTATAATTCGGCTTTAGGTTTAGAAAAGTTTATAACGCGAGGAGAATTTCCAAAGGCGGAACTATCAGCTCCAAATTTGAGACATATTGAGACGAACAATCCACGTGCCGAGAAAAATGTCAATGGACCGGGACCTTCCGTGTTCAGCAAGATAAGGGAGAGATAACTTCATTCTCCCTCCCAATACATTTATACATGAAACTTTGGAAATAAATCAACTTAAATGCTGAAAGAGCGTCTCGGAGTTCCTGACGTCGAACCCGGAATACGAATGTGTGGAAACGTGGGCCATCTGCTTACTCCGCATCACAGGAATAAAAAAAAATCTTTCTTCTTGCGCGAAGGTAAAAAGGGTTCACTCTACCGTAAGAAAATATTGAATTTGAGTGAAATTTCTGCACGAATAGTCGGGCCATTACAAGACCTCCTCTTGTCCTCAATCACGCGCCGCAATATTGGAAGGGTGTTAACAGTTCTTATTTTAAGAATCCAGGGCTCTTGACTTCGAGGGCTCAAAATCAAAAATTTTCCCCTGCCCGAAATGAAAGGGCTGGAAGTGTTTTTACTTTTTTTAGGAGAACATGAGGGCACGAAAAACTCCTTATCTCATTCAGACAGATCGATACGCACACTGTGGGGTGAAAATAGCACGCGCGACCGTGGTTGCCCTCCCAGTAAACCCCCGACGTTGAGTTCGTGCTGGCGTGGAGGCTGATAAAGAAAGAGGGGAAAAAATTGGGATATTATTCAGATTGATGTGACTGTGGGTTTGAAAAATTCAGTTACTATTTTTAGTTATTGAAGGATCATTCAAGCTGTCACTCCAAGTGTGTCACATGTGAATCATGAATTATAGGACGATATTTTTTTCGTATCACATTTTCCTTATTCATAAATTTATTCTAATCATTTTTCAACTGCAATTTTATTTTTCGCTCCCTACCAAGAGAGATAAATCGAAAAATTCACACCTCAGAATTTTTGCAGGTGAAAAAATAACACTCATAGTTTTCAAAATAAAAAATAATAATTCTCGAGAGAAAACCAACTCCAAGAATTCCATGAACTACTTGAATCCAAAATAATTCCCTCGCAGTAAAAAATTTCCAACAGACTGTCTCAAAACAATTACCCGGATGTTTGCTGATAAAAAATAATAACTCGTCGAAATATTATCTATTATTCAGCCGACACAGTGGTCGATTCACCGTGTGGCCCACGTCAGTAATAAATTGCGTGAGGTGAGTGTTTCGTATACAATCAAAAGGTTGCTGATCTTAGGATGCGTCACGATAAATGATGACAATATGAAAAAAGGGGAATTCACTGATTGTGCGATAGAGCCCATCCATTTTTCGAATATCCGATTCATCGAGTAATCCTCTCTTATCTGTGGTATTCGTCGATACGCAGGTGAATACCAAGGTATTGAAAATAGAAGCCTGAATGATCTGGCTTCACACAATCGTGCCTGTAATCTCTCACCTTGGTGAGCTCTCCGGTTGCCGTATGTACTCTAAATATAAATCCTTCATCTCTGTATGTGCGGCCTAACTGCTTGAATAATTTATGTTTGTAAACAGAAATAAACAGCGGGAATGGAGGAATAAGTGCACGGATAGAAAACTCGTGGAAAACTTCAGAAAATTTTTTCAAATAAACGCGGGCAAATTTCTACATGCGTCACTTTTCATCCCAAAAAGTCCGAAATTTTGACTTAATTTTTATTCATCCATTCATGTTGTTGGAAGAGCTGATAAAACAATGTGAATGCTAAACTGATAATTTTCCTTCTGGCGTATCATATGTCAAGAAAAGGAGAAAATTGTCATTCCTGTGAACATGTTTCTCACATTTTTTTATACCACCCACTCACCGGTCAACTCAAGGATAAAGTGCAAAGAGGGTGCATCAGAGGGAATTTATTTTTATAGCCACTATCGGAGCCCTCGTGTGCGAGTCTCCCGTCAACTCTGACGAAATAATCGATTGTCTCTCGATAAAAATAAAATTAAAAGGTAGAAAATAAGGCAAGAGGATAGCTTCAAGAGCAATGAAATGGGAATTCTATTGTGGGATTTGTGTTTCAGCTGCGATATAGCCGCCAGTGGAAATAAGAGGAATAAATTGAAGGCATATGGGAACGTTTATTGCCGGATGAATCGACATTCTATTGATTTGATTTGATGGACCTGATGGCGCTAACCCATTGTCATCGCGAGACAATACACTAAGTTTCATTATCCTTGACCCGAAGAAAATGCTCTCCCTCGGTTTCATTTGTTATCGAGCTGATGGTGAATTTTTGTCGTCGGGATGACGGGGCATTTGTACTATCGGAAATTCATTCAGGGGGTCGGGCATTACGCAGCACATCAGTAGTGCATTCCCGGGTGTATGAAGTGTAATGGATTTCAATTTTTCCATTTCACATTGGAGTGCAGTGAGAGGAATTTTGAGCGAAAAATCTAAAAATTATGAACAACAATTTACGCGACGAAAAAATTGTTAAAACCACGACTTTCCTAGTATTCGACGGCATTAACAATTACCAACGGCAATTTTTTAAATAATAATAAAATTGTCATCATGACATCGGAACGAAGAGAAGGTACAGTTCGTGAGGTCTAACATGATTACAAAAAACCCTGAGAAATGTTATTCAATATCCCTGACATTTACCTTCTTCCCCGTCCCCCCGTCCCACCCAACAAAGTTTCATTTTCATCGGATGATATAACCGAAAATTTGGAACATCATTCACCCAATGTATATAGAAAATAACAGAGGATCTCTTTCATCCCTCTTCCGGCGTTAAACAGCGCGTGAAACGCGATTGTCCGAGAAGACCTTGGCGATTTCTCCGAAATGGGATTGAAGGCCCAACCTAACGTTCCTCCAAAGTTCCTCAGGCAAACCTTTGCTCCATAACCCAAAGGGAGAACGATCAGCGGGGCTTGTAATTTCCCAATAGAGGCCCCCCGCCCCCTCTGAGCCCCCTCGCCGTGTCGTCATCTCGAGCTGAATGTCGCCATCCTCGACTGGACCTCATCGATTGCCCACATCTCGAATCCCTCTAAATGTGTACCTCTGACCTTTGAAGACAACTGTGGACAGTCAAATCTTGAATTAAAAATTCTGGTATTGTAATCAGTGTTACGGTTTCACCTTGAGGTTATTTAAAACCTAGTTTACTGCCTTTATTCGAGTTATCTTATCGCGATGCTGGAAATAGATAGGGGAGATCACTGTGGAATTAACTCCTAAAATTTAATTGGAATTTAATTTGATGAAAGGGGAATGAAAAATGATGATTTAGTGGTCTACGATTACAAAATCTTCTGGAATTTGGGCAACAGATGCAGTTGAATTCAACGTGAAATTAAATTGCTCGTTAAATCTCTTATTACGTTTGCACATTTGAAAATTATATTTTCCGCTGAAATCGGTTGAGCTAAAAATATTCATATCCAACAAATAAACAAACTTCAGATAGACCTAAAACATTAAAAATTACTCCCTAAAATAAATAGTCCGGTGACATAAATTGCAGCGAAAGTGAATCGTGAGATATTAACGGAATTTCCTCGAAAATTGTGAAACAAATTTATGAACCACCCCCGGACAACGCGATGAATAAATAAATGACAGGAACACCTCCTCGCACACTTAGTAAATACATTAATGCCTCGGTGACTCTCGTCCATCGGCTGAGTGGGTCCAGTGACGTCATCCGGCGCTCCTTTAACGTCATGTTACCGATAAAACAAACCATCCCATCCGTGTTGGCTACAGACTCCTGGGGGTTGTGAATTTATTGACCCCGGCCTCTGTACAACATCGCCATCCGGAGTAACCGGTTCTGCGACAACGTTTATGCAGTCTGAGCCTTTTGGCTTGAGTAATATTTTTCACGCGATCGCACGGTACACAATTTGCCTCATGTGCTACTGTGGATGTGTCGCTCGTTTTTCCTTCTTTTTTCCTAGATAGTGCCGTCGTGTTATCCGAGGCTTATAAAACCGAGATCGAACATTTGCACACACTCGAGCCACACACACGTCGACCTCCGGAGTGAAATTTTTCTACATCAAAGGGGATTTTCTCCGTTCTCTCTATCCACGGCAATTCAAAATACATTCCGTCTAAAATTATCCGATCTGAAGGTGAAAAATAACACTGATAAAGTGGACTTTGCGGGTAGAAAATTTTTACTGAAATTTTTATCGCGTTCTCGATCCGTTGAAAGTTCAGATAATTCCGAGGACTGAAACCCCGAAATTGGCGGAAATATCTGTGAATTTTTATTCAATTATGATATGGGATCTATAAGAAAATAATTACGGTGAATGCGAATTTTATTTATTTTTTGCAAGATTTGTGCGAAGAATTCTGTCCCCTCGATTCAAAAATAATTGAATTAAGAATGTTTATCCTTGTCTCAGAGCACTTCAGCCATTTTTTCTGCATCAGGTTCTCCATCAACGCCCCCATTCAACCCCAGATTTCCAAAGGTTCTGCATCAATTTCATCCCTCAAACCGCTGAGGTCGTAAAAATCAGCTTCATAACATAATATTTCTGAAAATATTTCAGACAGATATTTTCCTGCGCTCGCGGGCTTTTCCCTCAATTTAATTTCCGTCATCACGTCCTCAATTAGCCTGCCCAATACCATTAACCCTACAATTTCATTAAAAAAGATGCTCCCTCGGGGTTGAAAATATCGATAGATCTCCCTTTGGACGCGTAAATACCGGCTGACGTCAATCCCCGACGTCCAGGAAGCCGGGAGAGCGGTCCACGGTGCATCTCACCAGAGTTTTCCCGGTAGTTCGACCTTGCCCTCGGTGAGCACATACAGCTGTTATCTACCGTCTCACTTTTTCGGGGGCCACCCAGAGACTAACCAGTTAAAATCCTTCCGCATATGACTCCAGGGTCATCATGCACCCGAACAACGCCGAGTTTCAGGAAGTCTGTCAAGTGTCAATGGGGATAAATATTTCAAGCAATTAAACTCCACTCAGCGGCAAACATTGTGCGGGTCATGAATTTGAAACTCGCGTGTTCATGTTTGACAGTGTGATGGAATCGTAATAGATTATCGAGTGGAACCTTCGGAAACTTCGTTCCTGTTTACCTTCATTTTATCTTCCTCAATCGTTCTACATCAGGGGAATAACGTAGGCAAAATTTCACTGCGACAGTCAGGAATTTCTTGTAATTCAAGGAACAGCTGCATGCGCACTCACAAACCCATAAATTTTCCCTGGATTTGAGAATAAATTCGACAAAGTGAACGGATGAAATTCGAGAAATCTGAGTGTTTCATCTTAAGCGAGCGTTGAACTGTCAATAACAACTTGAATATTCGAGTTGTGCGGTGATGACTTGTTAGACTGTAATAACTTTTATTTCATCATGAAATAGGCATCGTAAAAAGATCCATGAAAATTATATGTGTGCTTTAGCACAACGAGCTTTATTCACAGTAGACTAGAGTTATTTGGATAATGCTGAGTTGAATTATTCACGAAGCATCGAGAAATTCTTGCATTTTCAAAAAATATATTTCTCCCAAATTACCCTTCACTTAGGCAATCACACCCAAACATCTAATTAACTGTCATTCTTTTACTAATTAATTTGTTGACTTGCAGGAAAATCCTTACCTCATTGTAATCCTCTCCCTATTTTTCCGCTCCGTCGCTCAATAATTCGAAATTCTCGTTAATCCCGCCCTTGATAGGCATTGGCCCATCGGCAATCAATACTTTAATGTCGCGTGAGTGAAATCGATTGCAGTAGCTAGCCCACTTATCGTCCCAATGGGATTTAGAATCGTCTGCCCCAGAGCCTTCGCCCAGAGAATCATCCGAAGGCAGACGTTGGAGCACTGGTAGAATCATACATACGCTATCCACCTCAATGCCCACACCGTCGCGTCCTTGAGAATCAAGGTCGTTACCCAGCTGAAGGTCGCGCGATACGACGGGCACGTGTAATGGTTCTTCATACCTAAAATTCTCTGGGATAAATCGCAATCGATGGATGGGAAACTCCAGGCACCCCTGGGGGGTGACAAGACTTGCGTCCTGAACAGCTGAACTGGAGTATTTCACACGCGTGGAAAATTCAGTGTCAAATGTGGATAGAACAACGCACATAGCAGTTGTAAATTATTGTCACTCCCTGTGACCCAAATCGCTGGATGAGCATTGAATCAGTTCACTGGCATTGAACAAATAATCGTGGAATTATCATTTCCAGTTGATGTAATATCTCGGGAATTTAAATGTAACGCAGGGGTAGTAGTTAAGGGTAATCGAGGAGGGAGTAAGACATTCAAAAAATCCCGCCAATTTTATGATTTTTTATTCACGTCTCATTGAGTCCATTAACACATCGCTTGTTAAATCCGAGGAACTCCAGGAGAAGAAGAACAATCTGATTGAATATCATCATAATCGACCCTCGGTAATGTAAACAAAATACTAAGTTCATCAACGTCCCATTTAAACTTATATGTGAGCAGGAAAAATAAAAAATTATTATAAACTGATCGCCTTTTTTTAACATCCTTCTCTTCCGCTTATCCTTAAACACTCGAGCCTTGGAATGAACTTCATCGAGAACTTAATCTCTGTTATACGAGATAATTTGTGAATGGACTGAGGGAGATAAACATCGGGGGTAAACATCGTGGGAATTGTTGAGTTTAAGTGAATAATTAAACTCCAGGGATGGAGCCATTAATTCTCACTGGAGTATAATTTTTCATGGCACGTGGAACGAGATTCATTTCTCGGGATGATCTTCATCATTGGGCGATTAATTCGGGGAATTTTTGTAGCAATGGGGAACGAATTTGAGGTCATCCAAGCACATATATTAATAAATATTAATAAAACTGAAAATTGTAGGAAGAGGACTCGAAACTATTTTTGGATTGTGCCTATCATTCATCGTTAAATAGGAGCAAATTAATTATTTGAAAAATATCTGCTGTTAGGGGATGAATAATGGGAAGTTTCAAAATGTTGAAATATTTTTCACATCATTCACGTCGTAAATTAATGGAAATTATGTGGAAATTCATGCATCTGCACGAATAATACAAGAGAAATTAATATTCTGTGTAGCTAGTGCATCTATATTCCGCCGGTGTGAATCATCTGGTATTGCAAAATCAACCGAATGGAGACTCCTGGGGTTCTCGTTAGTGAGATGATGTATCCCAAGGGCTTATAACCTCGGGTCACAATCTTCTTCACGTGTACAAGTGTATATTTGAGGCCACGTGCGATGCTTGTGGCTACCACAGCTTCGGGGCGGCGAGGGAATCGATCCAACTTTATCCAAGCTGTTACACGACTATACCAGGATGTTATACAATTATTGCTGTCCGAGAAAGTTATGCAAGACAAACTGGCCAACGACAATGACGAGCGATGATGAAGTATTGCAGTTAGCTTCACTGTTGTTCGGTATTCGTGATTATCCCGGTGGATTTAACGTAATCTCTATTGATTTTAGAGCACATTGTGCAACATATGGTCTTTTAAATCTCAAATTGATTTGGAAATTTTTAAGAGTAGAATTAGAAATTTCGAAAACATTTTTTTTCAAACAAAAGTTTCGGGTTTTCTGGTTTCTAGACGTCTTATTTTTATCATAAAAAATGTCTGGAATATCCGCTGAAAACTCGGAACTTTTTCCCATCGTATTGCCAGCTGTCATCCCCTTTATCTTCCTCACCCACAAGAATACTCTCCAAACTGCGATAATCCTATTAATTCGAAGTAGAAAAGGATGAGCTCGGCCAGACAGAAAATTGCTCCGGCTCTCGTGAGCCACTAATAAACTAGACAAATCCTCTGGAATTGAATTAGCACTGGTTTATGCACGAGAGAATTAGACGTTATCGTCCTTGAAAAGTACGCCCTGCGAAACAGGTGAATATCTGCGTCGCAGACCAGCGAGGACGACCCCTATGAACTCACCTCGGCTCCCCGGTAACTCCCTCCCGACCCTTCCGAGAACATCAACATCTACTTCGAACTCGTTGGGTACATTAGTGAGACTTAGTTAGATGGGTGCTACCTGACATCCCCGGGACCTACTGCGCGAAATGGGATTCTAAAAGGAGCGACTGCAAGAGCCTGGTGAAGAGGCGTGGGAAGCTTTAATGAATTTTGAACTCTGCCACCGAAGTTCGCTCCATGCGAATTAAATTGAAACTTTTCTTTACTAGAATTTTTCTAAGGTCGTCTGATGTTTCCGGAGAGGATCGGAATTATTCTCAGTTTTAACGGTACGTTTCTAAGTTCAATGGAGAACAGTAATTGGATTGAAAGTTTTTTTTTCTGGAGGACGACAAAACCTGTTTCCAAAATTGATAAATAAAAATATCCAAATACTCCTTCCTCACAAGCAAATATCAAGTGACGCTCTAATAGATTAATTAATACACCCAACTATGCGCATAATCTTGCCTGATCCGAGACACAACATCCGATGACGGGTTAACCCGAGGCGGTCTCCTCTGAAGGACTTCACCCCGTCATTAGCATAATAGAATCAATCGAATCAAAACTTGTGCATTTCGTGGGGCGTCGTAATCCGAGAACATTTGATATTCAGATGCTTCATAACTTAATCCAGAGATTCAATTCGTAGAGAGCGCTGAGATGAGGAGTACAACGACAGTTATCGGCCTTTCCCGGGCTCGTCGTCAGAGGAAGTCGCTTAATTGAAGAATTAGCTTACGGCGAGCATCTAGCGCTGATGAACCAGGAGCGTTGCACGACGCCGGAATAGAGCCTACAACGTGACCGAAAAACCCACGGCGTCGTCATCACTTTTTTCCCCCAGGCAATTTTATAAACTGGGTCAGGTGAAAAGAGCATCCTCCAGATACAGGCGTTTCCCTCGATTCTAATATGAGGCAAGACTCAAAAGACCACGCATTCGTTATGATGTATTAACTTTGAGAAAAGTCGCGAAAGATACTGTCTTTGGTACTCATGCGACTGCCAGCGATCTTCAATGTAATGCGACTTCCCTACGTTGGGAGCCCCTATTTACCCTGAAATTCTCCAAGTCTACTTACCTCGAGAAGCCCTCCAGATGTTATGTAAGACGTTGAAGTAAATAAATCAGTTATTTCGAAGATGTGTGTGACGTAGTTGTTGAAATGAGAATCTAGTTGTTTCCATGAACTTTTACGTTTAATAATAAATTTTCGTACGTCAGTGGAACTAAATTAACTGTCGGGTTATTTGTGTGGAAAATTTCGAGGTATTGTTAGAGAATTTTTGGTAGTCTATTTATGGGATTTACAGCCATTAAGGGATGTCAACTTCATTATGATTATTTTAGAGGGGCTGACGTTGGAAGAATTTTTTTTTCACCGTTACCTCGACTCCGAGGGTTCTATTGGCTTCTATGGGGTCACTTGAGCCGGAATGCACCTTCGCTTGGTGCAGAAAGTGGATTTTTCTGAAAGTTCATTTTCCAACCCTTAAGAATTTTCGAACATTCGAAAAAATAACTCGAAAATTCTCTTCATTTTTCATCTTGCTGCCAGCAAAAAGTGTAATTTCCGAGCAAATACTCCGAACTAATCCAAATACTTCCCTCTTCGTGACCCCCAGCAATCCCCAATAGCCATTGTCTGCCCAGAAAAAAAAATCTCCGCAAATAATTATAACTCAAGATGCCCTAACAAACCGCTTTCTCCTGACAACGTCACATTTGTGCCCCGAGATATTCAATTAACTTTTTCTGACCACTCCCGTACGCTCGTCAATCTCACCTTACCCCCAAAATACGCATTTAAACTCCCCCGAGTACAGTTGCGATGGGAGAAACCATAAAAGCTGTGGAAACAACAGGAATAAGCTCGCACGGTCACGAGTAACAGCTCCACGAGTTTCATCATTTTTTTTTATCGCTCCTAGGAATGTCCGTACATACCACCTCCAACCTCAACCTGTTTCCCACCCAACACCTCGTGAAACTACCCCGACGTGATCGTATCAAATTCACCCCATAGTTGTAGCGAACTTGGTGCTGCTTCGGTCATTCCTCATGACCCCCTGAACTTCCCTAAACTTTCAAAGGAAAGAAATCGACTCTCCGATGATGCGCACAACATATTGTGCGTCAGAGTGAGACACCCACGTCCGTTCATTCATAAATTTCAACTTTTACCGACAGCAAACGTGACCCTCCGAATTTCTAAATTTTTGGCGATGAGGGACGTCACACGTTGTTAAAGACTTCTTCCGGAATATTTCAGGGGAAAATTTTCGCTTCCGCGGGAGAAATACACAGTGAAACTTGGAGAACTCCAGTTCGCTGACCGATTACGACAGTGACTAGGAAAAAATACGTAATTTTGATAGGATATTTCTCTCTGGGTAGGAACACATCTGGAAAATATCCTGAATGCGCGGATTATTCGGAAAATATTCTGAATGAAGGATGAGGGAAGATTAAGAGGGAGGATAATTTCCAGAGGGATTCTTCGGATTGATAGTTTCGTTGTGGAGATTGGGAAGTACATGAGAAAAGACCGAAAATCGGTGAATTTGACTCTGCGGTTCTCGAATGATTGATGATTAAAGTTCACTCGGGACCAGTTGACCTGAATCTCCCCTACCAGGAACGGTCTATTCCTTCTTTGGATTATATTCGTGATAAAAAAACGAGAAAAATTCAATGACTCTCGTAAAAAATCTAACGACTAAAGTAAAATAACTGTAGTTTTACGAAATTTTTACTGGAGTAACTGCATTTTATTTCGTTCGAGGATTATCCCGAAAAGTAATCATAGTTATCCAGGTAAAAGCTTGAGTGAAACTGCATTTAATTAACTACCGAATAGACTTGCAACATTTAAAAAAACTTCGGAAGTCTTCGTCTCCTCGTACTCCCCCAAAATTCCGACGCAGAAATATCCCACCGTACCCTCAGTAAAAATTCAGCAGTATTTTTTAACGATCCACCAAGTCCGGATAATTACCCCGAGAGGCCATTTGCATGGCAACCGAGAATCCTAGCAAAGCTCATGATGTACATGAAAACAACAACAAGAAAAAATGTTCGACACTGACGAGAAATGTTGAGAGTTTCCTGCAGCATTAAAAATTGAAAAAAAAAAGGATAAAAATGTGAAAAGTAACAGAGAGAAATCAGTTCGTCCCACTCAAAGCCCTGGACCCTCAGGGAAACCCCATGAAATTCTCCCATCGACTAATCAAATCCAATGACTATCGCGAAATCCCCATTACCAGGATCAATAACACAAGATTCAAAGGAGCGCACCCTCAGTGATTCTCTCGTACCCGATGTTTAAGAGAAAGGTAACCTATTGTCTTGGGAAAAAAGCGGAAAGTGAGACAAGTATTGATGAGGTACGTATATAACCTGGCCTCTTCAGGGCCGACGTCACTGGCCCGGGGAGGGCGCAGCCACTCGAAACTTCTCTCCATCGACTTTTTACCCTTTCTTGCCTCACCCTCCGAGGGTGAAAAGCCGTTTCCCTCGCATTGTCACTCCGGTTTTAACTGAAACGATTATACGGGGTGAACTTGTTTACTCGTGAAAAATAATATTCGGTAAAAATGATCCAACAATTGTCAATTCCAATAAATTTCCAACGACCAAATTTCTGGGGGTGCAGTGAAAATTGTAAAATAATCCTGTAAAATTTCATGTAAAATTCCCATTGATTGTTCTGTACATCAGACTGATACTGAGACGTTCCATTGAAACCACGCAGGCCCTTCAAAGTAAGAAACTCATTTCTCGATGTACAGACATAAAAGAAAACAGAAATTCTAAAGACGAAAGAACAAATTCCACTCTCGATAGTGCAGCATCTATGTGCCAAAACGTCAGAAGGAGAATAGAGATAAGAAGACACTGGGGGGTTTCTCCACGAAATACACGACAGGACACCCAGACGCTTTGAGTTTCAGGGGAACTAAGTGTGCGGGAACTGCGAATCTCTGGGATTCCTGTGGGTAACATTCCTGGGTCTCCGGTTTCCGGTATTGAGAGCAATCCGTCTATACATGGAATTTTTATCGGAATCAATGGACTGTAGCGATGCATTCTGCGCCTGGCTGATGGGCTCATGGTGTCGTAGAAACATCAACAGGGGAAATGGAATATGTTTTTTTTTTAAGGAAGAGAAGAAGTGAACTTAATCAGGACGTCGTCTGAAGAATTTTTCTGGCAAAGCTATTGGCAGAAGCTCAAGACTGATTGCCAAAGTCTTTTTATTTATTTTCGTCCGGAGATATTCCTACCCGGACTGAAAGTAGACCGAGGCCCTCAAACTGTCCACTGGAGTCTCAAACGTTCCCTCAGAAATCATGGAGAATAACCTGCGACATAAATCGCCCTCGTAAATTTCGCGAAATACCCTCGAAGCGCTTCACAAGCTCCATACGATGAAATCCCCCGGTAAAACCCACTTGATCTCCGAGAAAATATCAAACCATATGATTGCTACTTCTCCGATATTTTCATCATTTTTCCTACCCAGAAATTCATCATTCCTCTTATCTCGGTGTACAACGAGAGCGAATACTGTAGAAGAAAATAAAATTCAATTGCTCGGGAAAAATTTTTATCAGCCGTCGAGCCAATGGCTGGAACTGCTCGAGCAGAAGAGGTACTGAGGATAAAAAATTGGAGAAACAGAAAAATGAAACTGAGTTGAATTCCAGTGTAAAAACTTGCAACAACGATTCTTATTTCCAATCGCCATTGTCTCAGAGCCCCTAAACCACATGTCGCCAATTCCATTTTCCCCGATATTACATTTCTCTCGGGAAAAAAGAATTTTCACAATGGAAAAGCACGTTCCCTTGAATTTTTTGAAATATCATTTATCCTTGAAACTACATTTCACGACTCTCGATCACGTTAAATTCCCTCACTCAGTGGCTTCTCAACTTACCGAAATTACGACGTTAGCTCGTCAAAAGCAGAGAACTGTGGAAAACTCGGGAAATTAATTCGGCCATAAAGGTCGGCCCACTTCAATACCAACGACGATTTTTATCCACAACATGTAAAGGTGAGGGACAGCCTCGTTGCTATACCGCATGAAAAATCTATTTTAAATCAACGAGAATTTAATCCGTAATTTAAAAAATTATGTTCGTACGAATGACGCCGGTCAGCAATGAATTCCCGAATTAATGACTCACTTTACAATAATTATTTCATATCTGATCGATAAAAACTTTTGAATGAGGCTACGATAACGGAAAAAAATTGAAAATGAAAATTGGCAGTAATGAGGGTACCCTTTGAGCTGTCGAGTTTCCTCCAGCCAAACCCAAACTCCAACTGTAGATCGATCACTCTCCAAAACAAATCCTTGTCAATCCTCGTCAGGCTTAATTCATGGCTGGACAGACGTGCATCTCGCAATATTACTCCGTGACCCAGATTTACCCACGTACACAGTATAAGATAACAAATTTCAGGGGCAGTAATGAAGCTTCTGAGGAGCCTGTAAATAATTCACGCTGAACAATCCGAAAATTAACATCTACTTAAGCCTTACCGGAAATTTCCAGCAAAATAAGTTGAAAAACCTACCTAAGGGCGCATGCAGCAATTTCTCTCCGTCCATTATCACCAAACAGAAGCCATCAATTAGCATTTCCAGTGCTGAACTCATTGAAAATAATTCAGCCTGTCGAATAACGGCCACAACTGCTCATATTTACACACCACAATGATTTCAACAATGTCCACAAATCATTCAAATACAAATACCTTATTTCGACTGCATAATTGGAACAACAGAGAGCCCCTAATACCATCATTGGTCGACAATCGGTCTTTCCGTAATGCCGCAATGCGTTATCCCGTCGGATACGATCCAATTGCTATTCAGAATCAGTTATAGAGCAACTCAAATCCTCAGCGAATACCTGAAATTCGATTTTCTGTTGAATTGAAAAAGGGTATGTTCTGTGTCATTTCCGATGGAGATTGGTAGCTGAAGTGATCCGTCTTGATGGATGAATTCATAACCAATTCGGATGTATATATTCTCACTGATGGAGAACTTTCTGGTGACATTGATACAGCAGTACTACGGGCTACATGCAGAAAGGTGGATGTGTTAACTACACGTGAATGTCACCGAGCGGATGTCACTGGTATTTACCCTCAAGATTATGGATCAAGATCGTTCTGTTCAGTCGGTACTGTAATTGCTGCGGCACTGGATATTTCACGAAGGATGAAAGGTGACCCTAGGGACATTTCCGGAAGACGTGCCAAAAATGTTTCCCAATATAGAATATTTAATTTAGTTCCTGAAAAAAGCCCTTGAAGTTCTCCTCGACGTGATGTTATATCGTTCGTTTCCATCTGAAATCCCTGAAAGCGAAGCCCAGCATCATAATTCGAAACCCTTCCAACTGCTCAGAAAGTGCCTTGTGCATAATCTCATAGAATTTTCAAGCCACCAGCGGATCGTGGAGGCATAATGTAACCAATATTTCAGGGATTACAATTCACGTCACACAGACGAGCCATACACGAGCTAACTGGAGATTTCCAAGCAAGTTTTGGGAGCTCGGTAGCGTTAGTCAGAGCTGAATAGTTATACTATGCACGTTACACCGTACAAGAGTAGAGATAAACGTGAATTGCCGGAAGCTGACAAGCACCGGAAACTGACCCGAGGGTAAAGAGCACTAAAGCCACTGCTGGAGATAATATTCATCTTTATTGGTGAGGGTGAATTGCGGAGTTTCAACGAATGAGTTTCGATGATAGCGTGGAGATATCCGAGTGTTTCAAGACTTCGGTTACACGTGAGAGATATCAACGTGTCTTTTCAATTTCATTGAGAGAAAAGGCAATTGAAAATTACTGAATGGGAAGTAGAATTTTCTTTCCGGTTTGTGAAGAGGATATTAGTTGTCTATTTTACAATACAATGTTTAATAAAAATGGGAAATTTTATTTTTATAGTCCTGTTATTTTTTTTTTAAAGAAGATAATGGCAAACAAAATTATCAGATAAAAGGGAAAATCTATTTCACCGAATGGATATAGTGAGGCAATACCTGATCGATAGAGACAGTAATGTAATACCTGATCGATCAACCCCATTCGTCCCAATAAGACTGGATATAAAATATCTCCGTTTAGTAACTACAAGGCTCAAAATGATAGCACAGTCCCCTTTGTGACGTCAACCGAGTGTCGAGGGGACAATCACATTGGCCTAGGGTTCCGACAGAATTTTGTTACGCACTTTCGGGCAATAACCGTGTCTTATCAGGGCTCGACCGAGTCGACCCTCCACCCTAAGGTAGCAGGATAATTGGATGACGATCACTATATACCGTTGACGTCACAAGATGCGATTTTATTCTCCCTCTGGTATGCTCAGCCCCCAGTGTTTCAAGCATCATTTCACCAAATGGCGGTGCCAGGGCCATATTCCCTCAATCTGTATGCGCATAACTTGTTTCATTTCCTTTTGTTGATTTTTTATTCTCATGAATGAGAATCTTTCATGATCACAGCGATACACCGATAAAAAAAATATCTCTGACACAATTTATAACGATGAGTTTTTCATAAATAAAGTTCAATCGATTTTTTAATTGAAAGTGTCTTTTGTAAAGTATTAATATTTTTTGTAATGAAGGAATACAAACATTATCAACTTGGTTCATTTCAATTATAATTTAATTCAATTGTATTTACGACAAACAAAACGAATGCAAATTCAGGAGAACGTATATTCCTGCCAAGCAAATATAGATCAGGAAGAGATAACTCATGTTCACCACAAAATCAGATTAATTCAAAAATCAACAGCGGTGATAATTTTATCTGTACCAACAGTCGGTCCCGATAAAATTATCCCAGGGTAAAATTAATTTACTCTGCCAGTGTAACGATTGCGTTATACGTGCTTTTCCATTCATACATTTTTTTTTATTCTTGGCATGATAGGGGAATGCCATTGAGGTGATATATAGTGTCTAGACTTGGGCATCATCAGGGAGGATATCACGATAAACAAGACGTAGAATAAATGATACGATCAATGAAGATTGATGGCAAGAGTTCAAATGTCGGATGAGGATTTTTTAGGTTTTTCAAGCCCAAGTGGTACCGCAATGTTGTTTACCTTCTTGATGGGATCATTGAAGTGTTGAAAAAAAAGTCAATGCTAGGGAATAAATTATTCTAGGTATACGTATTGTTTTCACCAATAGATACGTGAAATATATCGTACAAGACATGTAAGACATACAATCTTTACAATAGGATTTATTTAAATTAATATTTACAAAAAATGAGATTGGTAAATCATCTTTCACTTCTCCACAAATCATAAATTCTTACTAGGTCAAATAATACATATCTTATAGTATATAATTTTCTTAACCATCTTTGTTTTTTCATTTTTCTTGTTTCTTTTAACAGCTACATATAGCGAGTAGTGATCTAAACTCCATAAAACGTAATCACAAGGCGACACGCCCGAATTTACAATGCTTCGATGCGCGATTAATTTTTCATCATATTATTCATGTTTAGTATTTCCTCCATTTTGTATTTTACCTCTCACGAGTGTTTACATTAAATTTTTTTTATTCATTAGCATGTAGATGTACATTGCTCCGCGGACTTTCTTATAATCGGCTCCATGACTTCGTTTAATGTGAAAATCGTTACTTTTTATGTTAATTATCTCACATCCATTCATTACACTTAGACGTTTTTTTTTATTTCTTTCTCTGTTCTTTACTCAACAAAAATCGATATAAACTGGTAAAAGCCCAAACGAGATTCAAACGACCGACGGCCAACCTCTCCTCCACCATTTCACTCCATTTTTTTTTTACCACTCTCCTAAATAATTTCTATTCAGTCCAACCTCTTATCGCGCCACAGAGATTCTTTGATAATTGTATTTGTTTCCTCTTCATTTTAAACACATAACAATGATATACATAATATAATTACATTTTTTTTAATCACTCGCGTCACAGTCAGCCCAATCCCTCGTTCACCACGCGCCGAATTTAATTAAATTTCCAAGACTACAATGCACCTCGTGTACACACTAATGAAAATAAAATAGTTATCGTCCCCCTCGCGTTCGAATATGATTTTAAATAAATTGCCACTGCCTCGATTTGCAATTAAATAATACGAACAATTGTATTCCATGGAATATACACAGCCAGCATAGAGAAGAGAAAAACCAACTAATGACTGTTCGTTTGGCATTGAATTCAATTCAACGAGTTTAGAAAAACCATCAGCGTATCACCAAAAAAATTATGACGAATGGTTCTAAGGGCGTGTAGTCAGGGTCGTGACGAAAGAACTAGTCGAATATAATGGCATTGGACCGGACCAAGGCCCTTCGTATCTATTTTTTGTTCTCTTCTATCAGCATTGTTCAATCGACATCGGCTGTATGTTCAATCATGCCACGCACTCTGTATCAAGGACTCGGCAAGTGGACTGGCACAGCCTTCGCCAGACGTTGACCCGGGTTGAGATCGCCCGGAAGGGAACAACATCGAATGTAATTCCGGTTCGAAGACTGATTAGCCTTGTCAACTCTTCACGCGATGAATTTCAATGAATTGGAAATCAGCTCTCGTTGAATTTAATAAGCATTTCAGGGATTCCTGGAAAAGTTCTAAGTCTCACTCAAAAAATCGATGGTCGAATTTGACCAAAAACGTGGCCATTTAATTTTAATTTGAAAGTTTTAAACCCGAAAAATTGATCTCAACAATAGTTGAATATTCGGTGGATCATTTGGTCGATAAAAAAATTATTTATCCCTGAATTATGAAATCGCTAGCTTATCTTCATTATCATTTAATTGAGGCTTCATTTCTCACCTATTATTATCGAATAACCGAAGGGAAAAAATACCCTCCGTATAGGAGCATTGAATAATGAAGTGGCATTCCTTGTTTGCAGAGGACATAAATTCTTCGAAAGAACTAACTCTATTTTTGTCACAAAAAAAAACAGTCACGAAAATCCAAAAAGAACTCGGCCGAAGAAATATTTTTCCCCCTCGGTGTACGGATAATCATCTTAATCAGGGGTTAATCCAGGGGAATTTTCCCAGAGAAATAATTTGATATTGTGGTGTGAACTCGACCCGGTGAACCCGAAATGTCAAGCACGTGTTGGCGATTCATAATTCGTGTATTTTACCCTATCTGCGTATGTTTGTCACCTAATACGTGCGATCAATTGATTACGCGGTGTTCAAAGCCTGCAATTGAATTTCCTCCTCATATTTCTCTCATCCACTCGGAATTTTTTAATACAAATACAGGTGAAATTATCGCATTTGAAGCCCATGATGAATGCCGTATTTCACCGAATAAAGGCATGGAAATACAAAATCCAGGGTAAATTGGTTACATTGAGGACTACTATATCCCCAAGCATCGAGCAAGCGTTGATGATATTACCAAATAATTAGTGGATCAATTTTAGTACCGTAATATAATCCCCTCCTTTGAAAACCGAAATTCACTCGTGCATTCAGTGACGAGTATTGTTGGTTGAACTTGGGAACTTGTATTTTGTTTTTTAATCTTCAAAGTATTCAGTAATGACTCATTACGCGAATGAGCTTGTGGAGAACCGTTACACAAGGACATCAAAGCTACACCCATGTATTCCATATAATCGCAGATTTTTTAATCAACATAATAAATTATAACTCCACGTTTCAAACAATAGTATTCACACCGATTAATTAATCGTGAAACTTGATTCAGAAATTCCCATTGAAACGGCGGTTCCATCATCATGCACTGTCAGCAATTTTATGATAATGATATGAATTCTGATTATTGGGAATTCCAATGCAATTTAAGATCAAATAGTTCATGGAATCAGTTATTCTATTAGTTGACATTCAGATATGGGAATAAATAATCGATGACGTGTTAACGGGAACATAAAACAGCGAAGTGTTCTGTGAATTTTTTTTTTAAATTGGCGCGATTATTCAGTAACAAAATAATTTCACTGTAGATTCAGCCGCTCGCAAACGCTAAAAAGCAAAAAAAAAACTGCACGAGGCAACGTAAGATGTCGTACGATATAAACGTTACGCACGCAATTGCGTCAATGGAGTGTGTTCAACATATGGTCAACTTATCGCTCGAATAAAAACACCCCCTGGGGCGTGCGTACTAAACAAATATTTGCAGTCGTCGGACTGTCGCAGAGTTTATTAACACGAATGTGGTGAAATATGCCGGAAGCGAGAAAAAAGAAAGGGCTACAATTTGTTAAAAAATGGCGGTTCTCGGTGGCTCTCGTGGTTACTTTTAAAGTGAGGGAATCAATGAGAATTTTCATCGCGAAAATTCGCGCAATTATTAAAGTCTCAGTGAAAGCTACTGAAGCTCAAGATGAAATAGACAAGGGTGAAATTATTTTGAAAAATACTTGTCACCAATTTATCAAAACTAATTGCAATCAACTCAACAACTTCGCGTGATGAATCTCTCTCATTCCTCCGGTTTTCTTTTCATTTGACGGATAGAATGGCTGAGAGGGATTCCTGGTAAATGTAACTCGATGCAACTAGAAACGAATAAGAGCGACCTTGATGCATTACACACCTTATCAGCGAAACTATTTGGTTCTGTTATTTCTCATTCACTTCTGACATCAAGACATGAAGGTAAAAATACAATGAGACTAATGGAAAATCGTTGGCCCGTCTGTATCACCTTATCCCCAATTCCTTTAATCCTGAGGCCACAGCTGTTTCCAACTTTAGTCACGGATAAATGAAGCTGCGAGCTTCTTTGCTCAAACAATCCTATCGCTTCTCTAATAGAGAAGTCATCACCGAGAAATCGATTAATTGCACAGTCTCAGGTTGAACTTTGCACAATTTCCCTAGAACTAGTATTTGATCATCCGAGAACACGGTCTGACTTCGATTAATGGAGTTTTCGCAAGCAAATTATCTGTCGCTTTTATTTGCAAAGGCAAGTCGATAGCGGAAAAGTGTGAGGCTATTAATATTTACGCAAGCGAATTTCAGTATAAACTCTGTTGTGAACAAAACAGTCGACTTTCATAATCGCTATCCAGTTGAACAACCAAACTCCCCTGTTCTTCAGTACATAACCGCGTTAGTTCATCACGACTGTTCCGATAAATATCTATTCGCAGACCAAATTTATCCTTTAATAAACTTCAGGGTTACAAGCGAACTTGATGTGGCTTTTCATACAAGAAATAACTTTATTCCAGTAATTTTGTTTTAGTATATGATCGTCTCTGTAGCTATCGATAGTTATGCAGACAAATTCCAGTATTAAGTCAATAACCGACGGAAGAGGCGACTTTCGTCATTGTTACGCAGTTGGACAACTAAACTTGTCTACCATTCAGTGCATAACCCCGTCACTTCATAACGATTATTCCCACAAATTTCTATTTACGGTCCGAAAGCTTTCTTTAGTTTAGTTCCACCGGTATAAGCTTTCTAGTATTTTTTTAGTGAATGATCAGCAATGTCCAATGTCCAATGTCAACTGATCTATTGAGTTGATTTTCAAGAGGCCGATTGACACTAGCAAAGTAGAAAGCTGTTGGTCTTTACGCACTCGAATTTGATTACAGACTCAACTGCAGAAAGAAGGGTCGACTTTTCTAATCTCTGAAAGATTGAACAACCAAACCCCTTCTGTATTGAGTACATAATCCCCCTAGCTGATAGCAATTATTTCCGTAAATCTCTATTTGCGGACCAAATTCATCCTTTAGTTGATTCAAGTGTTACAAGCGATCTCGATGTAAGCATCTCATGACAGAGGTAATTGCTTTCGTTGAATGTCGCAAGAGACAAAGGACACGTGCCAACGGCAGGCTTCATGGGCAATTATAACCCACCCATTATTGTCCAACTAAAATGGCATTAAATACACGTGAAAAGTTGACAATGAATCGCGATACAATATTTTTTTTTGTTTGCATCCTTCATGTACGCTCAATTTTATAACCAACAGGACAGAAGGGACGAAAGGTAACACAAGACAAGTTTTTACCCTCCTACAAGGGGCTCGTCTACCCGGCTCGACCGAAATACCTAGCGCTTGGCACTATTGATTGAACAAACTAGGTGGAAGAACACACCAGCATGGATAATTAAATTAGCCGGGTCGATGGAAAACGCTTTTAGAAATCAGATTATTGCAGACTCGATATCCACTAACTTTTTAAAATATTGCCACTCATCTCTCACGAAGACGAGTGGAAATATTTCACATTTATGAAGCCATTATGTTATGAATAAAATATACACTGCACAGAGCCAAAATTGAGAATAGATATCTTCATCTGACATTTTCAACTGATATCTATTTTTGAGAATTGCCTTTTCCACTGATCAACATTCCTGAGAATAGAAATGAGACTTTCCCAAAGAATGAAATCAACTAATAATTGATCGTTTTTACTTCGTCGCGTGTTCTCTCACTCTCTCTGTCTCTCATACATACATTTATACCAACTTAATCGCAACATTGAAACAGAAAAAAGGATAAAGAGGAGGCTCTAATGAAATAAAGATGAAACAAGAAACTAATTACCGAGCTGGAGACATTTAATTATGAAAACTTCAGTTATCTACAGAAAACGAATAAAGAGGCACTCGACGGTGCCGCGTAATAATAAATACACATGGTTGACATTAAATGGATGTTTCGCTCTTTTTTTTCCAGAGATTTCTCTTATTAATTTCTCTTCAATCATCTCCATAGTATCCCGTTTCTATAAATAGACAAAACAACATTGACACACGGCTAGCATTGCCTCAAATAACCAAGTGATTATTTATCTCGCCTGTAAAGCAGGTCGTCTCCCCACTGTATCCCCAGCAGGCTGCGACCTCTGAGATAAACATCTGATCGCACAAAAGAAGCTCAATATCAACGAGAAAAAAAAAATTAAACATCAAAATCACAATTTTAATCGAGACAACACAAGCCATGCTTTATCGAGAATATATATTTCTTTAATTTATATTTAATATTTATAATATCTCTGCTCAATACGCACGAATAGAACCTAAATTTAAACATTTTTTCCTCTTTTATACGGATGTGTATGTATAAAACACAGAAACAATGTACAATAGCGCGAAATAATTGAATCGTTTCTTGCGTAATCGTACAATTTTATTAATTTTTTTTTTCAGTTACGACCAGATACAGCTCTACGATGAACCGACCGAGTTATATTTAAGGAGGGGAGAGACGGACACTAATGGTTATCCCAGTGCGAAAAACGCAGAGACAATTAACGTAAATCGTTACCCCTATTTTTGTATTTTCTCCATCATTGTTTTACATCCTAATACACCGTAAAAGAGCGCTGAGTGGACGCTTAGTAATATGCCTCCATTAAGTTTATATATAATTCGTATTTACAAAAATTTTGAAACTGGTTGCATACCCTCACATTTATTTCAATGATTATCTCACCAAGATTACACCGAGCGGATATTGTATTTTTAAAGTTTACATTTTTCTATTAGTTTTTATTCTTTATTATTTCCCTTCACCACCGCCCAAATAAAACACATCAATGCAATCATCGAATTTTCAAAACTCCCTCCTCCACCTGACTCATCGTGGCATATTTATTGTTGAAAAAGAATTGAAGTGAATCTATTGTTCAGATATTACGGTATTGCATCCACCCCGAGACTATTCATTGGTCTTCACACCGATATTTCTCTTAAATCGTTATGGACATCAAAGTGGAATGAAAAAGACGAGTTGACATCGATTTCCTTAATTTTCATATTCCCTCACTACTCGCACTGATCGAGCGAATGAGTTATTGTTAACAGACATTCACTCGTTTATGTTAACTAATTCCGTTTGGAAGAAATGAATCATTCTATCAATGCGCCGATACTATCCGCTCGATGGCATTTGCCAAGTTCGATCGTTCAAACGATAAATTAAAAGAACCAAATTTGACTATTTATTCAACTGACCAGAGGCACAGGAGCAACAAGTTATTGATAATCAGATTGTAAAGGAGAAAAATTTTTTTTTACACATGCTACTATAATTAATCCGCTGATCCTCTACCTCTGCTAAACGCGGAGAGATTCGATTCGCCGAGGGGAGAGGTTGCATAATAAAACTGTTATTTTTCAGACCCACTCTATATCACAATCAAATACTGCCTCGATCGCAATTCCGTATAGTTTCGAGAGAAAAAAAAACATCATGTTTAGTAATGACTTGCTCCTATTGTTAACAGTCAAGGTTACGAGATAAGGATACTGCGCCTAATCAGCGTTGTGATTCAGCTCTCGATCCACAGAATCATTGACAATCAATTGAAAATTTAGAATTAAATTGAAAGCGCAGTTTCTCACCCTCATTGCGAAGAAAAAAAATAAATTAAAGCGACAATAAATAGTTAGACACGAGTCTCTACGTAATTTTTTAGTATTTAAGGTGTGAGAGGCGCGTGCCCGTGTTCTGGTTGTTTCCAAAGTCGTTTATTACATCGAAAAAAAAAAAGCCTGCGAACCGTCGAGACCCGCTAATGTTGTTCTTAAAATAACGGCATGGGGATAAACCCGGTATTTCTAGATTGTATGGACAATGGGTGCCAAGTTATTTTGTCAGGCTAGCCCTCCTTCATTATAATACTCTGCCAAACTACTGTCTCTCAATTTCCCTTTAGCATGCAAAAAAAAAACAAAGAGACAATTTCATATTTCCTTTGGAAAAACGACAATAATCTTTCGAGGAAATAAATATACATGAGATTGCGCGATAACTCTGAATATTGGGCAGAGAATCAGAGACGAAATGGCATATATGCGTTCCTGAGGTAGGGAGAAAGATACACTACTTATACAGACGTTATCTAAAACGAGAAGTTACTTCTCTCATCAATTATTATTTTCTTTTTTTTTTACTCTATCACACCACACTCGGGAATTTCGCTCAATTACCGTTATCCATTCTCTGTACTGCTGTAATTGTAGTAATAAAATTACGATCATTCACATTCATGTTGAACAATGACTTCATTAAAATAATCATTATAACGTTTGCTTCGAGACCTGTAGATTGCATTTGTTAATGTCGAGGACGAGACCTACAGCTAGTCTTGTGACAATGCCCTGGATATACAATTATCATTCTCTCGGTTAATCATTTATGGAATACCTATGACGTCTGATTAAAAGAAAATTACCGCTACAGTCACAGCATTCGATCACCGATGAAATAACGTTTTTATGACTCTTTAAATAAAAAGTTCACTAGAGGGATATTATTCTCACTTACAAAGCTGGAAAATATAGCATTCGCTACCACTCCCATTTTTCATTTAGTCGCTCTCTGTTGAGGGGTGGGGCGTCACGAAAACTCTGGATTATTATTATTTTTTTTATTTTAAAACACTCAAGGTCCCATTGGACTCCACGGGGAAGGAATTTTATGCATTTTTGTTGGTGATGCCCTTGACACCACGATGCAAAGACTGGTAGAGAGATAAAAGGATTTTCTCATCGTGTACGGTTCACTCTCTCGTACTAATTGCTGGGGCATGTGGAGTACGTTTGTTGCGTAACGAATGAAGAGAAGACCAAAGATACACTCCATCGATGGATAATGACGAACTATCCGTGTACTTCACCTTGGACTGAAGAGGCTCATGACGGGATTCTCTCAAATGGGATGATTTTGTGGTAAACTCCTCCAGTTTAGAGTTTAAACGGACTGTCGTAGGGTATCCCTCGGTGCGAGGGGAACAGAAGAAAAAAAAACTACGAGTGCCACTAAACATAGACATGCCGACACCAGTGATGCTATTTTTGGAGTCGTGATGCTGTTAATGGACATTTTCCTCCTTAATCTCATTTTTGGTGTGGGATTATCGTTCCTCGCGCATGCAGTGAATATGTTGTCGAAACGACTGGTTTTATTGAGATTCATTCGCGTCACTCGTGTCAACGTTCCCCCGATTGCATCCTCTTGGGAATGATAACGCCGTTGTTTACCATCGATTTCTTTTCTATTTTTGATCGTCGAGAAAACGATGACGACTAGTTGATTGGGACAGTTAGTGTGGCAACGTTCATTTCAAACAACATCGTTGAAACTAATTGAATTAAAAAATTAAAATCACAGCTAGATGATTATTCAACGAACAGTCTCCCTCGTAATTATTGGACACTGCAGCTCGGAGAATACACCTGCTGGACTTCATTTTGACACACTCTCACACACACACATCTGGAATGGTGTGGGGAACATGGGTAGTATTTGTTTTTTGTTCTCATTGCTACGATTATTATGAGTGGCTCCAGTAAAGAGGGTTTTTTTTTCATTATTATTTTATCTTGAGTTTCGTGTAAAACAGAAACGGCGTTCGTCAACAGCGACCAATCCACGATCTCCTTGAATCAACTTCCTCGGTATGTGAATATATTTTTTTGGGGGGATCAGTCACTCGACCACAATCCGCCTGTTGTTTTTTTCATCGGAAAACGGATTTTTCAGTTTTCGAGACGTGTGCGATAACCTCTCCTTACATACATTTTGAAAGTTATTTTTTTATGATTTTTATGATTTTTTTAAATTACTTGGTGTTCAACCATTTCAAAATTCGGCAAACTCCTTGGCGCATTTTTCCGTACCTGAGATTCTAAGTGGCTCCTCCTCGTAATCATCGAAATTACTGGTATCCCCGGGTCCCTTGCACTTTGGTATAAATGGCGCTTCAATCCTCTTCTGGAAGACCGCAATCCAATCGGTACTTGCAAACCACTTGTGTCCTTTGATGTCATTAACACCGGCCTTCAAATTGCCATACCTCTTGGTAAGATCGACTTGCAGTAAATTACGAAGTAACTCCTTGAGATCTGAGCCAAAATGAGAGGGAAAACGCACTTTACCACTGACTATTTTTTCATAAATTTGAATTGGCTGATCAGCAAAAAATGGTGGATAACCAGCAGCCATTTCATAGACTAATACCCCAAGTGCCCACCAATCAACGGCCTTGTTGTAGCCCTTGCTGAGAATAATCTCAGGTGCTAGATACTCTGGTGTACCGCACAGGGTCCACGTCCTGCCCTTCACCCTCTTGGCAAAACCAAAATCAGTGACCTTGAGATAACCCTGAGAATCAATCAACAAATTCTCAGGCTTCAAATCCCTGTAGATAAGATCGAGATAATGTAGGTACTCAAAAGCAAGGACAATCTGAGCAGCATAAAAACGTGAGTGTGGCTCGGAGAAACGACCGACTTTTCTCAAGTGACTGAACATCTCACCCCCAGGTACATACTCAAGCACCATATATAAATTTGAATTGTCCTTAAAATGAAAGCGCAGTGACACAAGAAATGGAAAACTTATAGCCTGTAGTATTCTCTTCTCATTCAACGTGTGCTCAACTTGCTTCAACTTTACCACCTTCTGTTTATCGAGTATCTTCATAGCATAATACTCCTTGGCAGGTTTGTGCTGTACAATCATAACTCTACCAAAAGACCCCGTACCCAGTGTCTTGATTCTTTCAAAATCATCTAGACTAGCTGTATTCGTGGGATTTCTCTTCCACTTCTCCTCGAATTCCTCCTTCGCCTGATCAAGAAATTCCTTGACACTCTCAGCAGCGTCAACCTTTTTATTAGCCGTTGCGGCATTGTTGCCCATTTTTCCGCCCGTGCTCGAGCCTGCTAGGGCTCCACGGATATCAAATTTTTTCAGAATTTCTGCGGCTTTTTTATTAACTTTCCAAACGAGAAACTCACACTCCCACAACAAAGGAGTGTACCAAAGAATGTGAATGACCCTCGAAATTCCTCTACGACGACAGTATCGCCAGGTGATCCACCCTTATCGAGCAAGTGACAATGCTTATAATCCAGCAATAATCAACCCAATAACCAAGATTGATAATTCAAATTTCAGCACTCCACGGGGGGACCGACGAAATAGGTCAACACTCCTCGTCCGCGCCTTGCGCCATCTTTCCTGTCAATTACAACCGCCACAGCCGTTCCTTTTGGGGGCCACTGACGTTGGTATATTGCGCTTGGCAACGCCAACAATTTCCTCCGTATTCTGTCACTCACTTGTTAAACTCACAACAATATGCATAAGCAATAATCACTGAACTCCTCTCTCTCCATTCAACGATCTGATCAAAATTCACCGGCCCCTTATTACTTTTGTCACTTGCCTTTTGTGCGAATAGACTTCCCAATGACACACACTCGCGTACTTATTGCTTTTTTTTTTTGTGGATTGAAACCAATTAACTTCACCCTCGTTGCCCGCTCCAAGCCGAGGACGTCGGCACACTACTACTGTACACTCAACTGACGGCCACCACGAACGCTACGGGCGCGTCAACGCACAACGTTCACCCACACAACCACATGACAGCTACTTTGACAATTGAGTTGAGTAGCTCGTGCGTTGTGGAGCGACAACTCCTC
This sequence comes from Diachasmimorpha longicaudata, assembly GCF_034640455.1. Taxonomy (NCBI): domain Eukaryota; kingdom Metazoa; phylum Arthropoda; class Insecta; order Hymenoptera; family Braconidae; genus Diachasmimorpha; species Diachasmimorpha longicaudata. The sequence goes on along the minus strand of NC_087231.1, from coordinate 5,459,771 downwards.
GATTATTTTATCACCGTTGGCGATTTTTTTTCGGATGAATTGTGCGAAGGGATGCTCCTTAAGATGGCGGGTCCCAGTCGTCTCTCCGGTTTTCGGAGTAATGTGAAAAATGGATGAGGAGCGAGAAACACCGTGCGCACAAACACCTAAGCCACCCACCGTGCCCAACAGCCACTGCTCGATTCAACCGAGTCGATTGATTAGTTCGCAGGGGGTGAGGAAGATAGCGCTGGCTGGCAAGACTGTTTTATTGGCGGAGAATCGGTGGGTAACGGGAGCATAGGGGGGGGCTCCGTTCGTACTTGCACAACTCTAAAAATGAACAACTGAACAGAAAATTTTCAAACTGTGAGAGCACCACTGTGCAGGGATTCAACTGTTGAGACAAAAATGTGGTTGTACATGTGGACCCAGCGCCACATGTACAGCTTAGCTTTTTGTCTCGACAGTTGAATCCCTGCACAGTGGTGCTCTCACAGTTTGAAAATTTTCTGTTCAGTTGTTCATTTTTAGAGTTGTGCAAGTACGAACGGAGCCCCCCCGAGCATAGCGATGAGGCCACCAAGCGGTGAAGAGGGAAATCATGGATTTAAATGAGTTTTAACCGTCGTTCTGCCAACATTCTGTCCCTTTAAATGTTTGGTGTTGCACGCTGTGGAGAGAGAACAATTGATCGGGGCGATTGAAATCGTATTATTGAGCTGTTCGTCGAGGATAAGAGTATTGAAGTGATTTTGGGACTGTTTGCGGGGACTGATCGTTTCAGTGATTCATGATTTTTGGGAGAATAATTGTCTCGAGACAGTCCACCGTTGGGGAAGCCATTGCCCCGCAGTGATAATTTCAAGAGATTCCTCCGAGTCGACGGGGTTTATTTGATTAGTGAGGGGTAAATTATAGCGCAAGATGTCTCATTTGAGGTATCAGAAGGAGTTGAGCAATCTCACCCGCATGGACGATGCCATCAAGGGGCCACTGCCTCGATGGCAGAAAAAAGGACTTGATGCTTCAAATTCAAGGTAATTCACGATTCTCCAGGCTTTTATTTGTGGCTCATTTTGAAGTTTTGTTAATGAATCAGAATTCATTCATTATTTTAGCATCAACATTAGCATGAATAGCTCTCGTATGAACGCCTCGTCGATGAGTCTAGTCCCTGGGAAAACTCCAACAAAGCGTGCCGAAATGAAAACGAAGAAGACGCCGAATAAAAACGCCAAGAAGTCACCGAGTGAGTACAAATACTCCAAAAAGTCCTCCCCTCATTTACTGGAGTTAATTAATTTAATAGAAATGAATACTTACAATTTACTTCATCAATATTTTTAAAAAATATTCTCTGCCCACTTTATCCGTATAAATTATTATTACTTCCAAAAATTTTGCCGAAGAATTTTAAAGAAATAATGACGAAATGAGACTGTCAATTAAGTCAGATGAATAAAAAAATTCTCAGGTCGCACCAACGCAACGACACCAGCGAAGACACCCAGTGGTGGAGACAGGTTCATCCCCTCCAGGTCGACCACCAACTTCGACCTGGCGTACCACAAGCTGCATCAGCACGCCTCCGACCCAGACCATGACAAAACATCGATGAATGACGCTACGAGCCCCTCGAAGAAGGAGATGCAGCGTTTGATAAGTGAGAACTTGCACGGTGGTGACATCAACAGCATGCGAGTCCTCTCGTACCAGAACAAGGCTCCAGAGCCCCCAGAAGGTTATCAGAACCCTCTTAGAGTGGTGTACAGTCAGTCGAAGACTCCAGCCAGCCTCAAGACCTCCAGCAGGTATATTCCCCAGGCTCCAGATCGCATCCTCGATGCGCCTGAAATTGTCGACGATTACTACCTCAACCTCGTCGACTGGTCGTCCAGCAATGTTCTGGCTGTGGCCCTAGGTGGTAATGTTTACCTGTGGAATGCTGCCACTGGCACTATCGAGCAGCTGTTCGAACTCGAAGGAAATGACTATGTTTGCTCGGTCGCTTGGATACAGGAGGGGCCTTATTTGGCTGTTGGATGCACCAGTGGGAATACTGAGCTCTGGGACTGTAGTCAGATGAAAAGGGTCAGAATTATGAATGGGCATGCTGCCAGGGTAGGATCACTCGCGTGGAATGCACATATTCTCACTAGTGGATGCAGAGCTGGAAACCTTGGCCATCATGATGTGCGTCAACGCGATCACCTGGTCTCGTCAGTGCACGCCCATGCCCAGGAAATCTGTGGCTTGAAGTGGTCAACAGACGGTAAGTACCTAGCCAGCGGAGGCAACGACAACATGCTGCAGATATGGCCGGCAATAGGAGGCACAAATCAGGCACAAACGAGGCCGATTTACACCATGAACCAGCACCAGGCTGCTGTGAAAGCCCTGGCCTGGTGTCCATGGCAGACCAACGTTTTGGCCAGTGGCGGAGGAACCGCTGACAGAACTATTCGCTTCTGGAACTGCAACACCGGTGCCTGCCTCAATTCCGTGGACACCCAGTCCCAAGTGTGCTCGCTGCTCTGGTCCCCAACGTACAAGGAAATCGTTTCAGGACATGGCTATGCCCAGAACCAGCTGACCATCTGGAAATACCCAAATATGACAAAAGTAGCTGAACTGACAGGCCACACGGCTCGTGTTCTCCACTTGGCAATGTCTCCAGATGGTACGACAGTTCTCAGTGCTGGGGCCGATGAGACTCTACGTCTGTGGAAGTGCTTCCAGCAAGACCCCACGAAGAAGAAGAAGGACCACTTCGAGCCCAAATCCGTGGCATCGAAGCTGAAGCAATCAATTCGATGAATAATATTTTCTCGTTCTGACGATAGATAATTTGTCTTTTATAATTTATATTTTTTTATGACTGAGTAGATTATGATGGAATTTTTGCTGGCTACACTACTTTTTAGATAATAAAGAGATTTTGAAGACAGTGTGGGTAATTAGAAATATTGTGTTTTCATTTAATTCAGTAATTCTAATAATTATTTTTTTATTGCACGAAGTGGATAATTTTGTAGTGATGGTGAATACATAAAGATTGTTGAGCATGATGACAATTTTTTTATTTCCTGAATTTTCAGAGAATTGAAAATTTTATTTCATCCAGTCGAAGTTGGGGAAAAATCATATTTACTAGTGAGTGATGATAGATAAAGCACTCAAGAATGGGAAGAATTTATCTGTCCGACAGTTTTTTTTCATATTTGATTCATGAACATACATCAAATATTTTACATAATTTGTCTTATTTAGATTCGACAAATTTAGATTCACACCTGTTCATAGCATTGAGTGCGAGTCCCCACCACCTTTTTTTCCGAAGTATTTTCCCCCACTCCAACAGACGCTGAGGTACGGAGGGACAATCTCAGGTGTGCGATCAGGTTTCGGGAGAGTGAATTTAACCCTTCGAGGGCTTCCCATGGAAATACAGGGGAAACGGTGCTTCTGAGAGCCACGAAGGGTTTGTGTGATTTTGTACGATGAATGGGGGTGAGAGGAAGGCCTCGTCGAAAGCTGAGAACCGGCGCGATGGCACAGTTTCAACGAACGATTGTGAAAAACGCGACGAGGACGAGCATTCTTGGTGGGCAAGTGACAGTGGATCGAGCACTGGGTCATATTACTCTGACACTGAGAGGTGAATCACATTTGAATAATGTGCAATATTTTATAATATTCAAGCACTTCTTCGGGAGCAATTTATTTTAGTAATTAATAATTCATTTATTTAACTCCTGATAATTGTAAGGATCCGCTAAAATTTTACTCTTTAGAGTCTTTAATTTAGACATCAATCATGTTTACTTGAACCTTCTGGATGACATTCTCTGCAATCAGCTCAATCGTCGAGTGGGAGTCTGAGATAGGACCAACTGGTGATGTATTCTACATCGAGTCCTCTCCGGAGACGCAGAATAACAATGACAGACTGTACAATGAGCAGTTGGAGTCACCGCCGCCGGAATTGATGAGACGTCGTAGCACGAGGGCCGGGAAACTAATGAGACTGATAAGACGCAGGGAGAGTAAGAGATACAGTACGAGAATAAAGAAATCGAAGAATGGAGTGTCGAAGCAGAGTGAGAGTGGTGCGATGCACAAGGAGGGGAACGGGAATAAAGAAGTTAAATTTCAAGATTATCAGGTAAAATATTCTGAATTTAAATAATAAATATATAAGAAAATATCGTTATTTTCTATTTCCACTCGAAACAGGCGGGAGAAATCCGCGAAGTGATGCTGTGGGTTGACCCTGACAAGCGCCACAAACTGGGTCGCCGAGCGACCCTGTGTGAGGCGTTCCTGGGCATAAGCCCGGGAGACTTCTCCGACAAAATTCGAGTGATGGTAGCGGGCTTTATCCCAGATGGTGAAGCGATGAAGAACAAGAACATAAAAATAGGAGACTGGTTGCGAAGCATAAACTCCCAGGAAGTAACCAGCAACAACCTGGAGCACATACTCTCCGAGTTGACGTCCCCAACAACGATCAAACTGGAGCTGCAGCGCGTAGCAGGTGTGGAAGTCACCAGCACAGAGGTGCCTCCCTCAAGCGTTCCAAAACAAACGCCGCTAGTTCGTCGTCTCGTGGACAAAGAAGAAACGAAGAAGCTGATGGAGTCCTTGCTGGACTACTCCTTCGGCGTGATTTACCTGCAAACATCTGGACTCTCTGAGAGCGGTCCAGAGTTGCAGGGGGTGACGTATACGTACCCAAGATCGGAGAGCAAAACACATTCCATTTTATGCACGGCTAGAGGCGCCTTCATAACCCTGAACCACATGCTCCCTGAAACCCTTGGATCACAGCCCATCAGCACAACTATCTCAGTTGGTAGTGAAGACATTCACATTTTGTACTGTCCTCGAGGTGACGAGCTCCTGCTAATGGCCATCCCTGGACGATGGTACACACTGGAGGAGTCCCTAGAGCTCATGACGGAGACAACGAGAACACTGGAGTTCACGTACCAGAGTCTGACCAAGTGCTTCAACAAAGAGGATCACCACGAGGTGCTAGACCACTTCTTCTGCCTGATCTTCACGAATCTTCTGAAGTTGAGGACTGAAGACACTGCTGGAGATGTTCCGATGCAGTTTCAGCTGGAGAGCAGGAGGAAATGTGAGTTCGAGGAAGTTATTGGTGCTCCGCAGATGATCAATTTGCCCAGGGACGCCCAGATTCAGATTGATGCAGCCTTGAACGAGATGGAGGCAATGGACTATCGGGACTGGAACGAAGATCCAATGGACTGCCAAAGGCTGTACACTATTTATGGCTCGTGCCTGTACCACAAGAGCTACCTTCTGGCCTCTCATCTGGCCAAGGATGATTTGATTGATGTCCACTCATTCCTCAGGCAGAATGGACTGCTGAATCTCGTGGAGAACGAAACAACTAAGTCCCTCGTTCTCTGGAGAACGGTGTTCCCTTCTTCGTGTGGCAGGGGGGATCCAGGGGAGACCAGTGGAGCTGCTGGTGGCAAGTGGTTTCTGTTGGTCGTTGGGTTTGGCTCTGAACTGCTGGCTGTTGTCTTGGAGAGCGGCGGGTGCACTGCTCGACTCGAGGAGAACGAGGGACCTGATGTCTTCTACGTTGAAGAGGCGCAGGAGACTCTCAAGCACATTCAGAAGATTGGGATCTCCACTCTTGCTGTCAAGTGGATCTCTGCAAATGCCAGACCGGAAACGGCCGATGTGCAAGAGCGGAATAGTGTTAGAAGTTCGAGCACCATTGCCGAAAATTTGCTGGGGCTCATCAAGCCTCCGGAGACTGGAGCCGTTGGGGGTAAAAGTTATGCGAGTCCCGTGGGTGCGAAGAAGATCCCGGAAGTCACGTCGATTTTGAAGAAACGGAGTCCAGAGCAGAGCCCTGTCATGTCGGGGTCAGTTTACTCTCTTCAAACGTCGGAGGACTCCATGAGTCAGGGGACTGGAGCTGTTTCTGAAATGAGTGACGAAGCTGCTCCAATCCTGGGGAGGCGTGCCACGAGAGAGAGAAATCTAGCAGCGTCCAGGCTATCGGATGACAGTGATTCTGACGTCGAGATTTACAGAAATGACAGCCAAACGTGTTCAATGGACGTATCTGACATCCGCGAGAGTCTATTGAATCAGGCAGAATACATAGCTCCAACAAAGCTAACAGCTGGAGATAAGAACTGCCTCCTGCATTATGTCCACCTAGACACCCTTGAAGGCGTACTACTATCCTCCCGGACCATCGAACAACCTGATAAAAATTCAGAGATAATAGCGACTTTCAACGAGTGTGCCCACAGCATTCACAAGCTCTTGAACAACGCTGTAAGATTCAAGAAAATGCTGAATGAGGACGTGGATAAGACAGCAATCAACAAGAATCTCGTAGCTATCAAGGAGCATGGAGTACTCTTTGAGTGTGAGAGCCTGAGCTTTTGGGTCGTTGGGAGGCTGTATGCAGTACCACAGGCTAAAGAATTTTACGTCTGCTACGAGGACACTGTTCCCCAGAATCTTGTGGAGATGGCATTCAGATTGAACATAAACTGGAGCTGACTTGATCGTAATTGATATGGGTTCTTTGATTGTATATAGATGAATAATAAACGAAACGAATGAATTTTATAAATTCAGTAAATGGCTTGCCCTTGACGAAGAGAGGATTGAAAATCGTTCTTGATCTTTTGTTAAAAAATTGCTGAGTAAATTCGGTTTTTCAAACAATTCTGGCCTTATTTATTAATTATTAAATACTCAGTTATTTCAATAAATTGTATAAAATCATTTGGTTTATGTAAAAAGTGCTAATAAACTATCGAAATATGTTGCCGGCAACAGAGTGAATAATAACCGTAAACTTGTTTACATGAAAACTTAATTATAATATAGATATTTTTAATCATAATCATTCACATCGGAGTCAGAGTCTGTCTCAATATCAGCGTAATACATTTTGGCATCTACATCGAGGCTGGCTGAGGAGATTCGTCGGGGTTCAGTTGTTGTGGGCTCGTCAGGTCGAGCCTGAGGTACTTTAAAGACGACCGAGGCACCGGCCATTTTACTACCATAGTGGCCAGCCCAGAAGAGATTGTCCTTACCAGTGTGCTTGAATATTATTTTCCTCAAGCCTGGACCGTAATCTTTGAACTCGTGTGACACCTGCCATCAGTCAATATCATAAATATCGTGTCAATTAGCAGAAGATGAGGGAAATACTTACGTGATGCCACTCATTCTGCTTTGACCCGTCTATTGCATCGAAAAACTTGAACCTGTCGATTTCCTTCCTTTTGTCGTTGACTAGGATCACTAGGAGTTCGTAAATTGCTGGACAATCCCATCGCGCACTGTACCATTCACCAACCTAGAATAAAAATGAATCAATAATTGTTCATTTACCAGAGAACAATTATCGCCATTTTCGAGAATTATTTTTATTTTCTTGTCCATTAAAACGTTTAACTATTTGACAAAAAAAATAATAAATAAAAATAATTTTACGACTTCGCATTCATGAGAAGAAATTGAAGAAGTGTTCAACAGACGTAGTTGAGACAGTTGTCTAAATGATGGAGAAATTGTCAAAGTTTTTACCATTATAGGTGGGGGAAAATTATCTAGAATCTGTGCATTGAAGCCCTCGGCCACTAGATCAATAGATTGTGACTTAGTACACGTGTAGTAGGAAGTTGCAAAGCAACTTTGATGTCCCTCGAAAACGGGATCCTTGGGTAGAGGTGTGACACCCACGGGAGGTTTTTCTACTTTCCAATGGTCTCCTCCTTGACTGATAATGTGCCATTCATCTAATCCCTTTTGCGCCGAGTGATTCTTCACGAGATTTCTCTCGAATAGTTTTCCTCTGCATATGTGATAATAGACACACCATGGAAGGTCTTTGATGGATTGCAGGGACTGGCCGAAAATGCGTTCAGCTTTCTTCCTCCAGACGTACTCCTGAATGATGTTCTTCCACCGTTGACAGACTAGCTGCAAGTCCAGCAGGGTAACGGGGTCAATGTAGCAAAATATTTCACCTAAAAGCTCTTCGGGAATGTAGGTCGTGGAGAGGATAAGCCCGTTGTTCCCTTCTGGATCAAACTCCACTCGTTGGGAAGCCTCCTGTTGTCGATCTTGACGTTGTCCCATTCCTTAATGCCAAATGATTATTGCGAAAAAAGTTATATATAAAAAATAAACACATATATTGTTACGAACATGAATTAAAGATTTTAATTCAATTAAAAGCCAATTCCACGTGAATAATTCATCACGGTACCACGTAAAAACAAATTAAGAAAAATTTGATAAATTCGACCCAATCATGTGGGAGAATTTTAACGACCGCCAGTTGGCATTGACAACTTGTACTTCCTGCTCCATGAAAAACTTAATGGGTTTGAAAAAAATTATCCACAAGGTGTTACAAGTCTCGACCCAAGGTCACAACCATACGAGGGCTACCGCAATTCTTGAACTTTATAATAGTTACCGTGTGTAATATTCGCCCTAAAAAAATTTCCACAAATCGAAAAAAAAATACAGAGAGGCTGTCATCGAGCACAATCATGCATCTGTTGACCAACAAATTAACGCGATGCAAAACCTGCTGCGACCCATCACAAGCAGTCACAACAGAATGACGCATAATTGTAAATATAACCTCAATCTCGTACCTGCTTAATAGATGATCGATTCCTCCGCGAAGATGAGGGGATGTTACTGGGCTATAGTTCCTCGAGGATCGTGGATCAATATACCTCCGGTCAACAAACAATTCACCAAATGACTCACAAGCTATAATGTATTATTCGTAATGCTATCATCTGACATTGCATCACGCAAACGCCTGCCTCCCTCCACTCGCTATTTGATTGGGAACGAACTCTGAAGTAGAGAGTGGACACGTGTATGCTGTCATTGCCTATCTTTGGAATTATTTCTTGCAAAAGTGGTTCTGCGTTAGATAATTTTTCTGCAATCACTTGTCCATCGAAATTTTTTTAATCATCACGATTCAGTGATGTGATTTAGCGATGAATTGGCATTCCAATCTTCTTTTGCAGTCATTCATAAACTTGTTCAACTGATTCATTCATGCTTTTGCTATCAAGAGTTTTATTTGTTTAATAAAATTGTCATGAATAAAAAAATAAATTTACTTTTTCTTTTCCCGATTTGTTCCTTCCCCATATTCAATTTAATTTCATCACTTGGTATTTTCCATGTATTTTCGTTTCAATGAGTGAATGAGGAACCGCGCCGTCAGTGTAAATATTGAAAAAAAAAATGAATAAAATAAAATTATAAAGACATAATTTTTATTAACCTCAGTACTTTATATTTGCGATGAAACATACATAAACCAGTACTTTCGGCGATTACAGGAAGTAGGTACGTGGTTTGCGTACACTGAACAGTGGCATTCTGTTCCTGTGCTGAATCCTCTTGGCCAGTGGGAATCTGATGTGGCTGTCGTGGAACTGCTTGACCTGGGGTCTGCGGCAGTTAGCGGCCTTAACAATCTCCACTTTGATGATTTGGATGGAGTGAGCACGTGCACGGTGACGGGCTCCCATGTCACGGTAGCACTGAGTTACAGCACCACTCACTGACAGATCACGATACTCCCTGTACATGTTGTGAGTGCCTGAACGAGAATCGTACCTCAACCAGATACCGAAGTTCTTGATTTTAGTTGGGGTCTTCTCGGAAATCTGCGAAAAAAGGGGGCAATTTGAATCTGTACCTTAGTTACTGGATATTATATACTAATTACCATTTCTACTGACTAACAATAATGTTTTAATCAAAAAATAATCAATTTGAGGACTCTGAAAAGCACAGAATGGAATTCTTCAAGTTAATTTGTTGATTTAGCATAAAAATAGAAAATTATATTATCAAATAAAAAAAACGTTTGCAAGTTTTGGTGAGTTTCTCGGAATATTAATTGAATAACAATTCACAATAGATATCAAGACTGTTTTGATTGCAACTTTAAGCATTTAAACAAAATACTGTGTTCTATGAAAAATGAATCTCTTCATTCCACTCACCTGTTTAAGAGAAACAATTTCTCCAGTGGATTTCTTGAACTTCTTCAGTTGTCTCAAGAAGTACCAGAAACGAGATTTAGCAACGATAGCATCAGGAGCGAAAATCCTCATTTTGTAGAGAGGAGTCGTCTTCTCCTTCTCGGTGGGGAGCTTCCTCCCAATCACCTCATATTCCTTCAACTGTAACAGATAGACGGGCGTTTACTTAGGTTATGTTTTCGTCCAGACTTTCAGGTATCGCCTGGAGACTGAATTCTCCAGATTCTAGACACAATTAAGGCATTTAAAAGCATCTGCGATCTATTCTTCAATTGTGACAACTATTATTATTGAATTTTTCATAAAAAATCGCGCTTGATAAATGGCCGTGCCATGCTGTCTTGATAACCTCAGACCACAAACATGAATTGCCAAATTTTTACAAAAAAATTCAACGTAATTCTCACGGAAATATCACTGGGAAGCTTTTACGAGAATTATAATTCAGTTTTCCAATACGTTTTATCAAAATTAATGGCTAAATTACTTACTTCTCCCTTTGCTTTCATCGTATCGTGAGTTCTACGCGAACGGGGAACCGGAAAAGAGAGCACGGAGTACTAAATACGCCGGAAGCGCACACGACGGCCATGTTTGTAGTCATTCAAAATTCCCGCTTGGGGATTCTTGGATCACAAATACAAAAACGGTTTTTTTTTTGACATTCGGATTTATTGTCAATAATTTGAAATCGTAATAGTTACGTGGAAATTAGTCAATTGATTTTCTTTAACTGAGAAAAGTCTTACTGATCAATTTCACATTGCATTGAAATAACTTATATAATTTTCACGTTTGGAATTTTTTCGAATTTATTCAATTGGAAACAAGAATGCGGTGAACTTAATTATTTTTAAATTAAAATACTTTTTTTTCATTTTGAAATTGATATTTATTGTCAAGTAAGTGAAACCCAGCAACCTTGACTAATCGTCGTCTCCAAATGCTCAATTTTTTACAATAAACTAAAAATAGATCAAGTCAAATCGTATGTAATCAATATTTTGTCACAGCGAAACTCAAAAATAATTTTTATACACCGGTTAAACAAAATTCATCCCAAGACTAATGGATTTCGTTATTTTCATCCAATCACACTCTGATAAATTTCACAAACAAATTGCAGCAATGCGCTATATAACGTACACAATATTTTTCAAATAATTCTAATGAACCATGTTGGGAATCAATTATCAATATCAATATTCAACAATTCTCTCTGAACTCCGGAGGAAAATATTTTTCCATCAAGATTTTGAAAGTTCTCACGTCACGGACATGCAAATTCGTGAAACAATCAAACATTCTTGTTTCGAGAGTATTCTTTCCTTAGTCTTTGAGTTATAGAATATTGATTAAAAATTCCTCTTTGCCCACCCTCTCACCATAGTGAAAAATAAACTGATCGCAATCGCAAAGACAATTTAATTCCAAGAAATGTAGAAAATCCCTTGAATTTATTTACGGAGGATGCGTGCAAATCCCTTACACTGTACTAAACCCCACAATAAAATTTTACATAATGTACACAAATTTTCAACCTGGGCTTCGCTGTGTCTATTCAATTCTAAAAAATAAAGTCTCCAAATGAAATAACAATACTTAACGATTCACTGGCAATACAACAGGCAAATTTTTTCGAATCGAAATTTCCGCACTTCTTATTTCCTCCAAAAAATGCCTGCTTCAATTAAACATCCTCGATTGCAGAATATCCATATGCGTTCCCATGTTTAGTAAGATATATCATGTATTCCTAAATTCATACTGCCCTACCCTCTTGTTAAGAAATGCGGCCTGATTCAAATAGAAAACCGACAGAATTAATTTTCTCGTGGCCCAACCCTGTGATAAAATTGGCACTGTTCATCGTAAAATATACAAGTAATTGCAGGAGCTATCAGGTTAATTCACTGGCTCCCTCCTTGGCCCTCCTGCCCTGGCGCCGAGCCGTCCTGCCCTGGCGCTGAGCCGTCTTGCCCCTGTGAGGGCCTGGTGAGCCTCGTCGCGAGTTGCTGAAGGGCATTAGCGAAATTGGGAAATCCCGAGGAATCACTCCTTCTCTCGAGCCTTCTCTGAACAGCTCTCCTGTCCTCACCACTAGGTATCACAGCATTTCCATCGTTCCTCTCACTCCCGGGGCTCACCCTAGGGTCATTCTGATTGGCTGCCGGATTTCTCGGCCTAGGGGAGTCTGACGATAAACCCCTCACCCTGTTCACAAGAATCCTCTTCATTCTCTCAGTGCTCCTGTCCAAGCTTGTCATCACATTCATCTGTCTCTCGATGTTGTCAATCCTGCGTTGCTGCACCCGCACCCGGAACGACATCATATGATCGAGAACGGCCTCCCTGAATCGGCTCTGTTGGGCCACCGTGTCTACATCAGGGACAGATCGGTTGGACAGGGCAACGGGCCTGGGAGGCTCACTATTCCTTTGATTATTTCGACTCAGCAAGCACGCACGAATGGCCATAGACATCCTGGCGTGATCGTAACGAGCTCGAAGCTGGGTTAATCGAGCATGTCTCACATCTGTCGGATCTCTTGATGATAATGGGGCAGCATTTTCTGGACGCTCAGTTATTGGCCTGGATGGGGCACGCGCTGGACTCTCTGGGAGAAATGATGGTGACACTGATACATCTGCATTTATCGGCAATCCAGGACGACCTGAGGCAAGATAATTGGAATTGTCAATTAAAATATTGCTGGAAATTTTAGTGGAACTGTAAATTGTTACAAATGTAAATTTTGGAATGTACATTTGCAATTTTATAAGTGTAAATAAAAATGTCATCAAAAAACTACATATTCGAACTTTTGTGATTTCTAAAATTATCATGATCGTTAATAAAAATCTTTGATGTCACATAAAATCGCACCTGAGGCAGTTCGATTCTGGCTGACAGGGACTCCAGAGTGTCCTCCATCGTGACCAGAATGCAGCCTATCAGGACCCCTTTCACTGGTTCTATTGTTTATCAAAGCAGAGGAGGTGGAGGCCCCATCCCTAGAACTAGACTCAGGCCAAGGTCCACCAGGTCTATGACTTGAACTCCCAGGGTTCAATCCCACCACATGAACTGCCTCTGTGGCTGGTGGATTTGTGGGGTTCGATGTGGAATGCCCACGACCCGAATTTGGGTTCTGCCTGACAGGAAGTGGTGCAGATCCCGGGGCAGTTCTATATCTATTCCCTGAGCGAGTCCTGAGGTGAATGCCGTCTCTTCTGGGCCCATGGGAGTGGCTCCTCTGGCTTTCTCTCGGAATTAGATGGCTGTACTTCTCCAACTCAGCTGGTGTCAGTTCCCTGGGGTCAGAATCAACCCTGTGAACTGGTATTTGGCCGAAGGGTCGAGCCCTGGGGAGTAGAGGGCTCTGTTGCTGATTCATCATCTGCTGCAACTGCTCTTGAAACGTGACCTTCTTGAATAAATCCGTGCAAGGTTGGGACTCGAGCTTTTTCTGAGCATTGATTTCCGTCTTCTTGTCGCAGGGGTCCTCCTTCTCATCAGAAATGTCAGGCACCACCTGCTCTTCTTCCCCAATAGGTCCATGTATCTTGAAAGTTTCTATGATAAGACTCAGAGACTCCAGCACCTGAACAGCTGTCAGTCTCCTGTGGGGCTGGAGCACTAGCAGGTCTTTTATCAGATAAGTCGTCCCCTCGGAGACCCTTCCATCATTCGGAATATGATAGATGGCTGCCCTAATCTTATTAAACAGTTGAGTGGGACTGCTATCGTAGAAGGGAAACTGTCCATAGAGCATCGTGAAGAGAACGACACCAAGGGCCCACATGTCAGAAGGCTTTCCCAGATATGGCTTCCCACAAAGTACATCCGGTGATATGTACGCTGGACTTCCACGTTGGTCCTTCAGCAGGTCCTTCTCACTAGCCAAGTGTTTTCCCAGGCAAAAATTTGTTATCGTAACTTTTCTCGTTTTTCTATTCAACACTATGTTCCCCAGTTTCAAGTCTCTGTGGACTATATTCCTCTTGTGTAGTTCAGCAACAATTCTCACGGTATCAGCGAATATTAAGAGACTCTCCTTCTCTGAGAGTTTCTTCTCTCTGATCACGTGGTGCTGGAGATTCAGAAGCTCGTCGTTCCTGGGGTTGAAGTCGTGAGGAGTGAGACAGTCCAGAACTAAACAGAGTCTTCTTTTGATTCTGCCAGTGTAGACTCGTCCATTGGGCGTCGATCTTTCCCCCATTGCCGCGTCCTTGAAGAACCCGTGGTGGTGAACCACTCCGTCCTGATTCTGGAGAAGGCTCAGCAAGGAATACTCAGCGTGCAAAAGCATCTTTCCTTGACGGTCATCCTGCGTTTCGTATTCGTTTTCGTCCTTCAGGGTGAGGATTTTTATAGTGAAGTATTTGTCAGTACCTTCTTTCCTGGCAAGACACTGGACAATGCTCCTCACTGGTGAGGTTCCTATGAGGGGTCCCAGGATGTATGGGCCAGCTCTTTTGATTGTCTTGGAGGACACTGGGATGCCATACGGTGGCACTTGGATCATCGGATCTAGTTCGTCTTGGGGTCTGGCTAGTTGAGTATTCAGTGTGCTTGGGCCTGCGCTGGGCCCCAATTCAGGTACTTCGTGCGTTTCAGTAGGGGTGTATGTGGGTGAGGACATTTCGCTTGATGAATAGTAGCCATTTCCCACAGGGCTGAAGTCGGGCGATCGTGGTACGTAGGTAAGGTCACTTAAGTCGTAGATATTTCGAGTCTCGTCAATGGGCTCTCGTGAGACTTGAGAGTCCAATGGGCTTCCTGCGAAGGAGAGCCCGTTGGTGGGGCCTAGGGGTATGGGGTCAGACACCTCGTCACGTGAATTGGTCGAGGATGTCATCATGGAATTAGACGCACTGGGAATGGGTGTGGGCTCGTAGGTTGGATCGACTGCCATCATGAAGGTGTCTGAGTCCATTGGCTGGGAGGCTGGGAGCTGATCTGATTCTGTTGGGATTGATGGCTCCTCACTCGTGTCCATCGGCTCGTAAACTGTCTCGTCAGGAGACTCTGAGGAAGTCTCGGGGTTTTCTGTCCTTTCCATGTCATTTTCGAGTGTTGTTGGCATTTCTGGGTGGGGGATATGAGTTGAGATATCGTTTGTTTTGTTCATAATAAACAGGGACAGGGGTTTGTGGTTAACAAGCGTGTGAGAATCATTGGTAAATGTGTAGCCATTTTTCGGATTGTCATTGAAAAAGACTGAAACTTGTCTTGTGTTTTTTGGTATTATAGAGTGCCAATAAGCAGAACTATTTCTGAATAAATTATATCACCATTCTTGTAGGAAAGAGGAGATAGTATTTTACAGGAAAATATATTGAGACTTTAGAATATTTTGTTTGTGAATTCCTGTTTCGAAAAGGCGGTTTCGCGTTATTGCAATATTGTCTTTTGTGCCAAAAAATTTCCTTTACGAAACTCAATTCAAAGAAAATAAATATCTTCCAGAAAAAGCTGCACTTCTTGAAGCAGTTTTTGGGAAATATAAAACGTTTTCACTACATTTTTGTCAATGGACAAGTGCAAATAAGGAAAATGTCCTATGACGTGAATTTCATATCCGTGGCGTAAACAGGAGAACACTGTTGTTGACAAAATATATTGACAAATGTATGCAAAACTTATTCGAAAATAAATCTAAACGCCGGGAGGACGTGAAAAATGAGCCTTAAGGAGGCAATTACCTTGTCAAAACTGTAGGAATTGGAGTCTAATGACTTTCCAATTACGGAGTCATCAAAACAATCAAAACTCTCTGGAGTAAGATTAGATACAGGTGGATCTGGGTTAAGACTTCGCGAGATTGGGGTAACGTTAGGTGTTCAATCCACGTTTAGTACCACCAGTCGGCCATGTCAGTTTGCCCCCTAGTGGACTAGTGGAGTCAGCGCAATGTGGTTGATGGAAACAGACCCTAACGCCATAAAGTTTTCCGCTTTATTCAGCGCATTCCATTGTTTTTTTTTCTTCACAAAAACGTAAAGACAAATGATTTCTTTGTTTAATGATCAGTGTCGGTCACCAGTGAAGTGAGAAAATTGGTCGACCACTCTCGTTTTGAGTGATAAAAATATTGGACGAGTGATTGAATAGTTGATTAGTGAACAGGACAAAGCTAACCCATAAACAGACTAACACAATGGCTGCAGCAGCGGCTGCCGCACTCCTTGATGAGTTGATGGGAAGGAACCGAAATGTCCTTCCTAATGAGAAGCCTAAGGAGCTAAACTGGGAGGATCCTGAGGTAATAACAGTCCTCAGAGGTCATTATCATGACTCCTCTAATTTTACACTCAATTATTTTTATCCTTGGAGAAGTAGAATATCCATGATTTTTTTCAACTAGCTGAACCCTAACAAATACTTTTGAGCATCCTGGGAATCACTGGAGGTCTGTAGAGTGAAGTCATTTTTTTCATTTTTATTGATTTAAATCATGGCATTCACTCAGGAGAGATCGAAGATTTCACTTTTTTTGCTTCACTCCTTTCTGTTTATGAGTCATTCCTCTTCAAGGAGTGTCTCCAGAGCAATTCAGGGGCTCTTGTGGTGTTCTCGACTTCTCGAACTATATTTTCAGTTTACTTTACCCCTGAACCACTTTTACAGCTCAAATAAAGTATTTTAACTCATCAATAGATACAAGTTGCAGTATGAAATCCAAAAAAATATTTTTGTAAGTTTATCTTGGGAAAGTTTTCCCCCTCTGAAGTTCGTTTTCATCTTTTGTTACAGTTTTGCAAGCTCTACCTGGTGAAATTCTGTCCGCACGATTTATTTGTAAATACTAGAGCAGACCTCGGAGCCTGTGTCCACGTTCATGATGACGAGGCTCGAGATTTATTCGAGAAAGCCGCCTATTCGTACCGAAAACAACAGTACGAGGATGAATTCATTCGTTTCTGCCAGAGTATGCTCAGTGAGGTTGAGAGGAAAATCGTCAAAGGAAAGCAACGACTTGCATTAATCGGCAAGACCGAGGCAGTGAGTCATTAACTATTTGTCCATTCCATCGGTGAGGAATCGAGAGTAATCAATAATGGTGGATTTTTTACATTTTCACAGCCCACTTTGACGCCAGCACAGACCCAGAGGAATGAGGAGCAGATAGCTCTTTTGACTGAGAAAATCAATAAACTAGTGGAAGAGGCTGAACAAAGTGGCATCCAGGGGAATGTTGAACAAGCGCAGGGACTCATGAGACTTTGTGATCAGCTGAAGGAGGAACGAGAGACTTTGAGGAAATCTAATGATAATAGTCACTATAATCAGGTAAAGGGAACAAACATTTTTGATTTGCCTTGCCCACTTGTAATTTTTCATTTCAGTCTTTTTGTTGATGCGGAGGGCTACACTACCCTCTAGGGGGTGAATTAATGGAATAAACTTTAACTTGATAGAAAAATTTGATTCTAGCTAAAATCGCCGGTTTCTGAGAAATAAATTCAAGAAAAAATCACATTTTTTATTTCTTTTTATTAGTTTTAATTTTGAGCTTAAAATTCATCAATGTAATCACTAAACATGAGTAGGATGAAGGGTAAAGTCTGCACTCTGAATTTCCACTCATAGTTGTTTTTCAATCATGCAGACAGCAGAACTAGCAGCTGCACAGGAGAAACAAATGGAAGTATGTGATGTTTGTGGAGCATTCCTAATTGTTGGTGACGCCCAACAACGTATAGACGATCACTTAATGGGGAAGCAACACGTTGGATACGCTAGACTCAAAAGTGCCCTTCAAGAAATAATGGTATGCACAATTGCGTCGACAATTCCTCCCGATAAATAGGAATAAATTGTCTTTGAATGATTCCTGTTCTTTCAGACGAAAAGAGAAAGAGCCAGAGATGAAAAAGAACAAAAGAGAGATGAAGACAGAAAACAGAGGGCTCGAGCCAATGAAGAAATTGAGCGGAAGAGGCGAGAGAGCGAGAGGGAGAGGGACCGCGATCGCGACAGGGACAAGCGCCGTCGACGTGACGACGATAAAGTTCGTCATGATTTCCATAGGTAGATGATTGAGCAAGCATTCGTTATTCAATGATCCTAGATCGATATATTAATGGTAATTCTATGTTCAGGAATGTTGGACACAGAAGTCGAAGCAAATCGCGTGACCGTCACGAACGTCACAGAGAAGAAGAGAACTACAGACGGCACAACAGAGATAAGGGTGAGTTTTCAGTCTTCTTAGAAATAACCCCTGAATTTTATACGGTAAAAAAAATGTCATATGATTAATTATCTTTTTTAGGAGCTCGTGACCACCGAAATTCCAATAGTCACGGCCGCCGTCGTCATCGATCCAGAAGTCGGAGTCACAAGTAACAACTCTTGATTGGTTAGTGAGTGAGGAGTGATCCAGGTATGCACTAGAAAAACATTTGATATTAACGTGTCAATTACTGTACAGGTATTCCACCAGGTGAGTTTAACTAGTAATGCACATAAATGTCAATTATTTACATGTCTGCTACCTAAAATATTAATAATGAAAAGAAATCCAATGAAACACCCGATGTAAATAGCGTCAAACGTGAGTCTAACGTTTCTCATCTTCGTTTTTGCGACACGAGTTGAAGGCAATTATGTTAAAGAATAATTCGAAAAGATATTATGGTACGCACAAGAGTCAACAGAATTGCAAAAATGATGAAAAGACGGCAAAATTATGGTAAATGTTATAGATAGTTTTTTTTATAACAGAGCAAGTTGGGAGAAGGTATACCTGCACTTGCTTTGATTAGGAATATTAATTGATTAAGAAAAAGTCAAAACTCAAGCCAGCGAAAATTATTGGGTGTAAATTACGACTGAAACTCCATAGATTCTGTTTGTTTGTATTATTTTATTTATCCTTAAAACGTGAAGGAATAAAAGTTAGTGGTTTAGTGAAGGAATCAGTGACTACTACCTGTAGCACCTGCAACGACAGTGTCCTGTGTGACTGTGACTATACAATCCTAGCTTCTGCCTACAGATTAATGAGGTATTTATGTCGGAATGATGATGCCAAAACAATGTTTTATGAAATTGAGGGGAAATTTTGTTAATCGTCGAATAATTATTCTTTTAATTTGCCACTTGTGAATTGACAAGCGGCTCAATTTGTCAAATATCATTGACGAAATAAATTTTATGCGCTACACATTAATGATCATTGTAATTGGTGACGGTTTAACCGATCATTTTTTTTTCCTCAGATTAATAGAGCCCCAAATAGTGTGCGATAAATTTTTCCTTACGTTAATTTAAGGCATCAGTGTGTATTTTTTTAATACAATGCATACACTTAATGATTATGAAGTATCCTGTACTAATCGAGCAATTTACACCGTGGAATTACAAATGAATTGTCTATTTTCAGAGTGTTTGGCGAGGGGAGGACTTGATGATGAACATCACTATGTGATAACTCAAAAATCCAGCTTAATGTACCCCTTTGAGGTAAAGATATTGCATAATTTTAAACAGAAAACGTTTAATGTAATTAAACAATCGTGATTAATTTCCATGGAATTCTGCAATCAACGGTCTAATATACCAGATCTGTAGACACATATTTGCGCCACAAATTCAATAGTCTGAATGATTTTCAATTATTGAAAATTCATTGTTAATTTATTTGGCCATTGAATATGGATTAGCAACTGTTCTCTATCGAAATGATGAAGAAATTATACAATTGTTACATTTAGACTGTCTATTGCGTCGCAATAAATCTTTGACACAACTTTATGTGAATTGATTGACATTGTAATTACGCCATATGAGAATTGTTATTTCTAATTGAATAAATTCCAAATTGAGTTAACAAAACCTTTATTACTTATCAAACAACAACAGTTTTCATTACGATTACACGAGAAATAAAAAAACACCCAATTTATTGTGTCGTGTACAGCCTTTTGAGTCTGCTGAGACATTCCATTGTCATTTACAGTGACTATTGATATGAAATGCCCCTAATACTGGTCACAGTTGAAAAATAATGACTATAATTTCAATTATTTGAGGCCAATCGTCCTGGTAATTTGCTCGTACACTGTCCAAGCCATTGTGGTCATCAGTGTCCTCCTCAGCATCCTCGGGACGATCCCCTTGAAGTACCCCATCACCCCGTATTTATTGTACACAAACAAAAATCCACTGTAGGCATTTCTGAACTCCTGGGGATACAGCTGCATTTTCGTCTTCACAACGTCTGCTGGGTGCGTCGCAATGGATGCGAAAATTCCGGCTAAGATTCCACAGCCGAAGTTCATAGTGATTAATTTTTTATTATCTAAAGCTGAAAAGAACATTCAAATGAATTTTGGTTTCATCAAAACTGAAAAAATAAATTGTTAGTTGGAATGAGAATTACCTAGAGAAGACACTTCTTTCAGTTGTGTATAAAACATTAAATATAGCCCACTGTAAGGGGCGTCTCTGAGGAGAGTGGGTGCAAGGCCACTGGAAAGGCCTCGAAGCCCTTCCTGTTTATAAATAAGCTTGAGGGCTTGGCCCATGCTCTCATATCTGTAGACCCCACTCTCGAATCGTGTTTTTACGACGGTAATCGGTATCAGAAGACACCCTGACATGGTTCTCGCGGTGATCCCCAGAGAGACAGCTTGCAGGGGTGTCAGGGGGTCCCGCAGGTCCATACTGTGCTTCAGGTAGTGAACGGAGGAGAAGTAGAGACCGACTCCTGGGATCACTCTCGTGATGGACTGTCATTAATGGATAACGATAATAATAACGCATAAATATCGAATATGTAGATAATTGTTATTGGGAAAATTTCAAAGAGATTGTGACACTCACCGGGGTCATGCCCCTCCACAGCCCCAGGATGTTTTCTTTCTGGATTATGTTGATCATTGTGCTCAGCATTGGATGCTTTGGTGGACTACAATGATAATTATATTGATTTTTTATTGCGTTTAATTCGGTTGACGTAATTAGTAACTCGGTTTCTGATTTTTATAAAGGGGTTTTTTCATATAAATGAAAAAAAGAACTTACCACACATGATTATTTGCAACGGGGCTCTGAAGTCTCGTTTTCACGAGATCCAGGGGTTGAAATAAAATAGTCGAAAATGTCCCAGAGAAGGAGCCGGCGAGGAACGATTTTAATATCGGATACTAAAACAAAAATCCAAAGCCATGAGTGGATTATGAAATAATCCGACGAAATTAACCATTATGCAATATTTAATCATGTTATTTTCAGAATGCAATAACTGTGGAATATTATTGACGAGGGAATGCATCGCGTGACTTATGAATTTTTATTCATTATCAAAACGAAGATTAATTCTAGTCATGTGTTGTATCTCGCTTGAGTTCCCTCACGTGAGTTCGAATGATCACTCAAGAGGTCAACATAATTATATTATTTTTTCCAATAAAAAATCGATGGAGGGTTATCAACAGGGGCTGGAGTATTTTTACAGAATTATCACTGAGGTCGAGGGGAAATATTTAAACGAAAAACGTGTTTCAACTTATTATCGATTTTTATTTTTTGTTCTCTTGAACTGGAAGGTTCATTGTCGCTTTCCATTGTAATTATTCCACTCTAACTGATCGCTCCTATCGCAATTTTTTGGAGGACGCAGGGTGAATTACGTGAGATTAGGAAGGGATCGATGACTGCGATAATTCGTAATTAATTATAATTCAGCAAGTATGAAATTAATTAATTTTAATTTGCAGTCGTTGCATTCTTAAAAGGCAGAGATATCTGTAATACTTACTGCAGTCACAGTATCCATGGTAAATACCACTTTGGCTTAAAAAGGGCAAGACCAGGTAAGCAGAATAAAAATAAATAAGTAACGAAAAGACTCGCCACACAGTTCCTACCAAACTGAGTCCCATTAAACGGTCCCAGCTACTTACATCCTCGCTTATCTCCATTTCTTCACGATCGGGGTCAACCAAATGACCCTCCATATCAAAACATATTAGAATCAAGTCCTAGGGTATCTGCGGAAACGTGAGTAAAACGTGACTTGGAACAAACGCGGTGAATAATTTTCATCAGCTGCTGGGGACCCTTATCGAAATTTTCCCAAGGTTTTTTATGCTTCTTATGGACCAATTTTCTTCTCTTTCTGGACGAAATAATCGTCATCACGTCCCCCTGAGACAAATATTATTCCGAGTTATTAAAAATTGCAAAATGGAGCATTCGATGTATATTAACAACTTCCACAACAATTTCATCACCTCATGCCAGTAAAAACAAGATACAGATTTAAAAGGGGAAAATACGTCAAGACAATAGTGACTAAACGGAATAACAATGCCTCCATGAGGTGGCAATGAACCGCATGACGTTGTTACTGACAAAATACTTGAAATAACTTGCCTTTATCAGCTGGATGATCATCGGATTTTTCTCGAATCTTCACCTGTTATTATTGTTGTTAAGCGTGGCTTCGTAATGATTGAAAATTCAATTGTTGTAGAAATCGTGGTTTTATTCTGATTCAACATGCCTTGCTATTACCAACAACGAACAATCGTTGCCTTATTTTCTATGAGCATTTAGTGAGGTTTTTATAATTGGAATCTAACCTTCGTAAATTTTAGGTAAAAATTTATATAAGTCCAGAAGTACCTAATACGTGCCCGTGGGTAATACAAAGGTTATGACATTATATCAAGAGTTGATTATGTGCAAATCATCACGTCGTGCGGAAAAGTCACTTTCTACACACGCTTCGTATTCTCCAACTAAAACGGATGCATAATTAGCAAATATACTGATGATACATCAGAGCTCTGACTTATTGAGATGAACGGTAAGTGGAATTTTTGGTTTATCCTCCTGAGAGAGACAGCCAATGCGGGACTGGCTAAGATTTCCGGGAGAAGCCGATACTCGGCCATTTTCCTCGTAACTACAGAAGGGAACGGTCGTTGCTCTTGTTCATCAAGAAGTGAGTAAAAATTTTCTAACATTATACAATATCTCGTGTCTTTAAAAAACCATCGTGGACTATATTTGCTTTTATAAACACTCGTGAAGCCATTCAATGTTTTTTTGACGCAAAAAATACAGTAATTTAGGTAGATTTTGGAGATTGAGGTTAGGTTACCGCGTGCCACGTTCTTCATTCCAATTTTACGCACTTCGATAAACGTAGCTTCTGAATAAATGTCTTCGTAACTAATGTACTAATTTTGCGCGAATTTAAATAATTAGAACTTTGTTCGTGGGAATTCGATTTTAAACGGGAAATATGGAATTCATGGTTGGCCTCGTGGCAATGATTGTTCATCTGCGCGTGTCGTATTTAGAATAGGAAGTCTTTAAATATCACTGGGTCTTGATTAACTGAAGTTATTTTTTTAATAAAATGACCAGACTGCGACTTTTATGGATTTCTACAAGATAGACATTTTGCTCTAGGTAACGATCTACCATCATGGTAAACGGAAGAATTCCCACGGTCTTCTCCAAGACCTATGTCACCCCACGCAGACCCTATGAGAAGGCACGTCTCGACCAGGAGTTGAAGATAATTGGCGAGTATGGTCTTCGTAACAAGCGTGAGGTATGGAGAGTGAAGTACACACTCGCCAAGATCCGTAAAGCTGCTCGAGAGCTGCTCACATTGGAGGAGAAAGACCCAAAACGTCTTTTCGAAGGTAAAAAATCCCTCTCCTATACTTGTATGCTTGAGAATTTTCTAGTGTTTGACATGAAAGTTGAATGATAAAAACTATTAAATACCCATTTTTTTACCAGTGATTACCAGTTTCTTGAATTTGATTTTGTTTTAAATTTAAAAAATCAGGTAACGAGCCAACTTTCATGGTGTAAAATATTAAATGATGATTCATTTTAATATGTATTCTGACACCTCTTGTCTGAACAAATTTGTTGACATTAAATAATCTGAAATAATCGAATTACTCTAATGGTGGGAATTGATGGGAAACCGATTTCGTGATTTTAATGTATTTTTCTGTCCTTCTCAACAGGTAATGCACTCCTGCGTCGTCTGGTGAGGATTGGAGTGCTGGATGAGGGCCGTATGAAGCTCGATTACGTCTTGGGTCTGAAAATCGAAGATTTCTTGGAGCGCAGGCTCCAGACACAGGTCTTCAAGCTTGGATTAGCCAAATCCATCCATCACGCACGTGTTCTTATTCGCCAGAGACACATTCGGTGGGTTTCTTATATTTTTTTGACAGATTACGCCTTAAAAATTGGGCAAGAAACGTCTGAATATATTCACAGATGATTTCTAATCTTTGAGGCAAGAGTAAATCCTGGATTAATCAATGGGAGAAGTTGTTCATATTCTCACTATTTCATGGCCAGGAAACAGTTGATTATAGTTACAATCTTTTAAATGATTTCTGACAAACTTGAATTCAATTTTTTTCAACGACTATTTAATTTATAATCGTTGAATTATATGCAACATAATTTTTTTTAAAGAATTATTGCTTATTGGAATGTTCTTTCTAAATTATTTTTTGATTATTTTAGTTAATGTAATTAAATTTGAAACAATTTTTAAGATCTGATCTCTTCCCTAGATCCCCGAGTAATGTATCAGGCTGAAACGAACGGCAGGAAATGCCAATTGAGTTTCAAAAAGGCCACTAAAGCATCTGGTCCAAAACCAGTGCTTTACGCCTCGGATTTTATCCATTTTACGATGCTGATAACCTAATGTTATCAATCAGACCACTTGGGTGTCCCTGGTGGAACCCAACGTCTGCCTCTGCAACTGAATTTGCAGTATAAATAGGAACCATTCGGTACAGTCTAGATACTCTAAAGAACAATACCATTAAATTTCAACTAATTGCATTGCATCAAAAAAGACAAGAAATACAATTACGGGAGGGAATTACGACTAGTTTAATGAGAGTACTTATCCAAGCCAGTGCTTTTTCTCATAATTATTCTCTCTCCATTCCAGTGTTCGCAAACAGGTGGTTAACATCCCATCATTCATCGTTCGTCTCGATTCTCAGAAGCACATTGACTTCTCCCTGAAGTCGCCATTCGGTGGTGGCCGCCCAGGTCGCGTAAAGAGGAAGAACCTCCGCAAGGGAACGAGTGGAGCAGCTGCTGAAGAGGAAGAAGATTAAACTGTAATTTCATACACTCTTCAGAAATAAAAAATTAAAATTGCAAAAATAACTGGTTATTTTATTTTTTTTTCACCACTTTAAATAGTCACCAATGTAGCTACTATAGTGGATTTATTGTATTATTTACATTGAAAGCCACAAGAAATGATACAAAGTCAGGAGTATTTTTTTTCCAGCAATAGAAAAAATTGAACATCAAAAAAATCCAGCAGTTCAGAAATTAAGCTTTCCGATCACATTTAATTATTGTGAAATTTTAATTTTTCTCTATTCTTTATTATTATGACTTGAGATAATTTTTTTTGTGCTGCTTAAAAAATTTGGAAAGATGCAAGTTATGACATCTGTATTTAATAATTTTATCGTACTCCGGCAACTCCCTAAAATCACTGTGCAGTGCGGATCGTTCAGGTCTCGTAACGAAAAAGAAATGGATCAGTTTCTGAAGAAGATTAAACAGTAACTTCACAAAGTTTTCCCAAATGAAAACAAAAAATGGAAAATCCTTGAAGTCATTTCATTTTTCTCACGATTTTCAACGTTTAAATCCTTCTCTATGCGTCTCAAGTGCCCACTCAACGCCGTATTTGCCTCGTAACTCTCAAAGAGCACCTTGTGAGTTACGAAGGCTCATCTTGAAGTTCATTTTTATGTTCTTTTCACTCGAAACACCGTAAGAAAAGCACTTTCCATCACCCCTGCAAAATTTACTTTTATTCTCCTCCTCCCCGACCTTCTGCATTCTTGTCTAGGATAATCGCGTCAACCTCACAAGTTGATATTCTTTATCCATTCAATAGTGAATTTGTTATATTGCAATTTTT
This sequence comes from Diachasmimorpha longicaudata, assembly GCF_034640455.1. Classification (NCBI taxonomy): domain Eukaryota; kingdom Metazoa; phylum Arthropoda; class Insecta; order Hymenoptera; family Braconidae; genus Diachasmimorpha; species Diachasmimorpha longicaudata. The sequence continues at coordinate 5,433,722 of NC_087231.1, read as the reverse complement.
ATTAAATATTTAAAATTTTTATTCATAATTTTCCATCACTGGTTAATATATTGATTTATAAAACATAATCAATAATAATGGCAATCCTATCATTCATCATTTTTCAACAGTGCATTGGAATATTTAGTTCAATGCGAAATCAAAATTGAAAGAAATATCCCGTCGAAAACCGAAGCAGCAAAGGTGTTAAAATAATTATTAGTAACAAAGTAAATGGAAGATTCATCTCGAGCTGCAGTTTCCACCTTATTCACTCGAAATTCACTACAAGAAAAGCACTTTCCATCACTCGCGCAAAAACGCCTCCTATTCCGGCCTCAACTCCCGCATTCTCACTTCCCCAGGTCATTCCACCCCCACAAGTGGATGCTCTCTGTTTATTCAGCGATGATTGAAGATAACGGGTCTCTTTAACATCGTAAAATGGGCCATTCCAGAGTTTGGTAATAGTGCTGGCAACAGGAGAGATAAGGTAAACTTGAATATGTGCATTGCGGTACAACTGATGCTACAGTGCGGAAATGACCGACATTTACTTCAGTACGTGGTCTCTCCAAGTGGCCACATGTCTCTTGTGGTACGTGCCTTCTTATGAACCATCGCGAGGACTGAGAAAATGAGATCAAGTCGTGGTGCATGTAGACCGGGTGGAGGAGAAAAAGTCTAGAGGCAAAAGCCGTATTTTCGTTGCTCGGCTTACGCTAGCAATTTGTATATTTATTTTTTTGTTCTTTCACCTACCTCACATTTCATGCCTTTTTACTTTTATGATCATTTTTTTCTCTCACTCCGCGGATGCGGAACAGCAGAACCCGTTACACCACTATCGGTTAACTAGTATTTGTAACGGGTGGAGGAGTAAAAAATTCAATTACACTGGCTTCGCGTAATTCAAATGAATTTCGTAAATTTAATCGAACGATTTTTTTTTCCATTTGCTGGAGCTGCTGACGGATGGTTTGGGGAGGAGTTTATGTTTTTTCGCATTCAATGGAAATATCGCTGGGTGAATTTACGTGTTCAATCTATTCCGAATCCACAGCTACATCTGGGAATTCATCTCGAGGGCCGATATTGCGGTGTCCGTAACCCTTGTCTTATGTTCACGTTTCAGTTCATCTTCTCCATTTTCAAAGACGCAGCTGAGGAATTTACATGCCAACCGGCTCGTCCTCGGGAAGGCCGTTTCAGCAACGCCAACTGGGATGGCATCGCTGGGTTCTCTTCCGCATCCATATTTCGTCTTACGTACGAAATACCCCTTGTTGACATGGAGTCGCCTTGGCAAGTGGTATGCATTAAAGATGAGCTTCAAGGAGCTGAGAGGGAACTCATGGAAGTGAGTGTGGAAGAGAACACTTGACCAAGTTTGAATGTCTTGAGGGTGATGATACTTGTGACGGAAAGATAATTCAAAGACTGGGGCAGAGGAGCATTCGGAGAGGTCGAGTCATTATCTCGGTTGAATCCACACCTATTTTTGAATTTTTCATCGCACGTCCTCCCCTCTGACGGACAATTTCTCGTTTTAAGTAGATCAAGACTCGAGTTAATGTCTTCTTCTACTTGATTTAGGCAGACAGATGAAGCAGCGCTTTGGAAACTCGAAACAATATTTTATGCAGGAAAATCAGTGGACCAGATGTCGAAGAAGGTAACAAATAATGAAAAAAATGCAATATTCTCTAACAATTGAAAACATTCCTAAAATATATTTTTTAATATTTCATTAATTAAAAATTAATTACAATTTCCATTGGATCTAAATTGTTCCACGACTGCCTCTAAAATTCCAACTCTTTTTCTATTAAAATTGTTACATTATGAACAAAAATAAGCGTTCAATATGGACGAGGGCAGATAATAGTCGAGCTCTCGTCCGGCTCATGTTGAGATTGTTTAGAAAGTCTAAGGAGTCGTGGAGCATTTAGCGTTCACCCACTCATACAACTGCAGTCACTAATATCAACTCCCAAAGTGCGGCATACAGACAAAGGTTTGGCATTCACGATTTGGTTTACGCGCTCTCTGGTATTTCGCGAGGAAAAAGGGGTGCGCCAGTGTACGTGAATAAGTGCCAGGTTGTGTATACACTGGTGAAGCAGAGAAACGACTAGGCAAGTGGGAATCCTGAGTGGAGAGACTGGGAGAATCGTGTACAGCGGTGTGGAAGCATTGAGAAACGGCTGGCTAGTGAAAAGAGGCGTCCAGGTGTAGTTGTACCCAGGATATAACCATTGAAATAGGATGCGCACAGGATGCGTAGATAGTAGAATGTAGTCCTGGCTTTGTATTCAACGATATCTCGGGGAGCTCAAACCCCCTCTCGTAACAGGAGATTTTGTCGTTGTGGGGATTTCGAGGAAGTTTACCAGTCACGAATCCCAGTCATGAATCCGATAACCAATGAATACTGCTGGTGAAATATGCAAATTTTGAATCCCACAATTGCAACAAAAATTTATCGATCGAAAAACACAAATGGGAGAAATATCACTTTGTCTGTTGATGAATGACTGTCGTTAATTCGCTATTAATGCCGCGAAGGCCATCCGAAAGCGATAACTGTGCATTTCTCAAACATCTGTTACAGTTTTAAATCTCAGTTTTTCAATCTGCCAGGCAGTTGTCTGGAATCCTGTCCACCTTCAGCTTATTTTTATCCCACTGCGAGATCCTTGCACCGCTGACATACCACTGGGGAGAGCAATCATGCCGGTTAGTCCTTCAGTCCGGGTTACATTGTGTATCTCCAGCACGATTACACATTGAAATGAGGATGTACAATGGATTTCATGAGTGACGAGAGAGAGAGAGAGAGACGTGGATGGATGGACGTGGATGACATCGCCGAATACACGAGTGCTCTCCGGTTTGAGAGTTTGATGCATTATGCAGGTATAGTTATTAATACATGATAAATGTCGAGGTTTTTGCTGGTCCGAGGGAATAGTGCGTCGTAAAAATGTTACACTTGTTTTTTTTTAAGTGTTTGTTCAATGCTTGACCATTCAAGTAAAATAAATTAATGAAAATGAATTGATGAAAATTATTAAAGTGTTACTACCCTTCGGTGATATCAGTCTCAAAGAATTGCCAAATTTCGCTCGAGTATTAAGGATTTAATTTATTTTTTCAGCCTCTCGTTATTTTTTTAACAAATGGATTAACACACTTAATAATTAAGTCCCATGTATATATCCTTAATTACAAAGTTCAAGCTTTTATTCTTATGAAGAAGATGATGGTGGGAATTCTCATGAGTTTATCCAGCCCCACGTTCACCCGTGTACCACTCGGTCGAATTTTACGAGGTGGCTTCATCTCCTCAACCCGAGTTGCTCGGTTTCCTGGTAAGTCTACTCCAGTTCTCAAACAATGCCAGTAAATCCTCAAACCGCATGATAAATCCAGCACCACTAGGGCCCACCTGAAGGAAGTTGAGCTTTTTCATCGCTCTGTTTGCATCTCCTCAGCTAACGGTTTTGTTGGCCCCCTACGTTTGAGATTATTACGGAGCCCTCGCTAATCAAGATTATTTTCCGCAGCAAACTCGAGTTTGAAATGTACCAGGGGGGATTATCAAAAGAGTGGTGAGTAAGTAGTGCTTGTAAACGACTGAGGAAAGTGGGCGGATAAGGGAGTGGAAAAATGCTGGTGGTAAAAAAAAATTCTGGTGAGAAAGCTCCTTGCAAGCTGCATCAGCGTGGCAAGGCTTAGGGCTCCGCGCCGTCACTCCCCCCATCCCTCTCGATGTGGACTTGAGCCGCCGAGGGAAAGCTACCCCCGCAGAGCTGTCGGTAAAAGGTATGTTGAACAGGGATTCGAATGTTTCGATTCCGTGTCGCGAAATTAGTGGAATAATGGAAGGGAGGAATTCGACATTTTGGGGGAGGCAACTCGATCTGGTGTTACGCGACTTTTTTGAGTTCAGTCGTGTTGTGTTGAACAGGTAAAATTGCAAAAAAAATTGGCAAACGGAAAAATTTACGGAATTTGATCCGGAAAAATGGAACATATGCTTTAAGAATATACTTGGAAAAATACATCGACTTCGCCCTGAGCGAGTGGTGCAGCTGTTGAAGGAGAAGATTAAACTGTAACTTCCAAAACTCTTCAAAAATAAAACTGAAAAATGAAACAAATTCCGAAGTTTTTCCATTTTTTCCAATATGTCAAGGGTTTAAATCCCTCCCAATGTGACTCTAGCCCATTCAATAACGCGTACGTCTCGGTTGTTCCGGTAGCACCGGCAGAAAGTTGAAAGTTGAAGTAGCCCGGAATACTAGAACACGAGGATTGGAAATTTTTTGGGAATCGAGTCGACCTGATGCACACGAGTTTTTCACGTTTTATTTGTGATAAAAGTTGATGCTCTTTGATCCTTTGTGAATCTCACGATCTATTGAAGCCTCGCACTGATCAGGGGATTGATATACGATATATTTTGGACATATCCGATATCTCTCTCATTCGTGTTTTTGGGTAATTGGAAAGTTTTCGATTCGTTTGAAGCCGATACTGGGGGAATATATGCCCGCCGAGATTGGAGTTTTCAAGCTCTTTATTAGAGACGAGCTTTGAACGGGGGTGAAAGGGGTTTCTCATAAGAAATTCAAACAATTCTCGGGAAAATTTTCTCGAGGGACAAATAGCGAAGAGACCTGACCTGTCTCATCGAGTCCCTCAGTGGTCGTGAGAAAAAAATTCCACCAGTGAGAATTTCGTATTCATTTGCTCGTTTCACCCAGATATTCCTCGCAAAACTATGACGCAGAAAACTTTAAAATCCAGCTTGCGCTCTCGGGATACGTGCCATGGAGTAGAAATAAAAGTTGGCTCGTTCAACTTTTATTGGCTTGTGAGCCCTCCCATTCTCCTTCCCCCGTCATTTTTAATATTTTTATTTGTAGCATTTATTTTTGTCATTTTATCTGAAGTGTTGACAACTTTTTCTTATTCCTCTGTGTCGACGTTTTCACTGGGATCGCGATTTGAGGGAGAAAAAAAAACGTGTGGGTTTTATGTGTCTGAGAGAGGGATAAACAGATCGTGAAATATTACAGCGACAGGTTGATGACCGTTTTTGAGAAAAATCACAATTTATGCCGGGATATTGAGCACAAACGAGACTGCAGAATGACTTTATCAAGTTTCTAATGAAATGAAAATTAATATTTGGGGAAACATTTCTGGAAATATTTCTGTATCGTTTAGTCTCTAGTTCCGAGAACATTTTCTCATTTCTCTGCATCGATATTGTTCTCGGGATCGCGATGTGATGGAGGGAATGTTATGACTTAGAAAAGGATAAATAGGGTGTGAAATATTGCGTGGACAGGATGGCGATGGAAAGCGTTCGATGGCAGTGCCACGAGGGGGTGGACGAAGCGGGTGGTAAGGATTATCTATCACACAAACTGCCAGTGGCACGTGCTTCAGCGCAGTCTCGTCGCCAATGGTAAAGATGTAAACGGCCTCCTATGTATGCGACCACTCGACGACACTCGGGTAATTGTATTTTTCCGTGACAAGACTCAATTTTTATTTTCAAGGCCATTCCCCGGGCTTCATTAATTCTTCCGCGAGTGTCAGCCGTGAAAAGTGAGGGGAAGGGATTTTTTTTTCAGTGAACAAAAAACAGTCATAATTCACCTGGTTGAAATATTTTTTTTTCTCCAGGATCACCTTGGAATACGCGTGTGTCTAGTGATGCAATTGAATTCCTGAAAAAAAAATCGATTAAAAACAACCACGTACTCTTGACTGGGAGAGGAGATCCGTCATGCGGTCAAGGAACTGCTGACACTTTTTCTCCTCGATTTCAGAGCTGAGTTCCACCGAGAGCGAAAGTGGAGGCAGGCCTGTTTACCAATGTCTCTGGGATCCCAGAACAACGGAAAGAGTTTCCAAACAGTTTTTTTAACTTTATCCGCTTGTCAAGTAGATTTCGACAATCCGGGACAGTGAGATGTGGAGTGAGAGGGAAGAACACCGTTTGATGGTTCACCGCGGTTTCTACTGATTGAAATACTTACAGTTAGAGATTTTTTTTTCGGGTCAAGTCTGACAGTTTTAACAATTCACATTTCCATGGTAATTTTTCACTGAGATTTTTGAATACTACCGCGAGGAAATGAGGTAAATATGCAGATGTTCGTTCAGTTATTCGGTGAAAATTGAAAAAAAAAAATTGGGCAAATATATACGAGAATTTAAATTTATTTAATTTTAGACACGAATTCATAATTACGAATTATAAAATTTGTAATTTATTATTACGTGAGGCTATTTGAATAATCTACAAACACGCCTGGAACTCAAATCTCTAACGGAATTCGTAGTGCCGCGAGAGTATTCCGTCGAATTATTTATGAAGCGAAAAAATCGAATTTTTCAAATCATAATATTTATTTTGAATTGCTTGAGATGTGACTCCCAAACAGCTCCTCCATTAAATTAATTAAAATTCAATAATGAAAATTTATTTTCAATAAAAAGATCAAATAAGTGATGAAATTTTCCTTGAAGCTAATTCACCTCTATTTCCAAGCATGAAATTTCATCAATATCCACCTAAATTTAATCCAACACCACCGACACGTCAATATCATTGTTTTAATATTGCTGCATAATTTTTTAATACCTCCCAAATCCAACTCCATCAAAAATTCTTCCAGTTGGAATTTTCATTGGTCGTCCCTTAGCGTTCGTTTACTCGTTGTTGAGAGTACTCTTTACGACTATTAGCGTTTCCGTACCGCTGTTATACACGGGTTCTTTGTTTTTCGATGCTCGTTAATGTACCACCGAGTAGGAAGGAGGGTTTCATTGCAAGTTAAAACGACTAGTGCATAGTGGGGCTTTCGGTATCACAGCGTGCTCTCCCTCGAGAGCTCATCGATCACCTTTACGAGAATTTTCATCGCCCGTTCACCAAAACTACAGGGACACGGCTACCTATACACAAGGTTTTCCGGATCTGTATTCCCGAAAAGGGTGGCGGGGAGGGAGGGAGAAGTAGCGGAGAAAAGGGGGATAGAACAGGGTTTATGTACACGGTTTATTATCACCAGATACGGCACGTAAATTTACGAAGTTTCCATGGATAATTTTTTTTTCACCTCAGTTCGTCCACCTTTTCGGGGACATTCTGTTGTCCATTTATTTGTCTTGTTTTTCATTCCTGGTGGCATGGGATGCGTGTGATATCGGTATTCAACAATTCCTCCGGGATGTTGAGCTTAATCGTTCGACAATTCTTCACATTTTTTTTTAAATTTTAATGCAATCCATTCGCCAGTCGAATTAGCGTTAAATTCATCAGCTGAATACTCATGGGTGAATGTGAAGCTCTAATTGTTCACTGGAATGAATCCCATCTCTGTTAAATGATGCGCAGTTTTCAACGCATAAAATTCTCAATTATGAATTTTCCCTCATAATTAATAGAATAACCTTCATGAGCGCTTCTTAAAAATTATCCGCGAATACATCTCCCCAACCAATGCCCGTAGCCCCGTTTTAAATTCACTCGACTGTCGACTACACCCATAAACCGTATAATTACCCAAATCCCAACTTTATCCCATTCAAATGGAGTTAAAAATTTTCGGCATTAATTTCACCCGCCGCATGGGCCCCGCAGAAGGGGTGAGAGAGGGAGAGAGGGAGAATATAAAGACTCGGAGGTTCACGGAATAAATCCGTTAGGTAATACGGGTTTCTCTGAGTGGAATAAGGAACATAGTCTTGCAGAGAGGAGGTGAAAATTCGTTAGACCACGAGGTGACTCTCACCCTCAAAGAGCCGTGCTCAACGACGAAGGAGTTCCAGGGTTCACTAGCGCTTACAGACGATTTCCGACTTGACTGCCACTCACCCGGTAGAACAGTCTGCACTCACCCAGTCTCGTTTCCCCCCCTAAACCTGGAGGGAGCGGGAAAAAAAAAACGTCAACCAAGAGGTTCTCGCGGTTGTGCAACGTTCAAAGGATTCACTTACACTCTCGCAAACTTTTACCTTCGAAATGCGAAAATCGATGGGGGGATGAGAGTGCTCTGAAGGTAATTTACGAACGAACGAAGGGCCCTGTGGATGCATTTCAGGGATGCAACGGAAAGTACAGTGCGACGTAAATCGCCATTCGATAGGACGTCTACGAGGCGAGAGATCGTGCAAAAGTGACGATAAACTCTCGTTCTAAATGCGTATTCACGCTGCAAGCCTATTCTGCGGTGCATATGGGCGAACGGGGGATAAAAAATTTTCCGCCTGGGATATCGGTGATGCGGAAAAAGACCCCATCAGTCTCGTGGCTTAATTAATTTTCAGTCATTCCAGGGACAATTTTTCAGCATTCATGTACCGGCTATTTTATGACGCGGGGTATGTTTCACGGGTTAGAGAAAAATTGTTTTTTTTTTGTTAATGCTTTTTTCAGGGGAGTGGACAAATGGGCTGTGAAATGAATTCGCCGAAGGTTTCTGCCATTGGGAAAAATGGCTTGTCGAGGCTGGTAATATAATTATTCGCTTTCCTCTGCACTCGTTGGTTCCAGTTTTTTTTTCGTTTGTTACCGATGAAATGCATTTGGTAATTGTCAATTGGGAAGTCATCAGGGTGACTTGGAGGGAGCATTATTTATGTCACTGAAGTTTGTAATGCAGCAGGTCGTGATTTCGTTACTATTAATTATTAAAATTACGCACTTTGCCTCGAATTTTTTTCCGAGCTATTTCATTTCTATCAATAATTATATTAATACACCGAACAATTAAGTAATCGGCAAAAATCACGGCAACTCCATGTCAGGTATTTATTTTTGGACAATTACAAGTGAGGATGTACAGCTGGAAGACTTATTTCAGCGATTACTCCAAATTTGTATTTATTTTTTTTTCATTTCCTCTCAATCATTGGATTCTCAAGCAGTAGCAGCGACGGATGCGCAAACATCGAGGATTCTAAGTCGAAATTAATAGGGTACCCAACCGAGATGCTCAATTCCTCGGCGACTGGCAAAGCATCCACTCGAGTGGAATCGAAATCACCCACTCACTGATTTCTCGTTTTCCCTCAGTTCCAAAACTTTGGAAGCGCCTTTTCTCTCCTCCTCCCCTCGCCCCTTTCCCTCCCACCACCCCATGTGCCACCTGAAAATCGCCTTTTTCCTCTTCAAGAGGTGATAGCGATGTTTCAGCGGTGCGGAATTAGAATTTTGATTACGAAAGGGGGTGGGCGCGTTTAGATAATTCAGAAAGCAGTTTGAAAATGGCACGTAGCACATGGGTGAATATATAGAGCGATAGGAATATCGATGCCCCGAGGGAATGGGATCTCCCAGGCCTTCTTCACGCCAGGGAGATTTATATCGTGTACGTTGCAACCCAGCGAAATGGTAAAACGTACCGAATTTTTGATCATATGTGATTTTTCACAGGTGGAATTTCATCGTGAATACACCAGCTTTTCCCGGCAATGCTCTTCATAAATTATTAAATTTTTACACGTATGCTACGTCTTGTTTAAAAACATATTCCCACATCTCCACGGGGGGTGAGACAAAACGTCATCGGGATACCACGGATAACGCGGGTATAATTCATTCAATAATGAAATTCGTACCATTGATCGAATAATTGAATAAATTTACTGATGAAAAAATAGATTTTTCTGTGAGAAATGTGAAGGAGAGGTGCATTTGTAAAACAAACGGAAGTGAATTTTAAATGGTGGAATTTTTTATGTAGATGAGAAGAAAATTAACGCTTGATAGAATAATCAAGAAACTGACTGATGTTGATGGAAGTCCATCGGTGAGAATAACGATTTTTATTGCAGAAATATTTGTTTTAATCAAAAAACTTGATTCTTACAAATTTTGAATGTAATTACAAATTCATAAAATACGGTACAGATTATGTTCTCGAGTGATTGTGTTAAATTACTGCTGAATGATTTATAAATTAAATTTTTAATAACTCTTTGAGACAACCAGACATTCCCGCTTCCCAATTCAAAATGTTCCCGGACGTTTTATCGTCACTGATATAGAGTTGTTTTCAAACGAGTCCACATCACAGTTTAATCAACCAGAAAAAGAGTGCCCAAGCAGGGGCGTATAGTTGGAATTTATCGAGTCCCACTGGAATGTGGATAAAGGCCGGAATCAAGGTCGTCAATCGGCCCCACTGGGTGCCACGGAGACCGTAGAGTCAAGAAAAAAAAAAAGACTGGTGACTGCAGCGCATCAAATGCCACTCAGTTTTTTTTTCTCAAACATTCTCACATCTCACTCTCAACTGGCATGAACAAAGCCGTTGGATTGGCAGTGGCAGTCAGGCTCTCCATCACGAAATTCGCATTATGAATGACCGATGCATTGAGGATCATCCGTTATGGAGATCTCAGCGTGGAATTTGGTCAATGATCGACCTGGAATCGAAAGCCCGCAAGAGCCGGTGCGCCTGCCAGGTATAGGCTCCGCGCGCTCTCGTCGTCGGCTGCTGCCTCGACCAGCTGGTCGCCACTTGGGTTGGCTCAGTCGCATGGCGCGCTTCACCGAGGAACGTTGTCTTACACCGCGCCTCTCTCTCTCTCTATCTCTGTGCCGTTCGTGCGTGTCAATAGAAAATTAAAAACCACAACAAAAGATTTAGAGAAAATTTTCTCTCCCCTCATTCTCTATTTTCTACCTGATCCCGGACAATATTTCTCTCTGTGTTTGTTGAATTGACTGTTTTTCAAGTGGTGCGTCATTTTTACTGGAGCTGAAGAAAATAACGGTGAGTTTGTAATTAAGATATTTAATGAATTGGAGGTCTTTCGGGATTTTTTGTCTCATGCCGTCTTTGGGGGGACGTTTAACCCGACTTTAGGGGAGTTTTCGAAGTTGTAGTATCTTGTGACAAAGTGCAGTATAAGTACAGGATAAATGTAACGCCTGAAGGGGTTGATATCAGGGTGGCGTGAGTCGCCTCCCTCTCCGCATTATTTCACTCTCCACCAGAGAGTTGACGATCATTTCAAAAGTTTCTAGGGTTATTGTTGGTGCGCGGTTTGACCCCACTTTCGCCGCATGTTTCACTAATTGGTGTATACTCACCCCTGTCACTGTCGTTCGTGGCTGGGGTGTCGCAAAGTTTAATTAATTGACATGAAAATGAGGAGGAAAATTTGTTGAAAATATTAACTTATTAATTCAAAGTGTTTTGCTTTGAAGTCGACAAGAAAATACAAAGTGGTGGTACGTACCATCGGTCCAGGAAGTGGAACTACCTCGACATAAAGTATTGGTACTCGGTGGTGTACGGTAATTGGTCGGAGTGGAGAGTAAAAAAATATTACTCGGGCTCACTCGACTCTCTATAATTAAAGTAGCCATTCCGACGGTGGTTATATTGGTGAGGAGAGCCTTGTTATACAGGGAGTTGATGTATGGGCTTTATTCGAGATTAAATTAATTTTTTTATCGGTTTAATTATCCGATGGCAGCGGAGACAGCTGGATCGGTGAGAGGAAGTATTGGCGTGAGGGGGGCGTTCTGAGATGAAGTGGGATCAGAGAAGTACAGTTGCGAGATTTTTTTTTATGGAACGACAAAATTAATTATTTAAAATTTTCCATCAGTATAAAATTTTATAGAACTAAATTTATTTAATGGTTGAAACAATGAAAAAAATTTATGGAAATTCATTGGACGAGTCACAAAAACTCTGATTATCGCCTTGATATTTTTTCTCTTCTCTATACAAATCTCTAGACTCGGGAATCACTCTCCATCGGGAGAATCCCAACGAAAACAAACGATCGACGCTCCGGGACTTATAAACAATGAGTATCCCGAACAAAGTGAATTTCCGCGTTTGTGGGTCTTTTGGCGATTAGATACGTTTGTCAATAGATTTGAGTTTGCAACACTCACGTGGGGTGAGAGGAGGGTGTTGAGCCGAGTGGCTCGTGCCCGTTGGACGATTCACTCATCATTCCCGTGAAACCGAAGCGACCGTGGTAAACGGACACACCGGAAGGGACACCGTAATTTCATTCCTCTAACCCGATCTTCGCGTTCTATCCACGCCTAGAGTGAGGACCCCCCTGGTGGTTCGCTGTCTTTCTCTCTCTCTCTCTCTTCCTCGTTTCTCTGGTTCTTCTCTTTCCGTATACAATTCGCACACGGTGCGATACAATTCCAGGGAACATATTCCCCTTGTTATCGATCGTGTTTGCATGGTGATCGGTCAGGCGTTTATGGATTTTCCATCCGACAATGCCTCCACAACTTTTGTCTTCCGTCAGTCTCATCGCACCTACGTGGTCTGATCCTGAATGGCTGTATCCACTTGGATGACTTTAGCGCGGGGAACCGGGCGAATGGGAATCCTCTGTCGACATTAATTCTCGGGGGCTCTTCTTACGGTGCTTTCGTGATTAATCGCGGGTCAGTGGAGGGCAGCGAAGGTCCTTGGGAATTATAATTAAGTTTAGTATTAATTTCGGAGAGGGAAGGGGATAGAAAAATTGATTTATTGGGATAATACGGTGTGCCGAGGAGATTAAAGACTTTGCCATTTTTTTTTTGATGAATTTGTTATTGATATTGAATGATATTGATAGCAATGAAAATCATTGGCCGATCTTAGTATTCTAATGATAATTGGTTTTCACTTATCTATATTTTTATCTAAGGAAGTGTAGATCATGCAAAAAATACGACTGGAAAGTCTCGACGTTGATTATTTATCGATAAAAAGGGAATGCTGAACGGAGAATTTCTCGCGGAATGTAACTCAAACGGAACCAACAGGGAATTTTTCTCGCACGATTTGATCGAAAAATTTGTATGATTAATAAAAAATAAATTACTACCTGACGCAATAAAAATTTCAGTTACTTATAAGTAATAATATCTTCACGGTTCGCGCCTGCGTTAAATAGCCTGTGTATTAACTTCCAACCAATGAGCCTTGGAGAGTTCAATAGAATTGCTGAGCTAGCAATGATAACTTTCTACTAGAAAAAAAATTTTTTTTCTCCCTTAAGAAAAAGAACCTGACGCCAAAAAAAGATTTTCTCGAAATGCTCTAATTCCTCGTAAGATGTGAATTCAAATATAAAATTAATTTGATTTAACTGAAAAAATTACAGAATTCATTCAAAAAATCACTTGTTGACACAGTTAAAATTTCAGTCACCGTTAAACAATAATTTTTTATCGACTCACGCCCCAGTCAAATATCTTGCCTATTAATAAGTAATCAGTGATCGCTGGAAAGTTCAATAGAATTCCTGAGTTAATTACAATGGGGCCCTTCGATCAGAGTATAGATAGAATATTTTCTAGCTTCCTTCAATTTCTCGTTCCAATATCTGCTTTCACTCGGGTCATGTAACTCCCCAGCCCCTCCCAGGGCAAGAATCGAACGAGTATGATTGTCTCCACGGATGTTAATTCTCCTTCAACCCCGTCCCATCCCTTCCCCCGTTATTATTTGTCGGCTAGTCTGGATCACTTTTAGGAATATCCGATATCGAAAAAAGTATTGATACGTTGAATTGATCAAGAACGTCCACGTGAAATCAATTAGCCGATATACTGGGCCGAAAATATCGATTTAAAATCGATTATCGGAGCAGGCTTATCAATCATGTGTAGTCAATAGACGTCCTTGGCCATTATAAGTGAATCACTCATTAAGATCGTGAAATAAACGATGATAAACTGCGGCGGAAACATCAGTCGAGTGTTTCCCATCTCCATTTCGATTTCTCGCTTTAATATCAGCTCTTACGTAGGTCATGTAGCTCCATAGTTACCCAGCGTTCCAGTTGCACGACTGCACTTTATAATAGGAAACCCTCTAGTAATATATCTTGTTGTATCTACAGGTGTACACAGTGTGCATGGGTCAGCGTATATGTATACGAGTTGAGCGCGTCTGCAGGGATTATCAGGGTAACTCTCCGTTACCGTTAACCAAGAGTGTGCACAACTTGGGAGAGGCTAGGACGACATTCCTGGGCCTCGAGCCTCGATTTGAATGTAACACGCCCTGTGTATGCTTTATAATACACGTTGTGGTCGTAATTGATGATGATTATTGAGTAACGGTACAATTTTGAAAAATTTTTTTTTTTTGATTTTCACTGGAAGAAATGATGGCTATTCAAGTCGAGTTATTGAATATTTAAGGGCCATACTTGTGAAGTAACAGCTCAGCCCACTCGCGGTATTTACGACTTTTATTTTACGTGTGATTTTTTTTTTAGTAAAATCGAGGAATATTTATTGAGTATATTGGATATTTTTACAAGTGATAATGATATTTTTAATGGAGGTAGTCGGGGGAGAGGTAATTTGAGTCGATGAGAGTTTATGTAACATTTTAGTCAGACTTTTCATGCCGTCATATAGAATTTTCTATCTGGATTTTGAAGACAATGTTTAGCGTAACACGATCTCTCGCGGCGATGAAAATGAATTTTCCTTATTCGTAAACAGTCCATGTTATTTAAAGTCCAGTAGCGAATTTACATGGTTTTTCATCCGAAAAATACGTCCATGAAGCGAAATTACCAAACGACGAAAATTGATATTCACCATTTTCCAAGGCTCCTCCCTTAAGACCAGCCATTCATTTCCATTTCCCCCGAGAGGAAAAAAATAAGTCTGAAAAATGCACGATGACCGGCTGACATCAATAACCCCGACATTAGGGACAAGTCGCCCCCGGTCCCGGGAAATCCTAAAAAACGGGCCCGAAAACTCGGAAAAGTACTGACCAAAGGTACGTCACGTTTGCCAAGAGAAATGTTGAAAATCACGGAGATCTGGGGGAAAAAAAAATATCAAAGATAGAGGAAGTGAGAGCCAACGGGAGTTTTCATCGTTCAACCCGGCAAATTCGTTCCACATTCTTGCCACAGTACCTTTCCCACTGGCTCCTTCTCCCTCTCTCTTCGAGTTCAAGTTTTGCGCAAAAGTTAATCGCCTGCTCTGTACCCACCCCATCATTTATATATTGTTTTGTACTCTTTCGTGGTCTGTATCGGTACGTCTTCAATCGTTGGCTCAATGGTACACCCTAAATGCTTGATTTTGCGCAACCGATAATTCTGCAATTGAACTGCCCAGTGTTTCCCCCGTTCTCTTCCAGTTTTTCGCTGTATCGGAATAGGTCTGGGTACCTTTTACCACCCATCGATGATCGTAAAACTTGCACAGTCTATCCGTGGGTCCCTGAAGTCAACAGACCGGTTCTTACCACGAATCATTGTCTCATGCCATTTATCGTTATAGCGATATAGCTCGAAGTATACCAGTTCTGAATTTTTTTTCATCTCAATTTTTCATTTTTTTCTCCCGTCACCAACTGTGGGCAGCATAGTGACGGAATTACTGCGCTCGAGTTGCTTGTTATGGATGATTGGAAAATTCATGTTCAGTTTTGTGATTATGATTTTTCATTCGGAATTTCAATGTATTGTACCCGGAAAACAGCCCCTGGGTGATAAATTCATGCGACCGGGTCAAATATGTATATCAAGTGTAATTGGTAGTTTCATTAGTGCGGAACAGACTTCTTTTCCCATGAGTTATGCAATCAATTAGTGGGGAAATGTTATATTAGACAAATAATTTGTGGTATTCATACCATAATTTTGATACATATTTTGGTGAAATACTCACAACAAAAATCTCAGCTGGAAAATGCTACAATCTCCCTCTAATTTTCAGTTGTCATCAATTTC
This sequence comes from Diachasmimorpha longicaudata, assembly GCF_034640455.1. Taxonomy (NCBI): domain Eukaryota; kingdom Metazoa; phylum Arthropoda; class Insecta; order Hymenoptera; family Braconidae; genus Diachasmimorpha; species Diachasmimorpha longicaudata. Next base: position 5,417,969 of record NC_087231.1, on the reverse strand, counting down.
CTGAAATTTTCCCAAACTACCAACGTTTTGTGGATTGATTCGATGAAATCATACGCGAGATAACTCTCGATTGTCCATTAAATTACCCCAGTAAATTCGACAGCAGCTGAATTCTTCATTTCCGCATTTTCTCCCCTTCGATTTCTATCTGAAAACCTAAACAAAGCCAAACTGACTTGCAGACGCCTTATGGCGCACTCGAGGGTTCGGCACGTGCTCGTTATATGCGAGTCCTGCTGTGACTTTTCGCCTTTCGTGTTGCTTATCTCGTTGAGCGTAGCCGACGATAAAAGGAGGGTAATGCAAGAGTCGTGTAGTTTCCAAGTGTAGAAGTGGGCACCGGAGTAGGTGACATCTTGAAATCTTCCTTGAATTTTTTACCTATTCCATTCATCCCCATCCCCTATTATCCTCTCTACTCCCTGTTTCGTTGAAAAACCGATGACTCAGGTCTCGGTACAATCAGAAAATTCAATTACGAGTTAAATAATTCAGGAAGCGTTTTTCATTGATGGAAAATTCTCGTCCAACGCAAATAGTTGCGTTACCAGTTGAGTTTCCCAGATGAAAGTAACATAAAGAGTTTCGGTTGAAAGTAAAACTTGTATCACGAGACAGTTGACATCTCCCCAAAGATCTATATATGTCGTTTGCTGTGTGGAATCACTCTATGGCTCGATGTCTCGGTCAAGCGTTGTTCTACAGCTTTTTTTAGTGGGGGGGAAAAGAAAAAAGGTCTCACCCAACATATTGAACATTCTTCACGAGTTGTTTTCCCGCTGGCTAATCGAGTTCCTCTCATGGCATGCGGCGACGCGATCCACCGCCAGGGGGAATCCCCCTGTACAATTTCCCAGAGGTTTTTTTAATTCTAGCACAACGAGTGTCCTCTGTGAGTGAATTCACTTGACTTTCGCAATTTCACGATTTTAAATGGCTTCTGACTATTCTTGGGGGAACGCTGGTAGCTTGGGGTATGCGGTTTCGGTGGAGATGGGACAATGGGTGATGATCTGGTCAGTCAGTACAAGTTTATTCCAAGGGAATTACTTGAAACCAATCTTTTCAAGCATTTTAAGAAACTGATAATAAATAAGAGTCTATTGATGAAAGGGAAATTTCAAGAAATCAATTCGTCTGCATACATAATCAATAGGCTGCTCTGAACATAATATTTATGATGTAATTATCCAGATTTCTGAATAGAAATCAATTAATTAAAAAAAGTTGAATGATGTAATTACAATGATGCTGAATATCCAAATGTTTTTCACCATTTTGTTGATCGACATTTGCGAAATTTAATGATGGACAGTATCAATGAAAAATGGCGGAGTATCTTGAAGGCAAGAAAATTTTGAAGTAAAATTTCGTCGCGATTTTTCACTGCTATCAGAGTGAGTGTCCTCGACTCGCGAATCCACTTGACTTTCACAATTTCACGATTTCGAATGGCTTCTGATAGTCCTCGAGAGAGCATTCCCAGTGTTTACTGGGTATTTTTCATCCATCCCGAGGTATTATCTTCGTCCCACTCCAATGGTGTCGCCAGATGATACGCCACTTCTTCAGGATTTTTTTTTGTCCTCGTCTATTAGACACTGCGCACACTGGGTGTCCTTCAGGAATGAAAGTACCCCGGTAAACGTGACCTCACGTTGCACTGTCGTGAGTAATGCGCGAGAGAGTCACTCTGGAATAGGATCGAAGCGGTTTATGCCCTGTACACCTCGTTCTTAGCATCAACGGGTTTTCTACCGGAAGAATTCTCACATCAATCATTCGACTATTTTAATTTTATTTATTGAGGTTAAATTGCTACAAATTAGTGTCATATCTCAACGGTTTGATTTGCTAAGAAAAATGTTGGAATTAATGCCTGATTTGCATTGAATGTACCGTAGGTGTTGTTCAATGCATGATGGTAAATTCCTTGTTTACCATGCAGAAACTCCACATCCTGAATCATAGAAGAATGAAATATCATGACCTGAAGCCAATCGAATTCCGATAATTCTTCGAATATTTTTCAGCGAGCGTTACAAAGGGAGTTAATCAAGAGTAAACATTATCATTGCGTCATCCTCGTGTTATTATCAATACTATTTAATTGTTACGGCAATATGAGAAAATATCTAGGTGTAACGTCTAGTTTCGCAATGAGCTAAACTTTCAAAAGACACGGTGGAAATACTTGCCATAAAAATAATGAAATGTTGATATTTTCTGTTGTAGATTCAGTCACTGGGCTTGGAGGCTCGTGGCACACTATTCCCCGGCTAGTGGTGCGATCGGGAAAGTGGCTGGGAGCACGTGAAACCCGGTTCACAAAGCCGGGTATAGAAAATATGCGCATCTTGTGAGATCGGTTCTGGCATTTGTGGATTATTTATTGAATCGTAGATATTTTAGTGCTTGCGAGTGATTTATTGAGTTGTGAGAGAGATGGAGACCGAGGAGCTGACGCGGCTCGTCGATGGCATATACAAGGTCAGTGAATTTTTTATTTTCTATCACGATTAAAAATTTGTTGAATTTCATTTGAATTTTAATATGGTCAATTCTGATTTAATTTTAAATGGAAATATTCCGTGAATTCATTGTGAAAATTAGGGAATGGGTGAGTCAAAATATCATAATATGGTTGGATTATGACAACTTTCGCAAGTGTTATTCCACTATTTTTGGCAAAATTGATATGTCATTTTCGTATGGTATTTTGAAGCGTTGAATGGCCATTAATTTACTGACTAAATTAATCGGTTGTATGTTGAGTACTTTGACGCCAGCAGGAAATGAAATAATCGATGCCTCGAGGGCAGACCCTACCAATTACATAATTCTTCATAACTAGGAGTATAAATATCATCTCGAGGTGACTCACACGCGATCATCCTCGCTGGCAACTTCTTCAAGGATAGGGCTCTGTTTACCGGCAATTATTTGCGCATTATCGAGTTAGAGAGGGAAAAATAATGGTCAGACATTTCAATATGATTAGTATGAATTTATGACATTAAAGAAGAATTCATGTCTTTCCCAAGAGAGTAGATTTTTTTTTTTATTTCCGTGGACGAGTGATTACGAATTTACAAGCGAAACAAAACTTCCTCAGAATAGAATCATTATCGCTTTCGGAATTCACGAGGTCGGTGACATAACTTTCCTCTCCTTGAAATTGGCCTCAATTTTTTTCGAAAAGAGATATATTCGTAAAATGTGGGAGAACAGGGCTCGGAAAATTTCAATTGAACATGAATATTCAGCACCAAAATCAGCGAAGTTTCTAATTAATTCAAGCTTCCAGAACACATACACCTGAATCGTTATGTACCCTCATTTTCGCGGAACAATTGAAGTGAAAAATGCCGTTTCCATAGAATCACCGAGAATCCATTAAATTAATGATTTAATTGATTCAGGTGAGAGTCGAAGGAAAACATTTTAACAAATATTTCAAAGCATTTAATCCCATAAAACTAGTCAAAATTTATCGAGAAATAAATTTCATAATTTAACAATATTTAAATGAAATTGGAACGACAAATGTGTCAGAATTTCGTTTTCCTTTCTGACTGATCGACAAAGGCTCAAACAGAACAAAAACCCATAAAACCATATTAATTGTCACCCTCAGAATTCAGGACATCAATGAAAAAAAAATCTCCCCATCGGGGAGGGCAAGTTTCGTGGTATCCACACCCGAGGCTAATCCTGATAATTCTCCGTTCAGTGATATAATGAAACTCACAACTGAGTTTTGATATGCCCCCGAGTGATTCACCGCCGTCGCAGGCATAAATTTTCACCGACGTGAATTCTCGCGGTGCAGGCACATTACCAAAGTACTTTAACAAAACAACGAGACCCCTTCCCCGCGAGTTTCACGCCGAGATTCACGTGTAACGCTGTTTCTCGGTGGAATTTCTCGATAATTAGGTGTCGCCGAGGAGAATTAGGGAGGGACTGGTGATAACTGGTAGGGGGGGAGGAGGGGGGTACTGGGGTAGATGATCACGAGTATACAGGATAATCTTATTACCCTGGCAGTGTTCACCTTTAAAATTTTCCATTGCATCAGTGGCTGTAGCGGAAGCTGAGCCGCCAGACAGGGGATGCTCCCTCCCTCTCTCTCTCTTATCCTCTCATCTCGGTGGAAGAAGAACCCCCATCGTTGTCTCTCTCACTCTGAGTAATTCACCCGAGATCTAACGACACTTTCTCGTTTCCTCGACGTTAATACTACGGTCGACTAATTCGTCCTTCGTCTGGTAGTGTCGCATCGTTTTATTACAATGTCCGTTTTCAAGCTGTGTTACAACAAAATACGCAATCATCACTGATGGATTATCCGTTTAGCCCTGAAACTGGGAAAAAAAGTCGTTACAAAAGTAATTCTGTCGAATAAGTGGGAAATGAGAATGCAAATGAGAATTGAACTGATGCATTTGTCAGGGAGAATTTAATGGGATTGTTTTTTTATTTCTTTTTTTTTATGGAAATGTGTACAGTAAATTTTTCATAGTCTGGTAAACACCTACGGTGTGATATTCTTCAGTAACTACGTCCCCAGTCACTTGTTGGAAATATTATCATATGGGGAGTGCTGAGCAATGGTCAGACGTATGAATTATGTCATATGGATTATGTCAGTGCAGAGAAATTAATGTTTTTCTTCACAGAGTGGAATTGTTAGGCTTTAATCATATCAAGTTTTATTGAAGGAATAAATTACCCTTCAAAGACGGAGCTAAATAGCACGAAAATAGAGTCATTATCGTTTCTATCGTTAACGAGGTTAATGGTGTAATTTACTTCTTAATTGAATGTGATAGAATTTTTTAAATTGGAAAACAAATCTTGCAGAACAAAAATTTAATTTAGAGGGATTATTTAATAATTAAATGTAAACAGATTTTTCCATTTTGTAAGGAATAAATTGATGAATTCTATTTTTTTTTCTTCATGAATGGAAATATACATAAAGAATTTCTCACTGTCTGCTAGACACTTCTGACATTCTCCACCTCTCGTATCCCTTGGTTCAACATCACCCCCGTTTATTTACCCATTTTTCACTCTTTCTCCTTGAGAAGATATCTCGGATGCTGGAATTTATGAAGAAATTACGGATATTGCTTGCCTCGTGGGGAGCTTCTGGGGAAATTAAAAAAGTCCAGGTGCATGCAATATCATTGGTGAAAAAAGTTTGCTGATTCCCCTTAGTCCAATGGTTCTTCTATGGTGTACGAATTTTTTTGCTGTTCACCGGCTTGATCCTCGCCAATTATCACGGACGCGCGCTACCGTTCGCCGTGTTCGAAGCCCTCTCTTTCGCGCTCCCTCGACAAATCGACTGTAATCTTGTTTAGTCTGTTGGAAAGCAAATAAAACTCAATTGAAGAATTTTCGTACACTGGGAAATGATCCCTTAACTGGTGGAATTACCAGAAAATTTGTATTAGTTGAAAAGCCAATTTTTCATCATTAAATTTTTTTTTCCGCTCAAATTTCAAGGATGTTCATAATTGAGAGTTCATTATTCTTAATCGATGAGTCAATTAACATTATTGATACTTTATTTTATGACTCAGGATTTTAAATTACCCCGGAGAGAGTAATTTTTACCTGAATTTCCCCGCACTATTTATCACCCTCCACATTTTCTTTGTTTTTTAAAGTTGAATTAATCCATTGATTCATTTGTGGATTAATTTTAATGAAAATTCATTCACTTTCCTGTTTTATTCACTCCACTGTCCGGAAGGAAATATGGAAAAGAAATTAAAGCAAGCCCCTCAATATTGAAGAACACGTCAAATATTCAAGAGGAGAAAAGACCAAGCAGCACTTTTCATAATTCATAATTCTCCCTAAAATATCAAAGAAAATAGCATTTCCCTCGTTGAGAGCATAATCTCTCTCATTCATCTCTTTATTTCAACGAAATGATGAAATTATTCAAGAAAACTTTCTACATCCCAACGATACAAACGGCTTTGCAAAATATGTAGATTATTCCAAGGGAATTTATGATAAATTTAAACTCATCATTATGCAAAAAAGCTTTTGCTTATGGGGGTTAACCCGAAAATTTTGTGTATTCAGTTCGGTCCCACTTGTGGTTGAGAGTCAGTTGATGCTGGGTATTTGAGGGATTGTGGAGTGGAGGATGGGCCAAGTGTAGGGTTACGAGCGAGATGAAGATGGAGAGTCCTTTCGTAATCCCGGCTGATCCCTTAATTTTCGAGAGCGACAAGAATATTTTCTTTCCTCTTTATTTCCCAACTCCCCTCTAGTGCCATAAATGATGTTGTCCGGAGTTGAATAGTGGGGGAGGGTAGGAGACACTTTCATTGAAATTTGCAGGATTTTTTCAATCAAAATTATTATTCGTGATCAAAAGTTTGTAATTTATCGTTCATTATTTTCTTCCATAATTTATTTTATTTTATCTTTTTTCGAATTGGAATAACTGTTGCTCTTTTGAATATCAGTATTAAAGTATTCGGATTGTACATCGGAAGCCAATTAATATCCTCCCCTCGGTTTTGGACGGCAGACCACAGCTTACGATCTGAGCATGACACCCTATGAGCCGATCTACGCGGCTTCTAACGGCGATGGCGCGCTGTGGGGCTAACTTGTCAACGCCTCTATCTCCCAGGAACTCTGTATCTCCACCCTTGGGGTAATAACGCCCCGGCGAGGATCCCTCGTAACCTTGTTACCAGAATTTCTCCTTGCGAATGCCCGTGGGGCCTCACGCAGCCTCGAATTCATAACGAGGGCTGTTTCTTTCATCGAGACGTATTCAAAGTAATTTTCATCGAACATCCCCTGGTATTAATTCTCTTTAATTGTCCGGTTTTTAATTAAGGGATTTTTTCGCATAATTATAATTATCTCTTCAGTTTTTTGTAATTTTTTCAATGAAAAAAATTTTTTTTTGTTCTCCCGATTCAAATATCCGATGGGATCTGTCATTAAATTCAAGAAAAATCCGAAATACAATTTATCGATTCGTCTCAAATAAAATGTCCTCCGATTAATCCCTCTCCGAGGGCATGTTAAAGCCCCTGACAATTCTATTCTCTCCCATCCTGATTAACTCCCCAAAATATGATTAATCGTTTTGTTTAATCTTCACCCGGGTTTTTTCCCTACGAATTTAGTTGATGAAAACTCTCAAAGGGATGAGCTATCGATCAAGAGATAAAGGAGAGGGTTTTGAGGGAGAATGGAAAGTTGGGGTGGTATGTGGAATGGGAGAGGTTGGGCTCCTAACGAGAGGGTTCCATTGTACGTTATATTCGTTGGAGCCTTCGTTACCAACACTTGTCCTTCTACAACCTATTCATGTATCTCTACCCCAACATTCACCATTAATTTTTCATATCCTGGGGAAGCATAATTTAGAAAGCGCTTTATCTAGTAGCTCTGCAAGCTCTCAAGTATTAATATCTATTTCAATTTTCAACCTCAAGAATTTCAATTGAGTTTTCTAAATAATTCATTTGAAGAAATTAACTTGATTGAATTGATTTGTCAATTAAGAGTGGAGTTCTATTTTATATTTTATAGTTTCATGGGGGGAATTAATTAATTAATACGAAGGGAAATAATGGAGAAATATTTTCTAAAATATAAATATTCCGCTTCGAATGACGAAATCGAGTAATCGTTGTGTGAGTGAACATCATGTCCAATTTCATTAAGTGAAAACGCTTCTTCTCAATAATAACATCCACTCTATTTCCCTCGTCATGAACTGGTTTTTATTCGTCTCCATCAGTGTGGAATATTAATGCCAATGTTGCACGGGTTGTGACGGCCGACAGAGTCCCGGTTTTCGGAATAAAAGAGGACAAGTCAACCGTAGACGGTAAAAAAAAAATTCTCATTACCATAATACGAGCTGAATCGCATGGGTGTAAAGAAGGTGACTCCTCAGGTATATCCGATTGCTGAGGTAATTGACACTACTGTGAGTCAAGGATGAGTGTGAGTTATTGCCCGGATTTTTCCGCGTGAAAACATCGTAAACACACATCGACTCGTTGCATCCATTCTTCCGCATTGACTCGTGCAAATCCGTGATTTATCAAGGAGAGTAAAAATAATCCGCAAACAGTGTTTTCAACGTAAGCGCAAATAATTCCGTACGAGTCTAATTAATTGGCTATTGTCAATGAGAACAATTAACTCGGAAATTTATTATTTAATTTTTTTTCTTCCCATCTTGAATATATTTTTCGCTGATGTAACTGACGAGGAATTCGCGATTGCCTCAGCGACTGGAATTCATCAACAGTCAGTCATTGTCTATTATACGCTGGATTCAGCACTCGGTGCGATAAAATTCTTCACTGAGAGAAAAGCATTCGAAAGATGATAGTCCTGCGGATTTCCATGGAGTGAAATCTCTGGACAGTTAATGAATCTGAACGCAGAGACTGCGTGTCATTGAAGCTGGATTTACGACAGAGGGAATTCTTTATTTTACGATTTGATTGTTTTACTTGTCTTCTACTGCCATTTGTCTTTAGGCTTTCTGGCGGTTTTGCGATAATAAACCAGCGCTGACTTCGACAGTTTCTGAATCTGCTTGATTCCCTTGATACTACCGTCGGCGGAGATTTGCATTTTTTACGAGCAATTGGGATGAACACAATTTTTTTTTTATTCCAAAGGTCTTGAGTTTTCTCACTAACTAGGATAGTAATTTCATTTTTTATTTGATTCGTTTGTGGTCAAACTCACCGCTAAAATCTAACTGCTAAATTCACTGCAATGTAACAAATACCGAGATAAATAACATCTCCAAAAAAAAATTACAAAAAAGTAGATAAAGTCCTTGAAACTCCGATACCATTGAAAACATAACTGCAAGCTCCGGGGGCGATCAGTGATTCAATCTGTATTTATGCAAAAAGAAGTCTCCTTCGTTTCGCAATTCGATTCTCCCGCTTCCATTCATTCTCCCTCACCCTTAGCAGAGTGGATCGATTTTCGTGCAATAAATAAGCGCCGACGTTTCAGCACAAATATGATCTAAAGGTACCTGATGATACAGTTGAGTACGACAGGGTAATTTTTCTCAAAAATTTTTCTCCGTGTGGGGGAGGGCATTGAATGTGATGAATGGAAAATAGCCAATTAGGAGATAGTCCCTGTGAATAGACGGGTGTCAGTCTAGAGGTTCCAAGCAAGGATGAACTCGTCCAGGCAGATTCCAGTGGGTCTTGCACTGTTATACATCTGCCTCGTTGTGTTGACGTTGTCCTCGGGTTGTCCCCTCATACCCTCGGGATTCGTTCGTGTGTTACGGATACATTTCCTATGAAGAGACAGGATCAAAGAGCGCCGGCTATACACACCGGCCCACAGACCGCATTAATTCCCGGGAGAATTAATGATAACGTTGATGCTGCGGTTTCCAGGGTTGGGGAGGGGAGGCAATGGCGACGTTTTCGTTTTCCAAGTTTTCAGAATTTTCATTCATTATGAAAATATGAATTTCAATGGGAATAGGTCTGGAGTACATGAAAGCCCGGGATTTTAAGTGATTTCCTGAGTTGTGGTGTCAATATCAATCGTTTTCAGGGGAATTCTGGGGGATTGATAGGGCGGCTGGTGCATTTGATCAATGATGTCCTTTATTAAGTTGAAAAACTATTATATTGTGGAATCATTATGATTGCAACGATGGAAATTTAATTGGCTGAAGAATATTGATATCATTTGAGATGAAATGAGCATTTGATTATCTAGTTAATTTTAATGGACTCGTGTAGGAATTTATTACTGTAAAATATTACGTTTAATTGCTACTTATAAATAAATTATGACTTGTTCCAATAGTCCTTCGCGTTCTATTAAAAAATTATCTCATAATTGGAGATGAATTTTCATTCATTATGAAAATGTGAATGTTAATGTGAATTACCTGTACATTTAGAGAGCATCGAAGCCCCCATTTTCAAGTGGTTTCATTATCTCCGTTATCCATTTTCCTCGTTGCGATTTATTACGTTCCCAGAAATTGATTAATCACCTAATTCACAGCATAAACGGAGTGATTTACTCTGCAGTTAATGAAAATATTCCTGTTTAAAAATACAAATGAAAAATATGTCACTTCAGCTATGACAATTATTTTCATAATTAACTTAAAAAAATTCTCAAGCTAACGAGTGGAAATGCTAATTGTAGGAAACTTCCGGCTGAAAAGAAAATTCTCCGGTTTTTTTCGAGGCTCAAGTAAGAGACATAATAAAAACAAGGCGACAAGTGAGCTTCATTATGAAAGCAAAATGGTGGCGCTGGGGGAAAGTCATTAGAAGCCTAATGAACAGGACATTTTTACGAGGCTCTTAAAACGGTGCTCTTTGATAATTAGGTTTATCTATCTGCTTTCTGAAATTTTAATGCAAAAAACCACTTTGAGTTTTCCACGCACCAGTTGTAGCGTCATTTTTTTTAATACTCTTGGCAGGAAGGAACGTTTGATATATGAGTCAACAGAGCAAGTGCACCAGGAGGTACTGTGGGGTTCCATTTCGCTGCCTGCAGCGTAGGTGTTCCGTGTAATTGTTCAAGGTTCCTCAGCCTCTGGAGAGGCATAACGAGGCTTCTGTAATTCAACAACTGGCGTGTGCATGAACCAAGGGTCTTACGACCTATTTAGGAATAGTACGATCAATTTCTGGGATGAAGACGTGAGTGGAGTTATTCGAGCACATTTAGCAGTTGCATGAAGATTAACTATACACGGAGAAATATTTATTGAAAAAATATTGAAATGGATTTTTCATTTAGAAATTATTATTACCATAGCAACTCCAACGAAACATTTAATGGAATATTCGGGGATTTTAATAGTTAAATTGGTGAGAAGATGAACATTTTTTTTCAACATCTGTTATCAGCGTTTATATCCGCGAAACTCTTGTAAATGCATAAATGCCAGGTGCACAAACGTCACATATCAGTTTCATAAAATAGAATATCAGGGGATGAAAGAACGCGTATAAATTTCGGGTCGTTGAGTGCTGAAATGAGGGAGCAGGGGGTGGATGGGGGGGAGTGGAACAGGGGAGGTGGTTTCGTAACCGCATGAGAGAGTACGGAGTGATACAGTCTCTCTCGGTGCTTTATTTATCGCTTGGGGAGATTTTTAGAGCAGAGGGTCCTAAACCACGAAACATGAAACCTCAGTTTCTCCAGGCGTACACACGTGCATATGAGACTCACTCGTCTGACAGAAATTGATGCTACGTCCTCGGACATGAATATTTACGAGTGGTCCAGCCTCGCTGGATGTGGTAAAGGATAATACATTCCCTTTTGGGGATTTCATCATTGTGTCATTCTTATCCACAATTTGTCTCAATTCATTTGCAATTATCGTCAGTATTTTTTTGTTAAATCAATATTTATGGAAATGCTATCGCCGATTTTTATCATTTCGCACAGATAGGAATCAATTTCGTCGATAAATTGCCTATCTCTCACTATCAGAAGAACAATTTCTTTGTTAAAACAATTTCTTTGGAAAATCATTTCCGGTGTCTGTCACCTGCACCCGATAGGAAACAATTTCCTCGATAAACTTGCCATCCTGTAAAATCAGGAAGTCACAAGATATCCAAAGGTCGGCTTCTTCATCGCTTAAAATAAGTAGTCAACATTTTGTCACCTCCACTTGACATTCCTAATGAAATTGCAATGAGCAAGGAAACGAGTTTAACTTCCGACGCAGAATTTAGTAATACAAGTAAAACGGAAACTCTCGCTCCCAAACAACCGTTGTTCTTTTCCGCATCACGACCACTTTCGATTTACTACTCGCACGCGATCTTTTATGGGTAGTATTGGATTAAGCGATTTTTTCACGCGATCTTCATACTAACGGTATTTTTCAATTGAACTAGCCTCGGAAATTTCCAATTTTTTAACAGTGAAAAAATTATAAATGATAAAAAAAATTTCGAAATAATCGTCACTCGAATATCAGTGAAAAATTATCAAAAGTGCACAGAATTATAAATGTTCAACAATAAAAGTGTAAATATATCTGTTGTTTTACATTATAAACTCTCTCTCTCTCAAAGGAAAAAAATACCGAAAACATATTTCTCTCCACAGGCGTGAAAAATCCTGGTATTTGAATGTCCCCAGGGTATCCCCCGCAGTTACCATATCTTTTATATCATCATCATGAAGACATTAATGGAACTGTCCCACTTCGCAATAATATTCCCGTGGTGTCACTCGGTTAACTCTCGCGAGAGTCCCAGTTGCACGTCGTATAATCACCCGCCGTTGAAAGATATAAATTAACCTGACCGATGTAAAAAGGCGAATTTGAGGTCACAGCAGCGTGGAAAATCGATTATTAATGAGAATGAAGAATAAATGACAGTGTCAGTTTATCCAGTCATGTGACTCATTGTTTTCATCGAGTCTGAGAAATAGAATATCATCAGTTCCATTCCTCCAGTTACTCACGCCAAGCCAATGATTAGTCACCATTATTCACGATCCCCGAGAGTACTCGTTACGTCGATCTCTCGATCTCCCAGAGCGAAAGCCACTTTCACATGATTTTATTCTCTCGGTACAAATCCGTTGATACGGAAAAGCGACAAACCGTGAAGTTCCATTAACAACATTGTGATATTGTCCTCACTAGTAGAAACGAAATGCCAACTGTCAAACTTCCGCATTTTAACAAAAAAAATTAAAACTCAGGGTCAGTCCTAGAAAAAACCCTAGCTGGTAAATTTTGTAGGGAATGACACTGAAAAATGTGAGGAAAATTTCATTAATTTTGGGAGATTTTGGAAATTTTATTGTACGATGACGTGAATTTTTTTTATCAGCACAATAATTTTTCTTTTGCCAATGAAGAGGACTTCGTGAATTTTCATACGTAAAAAATGTGAATTTATCGCCGAATTTCCTCACAAAAATTCTCTGTATTGTCTCTCCCCACCAGCTATTGAAATCCCCCTGATCATTAAATCATACTCTTTCATCAATATAAATACCTATAATTTCAACAACGCAATGCACGCGACATCGCCAATTAATTACCCCGAAATTGCGCAATTCCCCGTACTTCATAATCAAATATCAATAGACACATTGCGCATTCCACTGCATTTATTTTTCACAAATAGTTTTGCATAATCAAAACACTGAAACACGAATGGAGAGAAAACAAAAACATCTGGCATTAAATATTACGGAAATTATGAGGGAAGTGAAAGTTCACTTTGAATGGTGAATTTTTTTTTCTTATAATAACAGTAATAAACCCGGCAATGCCCGAGCATTACGATGGCAATGGGCTCCGTTGTCTTGTGCGCGTGACACGACGTGAATGTGCGTCTCGGGTGTTATCGTGAAACGAGGCATTCAGAGTCGTCCGAGTCCACGCATTCCACACAATTTGGTGGCACAATGTGTCGCCACTTCACCTACCCCCTTGTCTACCTCCCTACCCCTTACCTCACCCCAATCGTCCACCTATTACAGAGTCCAGTGGGGCTGCTGGACACACCTAGACACATACAACCAGCAAATACCGTACAAAGACAGCCATTTTCCCCTGGGTTTGTACCACTGTACTTGGCATAATACTGGCGGCAATACACGTGGAATCGGCAATCCCGAATGCTGCACCGTTGCATGTATAATTAAGGATTACGCGTGCCTGTGTAATCGTGACCTGAACAATACCCGGACTTTTGCCCGATGTTATCGCGTTCAGCTATTGTTCGAGGGTGAGAGGCAGAGGGAAATTGTTTGGTGACAAAATTGGGTGGAACTTGGGAGGGTAGCGCAGTGCGGCTGGAATATTGGATTGAGAATTGATTAAATATGGGAGGGGGGGGTTCTAATTTTCGGTCAAGTTTGTGATCCTCTTAAGGGTTGAGAGGAAGCGAGGAGATGACACCACTTCAATGTCGATCAGAAAGTGGGAAAATATTTGGCGATCGATTTTCTCCCGTCTAATTGCTGAATGGGGGTAGGGGGGGAGGGAGAGGCACCCGGTCGGTGATTATTTCGAGTGGTTTGGAGAGGGGTTATTCGGGCTCGTGTTGTAAAAATTATGGTTCAGGAATTTTAGTTGAGAAATTTTGAATTTGTTTGAATATTTCAACAATTCTTAAATGTTCACCTCGAATACGCTTTTAATTTTTTCCTTAAATAATCAATGGTGCGTCGGACACTCGGCTAAATGGATGACATGTGATAATATCCTATTAACTTCGGTGCACACGTGCAGAAATTGCCAACGGTGGGAGTAATAATGACAGCAAATACCTGATACAAAGTGAAACTAAAAGAGACAGGTGAAATTGTAGATTATGTGTATTGCCCTCAAGAGTACTCAGTACGAGCTCTGCATTGCGTACAATATCAAGCTCAGTGGATGACTAGATTGTGGATGTTATGTCCCGCGGATTACGCAATTTTCATCCCTGTAGCAGTGGGTCCCCCAGAGCTGTCCAAACTGTCGGAGAGTTTACGATTGAACGGGGGCAGTACACATGACGGTACATATGCGTATTGTCTAATTTTCGATTTCCCGGGACATGCTATACAGCCTGTCACACTGTCGACCATGTTTCAGGGGCTTTTCACTGTTTTTTTTTTCACCCCCTAACCCCCTGAATAATGGACGCTGCGGCGAATCATGAGGTTTAATTTATATGACAGATATTTTCCGACAACGAGAACTGACAGTTTATCGAACAGTTTATGTAATCGAAGGATACAATAAAAATGAGACGGAGATTGACGGAGAGGTGTAAAGGCAGAGAATTGATACCTGTCAGTGGCGGTATTTTAATTCAAATTGATGGGAGTGAAGTCAACTGAGCTTGAAGAGTCGGTTTTTAAACTGTCGTAGAGTTTTAATAAAATCGGCATGAAAGGGAGAATTAAATGAACGTTTTAATCACATTCCGATGAATTACCGATGAGTTGTTCTGCGTAAAGAAAAATTAATCCTGAGGATGTATTTACAGAAATATTTATATAAAAGAGATAAAGAAAACAATAGAACAATTGAGTACGCCAGTTCGCCGGTCGAAAAACTTCATTTAAATTTAAATCAGTAAAACTGAGATCCCCCGAACAACTTGAGTAAACTAGACACAAAAGTGTGGATCAAATCCGCATTGTAAACTCATTGGTAGAAATTATCGATGCTTTTTTTTCCCTCGAAGACTCTCGACTTTATTCCTTCCACCCTCGCAAAGAGTAGAAAACTTTCCATTGGATTCAAAACAAACGATCGCAGAAAAGAAACAGACAACAGTTTTTCCTTATCTCACCGAGAGCGGTATCATTTTCTCCCTCCGATTTTGTGGGATTCATGGAAAATTCATTTGAAACAATGGAAAAGAAGAAGCTATAAATGGAAAGAAAGGAGAGAAGGTTCGTCGATGGTATTGGAATCGATTTCTTCGGTGGGCTTTTCCACCTTGAATAGGGGGGGAGTGAAACCTGGGGTCGTAAATCGAGGGAGTTAAATTAACGCCAGCCGTCGAGATGTGCTTCTTGTCTTAAAGTAAGATGAGATGAAGGTGTACAGGACGCGGGGAAATAGAAACGCATGGCTTCTCCGGGATTTGCTCTTCTTGTAGATCGGAATGATGGTGGGGGTGAGAAATTCTCCCGGTGGGAGAGCGCCATCAGCCAACGAGTTTCATTGTCCAAAGTGAAACGCCAAACCAAACTCCTCTTCATTCTCGTGGGGTTTACCCCAGCCTCCTTTGTACTTTTACCGGGTAGACAAGGCCGTGGTGGAAAACCAAACATCGGCTTCTGTCTCGTAGTGCAGCTCTGTTGTGCCCGATGATGATCAGATTGAGTGTCGTTAAAAGGAGCCACATCGCCCGTTGATCGAGCCATCACCTCCGCTTAATCTCATCGAATTCCCCTCAAATTTATAAAGAATTTAGTGAAACCTGTTGCGAGAGAGAGAGAGAGAGAGGGCTTTAAAAAAAATTGAATGAGAATGGATTTATGCAGAAGGCCATTAACGTGTTTATGGATTCAAATGAATTTTCTCTTTTTATCACTTTGAATCGTGAGCGCTGGACGTATTTTTTATTCGATTTTTATTGAAAAAAATCCCAAATGGAGGGACCAAGTATCAAATTTCCTGATTTCGGAAATGTTTTTATGCAAATTCACCCCGGAGTATTGTTTCACTAACGGAATATGGAAATTTCCCATTGAAAAATGAAAATTTACTCCTGAAATGTTGGAATTGAATTAATTCAAGAAATACTTCGGGAATCAATGATTTCCACCGGAATTTTTTTTTACACGACAGATCGTAAATACCGGGCGATTGATTTTCATACCTCTCCCTATCCTGAAAAAAAAAATTCTGTCCCGGGGACAGAGCCATTGGTAAATGATGCCAAACCGTAAACACCAAAATATCAAATTTCTAGTTTTTAATTCCTCCCGAATTCGCCGTGTTTCTTTTAAAAAAATCGGACAGATCTGTGGACACACGGTATACAGTTACAAACATTTATTTTTATTCCGTTGCTGCTGCCCCCCCCCCCCTTCCCCCATCGGCCCCATCGTCATGACAGTGGATCATTCGCATTGTCGCGCAGCCGATTGAATTTTTCCTCACGTCCGGATTTACCTCCAAAAGATCATGGCCCGGGGAACGGAAGGGTAGGAAAGAGTGCACGAGAGATAGAAAGGAGGACCGGTTTGAGGAACCCAACGGCGTCTCACGGGTTTTCTCGTTTCTAACGGTAAACGCGTTTCACCTCCACCATTCGTTCGTCTTTCGAGTTCAGGCTAACGCGCGGCACACGTGCATTGAGGAGGGCACCTCCAACCTATACCTTCAGTCATCCTCGTTGCACTCAGTCACCTTCAGCTGCTTATTTCACTCGATACAGCGTAAACATGGATCTGTACGGCTTTTCACCACCCCCTCTTCTCTCCTCGTCTCACCCCTGGCCGGGCTTTTCCTTCCTCTATGTATACTTCCTCATGCAACCGGCAGTGGCTCGTTTATTCACCCCTTTCATTGCCGGCAACATACGTCGAAACCTCGCACCGTTAACTTTACAAACCGTCTCTCAACGCTCGGCACCTCCCTTTTCGTTTAATTAGTAACGAAATTCGTTAGGCTCCTCGTTTAGTTTCATCAGTCGAACGACAATTTCGTGATGAGGAAAATTCGTTAGTGGAATTTTTTTTTTTGTCTTTGGTCTTATGTTTCAGTCACGTGATAACTTGGTTAGCACTCCCGGGGAGGGTTGACAGTGGTAGAAATTGCTGGAGAAGTTGAGGTCGAGAATTTTTTATACTTTTTGATGAGTGATATTTCAATTGAATGTAATGGACATTTACCGCTTGCGGGTGAAAAATTTTTTTTTTAATTCGTGAAAAATTCAATATCGTGAAGAAAATCAAAATCTCAATCCTTCAAAAATTTGTGGAACACGTACAGATTGGTTTCTGCTTGCTATCACGTTTCGATAATCCAATCTAAATCCAATACCCAGATCATCCATAATCATCGCAGTGCCCCTCCTGTCGAATTGAAATCCCCCGTAAGTGACATTACGAAGACGTAAAATACGACGTGAAATACCCCGTGAGCCGAATCTCATAGGTGTCTCGGGCGTTTGTTTCACACTGTTCTCATTTTTCTTGTGCCTCGGGGGGGTAGGTCATGGGGGTAGAACAGGGGTGTGAAATGCCGAGGGTGAGACTTTTCAGGGGTTAAAGCCCCGGCAGATTTACTTTACCGAAGGGGTGAAAGAGCGCGTCAATTTTTTTGTCCGACCTCTGACACGAACTGTTTGGACAAAATCTATCTTCGTTCAAGTATCTGTTACTTTGAATTGAATTGAGAAACCGAGAGTCCAAGGCAATGGTTACCGGCGGGCCCAATTGAATTACCTCCCGGGGTAATCAACACCGTCTGCGTAATCACTTCGACGAGTGAAGAATCTAATCAATTGGCGGGTCGCCACGACCTTGACGTTATAACGAAGGCCGAGTGTCGGGAATCGCGCGGCTTTTGGTTATCGATTCCGATCGTGAATTCACACTCGTCGGGAAACACACGTGTAACTGGAATACGTGCCGGGGAAAATTGACGTATCGATAATGTCCTTATATTTATCGTGACGCTGGGCGTACTAACATGGGGCACAAAGCGCTGGGTGAGTGTGCTATACCCGAGCTGTCGATGCTGGAGAGAGACAGCTTTTTTTTAAATTTTTTATTCTCACGAATTTACATTTTTCAACTCCTTTCGAGTACCCGGTGCTCGGTTCCAAGGGATTACCTGGTTTATTCGATATTTTTCAAATGCATTTTCAATGGAGAAGAAAGGGAATGCAATATTTGCACGTACAGAAGAATTCAATAGAAATTTAAAAAAAAAATGTGAAAATTATTGCTAAAAACGTAATCCATGAACGAAGGGATTTTCAAGGAAACATATGTCGAGGTTAAAATTGTACGAATCGTCACATAAATTTTACTAGTTATTCCATAAATTTTCACCTGCGATGATTCGCTGTTGGTCAAATACAGTTTAAATAGAGGAGAAGTAGAAGGTAATATTGGGTGAATGAAACTGGTATGTGGATAAATATTGAAAGATAGCTAGATCAAATATTGATAATGACTTTTTATTCCCTTTGCTCGGAACGTTTGAAATGAAATTCATTCTGATTATTCGTCAAATAGCTCCCTCCGCCTGCAGGTGAAATTAAATTATGAAAATGTACGGCTGAATGAATATCCATGGATATTAAACTGCTTCCTGGGTTAATAAACAGAGGGGCTCACGTCAATCAATTAGTTGTGGTGCCCCGTGAAGATAGATAAATGGGGGAACAGACATGTGAATGGAAAAATATGCACAAAAATCTTGATACAAGGGATATATCATGCTCTCGTGTCATTCATGCAGCATGTTATGGTACATCGACTTTTCCATAAAATCCCGAGTGAAACTGTCGGCTCTTGCGGAGCTTCTGTGAACGGATTTTATGGCTGAAGGATACCTTGTGACGTTAGCCGTAAATTTTATTCCTGACGTATATTTTATATGAAAGTCTAGTCGACGATTGATATTCCAGGCACGTAAATTTAGGGAGGGAGTGGCTAAATAATAAGCAATTCATTCGATAAAACGATTTTTATCGCTTCGAATTCTAATTAAATTGTACAATTAGGACATTAATAAATAAAATGGAGAATCAATTTTTTTACAATTAGAATACGTTAACAATATTCAAGAGAGTGATATTGCTCTAGTTTTAAAAATGTTTAGACTGGATTTTTTGCAATTCGATATTGTTTATTAAATAGCCTCAAGATTCGATCAATTTTTTAACGTGAATTATTGAAAATCAGTTGCGTAGCCATGAATTCGTCTCTAATGCAGGATTCATTTGACTATTATTCTAGGGTTGTTTTTGATCAGTGGATTCATGATTCATTGAATTCACCCACCGGGGGATCCCGTGGTACGCAATACGGATGTATGATTTATCACGATTATTGGAGGCAAATGGTAGACGAGAGGTGGGCGTCGATATTTAATTTGTTTTTGCCTCGGACAGTCGGCAGACTGCGTTGTTATGTAGAGATTGATTTGACGGTTGTTCAAAAGCATACATCGAAATCAATTGAATTCTTTTCTGTTTCGGTAGTTCATTTTTCATTCGAGAAATTCTATTCATCCGAAGTGCAGGACCGAACGGCAATACGTACCCATCGTGGAGTAATAATTATAGATTAATTTTAATCGAAGGCAGGTAAATTAAATCGGGACGAGCTGGGGACTTCGTTTCCGCTGGTGATGTTCGACTCGAGGGGAAAAAAAACAAAACTGTTACTTTTTTGTTCGTGGGGAGCTGACACGAACGACATAATTGACTTGTCTGATGCACAAAGGTCGTGCTGAAACGTGCAAAAGGAGGAAAAAGTTAACAAAAGTGGAACTTTTTCGATGGAAAATAGAAAAATGAGCATTCAAGAGCCACTATTTTGATATTCGATCAATGGACAGCGATCAATAATCGCTTAATGTGATTTTTAGTGAAATTTCATTAAAAATTAAATTCAAACAATTATAAAAATCTGAAATTTCGTGCCGAATTATCTGAAAATTCGTGCTAATACTCCTCCGAAAATGCCCCCATTATTCCCACAACCTAAACCTTTTATGTCCCAGTGAATAAATAATAAAGCACACCATAAATAATTGATAAAAAAATTCAGTGGCCGATAAACACGGAAAATAATTGGAAAGGGGAGCAGTTTAACACGCCATGTCCCAGCGCAATTCATGCATTGCGATTAACCGTTATTCGGCATTCATTGGAGGATTATACCGTGTATTTTCGTGTCTCCTCTTCATCATTAGCTGGCGAGTAGCTGGATATACCCTTCCAGTCTGTCCATCTCTCTCACTCCTCGTCCGCTCTATCTCGTCTCATTGAAGCCTCAGCATGCCATGTTTATTGGTCAATTTTATTTCATCTTTTTCCTCCTCATTATTTTTTTTTCTTCTCTCGGAATGTTTTTTTTTTTAACGTTTTATTCATCTCCCAAAGCCGAAAGGCGTGAGGCATAACGGTAATTGCGAACGGCACTGTGCCCTCTTCTCAATATTTAAAACCCAAATCAACGATAAATCGTTCAAACTTATTGACTACATGGAATGCCCATTTCAAGTGTGCGGAGATGAGAGATCAAAGAGGGCAGAGTGTACTTCAATATCGATTGACTCGTGCGAGTGTGTGAGCAAATAAAAAAAAAAACTACTGGATATGTATCGAGCCGAGTTTGATAAGTGGATCTCTTCCTCATTGGCAGTTTATCGTCTCTCTTGACGTTTAACGATCGCTCCTGCCGCAATTCCCCACGGCTCGATATATTAATACAAAATCCACAAACGTCCCATATCGTGCAACACGAAAACCTCATACCACCCAACAACAAACTCTAATTGATGCTCCAGAAATGGAGCAATGGGGAGAGAGGACCAGTGCCCGATACATGTGGCCATGAAATACGGTCAAAAGTCATCCCATAAAATTTGGTTCTACTCACCCACACGTGGAGGAAAATGTAGTGTAAAAAGTGGTAAAAAAAACCTGGTAAAAAATGAAGGAAAAAAAATGTTGTACGGTTTTGTTATTTAAATATTTTTCTGCAACAAATTAAATTCAAAATTCTCCTGAAATGCAAATGACGAGAATTCTACAGTGGACTTGAATTTTCAATCAATATGCGGATGGAACTTTTTATAAATTGATAATTATCCTGAAATTTATGAAGTTCTTTGAAATTAAAAACTTTTTAATTATTGGCGCAATATTAAGCGAAAATTGTGCTCCATGGGTACATTGAATTGCTACATTGTCTTCATTCCGCCTTTCCCCCCGAGTGAATTCCGGGAGAACTTATCAAGTGCTGTGATGGAATCGTAAAAGTTCCTTCGCTGCACCATCGCAGGTCGGATAACCACTGATTTCTAACATAAAATAGATACCGATCGTTTGAGCCACAGTGCCAGATTCAATTCTTCTAACTATGCGTGAAGCTGACGAATCTTGATTTTTACGAGAGCCCCCATTGAAATTCTAATATTTTTCACGAAGAGTTTATTTCCCTGATTTCACAATTCACGAGGTTATTCGTTGATTAACCTCTCAGATAGAATAAGTAAAAAACAATCCGACTTTCTTATGCCCTGACAGAACGATAAAAGTGTTTATGGTTGGAAATTTGATGAAATCGCTTCACTAGTTGCACAGTTGATATTGCACCTGTGCATGTGGAATAAAATGGATAATACGAGATATTACTCATTTATGGGATGGTAAATATTTCACTTTATCTGCTATTTGCAACTTTTTCCCCGCGTTTTTCGCATTTTCAACTTTTAACACTTTCAACACTTCCATAAACCTCAATATCAACATGAATATTGGGCGTAATGACTTGCACAGTTGTCTCTCTTCACAGCCAAAGTGAGGAGATGGAAATTCTGAAAAAGTGTATTTGCAGTAAAATAAGCTATTCTATTATCTAATTTCAAACCATCTCCATAATTCATCAGGAGCCTTCGAACTTCCTTTCTACACTTTTAATTAAACATCAGAGTCTCGTGTTACTTTAGAAGAGAACTCCAGAAAAAAGTCAAGTTCACGGAAGTTCAATTAAATTTTTTAGTAGTGTTATTTCTCTGATATCTCATGAAAAAATGACAAACTTCCGAATGGATTAAAAAATTAATTGGAAAAATTCAATCTTCCTCCATCAAACCCACAGGATTCTACTCAACATTTAAACGAGCCTCCTGCCGAGAAATGTATGTACTGTTAGGAGGTAATTTAAATTTCAGGGAGAGGTGATTTGTTATTTTGACGGGAACCAAGTGACATTGAATTGAATTTCAGGAGGAAAAAAATGAATTTTTAATTTCAGTAACAATCAAATGAAATTTTAGATTGTTGAACCAGATGAAGAAGGCATTTACAAATTAAAAAATTATTAATTTCTACTTTCTGCAAATTTTTTCCGAAAATTGTGAATTTCCCGTTGTCGGATGTCTTGGAGTCTCGTTATTTTTACTGATAAATTTCTCTCAAGATTCTCGAATTGCCGGATAACTGCGCAGACTCATAAAAAATTCAACCTTTCGAGGTTATTCGCAAAGGTGAATAACCGTTCGATTAAAATAAATGTTGAAAAATTCGAGATAAGATAGTGAAGAATAGTATCCCTAGTGGATTGGATCCCCGGCTCCCTGGGGCCAAGGATATATGCCAGCGTTAAAACTGGGACCGGTTCTCTCGGCTCCGATAGCATCTAAGCCTTCAGCTGGAGAAAGATGGACAAGCTGTGTTTGAATCGACAAAGAAAATAATAATAAATGAATCGTTTACGTATTTCCAAGGTATGATGTATGCAACGCCTCGGCAATTGCGTAATAAGCCTCGGGTTAGGATCTCACGCGCACTGGGTCTCCAGTGATTTTTCCATCTTTTTCAAGCATCCTCGCTTTCACCTCTCCACCATTCCATCATTTACACACAGTTGCATCGAAGCTAAACGTCAACGCCTTCTCTTGCGTTATTGGTTACCGACTAATCGATCGTTCACCTTTACGCATTCTTCACTGATCACTGACCGGTATCTCTCGCATGTCTGTTATGCCAGAGGCTGCTTTCTCCATTGAGAATTGTGCGGAGAATTATGCAAAGTGTATTTGCCACCGAGACAATGAAGAAAGAATGAGAATTGAAAATTCTCTTAAAGAGAAATATTCACGTTTTTCGCTATAAAATTTCCACTACGAGGACTAGAATTTTTTCTTGTAAACTCTACCATTGAAAGAAAATGGTTTCAGTTAAAATTTAGTTTTTATAAGAACAAATTCTGGATTTGAAAAATTTATCAAGTAGTTAAATTCTGAAAATAATGACATTCTAAAATTAATGTTAATTTCCTTAAATCCTTCCAAAGGCCGCTCCTAAAAATAAGTGTTAATTACTTCCAAATAATTATCACGCACCTCACCTGAAACTTTTCCTCCCAGATTCAGTAACCGCCCCTGGAATTTCATGCATGAAGTTCCTCTCAACGCACAGAAGTTTGAAACCAGGCTCCCTCATTTTGCAACCCTCTCTCAATCTACAAGTGCAAATCCCGATTTGGAAATTCCAGCCATGAAGGTGTCACCTGTTTCATGCCACGAAATCTGTACTTTCTGTTAACCCCTTCTCCACCCAGACCTCCATATTCCTTTGGCACTACAACTACCCCACACGGCGTTACCATCGAAATTGGTTTGTTGCGCCTTCAGTATGTGTTCCCCAGAATAGCGTCAAGCAGTTGAAGTGAGATAGAATATTAGGAAGTTGCAGTATAGCCCACGTTTTACTCCACTCCTCTCGACAAAGTTAAGGCACCGGCTACGCTATCTCTATTACTTCGCCATTCCTACTCCACTCGTTGAATCGAGAGTGTGCTTGGGTAGCTGGGGCTTTGGTGAGGGGGGGCTCGGCCCCTCTCACAGCCTGGCAATGTCGAATGTGGTCGGATATCGATTGGACCTGCTGACGGGTAAATTAAACTCGGTTTACCAGCATTTCCGGCACAACTCAGAAACGTCTTTCCTTCCTATCGTGTACCAATGCCTCTGCCTCCGTCTGATTCGTAAGCTTGGCTACGTCGATGTGCCATATTGTGCCGAAATTCAGTCAGAACCCCCTCTCCCCCCCGGAAATGTGATATATTGACGCGCGAATTTTCCTCCATTCTCTGGCTTCCCGAGCTCCATCTCAAATCAATGCCCCTGTCAGTTTCTTATTCCTGACGTGTATTATTTTTCTGGTTTGTAGCCTTTCGTGAAAACTTATTTCTTCAGCGTCCGGGTCGACGAAGGGAAATCGTTGATCTTTGAAACGGAATAGTTATTGCTGTCCTTAATTAAATTAATTTTTTTATCGCTAAAATTAATTGGCCTCGTAATTTTTCCACGATGATTAAGGAAATTTGCGTAATTTATTCATTCACATTCTCTAATGAAGTGGTCAACCAGGTAAGTCATCTTATCTCGAACCGTCTCTTCAGATGAATATCTCACAAATTACGGGAAATGACAGAATTTTTCTGATAATTTTTTTTCTACGAAAGAATAAGTTCCAGGAAAAAGTCTTCAGGAATATTTTTCTATTGCTTCCAGACTTTTAAAAATTCATCGAATATCGTGACGGGAGATCAGTTAACTTGACTCGTTGTACCACTTTACGACAGAATTTAATTTACTTCGGTGGATGATGACCTGTGGAATCCATAGAACGTCGGAGATTCCCTGTCTTTCGTTTCTAGAAAAATTGTCAGTGGACGATTTTTCATTGCCATTTATGTGAATTCTTCGATAATTCTCACTGAACTTCTCTTCTTGCACTTCTTCGGAATAACTTCAGCCGTCCTGATGACAAGTTAAAAATGACTATCCACGGCCAAACCGGATGATTGGATTTAATATTGAAAATGTAATCTTGGCAGTCCTGGCAACTCTCTTCTTTTCCAAGCTCACCCTCGTGCACAGTTCTGAAATACGAGAAGTAACGTTACTCAGTCGAACGCGCAGGAACTGAGCCGAGGGGATAACATGCCAAGGAAATAAACGCCTCTGTAATCCCCAAAGTGAAAATGCCGAGGGCATTCTCTATTCATGCGAATAGGGTCAAACAGCGTATTGTCACTGGGTTCCCTCCTCCTCGAATATTCTCTTCTGACCTCTCGTCCTTCATCAGAAAGCACAACTGACAACGCGACGATGTCTGCTGTCATCCGCGGAAAGAGACCGGGGAAAATCTCATTCGAATAATCACACGCCTCAGCAGACGATTTCTATCGGCACGAGAAATCCCAAAGTCCCAACGATAGTTTTCCGGTGGATCGTCTTGGCTCGATGGACTGAGAGCGCACGGGATTTTATAAAACTTTTCTGAATGAAGAAGTCGATAGCCCTCCTCTCCTCCCCCCCCGCATATCCACGTGGGGATTTATCGCTAACTTTCATCATTTTCACAGTTTTTCTTTCGCTTAATATTGAACGGGTGAACTTGGTGCAGAAAGTCTAGCGAATTTTATTAGGGGTGATTGAATATTTTTCAATTTGTCAGAGAAATTGCGTTAAGAAATTACTTTGGAAAATTTATTAGACATTCTCGTGAAAAATTCTCGCAATCGGGGGAAAATGGCAGAACAAACCTATGAATAATTTGATTAATTACCATTAATTTGTATGTAAGCTAATTTACATTGTTTTTGATTACAGAATATTCTTGACAAATTCAACCCCGGTGCGAGACAACTGATCAACGCCGGGAAGGCATATCTCAAGGCACTTCATGGTGAGTGAATTTGATTTAAAGGAATAGAAGAGAATGCATGTGGAAGAGAATCCAAAGGGATGAACTGTGTTTCACTCTCGCGTTGCCCTACACCCCTGGAATAGCGCGTCAGTCGGTGAAACTTTTTCTCATCCCTCTGGTCTCTCCTAAAATTCCCTAGGATTTTATTTCGCGACGTCTAGAATTCCACTGTCTCCCATCGATCAGATCCACCCTCGCCAGCCAATTCAGCTCGCCCCAAAGAAATTTGCCCTTATTTTTACGGCTACCAAATAAACACACTTTTACGTCGAGTCTCACCATTATCCCCCGGTCATTCGATCAGTTCTCATTGTCCCCATTCAGTCCCACTTTTTTTTTTCTCCTCTCCGACTCTTCTTTTTTATTGTTATCAAATAAACACGGCTGATGCGGCTCGTTCTATCTGGCATAACGATGAGCCCTGTCAGAGCCTCGCTTCCATTATCCTCGAGGGGGCGAAAAAAGACATGAGTTTAAATTAGCCCTCTCCTAGAGTAAACAGAGGGGTTGCCTTTATCGAGTAAAAAAACGGTTTTAAATCAGCAGACGCGGTTTATTCGCTTATCTGGCGATTTATGACAGCTTAAAATGCTAATAACCGGCAAAACGAAGCTCAGGCGAATCTCCGTTTAAATATTTTTATTGAAAAATAAAACATTAAATCGACAAATCGGTTGCATTCGTCCGTTCAACTCTCTTATTTAACTAGTTTTCTTCTCTTTCCTTTTCTCCGAGAAATCCAGGATTTTATGGGATTATAAATCCAGATTATTCCATACTTTCCTTCTGTTCATTAGAACCTTTTCCCTTTGATAAGGAAAAAAATGGGAAATTTTATACAATGACATTTTACTACTCATTCATCACCGCTTTTATTACAAATTAATTGACCTATGAATTTACGAATATATGAATTTATTTATTTATATGAAACATGAAAAATATTTTTAAACAAAAACATAACATTGAAAAATCTTTTCAGTGGAAAATGTTCACCACTGGAACTCTGTTATTTACCAACATTCGTTGTTTTTTGATTCCGTAAAAACAGGGATTTCACGGGATTATAAATCCAGCTTATTCTCTATTTTTCCTCTCTTCATTATAATTTCTCTCTTTTATATTCCATTCTGGCGCGTGATAAAGCGATTGGGGAGTTCAAATTCGGTACATGGGTGCGCATGAGTTCTCCAGCAATGTAGAAATACACTACTGCGTGAGCGCAACTTAAATCTGGCTTTGTCACTGTGAAAAGCTTGTACGGTACGTGCAGGATCATGTCTGACTTGCTGGGTGGAATGGGAGTGAAATGGGAGATGGAAAATTCGAAGAGATGGAGGTTGCGTTAGTAGGTTGGGCGGTGGTACTGTTGGGAATGAGTGGGTATCGTGTAAAGAGGGTGGAGGACAATATTTATGGGGTCCTGGTGGTACTTTCCGAGACTCGTGCTTTGTACGAGTATCGATGGACTGTATTTACGAGTGGTAAAGGGGCTCGGGAGATTTTCATGCTCGCTTCAAGCTACGAAGGGCATTCTCTTGTGGACTCGGATTCATTGAGTCCAGGGGAGTCATAATGTTGGTGAATTTTCATTGGAAATTATTGAATTTTAGAGGGGAACGAGCGAAGATAACATCATGAATAGCTGTATATTCATAAGTAAGATCGATTGTTGTTAACGAGATTCGGTAACTGGATTTTCCGTTGGATTAATAAAAATGCAATTTCGCATGAAAAATCTTCCATTACCCAATATTTTCCATAAAATCAAAAGTCACAGTTCTCTGTACCATCACAAAGGATAAATCGAAAGTTAGTGCTCGTATATCTGAATTTATTCTTCTCCAGCACATGCATAAAGTTTACAACACCGAAGCGAGGATTAAACCCACGTTGTACACAAAGAGAAACAAATATTTTGTGTCTCTGTCGGCGGAAACTTTATTTCAGTTTGCACAAGCGTCTCCGGGATTACCTCGCTACGTACGAATTCAGAATAGATGAATTAATTTCATCAGCGTAAATTTGATTTATTTCCTCCCTTCGCCCAGTTTAGTGCGCCTCAGCCTGCTTGTTGCCATATTCACACGTCACAACTTATCTTTATCGTTCATTCATTCAGACGTAATTGCATTTTGGCTCTTTGTATTGCTGGTGAATCCGATGAGTGTTGGGTGCTGGCTAGATTTCCCTCAGTGTCTGAGGACTCTCTCCTTTTCCTGAGTTCTTCAGAACAGACGAAGATCTTTGATGATTTATAGCGAGTCGAGACGTTCCGCGGCTACTAATGAAACGAATCCGCATCGACCTTGAACGAGGCAACTTCCTCCCTTTGAATTCAGTCAGGATGTCGTTGAAAAGTTCAATTTAACGGAGATATCGGAATTTCCCTTCGTGGAAATGTCATTCCAATATTTTCCGTCTGTGAAGAACGAAATTGTGGAATTTCATGTGATGACTTTTATTTTTGCAAGATGCAGTACATTGAGGTAGAATTACATTATTTAAGCAGTTCACGACGTGATGTGAATATCCGATCTAGTCAATTAATCTCGGAGGTACTTCGAGGTCGCTAATGAACCGAATCTTCTTCAATCTGAAACTTTCCTCTCTTCGCATTTATTCACGATATCTTCAGAAATTAAACTAATACAGTGGATCACTGTTTACCCCCCATTTAAGTTGAGATTTCCCATAATTCCCTATATTTTTAAATCGTGTTTCGACAAATTAGAGTAGCACTATTTCGTTGCTTATTTTCCACCCCAATTTTCGGGTTGTGGAGAAGCGACTAAGACCTTGATGATTTATAATGTGGTGGAGCACTTAGGGGTGTCTAATGAAACGGTTTCTCTCCTCGGGTTTGAGGGAGGAAGTTTGTCTTTTGAATTCATTCAGAAGGGCTGTTGAAATTTCTGTACAATGTACAGGAGAAATCGAAATTCTCTTTCATGTATATCCACGTGAACTCCAGTTTTCATGCAACCCTTAAAAATTTCCAGGGAAACATTCAGTTGAAAATTTTCATCACGTGACTACCCGAAAATTCACGTTTTGATGAAGTAATTTTATTCAACTATTCGTGAAATTTGAAATAGCACCATTTTTCTCGGTAATAACTTTTGAAACGTCCGTGAAATTTGAATTTCTCGAAAACAATGAGCTGCGGTTGAAACTCACATTTGTTCTCGTCTTTGGGTCTCACGTGAATACACATGGCCGAGTGGTTATGGTTTTGGACAAATTCTCGAGAAGTTGGATGCACATGCTGATAGACGGTGACTAGGGAAGTGTGAGGGACTGAATGGAGCTCTGGTTGAGGTGTCACGAGCAGGTCTCGGGGGAGGGTGTATGTTGGTGCTGAAAACACCGAAACTGTAATTACGCTGGTCCGGCGAAAAATTCCGAGTGCTTTGCTGGCCTCTATAACTTTCTCCATCCACACTTGATGGACTATCCTCCCTTTTCCAGTCTGGGGTACGTGCAGTTGGCTTCAATGCCCTCTCACTGCCTATTCATTTTGCCTCCTCGTTCATGCCGACGTGGCTGACCAATTTCTGGCGCGAGACTGTTACCACTCGCTCGGCAGCAGGCACGTACTCCGACGAAACATAATTTTTTTTAATTCTATTATTATTTTTTATTATGCGAAAGTTCATGGCTGAAGTTTTTGAATGGATCTTCGTTTAGTTTTGCACCGGGAAATAATTTTATGTCGCATCATGGAGGAGTAAAGAGAATCGGGAGTACGTTTTTGAAAATTGAACAGAAGTAGTTCATTAATAAATTCAATTATTTTTACTGACATTAGAGTTTATTTCTGGGTGATAAGGAATATTCGTAATTATTTTTATGTTATAAGAAATGAAGTGAGAAACGTGGAAATACAGGTAATGGCATTTCACAAATTGACAGAAATGTGATCATTAAAACAGGGAAAGCGAAACTCATCAAGTTGTATAATTAGTACGCTCGGTGCTCGGTGTACTCGAATCCAGACAATTCATCCATTGAACCTGTAAGTTTACTCCTGTAAATCTCCTTCCAGTGTCAACAGTCAGTCACGGCCCAGTGCTCAATTTATTTCATTAAAATCGTTCATTACGCACCCTCAAAATGGAAAATCTTATACTTCGATGTCCCTCCCCAGTTATATCTCATATTCGGGCTGTAAATCTTACCCTTAAAGCCAACCCGCGTCTCAATTTCAAGCGATGAGAATTCCTTGGAGTCTCGATGCTACTGGAGTTGGAATCGGCCAAGTGCCTTTTCAATTTCTTAATGAGTTGATCCCCCTTTGAGTCCAGATGTAAAAAAAAGTTGGGGAACTGGAAAAAGGCAAATTTAATGAAACTTTCTGGAGATAGAAGTATTGAATGAGAGGGAATGAAAGTTTAAATTGCAATAAATTGATTGAAACGTCGAGTATCAAATAACTCCTGCAGAACAATAAGAGAACGTTTAGTTTTATCGCAGTCACATAAAAAATTGGAAGAGTGGAGGGGTGAATGAATAAATAGTAATGACGGAGTGGAATTGGCTAATAACACGAGATAATTCAGAAAAATATTGACTATCACGATTGCACGGGGAAAAAATTTCTAGAATTTTTTGGGATTCAACGTGATCCTTTCATTGCGAAATTCGATAATCCCCGAATGTATTCGGATTACCATGAGCTTCTGAAATGCGAAGCCCGGTCAAAGTTATTGAGACCACCCATGGAGTTTTTATTGGTTATGTATCTGAAGGGGGTTGCGCGTACGTCTCACGCCTGACAGACCCCGGACAAAAGCACTCGAGGCCGGAAAATTGTTCGTCCACCTACGGGGATTCCATAATTAAAATTGGTCCCCCACGTCATTGCTCGTCCTGTCGTGTTCCTGTTTTCACTTCCCCCGCGATCACTTCCGTTTCAATCATTTACCTCGGCACTCTTCGACATATTTCCGCCAGCAGACTAGCGCGTCATCATATTTTTCTGTCAATTTAATGAGAAAAGTTGGAATTACAGAGAGGAATTTTTTTAAAAAGGATTTTGCGCATGTGATGGGAGGAAGTTATTGTTCATTAATTCGGAAAATATGGACCGACTTTGCGCGAAACAATGCACTTTTTTTTTGCTTTTATTTCAAGTATATTAGAGTTGTGGAATCCAGAAGCAATTTCATCATAAAATAAATAATAATTCATGAATAATTGAAATTTTATCATACATTAATTCCAACAGTTGAGAGTTTCCTATTTTTTAATTTCATGTCCCCGAAATAAAAAAACCACTCTCGTCATTTTAATTTACCCCAAAATTTTTTTTTCACTAATTGATAAATTAATTGAGATACTAATGATGACCTGAACAAACCCATTAATTACTCAATAAACTGCCCACTAAATTCAACATTACAGGCATTAAATTTTATCGACTGACACAGTTTCCTCACGCATGTTCTCAATGATAATAATAGGTGACAGAGTCATTATAATTACCGCTTGCGTAGTGTATAGCATTGAGTTAATTACAACCCAGTGTACAACAGGCTGATTAGCCAGGAGTGATCGATTTCCGTGTCGACACGCGAGTATTGTACGTCGAAGTTGGGCTGGGTAATGGGTCCATTAGTGCTGCAGTTCGGTATGCCCAGCGTGGATATGGCATCGAATATGTAAGGTATTCGCGATTAATCCTGATCCCGGTGAATTCCAAGGGGTGCACAACTGTGCCGCCTGGGCCATCGGGAGTTGGCGGGGTTGGGAGGGGGGAGGAGAGGGACATTTACGTGACTACTGCATCGGAACTATCTCCGACGATACTGCACATCGAAAATACCTACCCTGAGGTTCTAATATTTCGTTTTAACGTGTGCTTTACGGCACCCTGAGCCGTTATTATTATTTAATGGCAGTTCGTCGGGGAAATCCATCAATTTTCTTCGGTTTTCTGATAGATTGATGAAGTTCTTAAGCGCGAAAGTGCTCAATACCAGTTGTCGTGTAGAAATTGGTACAGATTAATCTTTAAATTATGCATCAATTTTTAAATTTATGAGAAATCCCACTGTTGAGACTTGAAAAATTAGAATTAATTTCATCTTTCCATTGAAATGATGCTCTATACCGTTTATCAAAAATTAATATTCCATAGCCCAAAGCAAACACCGAACAATAAAACTCATTGAACCCCATCAGTCCAAAAAAAGTAAAAATTCATTGAAAGCTAAACAAGAAAGCTGATGAAAATCGAGATAAAAAAAAATCCACCGATCTGAAAAGACCCTGAGAAAAGATGAAGACAGATCCTCGCCCTTGGACTTTTAATTATACCCAGCGGCTGTTCCCTAGGGTGGAATACGTCTCCCCGAGAAAGCCACGTACCTAATTTTCAAAGCCCCACCAATCACTTTCACCCGGGTCTTTTGTCCGATCCTAATGAATTGATAAGAATAATTCCTATTTCCCGAAAACTCCTAAACTAAATTTGTACAAAAATTATAATCCTCAAGATGTTTCAGGGAGGGATTGGGCAGGGGTGAACGCCAATTGACTAACCAAATTACAGTCCTCTGTTGTGAATGAAAGAGGGCAGAGTCCTATGGACTTTTGCAGATTGTGGTGCGAGAGGGGGGAAATGTGCAGACGAGAGACTATGACCGAGTGAAAATAATTGAATCGTACTGTGGATGGAAGCCATTGTCTTTTCAGAATGAAGTTTACGTTTCTCTTGTTTCCCTCCACCTCATTCTCTTATCAGTCTCTCGCCCCTTCTCATTACTTTCCCCTCTTTCTCTTTCACTGTCCTGCAGTGCACGAGGTCCTCCCCATGGCAGCATCACTGTTGCTTTTACCCATCGGTATCCGCTCCGTTGGTACAGACGTGCGTCATTCCAGTAATGTGAGCCAAAGTCTACGCGTCTGAACTTCAACCCCTCCCTGCTCTCTCCCCCCAGCCGATCCACATCACTCGGTGCGCTACCTTTTGGAATTCCTGCCGTCAAAGGTCGACGCTCCTTTCACGTCTGCCACAAGTGTATATACCACAGGGATGGTTCTGCGTTTCCATGAGCATAACAAAGAATGCGGAGAGAATGAGGTGAAGGTACGGTGGTACGTACTAGAGGCCAAAGTAAGTGTGCTCAAGAAATCTAAAAAGAAAAACGGGGAAATGATAAAAAGACGGAGATATGAAGGATCCCCTTTATCCTTGGTGAGTGTCTCAGCACGATATACCGGATAATCCTTTGTGAGCGTTAACTCAATCCATATAAAATATTTTCGACGGAGAGCTATGCTGGCAAGAAAAATGCGGGAATTTCATAATGAAATAGGTAATTTGCTATTTTTAATTGAGTACAAGAAGGACCATTGCGTTAATTGAAGAGAGGCAGAGTCCCTTGAGATGTTTGAATGTTCAGGACTAAATTATAGTCCGGTTGTAATGAGTTAAGGAATTAAGAATATATTCAGTTCAACAGTTCAGGTATTAAAAGACAAAAAACTGGTGAAAATTGAATAATAATTTCCAACCCGAGGGATCAAGGAGAAGTGTCTTTTGTTATTGAACAATGAGAGACCCAGAGAATCTCCAACCGCAGACTAGAAATAACGGTTAAGTTCACTGGAGCACGGGTGAATCGGATGTATCACAGTGGAAGTGGATAAAACCCGGTGCATGGTCAGACAATGGGGCCGCAGAAATCAGTGGATATTTCGCTGCTGCTGGAATCACATGACAATTCGCAGAGGAGAATGGAGGGAGAACAATGATTTAGAGAGTCACAAATTCCACTCTTCCTCTTCCCCTCATCCCTCAGTGTATATCGAGGCTCTCTGCGAGCTTCTCCACCCCTGTGTCCCGTGCTCACCAGTGCCAACTGAAATTTATTTGCGCGAATGTTGATTTCACGCGTGGGACAGGGTCAGCTGACCCCTCCCTCGATGGCAACCCCTTCGATTTCTCTCGGACTGGGGTGGAGGGTTTCGGAGAGGATGGAGTACGGTCAGAATTACGTAATTGCACCTGACGGGACCCCAATCTCTCCAGATATCGCAGTCAAACTTACACAAGTCTATTTCAACCCTAATTTTTTTGCAATTCCTTGCTAAGGAACATTTTTTGCTCGTAAAAATTTATTTTACAAAGAATAAAAATTAGAAAATTACAAATTTCATCCCAACTCCACCTGAATCAAAAACTCCCACATTCTGTGACTTCCAACCCCTTCGTGACTCTCGCAGTGGGTTGAAGGGAGGCGCAGAGGATGGAGTACGTAGAATCACGTAATTGCACCTGACGGGCCCAGCGACCCCACTGGATATCGTAGTCAAAGTTACGCCGGTCTATTTTAAACGTCGAGAGTACGAGAAAATTCGATTTTTCGGGGTTGATTTTTTTTGCGTGTTGACTCCCCCTTCAACTCCCCCCCATGTCTGCCTCACACTCTCACTCTTATAGCGCGAATGGAAAGGTCGGGGGCAACGAGCAGCGAATATTAATTGGTCTTAATTATTCGACTGGCTCCAGCCACGTTATTCGGCGGCGATGGGGACGGGGAAAACTTTTCCCAGGAATGGCAGTTGGACGTAAAAATGGATAGGGGTGGAGGGG
This sequence comes from Diachasmimorpha longicaudata, assembly GCF_034640455.1. NCBI lineage: Eukaryota > Metazoa > Arthropoda > Insecta > Hymenoptera > Braconidae > Diachasmimorpha > Diachasmimorpha longicaudata. Next base: position 5,383,385 of record NC_087231.1, on the reverse strand, counting down.
ATGTGGCCAGCTACAGGGAGGATAGCAAGTTTGTTCCTAGCATTTTACACCTCCTCGAGCCTTCCGGGGGAACGCACGTAGTGGGTAAAACGTGATGGGAAAAACCACTCGGCCTGAGGTATAATAATTCTTATTCAAATTTTTCTTCCCCACTTTTTTTTTTTTATTTTCCTCACTCTATTTTTCCTTCATTTTTACGCTTCACCAGGTGTGAGCATCATCCCTCCTGCTTACGGTCTGGGGTGAAACAACAGAGTGTCCCATGGGGTATGTTGGATGGTAATATAACAGGGTAGTGAGAGCGAAGAGGAGAGGGGAATTTTAAGGGGAAAGAGTGAGGGTGAACCGGTGGTTTTCGAAGCGTTGCAATCTCCCGGGGGCAAGAAGGAATGCGATTAAGGGTTGATGGCTTCCTAAATACAAACAACCCTCGAACCCGTAATCACGAGCGACAATCGGCTCGAGGGTGGTCACCAGTTCGGACATTAAAGAGTCGATAAAGGGGGTGTTAGTGCATAGTCACAATGGAGGGGTATGTCATGCCATTACTTAATTGAGAACTGCAATGGAAATTTCATTAGTTAGATGTCCAGTTTATAAGTGCACTGCTTAATATTTTATTTGAATCCAAGTTGTTTAGATTTCAAAGGGGAAGTAAATTCGAGCATTTAATTCTCTTATATTTTATCGCTGTCAATTTTTTCCCTTGAAATTTCATAAGTTATTTTGCAAGAACGATCAAGTTCTGACTAGTTGACACTTTTGGTGCAAAATAATAAAATAAAATGACGTAAAGGTGCATAAAATATAATGAATATATAACTTGGCTTTTGTTCCTTCAAACAGTCCGTAAAACAAGGTTGTTTTATATCCCAACCAGAAACGGGTTGACTTTTTCATTTTTATTTTTACGCGATGAGTATTTAGTATAATGAAGTGTCATTAAAACAGGACTTTGTGGCGTTTTTTCATCCCCTCTGGTATGTCTCCACGTGATGGTATGCAGTATCTCCCAGTCTTCATTCATTCCTCCACAGCATCAGTCATCCACTCCTCCCAACAGGGACGAGGAAACCCCTATATTAAAATTACTCCATCTCTCCGGAACCGCTACCGCCCAGCGAGAATTTTCCCCGATTCCTCGGCTCCACCGGGTGAAGCGTGACTTATGGATCGCACGCGATATACCGTCAGACACTTCTCGCCTCTTTCTACTGTCTGCACTCCTGTTCATTTTTCTCCCTCTTTTAGGTGTCTCGCCTTCCCCTCTGCGTGAGTAAAGTGTAATTTATTTTCTCATTTGTCTTAGAATTAAATAATTCGTTTACTTTGTTTGGTGATTTTCTCGCAACTCGTTGATGTGAATGAGAACGTTTCTTTATCATAAAGTTTGAGGAGAGCAAACTTTCAAGAAAACACGAAATTCCCGAAGATTCTGGCATTATATCGATCATCTGAATTTTTCAATCCTTTATCAATATTATTCTCTCACCCTTGATATCGGTTATTGAAGTTTTGATTCCACGTCGTTTCACCTGAGAAACTTCACCCCCAACTTTCGCTTCTTCGTCTACTTTTCATTCTGTATGTTGTAGTTCAGTTGAAAGAGTGAGAATAAAGGAAGAGAAGTTTTGACGAAATAAAAGTATATATCGTTTGCACTCAGCCATTACTTCTGATGGAAGTTTTTATCTTCAATTGTAGCGCCACACTTTTGACTTTTCACTGTTAATTATGAATTCAACCTCGAGAATGCGACGACTAAAGTCGACTGAAGATTATGAACTGCTGTCAACTGTCAATATGAGACTCATATCAAATGCTTCTCAATAATATTTCGTATTGTTTGAATTAGAATGGCTCAATCAATCAACCCCCGGAATTCCCTAGAAAACTCGAGCCAAAAGCCTCCCCGCCCTGAAGCGATATGGCCTCTTCGAAAAACCATAACCCCATGTACATCACCCACTCATCCGGCCCCGCCCCCGATTCTCAGAATCCACAGCCATTCACTCATGAGAAATGGGCCCAATTATTGTCCTCCTCCTTTCCAAACCAATTTTGACAGAAGTAACGTTGGCACACGCGCCAAACTACCAAAATGTACTTTGACAAACTGCGAGTCTCACAAATTCCGGCACAAACTCCGGGGACATTAGCCATAGGTGAATCACTAGGGCAAGGACAATCGATGACGTATTGCCTGGTTTGTGAATTAATGACCCCCCTTTCGGGCCCGACACCCGAACTGACTCTAAATACATTTCCCTAGTTTCTCCCACATTCATCACTCTTGGGTATTATAAGGACGACGGGGAGTTATGCTCTCCGGGAACTAACTAATGCACTCTGAGCTGCTTGAAATTTCATCAGAAACTTGAAATATTCAGCCGCAAAATTCACCCCCACGGTTATCGCAACTATTGTTGATTCTTATCCAGATTATGCGCATGATATCTATCCTCCCAATATGACAACTGCAGGGATCCATGTATTACCATTGTGAAAAGGGTGATATCTGCTGCTGATATATTCTCAATAATGGGAACTAGCTTTTCAATGAATAATTTTTTTCCTTCTTGTGCTTTTCTTCGAATCCGAACTTTTTCCATTTTAATTTGATTTTTAAATTTTCTCGAAGAGGAAAATCCGACTTTTATCGATCCATTCCTATGAATATGTAAACGAGTGATGTTAAACAGGATTTGGAGAAGGAAGATCACGAAATTTGTTGCTAAAATTCCCTGAATAACAGAAAAAACAATTCTTTCCCACAACAACCTCTACAGTTCCTCTGTAATTTCCATTTTTCGATTTAACGAGTCGGCCTCACAATTTGGTCTCTCCTGTTCATATTTTGGGCAGTACTAGAGAACGTACTCAAAAAACCCCCGATGTTTGCGCTTGAAATATTCGAGGATGGTTTCCAAATCTCCTCTCCCTCTGATTCATGGATTATTTTTGTAAATTTAATTGGTCAACCGCAGTTTTCCCAGTTCTCCCGATTCCGATGCATCACATCGAAAAATGTAAATCTGCATATTGCAAATACTCACGGGGATAATACGTGATTTGTGTCCCCGGTTTTTTTTCTATTCAATAACATGGGATATCGGATGATAAAGAATCATTGAAGTTTGTGCCATTCGACACCGGTGCTTTGATGCTACCACATTTGACAAAATATCGTACGTCATAGGGGTCATTGCCCCGAGTGCTGTGGGTGTCAGCGAATGACTTTAATCAAGGAGGATCCTGTTGAAGGGATAGATAATCTTTATGAAGACATAAATAGAGAACAGCAGAATGAGAGGAAAAATGTGACACTGGCTGATACAAGAGTTTCTGCACAACGTAACAATGTAGAAGGGGCGGCCGAAGGGAGTAATAAAGCTTCTCGATTCGCCCCGGGGAGGGAAGAAATACAGCTGGATATATTCTCGTGAATAAGGAGGTGGAATGCTTATTTCCTGGGTGAAGAAGAGAGCTGGATTCATTAAGAGATTGTCAGGTAACAGCCGATATCGAGTTTAAGATCCGTTTTCGTCTCAAGGATCAGGAGTATTGATGTAATAATAAATTTTATCGGTTTTTCCCCGGATTTTATTGCACAACTCGCTCATGGCCGAGGCCCCGGTGGTGGAATGATAAGAGGAGAGGAAAGTCAATAAGACTATACCTTTAACCGATGCACAAACCAGCTGTTTCTCCTGTATTTATGTTGATAAACATTCTGAATTAAATTTGAGTACAACTTTCATCCGAATAAATAATATCGACTCAAATGTCTCTCTCGGGTTTTATTCACAATCCCATTATTCACCGAAGCTCTTGACACAGAAATCCAAGAATTGAAGGAAACAAATAAGACAATACGTAAATCCGTTACATAAATCAATTCCACTTCGCGTTCGAAATATTGGATATTCCACCGATAAAAATTACGTAACAATTCAGATCCCACAATTTCATAAATTGCGAATCTCCCCAGAAATTCAAATAGACTCCCATACGATTATTTCTCTATTTTTCTTCTCGAAACTACTCCTGATGATTCAATTAGGCGATCCGCAGACCAACCGCAAACAAGGAAAGTGGAGGGGAATCTTCGTGGATGGGGCAATTTCGGTCTTGCTCAGCATTTCCAAACTGAGGGGGAGATGGGTGGCCGTGGAGTCTCCTCATCCCTTGCGCGATCAACCACAAAGCTCGCAAACAGATGCTGCAGTATCCCACGAAGACAAATTCAAAGCTTCCCCACCAGAAATCATTGAGTACTCCCCTCACAATTTCTGAGCAATCCATCGCTCAATAACTTCCCCGTCACATTCAGCACAGTCTTTGACTATTATAAACCAGTCTCAAGTTCTTCCGTCATAATAGTGCCAATATAAAGCAACTCTACTTGAGTGTGCACAAGTCTATGTGCTTATTGTTATGCGAGTATTAATACACCGGTGGCGTAAAGCCACGGGGAGACATCGCAAAATATGATAGAGACACTTAAGTGAGTGAGGTAGCCGTATGGATTCATAGCATCTGGTTTTATTCCACCCTTGTAATTCAGACTCCGTTAACTCCCCGGGCTTCAGAGGCTTTTCTTCCTGTCTCACCACCCCCCGCCGCCCTTCCGCACCATCTCTGCACTCCTCATGCCGCACCAGCGAGTCGTGTACAACGGTATCTTTTACATGCACATACGCCCCACCCATATCCCTTCTTTTCTTCAAACCACCGGGGCTCGTCGTACATACGACTAAACGATGAGTTTCCGGGTTCCTCCAGGAAAGGGGAAGCAGGCAACTGAATTTATACCTCATTCGTACGCGTACATACCGCAGTGGTAGTCTACGTTAAAACCAGTGGAGAAATGGAGACGGTTGTATGGCATACACTGAGGCAATGTGGGCTAGGAAGATGGTGGGAGTGGTGGGGATTGAGGCAAGTCTACTGTGTGAAACAACCCTACACATTTACCCTCTTGAGTTACTCTCAGCCCACGGCTCTCAACCGCTGCTTATTTATGGTACAACGGTGCAAGCCTTCTATGCACCCTCCTGCCCTTCATACACCTTGTGAGATAAAATTTCATTCTTTAGGGGTCCCTCGGTGACTCTCTTAGTTCCTACATCACTAGTGATGAATATCCATCGCTGGGGGATTTTCAATGGATACCGGTGGGTTGAACTTATCTTCAGACCAGGCAACACCAATTTTTGAGGGAAATTTTTCGTGCTATGTGCAGTTGAAAAATTCAAGCTGAAATCGTATTCGCTGGAGAAATGAATATGGTTGTATGGTATACAACGAGGTAATGTAGGTTAGGAAGGCGGTGCCCGCGGTGGAGGGAATGAAGTCTGGGTGAACCACCCCCACGGCCCTCAACCGCTGCTTATTTATTGCTCAACGGTGGAAGCCTTGTGGATGCTGCTCCTCTGGCCGTCATATACTCGGCGAGATAAAATTTAATTCTTCAGTGGTCCCTCGGTGGCGCTCTCTTATTTTCTACACCAGCAATGATGGATGTCCATGGCTGGAGAATTTTCTACGGTCGCTGGTGGGGTAAATGTATCCACCGATAGTGGAGGACAACTGAGATACCTCCAGGGACTCAGTGTATTCAACAAAGTTCCTTTCGATACCGCTCTGAGCGAGACTAATTGACTCTTCCGCTTTATTTTTTCTCCTTTACAGGTTTGAAAAGAAAATTTTTCTCCCAATGGAGAGCCCAAAGATTGGAGATAATTTGTCTGCTTCACCGTAGAACTTTTCCATTACACTTCGACGATTTCAGATCGGGAAAACTCGTCCTTTTCTGTTCGGTATTGAGTGCTTTGATGAAGCAATTTATATAGAAGTTCGTGGGGCATCGGCGATATAATACAGTAGCTCTGGGAGTGAGCAGTTCGGAAAAAAAAAATTGAAGAATCGTTGTTTTAACGATTACCTTTTTTTTTTCACTGCGGCCAGTTAATTTGTCATAATCTCTCATGCTCGCTGCAGCTGAGACGATTATTGGGAACGTTCGAGTGATGAGCTCTGAGCACTGGTGCGCAAGTCGTTTTGTTTCGTTCTCTCGTTCAAACCGGAGAGCTTAATTTTCAATTATCGGTGGATTCGCCACTCGGCCGAACTACACCCCTCAACCAACGAGACAAATTGGATTGAAACAAGGGTACGTACTGTTCGGAGTGTGTATCAACCATCGTAACAACTGTTTATTCTTGTTTTCATGGAGTTGTTTCCATACGTGATTTCCACGGAGGACAATTATTTTGAAAAAGTGTCAGTTCTTCTGTCAACATTTCTACAAAGTCGTTTAAAATCGTCACTTTCCGGGGGTTTAATTACTTGATTAATACGTTCTAAGCTGAACAATACTCATTCATTGATCCTCAGCTAACCCCAGCCCCACAACCCTCCTGAAATTGATGTTTCAGCGGGATTTCACGACTCAAATAACAACGAGTGAAAAATAGGCGGTACCCACGTAGTAGCACAAAGCATAAGCAGAGAATAAAAAAAAATCACAAGAAAAGAGAAGTGGGGGTTGAATCGCTGCCTTTGACATACGTGACTCGCAAGCTCGTCTTTCTTCTCAAGCATGAAGAGGCAGAGAAGCCAGATGGAAAGCGGAACACACAGATACCTACCCCATTGCAACGTTCCCTGGCATTTCTTTGTCGACAATTTTTCAACGATTCCACCGTGGCAAATACTCAGTCAACTTCCACACTCCCTTCTGACAACGATTCGTCTTAAGCTGCAATTAAGTTTACTCCACCAAAAGGACAAACTCAATTAGCAAATGTTTTCCATTCGCTGTCCACAATTGGCGCTCGACCCCAGCGGAAGGTGTTAAATTCAAATTCCAGCGAAGGGAGAGCGATGAGATAAAGTGGCGACTTTGCATAGTGTGGTGGGACAGCCTCTTGAGTACGCGTGGTGGAACAATGTAATTAACAAGAACAAGTGGGAATAACAATTATGGGTGGAGAAAGCTTGACAAGCGCGAGGGGTGCGTGCTAGCCAAGAAATTCGTCTCATCTACGACTTATCTCGGTAGAAAAGCTTTCCACCGTTGAATCATGTTACGTTGAGACAATTAAAGAGATGAGAGACAAAAGAAATTGTGGAGAAATCGTTCACGATAAGTATCAGTACTCGATAAACTAGTGGAGAAAGAAGTTGGAGGTTTGAAAGAAAAATGTGAACGTGTTCAGCATCGACTTGCCATTGATATTCTGCCAGAGACTTGGTCTAATGTGAAGCTTTTGTCTTTCTCGAAAACCATCTCAAGCCCTGCTTCACGTTGCCTTGTCTGGCTGAAGGGTGGTAATAGCTTCCGTGTTTTTTTTTCTTTTTATTCTTCGCAGTGTTGGTGGTGGAGACGAGAGTAGAAAATAGACGGGAATTAATGAGTATTACGAGGGAACATTTGTTGTAGACCAATGAGAATTCCATTCATCAGTTGAGAATGTTATTTGAATGGAGCTAGTGTATAACGTGTTGATTTTCTTAAAAACAATAATTATTGTAGCAGGTAAAATCAATTTTCGTGGAAGAATGAAAAATAAGATATTACCTGAGGATAAAATGTATTCCTAATTTATTTATTTATTGATTTATTTTTTTAAGGGCTCAAATTTATCTGATAGATCTTAATTATTAGCCCAGAAGTATCAGTCAGACTGTACAAAGAGAGTAACAAGAATTAATTCTGAACGGGGAATCCAATTAATTTGTATTATCCAATCAATGTCATTAGTTCAATTCCTTGGGTGTTGAATTTTCGGTGGAGCAAGTGGAGATGGGGAAAACTCCGGCTAGAGGGTGAGAATGTCAAGAGAGGGTTAGTGATTCAACCCTTGTATTCACTTGAGAATTGTTGGTGCCTCAAATAGGAGATAACGCGCGTAAGACCGGTTACCCAAAAACTCGGAACCATCTTGCCCGGCAAAACGATTGGCTCGTCCCCTCTATTTATGAGGAATGGCGCCTGTGGGGGGTGAAATAGGGGATGGGACCGCCAGTAAAACATGGTAAACACAAAACGCCAATTTCCACAGGCATGCCTGGGCACGAAAAGCCCCAGGAAGGATCTCACCAATTTTTTTCTGGACCATAGAGTCCTAACGAGACGGGAGAATGGAAGGGATTTCCTCTTCTCACGCATCATTTGCTCCAGATTTATCCCTCTCCGGTGGTTCAATGATTTTTGATTTATCATCGGGAGTTTAATCCACCCCTTTATTATCGGACTCATTTGATAAATCTTTGATTCATGAATTATGGAATCTATTACTCAATTGCAAGCACTCAGAATACAATTCCTCATTTTTTAATTTTACAGCGCTTGCGGATATTCAATTATGACATGACATATTGGATGAAACAATTTTCAATTGTAAAGTCTATTCATTAAATTCGAGAAAATATTTTGAGAATTTTCTTTCTATTTCTGATGCTTGAAAAGAATAACTTATCAAATAATTTATTTATCAAGTATAATTGACAGTTTTAGTATGAAACAATGGAAATATTATGACAATAATAAATATTTATTTTACATTTCAGGGGCAGCAGCGGCATCTCGCACTTATGTGGACGCCCTCTCACGACTGGCTAGACAGGCACAGCTGGGCACCTGGGGTGGCTCTCAGGATGTTGGTGAGTAGAAGTTGATTATCCTCCCAACAATCTCATCACCTAGGTACGACTCCAACCCTCAGGGGGCCGGAAACACCCCAACTTTTTTTGTTGCCCTCCATCCAGCACCGAGCAATGCACCAGGGGTGATTGTGAGCTTTTCTCCTCCTCGAATTCCCTCCCAAGTGTGCCCTGTAATGCCCGACACATTTTCTTTACTCGCGTAAAGTTCCGGCGGTTTTAGTGCCTCCAAGGCTTCCAAAGCCAATAAAAGCACGTCCACTCGACCTCGTCTAAGCTAAGAGCTTCACTCCGCTATCTTTTTGTTATTGCTTCTTGAAATATCACACGTACGGCGACGTTTAACGAGATCATCTCCGCATGACGAGTGGAATCAGGTCTTTCGAGTGGTAAACGAGTGGTGTTTTAAGGGACGGGGGAGATGCCGAAGGTGCAAATGGGGTTGATGTGGTGCATCACTCGTGATTCTCGTCAATCAGAATTACGAAACCCTGCGAGTGCCGGGCGTATGTGCCTGTCACTCGAACTCTCAGTGATCCTCGATCTACATACGATGGCTTCTAACGACTCAGACACTTGTATTCAATTCTTGAAACCTTTTGACTCTGGGATGAACGCACTCGGTAAAATCAGAATGTCGCTGGGGGGCTGCACTGGATACCGCGGAGTTTATGGAGTGTTCAGTATATTTTTAAGTCTATTTAGAACAATTTTTTGACACTAAATGTAATAACAAAAATTTCTCTACCTCTCTTACATTCAAATTATTTTTTAATTAGAGAAAATTAGTTTTTAATTCACTATTTCATCCAATAAATATTATAAATTCACATTTCACGGAAAACGGACGAGTTATCATTCTGCGAATAATTTATAGGAGAACAGTTGTCAAGAAATATCATCGAAAATTTTCAATAATTATTGAAGTTCAAGTTCAATAACTTTCTCTTATCAATCCCCTTTATCACGGAATTAGTTTCCCGAGGTGAACAGCAGCATTTGGTGGGTATTTCCGTCTGAAATAGGTGACAAACCCCCAGGGTAGCCGAGTCTACTTCGAGAGTGAGAGTATTAGAAGCTCAATATCGAAACAAGAGACAGATAATTTAGCTGGTGCATCCCTCGAATCGCGGTCCTCCACTCGAGTCTATTCGCTACCCATTTCTCAGCATCGTAGCGACCATCTAAAACCGTAGTGAAGCGGTGTCGTCTTCCTCGGCAACCCCATTTACCACTGCGGCCCTCGGAGGTTTAGTGGCAAGCCAATCTCGATTACAGTAAGTCGTTCCGGGTAGCACAGGAGTCACTAGTGAATTTGGTTTTGGGTGAATCCACAGAATTCAATAGTTCCTCATGCCTCGAGGAGGAAAGTCCTATCCATGTGACCGTTGAAGAGGCTCTCGGTGAGGTGGGCGGTCACCGCTCGTCTACATTCTGCACCACTGCTTCTCCACATCGCCACCTCTATTTCCGATCTTTCAAACCAACAACCTTCTCGGTAATCCTCCGACCCTTTCGTTATACAACTCCCTTTTACTTCCGGATCCGTGGGCTTTCTCTAACCTGCTCGTAACAGGTGTTTGAAATCCTTCTATCGTGAAAATACAAGTTGTTCCATAAAATCTTGAGGGGGAACTGTGAACGATTGTGTGTGGAGTTGAACATTGCTGAGGGGAAATTGTGGTATTGGAGTTTTTACGGGCGGGGAACACTTTTTTCGGAACATCAGGGTAAGGGTTTTTACAGGCTTCTAACGGAGTTTTTTTTTTAATGATTAATAGGGGTTTGCAGTGGATAAATGTTTATCTCTGTATGTTAAAAATATATAAACACAGCATGGCGTGTGGAAAATTTTTATTCTCCTGTTTACCGAGAAATTGAGAATTCTGTAAGGTTTTCCGGGAATTTTCAAACATTTGATTTATAATCCTCAACTCCTTTCTTTATATGTATTCTCTTTTATTTCCGGGTCCATGGGCTCCTTGTAACAGGTGTTTGCAATCCTTCTGTCGTGAAAATACGAGATGTTCCATAAAATCTTGAAATGGATCTACAAGCAATTGCGTGTAGAGTTGAGGATTACTGTCGGGTGAATGGAAGTAGTTTTTACATACGACGTACAATGTGCGAAAGGTATTGAAATTTCAGACGCAATGTGAGTGTAATTTTCATGGAATTGATATTAAATGTGATTCAGGGGAAAAAAGATTGAAGAGTTTTTGATTAACCTGTCTAACATTTTTTTGTCAACATTGTTACAACATTTATAAAAAATATTTCAAAATCGAAATAAATTTTAATTCAAATGGCTCTCGTTACGGTACTATATTTTCTTGTCCAATTGAAAAACTTTTGATGAGCCACTGAACAGCCCTTGAAAATAAAATAAGGTGCCCCAACAGCTTTGATCTTCGACACGAAAAATTGTTCCGTTTATTGGTTTTCAAGAAGAGAGAGAGAGGGAGAAAAAAAATCGTTCTACAGAGCTAGTACACGCCGCGAAAAATCCAATGAGAGGAGCTAGTGTAGTCGACGGGGGAGCAAAGAGGCGCGGTCGGAAGGGTGTGAGAAGAGCGTTCGATTATTGGGGGTGTGGAAATGAGAGTGATATCGAAATTGGCAATATCGTGGGCCCACCCTCTCGCCCTCCCTTCATTTCGATCGATATACGAATCTGCCTTCCAGGATCCACTCGAGGCACCCTAGTAGGCCTGACCCTCCCACTTCCTCTTTCACTTCTCACTCGCTTTACCAGAATAGCTGAGTCTCCGGAAGTAGGAGCTCGAAGGGAAGATCCCCGTCGTAAGAAAAATTGAAACTCGATTAGAAGGGAATTCGCGTGCAACGTAAAATTCCTCGTCGACTTCAAACACATCTTCTCATCATTTTTCACCACTCGAGGGATAAAACAACGAAACTTCTCACTTTTCAACTCTTCATATTCTCCTGAGTTGACTTTCATGACAACCGACCGAACAAAACTTTCGGCTGAACTCGGATATTCCGGATTTACTCAAAAGCTATGAATATTACAATTATCCAGTCTTAGTATGAATTAAAATTAATTTTTATTGAATATATTCTACATATTTCCCTGCATTAATATCTCGTAATTGACAATTATACTAATATTTTATTTTTCATAGCCCGCTAATTAAATGTTCACTGCGGTCAACAGGACCAAACTTTCCACGAATAATATAATTATTTGCAATCCCAGCTAGAATTGAATCCCCTGATTGCACTGAATTAAATTAAAACCCTCAAAACAGTAGTAGTAGTTAAGCCCCTATTCACTCAGTATCAAATTATATTCCCTCCATTCCCGATAAATGCAGATAAACATTAGTAATTCCCATCATTTAATCATTCATCGAGGTTGCGTTATTCTGTTTAGAAATTGTTATTCAGCATTGACGAGTAAAGTCGCCATTAATTAGGCTAGGGGGGTGCCCAGTGAAAAGTGGACTCGCTGTGTATTTCCATGTTATTCGTGTTATCATATTGTTAGCCCCCCCACTCCTCCCCCCAACCCCTCGCATTTAACACCTGTGCCATCAGCCAGGACGATGCTGCAATAATTTGCCGAAGGGGGTGTTCACAAGCGTAATTTCATGCAATTACGTGTATTTGCCACCTACGTACCCCTCAGCAGTCGGAGCTAATGGCTGACATAGCACCGAGATTCCGGATACATTTACTAACTTTCCACGTCCTTTGCACCATTTCTAGGGTTCTCAGTCCCTGTGACCGTTCATTCGGAGTAAATGCACCACATCACACACTCGGGCAACTTCTTAATTCACACCCTGGCCCTCATCACACCTTTCTATGCATCAACTCGTTCCATGTTAATGGACGTCGAGCCAGTATTTATCATGATTTTGGAATTTCTACTGTTTTGTCCTTCGGAAAACAATTTTTTGTGAAGATCTTGAGATCACGGCTTAATCGTAAATGAGCGTTGAATTATTTTGAGCTTCCAATTGGTCAATTATCAAATATTCAATTATCTTTTAAAGTTAAAAAAGAAGTCCTAAAGAATTTCCAGTTTTTTTTTCCAATTTCACACTGGAAAAATTTATTTTGAAATGATCCGGTGATAGGATTTAAATGCCACATTCCAAAATGTGTAACATCACTTAATTCCTTGTGAAATTGGAAATTTCATGACGGTTAACATCACTGGTAAAATTAGTCATCAATTCTTCTCATTCATGTATTCCAATTCACCATCGACTTTATACAATATATATTCAATAGATGCATGTTTGTGTGAATGATTGAAAACCGAGCTGAAAGCCCTTCATTCTCGATGATGTAAACACGAGATTGAATATCCAGTCACTTTGACTAATAACGAAAATTGGATTCAATGAAAATCTCCCGGAAATCAATACCCACGACTACATTGTTTCCATTGAAACATAACCCTTCGTTCAACGATTCTATCAATTATCCAATACCTCAATTGCTCTTGACCCAGTTAATTCACGGAGCAATTCTCTTTCGTGATCCGAGCTCCAACAATTCTCCGTGGAGCTCTGTCTAGCGGTCTCCAATGCATCAGAACTTCTTCATCCACCGGGATCACTAATGCAGAGGTCCAGGGATTTCCCACCGCTGTTAAATTGATTGCCATTCCCATCTCGTCATTCAATACCCAGAGAATCTTGTGATGAACCATTTGAAATACCCAGCTCTGTAAAATACGAAGGCGATGGAGACTTCTATTGTCACTTGAATTTAGCACATCCGACTCAAACATAAACCTACGTTACTAAAAAACATGCAATATATATCAGTATAATTCAATGCCATTTAATCCATCCGCACACGAATTAAATCGAAGTCAACTTCCATCAAGTAGAAAAGATAAGGCACGTGTCAGACTGCTGTAATCCCTTAGTCCCTTCCCCTCGATACGACTACTTAAAATCAACTATCCCCCAAACCAAGTGATAATCCCCCAGAACCCCACAATCTCCCCTCGTTCCCCTTATTTTTACAATTTACCTCCCCTCCCAGTCACCTGTCCAAAAAAAATTTAATCCACCCCCGAGCGCCCGGTTGACTCTCAACTCTGTGCTCTCCGAATCCATTAATTTTGACTTCAACTTGTAACTGATCGTGCACATATCTCCAAACCTATCTCACGTCGTTCCGGGCGTCGGGCACACGTCTGGGCGCCTCCACGAGACCGTGAAATCCTCCTAATTCAGTCTCGTACTCTAACCCTGCCACGGATGCTGGAGTAATAGACTGCTTCCTACGATGCCAGCCAGTGGGGGAGGTATTGGGACTCCCTCTTCCTCCCCCCCCTGCCGCCTCATCCTCGGAATTCGAACAGAGCCCTCCCCTTAGAAATCCCACCCCTCCCACAATTTATCCCATATATCTCAAACCCATATTCACCCGCATTACCAGCGAGCGATATAACACAGGTATACACAGATGTGGTGACCCTGTTTTCATGGATTGCCCGGTGGTAATATACTCCCAATACTAGCCTATAGTCTCCGTGTGGTTCGGCCAGTTAATTGCATCTACCCTCAGCCCCTTCACTCCCCCTCATTCACCTCAACCCACCCAACACTGCCATCTTTCTCGCCTCGCGCGTATAATCATCCACTAGACTGCCACCCACCAGCTCCACCACTATCCGTCGTCTGGTTCGCATTTGATAAGACCGGAATTCCCATTCCCCATGCGCAAGTCCAAGAAAATTAAAATGAAGAGGAAAAAAAAATACCGGGAGAATGAAATTGGAGAAAAAAAGTAAAGACAGAAAAGGGAGGAAGAATATTTGCGGTGGCACATGGTGCAGCCGGTTGATGCTCTACCGTATATTTTGGTGGGTAATTCCGAGGTTGGAGGGGTGAATGGTGCAGGAGTGGACGGTTGTTTCCATCCCTTTCCCGGCCTCTGTACACGTACTTTCCAAATCGGGTACGTGTACGAGCGGTCAACCGTACATATGTACGAATTTCATTGCTAGAGGAATACATTTTTGGGATAGTCGTTGAAAAATGGAGCGGAAATTCGGGTAATCATAAAATAATTGAATTTTTTGGAAGGAGAATGCGAAAAATTGAACTCAACCATGGAACTGGGGTAACGGGATTTTTTTATGATGGATTTATGGAATGACAAAAGCTTTGAAGCATCCCCTGTTAAAAATGTTCAGTATTTTTTTTCAAATGATTCGAAATTTTCCACAGGAAAATTGTTATTGGGAAAAATTTAGTGTACAAATAATCTGGGTTCCGATGTCTGTTAACCCTCATCTCTTTCGTTCGTATTTTAATTCGGCGGTATTTTTACGGTCGACTCTCTTTTGGGGTTGTCCGCACGCGTGGCGATGGAGATAACGCCCTGTAATACGTGCCGAGGGTAGCAACGTCATCACGAGAGCCACAGTGTTAACAAAAGCACTCGTCGTCGGTGATTAACGAGAGTGATATTACACCCCGGTGTGCGTTACAATACTGGAGAGTGCCAGAACACCATTAACCAAGTCTTTATTAATTGCCATTGTCGGGTAATTTGCTGCCCCAAGGCGGTACTCAACTCAGGCGAGAAATAATGCTGGGTCCATCTTCCTGTTTATGCATAATTATGAAAACCATAACTTTGAAAAAATTAATGAAGGAGATGATCCTTTAAAGATCGACTTGATGGTGGAAAATTTAGCCGGAATTATTCATCGAGATTTTTTTTATTTATTCCGCCTCATAATTAAAAATTGAAAAATCCGCGAATTTTCATGCTAAATATTCGCAATATCTTGGAAACTGTGAATAATTAATGAATGGAAATGATTGTCATAATCGTTGAACAATTAAAAATATTAGTAAAGTCCCGTCGACAAGAGAAACAAAAAAATTCGGGAGGCTCGCACTCGGTGTTATACTACTGAAAATCACTCGTCAATTGCCCGCGAAGTTCCAGTGTTTCCCATTCCCCTGGCATTAACTGTGAAGTGTGCATTATGCAACAGATGAGAATGACAAATGGATAATGAAATAAGTTGGTATGCACTCCCCAGAAGATTGACTCTGAAAGACGCAGAAGATTCTCAAGTGGATAAACTCGAAAGTCCATTCTTCCCGAAGTTTACCGGGCAATGCATGTGGTTGAGGTACGACCAAAGTTGTCAGTGTGGTGTACATGACTTTGTGGTTTTGCATTTATCCCTGAGCGCAACCGTGCAACAGTTAAACTTTGCTTTTCTTCCACCTTCAATTTCAACCAGACGGGGCATTTGTCTCTGAGATGCCTTATTCTCCCTCGTGAGCGCGCTCTCTGAAGCCACAAACTGATGGTCATGGTCGTCACGTTAACCTCCCGGGTATTCCAGCATGCATGTAAAACACACCAGCTATCTGCATGTTGAATGTGAAAAAGAGGTTAACGTAACGCGAGTGAATGAAAAACGGTATTGTCACAGAATTATTTATGGGAACATTCACAATGAGATGAGAGACAGACGAGATGAAACTTTTTTGTTTCACTTCCTATTTTTCGTCTGTCTCTTTGTCACTGGGTTCTCGAGTATACACTTTCCGATGCAACGAGCGAAAGAAATGTATACTTTTTTTTTTTATTGTTACTCGGGCGAAGTATCTCTCATTGGAGTACAGAGGAATAGTCCCTGGACAATTGTTTTCCCCGGGGTAGCGACGAGCGTTTTGTTATTTCTCTCATGCCTTATAAGATCGCCGCTTTGATGTGCAAAAACTTCAGGAACAATATTCGCAATAACAACGGCAGTAGTAATAATTGCGACAGCCTTACGAGACGTTTCCGTAATGTTGAATTTTCAGAATAATTTGGACCTTAAAAAATTCTGGAGAAAAAAATCGAAAATGTCGGCCCGAAAATTCGGAGAGTAACAAAAAGACTGCAATTTCGGCCAGACACTTTATTTATTCATAAAAAACAGTGGCGCAGAGAATAGATCTTTAATTTTTTATCAATCTCACTGGTTTTCATTAGAGCTACACCAACACCGATACAGCAGGTGCTTTTTTTAAATTCCAAATGATACTCAGGAATTTAATCTAGAGGTGGGATTGCACAGTTGGCCGGACAGCTGCAAAAAATGTAGAAAGGCGAATTTTATTGTATTTCATTTCACCTTCTTCCAGTTCGGTATTTTTTTTCATTCACCAGTCGGAAATTGTATTTTCCACGAATATTGCCACTTGTATAGTCAGACTCGTCCTTACCCTGTCGTAATAACGGAAGTGGAAGTCATAAGAGTCTGCCTGTGGAAATAGACTCCTGGGATGATGGAATACGCCCGGGCGCTGGGAAAAGGGGTTGGAAATTTCAGAATGGCTGTTCACTCTGGGAAATATAAGGAAACAGTGTGTGACACGCGTCGGCATCATTCCTCTTCCTGACAGGTCTATCTCTTCGTTTATCCTACGAATCCACCTTGAGGTGGATTCTCGTGAACTTTTCACCCTCACCACTTTATTTCTGTTCGTTCTCGCGACATTTTTTTTCAGCTTTGGTCCATTACTCCCTGAGAGTTCCGGAATCTTGGAGCTTGATTCCCTGAGTTGTCTGCAGGAAGGGATGAGCGAGACTTGAGATCATCATCGGATAAATTTTTGAAAAGCAAAGCCTTCGCTTTATTAAATTTACATATGTATAAAATACCTATGGAGCCTCTCCCTTAATTTCTCTCCATCAAATTACACCCCTGATCGAAAAATCTGACTGTACGAATGAAGCGTTATAACACTAAAAAAAATTTCTTGTGATTATGTCAACCCTCTGTCGTTGCGCGCGTAACGAGCGTTTGTATAGATTTCCTCCATCCCCTGCTCCAGGGATTGTCGTCTGTTTGGATGAGTTTGTTCGCCTCCTAGGGTTACGCAAATGTGCGCTTTATGCAGGGTATCTGAAGCCCTTGGTAACTGTCGTCATGTAACAGTAAAAAGAAAGTTGCATTTGAAAATAAAGAAAGACGAGAAGGGTGAGCTGGCTGAAAGGCGAGACAGCAAGATGGCGCCGTGGGGACGTGTCGTGTGGTATTATGAAGCGCTCGGGACAGGCCATGATATTCCCTTCCTACCAAGTCCTGCACTGCCGTCGGAATAAATCTTTAAAAAATATATATAGACTCGCCAGGAGGAGAACAATAGCGTAGTAATGGCCGATCTCAATTTCAATAATCGATGAAAGCGCATCATCTCCCTTTAATACGAAGAACGAAGCCTTCGAGAGCACTCAAATCTATCTCATTTCACGGGAGACGTTGACGGAGCGACGACGGGAGAGGGGAGGAGAGCTGAGAGTGAAAATTAAGGGGATGAGAAAATCGACTCGATGCTGAGGTCCTCATACCATACGCGAAATGAAAGAGAAATTTCACAGCTCCACCCCTCCATCTGCTCAGGCTCTCCTTTCTTCGGGGTTTTTTTTTCCCCCGACCAAACTGATGGAGGAAACTTGGGGAATCCCCCGACACGCCTAGCGGACAATCATCGTGACATTAGACGCACTCGTGCACCATAGTTGGCGTTCAAAACTGGATAAAGTAAAAGCATAACAATTTCTTCTTTCAATATTGGTGTGAGGCGCGCGAGAGCCAGCTGGAGGTAAAATCACTGCCTCCCCCTTTTCGGTAATCAATGAGCAGTGATTCTCCTCGATTTTTCCGTAATTCCAGAGCCCTCTTGAGTTATTGAAATACTTGCTGATGCCGGGTGATTCGAGACCCTCAAAAGGGGGTTGTAACGACGTAGGCATTCACTTTTATTGCCTGGATATACAGAAAAATGTTGGAGAATCTTGCGAAAGATTTATTTTTATCGTTCCGCTGATTGAAGAGGTGATTGACAAATTGGATAGTGAAAGAAATAATTAATTTAAATTAATATGATTAATTTTTTAAATATGTAAAAATATGGAGAAGTCTGGCTTGCAATTTACAAAGCAAAAAAAAATCAGGTGAATTTTGTTCTTTTATTTTATCATATCACCATTGTAAGGACGTCCCTCGATTTTTTAATGAATTTCCGGCTCCCTTTCGAAGCATTTAAATATCTGCTGCGTAAGTCTCTACCCCTGGGCTCGACCCAATACCCAGGGCTTCGCCATTACTAGTCGATTTTATCTTCTGAACACACAGAAAATAATTCTACACTAACCACACCAGCAAACCAATATATTTGCCATTAAGCATTTCTCCCTCATTTCTGTGTACCTGTTCATGAGTTTTCATACTAATGTGTGGACTCAGAGGAGTCACGTGGGTATAAACTCTCTCGTGAATCCCACGTTAATTAGTTCGAGACGGTCGAGCGACTGAAAACTGTTTGTCTTACCCTTGATGGTGAGGGTTAGAGAGAGACAGTTGTGTGTAAAGGCTCAACTTGCGAGCCAGGATGAGGATAGAGGCGAACGATAACTCGCACGATTGTTGTTTCAACTACCCCCATTCTCCAAGTCATCTCCTAGTCACCCCCTTGCACACCCTCAGACTTTCAGCTGTTGTCTGCTCGGCCTCTTACCTTCTTCTTGTATATCCACTCGCATTTTGGCGGGCGCAGATGCGGAAAACAGTACCCTTTCTACAGCTTCACCAAAACCTCCTTTTCCCTGACTTGTGAATTATCTATATATTTTGTAGTGTTCGACTTGAAGTGCTCTACCATTTACTCTCGACAGCAGCTAGTCGTGGAGGTAGCGTTTGCCACCGGGGGCAAACGGGTTTCTTTCCAAGTGAAATGGGAAAACATTTTTTGGGGAAATGGGTGTTAGATAGAATCGATCGAGTGAATTTGAAGGTGCGATAGGGAGGAGAATTTAATCTCCTTGATTTATCGATATTTGAGGGGGACGGGGGTGGGAGGAGAAAGGAGCGGGAGTGCATTGAAAACTAGAACTGTTAGGATTTTTCATCTGTATTTAAATAAATTCAGTGGGACTGAGAATTGTTATTGTTTAAATAAAATAATAAATGTTCAATCCCCTTTAAATGCACAAGTTTGGAATGAAAAATATCTAGTAAAACATTTTGTCAGAAGTATCGCTGATGTATCATGAACTATTTCACTATTCATTAAAACGATGGACAATTCTCGAGTTTCCCAAATTCCTGATGATGAACTACTCCAATTAAGGAATTGATGTCATGCTCCCAACAATGTATACCCGCGTGTGGAACATCTGGCTTCAGAACTTCTGATCAAACAAGAATTTGATGCGCTATGGTAATCAAAAGTTTGGGTATCGAAATATTGCGCTGACACGAGAATTCTTGGGATTCCGGAGTGACGGTACCTCCACCGGGAATATCTTCACAGAAGCCCCGACATTCATCGAATGCCCAATTAGAATCTCTCGTAAGCTTCACAGAAAAATTATGAATCATTAATTTTCGTAACGAGCAATTTCAATAGAGCGATTACTTCCACTGTGATATAGTATCCATAAAATATTAATGCCATGAGTATTGGCCATAACCATTACTCACGTCTGAATATTCCATCAGGGTAAAGCCTCGCGTGCAGTGGTTGCAGTTTCAAAAACGTTCAGGGGTTCACGGAGAGAAATTTATCTTAAAAATTATGCCAGTCGTGAAGTTTTTCCGGAAGTCGCCAGTCATGTTAACGGAATTTTGTTGAAGATTATGAAACGATGTAACAATATTTATCAAAAATATTCCTCCACGCGACTAAAATCCCGGAACTTGTCCACCGTCTGAGCGGTGAAATTGCACGAATGGAATAAATATCATGACCCACCTCTCCCATCGCCTCCTTTCCTCCGTCTTCTTCTTGCCATATACGCAAAACATGAACTCCTAGTGCAAGCTCATGAGCCACCCCGCCCATCCGCATTGCAGTTGAATAAAGCAATATTAAGTTGGGCCGTTGGTAGGGGTGGGGGGTGTAGTGCCGCGTCGGAAGCTGTCCATTTATTCCTCTTGGTTTTGTTCTTCAAGTACAAGTTTTCGGCTCCCGAGTGGAGCTCACAGGGTTCTTGTGAGCCGAGCACTCGAATATTTGGGAACGGCCGAGTGAGCACCGCGATTGACCGATATTGGGAGGGAAACGATCTTACGGTTTGGCGAATCTTGGTGAAACGATTGGAGGAAATCAAACGGAATGGACAATGTCGGAGAATTCTGGTGGGTATCGGGCCACCGTATTCACCATCGCCAAATATTGAATTCCCTCAAACAGTAGTTTGGGTTTAGATTCGTTGCGCTGGGAGAAAGGACGGGAATCATCTTCAAACGTCATTTGAATATTCCAGGATCTATCAGCGGTTTATTCGGATATTCAGGGGAAATCCGGGCCCATGGGGGCCAGAGTCGCAGTTATGGGATGCACCAAACGTAATCCAAGCCTATGAACTCTCATTATTCCAGAGAATGATTAAATTTTATAGACGTCCTGTAAATTCGATTTAATTAGATTTTTGAGATGGAAATATTAAATTTCTATATCTGTTTGAATTGAAAAAAAACTCAGTGTCTCCCGAATTTCGCACTTATTTTCCCGTTGTCTCCCGCCCAGTGGCATCAACAATTCACGAAGGGCCTGGGCTTTTATGAGCTTCCGGCCATTTCGTCACTACAACACACTGGGTATTATTTTTTCATTCTCCTTACTCGGTTTAATTATTTAAACCATCCGGGGAAGATGTTTAAGGGGGCTGCGAGTGATGACACTGGCTTTCACAGTTTTGAGAATTTAATTGCAAGTGAAATTCCGTTATATCTGAGTGGAAAATACCACGCCACCCTCATGACTTTGCCACGTGACATGGCATTGCGGAGGTTATAAAGAATTGTTAGGGACCAGTGTCTGGATAGTGTCCCTTCATCTTCAAAATTACAGTGATCCGCTCATTATACTAATGGATTTCGCTCGCAAAACGCGTTAAGATTACACCTGAATTATTTACTCCTAAAATAATTTTTACGATGTTTTGTATTGGATAGATTATAGGGGAAACTGAGTTGTGCCATAAAGTTTGTTATTGAACCGGTTCTTGTAGCATTAATCCGGCGAATGTTTGAGGGCTAATGCTTTCCCGATAAACCATTTATTTTTCGCATCTCGAGGAGTATCAGGATTGAATGGGTTGTTAAGCACGTAATGGAGTCGAAAATTGCTGACATTATCAAATAGCATGATCACCTTATCTTTTTCCCTGGCTCGTGGCATAATCGTAAAAATTTATGATAAATTAATTTAATTGTCTCCTCGGCTATATCGAGCACCATTACCTTAAAGAAAAAAAATTCAAATGATTCATTAATTCTCACAAAAATCGGCAAATGGATTAAATTACTTCGCTGATAAATCCGCTAGGTTATAAATATTTTTCAATTTTTTTTTCATAATTAAAAACTCCAAATGTTTCACTCACTGCAGTCCACAGTGGCGTCTTCTCATTAACTGGGGCGGAATGAAAAAAAATTGAAGGCACACCCCTGAAGATCAGACTGTCTTCTCTATTGGCGATAGAATTATTTCTCTCCCAATATTACCATCTTCCCCTCCATATTTATTGACAGTTGGAAAATGGAGACAAAATGAAATTGCGTACAATACCAAAACGCAATGTGCATGAGAGGGTGGGTGGGTTTACAAAGGGGGTTGTTGTCGATGTTTACGCTGCTTTGCTAAACCCCTTGCACCCGAGCATTAACCCGATCCCTCTCGGTGAAGCCGCATATCGGGGCCAAAGCCCCATAAGCGTCGTTACGCCGCGTTACGTCCGGTATACATGTACATATATCTGTAGCTTTTACTCTTTTGATTCCATTCTCCAAGTGGTGGGTTTACTTCAGACTGTGCCATGTGTCTATTACAATGGGATTTACCCACACGATATTCAAGGAGTGGTTCTCCCACTGGATTACCACCTGCAATTGCAAAAAATTCACCGGGAATTTTTTTACCTCTTCGACGTTAAAAATTTGCCCACCAAAGTTGGAGACGAGGCATGATGTTTTTACGGGGAGTACTAGACCCGGGCCTTTTGCTTCTCACCACCGAAAAGCTTTGGGAAAGTCACTCTCGGCAAAGCGCTTGACGCTTAAGTCTGTCCCGCGACCACTCTCAACCCCTGCCCTCACCAGCTGGATTAAAGTATCGCCACTGGCCTCTGAATTATTCAGGCCGCTGTACCGCAAGCATCACCCCCATAACCCGCACTACAACTTTTCCTCTCAACACTGGTATAAACCCACCTCCTTCGTGTCGCATTTTCACCAAGTCCCCCAAACTTTTACACCAGTTACCCACGGTATTTTTTAATGGCTTTCACCGCTGATCGATTCCGCTTTATTTTATCAAAAATTCCCTTTTGGGAATTGAGGTTAAATTAAGTGAATCAGCGAACAAGGACAGAATTTATTACTGAAAGTTATGCGAAAATATCAGGGAACAAAGAGAAATTTTTATTAAAATTGTACGACTGTTCGAGAATTTTCGGGATCTGAATGAAAACTAGTGGATCTGAGGGGGGAAATTTATTATGCCTTTCAAACTCCGGGAATCATGAACGAACAATACCAGAGCACCTGACTCATGCATTAATCATGTATTTACTGATGAAAATAATCAAATTAATAATTTTTCACTGCATTCATTAACGAAAAAATCTTCTGCTTGCAGGCTCAGCATTGATGAGAATCGTGGAGGTCTACAAGGAGATCCAAGAACAGGAAATGAACATCGTAAGTCACAAGAAAAAAGAAAAGGGAGAATTGAAAATTAAAGTCACCCCGGTTAGTCCTCATTCAACACGCGAAAACCGAGGAAATGAAATTTACTGAAGAAAGTTCAAGCAAAGAGAACAACCCCATTGCTGGTGAAAATTGAGAATATCCCGAGACGACTTTGCCACCGCGGTGAAAACGTTTTTGCGTGTAGTCACTGGGCATTCAAATTATTTAAATAAAGCGAGGCAATTAAAAGCTCTGATTTATGCACTGAGAATAGCAAGAAGAGTCTCTCGGTGTGAAAACCAACGCGACCCACCGGAACATTCCGGCGGAATATTAATTGGAAAGTTAAAAAACTTGAGGTGTACGTTCTTTGAGTACATTGAGAGTAGCAGTCAATTAATTTCTTCCGCGTTTTCGTGGCCTTTATCACTTCATTATGTATGACGTTGTCCTCGTTGGCTCCCTGATGAGGCGACAATTATGTATGAATTATTGAGACAGTCGAATGAGTTTGTAGTTCATTTTTAAAGTGAAAGTGGGAGCCCGTTATTTGCCAGGAAATGACAACAAAATATTTTTAACTAAAATTTCTCCCGCGAATATTATGTGCCAAAATCCGTCGCGAAAATGTTAACAGCAAGGAAAATTGTCGAATAACCGAAAATTATTGCCCCCTCCCCCATTACCCTTCTGTTTGATGGATACAATATGTATCATCTGCTCTAAGTACCGGGGGCAAACTCAGACGAGTGCAATTACTCCCCCACTTCACTCTTTCCCTTCCGAGAACCTCCATCATTATTTACAAGACATAAAGGACTTTATTACCGAAATCTCAGCGACCAATTACAACTCCGAGTGTTAGTCCCGCACATCCACAAACGCAGTTCTCTTTCAGCCGTGAGACGACAGATTTTTTTTCCCCGACTCTATTTTTCCTCGCACTTTTACCCCGGACAATAGACGGAAAAATGTGGCTCTTACCGTGTACTTAAGAGAACGGAATGGGACGATAAATATTCCTGGATAAGGAGCCGCCACTGCGGAAGGAAAAAAAAAGGAATGAGGGAAATATAGGAGAAAGAAAAAGAAAACATTGAAATAGAGGTGGAGAGAAAAGAGAATAGCGTGTGTGCTGAGCATAGAGCTTCTCTATCGTTATTTCTTTTTACAGTATTTTACTTGATTTTTTTATTTTGCGGTGGTACAAGTAAATTCTTTCCACCTTCGCCACTGTATATCAGTGCGCTCCACCCTCGGAGCTCTTTGTCTATTTCCTGAGATTACAGGCGTTCGGTGCCATGTCGCACACAATTTTTCCTCAAGCCCCGTCGATATAGTTTCCGGGGCGTGTGGACCTGAAAACTAATTTCATTTACGATTCCATTATATCACGATTATATTAATTTATCATATCATGATTTATCTCGCCTACTAATTAAATATTTTCACACCATAATTTGTCCTCAAACAGCTCAATATAACTATCCCTACAAATAGATTGTGGAATATCATAACACGATAGTGCAACTGTTGACCTTTTTTTATCTTTTGGTGACCCGAATAAATTCATTCCACCGTCGCCACTGTATATCAGTGGAGCTTCACCCTCGGAGCTCTTCGTCTATTTCCTGAGATTACAGACTATCGCTGCCACGTCGCACATAATTTTTAACTCAAGGCTCTTGAATATAGTTGAATGCTGCACTACTGACCTCATTGGTTCGTTGGATTGATTTCTCGTTTTTCACATTTGCTCGGTGGAAATGTTGAAGAACGACGTTGAGATGGAAAACGTCCACATTAGATTCGCATCCTGGGGGTGGTTCCCTGCCTCGAGAAACCCGCGAGCTGAGATCCTCCGGGGTTCAGGGGCAAGGGGATAGCGATGGAGACAGATTTTTCTTCAGCAAGAATTGGATGGCTGAGATATAGATTTTGTGGGGCGGGGGGGGAGGGAGGCAGGAGCTTCGGGAGACACTTCATGTCAAGCTCGATTGGCTGGAGGACTTCTAGACGCTGAGTTTATTTCAATGGCGGGCAATGGAATTGCTGTTGAGCGAATGATACTGAGGGCAACGGTCAGTATTACTGGAGTTTCATGGTAATGATTATGGGGGGGAGGCGAATCGGATTAAAGTGCACGATAGTGTGAGTCATTGGAGGTAACGCATATGATTCGGACTCGACGAATTAACTCATACATTTTTTTTCGTAAATAATTAAGGGATCGTTTCTGTTACGCTACATTCATCTCCTGCCATGAATTATGGCATCTCGTAAGATGATACCCCAACTCCCGTCCGAATAACCAAAAATATTCACCTCATCACGACATGCTTCACACGTGGATAATTGGAAACTCAACCGTAGAGCCTCGAGGGAGCAGAGTTGGACGTAGAAAGTACAAGATGTATATAGACCCAACTTGGAACTCTCAGTTAATCCGATTAAGTGGCTGCCAGGTTCGACGTGGTGAGGTTTCAAAGTTTAATTCACGAAGGCTAAGAAAGTGGCCTGGAAAGGGGCAGCGGAATGCCCCGTGTGGGCACACAACCAAAATGGAAAATCCAAGTCTCAACATTAAATGGCCACAGGGGTCATCCAGATAGCGTCGAATGAGTGGTTTTGGTTGGCTGAAGACTCGGGGAAAAACAGGGATCCGAGAGAATAAATAGAAGAGGGTGAAAGGGTGAAAGCCGGTATATTTTTTTTTTCAAATCCAAACCTCTCGGAGCCTTTGAGTGCAACTGTAACCACAACGCGTATCTCTCGTGTGCGAAGTTTCGTAGGAGAACGTGGATACAAAAAAGGAAGAAAAGAAGGCGGAGAGGGGGGGGGAGGAGGAGGAGGAGGAAGGGAGAAGAGCGGCGTTTTCCAGCCGGTTTAAATTTGCACAGAGAGAAATGTTTGCACGTCCATTTCACTCGCTCTCACCCCCTCATGACTTTCATCGCCCCCTCTGACTGGTTCATCCGTTTGTGAAGGCACTTGGCGCTGCCGAGAGGTCTGTGACTTCATGAAGACCCTCAGTATTTTATTTCCTCCTATAATCTCCATCAATATCAAATGCTCGGGGGGGTTAAATCCACGCCGATACTCCACCGACATCATTGCCCAATGTAGGAGAAAAGACGAGAGTCTTAAAAGTTTGTTACTCGGGCGAATTGTCCTGTTTCCTCTGATCCCAGGACCTTTTATCCAAGTGGGAAAAGTAAATTTACGCCCTCTAAGACATAAACTCGGGGATGGATTTTTACTTCTTTTGTTTTTTTTTATACAACACGTAGTTTTTCAACGTTTCGGCACTGTCGATTCTACGGGGGGGGTGACTGCGGAAAATAAAACGGAACGTGCCCTTTATTGAGTCGGCTGACGAGGGAAGCGGCGAGGGCAACGAGGCGTACAGCGATTTCACGAACCCAACGAATACCCTTGTTTCAGCCTCTCCTGGTCTCCAACCCGATGATATATTTTTTTAAAATGACTATTCCACTTTTTCTTCCATTTTTTTTTCAAACGTATTTTGATACCAAGAGCTTGGCCAGTCTCTAATCAATGTTTATTAAGCCTAGGAAAAAGGATGAATGAAAAATTGGTATCCATCGTAGCGAGAAAAACCGCTTGGAATTAGAGTTGAAGCAAAAGCCAATGGAATTTCGGGGATTCGTTTGGCTATTGCCTCCGGGGCACCTCCACTGTTCAGTTCGCTTTGGGATTTTTTTTTTCCTCGTTGGCCGTATAAAAATACCTTTTACCTATGTCGAATTTCGATACAAGTTTCATTTTTTTGTGCAATTTCACCGGTTGTTTTATTCGAATTTTCCAGTGCATCCGATAGTTCAGTCTTCTGCACTGCAATATGAGCTTTCACATTTTTTTTTATATATTTTCATTGGAATTGCTTTTAAACGCCGCGGATACACTACTCGAATGAAAAGGAAAACTGTATCTTGTTGGGTTGTTATGAAAAATCACCTCGAGTGGGCTTTTTCATTTCATCTCTGAATAGCTGAGGAGAAGCGCCAGAAGTCGCCAATTAACTATCCTTCAGCTAACTCGTGACCATGGCCACAACTAGAGAAAACCAGATAGGCAGCCCCTGGAGCGTGCCATTCGTGTGGTGCTTTTGAAACGACGGCTTGAACTTTCTATCGTACAAACTCCACTACCTCCTCAATGTAATTAAGCTCAGAAACGGGTCAAGCACCGGTCAAGGGTCATCTCCGGACGGATTCATTTTCTCACAACTACCTCTTGAACCGCATTCGTGCTCAACATTTTGTTAATCGAATTATTCAGTTTTTTTTCATCCAAGGGGATGATTAACCCGAATTAACCGGATGAATTTATTTGCCCAGTGAATAGACTCGATCTTTCAAGGGTTTTTAACGCTCAAAAATGGACATTTCATTGAATATAAATATTTATTAGAGCAACAAAAAATTGGTCGAGAGAAATAATTTGGTGAATAATACGATTATACTCTAATTTTTCAGTTGAAAGCGTTCTACGTTGATCTCCTAGTGCCCCTGGAAACTAATCTTGAAAAGGATACGAAAGTAGTCCAGGTAAGGAGGCGCCTGAAACTATTTATCATGATGAATAAATAATTGGATGAAAAATACTTCATAATGAAATTCCCATGTACTTTCAGAGTGAGCAAAAAAAATTTCTCCAGCAGCATAAAACCAGATCAGAGACTTACAGCAAAGCGGCGGCAACGATGAAAAAGCAGCGAAAAAAATCACGCGGTGCAAGTAAGGGCGGTCTCGCCATGGATAAGGAGCTTAAAAATATGCAAATACTCGAGGAGGAAAAATCTAAATTAGATGCTTTCTGTGAACAGAGTCTCAAGAATGTTAGTTCTCATTGAATACGATGAACGATACAAACCCAAACATTTGATATGAATACATTGAATAAACACGAGATGAATATTTTACAGGCAATGACTCAGGAACGCAGGAGATATGGTTTCGTATTGGAGCGGCAATGTTCATTGGCAAAACACTACGCGAGTTTCCACGAAGTTGCACTGGCAGCTCTGCATCCATCTGTAGATGAGTGGCGTGAAGTTGCGAATACCCGCGAATATTTGCCCCAATCAGTTGAGGATATGTTTGCGTCTAGGCTACGGGTAAACACAACTTTTAATAGAATTAACTTTTCTATTTAACCCCATCGCTGAGAGAAGAAATTTATTCTGTGGAAAATTTGTGTGTTCTATGGATGACTTCAACTGTTGAATTCAATCAATGAAGTCTATAATATTTATCTGTTGTTTAACCATTTTCCTGTTGAAGTATTCAGACCAATTTCTTCTCTCAGAACTCAATTTACATTTTCACGTGAGTATTTAAATTTTCGTGAACAGCAAGTGTCTTTCTGGCCGGAAGATGAGGAGAATGGTGGGTCAGAACTGACCATGAGTTCCCAACTACGTAAGACAAGAAGCATGGATAGTTCTTGTCTGGAGCTGCGTCTCGGCCAACCACCGAGTCATCCACCCTCGATTCATCCAAATGCCGGATCGCATATATCCTCGGCGCTATCAAGGGCAAGGTCAGAGGCGAATCTCCATGCCTCGAGTCTTTCACTGGGACCAGGTGATTAATCCCCACGATACATCACCCTTTGTGGTTTACAACAACTTGCCGGGACAAAAGCATTCACACGATTATCATAAATTCAATCCCAAAGTGCACGAGCCCATGCAATCACTTATCATCTTTGCCGATCTATTCTTTCCCAGTTTTTCAAAAAAAAAATAAATAAATGTTAAAAACTGCGGTTAGATAATTCTCCGGATACTTGTGATGGATTGTAAAATATGATGTTGTATCTCGCTGGCAATTTCAAAACATTTGTGCATATCGGATGCATTTATTCCGTAGTGCACCCCTACCATCCCCCAGCTGTGCTGAATTGTGCATTGAGTGAATTGATATTGTTGGAATTCGATGGATTCACTGGGAGTAGTCAAGTGGCTCTCTTGTTTCGCAAAAAAGAAATCATGAACGAACAGTGGAGGTTGATTTTTTTTTTTCACCTCCTTCCATATCGCTATGGTTTTGTGATTCGAGTGGTCAATTAAATGATCCTCGGACGAAATATTGAAACTGAAAATAACGGTTATTTTCCGATGCAGATGTTCCGGAAACTCCACCCAGGCCGAGATCCATGGCACCAGCATCGCGTAACAGTGTTGTTGGTACCAGTGGCACCAGTGGAACTGGTAGCTCCTCTGGGGTGTGGGGTGAAACTTCACTTGCTCGTGCACTTTTTGCTTATCTGAGCTCGGGAGAGAATCAACTGAGCTTCCTCGAGGGTGATCTTATCGCGCTCATGGGTGAGTCAAGAATTTGTTTTCAGGGTCTTACCATCTTTCGAATGGTCATTATCGAGATTAATGGTAGCAGGAAGTCGTTTTATTCGGGGGAATATCGACAGTTGGAGCTATAAATTCTTTTGACTTTGGCGATGAGGACGAAGGGGGTCCTGGGGGAGGGCTGAACGTCGAATGGTTTACTATGCTGTTGAAAAAGTCATCGTGAGATGTCTGGCTTTCAGCGAGAGATTGCTTATCTTTAAAAACCAACGAACCTTCGAGCGTAGTTTACTGATAATTCTAATAGCAATGAGAGTAATTAAAAATATGGGGAATAATTTATCGTCGACATTAATCTACTCCAATGTTTTCCTTCCAGGAGATCGTCAGAAGGGCTGGCAGTTCGGTGAGAATCTCCGCACCCAGAGCTCCGGGTGGTTTCCGCTGGCTTACACTGAAATTCTAATAGACGATAGTTTAGGGTGAGTTTAACTCAAGCTATCAATTGCATAATGACACTCGTAGTCCTATCCACTTGGATGGAGTCGATGATAACCATCGATTTGAATATCGTGATGAGCAAACATGAGCGAGACAGCCCGATAGAAACTGTTACGAATAGGTGTAAAATGAGGATCAAGTGGGTGGGGGAATTCGAAATTTATCCCAGACTGCGCGTGTGTCAACGACAGCGGGGTTAATTTGACCGGACACGTTCAAGCGGTGAAGGGGAGAGGGTGGGTATAATATCCTCGCAAATCCTTGGGTACAGTATCACTTCGGTCGATCGACTGCAGCCAAGTCGATACACGTTACCTTGCAATCTCGTGGACAAGGATATACGATGTTACTCGATTACACCATCCACCCCCTCACCCTTCTCATTCCATCCACCCATAAACGTAAAGTGGTGGGCTCTATCCCGTATTCTTTAAGAATACAGAGAGAATGGGAGGCAGTAGGATATCCTGACCGCCTTGGTGATCGTAAACTCTTTTGTTGAGAGCACAGGATATTCTTTTGACTCTCAAGCTTTAACCCATAAAGTTCAGGGGTTTTTAAAAGTTTTGCTTCGCTGAATTTCACCGGGAAATTGCTCACTATGAGAGGAAAATTACTTCGTATCGGGGGGATGGATCTTGAAGTTATTGACGTTTTACATTTTGTTGTTTCACTAAATAATGGGAGAGCAGGATATTTTACCTTTGAGTCGTTTTTTAAAAAATATTTGAAACATAATAGTAAAGAGAATTGGGCAGAAGCGCGAGATAATTCTTGGAAAATTTAGTAGGAGTCGCAATTGAATTGTCTGTGTTAAATATTTCTATAGCTCACCAAACCATGCTGCTAACAATGGTCGATCACCAGAGCCAAGAGCAATGCCGCCTTGCAAACCACCCCCATCACGACCGCCGCCCAGTATTGATGAGCTGAGTACTATTGGAAATGGTAATGTAGGCAACAATAACAACATTGGTAGTGGAATCACCAGTACCCCGACGAATGTCCCGAAGAGCCACAGTTCGTACAACGTTGCAACTCCTACAGGACGACAGCCAAAATCGGTGAGACGTTGAACATTTTTTTTTTTTTCAAAGTGAATTATCGAACTTGAGAATGTAAATACTTTATGACACTCAACTCCCGTTGAAAAACCTCAAGTTTTATCCTCTGACGAAAAACAAAGTTTTATCGACTCCGGTAACATCTCTGGAGGATGAAAACTTTGGCCTTCTCCAGAGATAAGAATTTTGTTTCATCTTCGGGGAAAAATAGTGAAACTTGCTTTATCAGTTTGAACAGGAGGAAAACGAAGCAAATTAATCCAATTTCGCTCTTATTTCCCTCTCGGAGTATCTCGAGAATACTTGAACTATCATTTTCAGATCCGTCCATCGGGAACACTGCCGTCCCTTTTGGCAGGTGGTCGACGCGTTCAGCCCCCTGTGCCACCAATTCCTCCCCCACAAGCGGTAACTTCACTTCACAGCAGCAATGACAGTGGTTTCTCCAACGAACCACCAGTCCAGCCCGACATTGACTACAGTGACGATGAAGCAATGAGGTAAGCATGACTTGGCTTCAAGCACATACCTCAGGACCACACAACAGCTTTGGTCTCGGCTGCCGGACTATTCCCCTAGCGCTACCCCTTCTTCAACTATTATCCCAAACCCCAGTAGCTGAACAAGTGTTGATGGTCATACAGACAAAATTCATTCGACTTGAGTTTGCAAAGGTCTTGAAAGAAAGCTTCAAATAATTTGGTTTTAGTAATTATATTTCTTTATTCATTTAATTATATTCGCTCCCATTTTCATAAATTTGGATTAAGCAGCCGGAGTTATCGATTTTGTCAAGTTGACTTTAAAAAACGTAACATGGAAAATTCGCAACTCAAGCCTTTTAAAACTCACGTCTGAAAACAATTATTATTTTTTTGGCTTATTTATCCTGCATCAAGGCTTTGTACAATCGCTAATTTTCGCTGATCCTGGAACGATCATTTGGACGTAACCAGGTGCCTGTAGTAGAATTGTGGTCGAATATTCCCTTTGGCAATGCTCCCACCCAATACGCGAATCCCATACATCTGAGGACGAAACTCACTTGGCCAATTTGATATTAAGTGTAGAAGAAAAAAGGAAGATTAAATAATACGCAGGCAAGCCGGAAAATGCTGTTGGCTCGTAGAATCGCCAATTCCATAATCCCAGCTAATTTATGACCTCCTCTGCAGCTTCTAAAAAAAGTAAAAATCCGAATGGTGTATTTACATCTCCTCAAACGTGCAGTAAAAATTGAAGACTAAAAACTCTTTCATTTGGGGATTATCCGAATGCCGAGGGCGAGGCTTTTACAACCCTCCAAATCCCCTCCCCTCCCTTTCCCTTAGATTACATTTTTCTCTATACTTCTCTGGTATTCTTTGTAGATTCCGCATGCGTTACCGCGGTCGATGGAATTAAACGCGTGCCGGTGGTGGCCCTTCTCTTCCCCCTATCTCGCGAGTGTCCTTCCGCATGGGTGTACTCTTCTCCCTCCTTTTTTTTTTCACCGCAATCCTCGGGTAGTCCTCCACATATTATCATTCTCAATTCTCTACCAGACAATTTTTTTTTTTCATTTTATTATATTCACGTTTGTTTAAAATTCGTTCTCTCCCCCCACCACGAATTCCCGGCGAAACCAAAAACACACGTTAAACGAAAAAACCCAGACAAAGACGGAGAAAAACTCGTGGGGATCGTCTGGAGGCAGCGGAGAGGGCGATGCAGCAGCAGCAACAGCAGCAAAATCAGTCACCCCAGCAGAGGGATGCAGACGATAAGAACAAGGACTGGGAGAATGACTCCTGGAAAACAATCCCCCGGGACGAAAAGAGCTGGAACATGTACAGAAATAGTATGGAGATGTGGTCAGAATCCAAGCATCAAACTACCAACAAAGGAGGTGATCTCGAGGGAAGGTACACATCTGCGAACGGCAGACGACGTGGTGACACTCAGGATCCACAACGCAAGCTAGACCCCGAGTTACGTGATAAACGTGAGAGAAAGGGTGAATCAACTAGAAAGTCAGATTACGAGCAGTCACGTGGAAGGCAGGAGATTGAACGTAATGGTAGATACACAAATGGTGATGAACGTCCGAGGGAGTCGAGCCGGAGATCCCATGAGGATAGAAGGGAAAACGTCAAGCGTGAACGAGACATGGACGAGTCAGACGAGGAAGACCGCGAGATAAATAACGACGAGGAGGAGACTTACGTCACAAATAATTATTCCGATAAATTTGAGGATAAAAAGTACTACGATAATCATGACAACAATCACAACGAGCGCTACCAATCCAACGACCGAGACCGCGAGAGCCACAAGTACGAGAATGAGAAGAGTGAATCTGTATCGTCAGCCTCGGACTCAGAGGATGCCAGCACCATCACCATTCCGGAAACTGGACGCAAAGTCGAGCACATAGCACAGAAGCTTGAGCAAACAGCTCAGAAGTATGCCCGTGAACACAGTCCACCGAAGTTTGTTGAGAGACGTAGGGAGGAATACACCAAGAGTTTGGACCGCGAGAAGCCACCGAGTTATGAGAAGTATGAGCGTGATGCAAGAGCTACACAGTCCCGTGATCGATTCGAGCGAGACAGATATCAGGAGAAGAATCATCAGACAACTTATGAGCGTGAGAGGACATTTGAAAAGAATCCAGATCGGAAGAAGAATGTTGAGAGGAATTCAAACCGACGATTCGAGCGACCGAGACCACCTTTTGAGGATGCACCAGAGCGACCACGTGATAAGCCATACAGAGAGCGCAGGTACTCCGAGAAGGAGGAGATATACGGTGAACCCGGACGTTTTTCACGTACACCAGGTACACTCGAGAAGGA
Source organism: Diachasmimorpha longicaudata (assembly GCF_034640455.1). Taxonomy (NCBI): domain Eukaryota; kingdom Metazoa; phylum Arthropoda; class Insecta; order Hymenoptera; family Braconidae; genus Diachasmimorpha; species Diachasmimorpha longicaudata. The sequence goes on along the minus strand of NC_087231.1, from coordinate 5,349,275 downwards.
TCGGGGGTATGAGTCGAATTTTGAAACGAAACTCGAGCGGTCTAAAGTGATTGAGAAGGTTCAAGTGGCCTATCGGCAAAATGAACCGTCTGAGGACCGTAAAAGGGAGCCGAGTGATACAAGGAGTCCAGAGCGCAATGACACGAATAACAATACCCTGAATAATGACAGGAAGAATTTGCCAAGACAAAGTACAGCGCTTGGCCACTTGGTGCAGACAGGTCGTGCATACGATATTGACATGAAGAGTCCAAAATTGGTGAAGAGGACAAAGTCCTTCTGGAGATTCCGTCGAGATTCGGAGGTACTGGAGGGAATGGCCCTGTGGCAGCACAGATCTCTCGTTGACATTCCCAAGATGGTGAAGCGCGAGGACAAGGATCACAAGATCAAGGACGACTCGGAGATGTCCCGGAAATCGTCACCCGACAATAATTCCGGATCGGGTAGGAGCATCGGTAAAGATTCTCGCAGCAGTGACAATACACTCACGAATGATCGAAGCCCAACTCGTGATCACGAGCGTGAGGAGCCGAAGCCAGCCGAACGCAGTCTCGTACCAGATAAATCGGATTACTTCGACGACTTTCCAACGCCGGCTGAACGGCCAAAAGCAGTCGAACGATCTGAATACAGAGTCCAAAGGGAGGAGAGATCTTACTTCGTTGGGAATGTGTCCAGGAAAGCGATTCTGGAGAAAGAACGAAAACGCAGTCTGGAGGCCAAGCGAAATATGGTTGTTGCCGAGTTGAAGGAGAATAACGAAGCTAAGAAAGGCGAACGAAGAATGAAATCCTATGGGGATGATGATGATGGCTTGATTCAGAATTTCTCGGAAACAGAGGCGTCTGATGAGGAGTCAACTTACAGTTGTATTGTCGTGAAGGAGCAGGCGGAGAAGACACTCCTGCCGCGGACGAAATTACGGCGGGATAGCGACAGAGAGAGGGAGAAGAACACTTGTGGCCCTTGGTATGACCTGTGGGGTGTGGATGCATCTGTCAATAACAAGAAGAAGAAGAAATGAACACTCAATTCTACTCCACTCTCGTACTTAAGTTTATTACCCATTCCATTTGTTTTTATTAAGTTTTATTTTCTTTATTAGTTATTACTTATATTAATTTGTATTTCTTGACGTACATGTTCCTTCGTTGTGTGCGATGCTAGTGTCGTGTTGTGCTAGAGCACTTTGTCTCCGTTAGCTTTGTAGACAGCGTCCAATTATGACATTCTGTGCATCCCTTAATTAACTGATAAGTCTCTTCCAGAAGTAACAATGCATTTGCAACGGTTAAACTGAGGAAAACAAAGACCAACGATCGATCAGCACCAGCGCTGTGATATCCCAGTATTGTGATGGAATTGAAGATCGCTGATAATGATACTGACACCACTGTCTCGGTTATGAGACAGCTGGAGGATCAGTTGGCATCTGCTGATTGTGAATATCAAGGGAAATATTTTATTCCAGATATGACGTGAATATCCGTCCAACGTTATTTTCATGAGCAATTTTTTCTACTCTATTCACCAGCATGAGGGATCGTCATCGTTCTCCATACTAAGCCTGAATGTATATCTTGTACCAGGTTCTTTGTGGCATCGTTATTCCGTCGTTTCGTAGTTCCTCCTGCTCCAGCACTCATACATGAAAAAGGAAAAAATAAATACCGAGGAAGAAAAGAACCTTACTATATTTCAGGGACTTTTGCCACTTGGCTTCCAACCAAGATGAAATTTTATTAGCATTTCCAGAATGTTTTTTTCTCATGCGAAATGGGCTCTCATCCAAGAATAATATAAGAAAAAAAAATGTGGTCACGATCTAAATCAATATTTTTTATACTTTATATTTATTTTTAAGGGGTATTACTTTCGCATGAAATACTTTATGCCACTTCATAGTGTATTTTATCACTGTAACATGAAACTTTTTTTATCCGGTTATCGTAAAAAATGTCTTTATGTGCTGAATTGCGCGGGAGAAGGTGCATTGTGGATTTTCAACTTGGAAGTGGGGATTAAAAATGGCAGTAAAATTTATTTCCCACTCTGTATCCCTTGAGATTTTTTTTTATCACTCAGTAAAATCATTACCCATCTTGGTTGCGACAAGTTCAGGCTCCAGATTAGTTTGTAATACAATTGACATTGTTACTTCATCGAATCGAAGGAGTGAGAGGTTCAAGAATAAAAGTGATGTTAAGGGGAGTAAGTTTTGCACGTTTTGTCATTAAAATTCAAAACTTTGTTGTACAAAGTTTTTATGTGCTCTGTACATACCCATGAGAAGCGTACATACTTGTTTTTTATTATGTTGTAGGTGCTAAGAACACGTTCTGACATTATTGCAAATTTGCCTTGTATAGTTAACTCCATAAAATAAAGAGAGAAGACAGTGGTGAATGAAATTTTCAAGGAGAAAGGTTTAGGGCAATGGTTATACCCACAATACAGATATATCATTTTATTTCTTCATCACCTTCTTGTTTCTTTTGTAATCGCATTTAGCTAGATGCCACGTATACGGTTTCCACCCATTTCATTAAATCAGATTGAAAGAAAAGCAAAACTATTATTAAATGTTAATATAAACTCGTTACAATTGGTGAGAGTGGGCTTGGCGCAGCCGGAGTTCTCGGTAAACAAAAATAAAAAATAAGACAAATTTCTACTCGCACGAGTGGTCCTCGAACCATTTATTCCTCTTCTCTCCTTCAATTCTTCCAATTGTGAATCACCGAGTTCCACTTGTACAACTCCAAGCCCACTCGGGTAGGATACACACTAAAGAATAAACAAAAAATAATAAACAAAAAAAAATTTGTATTAAAAATCATGTATACACTCATTATTATATTATTGTTATTACATTAACATTTTTGTGCAAAAATTGTGTTATTTATTATTCCTTCCCAATGCCACCCGAGGGTATCATCAATTAATCTATCTCTCTACCATCGATTTTATTACATTTCTTTCGATGGGTGAAACTGATAGTATTGCCCTAATTCAAGGAACTTGCATGTGAAAATTGCTAACCACTACAGTTACCTTTTGTTCATGTGATTCTAAGTTAAAAAAAAATCACCGATACCATCGACAGATCCCCCGCCAGATACGATAGACCATCAATTTACACCCACAGCCAGGCAGACCAGGGAATTAACACAGGAACTGTAAGTAATTTGTTGGGCATTAACCTAATGAACCGGCGTTGTGCAATGATCGATCTCGGTTTGACTCACACGGGAATACAAATCCGCGAAATATTTTCTGGTTGAGTGCACGAAATGCCAATTGAGGTGGGAGTCGAGCGGGACAGACGATGTTTGGTTGCGGTGTGGTAGAAGTCGCGGGTTATTCGCGCCCAAAAAAGGGGCGATGTGGGGTGGGGGGAGGGGGAGGGAATTGTAAAGGGGTGGATGGTGCCTGGCTAGTGTCACACGAAAGTTGCAATGGTGAGGTGAAAACGGTCTGTCCTATACAGCGGAGAGTAACGCGCCGAACGATTAAACACGGTACAGTGTACATTTCGCTTTCGCAACGAGGAATTAGTAAATACGCACGAAATTTCCACCCTTGTGGATTCCTCTGTTCCGGCTGGGAGGGAGATAGACCGGGCAATTTTATAGCATTTGCCGAATTTCCGTTCAATAACAAATTATCGAATATGATTTGACCCCTGGCAACTGCTGGCCCCGTGCAAACACCGATGATGCCTGAAAATTAAACAGTGATGGTATTCAATTATTACGTGAATTTGAATGGGATATATATCGGCACGTCATTCGCAGACTGCGATTGATTTTTCGAAATTTCGAACAACTGACAGAAATTCGGAGGGGAATCGTTTTGTGCCTTCAAACATGAGTGATGGTGAGGTCCAGACTGAATGACAGAACACTCGTTCCCCTCAGCCAGTTACCCATAATGCGCCACTTCTCGACAATTTCGGAGGGGTGAAATACTAGAAAATTGTAAATTGTTAAATTATTGTAAATTGAAAAAACCTATCAAGTGATGAATCGCCCCGACTTTAACTGGAATCAAATTTTTCGTTCGAAAATTTTCCAGCCATTTGATTGAATCTAAATCAAACATGACTCTTCACACATAAAAAAATTATTCCCCCTCCCCATATGCTATTTGAATGTCCGCGTAGATCGACGGTATCACTACCCTGAGCATCGGTATTTACTAAGCGGTTAATTATCTTGAATACCGCGAGTAGAATCACCGAACTTCAATGAACATTTGATTTCACTCCGCAATTTGATGGCTCTCACAAAGCCAGTTTGAACAGGGGTCTGCGCCCCTCCACTGTTGAAAAATCGAGTGAAGCCATAAACTAATAAAAAGCCAATAAGAATCAATCAAGTTCAACCGAAATTAATTCCGAATAAACTGAAACGTGGAGAGGAATTTATTTTACGTGGGTAATCGAGCCTTATCGGTGGCGTCATTGCAATGGCTCGTAATAATCACACGGGGGTACCCTGATTTTATGGGCATCCAAGCAGCTCGTTTCATTGGTTGGAAGGAGAGTACGAGGATTCCTGCAAAGTTGCGCCAAGCCCTCGCCAACACCCACAGTCACCACTGGTACGTTTAATATTTCAGGATATTACTGGGTACGCAGATTACTCGAGGGGCCATGTAGGATGATAGGGAGAAGTGTATATAGTGTTAGTACGCTACACCAACGTGTTTTCAGGGGCTTGGGTAACTCTCGAGTGCCAATTGTCGATAAAGCCGAATTACAGTCGTTAATAATCAAACGTGAATAGCTCAAGGGAAATTCCAACGAGCGATTGTTGAGGAACTGGAGTTTAACTCATGATGACGTTAAAAATAACATTCCACAAAGTTTGTAAATCCGTCTTCACTCATTAAAATAAAAATAATATTGATCAATTATTAATTGATATGAAAAGGATCTTTATTACAACGTTTTGTCTTAATAATTATCTTTATAAAAAAAATTTCTGTATCCGTTCTATTACTGCAAAATACCTCAGAGGGAAGACATACAATGATCGAATGATCAGTGTACAGTGCGAATAGAGTGCATTAACGTACGCAGGGGCCTCGAGAACTCTCGAGTGCCAATCGTCGATAAAATCGAATTTCAGTCGTTTATAATGCAACCTGAATGACTCAAGGGCAATTTCAAGGAGGGACGGTTGAGCAAATCAAGTATAACTCTAGCAGAAGTAAAAAATAAATTAAATAAGTGCGTAATTGTTTCATGCAGAAGTTTTTTGACGTTTTTCGCGAAGAAACTCATTCATCCGTGGAGTCCGGAATGGCCCTGAGTGTAAAAAACCGCAAGCATCATGAGGCACTTCATTAGTTTAATTAATTCTCGCGAAAGTACTTACAACTGCAATCCTTGGGCGGTCGGTGAAAGACTGAAGTCTGAGGGCCCTTCAACGGAGCCAATGCACGCTGGAGGGGATTTTTCCTGCGTTTGTCGTATTGCCCTTTAACTTTTCGACCCTCGTTCTGCTCATTCCATTAGGGATATTGAATCCATAGCTCGCCCTCTGATGACCACTCTCTGTTGGTGCAATCGACTCTCGGCTGGAAATAAAAAAAGAGAGTACGGTAGGGTTTAATAAATGGAATTTTATGACCGCTGGGATTTTTATTCACCCACCAGGATTTGTCAAAGGATATTACATTTTATAGATTCATCTTTCATTTCGTCTTTTTATTTTGCTGACCCCCGTTTTAGGGGATTGAAGACCAATAACTGATTAGAATGTTACGAATGTTGTTTAAAAATGAAGGTCAGACCGTGATTATCCACGAAATTTCCCCAAATTTCCAATTGATTTCGATAATTTTCCATTTCCCCAGCACTGGGAAACCCCACGGAATTTTTTTTTATAAATATTAAACCCCTAGAGGGTAAAACGTGAGACAAAACGACAATCAACCACTCTTTAGGTCAAGTTTTGTTGGAAAAACTACTCGTTTTACCCCCTGGAACTCAAATTTTTCTTTCCACGGAGATATTTCACTGAGAAAAATGCGTTGAATGGATCGAAAACTTCCACCGACAGGGACATATATTTTCCGTCCACCCTCGTCATCCCTCTCCCGCTGCACACCGGTTCACAAACGGGACGCGATGAAGACTCGCGTAATTTAGCGCTGAACGCCGCAAGCTAATCGAGCCGCCTGCCATCCCTTTTCAATTAACTTTCTCCAGTGCTTCACCGACGACAGGAGAGACACTGGCACATCGCCGTGGGGTTGGCTGCGTGTATTTAAACGCGGTTGGTGCACACAGTGGTTATTGCATCCGTCAGTACCACTGTGCCTGTAATCGTTCTCATTAGACGTATACTGCGAGCATCACCGGATTGCATATCTCACTCACACCTAAAAGGCTTCCATTCGTCATTTCCGAAATGTTATTGCCACTGTTGAATGGGGCCACATGTGTTCCGAGAATAGTGACGGTGATAATTGATATTAATTTTATGGTAATTAAACTGCGTTCAAATGCAGAACCTACGTGACGTTTAACGAATCGACGGGCTCTATTGATTTGAGAATATTGACCTGCTATATTTGCGGAAAATAATCATCAAATGATTTTCCCCAAGTTCTTTCTCGGGTACCAAAAAGAGTTGTCCCAGTATTATTTCAACATTGTTATTCAACAAACGTGCTGCAATGTTGTCCTACCGCCGCATGAAATCCCCGAGCTTATTTGAAACGTTACAATGGGATCAGCGACCAACGTGGCACACCATGTGCGTATCATCAATGTATTATATATCACTCATTGCATACATATTGATGGAGTCAAAATCTCGAGGGTGTATACTCCCTGTACACCATCGTAACTCTCGCCCTTTTACATCAGCCCTATTTACATACGTATGTTTTTCCAGTATATTTATTCGTTCGGAAAGCCGACGACTGAACGATATTCCGAGACAGCTTGCTCTAGGAGTTTTGGGTTTACGGAAAGTTTGAGTTTACTATCCGAGAACGCTCGTTACTGGTTTTCCCCGGATATACCCTTGCAGCAGGAGCTACTAAGTTTTTATAGTTGCGTTATACCAGACGATGGCTAAAACTCGGGGAAAAGACGATCGTTCTCTTTCGAAAAGTTGTTATGCATTCGATGGGGTAGAGAACGCAAGTGAAGGCAACAGGAAGTGGAGTTTCGCGTGTCGAATTAAGATCGCTGATGTAGCACAACAGGAGAAAATTTTCGAATCAAACTTTCTCAGGGAAGAAATTTTTTTTGAAAAATTACTGGAGTTGACGGAAGATCTTGTGACACTGACGGAGCCCGTCTAAATGAAGTTTTCACGCGAGGGGTAAATTCTTGGAGTAATTGGATTTGTATGGAGTTAATTAATACTTTGTTGGGAGAGGAGTTTCTATGGATTAATTGTGGCTTCGATCGTTCATTATCGACAGCACCATCTCTTCGGAAGTGCGGCTAGTGGGACGGTCGGGGGTTGATAGGGTAGCATTGTTGGTAGGGTAGAAATTTCAGGGACAGGGGTGAATATTACCGACGTTATCCAGGAGATTGCTGGTCGGCTGGGGAAGGTCTCTCTTCTGTAGTTCCTTCACGGATGGCTGGGTAGAAATTCAACGATAGCCAGAGAACTCGCGACGTTATCAACCGGATCGATGATCAGGCGATGGAAAACTCGATCTCTTTTCTGGTTATTTTCCCTCTGTTACACTGTCTCATCAACATCGATAAAAAGGTGACAATTACGCTCTGCAGATGATAACAAAAGCTCTCTGCAATAATTTCTTCAACTCCTACAAAATTTCCTTTTTATTAACCCCAAACGTTTTTCCCAGATTAATTTAACAAAAAAAGTTATGTTCAGGTGTTATTTTTTATCGCAAAATGGAGGTAACGATTATAACCCTTAGAATAATTTAAAAAATTGAAAGGGCTCTCTTCTCGTCGAATTTATTCACACCTCAGGCTCTCAAATTTTCGCCATGAACTCTCAGCCAATTTTCATCACTCTCCTTTGTTTACCCAGTTATAAAATTTAATTACCGCTGAGCTTCTGAAAAAAGTCCATAATCAATGTCGACGTTTGAGGTGTGGTTGTAGCTGCACAGAGGCGTTAAATTGTTAAATTATTCATGGGGCAGACGAATGAGTTAATAAGCTTCAGTCCTGGCATACCCGAGGCGTAGATGATTGATCGTAAATGTAAATCAAGTGTTATTCAAGAATAGTGCACTCCTCGTCATCTACCCCGGACTTAGCATCGACCTCATACACTTTTACCTATAAATATAATATATTCCTCGCCGTTGGGTTTCTCACATACCCCGGAGGGGCCTCAACAATTCTTGTGTACCACCCGGAGGAGCTCCATTTACTCACATCATGGGAAACATATCCTTCATCTCCATAGGACGTAGTTTCCTTTTGAACAACAGTGAATTCATGGCATATGAAATTCCCCGGGGAATTCTGTGAAATAAGGGGCTATTAAGGATAATTGTCACAGGCCACGAGCGAAGGACTGAAGATTTTATATCACTGGTATTAAGGGGGCCCTCGTCCCGTTTTCGCATCCTATTTTGCCGGCTTTTACCACCCGACTGAAGAACGTTGACCAATTATGAGAGAGCGCAGTTCCGGTCGGTCGTTCGCCGGGAGATTAAAATTCCTCGGATACTTACGTACAGGAAAAGAGCTCGCCGAGGTGTTCAGTAACACTATGTTCAACTTAAACTCGTGAACTGTGAAGGGGAGGAAGAGGTACTTGATTCAAATCATAACTTTCTTGTGGTGGTGGGATGGAGGGAAATATTTGAGAGGTGAATAGGAATTTAGAGCGATTAATTTAAGAAAAAAAAATTATTGGACATGGGATAGTTATAATGATTCAAACGTGTGAATGTTATTTTATTTTCTTTTATTTTATACGCTCGAAAGCCGCTGTGATTCCAATCTCGAGTTGAAGCACGCGAATCAAAGAAATACAAATCGTACAAAGACTCATTCAATCCAACTGTAAATTAATTTTTGATCAACAGTTTGGAATGTAAAATTCAATAATATCGTTGAATGTTCGACTATGGTAGAAGTATATTTGAATTAAAAGATTAACAATTGAATTGAATGCATTAAATGATTTGGATGATTTTTTATTGGACATTTTGGAATCGCCGAAAAACTAACTGAATTTCCGATAAAAGTACAATTTAGGGAACGCTAGGGGTTGAAAAATAAAAATTCGCCGGATACTTACACATCCAGGAGGCGAGGTTGCCGAGGTGTTCGACACAGCACACTCCGTTCATCACCAACTTCTGAACTGTAAACGAGCCAAGTAGGTCCGACTGCAGAGCAAAGGGTCGCTGATGTCTACCGAGGTATAGCTACGTGCATTCCTCTCCTTTTCTCCTGTTTATCGCTGTAGTGGAGTTTTTCAAACTTTTTGCATCGGCTCTGTGGACCATTCCGAGAGTTTTCAAACTCTCGACCTCAGCGGGTTTTCTTCTCACAAATGAATGGGACCGGTTAAGTGGAAACTGAGGGGACGATTCTACATTGAAATTCCAGTTAAATGATGCTTCCGAGGATATCCTAGGAGTTTTAGTGTTAGGGGATGATTATTTAGCCTAAATCTTTAAATTTTAAAAGTTAACCGGATTTTTTTCGCTCCGGAGATGATAATTTTGGAAAAAAACTACTGAATTTAAAACTGAATTTTTAAATTTAGGTAGAAATTACTCTCGTCTTTGGTGGAATTTTCCTACTTAAGAGATAAAAATTCCCTGTTTTTCTAGCATTTTTGCCCCGATATATCTCGTACATAACATTTTATGTCCTCGTATATGCATTGAAATATGTTGGGTCACGCGAGACCCGGGAAAGCGAGAGTACTAAAGGATTTACATCAGAAGAAAGTGAGAGTGAGACGTTGTATAACGAAAAATGATATTGTTCACAGTGAAATGGGGGGTAAAAAAATAAATAAGAAAAATTCCGGGTCGCGATGTTATCACCGCATACTGGCAATTTCTCCCGATGATACCGAGAATAGAGTCACGTGGACTCGAGATGTACATGAGTGGGTGTGAGAAGAGGTATAAAGTCTATTTACACATCCGGACATAAAAGAAACGGAATCGATTGACTTCGTATCATAAGAACGTGTTTTTCAAAGGAAAAAAGTGAGGAAAAAAATATATAAAACCGATCCGTGAGGGTAGCCGGAGGGTGGGCTGTCAGCGGCGCTTGGAATTGAGAGAAGGGCATGCCATAAAAAGGAAGAGACGCGGAGGAACTGGGATTTTCCTTTGTAACATTTTGTTTTCTTTCTTCTTACTGTGGTCAAAGAGCCACATACAATTGTATAAAGAACTGTTCTTGAAAACCCGAGGAAAATGGGAAAAATGCGGAGAGGGTGGAAAAACCATTGAAGAAGGCAGCCCTCTCTCTCCAGGGAAGCCAGTAGCTCTTGTTTAAATGGCGTCCTACTGCTTTATTTCATATTCACTGCTTGAAGCTTTTCATTTTGTTGTGTCACGGGTGATAACTTTCAGTTACAACTCCTGCGAAAAATCACGGGGGAAAAATAAATGTCGAGGCGATTGGATGAATTCTCATCCATTACGTTTTATTCCAGGGAATGATAATAATTTGAAAAAAAAATCCAAAAGGAGAATAATACATTTATGGAGAAATTGAAATTCCCTACCTAATTCCTAATTAATTCTCGTGGAATGACTGACTTAAAGGGTTTTCCCAAAAATCTAAATCTTTAGTTCCAAAATTCTGTAAAATTTCAGAGGAAATATTGCTCCTTGGAGAATTACGTTGCTTGGGTAACGGTTGAATTCTTTTATCCTAAAAAAATGGGGAGAAATAACTATCTCAATGGCTGGATGAATTCTCACCCATCACGAGGCTTTCTTCAATAAAATAATTCAATAACATGTTTCATAATGTACAACCCCCACAAATCCTCCCACGGAGCACGAAATCTCCCAGTCAGACGCACCATTTGCGTGTGCACAAGAGGTGTGACTCCATCATGAATAGACGCATTTGCCACAGTGGAATGTCGCAACCCTCGTCGTCTCTCACGACCGTGAAACCATTCACAGACAGAGCCGACGGTGGCTGTGACACACTGGCTCGCCTCCTCCCCCCCAGTGGCTGTTTCCCATGGGGGTATGAGACATGGGATTCCTCTTGGAATGCCTATCTTGCGTGGATGTAAGGCATGCTAGAAAGTGTGGAAGGGATGAGTGGTGTGAGTTGAGCTTTATCGAATATTCCGGTTATCTCGAGCGCCAGGCCAGGAAGCCCATCGAAATTGCGACGCCTGCGATTTTATGGGTTACCTTTGAAGTCCCCTGCCCTTCAACTCCCCCAATCCCTCGGTATTTCAATATTTGAGAGCGTGCGAATGCATATGTGGGGGTGATGCACCAGCTTTTCCCTCATATTTTCATAATTCACATTGTTTGAATTTTTGGTCAAAGTGTTTCCTTCACTTTATGAAAAATTATTATGGATATTGCAGTCTCAATCGGGGACTCGATTTTTTTTATTCATATTTATTTGAATATTTCAGTTGAGGCTTCCATACCCTGATTTAATCATCTTTAACAATTCAAAGAAATTTGGAACACTCCAATTTCTCAAAACCGCTGATAGTAGTGATAAAGTAATGAAACTTTCTCAACGTTCCGCACTACCCAGTGGAGAATTTGGTAGACCGGGGATCGAAGATAAACTATCATGTGGTCGGAAGCGATCGATTCGCCTCCTCAGACTCAGCGAAGCATCACGTTCATCTCGAGTAGAGGACATCGTCCCTGATCGAGTCTTCGGGCTCCTTCCTCCCCGGGCGTCCAACCGCAATTTCCATTACCAGCCTCTCATCCCTTCCCAACCTATCACTCCGCGCTCAATCTTATTTACTTTTTCAGTCACATCCTGCCAGGTCTTACTCGCTCTTCCGAGACCGCCCCGAGGAAGAAATTCATTGTTTCGTTTACTGTGTAATTAGTGTCTTGGTTAACACCTGCTACACAATCTTTTTGCCGTTCGGGGTGAGTTGTTGATGGGAGAACTATGAACTTGAAAAATGAATGGTCCTGTTGATTTTTGTGGAGTGCATGGACTTTTTTCACGAGGACCATTAGATAGAACCCTTCATTTCATTTCAATAAAATTCATTCAATTCAGACTGATAATTTCTCTAAATTAAATTCGGCAGTGATACTGCACCTCGTCTCCACTTAAAACCAACTGTCCTCAATGAGAAAGTTCATTTCTTTTCAAGTTGAACAGCACCAGCAGTGGAGGCGGATGAGGTTCTGGTCTCCAGAGTTTCGTGAACGAGACCCCAAGACTCAGCCACTTATTTCTCAACTATTTCCCCTGCCTCCCGAGTTTCCCCGCAATAAGTACCCTCGAACATGAGAATTTGGATGGAATGCTCCCGGCAACTCGTGTCATCGGTATAAACATAAATAATCGTTCGGAAACTGCCGCTCTCATTAGCAAACTCGCCTGTATTCGTCTCCCTCCATTTACCCGTAACTCCGCCGCATTTTTTTTTACTCCAAACAGCACTGGAAATACCTCAGTTTGTAGTTTGTCGTGTGTACCCAGTTGTACGCAAGGAGACACTGAAAGAGAGAAGAAAATCCAAAGCATAATGACAGGTCTAAACAAACCCCTCGAGGGTTTTGCACGAAACTACGAACTCGTCTTTCTCGGTGGTGGGAAATTTGATGAGAAATTCGAACAATAGAGGGTAAGGGATGAAAGATATTTTTTCTCAATACAATAACACAGCGACGACTGATCTGGCCGATTTACACAGTCCCCGGGAAGGGGTTAGGATGAAGGGCTGTTTGGGAATGTGTTCTGATGAGGTCGATGGCATACGGCGAGAGCTTAGGAGTTTCCACGGGGCTGGGTTGCGGTGAGAACGTGCCGTGAAACTTGCGCCGAGGCTTACGGCAAGTCGAGCTTTATGAATAATAAGATGTGCCACTGCCTCCACTAGGATACAGGAGTGAAGGGGTTGCCGACAGTGGCCATCCCCCGCCTTTATTCCCAACAGTCCCGAGTGACCCTACGCTTTAGATCCGGATCCCCTAGCGTTGACTTTTCTACTTCCCGACTTTTTATTCTTAAAAATCATGACAAAAATTCGATATCTTTCTTATTTGCGTGGGATTTCTCTGACAGCAGAGGAATTCTCTAAAGAAATTTCAGAATTCAATATTCAATATTTAATATTTGTTGTAATCCAAAATTAAAGAATTTGAAAACTTATTTGTGTTAATTTTGTAAATCTGTATTCAATTTCAAGGAATAATTTCAGGAACATTTATCAAAAAGTTATTCTTTCGTAAAATCATTTAAAGAATAATGTTCATGTGAAAGGTTCATTACAACGACAAGGAATTGTACTCAACACCATAAAAAGATCCTCCCCCATCATTCATTCATTGAATTATTAACATTGTGAAAAACAGCATTAAAAAAAATCCTCCGACTTCTCCCTCCGCTGTCGTTTTGCTCCTAAAATTCGTGGCAGAAACTCAATATCTCCATCATTTACATAATATCCCCTTGACAACGGAAAAATTCCTGTATAAAAAATTTATCCACCTCAAGCAATTCACTGCCGCTCCCTTCATTACTCCGTCTTTTAGAGAAAAATTTGTGTCAATATACCTGGGGCAATTTTTCGCCAAAGTTTGCAGCCCAGAGACTCGTTAAAATTATTTCAGCGCTATACACTAGTCGTGCCGTGTGACTAGAGAGCATCCAAGAAAATGTCTTTTCACTGCGGCATTTCGGAGGGCCCTTGGTTATAGTCTCCACAAGTAACAAAGTAACTTCCTCGCATACAACTACCTATTCCCCCAAACTCTCCTACATCTTCGCCGTCTTTTTTCACTTGAGAGTCCATTTCCATAATGGCTCACGATCGGGAGCTCGAGGAACGATTGGGTGGGATCGAAGTAACCGTGGGGGGAGGGAGGGAGGGGATGAGAAAGTGAGCCTCCGATAGAAATCGTTTTGTGGAATGCGAATGGAGTTATCATGGGATCGAGGGTAGGGGAGATTGAGGAAGAAGATGAAGAAAATAAAAACAACGTGGGAAAAATTGGGAAAGGAGGAGAAATGGAGGTGGCAAGAGTGAAAGGGAGGATTTTAGAGATTCAGAAATCTTTCTGCTTAGGGTAAAATCCGGGCTTTTCTGATTTGCACGCGAAATCTTGATCTAGTTTAGTTCCAGGGTCCCTCGTTGCTTCCTCAGTTTTCAAAAAATTTCATCAGTGTTGAATTTCAACGATCTGTGTGACGAATCCATCGGGGAGCGGTGTAAATTGAGATCAAAATCAATAGCCCATTGTGACTGATATTTTTTAATGAAGAGCTCTATTCAAATGCGTCATTTCCCGGCTTCACATCACTCGCAAAATAAAATATGTGCTTTTGTTTATCACTGAAACATTATTCGTATTTATCTGTGATAAGTCAGAATTTTTATCAAGGATTTATAATTGAATTGATCACTTCATTGAAAAATATTGAAACTGTCGGACGGTTATCAAGTGAAGCGATGAAAGAGCTGGAGAAACCGCGCGGGGAAAAAAAATAGGGAAGAAAAGTTTGGCGTCTTAAAACCAAAACAAAGGTAGCTTTCACCATTATGAGAGTTTATCGCGGGTCTGGGTGTCGTTAAGATTAGAGCCCTATCGCCTGCTTTACGTTTCGGCAGGTTAGGTCCACAGAGAGGGACACACAGAGGTACAGCGATGTTGAAGACAAGAGGAAGAGGGATAAAATTGTTCGGGCAAAAGAATGAGGGAGTAGCGTCAACCCTGGGATAGCTCCAAGAGTCTTTTTATTGACGGCGATAAACATTTTTATGGACCCCATGCGAATTACTAGATTTTTTTTTTACAACAAAAGCCAGTACGATCTCACTCACTCCCCTCGATTGGGAAAGATTTTCCATGGTCCATTTGCTTGATCTTCTCTGGCACGAGCGGCCTCTCTGAGGATATCAACTCTCTCACCATACGGTTTTTCATTGATAAATGAACTAGAAAATTTTCTAAACTCATTATTCATCATTTCACGCCGAGTGATAATTTTTAATAAATAATTTTTATCACCATAAATCCTCAAGCTGGATGGAATCACATGAAATTAATCCTGCCAATTGAAGTGCTCCCTTCAACCCCAAACTCGGTTGGTTATACCCCCCAAAGCCTCCACGTGACATCAAACTCATCAGTAGACTTCTCCGAAATTCCTCCGACGTCCTGAACACACGGAGAGAGATAAAACTGAGTGAAGAACATTGAGTGCAATGAGAGACAGAAGACAACGAGGAAAGTTGGATGAACGGTAGAAATACACACGCTGCGAGTTGTTGAAGTGCCTGCAGGAAGTGAATTGTTAAACATCGTCAATCAGCCCAACTCCTGGGGATCTGCGTAATACCTCCGCCCTTCACCCCCGAGCTTAATGAGGTGACGAAATTATCAGTGGGTTTCCTGGACCCCTCGTCCAAAAATCCTGGACAGGGAGATCATAAATCATGCACCGCCACTGCATCAGCGTCAGGGTGAGGATAAACGACAACTAAATAGATGAAATAAAATTGATTTTTGTGGTAAAAAAAATTAGGAGAGGATGGGAGATGTCAAATAAATTTAATTAATTACCGTGGAATAGAGTGATTACACAAATCTGGAAAATTGTGTCGAAGAAAGTCTGTAATCCCCATGTTAATTTGAGAAAATAAACCCACCTTGAGGAATACCCCGAACTGCTACCGAAAAGGGATAAAAAATAACAATCAATAATTTTTCCGATGGCAACCGGCTAACCCCGACCCCAAAATCGTAAGCATGTAGACCATAAATCATGCGGCATCACCAGTGAATCACCGTTAAGCCACGGAGAAACGACGGATAACCGTCGACACATCGAGAATTCCCACCGAGTATGATCCGACGCAACGAGCGGTGTGCTCCGTACCCCCAACCGTAGGATCGTAAATTCAATGTCTATTTCGCGCTCGTATATGGCCCGTATTGGCCCAGCCCGGAGCCACGTAACTGTCCACGATGGTAGTCGGTGTATTCCGGGTGTGAGTGAACACCAAGATGAAGTCCCCAAGTACGAAAGTGTTGGGTATGAATTGGAGTGCGGGAGGGGAGCAATAAATGTGGGGGGGATATGTGTTACCCATTTTCGATTCAGTGCAACGCTTATCGACGTGAAATCTCTCGCAGAGCGACGTGGATACACCGCACAGATCCGTATGTATCACGATGAAAGAGAAGGGCAAATACATATTGGGACGATGGAGAAGCTGAATTCTACGAGGTAAGATATTATTCTTGTATGACGTGACTATCCAAATTGAGAGTCGATCGAATCGATAGCCAACTTCCTCCCCCCCCTCTTCCCTTCTATTTTCCTTCTCTCGTTTCTCTTGGCCACGGGCATCGGCTTCCGAGATCCTAATAAAATTCCACCCCCGCTCCCACCACCCACCGACGGAGGGATAACGTCACTCCTCCTTTTTTCCTCGCCTCTGGTTCATCCCCCTTTTTTTTCCCTCTCCCTTCCGATTTTTTTTTTATTTCCTCCGAACAGACCCAGTGGCTCGACCTCTCCTCCCATTTCGTACGGTATGTATATCCGCGCGAGCACGGAATTCAGGTGGAGATAAATAACAGACGGCCAGGAATTCCGGGGGAGAGGTGGGAAAATGGAGAAACAGTCATTCTCGGACTTTACATATATAAATGCATGTGAAAATCACGTAGTGAGGGTTATGTAGGTAGTGCGCGTACTCCCGCTGGGTATCTCCATCGCTTTAGAACCCATAAAGGTTATCGTCATTACGCTACATGGCTCGCTCGATACTCACACCCCACCCCATTCTCTTTATCTCATGATTTTCCAGTGGTAAAAGATATCGCCTCAGATGGTGCACTGACCGGATTTTGGATTCCGGTTTTACAGTTGTAGGTAGGAGATTTCCAGTCATAAGATGTGCTTTATTTAATACCGAGGTTAATTATAATTGCATCGTTTATTCTGGGAAAATGGATTTTAGTCTGCAGCCATTGTGCGGTAATGTATTGTAGGCGATGAGAGGATTTACCTCGATATTCAGTAATAATGGTAAATGCCATTAATAACACAGAATTTTTTTCTACCGCACTCATGAATTTCTCTGTTCATCAATAATTATATTGCGTTAATTTCTGTGCTTCAAAATCCATCTCGCACCGCCTCTATAACCTCGTTCAATTTTTTTTGTTGGAAATTTACAAAATTTTCATCAATCACATTAAATTTTAAACTAGTTAATTTTTAGATATGAGATTCCCACCCTAGTAACTCATTTATTTAAATCCCTGGCCAATTATAATCGCCCCTTTCACTCCCGTAAAATAGATTTCATTCGCCACCCACTCCTCCCCTCGCCACGACCGCCGATGGAACCGTTCAATTCGACGTTGAGCTGTACACATTGACGTGAAATTTAATTTCCCGCTAGTTACAATATTTGACGCAGCAGAGAGTTTTTCATCAAACTGTGGAAACGTGCTACCGTAAATATCACGTGAGTTATTTGCCCTCATCCAATTTAGATACCATGTAAATCATTGAATTCAGTCCACCGATTTGTTGACTATTGACCACTTAATATTTCGGAGAAAATCATAATGTCTGAATTCGCGTCAGTATTACATCTCTCATTTTCATTGCATTTGCTGTATATTTGTACATTGGAAACTCCAGTGAAGAGTAAACAGATGTAGTGGACACCCCACCAACCATATGCGAATGTATACAATTGTGTATCTATCGGATGTGGCAAAACCACGAAACGCTACCGGCGATAACGTCACTCTACGGATTGAAACTGTGTCCCACCAAACGGTAATCCACCGTACGATGTCCCGTCACAGCAGTATGTGTGGTATAGTATGTGTACCACTGAGGACACGAGGGAGACTAGTAATTTTCCGAATTGCCGGGCTCAAATTTGCATCGGTCTAACGACGTCAAAAGTCTAACCATCTCCGTCACACCCCTGCACCGGTCTTTCTCGTTTTCACTAGTGGATATTGCGAGACCATTGCTAAACTTTGATAACGATCCTATATCTCGTTATTTGCAGAATGTATGCCCCACAACCACTGGCTGCACCAACGATTTCGTTTAAAACAGTCCACACCGTATATTATACCAATATTTGGGGGAGGGAATATTCAGGGATGGGAGAAGGGGAGTGGTAATTATGGAACTTCAGGCGGTGGTTGAAATTGCAGTTGTAAATTCTTGGGGGATAATTAATGCTAGTATTGATGCGTTTTATGGGTAATCGATGGAAACTAGGTGTCGATTAGCCGCATTTTCCCGCACTGGTGAAGCTGGGGGTTGTGCATCCGCGCTTATGATTATTATGTTGTATTTTATTATGTGGTATGCGCAGAGATGAGTCATTGTATGTTGTTTGTTAGAAAATTGCGGGAAAGAAAAATGGGGAACTGATGGCTCGTCATGGATTTTTATAAGGCAGGAAAAAATCGAATGGACAGAAGTTCTCGATATAAAACTCAGATATCGCGTTTATTTTCCAGCTTCATCTCTTCCACTTTTTAGTTCACGATCTCGTTTAAACAGGCCATGTAGTCTATTATACCAATATTTGGCGAGAGAATATTCTCCTGCTGGGGGTGGTAATTATGGAACTTCAGGCCGTGTTTGGGATTGCAGCGGTAAATTCTTGGGGGTAATTAATGCAAGTATTGATGCATTTTACGGGTAATCGAGGGAAATAATTTTGGAACTGCGGTCGGTTAAGTGGATTTTCTCTCGTTAATGAAAGGTAACGAATTATAATGAATTATAATTAAACCGAGTATTCTCCACAACTCCGGCATATAGAGGGAAAAGTACTGAGCCATCTAGATGAGCTTTTCAAGAAGCAGTCACGATGGTGCGTCAACCGAACGAAACTTGAATTTCCTGTCTGTTTTTAAACTTCGTACCTCACTTTATCCTTCATTCTCCCGGTTACTTCCTCGTCGTTCCAAACTAATTTGATCCCGTGTCTGGAGGCACGCTTTGAATAAAAGCACTTGTCACTCCTGCCTGTGACCCGAGGCATCTGCATCAGATGTGTAACATCCTTCGCTTCTTTCTCCCGGGGCGAATTAAAGGGCGAGGGAAGGAGGAGGGCTACTCTTGTTGTATGTACTTTCACCGACTGGAGGAGGCGGCCATTGATCCAATATGCAACGATAATGAAGGTATGGGAATTTCAAAGGGGTGAACGAGTTTTCCATTACTCTGTTTACATTTTATTCATGAAAGACTTTGAAATGTCATCGCGACTGTATGGGCGATGCAGTGATGGATTGTTGATGAATTATGTTTGTCATTTCGAGTTAAAAACATTGAGAAATTCACAGGAAATTGTTACTCCGGTTTAGGTCTTTGCAGCTGAATTAATTTGACCGTTTAAGTAAATAATTCAAATATTGCCATGAGAGTCTCCCGGCACATGCACTGCACGTGTACATCACCAAATCAGGGATTGCCTCAGAGTTGACAAGATTCCTGCACGACTGGTATTGTACATAGAAACTGCCGCCACGACAAGCCCTCGGTACAGCGGTCCCCACGTCGTGTACATTTCGCACGAATAGCTCAACCGCTCCCCGTCACCCCTGGGTACTTCGTAGAAGCTCATCCCATGTAGAAATACCCACCAGTCATTCCCTCTCACTTCAGTGTTTCTGGACTAACGGTGTGTTCAGTGGTTTTGCAAGCGAGAATACGTCCGCGACCACGCGACAGTCCGCACCCACTCAATTAGCCTCGAGTTTCATATACCTCCGTTTTCCGCTCGTTATACAAGGCGTTGATATACTCCACTGTGGAATTAGCTACACGAGGCTTTTTCTCCAGGATCATCAGTCTCCAGCATCAGCGAGGAATTCCCTCAAAATGGAAAATTTTTCAGTGTTTATTATGATTTTTTGTGATAAACTGAGCCGCACTCATTTTCTCTCGGAAGATCAAATCAACGAGGGCTGTGCGGTCTATCTCAGACAATTAAAAGTTAAAACTTAACGTTTAGTTTTCTTTGTTTCACATTTTGTTCTAATGCAAATTAATGGGGAGGGGAGTCTCATTGTGATGTTCCATCAGACGTGATTCAATGTTTATTCCAATTTTTTGTGATTAAATGAGCCATTGCTCGCTTTCTCTCATTATAAAAACCGAGCTGATGGGGCTCAAGTGGTGTGGAGAGGTAAATGAGGGGTTGGTTAAGTGTTCGCGTCACGAACTCATTGTGCATACACCTGCCTGGACGGGCTTTCAAGCGCCTTTCTCCCAGGAAAAATGGCTCGGTGACTCAGCAGGATCGTCACGGAGCCAACTCTCTCCCCTCGCCATGGATTCTTCAGTGTACACAGCCCCGAGAGCTGCGATGTACCGTGTGTTTTCAGAGGGTGCGGTTGTCTCAGATGAGGGGGCTGTCGCCCCCTTCCTAGTTCTATTCCCTTCACCCTCCCAGGGAGGAATGGTCTAGACCCGCGAATATCTCAAAGTTCAGATGATTCGCGATGTCTCTAGATCCCTGGGGATGTTAAAAAAATATCGTTTGTGCGTTCTAGTGTGGAAAAGGCACTTTTGTAATCACCCCCTTTTTCGTAGATTTTTCGTGGAGTAAAAAAACCAGTCCTGCCTCCACATTTTTCAGGGGGATTTTTCCGGTCGTTGAGAGGAGTGAAGGGGGAATAAAAATATGACGGGAATGGAAAAATGAGAGTAGCAGAGTCCAACCAACATCATGATCGATGGTGCGGAAACAGGACGTCCCTGCATTCACTCGTCCTCGCCAAACCCTCGTCACCCTCGGCTCACTGGAGACCAGTGCATTCCTCACCGTCGCCTGTCGAACAGTTGGTACTCCGCTCTGCGATAGGGGACAATAGCACGTCGACACATTATTTTACACTACAACACCCACCATATTGTTCGGTAGAAAACCCTGAGTCTGAAATTAAGATACTTGTGACTGAAAATTTGGGTCATTTGTCGTAACCGAAATTGGGACACTGTAATATTTAGTCTAAAAATTCTACTGATGAATCCATAAGCATATTTTTTAACTGAATGACAATTATTTGACTGAATTAAAGTCCTAGGATTTTTGTTCGAATTTTAACTCATTGCCCTGTCGGTGAATTTAATGAGACACATTTCTGCGTCCAATGTCTCATTTTGGGGCATTTTAAAAACACTAGATTTACAATGACGTATTGTTTGCGTTGAGCCTTCGAGGGAGCACCATCGGAGTCATTCGGGAATGTGCCGAGTCAGCTGAAAGCTCAAAGTTCACTGATGACTGCACAGTTCCCTTGATTATTCACGATGTTGAATGTAAGAGCACGTGCAAGCACAGGAGATTCAGCAGCTTCACTGGCGCTTTAATAATTCAAACTTCCCCAGGGACTGATCACCTCTCGAATAATCACGTAATGAGTTGATCTGTTTCGGGTTATCCATTAACATCAACAATTACAAAACTCATTTGTCTTGGATAATCCCGTTAAAAGAGGATCTTGTCCATCTGGACAACGATGTTTGTCTTTCTTCCGTGGGAAGACGGATTGCGGGGGTTGGAAAACTAGATTACACGCTCTTTAAGCTCCCTCCGAGGAGAATTACGTCCTCCAGGATTTTTTTTTCACTTTACCAGACCACTTCCTAACGTTGTCATGAATATTGGATGGGTAATGTGCTTTTATGTATGGTTTAAAATCTTTGGCTGTAATTTTCAGGGGAAATTCTTTGAACATTTCCTTCCCACAGGATTTTCAATGAAATTCATTATAGAAATTTATTTATTGTCAATACGACTGTAATGGTTGAGCGAAGGGGCTGTGCTTCGATGGACATCGAGGCTACGCAGCGACTCCCTGAGTTAGTACTTGGACAGGTGACTGATTAATTACTGCGTGTAAGGCACGAGTGTGGAGACCGAGTGTACCCTTCAAGTCAGGATGGTAGAAGGGTACATAAGAACCCTGCACTACCATCCGACTGGACGGTAAGGGCTTTCCATGGTTTCCTTCGTAACCCTTGTGTAAATGCAACATTTGTAACATCAAAGGGCTAACAAATGAAATACAAAAGTTTCATTGTCAATGAAGAGACATCATGAATTATAAGGAATCGTGGGGGAATTTAATTGTTTCACACGAAATAATGGACATCTTCACTTCTTTATCACCAACACTATCATGATCGAAGTCATGTGCACCAAAACCCGCCACATAATTATCTCCCAGATCTTCAGTTGTATTCCCTTCATTCATTAAATCTCAGATCTGTATCCTACCATATCACGATGTTTTTAAACACAAGTGAATGGGAAGTGCAGTGTCACGAACAAGACAGGAAATGAACTGTCTGTTATCAAGAGTCCAGGGCCACTTTAGCCATTTCTACATGCGAATATATAGGGCAATCTATCTAGGAGCCCCGTGTTCCAAGCCCCAGGGTGTCTCTTTCGTATCGGGTTTGTACCCTTTGACCTCTGCACACGGTGTGACCTCTGGCGTTTGTCCCCACCCACCGTCTCTGCTCCCTCATTCGCCGTACCTAGCAAATATCCGCACTACTGCCTCTGCTTCCACCCCCCCCCCGTCCCAACCCCCTCCACCCCGCCGCAGTCCATCTTCTATATCGGTATGTGTATACATAATACACGAGTGGCATCCCAGCGGCAATTTCACTGGGTTCCACATACCACGAGGAATTGTATCGGTCGGCAAAAGCTTCCTTCTATCGAAGGGCGGATTTATCGCGGCCGATGTCGAGGAGATCCCTCTGGAGTTTATATGAATGAAGAGAATCAAATAGAAATTCTCCACGATCGTTTCCCGTGCTATGAATTTTTCGCCTCCACATTTTTTAACATTTTCAATTGATCGCTGGGAGGTACGTTGTCTGGAGAATGGGAGTTATTGGATTTGGGATACATTCGCATATAATGCCACAGGAGCT
Source organism: Diachasmimorpha longicaudata (assembly GCF_034640455.1). Taxonomy (NCBI): domain Eukaryota; kingdom Metazoa; phylum Arthropoda; class Insecta; order Hymenoptera; family Braconidae; genus Diachasmimorpha; species Diachasmimorpha longicaudata. Next base: position 5,326,150 of record NC_087231.1, on the reverse strand, counting down.
TCAAAATTATCCAGTAATTTTCGATATTGTCATTCCAAATAAAAGAAGGAGTCGATGATTTTCTCATTCACATTTCCGTCGATGGAAATGCGATGAATTCTGTATCGAAGCAATGAAACGAGATAATGAGACGAGAGATTTTGAAATAAAAATTTCAAAGTCATGCGGCAATAGAGAAATGTTTATGGACTTTTTTGTAGAATTCACTCATTTCTACAAAAAGGATTATGATATTCAATATTATAAATTTTGTATTTGTAATTCCTGTTAAAATTCGACAATATTGAAATTTTGGAATTAGCCGATTCAGGGGTTGTCCAGGCCCATGGTCGTACGAGTTTCCGCATGTTCGTTTCAGCACAACATATCGATTCAACAAATAATCCATTCAACGCAAAATTTATTCATTCCATGGCCTATTCATTGCATTGCTTACTCCCGTGCACATTGTTTTTTGCAACATTATTCCTCGCGCAGGGTTTCAAGCAAAACACAATGACGAAATTTCTTGAAATTCTCGTGGAACAAAATTCTCTAACAATTGAATTTCGGATAAAGTATTCCGTTGCTTTACCACACATCCCCCGGCGACAGAAGCATTACAATTCAGCAGTCCTCAATTGGATAAATCCGAATTAAAGCCTGATTACAATAAAATCATTTGAATCGTGTCCCCCGAATCAAACGAGATCGATAAACCGAACGGCACTTCTACTGAAATGATCGTTCCGAAAATTGGATTTTACGGTATTGAATGCACTCCCCTGCGTAATGAATTTGACAGGTTTCAATGGATCCATAAATTGAGACCACGCGAATACAGTGTATATAGACAGTGGTAATAACCCCGTAATGACGGTAGACGAAAGGCCGCGTGTTGAGGTTGAACTAACAGCAGCAAATTTTACGAGTAGAGGGTGAATTTTGGGTCGTACTCCAGAGGGCCGAGGAAGGGGATGAAAATACGACGCGGGGAAGGGCTGGCAAGTGCTCCGGTATGTGACGATGGGTCGGGAAATGTCACATGAAATTTTCCCACCCCCTTCAGTACCTCCCCCCCCCGCGCCAGTGTATCGCCAATTTAACGCAACGGCACCTGCAATGGATGTTATAACATAATTATGTAGAGCGGAGAGGTGAGAAGAGAGTAAAAACGGCGGTGGGGTGCGTACGTTTAACGAGAAAGGGGGATGGAAGGGAATGGTTGAGCAAGAGAGACCCTCTGGGGGTGATGGGGGGGTACGCGTGACTGCGTGTTGCGCGGGTGGTATTCAATGGTCGCCAGACGTAGCGCAGGAATCGCTCGACCGGAGGGACAGAAAGACTGGGAGGGTTGGTGTGCTCTCTCCTCTGTCGTGGCGGGTGGCGCGCACGTTTGCCAAAGGGCCAGTATGCCTCCGACTGGCGTGCCCGTTGGATCTGCTCATTCCTGTAAATCTGATTGAACAGCACCTGACATATCTCGAGTGAAGAAGAAATTTGTGAATAGATTGTGCGTTATTTATGGTATTTAGGAGTTGAATATTGTAATCTGATTTTTACGACGGTCCGATCCCTAGTGGGGTGGTTGGGGGAGGTTTCATGATGTGAGTATTTTGATGAGAATGGAGTGAAGTAGATGATGTGAGGACAGCTCGGTGTATCGCGCGGTAGCAACACGTACTTGTGGGCCGACGATAACTGGCTTTATTGCTACCTCGAAAGGCCGTAACCGGTGTGCGTGGGTCACGTGGAAGAGGCTCGCTGGTGAGATATGTGGATGTTCTGGAGGATGCCGAGTCGGAACACGGTGGAGTGATATCAGTGGCGAGGAGAAGTTATGATCAACTCGTTGCGTTGGGGGATTTCTGACGGCGAATTCACGGGGGCGGGGGTCTTTACCCGCGGGGGGATCCTCGATTCTTGGGACAGAATGTTTTTCGGGGGGTAACGGAGGCCTGTTGAAGATACAACGTTAATTTTGCATAATAATAATGTTAAATACATGCAGGCAACGAATAGTAGATGAATAAATGAGTAAATCACATCATTAGGAATTTTTTGTTGTCTCAATATTTTTATTTGATTGATTGAGTCAAACGTGTTATTATTGTTCATGTTATTTGAAACGTGCCTATGTACAGGTGAACATTCATTATATACTGCTAGTATAATTCCATAGGGAATTTCCCCGCAGTTGAAATGATTTTTATTTTCCTTTAATGAGGCTAATGAGTCTAGTGTTTTTATTCCCGAAATTAAGCGCACCATTTTTTGTAGCTGTCCATTTTACACTGGGTCTCCTGCTACCTATCGATTCGGACGAATAGCTTTGGCACGTTATCGGAGACTTAATAACTCGGGCTATAATTTTATTGTGTCTCGGGCTCTCTCGAGTGCGTCTTGAGTATGATGATCAAATTGCGATATCTAGTGGAAGGGTGTGGAATATTGAGAGGTACACGAAGAGGGAATTGTACCATCTGGTTACACTGAGGAGGGCGACTCGAGAAGGTGTCTTGTGTGCTAGTTCGAGAGGGCTTTCGTGAGGAGGCGAGCGTGTATATCCACTTGACTGTGATAATGTGGACGCGGCATATTCGATTACCAATATCGTTCGGTCTCTGCTATTCGCATGCTAGATTTCCCGAGGTAGTTGGGCTGTCTCGAGATGCCCGTGATGGCCCAGTTTGATGGCTCGATGGGGTGGCTATCTAATCACTGGCTTCTGATGTTCACCCGTGATTTAATTACAACCGGCGTTGTTTATTGATCGGCGAGACAAAAGGCTGTCTATTTTCGATCAGATCGCAGCTGATTCCTTGTAAACGGTTATTGACCTGCAGCTGCCCCGATATCCGATGAAATTTTGGAATTAATAATTATTATTTGAGAGTAGCACCAGTGCAAATGGAACGTTTCAATTTGATTATTATTTTTTTGATTGGTAAATATTCCCTAAAATTTTTTGGGAACTTTTATTTTTAATTCTTTTTCTCCAATTAAATTCCGTTCAATATTGGGAAAAAATCATCCGCACCTGCCAATTTTACTCCAATTAAATCGGAAAAGCTGATGAATATCAGAGTCACTGATGTGCGTACCTGGATAGTAAATATTTAATGTAAAAAATACTGAATATTTCGTAATTCGAGGAAATCGGGAATATAATTCTGTGGAAGCTCGCTTTAAATTCTGATCAGAAAAATATTTCATTTTTTTTCAAATGTGAAAAAGCCTCGGCAAAATGTACTGTAACACGCTTATCGCTCGGTTTCATTCTCAATTTTCCTTGCAGTTTTCAATTGAAGGGCGTCCGATTGGCAAATTAAAAAGCAATCGTCCAAGGATCGGTTAAAAATAATGGAAAGAGGGGACTGATTGAAAAAGAAGACAAAAATATTGAATAGAAGTTGAAGGGGCGACGGTCTACGGTGCGGAGGATTTAAAAAATGGGAGAACGTCGGAAACGCGAGCGACCACTAAGTGGAGCGCTCCCTCGGCTCACATTGCGAAACGGATTTCTCATTGGGGAGAAAACACACGGAGTAGTTTTTATCCTTCTCCACTGCCTTTCAACCAACTGACCGTAACATCTCGCGGGAAATCTCGAATGTAACGCGTTGTTCAATTAAATACTCGGGGCCGACATACGCTCGGGAGATCCCCACGACCTTCATCTCGTTGTCGTTCGAAACGCACACGGGGAAAAAAGGCTTTTGTCAATTATATTTATTAAACAAAAAAAAAATTACTTGACGTTGATATTAGTAACACAAAGAGTCATAATGTCATACGCCAGAAAAAAAAATAATAGCAGTCATTTCTGGTGAACAGGAAGACGGAAGTTCAGCTCAAGTGAGGATTTTCGTTTTTCATTTCCTCCGCAGGGATCTAATGTCAAAGGATCCCATTCTTCCATAAATGAACCCTAGAAACAGCTAATTAAACGCTACCTTGATCTCTCGGCCTCTTGTTGATGGAAAATAACGAGGGTCTTCCGGAGATTCGAATTACTGACTATATCGAAGACAACAGCAATTATTTTTCATCTCTCCAGGACTCACTGTCTCCTTCCCCTCGACTTCACGTACAGAAAAAAATCGGAGTTATTATTTTCCTTCGTTCTTCCACTAACGCGCGGCAATTAATTCGTTCGGGCAACGTGTACATCAATAGTTGAAGAAGAAACTTCATCCCCTTAGATTCATCGCGGAACCGCGCCCCCTTTACTCCACGATTCTTCAACCGACAAGCTCATCGATATGAAGAAACTTTGAAGCCCCTGAGTGGCACGGGGAAGCCCTTTCCAAATATGAGTGAATTTAACGTTCACTCGTGTGTGCGCCATCCTCTCGAGGGACTCATGACGCTGGAAGATCAGCTTGGAATATCGATGCGTCTCCAAGTTTTTACCAATATTTTTCCCCCATGACACTCGGGCCATTCCGCGGCGAGAGTCAGACATTATCTTTATCAATCTTTCTTCAATTATTAATTCAATTGAAATAATTGCAATGTGTGCAGGTTATTGCTGCGGGACGGGAAAAATTTGTTGAAGAAAATAGAGGCGGAAAAATGAGATGAAATACTAAAAAATTACGTAGACTTTGGAATATTTTTAAAATTCTTTTTCTCTTCGTAAAATCTTGAAGATTCGATTACGGAATACCTTGAGAGTTCCGTGAAACTATAATGTGATGAAACTTTCCGATAAGTGTATTGGAAATTTCCGCTAAATTTTGTCCTCAACTTGTCCCTCCGTGTGCGGTATCATCGATCTAAACCCAGAGAGCTGTCCATTCATCCCTGAAACTCGAAAATATCGTATACGTGCTCGATGAGCCGTCTCAAAGGCAGCTACACCATTAATGGATTTCTAGTTACATCGGAAAATAAAAAAAAAAAACTACAGGAGATAAAACCCCGAGCCGTTAAAACGTTTGCTCTCCAACCGCGGTGAAATTAATTCCGATTGCCGGGTGTATGGTATCGGGGGGTAACAGAGCAGCTCCGAATAACACGTGCAGAAGTGAGACAGGGCTGTTTCCCTGAAAAACGAGCGGATCGACTAACGAGGTAGGTAACAACCCCTCTCGGGTTCGTGCTCAGGGTACTGGCAGTGTAGACGAAACGCTAGCTCCACCGATTCGACTCCGAATGGAAGAAATGAGAATGGGCAGGGATGATAACCGAGGGTAAAAAAGAAACAAGAAAAAAAAATATCATGTGAAATATTACAGGGCCCGCATGGATTTCAGTAATATGTTGAATCCTTTTTACCGACCGCTCTTTTATATCCCCCTACTGCTTTTTTTCACTACGATAATGACTCCCGAGATTTATGAATGGCCATTTTAATTGGAATTTCAAAAATGGAGCTGCAAATTTTGCTAACAAAATCCGTTGAGCTCAAAATCCGCTCAACGTGAGGAGTTTTTACAGATATGATGATCAATTATACTGGAGATGCAGTGGTGAAAAAATCGCGGTTTCGTGGGTAGTTTATTTATAATTATGAGAAGAGTCAGAAAAATTAATTTCTTCGTTTACTCACCTCACAAGTCTTCATAAAATAACTCCCATCCACTTTTCTTCTACAATTTTGCCTGACACCTTCAATTATTCATTTTTATTTTCTTTGGGACTCACGGTGGTGAATTGTTAAATCCCACTTGCTTGCGGCAATGCCATCTTGAAATTAAAAATACTCTGAATAACAACCAGTGTCGAACATTTTTCAAAACAAATTGGTTTGATCTGAAAATCCGCTCAGCGTCCAAGTTTACCACGTATACAATCATCGATGTGTACCAGTGGTATGTTGAAGTATGCTTTTTGCTTAAAATTCCTTTACACTCATCGGGCCCAGCAATCTCGATAAAAAAAAGGGAATGATTCCGTTGGCATGTCAAACGGTGAATTTTTTTTTCACGTGTAACTTTTTCGCTTGGCAGCCTACATATACACATTTTTATCTCCCTCTGTTATTTTTAGCCTTCCCCGGGTACTCTGCTCTGCATTGACACTCACGTAGCACTGGAGTTCGGGTTTCGCTCGACGATAGCTCCAAACAATCGTCCAGCATTGGACGGAATTGCCTTCGACTTTTGGAATATAGCGAAACGCTGATGGAATACATATGCAGTACTCTGAAATCCAGAGTGTGTTTCAAAATTCAGGGGGTGGGTTTATTCGATTCGCCCGGCCTGGTTCACGTAATATGTTCGGCTCTGTGGATGAAGAGCAGGAGTAGTTCAGCGGCAATCACTCGTGATCAGCGAAAGTGATGGGATGCAGGGTTAATGGGATAGGTGCCTTGATGAGCTGGCACGTTCGTCATGGAGGACTCCACGGAGAGAAATTTTTTATGATGATTAAATCATTAAGAAAATAATTAGTAACAAATTTTATCAAACGCAAAATTCTGGTTTGAATTTCATAGAACAAAGTTTGTTTGCATTTTCCGTTGTGTGGGAGAAAATTATTTCAAAAAATGTCCACATCTGTATAAATACTCTTAACAATCCCTCGGGATTTTTGTACACTTGTATACGTTGCAAAAAATACAGAAATATTATTAATCGCCATGAATCACTTGCAGTGGCTATTCAATCCGCTGGACAACATGAAAAACACGCATGTGGAAATGCACTCATTTCCTCGATTCGTGGTCACCCAGGTACTCTTTCCCTGGCTCAATTCCCACCAATGAGAGGGAATAATCCGGGCCCGATAAGCGAGTTATCGACGTTCCATCGGTTTAACTTTATCGAGCTCTCCTCCTCTCGCTCTCTCACCCGCAGGCTTTCAAGATCTATTTACTATCAAGTCCGGCACGTGCACTCGCCGAGGTGACCCCACACTCGGGTGCTCAGCCTCCACATCACGATCCACCGTCTTTCCATTGTGGCCCCACTCACTCCGCTGACCAACAAACATGAGGAGTGTGGAATTTGCCGGACAATTTCAATCACTTTAGCGCTTGGGATCGAGATTCCGAATTAGGGGGTCACGTGGGGGCGTTCCTTCAGGTTTTATCGAATTTATGGGGATTTTTGTGGTCAATCGGTCCCGAGAAATTTCATAGCTCTGCAATCTTTGGAAGTATTTCTTCAAAGTAGAGGACAGGATCTTTTTATGATGCCATTTTTATGGATCAACTGGAAAAGTCCCTCCTAATTTTTTTAGAAGATAAAAAGAAATAAATGATCATATAAATTTTGCAGTGTTAGACCTTTCAGACTTTTTTTTACTTTCATTTTATTTATCCCTCCTGACCAAAAAACAATTGGATTATTCACTTAAAAGCGAATTCAACCCTAATTTCTGCATTTTTTTCCGTCAATTAATTTATTAAACTGCTTTAAATTTTTTTGACTTTTGAATTACGAGAAAATTTTCTCGATAAAATGTTTTCATGGACCATTATTGACTAATTTCTCAGTTCCATGTTTATCCTCAACTCTCCAAAAATACTGAACAGCTGCAATTGGCATGAGCCAGCTTGTGCTGACTTAAAAACCCCCCGTTTTTCACACGTCCAATATAATGTTCACGTCGATATCACCGAGCCTGGCTGTGATAGTAGCCCACCCGAGGCCCCATTCTCTCCCCCCCCCCTCCCCCAACAACCCACCAATTCGACACATGTACACAATATAACCCAAACTAACTGAGAAATTTCCTCTCGTTTCTTTTCGCCGGGAGTAACGGCATCGCGTACAGCTTCCTAACGGCCCTTCCGTGCAAAAGTAGTGCGAGCGTTATTTACGTCAGACGACGCGAGCAGAAAGCGCACACAGAGGCACACTCAAGGGTTGGCGTTTGTAGAGTGAAGTGAAGTGAGAAAGAAGAGTGGATGTGGAAGAAAAATCAACGGTGTATCGAACCAACTATACTCCGGGGCTAACAATTAAACTCACTCGGGAGAATTTATGACTCATATGAAATGAGTGTTTATTCTTGGCTTTATGCACACGGCGAAATTAATAGTTATTACGTATCTTTTCCGTAATTCCGGGGCGCAATGGGGTCCATAAAAAATCTAGGAGAGTGTTTGAGAATTTCTTCCGGGTGTTTAGAATTTTTTATTGAATATTTTTCTGTGCAGGTTATTAGGTTATGATGTTTTGCAACTTTGAAAAAATGACTGGAGCACTGAATAGGTGATTCGGAGGTTCAGTGATGGAGAGATAGTTCCGATGCATTCTCCCGAATTTCCGGACAAATTCTGTGAGTCAAAAGCCCACGTCCTGTGAAACCCATCCACGAAAAAAAAAATTAAAAAACCATTGGAGTCGCCTGTGAATCCAAATTGAGTCATCAATGCGGGGCAAATAACGAAAAAAAAATCTGAATAATCCCGAAAGGCCGGAAAATGGAAAAACGTGGATCGACGAGTGCTGAAAAAATCGAATCGATATCGTAGTGAGCCCGAGCTACGGACCCGGTGATTTCCGAGATCGATTGGACCTCGCTGTGGAGAGAAATCGTTCAAGCAAATAGTGTTTATATGTGTGTAAGTTAGTGGATGATAGAGTGGGCAAAATGTGCTGCTCGGGAGGCACAAGCGGTTCGAGGATGACTCGGTGCGGGGTCGTTTGTGGTCTGGCAGCGTTGGCAGCCCTCACCACTGCCCTTCTTGGACCAGCTTGGCTGCATACTGAGGAAAAACTATCACTTCCACATCTGCCACGACAGCTCGCCGTTACTGTCAGATTCAAGCTCGGGTTGTTTAAAGTGTGCCCCAAGATCGTCAAACCGCCGAATGTCACTATACGTGAGTATATGGTCACTTTATCTGTGTTAGAATACATTTGATTGAAAATATTGAAACTGTATATGTTCCAGGGGAATTAAATTAAAGAAACATTTGTTCCCCGCAATATTAAACGTTGATTACATATATTTGTTCATTCCCGGTATAATTTAACATTCCCGTCACTGCACTCTATAAATAACGATCCGTATCAATGTTATAAAATAACATTATACATTACAGCATAATTAATCAATCTCATTACAAATTCGTTGATTCGTCCCTTGAGTCCCTGGAATTAATTATCGACTGCATCGAAAAATCGAATAAACATACCGTGTTTGAATAATTGGAGTCAAGGTTTACGGAAGCATTATTTTTCCCTCAGGAAATTCATGACAGCCATTAGAAAAAAGATATTCCCTTTTCCTCCCCCTATTTTATGTCTTTTCCTCATTTCTCTGTTTTCTTATTCTCTTTTGACGCGACAAGACAATACGAGAAAAGAGGGATGTAAAAACGAAAGAGGCAGGAACCTGAATGTTCCACGCAGTGGGTCCTCCCCTTTCTCCTTTAGCCTTCCCCTCACCCTTCAAGGAGACGTTGACACTTTCGTTTTATCGCCTGACTGTCTCCCAGCTCGCGTCGTTCACTTTGCCAGGGAGCTCTTCGACTTTTTACCCTCCCCGTTCCCATTTACGCCTCCATTTCATCTCATGAATCTTCCCGCCCTCCCGAGCCCTCCGACTTGTCTCACGAAGGATTGGGAACGAAACAAGTGCAAAGGAGGACAAGAGAGAGGGAGGGGGTGGGGGGCAAGTCATGAGAAAATTCACTCGAAAAGTCACAAAGGCGATTATGAACCGACGACAATGAGGAAATACAATAATGAGGACAACTCGAGGATCTCCTCTCACCTTTTTACAGCCCTCCGGAGGGCCCGGGGAGGGGGTGGAGAAGGACACAGCAAATGAACATCAAGAGAGTAACTCCTGGAGAAGGGGTAGGACCGTAGTTTTGATGTTCAATGAACATAAGTTGACGTCGAAATTGTTCTGTATCTTCGCTACTGCAATGCTCGAGGGTGCAGTTATTATTATGCGCTTTTTCTTCGTCAGAAAAATAGTTCCTTTAAGATGCCGCCATCTAAGGCGTTAGATGAAGAAATGCGTTTTATCGGGCAACTTTGTGATGATTAAACCGTTAAGGGCTTGAAATCAGACGGCCCTCCGTTTATTCTGAAATAAAAATATCTGTAAAGGGACTATTTCGGGCTTGAAGTACGAAACACTAATTTTAAATAAACAATTTCTATTCTTTTTTGTTCGACTGGTGTGAATTTTTCGAGTTTTCGTTTTTAAGAGGTAATTTTTTTAGTTCAATAGGAAAACGTCGGTGTCGGCTAAAAGCAAAAAATTCTAAATTTCCATCACTCCCGGCAAAAAAAAAATGAACAGTAAGGGTACAATCCGAGCGACCAATAAAAAATTGTAAACAGAAGTTACGAATTTCCCTCTAGTATTGATTTACCGCCAAGCGAGTGAAAAAATGTTATACCAATGAGATCGAACGCACAAGCGATGCACTCGCTTCCGGGGGAAGTTGTCGAAAAAAAGAGGAGCGTAGATACAATTTATCAAAAAATGAAAGAAAATAAAAGTCAAATCAGAGGGTAGAGAAGATGGAAGACAAAGAGCTGATGGAGTGGGACACGGTACGATATTGTGTACCAATTGATAAATGATTCAAAACTAGGAGTGAGGGTTTTGGAGGCGACGCCTCTCGCCGTTATATCTCGCTCATACTCTAGCGCTCTCTCGGGTGTTTCCCCTCGTGGCCTCGATAAGTCGTCTAACCAATGAAGACAAATCGTTGACGTCCCGCAGTTTTACCGACCATGTAATTAATCGTTTCGTTAGTGAGTGTGTAACGAGACTCTAGTCCGTACAGATATCCTTAAGATGAATAGTGAGACGTTTTGTTGGTTTTTCGAATGCTCTGCTCTACGGTGGGATGTCATTAATTATTTATGACAGTCAGACATGTTTTTTTTTGTTGTGGATATCAGATAATCGTTGAAGCTGATGATTTTCGGGGGTGTACCCCTCATAAGGCCTTGGCGGACCCTCCCGACCGGTGGAGGACCTTCAACTGACCTCCACAACCTCGCCACGATCCTCCGGAGACCTTTAGGTACTTTCAATTCCTATTTCCTGCTGAAGGTTCAAAATTTATGCCACAGTTTGATTTTTCTGAAATTTATAGCCAATTCTTTCAATCTTCAGAGCTTTTCCTTTAAATCAGTCCATCGATTCATCAATTCCGCCATCGATTTCTCGAGGAATCGAATCGATTCCGCGAGAGAGAAACGAATTTATGCTCAACAAGTTTTATGAAATTATCAAAGACTGTTGAAAGACGAGAGGTAGTGCCTTCACCCCAGACACTGCTCTCAGACAGCCGCAGTATAATCTGATAAGTGGCTGACGTCGGCTTGACACTAACAGGGGTGGACCGCGAGATGGTATATCCTAGGAAAAATAATTCTCAAGGAGCAACCCAGTGTCTCTGAAATCCCCCATCCCATTGAGCTCCTATTTTCTTTTTGTGGGAGCTTTTGGAGCGGGTAGACGGAGTATAACCGAATTAAATTCAAAAGTTTTGCTACTGGTGGGTCCAAGCGTGTCCGTTCTCGTTGCTCGTCCCTCGGGGCAGCCGCAACACTGAATTGAGAGTCTTGTGTATAGTTTGCGGGAAAGAATCGTGGAAAAATGAGGAACAGGGAAAGTCTTTTATGGGGTCACGTGGGAGAGAAGGTGATAACACTTAAAAATTGGAGGCGATTTGTCATGATTTCAAGGCCCGGTAGTTTGGTAATTTTGATGAATACTGGGGTGTGACGCCATTTGTTAACTTTATTTTTCTGTTAAAAATACTATGTCGTGTTTTGCCATAATTTGCTGGGGAAACTTGAAAGTTCAGGGACAATTGTGTATTAATTTGCTAATTAAATATTCATTTCTGTATTACGCTGCGATTTACAATAAATTCAAACTGCGATTGGAGGGCAAAATCAAATGAAATATTCTGCTGCGACAGAACCGCAATTTCCTTCACAAACAGATCCTCGCAAAAAACCGGAAATACGGAATAACGAAAATGGATGACAATCTGGAAATGTGAAAGCTGAATTAACGTCAGGCAGTTCCACAATTTTTTTTTCCTCGTTACTCACCCTCGCCGAATTTCCGGTGAATTCAGAGACGTCGTCGCGCCCAGGCATTATTCATACCCCCGGAATAATTTCTCTCCCAGGACGACGATGAGAGTCAGAGGCCAGTGAAAATCGCCAGAGGCTGTGTTCTGAATTTTTACGCTGCGAGAAAAACGAGGAGAAAAAAAAATACTGAAATTTTCCGCTTTTCTTTGCAGCTCACGTCCCTTTAATCCACCGTATCTGTCCCCTGGATACTGGACTGGTATAAAATAATCGTCGATTGTTTATATCCCATCGTATAATTCAACTCAAGAAACTCCCTGCTACGGTACATTACAGTGGATTGCAGGAGAAAGTCCTCACCCTCGCGCCAGGAGGTGAAAAAAAAAAGATCTCCCGTTGTGGCATTTTTTTTTTCTTCACGAGAATAAATCAACCCGAGTTGAAGGTCGGGGTGTCGGAGTCACGGGTACGATAATGGCGTTATTTGTAATTCCAGGGGCCGATCAGATCTTCTTAATTTCCGGTACTCCGGCCCAGAGAGAGTATCATCGCCCGTTTAAAATTCCATTCACGAATAACGCGGACTCAACGGCAGTTCGAGTTTCCCCATTTCACGGCCTTATCCAAGTTGGTAATACCGTGTAACTTGGGATAAATAAACGCAGTAACTGTTACATTCGGATTGTACAAGTTCCTTTATTGTCGTGTAGGTCTACAATACATGATGACTCTCACTGTTAACCTCGCCCTGCTGTTCTCATTGCTATTACTTGAAGCTATTAGTGTCTGATGTAAATTGTTACTGCACTACTTTTTTCAACTCGTGTGCGAACGGTTAATGAATTAATTCCAGAATGCTATGTTCGGAAATTCTGGATATTTTTTTTCTCTTGTTATTTTGCAGTACCAAGTGATATAAAAATAAAAAACCTCAGAAGATGAAGATCCTTCACTTCATCCCTCCAAATCCCCGAAATCATCGCCTCCATTTCCTTTACCTCTACAGGAATTTCGACGAAAATTCCCCACCCAGTCGCATTTATCCAGCACTCCTGCTGTATATTCTACGTAATATAACTGGAAACAATCACTTTCATGCGCAAGCTTGGCCCACTGCAGGGGTCCCGCTGTTCCCCTTGTTTTCCTGCTGAATGAGAGGGACAAAAAATGAGGGAGGGATTCGCGTCGACATAATCCTCGAGTCTGCTCCCCCGCGGCGCATCAAAAAGTTCACGTCAAAACGTTTAATACATTCTGGGTAGAGTGGTTGGGGGCAATGGTGAGGGTAGAGGCCAAATGACGAAGCCATTCGTGTGCCTCTCCGTTCACTTTTCAGCAAAGAGTCATCCAGGCGTGGCATTTCCACGCGAAAAACCACTCCGAGCGAAATATAATGGCGTTACAATGCTTATGGAGGAATAAACAAGAGCAATGGGGGGATTACTGGCGTCCTGATAGCAAATGCAATTTTTTAAATCCCGAAATACAACGGCTTGTCGACAATTTTACATTTTAAATTCTCTCGTTCAAATTTTTTACAATAATCGAGAGATTGAGGGAGCGTGATGAAAACGGACCAACAAAAAATTTAAAAGCCATCACCAGACATGATTAAAGCTCCGGACTATCATTTCTTTATTTATAAAATAAAACTCATGGAGAACAATTCCTGCGGAAAATTTTCTTATATGCAGAATTTTCAATCACCTGTCTAATAAAACAAAACCCTCCAGACGCACGATAAAGTATTCTATTTTCTTCCCCAAAGAAAATTTGGAGAATACTTGGACTTTTCTTCCTTCACTCGATGTTTCATAGATGACAAACACTTCCTTCCTCCAAAACTTTTATTTATTCCCTGCCTCGTAACACAAAAGTCATGAGAAAGAAACTAAAAAGTTGGGGAAAAACTCGGTGAAGAGCTTACGTGGATGAAGTTTTTTTCAGGGTCTAAGTTCCACCTCGGCATTCTTCGAGAGCCAAACGCTGTACTTGTCCTTTATTTGTGGCTTTCATTTTAGATTCGACGAATCGCTTGTTAAAGTCGAAAACGGATGCCCTGCCCTAGCGAAAAAAAAAAATTCCGGGAGAATAAAGGTTGCTCAGGGGTTAAATTTTTACCCCTGGGGGATAAAAAATATGAAGGCATGTTACGAGATGCGGAATTTCATTACTGAGGAGGTGGTAAGGCGCTCACAATCTAGGTGGCGCCGATCAGTGCATCCCGATATTGGAATTCAATCTATATCGATACAGTTTACCCACAAATTGCACGGCTTTTCTCCTTTGTCTTCCCTCCAAGTTACTCGTAAACCGATATATCCTACTTCCGAGATCTGAATACATTCCCGTGGGACCTGGATCGACGGTTATTAAATAAACGTTGCGATGCAAAAAGGTCATTCATTCGGTGAGAAAAATAATAAAAACCAAGTCCTGTATTCATAAATAAATAAAGGACTTGAGGATAAAACTACAATTAGACGAAACCCTGGTAATAAAATTAATGCAATCCATTTATATTAATATTTAAAGTGATAAACTATAATTTTTGAAGCAACTGGAGACTTTGACGTTGTGAATTAAATTCATTGCCATGATTTCCTCAAACCTACAGAAACAACCCCATTGAGATGAGTTCACCAGAGAAATATCTTCAGAAAGAATGAATCAAAAATAAATTCGCCGTTCCAAAAGGGTTTCCTGTCTTTACTTCGAAATTATGTAAATTATTCCCGGCCAAGTGATACAAAGGAATTTGGTCAGCCAAGTGTGCCAGGTCAAAAAGAAATTTCTGGAGAATCTGAGTGCACGGTCTGGTGATTCTAACCGCCGCTCCATCCGGTTTTGTGATCAAAGGCAGCCGAATAATTCACCCTTGAAGGCTTACACACAAACTTAGTTATGATACACGTGTTATTCTCCACAAAAGGCCGCCGTGACAATTACACAAAAGAAAAAAAATTCTCCTCACCGTACCACGAATTGCATCAAATTTCCCGAAAAAAAGAAATTCACCACCGAAATAATTTATCTGCAAAATTCATAACTACACACCACGACAATTATGAACTTTCACAAGTAATTATTTTGTTTAATGCGAGTGGAGAAAAGCCGAGTGGTGCAGCGAATCCGAGAGTTTCCGGCTGCGGGGCCAGCATGAGCGATCGTCCCACGGGACAGTGAGAGTATAAACTTTGCGATGATTTCGCACTCAACTCGCCAGGGACATAGCTCACACTATCTCGGAAAAAAAAAAAGTTCTATGAAAACAATAGTGAAAAATCCTTGAGTTCAGAGCTGTGTCGCCGCGTGCCTGTAACATGCCGACATTAAGCCAATTAATATGACGCATTGCCAAAACTTTTGTGCAGCAACTGAGCTGCTGACCGACGGGGTAGACGATGAGAGCTGGAAGATTTACTCCATGGACGCACATGTGGTTGATATTGACTACTGCGTTAGGAAATCCATTCCGGGTAATTAACGAAATAGAGGTAAATTGATTAATAAATTACCAATTAATTTGGAAAATATTGCAGATAATTGAACATAAATTTCAGTATAAATCAAATAAATAAATAATTATTTTCTACACGTCAAAACGATAATGATAGACTGAAGTAATTACGCCCACCTACTTAGGTAAATGGAAATCCCCAGAGCTTGAGAATTATTGACCGAGTTGTCTGATGTAACGAAGGATGAAACAGTAGAAAGGGGACCGCAGTGTCAGAATGCATGAACCCTTTGCCCCAACTCCGACTCCATCAGTGAAGTGTTTTGTTGGCATTGAAGACGCGAAACAGGGAATCCGGGGAGTCGGATAAAACAAAGTGCTGGCTGTTGTGTGTTGCTACAACTAATTCACCCGGTGCCGTACGTTTCCACTATCTCCGTGTAGGACGACCACCTGGTCATTAATTGAAAGGTATTGTTTGGAGGACTGGATGTTATTAGTTTCCCGAAGTCACCGGAGATGTCGTATCTCTGTGTTTGCACTACAGAGGTATCTCGATATTCCATCTCTCCTATAATCCGAGAAGATTGATGGTTGCGCCGTAATTTTGAGGGATTTGACGTTTTATGAGCCCCCCACAACCATAAATACTTTATCCGATTTTTATTCACATTAAATAAATATTTTTCAACAAATAACAATCGGTGAAAAATATCTTTAAATCATTTTGGTCATTATTGAAATGGGCACAAGAATCTTTTAAATAAGCAATTGCATAATTATTTTGTCAGTCCATTTGTGCAATTAAATCTAGCGAGTTCATTCATCGAATATTTACTTTGAATTTTTTTATCAATGAGGAGCTGGCAATAATGAACTGAAGAGGGTCTGCAATCACAAGACAACAATCACAAGTCTCCAGGGGAAAAAAACCAAAGATAATCAGAGTCAATCGGCGCGCGTAGACAATCGTGAAACGAACTCCATTCAACAACGGCTATCTTCGCGTCACTTCCGGTTAGTTAACCTCGTTCAAAGCTCACCCGGTCGTTCAGCCTCCGTGCACCCATACACATACACGTACAGAGATCCTCCGACGACTTGTGGCCCCTGTAGCACGCCCTACAACTACAGCATTACGCGCCTCGCATTTCGCTCGGAGTTGTTCGAAGGTGTAGACAATGTCAAAGTGTTTTTATCTCTCATTTGTTATCGGGAAAGTCGTTGAGGGCGTCAACGGAAATTTAAGATCCTTCAAAATGAGATTTTTGGTTTCTCAAGATGAGACGTTTGAAACATGAGACGCGCTTTCCGTATTGATCCACTGGCTTCCATGTCATTATGACGAGCAGTTAATGACATTGAATTTTAAATGAACTTTACATATTTTCAAAGTCAAGTATTTATTTAACTTCCGAAATTTATTAGTTCTGGAAAAACGAAATTAATTTCAATATTACACAGTGATGAGAAAGCAACATTTGCGATGGAAAAATCTACCCCAACCCCTACTATTATTTTATACCCTAAAAAAATAACAGCCCAATTTACCGATCATCTTTCATAATTGGAAACATGCCCCCAGCACATCGAAAGTATCGACAAATTGGAAAATACAACAGTGAAATATTATTTGCAAGTGATGACTTCAATATCATTTTGAAAATACAATTGTAACAAACAATGCACAATATTAAAGCTCAAATTGCTTTTCTATATATTTTTTTAATCCCATTGTAAAAAGTTCAGTGCCCGATATACCCACTCTTCGGCCCAGAAATATAGATATTGGAACACGTGTTCTGCTGTGTATCGATGAAATAATTTTCAAGAGGCCAGCGGTGTATTGGCAGAGGCTCGTACACAAGTACTTTTCATCGAGTGCAGGAAGCTTACTCCACATTGGCAACCAATAACACGGTACTCACCTTTACGAGCAAAAAAAAAAATACACACCCAAGTGCATATTTCCATCCAATTCCCAGCGATACACGTTAAATAACCTCGAGTGAAAAGCTGATTGCCAGTGGAAATTTCGAGCTCTCGTGGCTGTAGTAATTTTATATCACGCTGTAAACGTTGAATCGTACTTTCCACTTCGAGCAGCTCTCCTTTCTTCATAAAACGATACACTGTTCGGTACTAATACTCATAAGTGGTACATGCGAATGCTATCTCACTCTCAACGATAAAATTCACCGGGAAATTTGTGAATGCAATTCATTAACTAGTTCTTAACTCTTCGAGAGTTTCCATTCGTTGGAACTTATTGTTTCAATTTCTGTTTAGTCTCGTGCAAAGTTTTGAAAGATAAAATTTTAGATTATCTATTTCGATTGGTTTTCTTCGATTTTTTATTGCACTTCGAGCATTTGATTTTATCAGGAATTTCATTGAACGGACCAGTTTTGAAATTCATCTAAATCGAAATGCCAAGTACGGAAGAGTGGATACTTCGGGCAAATCCAGTCTCCATTAAATAGTGCAATGAAAATGCAAAAAAATAATGTCAAATTTTCCAAAATTGCTCATTTACCCTTTATTCTCTTTTCTCTTCATTTTACTGGCTGTAACCCCCCCCCCCCGTCCCCCGAAACTGTTCGAAATTCTGTTGAAGTTATTATCAACGACGCATTGAGGGTAATTTCATCGCAACCAAAAATTTCACCCGATCCACTTCCCTTTGGTAAATTATCGATTGTGAATGATACTCACAGTGGATGAGCTATTCCGTTTTGCGGCAATAATATCCATCGGTGAATTAGCTGGAATGCTGTTGCCGCATGAAATTCACAAGTGGACCCCCGAAAGAGCCTCGTTACGTGGCTTTGGCAGTGCAATAGTCGCATTACGAAGGATTTCTATCTCGAAACGAATGTATACCTGGAGAAAGGATGAAACAGAAAATGAGAGAAATCGTGCTAGATAGGGTGAAGGTTTGGCAATCCCGGTGGGGTGAGAGGGGGGTGAGGTGGGGTGCTTGTACATGGTACCTGGGCAATGGCACAAATTAATATGGCTTTGGGTGAACGTTGAACAGTGCGGCAGTGGCCAGCCCCTAAGAATTTATCGTTTCGAGCAATTAAGCGAACGGCCGTTGGGTATCGTCCAGTGACGGTGGCGGCAAGGGATGAGGGAAAAGCGCCTCCCGGCGCTTTTGGCTTCTCTCGTTTTCACTCCAATCGATCGGATCCACTGGACCCAACCCACCGGCAAGGGGGATTACTTCCGATCTTGCGGTAAATTTTTTCCGACTCCCATTCCTTCGTCCGTTGTTTCTTTCCTCTGAGGGAAAGATTTTTTTTTTCCCTCTCTTCATTGTTTTTAGCCTTTTTTTTCTCGTCACTGAGACTCCGAGGGCGCTCGCGTACCCTCACTTTTTTTTTACTATCGGCCAACATTGGGCTGCAAACTTTTGCGTTTCCGGCAAATTGAACTTTACGAGCGAATACCGGGGAACTTTTCACACGGTGGAAGGGGTGGGGGAGGAGGAGGTGGTTGAGACAAAAAGATGGGGGAGGGAATATGAGGGCAGGGAGTCTCTGGAGATCGACGTGAGCCGTGGTTTGTGAAAACTTCGGTGGAGAATTTTGAAAATGTGATGGAAGGTTGGGGGGATGGGGGAGGTTATTTTCACGGGATGCGAAGCAGAAAATTAAAATATTGCGGTAAAAAAATTCAGAAGTATATTCTTCAATTTATATTTTTTTGTGGAAAAGTTAAAAAAAAAACAAAAATGATGATCTTTTTTAGGGATCATCGCTCCTAGGGGGTGAAGGGACTTGATTCAAGCCCTCTCAGATCATTCCCTTCATAGCGCTTGATAAAAAAAATGTACGGAATTATTGTGAGATCTTCTCAGTAGCTCTGATGTAAGTTCAAGCTATAAAAAAATCCTCTCGAGAATTTCGTCTTTCCATTTTACGCAAAAACTATAGTGATGGAGCCACCCTCCCTGACGTTATTTTATCTCCTGTATTCATGCCTAAGGGTTCAAATAACGCGGCAATATGAATCATTCATGTTTTTCGGTGTGAGTCTGACCTAAACGAAGATGTTTCACTTCTATTTGTGGATGATATATTTTACGCTCTCCCCTTGAGACAAAGAGATGATCCCCTATCAATGGATAATCTGGGCCTTTTTCCTGGTCAGAAAAGGGCCGAATAAATGAAAGATTGCACTAGAGGAATAGTTTAGGTTTCGCGAGGCCGGCAAAGTGCTCCCTTTGAATTTTCGTTCTCCAGAAATTTGCGAAAAATCAAGTTTCAGGCGGAAACTTTCATCGCAACAAAAGTTGAATGGTTCGCATTCAAAAGGGAAATACGAGGGTAGATAAGCGGAGGAAATGGGGTGGATTTTATCACATGGTAACGGCACTTTGAAACTCCTCGCATTCCTCAATTCCAATACACAATAATATCGCAGATATTCCCTTGATTTTCCCAACAACGTTTTCCCGTTACATAATCAATAAACATTCGAAGTTTATGATGATGGGAGTTGGGAGTATTATAGAAATACGGCTCGTAAACACCGGGCTCGTGAAAAATTGCGGTGGAGGGAGGAGTCGATTGTCAGTACCGGAGGAACCAGTTGAACTTCTACTCACCAAAATGATCGATTTCAATCCGTCGAGGATTACCAACTTTTCCCCAACTTTTCAGAAAATGTTCAACCGCACTTCATCAATATGAAATGCATTTTTTGTTTCACTTCATGTCTAAATCCCCGCCTTAATACTCACTTTAATGTTAACTTTGTGAAAAGAAAATTGAAGAAAAAAAGATTTTATCCGTTCAAGTAGATAATCTGTTTGCATTAGCGGAAGAGGGAAATCTCCATAATTTCTCATAATTCTTTCAAAAAGTTATATCCCGACGAGCTTTGAACATATTAATAATACAATTATTTCCCTTCATGATACTCCATACCTCTTCGGATGCATAACCATCAACTTCAAAAGCCGGTGTACCGGAGTCTGAGCTCCCTAAGTCCCAACTTCTCTCCATCATCTCGCCCTCACACTCGATTTCACCCTTTCTAGCGGCTCCAAAACTCCATTGTACCAGTGAGCAGCCATATTTCCCAAAAAGCTAGGTTGCAACTTCGATGGAGAAGTTGGGTGGATCACATCCTCCAAGGTGTGGTGGCTGTTTTAGGCTTATCGACGCTTGTTAATCTCCATTTTGGCATGTGCAACCGCAGCATTATCATCTATAACCACAATATTAGCATATTATAAAAAACCATCAATGAATTAAAAACAAATATTTATTCTTTCCCCATAAACTTTGATACACTAAAGTTCGAGTTGTATCTGAAAAAAAAATTGAATATGTAAAACCCGTGGGACTCAATCGACCGTTGGGAATGCCGTCTGGCAGGTGGAGAAACTAGTTACCCATATCGACTCGGAGAAAAACGATGAAAAAAGCGTTATAAATTCAAAAGCTCCTTTGATGCTTTTTCCCTTCCGATATCCCTCCGGAGATGACGCATTGGCGTGCAACGCTTAACTCAATTTCCCATGAAATTCCATTCTTTGACGTTCCATGGAATGCACCCCGGAAATCTTGACAATGAAATTTGTATTGGCGCCGTTCATTGGAGGTCGGAATTCAATCATCCTTGAATCGATATCTTCAATCAAATGATTGTGAGTGCCCTGAAAGGGCGTAGCTGGACGTTCATCGGGAAGTCTTTTTAATAACGGATAACAATTCCGGCAAAATTGTTCAACATTGAGTCACGCGATGAAATATTCATCCAGAGGCCTCTGCAAGCTCCCGCCACGGACCCAAATTGAAAAATAAAACTTGAGACTAATCTGAATATTGTAGGTATTTTTGAAATAAACAACGAGAGGACTCTTGAACGGTTTAATCAAAAAAATTGAACGGTAGATTTCAAATCGCACCGAGCGATCCTTTCCCCATTGCCATTACGATCCATCAGCGCGGAAATGCACTCCGATCCATGAAATACCGGGCTTTTACCTCCCAAATCTAATAAATTCCAAATTCGGGGGGAGAATTTCGTGAATAATTCAATGCTATTCGTGAATACCGAAAATGCAACATTGATGAAAGAAAATTGTAATGACTAATCAATCGTTATATCCGGAGCGTTCAGCACGTCCTGTTACATATGGGGAATATAAATTTCCCAAATACCTACCCCTACCTATTCCACTATCCTGGAAAAATTCCAATAGACTTCTGAAATATTTACAATTGGCAGCATGCGATTGAATGGATTAATTAAAAAATATCGAAATCATCAAAAAGCCCCGGTTTTAGATTAATTAATAAATTTTGTTGCATGCGATTTTAGCCGATTCAGCCATTCACCGACTTGATCCTGCTATACTCAGGGAAATGCTGGTAAATTGAATCAACGGATCGAATACATCAAAGAGTATTGAACTCGATTTTAATCCATTTCCTCCATTTCAATAAAGATTCTATACTGAAAAAAAAATCCGCAGATTAAATTTGTTTCAAACAAAAAATTTTACTAACATTTTAGAGATATAGGAAACACTTGGAATTCGGAAACGGAAAAATTCGCGTGCTGATAGCAATAAATATCCCCGTCTGTACAATAAAATTTCTAATAGCTCCACCAATTGATAAAGCTTTCATGATAAATGTCTACAACACTTGAATCAAGTTCATCCTTCAGATCGTGAATATCTCCTACCGACAACTTTTCTTCATTTCGCCCCATCAGTTCCAAAAATCTCAATTTCCCAATAAAATTATTTACTCCATCGATTTTCCCCCAACTTTACGAAATCCCCGCTAATGCAGTTCCCTTGTCATGGAAAAGCCTCACGGCAGAGCGTCGTGCACTTACATCCAACACATACGTTACTACTTTTTACGGCCATACACCTAAATGTGCTCTAGCCCGGTGGCAGCCAACAACTGAACTTTCCCAAATGTCATCAGTTTATGATATTACCGCGACGTTGATTAAATTTTCTCACAATTTATCTCCTCGCAGTGAGTCCACCCCCACAATTTTCCTCCCTCTCATACCTCCGGGGATCCAGCTCTTTAAAAACATTTGCACATGTTCCACAATTCGTTATGTTTTTGCAGAATAATTCCGGGCGAACGAATACAAGGGAATACAAAATTTGACATTCAGACTCTTGACATCTGGATGTAGAGTATGACAAGCATTTGCGGAAGTACACAGTGCATTGGCAATGCAATAGGGTGGATGAGAGAATGACGGAACGAGAGTAGAGCATGAAATGTGCCCAGGAACGTAGCGTTGAAGGTGGTAGGACAGAAGGAAAAGGGGGAAGGTGGGGTAAAGTTGGTCGGGTGGAGTGATATTGATTTTGCAGGCAACAAGCAGCAGTAGGATTCCATACGGCCTAGTCGGTTACATACTGGTAAGGGTGGGAGGGGGGTAGGACTCCCGAGTCCATATATATTCAGTGAAAAGTCCATTTGGAGTCTTTTGTTGGGTATTAAAAAAAAAATCCCATGAAAGCCAAAATTTGGTTCAATGTCGTGAACGATTTGACGACATTTTTAAAAGTACTTCTTTTGTGGATTTTGGCTGGCGTCGGTGGCACACGACATTGTGTGCTTATCGGGCTTTCCGGTTGGTTGGAGGAACAGAGACTTAGTTGGCCGGCTCAATTGGCTGGGGGTGCAAAATAATTCAAATACTTGTTTTCACCCCTCGCAACGGCTAAACGCGCCCAAGTTTCGGGGTTAAACGCACAGCTGGTGGGACACTGGTGTTTAGTCTGGGCGTTGGCTAATTCGATTGTTGATGTGGTAATCAGAGGGAATGGGAAATTGTCTGAACGGGTTTTCAATGAACTAAATCACCGGCTTTAGTTATTATTGACTATTTTATTTCAGTGTCAATGGAGTTTTTTTTACTGTTATTCACTCTCATTAGAATTGTATTGTCGGATTCAATTGATATCGTAATTTTCCCTTTTGAGAACTGTATATTTCCGAAAAAAATCGATAAAAATCCGTTATCGAATGGGGAATTTAATAATTCTGGTCATTTTTCGGGAAAAACATTGATTTTGCTATGATTACATTTTCAATGAAATTACATGGAATGCATTACGGGCATGGGAGACGTGCGGTTGGTGGCACACCACCCGGTTACATGTACACCCCCTGTATTGCTCGACAGAACGTAGCCAGACGGTTGACAAACCCAACCAGTGAGCTTTGAACTGTGTTCAGGGTGCTTCGTAGATCAAGTCCCTTCCGTTTGGTTGACAAACAGTTGGAGGTAGTCAGATCCGCAAATTTCCGAGGAAAAGCCGATTAACTCGTGAGTGGGATTCTCACTCTCCACTCGTCCATGCGTCCCGCTCATCCACCTCCTCCGGAAACCATTGATAATCAAGCAAGCAAATCTGAGGGATCTCAGGGAAAAATTAGCGAATCATCTCGACCCTTTCCCTCCCCAACCCCCTTTCCCGGCAACAGCGTCATTTCAATCATCACAGACACTCCAGACTGCACGATGATATCGATAGTTTACAAGTGAATTTGGGATCGGGCATTATTAACGCTGATCGACGAAGCCCTTCCCATTATAGCACAAGTGCAAGTGAGACCAGAGAAGGTAAAGAGAATTGGCGCGAATCCAATGTTTCCGGTTGGTCGACTGCCTCGATTCATCGCACACACTCATGGCAGGTCCTTACTCAATGCGTCGACGAGCCATTCTGTTTTTAATTGAGTTCCCACCATACGTGTATGTCAGCGGCTCGTTTCAGCCAGCATAAAGCAGTACATCGGCGGTACAAAATTGGGAAAATCGGTTTTTTGAGGGATGAAAACCCCTTTGTAATCCTCCCTTTACCATTATCGATGTGACTATAGTTAAAAATTTCCTGTGAATGAGCTGGTGTTAACAATTTCCGGATTTATTCCCGAAATTTCAGAAGTGTCTTTCGAGATAACGATCGATAAGCAAAAGTATGGCTTATCTCGTTTCATCAATTGCATCCTGAATTATCTTCCGAAGATGACATCCAGATGTTCCAAGTACAGATATTTTTTGGGGCGCATTCAGGGCCCCGAAATCTAAACACAACCATTTACTCTATAACTACGTAATCGCAGCTATCTCATTATCCCTGTAAATATGGTAACAGCAATCAAGATAATGCTCGTCATGCCTCGAGTTGATTAAGACAATGTAGTGGAGTTTGTGTTGAGAGTCAGAGCACACTCATTACCATCTCGGTAATAGCCACAGGGCTGGCGGTGAGTGCACACAGGGGAGATCTCAGATTAATCAATGATGATGGCCGCTGATGATACCTTTGGCAAGAACTCTCACTGCGAGGGTGGAGGGGAGAGGGAGGTGCTGTGTGTGGCAGGTTGCTTGTTGATATGAAAGTCCCGGTGGTGTCGTTGGATAGCTGATGACCAGCTGGCAGACACACTGGCTGCTACGCTTCACCACGAGAATTCAGGGGTGATTCGGGGGATTCTGGTGATACCATCTCCATAGCGGTTTCCTCATAACCAAGACCTACCTCGTCAACGGTACCGCAAGTTGGCTCGATTCTGGTTACTGTCAGCCTACGGCACACCATTGCCCCATTCGCGGACGATGTGCAGGTAGATAAATAGCCCGATGACGCAACTGGGGGTCCTTTTCTCCCGGGTATGTTTACGCAGATGGAGAATATGCATAGGAGAGGGTGAATCTGGTGATAGTCATCGGCAAAGTATTGGTGATTGAATCGGCTTGATTGAAATTGCTCTCCAGCGCCCACGATTCAAGCAATTTAACTGCTTCGATGAACACCATTTTATGTTCTGATTGGAATCAGAAAAAAACTAAGGGCAATCATAGATCAAATGAAAGACTGAATTTCACATATGTTTTATGATGCCGGATATGTCGGTTCGAAAATTCACCGGAAAATTCTAGGGGTCTGGTGAGAGATTTCCCATAATATTTTCCTCATAACCGACCCAATTACATCAATCCGTGTACCTGCTCCGCGAACAGGGAAAAATGCGTCCCTACAAATGATCGCGAGTGGGGGGCATGGAAAGGCGGTATAAACCTGGTGGCCCCTGGGCAAAGTGTTGGTGATTCAATCGGCTTGATTGAAATTGCTCTCCAACGTTCATTTCCATAATGGTTTTGCTTTCATCTAATCTACAAAACTACCACTCCCCCTCACCCAGATTTTTTCACCCTCGATCAACGAGAATTTACGGAGTAAATCGGGCGTTTGGAATCGAGAGGACATGACCAGAGTAATGATCATATCCGGAGTTATTCGATGATGAAAGAGACAATGGTGTTGAACAAAATCATGGAATAAAGTGGACGCTGTTGAATGCCAGAGATTAAAATGTTTTACGGCGATACCACCGTCGTGTTTACTACTGAAATGCATATTATAATTCAGGGGCGGAGAAGCAGAAATGGTTATGTAGATGTGAAAGCTTGTGGAAGTGTTTTCGTGAGACAAGTGAGAGGAGTAAATGAGGGAGAAATGTTGAGGAAAAGTGCAGTCAAATTGAGATTACCTTTCGCCGTGATATCTGTCCAGACATTCGTGATTGTTGATATTTCATTGAATGAGTTATGAGTGTTTTTCATCAACAAGAGTGAGTATATGCGATGCACTTTCTTGTTTTCACCCCGTGGCAGCAATCCGCATACTTTTATCCATTTATAAACGACCTCTCGTGGTTGTTCGTTCAGCTTTTCATTCCCAATTATTTTTAATGTATCCAGCGGCAGTGGATTCTCTCCTCACCCGAGTGAAATAAATTTCCCGTCTGCCTGCAACAAACACGAAGAAGCCTTTTATTTCTTCCTCTATCTCCACAAGTTTCGCCTCAACGTGACAGGGCCCTGCCAATGCAACACCACTGCCGTTACTGTTTTTACCTCATATTTTCAAAACGAAACTGCCATTCGTATAAACAACGTCATACTCAGACACTTTTTACGCTCGTACAGACGCTTGTTTGGTCAGCCATCTTGCCACTGTAGTACCTCGTTTGTACTTCTTATTACCTCACTCGCAATCTCTTTGTCTCTGTTTCATCTTTAGTACTTTCGCCTCGTTTCTCTCGTCACTTGTTTTGTACTGGCGCTTGTTAAACTGACTCCAGTTAGTGAAGACCGAAGTTCTTTAGAGTTTTCGAGGCGCTCGATCAAGCACTTTCGCACGATACTCCCTAGACATCCTCAAAAGTTACTAACAATGGAGGAGGAACCCTGAGTCGGCGAAATTACCGAGAAATATCAAGGTTTAGATGGGAAAAATCCCGGAAAAAATCTTTGTCCAGTTACGTCTAGGGGGAAATTAAAAGCAGAGAAGGAAAATGTATGGGTCGAGCTGTGAAATTATCGTAGAGAGGGTGAAAGAGCCGTCTGGCAGAACGAAAGCTCTTAACACGTCGCGATTGGTTAGCCAGCGAGATACGGGAATGGGGCATAATGGAATCTGACAATTTGAGAGGTACTTGCTATCAGGCTAAACGCAATTATTCACTCATGTCGGTATTAACTAGTGGATATAGTAGTGAATTACGAGAGTAAGCACGGAAATCGGCCGATTATTTGTCTGGGTGAGGATTTATCAAAGATACGGTGATTAGTCTGATAATAGATCGAACGCGTATTTTTTTAGAAATTAATGTGTCGTTGAAAATTACCGCAAGGCCAATCTCCAAGTCCTTAACAATTGGAATTTACCCCGAACTCGCATAATACCGCGCCATCTTCCTCAAATGCTCAACCCCCTGTCCCTCCTGATCCTGGAATAAACAATGCGACGACTATCGATTATGCTGATAGAATGACGATTTGTATTCAACGTATTCGTAATAGTTGAAGGGCTGGGAGTGGAGGTGGGGTAGAAGAGCGATTCGAGATTCTCCAGCGCAACTTGGAGGCATTAATGCGGATAAGGAGACGACGATAATAGCACAGATAGCAAATTTGCGGAGCGATAGAACTTGTGACGTTCACCACGAATGCTTTCAAAGTCATATCGTTGACGGTTTTGACATAGCTCCGAGGCTATTCACAGATTAAAATCTCTGCTCCATGGATACCATCAATATCAATCACTCCCGGTGAATCCAATAATTTCCCGGCTCGAGTGCTTTATTACTCCGTGATCGCCTCATACATTACCAATTCAATTACCACTGAACCGTGAAAAAAACGATATTACTAGGATATTTTCCCCATTCTACGTATTTTCTCATCATCCCTGTATACATTTATCGTTTGCACGTGTCTGACAATTATTTCCGCCAATTCATTTATTAAAAAATTTATAAAAAATTCCATTTCATTTCAGCCGTCGACAGTAGAAATTAATTTTCTGATTTTTTTATCGTGTACTTGGCACACATTTTAATCAATTAATTATGATGATTTACTTGTGTATGTATATAGTGGCAAGGTAATGCCGGAAATGTCCTCTGAAATTTCCCCTCCCATTAAATCAAAATCTTCCGTCTCGACATGATGCGGAATTACCTTTTTACCGTACCCTGAGAAGCCCAATTATTTCTCAAACATTTCCTCCCTCCAATGAAGTAACGCCAAGCGACCGTGGCGCCTCGGCCTAATGGCTCCACTCAAGATGCAATATCGCGGCCATGAATATTGTATGGGCCTTCTCGTACTGACGTAGCCGCATCTTCCGGGTACCGCCCGCTGTTCCCCCCTTCAATCTGCCGGGGCTATGTAGCCCCCGTCTAGCAAGGGTATATTCCACCTTTTCACCCCCAAGTCATACCCTCGATATATCTCTCTCGGCGCTCGTCTCCCCTCACCCTCTCGCCCGCCCTCACTGTTGATGGGCCCGCTGGTGTGTACCAACGGAAACGACCGCACTTACGTACCACTCTTGGCTATGATTATTTTAAGCTGCACTCACAAAAATTGGCCACATCCACTGTTACTCCTCTTCTTTTTCATACACGGTAGTGAGTACATACGAGTTTCGCTACATTCATACACTCAGTTGTAAGTGAACTCCACATCAACCGCACTTTTCCCTCCACCCAATCCCCCCGAGTCCTCTCATGTCGTTTCACCAGGCATAAAATGACTTTTCCACCGATATCCATGTAGAGCCGAACATCTTCAGGATCACATCCTGACAAAGTCGGGAATCGAGTATTGGCAATGGTAATGCCAATGGTAATGGGACCTTTCGATTTTCTATGAAAATTTAACACGATCCCAGCCAGCTTTTCCTAGGGAGAAATTGGTACTGGGGTTTGGGGTGGCGTGTGCCTTCGCTGTGGTGAAAAAATGGTCTGAAGTCCTGCAAATACCCGGTTGAATCCCGTCTCTGAAAGCACAAAGCTACGGGGAGATGTTCTACATTTATTTTTATTTTTATTGTGGTAAAAATACGGACTAACGTATCAACATTACTAACAAGGTGAATTTTTTACAGCTTTTGCGGGGAATTTTTCAGGGATTAAAATAATTTCGCAGGCAATGACGGGTCGGAATTTTAAATGTGGATTACAATGTTTGGACAAACGTTCGACGTAAATTGTTATTTTTTTCAGACGTTTGTTAATGCCTACAAAATGTTAATGGAATATTTTTTTTATCAACTCGCGCTTCATTATTTTCTCAACTTCCAAATGCGTATTTTCAGTTGAAAACTTTTCGCCCTTTCAAAACAGAAAATTATATCGCAATGAAGAAGTCATGGCATTGGCCTCCCACGAGAATCGTTTCATTTCCAATTTAACGTGACAAACTTTGAAAACAACGACCAGCGACAATGGTAATGCCCCCAGTAATACGACTTTTCGATTTTCTATGAAAATTTACCCCTGACTCGAGTCACTGTGTCCCCCCCCCCCTCCCCCGACCCTTCCACAAAATTGGTACAGCAGCGGATTCAACAACGACAGAGTCTACCTGTGCATTCAGAGACACTTGGTAACTGCTCTGCTAAAGTAATTTCAAAGTGGCAAACTGTCAAGGGCTTTTCCACCTCAGAATTTACGCCCTCTTCTGTATCTCCCGGCGAATATTGCCACTTGTTTTGTTGTCTATGCTAACTTTTTTCCCTCCCTTTCCCCTCCCCGACTGTTTCTCACGAGAATTTGGAATGTGCCAAGTGCCACCCGGATAATGTCACTCGATGTACCAACTCCAGACTGCATGGGGCAGGTGGAAAAATATTGTGGAAGTCAAAAGTGTCGGGGGACACGAGGGGCAAAATGAGTTTTGTCACTTGTGCGTAAGGTCTTCGAGTGAGCCAGGAGATGGGAAAATCTCCCTCCCATTGAAAAATAAATTCCAAGAAATTAAACTCAAACAAATGTAATTTGAGAATATTTTTTTCTGAGTTCTCGTACTCAAATTTTGTAGAAAAAATCTGTTGCCATACGATGGCAGCTCCTCAAAATTCAATATTTTTTATTTTTACATATGTGTAAGCTCCTGTGTATTACATAGAAAACAATGTGGTAAGCTCCGTCAACGTAGGATTGGCTTATCAGATATTCCCAGGTGTCTGTTTTCGCCTCATTAACTATGGATCAGTGGAACATAATACCTTGCGTGGAGTAAAAAAAGTGAGCGGAAGCAGGGGTGGGCTGTGCCGATGCGGAGAATATATCAGGAATACACAGTCAAGGCTGAGGGATGAGATTGTAAAATCGATCTCCTCGCTGCATGGAGCCCCGAATGAAGAAAATGATGAAGTAACTTTTTCCACTCTCCGCTGAACGCATTTTCACACAGTGGATGTCATGAAAATAATATTGTAGTAAATTTCTAGTTCATCTCGCGAGCAATTGCACGCCAAGTTTTCTCATCTCAATCGATAAAATTTTATGTTCTAGACGTCTCAACGCCGTCATGCACGCGAGTGAGATACAACAGTCTTGCCGAGGTGACGTCGAAGGAGTTGGGTATCAGTCAGCCGAGCTTTAGCGAGCTGGATTTTACACCCCTGGTTGTCTCTAAAATGAGGTGAGTTTTCAGGGTGACTCCGTTTATTGTTCCTCGGAAAAATCCCTTTCGAAAGCGTCTGCGTCCGACATTTTATGGCAAGTTTACCCGGTGATTGTCCATGATGAAGGAAATCATGTGTACTTCAAAAACAAAGTAGATTAAATAAAAAACTGGTGAAATTCTTCGCGAAGAAGAACTGAATTGAATGTAATCAAAATCGATTCAACCGCAGCCCCAAATTTTTAGAATATCACATACAAAATTACGCATCTCTCTCGCCGTGCAATTATCTAAAGTTTCACCGAGAGAATCAGTTAATTCCTCGGTAATAATTAATTTACAAGTGCAATAATAACTGTCATAAAGGTATGGGAAGGGATGTTGAGTCGAGGGGCGATTTTCAATGCATAAATAATCCGGAACAAGTCGGATATGCACCAATTAAATAGCATTCACAGCAATGTCGAGTGCCATGTGACGACAGAAGGTATGTTTGACCATTAATGAAAATTCGAGGGCTACTATGAATTCGTAATTATCGACGACAACATTATTTACAGTCCACACAAACCCGTTGCCCTCTCGTTTAATTCATCCAACATTTCGTCTATCCGTAAATGTGGGATGAAGGGCTCTGAAATAATGCGGAGTTACTGACGATTCCACTGGCCGAGGATTAAAGTGGGAATACTTCATAAGTCCCGTAATCCTGGGACACAAAACGCTGGAGGAGAAAACAAAGCGAATTTCCAGCTACTTTAGGCTTTCCATTGGTCTCTGCTGCAGCGAGCCCAGTTGGAAAAGAGCATCGTACGGGCATGATTCGCTCAGCAACTATTCTCGAGACTATAGGGGCTTGGGAGGGGTGGATGGGGGGTAGGTAAAATGCCAAGTGGGTATTAACAAAGTCGTTAGAAGCCCCACGGCTTGTTGAAAGTGACTCCTTGTTGGTGCCAAAAGCTACTTCACCGAGTGAAAACTTGATATTTGTCTTGTGACGGAGACAATGTTATTTCTCTTCCCCAAGATTTCTTCGGAGTGATTGCAATGCTGTAGCAGAATGGATTAGTTAATTTCGGGTGTATCGACAGGTCGACACGTCTCCGTTCACTGAAGGTGAAAATATTGGAAGTGAATGAAGTTAAATAATTGAATTGAATTGAATTAAATTATTATTGAATTATTTCTCCTCTGGGTAATCAGAAATGAATATTAAATATGTAATCATTAATGGAGTCTTAAATCTAATTAAGCTCGTCTGGTAATGACTCAATTTTTTTTCTTGACATAATCATTATAAAATGAGAGGAAAAATATTTGTTAGAACACAAATATGTTCCACGTTAAAACTTATTCCCCTAAACATTAATCCGAACGAATATCGAACGTTCGCAATTAATCCCAATTTTTATGATTTATCACTAATGAATGTATAAATCTCCACTAATTAAATTTGTTTTGCTTGAATTTCCAATGGTAATATTTATCCAATAATAATATCCAATTATTTTGCCCCCAGTTCTGACACATTTTAATTGAATAATCGAATTGATTAAAACAGCTAAGCCAACTAAAATTTTTAATTGAAAACCATGGGAATGATTAGTTGTATTGACAAAATTATTGATAAAATCCGCTGCAAAATTATTCACTTACAACATAATATTTATTCTACGATGAAAGCGGAATACTATGTTTACTATATGACAGATTTTACTCGTTATTCCATGCAAATCCTTTCAACAACGTAAATTAATCCGAGTGGGTTCAGGCTATCTGATAAAACCTGCATTACACCGATTTATCCCTAATGAATGTATAAATGAATGTATAAATCTCTTATCAGTAAATTAGTTTTGGTTTAATCTCCGACAAAACATTTATTCAACAATAATATTTGATTAAATCATCACCACGTTTCATATATTTAAATCCAATAATCAATATGATTGGAACGAACCTCCAAATCGAGTGAAAATTTCAATCAACAAAATCATTGAAATAATTTTCATTTACTGATGTAGTTTTCTCATCCCTGTGGAGGTCCATTCTTCCCAGACCTTTAATGAACACATAAATTGTTTACCAAATAAATTTGTTTTAAGTTCACCCCCAAGGAAAATATTTACGCAACAATAATATCTCAGTAATCAACCCCCAGACTTGTTACAGTTTAATCAAGTAATCAAACTGATTGAAACAAACAGCTAAGCCAACTGAAAATATCAATTAACAAAGACATTTGAATAATTTTCCTTGTTTAACCGAATCACCACGAGAATGCAAAAGCAGCGGACTAGTCAGAGGGGGTGGGGGGTTGGGGGCAGTGAGGCATTGAAATCGATTCGAGTTGGAACTGCCAGTGTCCCGTATATAGCGTTTCAGCGGTTTTCCGGTAATCGGAAGCCAGCTAATTGCAAAGCTCGGATTTCGAGTGCGATAAAGTGAGGGAGAGAGAGAGAGATAGAAACTGAATTCGGGATGTGCCGCAGTGCTGAACTATCATCTATCCCTTGGTTCCCTGGCAGTTGTGCATGCTTACCTGGTGGCATTCAATGGAGGGACGGGTGGACGGACACTAGAGAGCAGAACGATTTTATCAAACGTTGAAACGGTGACAATTCAACGACGCGTCACCTGTTGCACCCCAGTCGACTCTGGCATTCACTGATGTCGTCGTCTCCTGCATTATTAAAAAAGAAAGTGGCTGGATCATCGCTCCTCCATTGGTGAGAGGGAAATTAATTCCAGTCGCGTCCAACTGTGGATTACTCGCTCTCTATTGGAAAAAGGAGGGCTTTTAATAAGCGAGGGGATGGATGCTCGAAAATGCGGGGGCGTTGAGGGGGGTGACACCGGGACTTATGGCGATTATCAGTTGATTTCTCACGTGTCGAGGTTTTATTTTTAGGTATTGTTCATTGAAATTATAATTGCGGTAATATTTATCCGGTAATAATTTCTGTGGATTTTTTAATTAAATTTTTTTTATGTTGGCCGGGGTATTTCAATTGAATTGATGAAACCTCTAATTGGATTTGTCAGTCTGTGCGCAAATGAATGAATAGATGAATAAATAAATAGGTAGATAAATTAGCAATTCAGGAAGTTGTTCATCTCAATTTTCGCTGGTTCTCCATAAAATTATCTTTTCTATCAGAATTCTATACAAATGACTTTATATTTTTAATGATATTTAAATTTAAAAAATTATTCCTCAGAATATTGCCATGAGAATTGACATTATGATGAAATCTCTTGAAATTCCAGTGTAATGTACTCTCGCCAAAGGATTCCACGAGATATATTCGAAAGTCACCGCAAAAAAAATGTTGAACAGTGCAATTATGCCTTCCCTAACATTCCCTGAGTTCCTCCAACTTTCCCTTTCCCTCATTCCCACTATTGTACCCACTTCTCTATTTTTCCTCATTTCCCTGTCAGATGACAGGCAATTTTTCTCCCGGTGATTGCATTTGCAATTCCGATGGGAAACATGCGCTTACGGTTTTTCTCGCCCAAAAAAAAGGAAAATCCCAGCGTACACTATACACAACCGGGAGCTTTCGTCGCCGGTGTTGTGGCACGTGCAGCAGTATATCCGCGTTGGGAATGTATAGATATAAACTGAAGCCAGAAATTTGTTTCTCGTACGTCCCAGTAGACACAGAATGGTGGGCCGACTGGGTTGGATAACCACGAGTCATTTAAATAATTCAATTCAGTTGTTGTACTATTCCGGTTGTAGCGAAATAGAGTGTAATAGATGGTGGAAAAATCCAGACGAATTGCGAATGTATCTGAGAAGAATCTTTTGAGGAGAATTTCATTTATCCTCGGAGGATAATGAGATCCATTAGCCGAGACTCAGTGACCCGCTTTTGTAATAAATTCCCATTCCCTGAATACGTGAAGACGAAGTTGAAACATTATTCTGGTTCCTTAAGAAGCAATTAATTTCATTTTCACGAAGCCGTGGGAAAGGTTACTCTCCGATGAGGGGAATGGGGGGTGAGCTTTTGAATTGAGTGGTTTTCACCGAAATTAGATAACCCCCGACGTGCTTTTATTTTTTCCCCATTTACTCGAGTTTCTTTTTAAGACTTCTTTCTTGCTGGATATGTGATCCGACTCGAGAGCTTGCACTTGACACCGACAAATTTTCAGACTTCAAATTTGCATGACCTGTTTCTGTTGATCATAAACAGGTCTAAAGAATTGCGAGAATAAAATTGTACGACATGTGTTGGCATTTTTTATTCCACTCGTGTGTGAATATCCATTTGACCCGTGAAATCAAATCATCCTGAGCATCAACTACCGGAGAAAAGGATTATTTACGTTGAGCAGCAAAAAAATTCAATTTTATTAATGCTTGGAAAATACAAACAGCTCAAGTGCTTCCATTGAAATAATTTTATTGATTATTGGAAAAATGATGGACGAGTCGTCACCCACGTGATTCCAGTGTCTTGGAACGCAATGAATTTTATTTTTGTTGAAGGAGGGTAGGACGAGAGGATGAGCATCTGAATTGAGTGGGTTTTACCGAATTTAAATCACCCCTCACGCCCTTTCATCTCTTCCTCCCCCTCTCTGTGAGCTTTAATGCTCTTTCCTTTCTTGATATATCATTCTACTCACGAGTTTGCACCTGACACGAACGAATTTTCAGCCTTCAACTTCCCATGACCTGTTTCTGTTGATCATAAACGGTTTCAAAAATTCGCGAGGATAAAATTGCCTGACATATGTTAATATTTTCATTCCACTCGTGTCTGAATATCTATTTGACCCGTGAAATTGAATTCTCCCTGAACCAACATCAAGTCGAGGCGGAAAAAAATTCTCCTCCCACTTCTGTCACAATATTTATCTCTGTTGGCTGAAAAAATAGGGAAGAAATCACACACTCAGTGGAGTGTCTTCTTGAAATGCAGAATTTTTTTTTTTTCGTTGACACGTGAAGCACCGAGCCCAGCCACGTGGATATGTCAACACTCGGGTCTCCCACTGTCGCGTCCAGTTGGAAGGCCGCGCCAGTGGAGTGGTGTAATAATGGTCAGCCGGAGAAAGGAAACTCGGAAATAACAGAATTTCATTGTAGTAAAAAATTCAATTATTTATTCACTATTCCCATAGCTCATCCCCATCACAAACAGTCCACTCGTCCACTACAGATGACGGGAGAATTCAAAGCGAAAGGAAAGGTGCGTCATTTTTTTTCAACAAAAAATGGAAAGTTCATTTGAAATTTGTGCATTTGATACGTACACGCGTTGCTTCAAACTAAAAAATTATAAAAAGAATATGACTTGCTGTGATTCATGTACCTATTACTTCCTGGTATAATTTAAATAGTGAAAGACCATCATTGGATGTGTATTTAACAACCAAAAAATTCGTGAAATTCGCTGGTGGGCATGAGCACGCAGGTGCCCTACCCCCTTTGCAGGCACACGAGTCCAAAAAACATTGCATACAAAATATCTACCCATCATGGTCCGTGGATGCTGCCCTCCGCCAACATAAGCCCATTATAAAATGAGAAAAAAAAGCTACTGGTAGTCGCCAACTCGCCTCGTTACCGGAGGATTACGCGCTAATGAAATTGCCGAGCGTGTTTGATCTAATTACGGATGTAGAGACGAACCGAAAATCTTCCATGGACTACATATAACCCGACAATTCCCCCTTTATTTTATTTCGCTCTGTCCCCCCTTCTCCCCTTCGCCCCCAGGTGGGTATAATTGAAAGACGACGACAAATTAGCTCGAACCCCATCTCCCCGGACCACTGGGCATTCGATTGCCAGGGACAGAGACCGGATTTTCCCCCCTCTCTTCACTGTTTTTTTTCCCTCCATTCATTTGGCCACTACCCACGACCTGGACTCTATGTGCCACTGGAAACGGATTTTTAATTAAATCCAGGGACAGGGAATTGAAAAAAAAATTAAATCAACCCCTGTCAACAGGCATTTTCACGATAATTCATTACAACTCATAATTGAAGAAATAAAACAGCGAATGCAACTTTCTTTCAATGTTATTGCGAGCATTTCCATACATCCGTGATAAAACGACAATTTAGTGCGATAAACACTCGGGTACAGATGGGAGAAAAGCAGAGTTGAGAGTACAATGTTATTATTTGTCAATTGGAACAACTGCTGTTTCAAATTATCACGTCTCAAGTTGCCATTGAACAAATACCATGTCAACGAACATTTCCGCAATGCTATTCACTCGTTTGTAATTAATTCCAACTCATAATTGAAAAAATAAAATACTGAATGCAGAGTTTTTCCAGCTTATTGCGGCCATTTGAATGCACCTGTGATAGAAGTTTCAATAGAACATTTTGTCACAATGAGTGTTCCGCAGATTAATGTGATGAATAAATGTTGTGTTAATAGAGGAAAATGACGGTAGTGAATCCCTTATGATCTTTCAATTAGTCGTTTCCGGAAATTTTTAAAATAGACGAGGGGTAAATTTATAAAAAAATCTGATAATGTAGCCGGCCAGTGTCCCATGTTGCCACTGCAGTCATTGAATTAATCACATGTCAAATCATAATTAGAGAAATAATCCATTGGCAGCAGCTTTCTTTCAATCAGATGGCGTGCATTTCAATGCACCTGTGATAAAACTTTCAATAGAAAATTTTGCGACAATGAGTGTTTCACGTCAACTTAGTGTGACGAATAGTCTGGCGTAGATAGGAGAAAAGCAGAGCGGGGAATCCATTGGGAGGAGAAAATGGAGAAATAAAGGGGGTGAACTCGTGGATCTCATGGTCTAGTTTATGTGTACATGGGGTGGAGAAAGAGAGAAACCAGAGTTGGTGAGACACTACCCAAGCGCATTTCTCTTCGCTTTTCGCTCTGCCATTCACCCGGGAACTCCACCATAGCCGACCAACTGTAGACAATACGATCACCCTAACAATAACCGCACTGGGGTACCTGGGAAGATGGCGTCATTCACGCTGAGGATGAACGGGGAAAATTACACGAAAGGAGGAAAAATGTGGAATGATGAAATGGAGATTGGAGGAGACAATTTCTTGTTCATTCTCAATATGGAGAGTCTCTTGGGGCTGGAGGAATCGACAACACGACGCTATTTTACTTCGCGACAATTCATTGTTTATTGTTGTTTTTTGTTATTTCAATTTCGAACGGAATTATAAATTCTTGATATTTTCGTGAGAGTCAGGAAGTGTGGAATTATTTTTTAAACCGATGATGAATTTTTTGCCATTTTGATGACGAATGGAAACTGGCCTAGGGCTGGATAAAATAGGGCAATACTGTCGCGATTTATTCGTCCAGAGATAGTACGGAAATGCGCTTTTGCAACTGCTGCCTTTTACTCCCGGATTTTCCAGTGGCTTGGGATTCTTCGAGAAGGATCATCCCAACGCTGTGTTTTAATCCGACTGAGGGTGCACGGCAAAGCTCTTCAAAAGCAAAATAACCATATTTGTCATGGTGAAATATTTTATGAATGTTACGGACGTCATGTTTCGAAGCGAACATTCCAGGAGTCGGACGAATTTCGTGGAGAATTCATTGGTAATGTTCAGTATTCAGAGATTTTCTGAAACATTGCCCTTGTTATCCATCACGAATGTCGCTGGGGGACAGCATCGCATTAATCGTCCGACATTAGTCTCAGACACTGAAATTCCTCCCGGCAATCATCTTCACATTAAAATGGCGTAACTAGAATTTAATGTGACAATTATCGGATCATTTAAATTTTCGTAAAATGACAGTGCCATCAGAAAATTTTAAGAGGTTATCCACATCTTATCGAAATGTGTTAATGAATAATTAGCAATCCTCCGAATTTACAATTTCGTAATTCAATCTTTTCATCCACTAAATGCCAGTCGTTAATCCCAATCAAACATCCCCCAGCTATCATTTTCACACGAAAAAGTTGCACCGAGAATTCGATATCACAATTACCGGATCATTTATCCGCTGAGTGGTGCTTCATACGAAGACATACTGTGAAGTTTGTTATATCGTGAAGAGGTTGAACGCGTAATACGAGACGAGCGACAAGGAGAGTGGTGCTTCGATGGAATGAGAGACTCCAGCAGGCTGACGCCGCCCTACGGAGTTTCATGCTGAAAGGTCCCCGAATGAGAGATGACTCGAAGCAAAATTGCTGCCGTTTCCCTTTTTTTATATCTCATCATCCCCCTCCCCATTTTTAGTTATGATGAATTTTTTTTATCCCCCGTACTTACTCGAGTCAGAAGTGAGGATAACTTTACTCGTGGTGGTGTTTTTTTTTTGTTCATCGTTGCTCCCTTGGATGAGCCAGACACAGCCGGAGGGAAGACTGGGGCTGTTGGTGGACCACTGCACTCGGGTAAAAAATATATGTGCTTTTGGTATCCAAGGGTGGAACGAAAAAACGCCGGAGAGTGGCACCCGCGCACTGTTGAGGGACGAGGGGGTGAAAAATATATGAACAAAAATGAGAGGAAAAGAAGCCAACGGGGGCGGGGGGTGCGCGACGGGTGGAAATAAATAAAAGGGCAACGCTCGAATTAGTGGCGTCGTGGCAAAACCAGTAACTGCATTAATTTTCCGTGGGCATTTTTTTTTTAGTCAAGTGCGCGGGGATTTCCATCGCTAGTGTTGGTTCATTCACTGTATCGACAAGCTCGTATATAAAAAATATCAGTAATTAAATTCACATCACACGTAAATTATGTATCAGATATTTTTCCACGAAGAAAAATATTTACGACTTTTTTGTGATGCATTTCAAGTTTATAAAATTGAATTTAAAATACAATAATTTGTTTATAATTTCTCATTTCATAGATTTACAAAATTGAATGAAATTTGATGAAATATTTACTTCTGGATTATTCATCGTCTGCAGCGATCAATAACCCAGTGTTATTATTTTTTCTTCAATTTTTCACGCCACTCCGGGGGGTGGAAAAAGATGCGCATGAGTCTGAACAGATTCCAATGGGCAAAAGGAGTAAAAATCCGAGTGGATGGGAGAAGAAAATATTGGTAGGTCATATTAAAGCTCCATGGTCGTTTTCTAACGGAGATATAACCGACTCTTCCCATTCGCTCATGGCGTTTTCCAACTGCCCATCGGAGCGTTTGCCATTAATCGTCGAGCCGGCATCGCGACGGCCATTAGTACTCCCGGTGAAAAGGGTGGTATCAAATAATTTACGCTTCTGCATCGTCCTCACCGCTCCAGGAAAAACAAAGAGATGGGAGAATAAAATAAAAATTAAGTTGGAAGAAAAAAAAAATTGCGCTTCGGTGGGAGAAAAACCAGTGTCTGACATGGAGAATTTTTGACGCCATTGTTATTACGTCTATTCATTGTTCATAATTTTTTTTCTGAGTGTTCTAATAGTCTTTGAGAATCTCAATGAGAACAATAAATAATAATTGAATTACTAAAATATTCTTGAATCTTTGATTAAGCGAATATTTAGGATATTAATTATTTTTCGATAAACGGTATATTTTATTTATTTCACACTCAAAATTTTTTTTCTTCAGCATATTTAATATATTTCAAGTTCTGCACGTTTTCGCGTCTACTCCATGTTAATTAAAAGTCGTGCCGACAGGGAAAAAAAGCCGGGGATGTATCCCCATTAATTTCAGATTAAACGCTCTTTCTCGGAGAAAGCAAAAACTCGAAAGAGGCAATTCTTTCTCCCTCTGTGTCAAGGTACTCCAGGAATGAGAACTTTGCGGACGAGCTTACGCGGATATTTGCCCAACGGGATGTGCCACCGAGAGATGGCTTCTCTCGTTCTCTAGCTCCATGTATAACCGGAAATAACGTCGGTGGGAGAGCTTTTCCGGAGGTTAAGTAGCCGATAGAAATGCATAGCAGCATCGTCCGAGGGATGTACAAACTCGGGGGCAAACTTCTCCTGGCACACGCCCTTTATAACCTACACCGCGGGATATGCTGGATTTTGCAGCTGGCCGATCATCCCTCGATCACTCCTTCTCCCTTTTCTTTCTTTCACTTGCATGAGTTTGCATGAGTTCACAGTCTTTGGGTTAAGGTCATAACAGGTTCGCTTAATCATCAAGTATCTAAAACTCGTGCGCCAATTTCTAGTCTCGATACACTCCAGTGTATGCTATCAGGAAGTTTCTATTGACTGGTATAACTTTGGAAGCTCGAAGGGTAATCTACGGTTGGATAATTTGGCAAAAAAAATACGTTTATGGAAACTTCGAGTTTAGGAAGGAGCAGAATGCTCTTTTAATTTTATGAAATCAATTTTACTAAATTTATAAAAATATCCATTCTCACCCACTCTTCACCCAGCTTTTGTAAAAAAATGAAATCATTCAACCAAATAACTTCATCTATTTCGAATATTTTGGTATCCAATGAATGGAAAAGCTCCATCGATTGAAATTCCGCACACCACCCCCCAAATTTTTCAACCCAAACACGGTGAAAATAAATTCTGGCAAGCCCCGATAATCAATTCAATGAATACCGAAAATGGTGGTGAACCATCGAATATGATTCACTAATTTCGTTAGTCTTCATTCCCATATTGACCAACCAGAAATCGAATTAATCGTGGGGGATGCACTGGGTAAAGCGGTTTCAACCCAGAATTAATAGTTCTGACCGCGCAAAGTAGGGAGGATATAATTCCCGGCTTGTAACACAGGTTAGTCCTCGGCTATTTGGCCATACCGCTAAGTCTGTGTGAGTTTTTGGCAGTGACCAGTCGCCGCCATATATCAGCCCCCCGTTCAGTGGTAATATACTGAGTTGGTCAGGCCTGTTTAGTTGTAATATACCGACCCCCATAGAATACCGATAGAACCCAGGAGGATATCAATTCCACTCGATACTTCCACTGACCCAAATACTCTCCCTGGACTCCTGAGAAATTACATCTCTTATTTCCTGGCTCTCCCCACTTCTGTTCCTAGATTTCTCCCCGATTCATTGTGCTGCACTCGGAGAACTAATGCCTCCGCGACGTCTTAAGACATATCCCAGTAGAATGGCATCCAAAACTTGGTCTTTTTAAATTCTTCCAATTTCCATTGCAATTATTGCTTTCAAAACATTCAAACAAAAATTGATCGCAGACCAGAATTAACATTAATCAATAACTCACTTTGAACAAATATGGGGCAACACACAACCGTCTTAATTTCGAGTATTATTTTTTCCACTACCCATTGTACTACAAGTTAAACAAATTCTTAGATATTTCAACCGGCATCCCTTAGTCA
Organism: Diachasmimorpha longicaudata; assembly: GCF_034640455.1. Lineage (NCBI taxonomy): Eukaryota > Metazoa > Arthropoda > Insecta > Hymenoptera > Braconidae > Diachasmimorpha > Diachasmimorpha longicaudata. The sequence goes on along the minus strand of NC_087231.1, from coordinate 5,284,455 downwards.
CCCGTTTCTCTCAATGCAAATTGCAAAACGTGCCTGCCCCAGTCACCGCTTGAATGAGCTTTTCCCGATGTTCATCCAGAAATTAGCGATTCCACGGGCACTCTCCATCCCACCCCCTGCACTCCTCACCACAACATTCTCCCTGAAACCGCCTGTTCCGGTCAATTTACAACCCTCCACTCCTCGAATTCCCAATTAAAAATTTCGGCACAGCCGAAATCCTCCCCCTCCCCCAAATTTCCATTTTCCAATTCGCCAATTGTTTTCCCAGGTGCTCGTGGTGTCGAGTGGCAGCGAATTAATTTAAGAAGCCCTTTAAAGCAGAGGTGAAAGGATAAGACGTAGCCGGGGGTGATACGGGCAGCGCTACGCGGCGGAGATTTGTGCGAGGGGATTTTGAGGTGAAAGTTAGTGAGTGGTGGAGTGGTGGCAGCCAAGGCTATCCCGACAGGCCCATGGTTACGCTCGATTCAATTCCACGGCTAGAGAGTTTTCCCAATTAGCTTTCAATCCTCCGCAAAACTTTTCCGAACCCCTGCACCCCCTATAACGATGAGTTGAGGGACAAAAGAGGGGAAGGGGGAGGAAAGAGGGTGGAAAAATGGAATGGGGGATGAAATATATTTAACGATATAAATCCTTTTCACCCCATCGTCGACACGCCTTCAATTTGTCCAACAAAATCTCTCGCACGTTTCATTTTTCCACCTTATCTCTCGTTCACCCCCTTGCGAGGTTTATCGATCGTTATATACACCTCGACGTGGAGTGAAAAACTGTATACAAAGGAAATCGAATTTTACAATAATATTGGGATATAGGCTTCCCATTCTCCTTTGCGTCCATTATTATACTTTTTCCAATTTTCTGTCTTCTCTCACCATCCACCGTTCGCTTCCTGCCCGCGCCCTCCCCGCCCTGACATTTTGTTTCTCCGATAGTGATTTCTCCCTTAACCGTGTACGACACAAAGCTCGTTCTCTATTTTCTCAATCCTTTGTTTTCTCTTGATTGCTATTGAATCGAGGAGATGAAAACGATCTTTGTCCCTTCCTCTCTGCGATACATCCAATACCGAGACAACGAATTTCCTGTATTCGCGTGATTTCGTCCGATTCTATCGTGACGAGAGAAAATACGATAAACCGACGGGGGGATTTTTCTCAAATCAACACCCGAAGGAGATTGTTTTTTTTTTCGGGAGGGTGACGACTTCGGAGATGATGGTGTCACATGTCAAGAGCATCGATGCGTAGACACTCGTGAAATCAATCGAGTTCCGTGACATTAAATCTCGGCAATCAACTGGGATTTGTAATTAATAAAATCTTAATTGTATCTAATTACATGGTTTTTTCGTGGACCAATTTTCAATACAAATTTCATTCCTGAATTTTCGATGTTCAGATGAATTAATGAATTACGTTATTTATTCCCGATTTGACAGACACTTGACACTCAGTGTCTGCGATTAATTCGCGAATAGCAGGGAATAATTTCAATCAAACGTCAATCAACGGTTTCAATGGAACGCCACGATGAATCCAATAAAGTCATTGGAACGATATTCAATTTAATGACAATGGAAAGCAGAAAGTAATGAGAGATATTACACTGTTAAAACTTTTGCTTGATTTTTCGAAGTTGAATTGAAAAATTCTCAGCAGCCCTTGATACCATGTGAAAATGTCTGCAGTCTGAAGTAATGGTATCCCCCAACCCCCCGTACTAAATCGTCATATTCACATACAATCTCATCCGTGAAATGTGGCGTGAATAAACCCACCGGTCCTCATAAAATATTTGTCCGTCATTCCCGGATTCCATCAACATACTGTTCATTGTACCGAGAATGAATGTACAGTGGTGGGGCTGTGAGAGAATGAAAATTTAAGAAACCTCGAGGAACAACGGCAACCGCATTCCCTCGAGTATTCCGATTACCCTCGAAACACGCTCACATGTGCTTCAGTAAAATAAAGAGGGTGCAGGAGGGATTTTATCTTGGATGTTGGATGCACAAAATTCCCGGTGAGGAAAGAGGTTTTTCCGTACGGTGGAACGAAGCTTTTCTCTTGACAAAAATCTAGACACTACGTCTCATAATTCGGTCAATTCCAGGATCATAAATATAATTGTCTTCTTTTCTCCTACGCCGACTAATTTTCATGTTCACGATTCAAGTTTGCGCATGACGTAGCACCTGCGAGTTCCGTAATATTCCCTGATTATTTCTCTCTGTGTGAGGAGCATCGGGCAAAGACCGCCTCATGATTTCGTCGAGTATTTTGATTACCCCCGAAAAACCCTTGTCGGAGTATTACAGGAATAAAGCGAGCGCAGTTAGAAAGGAGTGACTCTACCTCGGGTGTTGGATACCCATTCCACCTAGTGAGTAAAGGGCTTTTCCCATACGAAAGCGAATAACCGTTTTGAATAATAGAGAAAGGTCCGTAGGCACATGCACCGGTAAAGCGTAAGACCAAAGTACAGACATATCGTAGGTTGGCATAAAGGAGAACTAGACGAATGTTCAATGGGAAAATGTAACGTACGATGAGTGCAACATTACCTAGATCCACAGCTCTCGGTACACACTCAGAAACTTTTATATGTGCTTGAATCATTCAGTGAATAGATGCGTGCATGTAAAAGCCTGGATGTCTGCCAGTCCTGGGTAACTACAGTTGCTCACTGCATTAATAAAGTTTTATTGTTATTTACTGTGACAATGGAGCAGCGAGGGTGAGGCTGGTGCAAGCAACGTGGGGTTATTAACGAGCATCCACGTTATGTCCATGGAAAAGTGACGTACAGCCCAACTGAGAGATGAGCTCCACCGAGACATTCTATTAGGGTAGTTTACACCTCGGCGAAATGGTCATTTGTGGAATTTAAATTAATTTGCCGGGCTTTCACGTGATTACGTTTGGATGTGGTTTTCATTGAGAGTTGAATACAGTTCTTTCAAATAATATTTCGTCAAATGATACAATTTTTCAGATGAAAGTTTAATTTATTTTTATCAAATTGCTCTGTCAACATTGATGAAATTTTATTCGATGCAGGTGCACGGACTAGTTCGAAATAAAACTTTTATTTGCATAAATAAAACTTTTATTTGTTCGCGTAATCCGGGTAAACAATTTGTTATTTCAAAGGGCAATCATTGCCGACGTGTGATATAATAATTTATCATATGGATTAGATAAACTGTTTATTTAATTGAATTATTTTCAGACAATGCAATAGAGATAAACTCACGTTTTATTATTTTTCCACCGAAAACCCTGAAATTAATAACTCCTGAAGTGCTGCTGGAGAGATGTATGACAGCATTACACCAGAAATGTGCGCCATTTACTCCCAATGTCGCTGCATATACGAATGGTTACACAGTATTACTGTCGTCACTTGCTGTTACCTTTACTCCAACCGTTTCTCCTCTGCTGTTTTCCCGTCAGTACATACCACAGAGGAGAGAGTAAAATTATGCTGAATGTTTCAGTATCCCCAGTGCCTCAAACTGTTTTCAAAAGTTTTTCCATATTTTTCTCTCCATTCATTTATCTCTTTTTGCCAACACGTTTGGAATGTTTTTCTCGTCACTTCATCGTTTCACTTCCAGTTCTCCTCAATACGCTATTTACTTTCATTTCTGTTTTACGGTTGTTTTTCATATCTTACGCTCAAACAGATATTACACTGGTTATATTTATTCATCCAACATACGTGTGAGTTTCGATGCACGAGATTTTATACCAACGGCTCGTCACTGTGTGCAACATCCTGACACTTATGCCACGTTATTTTTGCTCGTTTGCCTTTCGCAGTTGGCTTTAATAAACGTAAACAGCAAATCGAGGTGAAGAAATGGATAAAACTTTTGCACGCCTCGGCCGAGGTAAAAGTAACCGAAGTTTCTCCCTTTCTCGAGACCTTCATGAGAAATGAGCCGCATAAAATAGACAAAACAGAGTGAAACGAGAAAACTAAGTTGAGTGTTATTGCATTCCTGAAACAATGAAGTGAGGACACTAATCTTAGAATCCTTATGAAATCACTCACTGCCATTTTATTTGTACTTCAGTTGATACTTATTGCGTGCTCAGTGGACCCACCGTACGCCCACTGATCAATCCAGTTTAGGGTCATAATGCCGCTACAACATATCCTGGAATCGTCTCCCTCGGAAATCTTGATTAACTCCCGTCAAGGATTCGTCTTGGCTGTCGCACAGGAATGATTTCCCACGCGGGATATTACAGTGACTTGATGATAAACATCCAGCCAACATCTCCAAAGGAGCAATCACATAATTCACTTAACGCTTCGCACACGTGTGAGGGAAATTCCTAATGAGAGGGGATTAGGACACGGTGTACTATACCTCATGTTTATTAGAATCAGACGCTTTACTGCCTCGACATAAATATTTTTTTTTATATACCCAACTTGGGGATGACATGAGAAAGAATGTCCTAAATCAACAAGAAAACTTCAAATATAAAATCTTAACTCCATTCTCTTTGATAAAACTTCTTTCAGATGAAAAAAATCTAATCACTCAACATTGAAATACGTCCCCAAATGCATTTAAACAAAAATAAATTACCACTCCAATAATTAACAAAATTATCCGATTTTTGCAGGATATCAGCACCATTTCAAGTAGCGGCAGTAATTCTCATCCTCGCCGGCACATTCTGCGCCCTCATCGGCCACTGCTACGCCGATCACAAAACAGTAATCGCCTGCGGGCTGTTTCTCCTCGGTGGTGAGTACCCCAGCAATTGCCACCACACCCCACACCCCAAAACACCTGAAAAACCCCCCGAGAATAAATAGGGAGAAAATTGTGGTACCCTGGAAAGAATGACACTCTCGAGGCTGCAAAGTGTTGAGAGGAAAACAAATGGTGGGCAGGGGGAAAACGTAGAAGAATAGAAAGTGTGCGGGCATTCTTGTTGACTGGCCAGTCACGTACAGCTAAAGCCCTCTCAGGCCATCTTTTTCTCACGGCGAGTGTCGCTGTGTATCAACCTCACTTTCCACTGTTGCTGTCTAACAATACTATTCTTGATCTCCCTTCCGTTGGGCTTTTTTTTTTTCTACTCTTTTGGTCCGGCGAATCCGAAGCACGTGGGTCCGTCAATGGGGAGAACTGAAGCCAGAAGTTTCTTCGTGTATACACTGTTATATATATAAATCCCTCTCGTCAGCGAAAGTTGGAGGACTTCCTGAGGCCATTGTGCGTTCACTACACAGGATGATCGCGAACAATCTGTAATGGCCGAGTCATTGAAAACCCAGTGGGTGGTGGGGAGGGAGGGGGGGTAACAATGGAGGCCCCACGACCCTTCTAGACTACCCGAAATACACTCCACATTTATTCGGTGAAAGAGGAAGCTGAATTCAGTGGATTGAGGGGATCCGCTTGCTAGATCCGTTGGATGGATTCCTGGAGAGCGAGGAGAAAGGACTTGGTGGATGATTGCTTTTCTCTTCTCGAGTCCTTTTGCTCTTTTCCAACGGTTGTATAAGCTGATGAGCGCCGGGATTTGGGGTGCAGTTGGGACCCAGTGAGCCTAAATGGGGTAAATAGGGCACGGGGGAGGGAGACGCAGGATTTCTTATCGCAGATATTTTCATAAGTGGGTATTATATTTGAAAATTGGAATTTTTCGGAGGAAGTTGGGGTGGGATTTTATGGGGAGGGTTATTGAGCTTTAGGGGAAGAAATTAAATATTTTGATGTGAGGGGAACTCTTCAACTCCTCCGAATTCGATGAATAATTGAGCGGCCGCTGATTAGCGATCAAGGGGCATGAGTCAAGAGTCCGAGGAAATGGTAAAATGAATCGAGGATGAGAGTGAATAAAAGCTCCCGCAGCAAAGAGGACCACGTTTCCTCGTTAATACGCTCCGGAGGATTCAATTAGATGAATTCGTCTTGGGAATCCAACACTGATTACCGCAGGCGCTGCTCCGGTGACATTTTCCGATGAGAGGAAAAGAAAATGGAGAGATAAAGGAGCTGGAGAAACGAGGAGACGTTTGGCCTCATTATATCCGGTACAACAGTCGGGTGTTTTATTTTCATGAAGTTTCTGAAGTTTCTTCAGTACTCTAGTAAAATCACTCCTCCATTGATTAATTGTTGGGTAATTACAGTTCAGGGTTGTTAGGATGGTTTACAATTTTTTGATTAAAATTAAATAACAGGAGGAGTTAATCAAAGTTAGCGAATTAAAAACTTTTGTAACGGGGTTTAATTCGTGACTAAATCAAGAATTCATTTTGCGCTGATATATTTCCGCTCACAAGAAGAGACATTTTCCTGATATTTTTGGTGCTCTAATTTCCACTGGCGACGTTCAATGAAAGTTACCCATTTATTAAGGAGACAATTCTCAATTCAGTTGAGGATTTATTTATTTTTCTTTAAGACCGATATGTATCATTCGTAAAACGCGCCAACTCCCTCATGTTCATCATATTCTAATTTCCAACGCTCTCTGAAGACATCGCTATTGACCTTTCGTTTCATCTCAACCGTAGACGATTTCCCTCGAGATTTCTCAGGCATATAAAAAAGCCTTTGGTAGAGGCGCACCAAAGACCGAGTCTGGAGATGCCGAGGCACTCTCAAGACACGTAATTGCGTGTCCGAGAGTCAGAAGTGGCACAAAGAGTTTGGATAAGTCGTCTCTGTAGAGATGGAAAATGGGTGGAGGCCGAGACTAGGGACAGTAGCTGGAGATGAGAGTGGTAGATAGGGAGTATCCAAAGGAGAACGGGATAAGACTTGCCGGGTCTACGGGATTAGTCTGATTTAGACTGGGTGGTTCTAGAAACTTCGGATTTTGTCTCTATCCTGGAGTCTACCTCGTGGATTTACCATCGCTGGGAGATTTCGAAGGCTGCGTTACTCTCTGTAACGCTTTCTCGGCCATAGTTATCAGCTAACGGGATCCAGGGGCCGATAAATTCTTTATTTTTCAACTCTCGGGGGCTCAGCAGCGGAGGAGTAAATAAAAATATCGCAAATTGCGAACACGGAGGTGGGAAATTCTGAAATCTCATGAAAATAGTGGATCACTTCGTAAAAATTCCGTGACAGTTCTGTAAAATTTTCCTCTGGCAAAGATACGTTGTGTTTATTGAATATTTATCATTGTGTGTAGAGGTGAATGTTTTAAAAATGATGTTTCAGACTGAATAATTGAAAAATCACTGTTCGTCAATGGTCATTCAAGACATCCCACCGTGACAGGGAAATCCCCTTCCCTCCAGTCTTTCCTTCAACCACTTCCATCCTTTCCTGCCTAGTTTAAATAACACAAGTCTGAATTACGTTTAGACCTGTGTCGAGCGAGGCACGAGATTCTCTGGAATTTCTCCACCAGAATGTGTGGCTCCATACTCCTGAGTTGAGTGAACAAATGAAGGAAATTATCCACAGAGGCTGGCAAAGCAATAACATTTAACCGGCGTCCTACCAAAAGATACCGTACAGTAAGTGGGGAGGGGCTGGAGTACCGGAAATGGCTCTGTGGGGATGAGAAGTTGGACCGTGAGAGAACTGGAAATTATAAATTGTTGAAGCATAGTTGTAATTGTTTCGAGAAACGGAGACTAGGGAAATATGTGGTGTGAGTGCGTTTGGTTTCGCACAATGTTAGAATCAAACTTTTAACGTTACATTAATTACCCCCTTCAACGTCACCAAACTATCCGGTGAATTTTAACACTTAATTCATTTAGAATTTTAATGAGAGAAAAACTCCGAGTGATCACGAGTATTTTTAGCCAATAATTTGGAATAGTTTTATATGAACAACAAGTCCGAAAAAAAATTTCTCTCATATATTCCCTGAATTATTGACATTCGCGAATTAATTTTCTTTGCGCAAGTGAAAAAGCACAAAAAATCCTGGAGCAAGATACCACGTAACTACGTGGTCGTCTGTCTACCAATTATACGCTCGAGTTGCCGAGTAATCGATAGTCTAACGAGACACTCAACTATCGACAGATTCTTCCCTCATAACGTTGGTGGAAAGTTCCTAATAGGCGCTAATAATTGATGTCTCGATATATGAAATTCATTTATCAAAGACTGCCTGACGACAGTAGAAGCGTGTCACATAATGAATTTTACATTACGACGTCAAAGAAAAGCCCTCGACAATTGACAAATTCAAACGTGATCAAAGTTCCAACCGATGTTGATGGTTCGTTGAACATGCGAGCTGCGAATGACATTGCTCCACCGATGGATGATTGCAATGCATGAATGTTTGATCAATGTAGAAATGCGAAATAATGGAGAATTAATGGGATGAAATTAATGGCAACAGACGAGCCATCCAGTCATTCAGCATTATTGTGCCCTGAATAGGGCTCTTATTTTCCGTATAATAAAATCATGAAGGCAATACATTTTTCACTCCTCATGTAACATTCCAAGTTTAGTCGCGCTAAAGTGCCATGATAAATCGATTCTCCCTTTTTTATTACGGTATTCGATTACACGGATCGTTTACCAGTCTATTACGATATCCACTCGCCCACGCAAACTATATTCACCATCTTGGATGATAACGTCAATCCTTCAACACAGGAGTTTCTTCACCCACATGACTGCTACTGGAGATCTGCAGCACTTTGCTTTTCCCATCGGAGATGTTTCCATTCCTCGATTTAAAATTTTAATTTTATAACCGGGAATGAATCTGACTGGATAATGTTTGAGTTTTTAATTATGACTGCTCATGAACTTTAATAAACATTTTATTTTCATTTTAATGCTCGATTATCGATTTATTATTGATTTCGTTTTAATGTCTGTCATTAGTTTCGCTAGTAAATGAGAGTGCCAGCCGGGGGAGTAGCAATTAGCGCGGGTCGATCACGCCAAAAAGCGATCGGGCAAGACGGTCCTCGGCAATAATGTCCTGGGGCAGCGAATGGCGTTACGGGCGAGCGGTGCTGGCGATGGGACCGGAAGTTAAGTGGCATCGGGGAGAATGAAGGTAAGAGAAGTACCGGGGGGGGGACGAGAATGGGGTGGGACGGGGGCAAGTGGGAGGAAGGAGAAACACCTCTCGTGGGCCAGACTATTCGACCGAAGGCAGAACTATATGCTGGCGCGTACCATACCACGCCATTCTCCGATAGGAAATGCTTAGTCAGTCGACACGAGAAATTATAGGACGACTGGTACGATCCCTCTGTAGACCAAGTTACCGGCCACACCTATCACCACGTCTGAAACTCGTGTCGTGACAACCGCACCACGATAGTTTACGGTGGCTTCTGAATTATGGGATTTTCTTGGTTGGATCGTAGAATTGAATTGTTCGACTCCACTTGGACAGGGTGAGTCATCAAGTTGACGACATCTTGGGTGCAACATGAGAAGTGATGATGTTTTGCAATTGGATCGGCTGCAGTCTTCAGTCGAGAACTTCAGCCGAATGCTTTCAAGCACTGATACCTACCCTTAAATGGGAAGAGTCGAACTTCAGCATAAACTTGAGCCATCTCCAAAGACCTCATACAACTATGGAGATAACATATCAATTAATTACATTCGAGTGAAATCCCCACGTCAATGACGACTCGCCGTCAAGCCATCATCGTGGCTGTTAATTTTTCGAATCCCCGAATTACAGGAATGGGAAACACGAGTTTGAAACGAGCAGTTGAGTTTCAATCGTGAAATGTCAGTTTCATGGAGTGAGTACCCTCTGAGAATTTCCAATCAATAAAATTTCAGCAGTTTAAACTTGACGCAGTAGCGTATACCTAACGTGTGGAATTTCCAAACTTTGAACTCCGCCAAACATGCCTCACTCGTCACAAACTTAAATGAAATTTCTCCGAGAATTACGAATGTAAAGTCATGGTTGAACGATTGCACCCAAGTTATGCAGGAATGACTGTCATCGCCATTCCAACAGAGAGCATATATAATGCACTCTCGAGAATAAATCGCTTTTCTGGGGCAACAAGCCTTCTCACTTGAGTGCCTCGTCCTCCTTAGGTAAGATGAGCACGTAGTTACCGTCCTCTGTACACGTCAGTTTCTATGATTTCAGGGTGCTACACCCCCCTCATCCCTCCCCTGTGTGTACAACTATTTAATATGTATGTGAAGGAGCGTGGCAAGAGAGTGGATAAGTCGAGGTTAATGTAGCAGGAAACGCATTACCAGAAGTGCTCTATGGTGGTGGTCCAGGAGGTAGACTACCACCGGCAAAGGAGATAGGGATGGGGTGGGTTGTGTAAGAGGGCTGGGAGGACCCAACGGGAAGGAAAAAGAGAAACAAGTCCATAATGACTCTGCGAAAGACTAACCGCGTGCGATGCTCTCGGAGTCGTCGCGTCGCCTCATTTCCTTTCGTACCCTCCCACCACTCACTTATTTTTTTCCCTTCGTCACATACACCAAGCCAACTCCAAATCCCTGGGAATTAATCAAGAAGCATCTAATGGTCGTTACTATTCCCTTCCCATCTTCCTTCGAAAGATTTCGGGGCACATTTTTACCTCCCTCTGATGCTTTATTACCCGAGTAAGCGTTTATACATTTCTCAGCATTACAAATTGACTACTTTACCAGAAAAATTTTAAGAACTCGTGTTATTTCTTTAAAACGTTCTTCCCTTGAACATTCTTTTGCCACTTTTTACACTGCTCTCGGGCCATTTCTCCTCCCTCCACTTTCATCGATACATTCGATCCTTCCTATGGGTGGTAAGAAGAAGTCGAGTCCCTCTTTTACTTGACTGCGCATTCCTTTTAACGATTCCATGCCCTCCACCGTGAACGATCCCCGTTTTTCGCGTGCACTCTTTCCTCCTCATTCCCCTCCCCCTTACCCACCCAGTCCAACTTCCGTTCTCCACTGGATTCCATTCGCTTCCGCTACTCTTCGCTGCCGAATCAAGCGAAAATTCCACGAGAAGACCCCAAACTCCCACTCTATTTCGTCCACTTACTGTGAACCCATCTCTACCTTATTTTTTGTACCTTCAAAGTGCACATACCTGTGTAGCCGAGTATTTGTGTAGGTCTAGGCAAGCGTATTTACATTGAGTGGCCTTTCATTACCTTTTGGTTCACATATTATTGGACAAGGAACTCCGGGCACCTCCCACGGTCTCTGAGTATTTGTCATAGTCTATAAAATTGTTTAATTTTAAGGTCGTGCTCTCATTTCATTGCAAAGAAAAAAGTGGAATTTTAGTGAATAAACAGCAGTTGCGGGGAGCTTTAATTGTATTCTTCCATCTGAGGAAACTACTGGCTCCGTTCTCCCCTGAATTCCATTCCTTTCTGCTGTTCTTCGCCACCGAGTCAAGCAATTCCCCAAGAAGACTCTGAACCCACATCTCCACCTGGTTTTTCTTACGTGCGCTTTCACGCACACACTCAAATCAATATACATCTGTTCCCAAGTGCTTATATAAGCTAGACAAGCGCATTCACATGGTGCATTTCTTCATTACCTTTTTTTACCCACTTCTACTGACTCCCCCGAGTGCATGACTTTCGCGAAAATTGAATAGTAATTTTCCTATCGAGCAAACTTTGAGATGTTATGAAAAAGTTGTACCGTTTTAACCACATTGATGCGCGGAATAATGAATGGACGTTTTAGTGTACAACCGGATTCACCAGCTGTTGCACACCGGCTCTATATCGACAGACAGCTGTGCTCAACTTATTAAATATTGACGAACATTTTTTAGATGACGATAGGGGCTCTCGACTTGCAGGGACACATCTGCATTCACTGCAAGACCTCACTCATACTCGTGTAGACCTCTTACAACAGCAAACTCACTCCCACGAAGAATGTTCAATTATGCAAAAGTCCGCTTTAAAGTTTCCCAGTGGGGGATCGGAGGAAAGCACCCAACGCCGACCGAAGTTTAAATTAATATTCGAGGCCAAACATTGTAAATCAAGTACGGTGAAAATGTACATGGGCGGTTTTCTTCGCGCCTGTCTTTTCTCTCTCATTCTCTTACTTTCTCCCACACCATCACCCAGTATTTCAATTTCCCCCCTTTTTTTTTTACTGTCACAATTCTCAAGTTATTCACATTCATCTTATCCACTGGCAATGGGGGAATAAAAAGGCCGGAGTTCAACGGGGTGGATGCATGATAATGAATGTATATTCTTCTCTGTCACGTCATTTCACCGCCGTAATATACGACGTGTAATCCTTTCAAGGAGTAAAGCACGAAGAGGGAGTTTCAATACAGAATTTCTAGGTATATATGCACTTCCCATCTTCAACAAACGAGACAGCCTGATCCGCTTGACTCAGGTATGCCCCGGGGTAATATTGTCACCCGCGAAATCAAATTGATTTTGCCATACGAAACCCGGGGCATTCAACATTTCAATAAAATTCATTTTGTCGTTGGTGCTGAGGTGGAAGAGCCGTGTGCTCTCGGGCTTTTCTTCAATCCTGATGAATTTCATAACAGAGAGAGAATTTCATTATTTTTTATTCGGGTTTGTTTGTTAGTCATACTTATTCATTATGCTCTCTGACATATTTTATTACATTGAGATCCCGTCCTGTGATATAATGACATCATTGTCAATTAACCAATAACTCAAATAAATTCGAGAAGCATGACATTTCTGCTTCTGAAGAATATTCCGTATAATCCGAAATTCTGCAATTTTGTCTCTCTGAATACTGTGGCTTTATGTATCAAGCGTCTGCATCAACATTCTCATGTTGATGCAGACGCTTCACATATTGCGGTGACCAAATGAGCATACTTTCCGACCTTATGAAAACAACTTTGGCAACTCTGTATTTTGGGCTTTTAATGAAAGCCGGATAGTCCTTCGGGCGTCACTGCGGTCGTGTTTCCACGGCATAAGAGGCCATTCGTGGAAATACTCGTGACTGAGATAGCTGATTCATCTGCACTCTCTCCTCCTCTCTATGCGTTACGCTCTCTGAGTAGCGAGAGAAGCACGCGAGGTGGAAAGTCGGAAACGTGATACCCGTACCGGGAAAGATAGAAAACGCACTCCTCGGTGGATTGTAGAGGAGAATTGCCGAGGGAAAAAGAGAGGTCACGGGGGCGAAGGGGGGGCATTAGTGGAATTTTGCCGCCGTGAAACCCCGGGCTTCCCGTACCAAACGAGCTTTCTATGCTAAACAGGAGTTTTTCTTGTCCCGAAGAACACCACGCTCGCATTTGATCGATGTCCGTCTTTCTCATTTTTTCTCTTCTTCGCTTTGCGAATTTGCCCGCTTTATTAAATCGTATGGGGAGCCCTCGAGACGCTTTTTCATTCCACGTATGACATCACTTGCCACTTCAATTCTTCTTCGGACCCTTCTGTTGTTCTTTTTTCTTATTCTCAAGGCGTCGCTCGCACTTTTCATTATCATAAACGTCCTTGAAGGCCTCGCCTCGTGGAAATGATTTTTCTTTATATCACGGTGAAAAATACAGGCTTGGGGAGCTAAAATTATGGCATTGAATGCAAAATCATGTCTGTCCTCTTAAAATATGAAGTCGCGAGAGCTTTTTGGCGATTTATTCATTTTTTAAAATAAATTAAAAACTCCCGCCAAAGATAGGTGAAATTAGGTGATACAAAACTCTTAAAAAGGGGAACAAAAGCGTCATTGTTTCAGACACCATTTTGTCACGTACTTTCCTTCTATTCATCCATCGCCTTCTTTCATTAAAATCCAAACATTACCATGACAAGTGTAGAATCACGCCGGCGTGAGATGCTGGGGCAGATGTTTCGGTGACAGCGATGTGATGTAAATTTTCGGGTATGAGTTGTGAGAGCGTGAGAAGCTGAAGACACGCTCGGAAATGCACACTTCAGTGCCACAAGAACACCATCCGCCGAAGCAGCGAACTCCAAGTTTCCCCCTGAGCTGTAATCATAATTCCGCAGGAGGGGTAGCACATGTCGTTTTTAGAGAGATGGGGAAGGGGAGTGGGGACAAGAGGGAGAGGATGAGACGTGGCGTAATGGCAGAGACGATATGCTGGCTTGGAAGCTTTGGAGATGGAACTTTGCCCATCCCCCTACCCCCAAAGTCTTCATTATCCGCTCGTCCCGGGAGTTAAGGAGCCCATTCACTCCGGCCACTCATCGACCACCAACAGCTACTCTCGAGTGATCCACAAGTTTTCCTGTGTCACCAACAACGTTATTAACGTTTTCATATTGCGGTACAGTCCAATTAAGGGGGAATTTTATCTGTAGTATACTGGAAAGTGTCATTTCATGGGCCTCATTCGGATATTAATTGTGTTAACCATCCACATCAACCATCGCTGACCATCGAGAATGATAAAAATCTGTGGATATTCTTCGACTTCATACTTTTGCAGTCTCTCTCTCTCTCTCGCTCTCAAATTCTCTCCAACCAGTGGCTTCACATCGACCCATAGCTTTTAAATCATGATATCTCGACACGAAGGGGCGCAGTCCAAAACTGCGAACTACATTCATCATTTCTACGATTTAACCCCCTTTCTTTTTTCCACCCATTCCACCATAGCCCGTGACACCCAGTATTCGGTGAATCTACAGTTATACAGTAGTTCGACGTCGGCTTGGGTCAGACGAAAAACACGTGTCCCCATTTACGATGGCAGAACAGCGATTGATCGTGGTCCTTTTCATCCCGAGTTTTCATACTTTTTTTCTTCATTTTTTTCCATACCCCCAGAGTGAGAGAGCGAGAGAGAGAGGAAGGAAGGCACAAAAGTTTTTAAGCTCACGTATATACCCTCTACTTTTTCCACTGTACTTGATCTCGTTTCATGAATTTCCTCGCGTCCCGTTGGATTTCACTTTTAATCCAAAACTCCCTCATAATCCCCAACAATTTCCAAGGGTAGAGAACACGGAAATACACTTCTTCAAAGTTCTCAGCCTCCTCCAACCCCTTCACCTCTGTCCCACCTTCCTCCTCCCCCTCTCCGCTGGTACGAGTTGCTGATAAATTTTGGAATATTACGATTTTCGTATGCACCATTGTTGGATCCTCTTGTCAATGTGTCCGAAGAACTTTACATCGTAAAAAAGTTTTTTAAGAAACAGCACTTCTCTCTTGCCATACACGAGTGCTGGGAATAGAATTTAAACAACGAACCTCCCTTTTCTCTCTTATCTACCGACTCCACTCACTTCGAGATACCACTAACGTAAAAGTTCGATTCTCCAGCTTTTCTCGAGATTGTGGGGCCAATATTTTTGTTTCCCTTTATTACAGCCACTCACCAACCTTCGCCTGTAATCGTGACCTTTTTTCGAGTTCTGTTCATGTTTGTGGCGATGGGAATAGTGATTATTCTTCGGGTGTTTTAGTGGATCACATAAAGTAGAGGTGCGCAAGTGAATTAGTGGTGTGAAGCATGACGTATTATGTTACTTGTATTTTCGGACACTTTCGCGCCTTCGAATTGAATTATGGACTCATATTCGTTGGAAAATACTTTTTCGATGTGAGGGTCATTGAGTGGAGTTTTTCCACCGTAAACACTCCGCTATAAATTATGTAGATTAAAAAATTAACAAAGGTACCTTTGTACTTCATTTATTGAACAATTCTAATGTGAATGTATTCGCAAATTTGTTGAGAATATTTGCCAAGAGAAAGATTTTCTCTCACCACGAGTGGAGTATTTTTAACAATTTTTTCATCATCCCTCTCTTGTTTTCGGTGACTAGAGAAGACACGAGAGATAAAGACTGCAACGACCTCGGGGCCCAGTGTAATACGTCAACCCGAGACGAGTTCAAACAGCGGAGCTCTTATCTGTAACACGACGCGTTCATCACGAAATTCAAAGCGAAAAAATTCTATTTTACCACGTGTAGTCGCCTAGTCTGCAAGCCTCCTCTTGGATAAAGAATATATTAAAACTACCCGGAGGCATCCCCCACAGATAGTCTCGCATTCTTCTTCCCTAGCTGTTTTCCTTCACGTACACGCGAGAAACGCTATTCTACGGATAATCGGTTCCAATCAAACTTCAGCTCAAATCTCCTCATCCTCCGGCAGAGAATAGACTGCACGTGAAAACGTGGGAAGCAAATACTAGAGACATTGTTCGGTTTACACACAAACAGAGAGGGTATAGAATTAACGATCCACCCAAGTTTATTTCAAGTTCTGGTACGGTGCTGTCTCATGAAGTCTCAAGCAGATACATAATAGCGCGTCAGTGAGTGTAATTATTCCCCAAGTTGTACCGCGCCCTTTGGTTCACAATACCATTGTCCAACTTTGATTGACAAATCGCAGGAATTCCAACTTCAAGAAAATTCTGCTGATGCCAGAATCAACTTGGAAGTGAGGAAACTGATATGTTCGGGGGATAAATCATCAGTCAGTTAATCTCGAGATGGAGACATAAAATTGAAAAATAGGGGATCAATCAATATCTTGGACAGCTATGGGTGATGGACTTGAGTGATTGATGATTAATGCCCTTCACGGGAACTTTCGTTTGTCACGAAATTATTTATAATTCAACAAGATGTGATAGATATCCTCCTGAGCCTACTCAACAATGCGAAGCGGAAATTTTTCCGCTCGTAATTTCCTCTTCATCCGAGAAATGGGCCAATCCTCAGCCTCCTGTTGTATTCGGGACAACAGTAATCCCGTCATATATCGAGAATCCTTCATGAATGCGTGGAATGTCTGTGTGGCCCCGAGTCGAGAAGGTGAAAAGGGACCCTAGGGCAGTGGTAAACAGGGGGCATTGGCAAACGGCTGTGATTCTGGAAACGTCCGATAGGCCTAATTATGGCGAACCAAGCTAGACCCGAATTCGCGCACCGAAAGCCAACAATACCGAGAATTATGCTGCACCGGTACAATCGTTTTACGAGCTGTGCAATACGGCATTTCCAAACAATGCACACATATTCACCAGCACGAGTGCCGATTCAATGAACAATTCACATGGAATTATCATTCTTCGATTGAATTCAATGGAAATTATCATCGGCTCTGGTACGCATAACAAACTCCATGTCCGGTATTTCATTCATGTTGAAAAGCCGTGTGGATTGAAATTACTCACCTGAGTAGTGTGCTGTGTATCTTGACCTCCTCTTCCTCGGGGAGTGAAGCAGAAGTGTTCCTGAAATGTAGCTCGCACGACTTAAGTCAAGAAGATGGGAGATAACAAGGTCGTTAGAGTATTCTCAGTGTCGTTCCAACCACTTTCATCCACTCCGGTATAATCTCGTGCATAAACCTGAAAATAATGAATAATACGTGCTGATAATATCGTGGACTTAATTCAAATAGCGCAATGTGTAACCAGGTCTTAAAGACATCTTAAGTTAAGATATTAAACAGAATAATGCACCGGAGTATTCCCCACTGAGTCAACATGAGATCGATTTTCCCAACCGAATTTGAATTCTTCATAAATAATAAAATTAATGCACCGGAGTATCGTGAAGCATCATATCCAGCGTTCATAGGTATGATATGTTGCCAGTGGGTCAAGTTATTTAATCCCACAAACATAAACCAACGGTCGGACACGGGATGGAAATTTATGAGCCCTAGCGTGTGCCAGAGGGGGTATTCCATCCGGCTTACCCAGTAAATATTCGTCGGACTGTGGAGAGTAGACCCTCGATAGCCTGAAACTGAGATGTGCATAGATCACAGCGAGGAGTATCCCACGGGCATTGAATCATTTTCAACTGAAATTCACCTCGCAAAACTTGGCCAATGTAATTCCCACCGCAGTGTCAGATCTTACACACCTCAAGACAGCAGTAACTAATTCCTCAGAACAGTGGATTTGGCTCGAGGGGTCTTCACCAAATAATTTCCAAGGGACAAGACACTGGAGGAAGGGTCCAGTGCTTGTACTTCGATCATTCGACATTCAACAACGTTGAATATACCCGTGTATTTGGCTCTGTATGCGGTATCCCCGGAGCACCGTATCCCTTGGCAGCGAATGGAGTTTGTCAACTTTGATCTAACGTACATCTTGGTCTGACAACGCTCGAGAACACATACCAAACGGCCGGATACGAGGAGAGAGAGAGAGAGAGAGAGAGGTTTCAAGAAGATGAAGAGACCATAGACGCAGGACCCGTATCATCTCATCATAAGTCTTGCAGCCAACGTACAACTTCCATCGCCACCAGCGTCTACCCCAGATTGCAATTATTTCTAATTAATTGGACAAAGAGGGGTAGACGAGATACTCTAGTTCTTGCGAAGAGCAAATGTTCCGGGCGGAATAAGCTCCTTCGCGTGGAGAATGAGGGAAGGGGGTTGTACAACGTTTGCTTTGAACAGTTTCGAGGGTTCGGATGGCTAATAACAGCGAGAATTGCCTGGGCTGTCCTTCATCCTGTATCCCTCATGTGAAACAAGCTCGGGAATTATCAGCCTTACGAGGGCATTGATTGGATCTCTCCCCACTCGTAACGAATTTTCGGGTGGGATTGAAGGGCACAAGTTATATCTTGCGAGTTATGCGGTGGGGATTGCTCGAGTGTCTGCCAATAGTCCAATCTTCTTGCCACTATCTTTCTGACCGACAAGATTCCTTCAAACATCTTGTGCGGAATTCCCGAAGAGGTGCACTTGATCCACGCTGGAGTGGCAACTGCTGCCAGGACGACTCTCGGTGAAGAAAATAGAGTAGAAAAAGTTATTTACTAGCCGTTAGAAGTGGGGTCTTCCATCCTGGGATAGTGCTGTGTGAGAGTCTTCGCTTACTCCCTTCTAACGTATAAAACGTCTACCGTCATGCTGCGCTACCCAGCATTTCTCGGTAAATATTTGCTGTAAGATTGGTAGGGGAAGGCTGCTGGAGAATGGTGGAAGTAAAGGGGTGCTAGATGGTACAGTTGGTACGGACAAATAGAACTGAATATATGTGCACGTGAGGGGAAAATAAACTCAAGGACATCATAGCCGATGATGAACGGAAAAAATTGTCTGGCAGAGTTGGCTATTTTCAACAATTTCTTCGTTTCTCAGATGATTCATCTGGCAATGATTGGATCGATTTTCCTCCTTGAGAATTGCTCTCTTCAATGTTACGGTGTAAGAGGGAGAAGGATCGTTAGTTAGCCTCGTTCATGACGTTCCCGTCAAAAGTTAATCGACCTTTGTTCCTCCTTTCTTGCCACCAAGTTTCGTTTCCATCTCTTTCACAGTTCGCCGGTAACGAGTGGCCATTAATTCTAGGGGAAGAGGACGAAAGGAAGAATCTCAAATGCGAGACGAGCCATTGTCCCCTCTTTCTCCTACACCCCCTTCTATCTCATTGACTCGTCCTGTTCCATTGTCTCCTCTTTTCTTCAGACTATACGATTCAACGCCTTTGGTTCTCCTTCGGGGGAATAGAAGTAGAACGAGTCCTATCGGACCGCTGGTTAGTTTTTAGACGTCGAGCTGGATTCGTCTGACCCCTCGACACCTTCGGCCTGGGGAAAAAAAGAGAGTTGCGAGGAAAAAAAAAAGTGAAAAATAAAACTTACCGAAGGATATCCCATTGTAATTTCGTCGAACTCTCTCGGCAGTCGTTCGGCAACTTCTTATACCTTTTATTTGGTACCAAACTCTGGTACTGCCGTGGCATCCCCTAACGAGCACTCTGCGCTTCCTTAATCCCAGTGACCATAAAAATCCTTGGGGAAAGTGAAGTGGCGGAATGGAGGAGAAAAAATATGAATGGGGGAGGGGGGAATCTATGAAGACGTCACTTTGCCTGATTTCTTCAGCAGACAAGTGCAGTCACGGCTCTCTCGCATTTCTCGGAAATTTAATAATCTCATTGCATTACAGCGACAAGGGTACCGATAATAATCCAGAAAAGGTCGCAAGTATGAAGCGAAAAGGTAATACGAATGAATGAAAGAAAAAAAAAACTGCCAGACAATAATAAACGTGACAATGCTCAGTCGTAAAAATTCAAACGGGGTACAATCATCAGGGAAAATGGTAGTCGTGGGGTCAGACATTTGCCTACCCATCTCTACAGAATGTACCGAGGCAAGCCCACCCGCTGCTGAAGACGAGATTGCGTTTGCGTTTATACAGGCTCGATCTTAAACTCTGGTTTTACGTCCATGCAAATTTTTACGTCTCTCCGTACACTTTTTTTCCATCCACCCCCCGGCCCCCTCGTCCTGTTAACATTCAGCATCGTATGAGGAAAAGGTGGAACACCACGACAGGGGTAGAGGAAAATGAGAAGCGCTAAGAAAGGAAATGAAACAAGAGGAGATCAACCGAATGAGAAAATGTTGAACAGAGAGAACGATAGAGGGAGAGAAAGAGACTCTCGCACACGTGTGCGGGGATATTTTGCATTCGGGTCACGCGTTTCTTTCTGCGACTTTCTCAGTGTAGCGCTTTCGCGGTACCGATGACAGATTTTCACGGAGCTTTTCGGGCAGAAGGATTTTATTGCTCCTGCAGTGACTATCTGGGTCGTACTCCTCCTCCCGGTGTCCCCTCCTCCTCTTCATCTTTTTCCGCAAAGAACTCCCACGACAACGACATCGAAACGATGATGGCTTCGTGTACCCTCTCCCCTGTCCCTCCCATCTCTCGTACCAGCACTGTAATCGCAGGTTGAGGGCGGTAAGAAGTATAAAGGAGTGAAGGGGTGGCGGTATTGGAGGGGGTTGGTGAGGGGGGAGTGAGGAGTGATCGGCTCGTAATAAAAACGAGATCGAACTCCCAATGGGGAGCTTACGAGGAAATTGTTCTGAGTGTACGAATCCATCGATATCGTATTCTCCACTTTTCTGAGCTCCTCTCGCGCGACGCTAAAGAAGTTTATTACGGCGTCTCCCTCAGGCAGTGGCTATTCTTTTTATACGGCATGAAACGCAATTATACTTCAACCCCGACGGGGTACATTGCCCCACCTGTATTGGTATTGATATTACGTGAATCAACGATAAAAACGCAACTACTCCCGTGGCACTAGTTCGTCCAAACTCATTTGCGAAGTGTAACGAGATTCTATTGGTTTTTAGTTAGTTTCTACCGGTTATTGATGACAAAGTAAATATCATTAATGGTATAATTAATGCGTAATGGAGGATGCATCAAGTTCGTTAAAACTCCTGTGGTTGAGTAATGCAATAGTGGTAGGTAGTGATATTGCATGTTCTAGCTTACCATACCTATGAAATATTCAGAATCAACAGTTTCCGAGATCAGCAACAGTTTCAATTTTACTGGATACAGCAAGATAGGAAGATCTTGTTATATTTTCATTGGATATTGCTTCTCTTTGTTTCTACTTCTCGAAACTCTTTGGGAAATTATGTCTTGAATGTGGGGGAATGCAATCGGGGGAGATTACATTGCTGGTGGAAGTGCCATTGAGGGAGAAATTAGAGGGGGGTGAATTACAGTAATTTTAGTTTTTGGAATTACTCATATGTGTGTGGGGGGGGGGGAGGGGGCGATGGAAGGTTTTTACTTCTTCTTTGCTATTCAAAATGTATTTGTGTCCTTTATGAAATTCTGCCGATATTGGAAGAAACTAAATATTGGTTTCTCTTCACCAGGACTCTCAATGGGCTGTGGTCTGATTGTCCTCGCGTCAGCATTGTCAGATGCCTCCTACGAGTCACCGAAGAGATACAGCCTCTCCTCAACATCGAGTAATTCCGAGGACAGTGGACTGCCGCAGTATCACTATGGATGGTGCTTACAACTTTCTGGACTTGCCCTTATCCTCGCGGAAATCGCAGCCCTCCTGACAGTCTCCGGGTACATGGCACGATTTCCAACGGTCGAGGACATGGTAAATTTTAACCTGGTGTATTATCTATGCTGATGTATTCTGACATTCTGTGATTATTAATAGGTGCGAGTTATGGTGCCCGGAGCGGCTCGAAAATTGAATGAACAGCGGGGATTATCCTCCGAGTATCTCGTTAGAGCTCATCAGAAGTCTCCCGGCGCGTCTCAAGCAAGAACGTTTGATGAACCAACCAAAGGTGAGCTGGATCCTCAATATTCATGTCAATACCCATTCGTATTCTAATCACGATCTAATTAGCAAATTCTCATCACCCCCTTCCTAATTGGAAGAAATTATGATTATGCTTTGTGACCGCAATTGAATCAGAATTCATCAAGTGCTAAGACACATGCTTTCTATTTTGAAGATGTAATTCTGGGACCACAGAGACTGACTGAAGAGGGTACATCATTGCTTTGCAAATCAGCACCCGATATATGTGCATCCAACCCCCAAGCCATCAGTTACGTGGAGAAGGCAGATCTCTCTCACATGTTGCCAGCTTATCCCGATGCCCAGGTAGTTGATCCACGCTTCACATTCGTCGATAAGGTAGAGCCTGGAGTAGTGGATTCCCGGCTTAGTGGTTTCGTCGACAAAGAAGGGCTCATAGATTCTCGAATTTTGTCTGACTCGAGGCAGAACATGATCGCCTTTACCGACAGTAAGGAACACTCACTCGGACAAGAGCCGAGGTACGTCGAATTTTGCACCGGTGTTAGGGTGGAAAAATGTCCCAACGATCTCATGAATCATTCACCCAATATCACGGCTATATCCGATGCTAGACACGTGACATATGCTGATACCAATCCCAATGCTGAAACCCTCATGGACAGTCCGATGAGTTACAATCGATACAACACTTTAGCTGGACAGACTGTGCCTATCATGCTGAAGCATCACAACAGCCCTTCGG
Organism: Diachasmimorpha longicaudata; assembly: GCF_034640455.1. NCBI lineage: Eukaryota > Metazoa > Arthropoda > Insecta > Hymenoptera > Braconidae > Diachasmimorpha > Diachasmimorpha longicaudata. The sequence continues at coordinate 5,261,691 of NC_087231.1, read as the reverse complement.
TATCGGCAATTCAGGCACAGGGGATGTACCAAAATTTTGGGACTATTCATGCTAGCAATGTTCACCCGGGTCCCATGCACTCGGGAACAATTCACTCAGGGATTCTGAGGGTCTCGGAACCTGGCACGAGTTCCAGCTCCAATTCCAGCCAGCGGAGCATGACCCTTCAGAACCCCAAGAGGAAATCTCAAATTGCCCAAAATACCTTTAGCACACTCGAGTGCGAAAAAAGGAAGCCACGTAATCCGGGTCTTCCGGGCAAAAGTGGGTTCTACACTGGCAGCGCTGTATGACCACCACCACCGCCTCCAACCCCGAGATAACTTGATGAGAACGAGTCTGAACTCTAATCCAGTTTCAGTCCCGGTGAATGGTTTATCAGAGGGAGCGAATTTGGGGGCTGAATGTGGTGGGTCTCGTGGATGGCGGGTGGTTTCTATCGTGTAAAATTTATTCAGTGAAAGGACACTGAAGCAATACCAGTTGCAAAGACTTTATGATGATAATAAGTACTTTTATGATGAAGCATGTGATAAATTAAGTGTAATGAGTGATATGAGTTCGGTGTACATAAGTAATGGTGTACAATTCACCGCGGAAAGTAACTGTAAACTCACTTGGTAATTACACTTTTGTATTGATGAAGAATTAATAATGGAGTTTGAGGTGAATTGCGGTTGTTGAATGAATGATGAGAGGTGTCTGATGTAGTGAATGCTAACTATTAACATTGCGATGAAAATGTTGAAACAATCACTGTCAAGCCAATGGATGATTCCATTTCATTTACTTAGCAACACGTCATGGGATTCTCTCCAAGCAGAAAGAGACAATTGCATCTGCATTTAATCATTCGAATGTCTCAATGAGGTTGCATTCCAATCATGCATTCACAAACAAAGAAATGTATGTGATTGATACCCCACGAAATAATAGGCCAATATGAGAAGCTGAACCAGCAGAACCAGATAATTCATTGGTGATGGGGGGTGAGAGCGACCGAATTGGTATTATTAACGTTAAGTAAAGATTATTCGTTGTGAAAGCGATGAACAGGGTGGGTAACTGAGATGTTCAATTACTCTGACGGGAGAGACAATACTCAATGAAAATTCAAGAATCGATCAATACAAATTCATGATTCAAATCCCGGAACATATCAAAAAGGAGCGATAAAAATAATGGGAGCACTGTGAAAAATATTTTACGGCTAACATTTATGGGACAGGTTGAATGATGCTCTTTCCAATTTTTCGCGTTTGCTGTCATGTATACACTCCCCATAAACATGCGTAACGAGTGATGTATGACAGAATTTTGTTACTATGGAGACGTTGGTCGATTGCTGAGGGTAAAACAAGGTATTCGGAATCGATGGTTATCTGAGAATGGGTGATGTGTGTGTAAGTTTATCGGCTATTCGTATTATGTAATGTAATTATATCGTAGTTGAATGTAATAAATGGATATTCTTAATCATCACACGTTCTCACGTGATTGGCTGTACTGGAATAATAATATAATTTTAAATTGCTTGTTTGGGTTGTTTATTGTATATGGTTAAGAAGTCAATATGATTTTTGTTCTCAATTTGTATCTGTTAGAATGTTCACACTGTTAACAAATTAAATAAATACTCTCTACCATTTTTATTATCATGTTCAATAAAGCATTTCATCGAAATTCTGGGAATAATGGCATTTAATCTTTAGAGGGAATGGGAACTATTGGAAAATCTTTTCACTGTGTAGATATTTTTCAAAAGTCATTAAAATTTCTTCACTCATCCCCAAAGTCTTGACTTGAACCGAATAAAAAGAAAATCTAATTTCACCTGGAATCCCCAGAAAAATCCGACCATTGACATTTTTTTATTTAATTTCGTTTAAAAAAATTCCCTCGTTAATTCCAATAAATTCGTAATGACCCTACTATTACCAGCTGTAGGTAACCTTGCCATTCGTTAGTACGCTACCGCTAGCCGACAAAAACATCCAAGCACAAACATCGTTGCCGACTTCCCATAAATCGCCAACATCAAACAAAAAAATCTCCTTCACTAGCGAATGCCAATTCCGCGAAAATATATCGCGTGACGTTAACCGGATTCTTAAAACCCCCCGCGTTAATATTCCTCACTTTCTCCCACAAGCAACATAGAAATAAATGAAAAATAACATGAAACCCTCGTGAATTTTCCTCGTGAAATTGTGCAAAGGCTTCAACCACACACCAATAATTCCACAACTCCCAACAATTAAAAATGAAAAATGCCCAGATGCCATCATCCCACAGCGCCACCACACAACCCACCTAATGTTCAATTAACATCGTATAATTGCCCGGCCAATTAGCGCTGTCCGTTAAATATTAATCTACAATTTGAATTCATTTCAATGCGTTTAAAATTTATTGAATACATAATTAACGACACGTAAAGAAGTGAATGCAGATAACACGAAAGGAATGAGTGTATGGGCTATAAGTGCATTCTACCCCTGTTTTTCTCCGTCTTTTCAATGCACTTGAGCCCCTCAGGCTGAAACCACTCGTTCCAACATTTCTTCCACGTGTAATTTACCTCACGCCAGTTAAGCGAGATCGTGGAGTCTGAGCCGATAAATTATCATTCCCACTCGTGTCTGGCGATTCAGGCGGATTGATTTCATCCCGAATACGCTTCCCCTCTCTCCCCGATGTCTCCAGATATTTCACACGAAATCCAATCCAACTCCGAATCCTCGGGACATCATTCCAGTGGCCAAATGGCCGTATTAGTCCCTAGAATTATATTGACCAACCAAAATGATCCCCTAACTAAAAAAAAAATATTCTCTCATTCATAAAAAAATTAATTCCCATTTTAATCTACAAAATTAAAGTTGTTTATACAAGTTTAATTCAATAAATTACCTCTTTCCCACTGAATCGGGTTATATCATTCAAAATTGCCCCGCGGGCTAGTTTTTTCGTGCCCTCCCACTAATTTTTAGGCGTCCATTATTACACTCCCCCTCTTCACTCTAGCCCATCCTTTTTCTATCCCCATCTCTCTTCAATCCAATTAAAAACACCGGACGATCGCACGAAATGGCAGAGAGCGCATCGACCGCGGTAGTAGTAGCGTCGCACGAGCGAATTTTAATTGATGTTTCGAATGGATCCGAGGGGCTGAATATTTTTTTTTTCAAGGCTAGACTAGCCATCAGCCACCGGAAAACTCTCCATCCCCGGTGACAATTCGCTTTGTCCAAAGCTCATCGATTTCCATATCTGTTATTCACCCTCTAAACTACTGGGTATTAATAATAGAATTTTACCTGCGATTCCGCAACAATTTGAATAGAAAAAAAAAATAGACGGGCGCAATGATTGATCCTAGGGGTTGTCGACGTAGTCGACTCGTACGCAATATGCGGAAATCAGTGGTGTTAGTACCGCTTTCGGGCGTGGTTGACTGACAGCGCGAAAATTGCCCAACTTTTTGGCGAAAGAGAGTGCGAGAGAGAGAGAGAGAAAGAGAGGGAGAGGGAGAGAAATGGCGATACCGGTGAAATCGATATCACCGGCATGAGCATAATCGATAGGCCCGTGACCCCGTTAATCCCATAAAAATAATAAAAATGACAAAAACATCAGTAATATCGATAGTATCGGAATGCTCCAGTCGGTATAATCCATTTAATACAATTTTTTTAACGTCATTTCGTGCCTCCTTATCCTGTTTTTTATCCTCATCAGTGTTCGCGGCGAGGAAATACGACTGAGCGAGTGAAATAAAAGAGAACTCCGTTAAGGGCAAAAGGCGGGGACTCAGTCGAGAAAGAGAGATAAATACATCATGCGAGATGAAATAAAGGAAGAGAACTCTCAACGGAGGCCATGATGCTTAATCCTCCAGGCCATCTATCATCGCACCGGAGTATACTAGTTAGCCGATTCTATCTACCCGCCTTTTTTACACGCCGCGAAAGATCGTCTTCTTTTGTTACCTTGTTTAATAACACGTGATGAATGTACAATCATCCGCGCCCTCTGCAATGGCGGAGATACACTTTTTCTTTTATCTGAAGAAATACTTCGATTCCTCCGGCTTCTTATGCTCCTTTTCTGGACATTCAGAGGTCGTCAGCTAGCACGTTTTAATCGGGACACGGTCCTGGGGAACTTTAGAGAGGGAAATGTGATTGGAGTAATTATTTTTCTTAATGAGGAAAGTCATGGACTGAAAATGGTGATTCATTTGAATGTGAAGGAGTAAAGGGCGTTCGCATTGAGTGGTGGGGGAAAGAGTGGATTATTAAGTCGCTAATTGAAGACTTCCCAAAATTTTCAAATCAATAAAAATATGTCACCTCAAATCTAGTTCATTAATTTGGATAATTAAATGAAACAGCAAAATTATATTCGTGTCAACTGGTCATGTGATAGGGTGAAGTCACCCTTCCCAAGTTAAAGAATTAATGTTTTTATAATAATGGAATGGATTGAACAGGGAAAAAATTGAAAAGGTTAGATTGTCCAATTAAACATAATTTTCTGACTCAAGATGTTTTAATGATATTCTATTACAAAACAGGACATTCACGATGTAATTGGTTGGAATATCATCTCTTGACGTTCTCCTCACGAAACGTGACTTTCCACGTTCACGGATATTTTAAAATCGTAATTACCATGACTAATTCCTTGGAATTCCTGGAGTAAACAATAAATAGGATATTTCCGTCTACTTTATATTTTTCGGCCATCGCCGATTGAAACGGTTAATGCGTTCGACTTTAACAGCGATATTTCTTCATCAATTTAACCTGGCCAATCTCTCCCCGCGATCGATGCTTCTGGGGTATCACGAATGCCTCAGGAACTCCCAAATTCATCGTCGAGTCTGATTAATCGTGAAACGTTCTTTATCCAACTGATGGAAACGCATTAGCCTCGGTGGTATTAAATTACCATGGGAATTATCTGCGCTATTAAATTTCTCCAAAAAATTCCATTTGTTTTATCTTTAACATTCGCATTTACTACTCTCGTCCTCATGCCAGTCGCGTTTATTCTGGCTTCACCCGGTAATCTTTTGTATCATTTTCCGCCACCCACAGTTGGCTTTCGTATTTTTTAACGCTAGACCTGGACAACCAGGGCCTCTTATCACGGTAGCTGGCGGAGAAAACGAGCTCAAACGTGCGCCGCTACTGACGAACCTCTAATATGAATTTTTGTTACGTTTCCTCTTCTTCCTCGTTTTTTTAATCTCATCCATGTTCCTGGGTCGAGAACCATCGAGATAGCTACGGTCCAGGCCCACTCTTTGCACGTTCAAATTCGTAATACCGGGATTAATCCGTGAAATTGTACGGCCTCCGGGGAACGGCGCGCTAGACGCTCTTGCCATCACTTTTTTACTATCAAAAGTGATATGGAAAATATCTCGGGATTTATTGAGATTTCATATTGACATTATTTCCAGTAGTCGTACTAGTATGTGTTCGAAAAATTGCTCTCCCTCTGGAAAATTATTTTGCCGTATTATAAAAATGTTTTTGTCCAAATAAACGATAATCCCGGGGTCCATAAACCCAAAAGATGAGTAAACTTCTTGTAACACGTCGACACTCGAGTAATTTGATTTGCTCGACCCCGCAATTGTCCCTCCCAAATCCCCAGTAAATTACTTGACAAATTCCGTGGTGGGTGCCAACATTCCCCCCCCCTTCCCTCAAATCCGCAGATATCTCGGCGTAAAAGATTGGCGGTACGTCTGATGGGGCTGTTCGAAGGGGTGTGTTAAGAAGTCGACGGTGGGGGTGTGAGGGAGGCCAAGTCGTTTGCTGAAGCGATGGATCAACAGGAGATGAAGAGGGGAAAAATGTACGATCTCGGGAGTGACCCCTCGGTAGCTCTGGGGAGTTGGTGTGGCCGATGGAAATCGCAGTTCTCGAGAAACGATGTCAGGGAAGACTCCACCATTTGCTGGACTAAGAGGTACGTATTTTTTTTCCTCCCCTTGGTCGAACAGCCCCTCGGTAAAAAGCCGAGGAAGTCTATCTTCTGGCCTCTGGGGGTCAACGCCAATGGGCTAAAAGAAAAGCCCCACGGACTGGTACGAATTGGAGGTACATTTTTATCAAAAGTTTTCCCTCCCTCTGTTGTTTTAACCGATATAAATTTCGTGATAAACTATTTTTGACAAATTGACGTCAATTTTTTCCGTCGTTCCGTTGAATGTCAATGAATTTTTTGGCCCCTCAGGAGGGAAAAATCGAGGAGGAATAAACGCAATGTTGCCGTGGCAACCGGTGGAGTAGGAGTGAGGGTGGAAGAGCGTCTAAATCCACGAAGCACCCTTCCGGCAGAAGCGGTGACTCGCTAAGCCGAGGAGATTTGTACGAACAACGGTGGTTGGTTGGTTCATTGTTTCAACCGCCATATCACACTGCATCGTTTCAACTTCTCCCACACCCCCTCATCCCCTCAGCATCCCTCCTGCCATTTTTTTTCTTTTCCATTTCATCGGTACATGTTTCACCACCCGACATTTATTCGATTGTGGAAATATACGAGCTACTTCTCGGAGCGAGAGCCATCAATGAAATTTCCCGTGAATCGTCGGATCAGGGTGAATAATCTTACCACCTCAAACACCCTTGTCGGCCATCTTCGAGAAGATCATTTAATTTTTTCTCAATACTGATTCTGCTACTTTAGCAGTCTCTCAAATTCTTCGACGATACGTCAACAATAAGAATAACAATTTCCTCTCAATAATAATTCAAAAAAAGCATACTCAGTCTCAACGAATAGTTTCACTCATTTTTTTTGGTTAATTACTGCCAAAATAAATTTGTTAACTCTCTCACCCCCACCATAATCACATCAGCTTCACTCCCTCGATTTCTTTTCCTTCCATTTCACCGGTATATGCTTCACCTCTCGACGTTTATTCGATTATGGAAAAATACGAGCTACTTCCCGCCGTGAACAAGAATCATCAGCGAAATATCACCTGAATCATCGGATCAAGATGCATAAAGTTTGAACGTCAAAGACCCTTGTCGGCCATGCTCTCAACGATTATAATTTAATTTTGTTGAAATACTATTTGGATACATCGTAAATACGCCGATTACCGCACACGCGCTTATTAAATCCGATGTTTTTATCCCCAAAGTAGCCCCATCTCTCTCATTTTGAGACTCTTAGACATCTCCTCACCGATATTGCAGTGTTTCGCACGCACTCGAGTCTATAGGTGTTTCTTCCTTTACGATATTTCAATGCTAATTTCACGGAGCTCTCGGGGGTCTCATCTCAACCACTGTGCATTGAACAAAGACGCTAGACGTCCGTGGAGATCGTTCTGCCGAGGATTTTAGGTGTAGAAGGAGATGAAGGGAGCGGGGGGAGGGGAGAAAACGTACAGCTCTTGAAGGCGGCACCACTGATGATGACGAGATGATCACTTAATTTGGCCAACGGAACAGCTGCCGGGGCCCTCCGCACTGGAGCTTTTTTCACTTCCTGCCGGGAGGAAAATTATTAAATTGTTTCTGAAGGAAAATTTCTAATGATCCAAACTCTACCGTAAATTATCATATTACCTGTAATTTCGTGGTGATTCCATTCCCCGGCTTTTGTCCCCCTCGTAGGCGATCAGAATGAAACGAGGGAGTGAAGAAATCTGCGGACTTGGCTCAACCACGGGAGTCCGATAGTTGGCTGCCTCTTTAATCCTGCGACGATTATTTATGGCTATGGAATGAAGACTGTGGTCTTCTTGGTGTTGCTTTTCTTGTCTTTTTCGATTCGTTCTCATACTTTTTTCCCTCCTGCCGATTGCGAGCCGACGAGCATGTGTAGGTCTGGCCAGCACGGGTCGCATACCTATATTCCTTGGATCCGTTATTAAATTATTATACGAGAAAAGATTTACCGATCCTCCTTGGCGACTATCTGGGGCAAGAATTAACGCACTTCACCCCATTCGCTTCATCTCAATGAGCTGTTTTTGGATGTGTCTGGATTCAATCAGAAATATCAGGAGAAACAATTACCGTTTTCCACATGATATCAATACACAGCTGGAGTTACTCGAATAAATAGATAAAACGATTGCCTTTTCATTCGCTGAATAATTTCATTATTTCACTATGTTCGAAATCAATTGACGTGAAAGACTCGATTAAACCGGAATCGCAGCACCTCCACCAGCGATTTCCCACAGCACAATAAGATTGATCGACTCCATTACGAAACACCTCGACGGCGAGTCATTCTCAGTGCATTCGAATCCCTGAAATCACTTGCAGTTTCCCGGATTTTATTTGGTATTCCGCGTGAAAGCGAAGATAGAATTAAAGAAAGTTGTAATCTCCCCGTGCAAAGGGGCAGCGTCAAAGGGTGTGGGGGGGAGAGGGACGGTGAACGGTAGCTGAGACATAAAGATTCTAATCCCGGGGATAACTTCTGGCGGTCTCGTCTCAAAAAAAATGTCCATAAACTCAATCAATTTATTACACAGGTGAGTAAAAATGTACCTAATCCCGCGTGAAAATGGAAATATTCCAGGCATTGGTTATTTATAACTCCTTACGTGGCATTGAAACACGGAAAATCTGTCACTCCCCGGGGTTTGGTTATAATTCAAAAATTCAAATTACGTATTCTATTAGATGCGATGCCTGCGGCGAACAACGGTGGGGTGGAGAGGATGAAATGGGAGAGAAGGCCTCGGGTCACGACGGCAAACGTATGTGGATGTGAGCCGGCTAGTGTGAGTACGAGTGAGACAGTGAATCGAGTCAAGTCCGAAAAAGGGATATAAAGGTGGTGGAGAGGGAGCCCTGGGAGTCCAGAGAGCGGCACGGGGAAAGAAATGAGAAAGAGTGTAATAAATTGGCGGTGAGATTATTCTCGACGTGCATTAAGACGTCAAGCGGCGACGGACGCCTTGGAAAGTATTGGCCGACACCTTGGCCAGTGTTGGCCAGCGCTCCTCTTTCATTTCTCGTCTCACTTGCACCCCGGATGGCTCGAATGAGGGACCTGATGTACGATCCTCTCACTCGCGAGATCACCTCGCTGGACTCTCTTCCTTTTTTATCGTATGTCTGTTGCACAAGTGGACTTTCTGATTGTATTGGTCAACTTGACGGAAGATACGTTGGGGGAATTATACGAGCGTAATCGGGGGAGGTGTGAACGGGCTCCGCTGAATTCGTTAACATTCGCGGTATCATCGGTCAGTTTTTAAGAGGATTGTTAAGATAAAAATTGATATGGTCAGTGAAATAGACCTAGTGAATATAATTTTTTTCGAAATTTGTGTGAAAGGGAAACTACGAGCATTAAAATAATTTTTTTTTATCTCAAGGAAGTAGATATGTAATTATTTGTGCACATTGTCCACAGCATTCCTATTATTTTTATTACCACGGAGCGAAAAACATCTGCTTAATTTTTTTCTTCTCGTTAAATTCTCGCTCACTAAAGTACACGTGTATACGTGAAAGGTATAATCATGAGGAAAATTCAGACACACCTTGAAAAACACTGCCCTCAAATTTTTTTAATCAATCTACTTAAATAATTCAACTGAACTAATTATTTCCCGATGAGGACTTAAGTATGCGCATCATTCCCTTCCCGAACCATCAGACAAAATCATATCATTTGTTTCCCGGAACTAACTCTTGCGAATAGTCCAATTTGTAAAGGATAAAATGAGAAACTGATCTATTTGTGTTTCAATTTTCATAAATCCAAAATCAGGGATGAGACTGACCTCGAGGTGTTAACGAGAAAGCCAGGTGTGCCATCATAACATATTACTTAACACTCTCGGAAAAGGGATACCCAAGGGATGGAGATGTAAAAAAAAAGTGAGCACCCACAGTGTGGGCCCACAGGGGTCCGACCGGAGGGCTAATCCCACCGGATTGCATCATCGCCGGGCACTTATTATATTTAATCCTCACCTGGCACTCCTCACCCGTCCATTCTTATTTTCCCCAGTCCCGAGATTTCGATAAGAGATTCCACGGTGCGATACCAGTGGAATCACGTCATTATCACTCTATTAAATTTATTTCCACGCATTTTTCATTCGTCCGAGAGGTAAAGCCTCGCCCATTATGAGAATGAAAAATTGATTAAAACGTCCTTTCCAAATTTTATTGGACTGAAGATATGTAAAAAAAAACCCCAAATATTTTCAAATTAATTTCTCGTGGTGTTTTTGCGCTCATAAAATATTCATGAGTTAAAAATAAAATAGCGACAGTTTGTTGTTGATAGCCATAACGACGCAAAAGAGCCAATCAAATTTTTTTCACGCTTTTCACAACACGTGTAGCAACACATCTCTATCCCAAGAGCTATCCAATTTCGTGATGCGTGACGGGGCCTTACCTGTCCAGGTGCGTTACCCAGGACTCAAGTGTTAGATGCATGCCCCATCAGCCTCTCTCAAATCCACATGATGAAGACGTTGTAAATGCCCCAAGTCCCGGGTGTTATACAACAACAACAGAGTTTACATCTACACACCATATCATCGATGTATTCTTGTGTACCCGATGCTTTCTCACACCTTGGGATGAGTCCCAAAAAAAAAAATCAACATCACCAACAAGCGGAGACGCGGCCGTGTGCGGCGCACGGTCAAAGGCCCGCGGGGGGTAAGACTCGACTCGGGCCGTGAGGCTAATTGATACGTAAGATTACCTTCCCGGGGATTCCTCTCGCTTTTAAACATCCACGAATGATTGGTTGTCCGGACTAGCGCGAACTGGCACTAAATTCCTCGCTCTATCTCAATTCTCGTCCGGGGGAATAAAAAAAATTAATCTGTTTCTGTTGAGATGCTCAAGTTTCACTTTCGAGCAGGATTAGTGTGGAATATTCAAATCGGGGGGAATATTTATTTTCATTGGGAGGACTTTATGATATTATTTAGGAGAGATTTTTAACGATTTTTGAGTTTTAAAAAACCGAGAAGGGAATTTGTAATTTTCTTCGAGCTACTTACCCAGGTAGGAAATGCCAATGTCCACGAAACGGGCCAGGTCTGGCACGAGACTGGCTTGCCAGATCTGGGCCACCAAGCTTGGCCCGAGGCATGGCCAGACCGGCAAAGAGCATGGCTTGCCAGGCTTGGGTCACTAAGCTTGGCCCGTGGTATGGCCAGACTGGCAAAGAGCACGGTTTGCCGGGCTTGGGCAACCACGCTTGACCCGAGGTATGGCCAGACTGGTAAAGAGCATGGCTTGCCAGGCTTGGGTCACCAAGCTTGCCCCGAGACATGGCCAGGCAGACAAGGGGCATGGTTTGCCAGGCTTGGGTCCCATATGGAACAGCATTCCAAAAATTGAATTCTCATGGGGAATGTTTTTGCAAACTCCCCATTGCAGACACCTAACAACCATGAGAGGAGTTCATGAGATTCCAGGTGAATTCATTTATTTGGGAATCGCCTCGGGACTCAGAAAAATAATTTCAACTCAAATTTATCGAGAAAACGACATTTCTCTTCTGGTTCATATTGACGGTATGCAGGTATACCGGAATGCTAAGAAGGAAATTTGGCCAATTTCAATAAAAATACAGCATCCAAATTACACTACCAAACCCTTTGCTGCCGCGATTTATTGTGGGGATGGGAAACCATTATCAGCCACAGAATTCATGACTGATTTTGTTGAAGAGGCCAATGAACTCCAAGAAAATGGTTTGCGCATTGATGACAAGGTTTTTGAGGTGAAAATTGTAGCAATAGTGGCTGATTCGCCAGCTCGAGCATTCATTTGCTGCCACAAAGCTCCTGGAGCCTTCTATGCCTGTGGAAGGTGTTTCACCAAGGGCATTACAGTAGGTTGTGGAAGACGAGGAAAACGCATATATCCAGTGACCAATGCAAATTTACGCACTAAAGTATCCTACGAGACGCGAGTTCAACCAGAACATCATTATGAAGGTTCTGTGTCCCCGCTGCTCTCTTTGGATAGATTCGATCTGACAAAACAAGTGCCATTAGATTTAATGCATTTATTCTATTCTGGTAATATGAAATGGCTGCTGGATAAATGGCTAACGAGAAGTTCAGCCCAGAGGATCAAATTAGCTGATGTTCGTCGGCTTGATGGTATTATGAGGTCATTAAAAGCCGATATCCCTATTGAATTTCAAAGGAAAGAATTTGATGTGAATAATATCTCAAGATGGAAAGCATCACAATTCAAGTTTTTCCTTAATTATTGTGGTATCGTCGTGTTACAAGATTTCTTACCGAAACCTTTACGTTGTCATTTCTCATTATTTGTCTTTGCTAGCAGAATTTTAAACAGTAAGGAATTCGTTAAGGATTTGAGTGAATATGCTGGATCTCTGCTAAAAATTTGTTTCGAGACGTTACCTGATGTTTATAATGATGAAGGGGCTCAAGTTCTCAGTTGGCATAGTATCATCCACGTTGCTAATGATGCCCAATACTTTAAAATTCCTCTGAATGAGCTCTCAGCGTTTTGGGGAGAGAGTTACATTGGTTTATTTAAAAAACTCGTTCATTCTTCGATAAAACCACTCACACAAATTATCAACAGACTAACTGAGATGGAGTCTGGAGGAACCATGGTAATTAATCAGAAACACATACTGAGTGATTGGGTTATCGCGAGAAAGCCTACAACGATGATAATTGATGGGGAAATTCATTTAACATCAAATATGATCAACATCAATGGTCTAACCTTGACGACAAGTCATCCAAATAACGTGGTACTCCTAGATATTGAGAAAGTTTTCGTAATTTCACAAATTCTCGTTAAATCAGGAAAATCCAAAATTTGTGATGATCTTACTGGTATATATATTTTCGGACACCAGGAAAGTAGTAGGGAAGAGGCGTTTAGTTATCCAGACTTTTCCAGTCGAGTAGGAATATTCTACATTAAGTCCTGGGCAGCTGAAATGACATGTAAGAAGGCACACAAAATTAAACACAAATGTGCTTTATTAAATGTAACTGGACGACAATACGCCATATCCCTCCTCCACTAGAAAATAACGTAAAAATTGTTCGCATTGTGAAATGCAGTTTTTTTTTGGTAAGAGGGTATATGAATGAGGGTATATGTTTTAGTTGAACTCGTGATTAAAATTGTGGAAGAAACAAACAATTTTATGTTTTAAATCAACAATCGACATGAAAATCCGATCATCGAGGTCGTTAGAAAATTTCAATAGTGGAGTCGTTACATGCAAGTGGGACATAAATCGGTTAGATCTGGCGTCCGTGTACATAACCTTTCATAATTGCTCGTATCATCCGTTTATCGGGCTTTTTGTCTCAAATTCGGATTTCACCAACTAAGTTGACGGTAAATTACAAGAAGTGAGAATTTAATGTGAATTAAATGTGTGTTAAGTGTTTGACAGATATTTGTGATATAATCGTTTTGAAGGAATAGTGGCGCTAAAAAAGAAGCATCAGTGGGGTGATGACAAAAAACCGTTCAAAACACATGGAAATAGAAACGCAATTTTTTCTGTTAAATAATAAGCTATATGCATCATTCTGCAAAGTTATCAGTTTATATGAAACTACTCGAAAACACCAGGTTCAATTGTACGAATCGTGATTTTTTTTCATAACCTAAAATGTCGGAAACCTCACATCCATCTCGCGATCCAAAAAATCTCAGCGAACCATTCGCAGTCATCGAATTTCTCGAGAAAAACGAAAAAGGGCTACCATGCATTGATTTGGTGCCGAAAAAATGGTTTAATAGTGCAGAAGAAGACACCTGTAAATTCCCACCGACAACTGAATATCATCTACTTGACGACTACTTGGAAAAATTGCACTCGCCCAAGGACTCTTGGCAAAGTTATCCATTTTGCTTCATCACCGGAGCAGGTACAAAAATTGAAATGACTCCACTTATAACTTGATGAATTGCTCGATGGGTTCATTTCAATATTAAAGGATCATATGTTGATTGTGTTCAGCTGATTTGGATCAGGGTCGCAGAAGATTAAAAAAGGCCCAAGTAACTCTCAACTGTGAGACAACCGATGGTGAAAATGATCGAAAGGGGGGGAGGTCCGAAACTTCCTCGAAAGCAAAAATTTCAGCAAAACCCTTAACTGCATCAAAGTCTCAACTAAACAACATCTTTAGTACTAAAATCCCGATTCCACCTAGAAATCAAACTCCAAAGTCTGGTAAGTCCTGTTAATATGAAGTAAAAGTCAATTATCAACAATTATAACCACTCTTAACCCCAATTATTCATCCCCAATTTATTCAACTCTCGTATTTAACATCAAAAGACCCATCGTTCCCTAAATTGGGAATTAGATTGACCGAATTTTTGAAATCTTTTACAAAATAAATATTAATTATGTATCTGTGCAGTCATTACATGTGTATTTGTCTCGAAACATCGTTTTAAGAGAGAATCGCATTGAATGATTTTATAAGAAAATTTTTATTATGTTGTGGTCGAAAAATATTAGGTTATTTTTTTTTATTGCAATTCTTTACTCATCAAAAAATTGAGTCGCTAACAGAAATCACTACGTGCGAACAAGATAAAGTGGAAAATTTATGATTTACACTTGATATGATTGTTTATACATAAAAGCATTGGAATGTTGAGGGGACGAGAAACGTTCCATTTTTCCCCACCATCTCTTATGTAGGAAAGCATTATAATTCTGTTGTGAAGAGGTAAATCAAAGTGAACATCTACGGAAAATGGTAAAATTTTGATAGAAACCTTTTTTGTAGGAGCGATAGGTTCTACAAAAAAAATATTTTTTCAAATGCATGCATTCTTTCCCCACTTTGAAATAGCTATAAAAAACAAAGGCTGGAGACAACTTACGTTGTGTTACTACTTCACTACAAACTTGTAAAATTTCGTAGGTATACAAGCAAAACCAAAGACAAGATTTCAAAGCATTTACCAGAGTGGATCTGACTCTGAAGACGAAAATCATGATTGTCTTATAGCTAATCCTGAGGAGATTCGAGCCTCAAAGGCTCAAAATAATTCTGGCTTTTTGCAAATGTCGAGTAAATCGCGATCTGTACCAACAGGTAATAAATCAATTTTGAGGTAATATGGGACTGTAGCACGTAATTCTAAGTTCGTGTTAATTAAATGATCCGGTCAGGGATAAATCATCATTTTCAATAATTTCCAGGTGCATGTTTATCATTTAAACAGCGGTCAAGGAAGAATATTACTTTGCTTAAAGACGTCGAAACTGATGAATCTGAGAGCAATGATTCCTCCGATGGAATTCTGCAGTCACCTACAAAATCGATGGACTCAGCGAGAAATACAAGAAAAGAACTTCATTTGACACCTCCTTCACCACTAGTCCATAACGCTTCAGGTAAAATCGGCTCGGATATTCCATGACCAATCATCGGCCAAGTTCCTCCCGCATGAAAAAATTTATATTTATAAATATTTGAAAATGGTCCAATTTATATTTTGAACATTCTTTACAAAATTCGGAACTTATATAGAATTAGATTATATTATATATTTTTGGTGGGGGCTTGGGTAGTTTTTTTTTCATCTGATGCTGCTACCCATCAATTTATATCGTTTGGTCCTCCTTTAATTTCATAAGGTAACCGAAAAAGGCGTGCATCGTCTACTACACGCGCTGAAGACGGATTGAATTCGATTGTGAGCCCAGGAACTCCAAAAACTTCACGATCAATGATGGTACCCCCTGCTAAGATGCCAAAAATGCTGGGACCACAAAACCAGTTGTCATCTAGTCATTATGCTGATAATGAACGTCGAATCCTGAACTCCCTTCGAGATTACTTTGATCAGCAATTAGATGAAAAGCTCGAAAATTTAAGACGCAGGATGGCTTACGATTTAAAGCAGTCTATGAATGAGCTCAAGACCACAATCATTGGCACTAATCTAGCCCCAGCTTCTGGTCCTAGCTTGCTTGAAATACAGAAGCAGATGTCTACGCCACTACTATTTGAAATGGATGATAAGTTCCAGGAATACGAAGCGATATTGACAACGGACCCAAATCTCGTAGAAACACTGGTAATATATCTGAAATTGATCGTTTTTCTTCTTTTTTATGTAAAATCAATAAATTGGGCGGTGACACATGCACTGGGTTCGTTTTCTGGTGATGAAAAAATCTTTCATCACCGGGACTCAAGTCTACGTCACTGGAACGCTTTGGTTATAGAACCAACCCGCTGGCGATGAGCCCAAAGATGTCTTCTCATGTTCATAAATTCAAAAAAATTTCCCTTCTTTTATTTTTAGCGATTATTCATGAGAGTTTTGATAAGCAATAAAAAAGAGATGAAAATATGTGTTTCCACTATCCTATCTGCGGTTCTGAGGAAGACAGTGTCACTGCACTATTCTGGTTACGGAAAGGAAGCTGGCGGAAAGAAAAAGAAAAATTTTTATAACACTACAGTATGCAAAGTACTGATTGATGTGATAATTGAGGTAATAGGATCCAGCACTGATGAGAAGAAGATAATGTCAGAAGTAAGTACTTGGTTGTCACGTTCTGGCGATCGAGAGGGTGGGCGTAAGGAACGACAACGCGGGTCAAGTCATCATAACGAGAATAATTCAGTTTGTTCCTTTGATACCAATCGATAATACTTCATTTTTCCGGGATAAATGGAATTGTAAAATCACTGTGTTAATATGACTCCATTAGTTCATTTTCGTAATTGTATTAGTTGTGATATTCTTGATAAAAGGTACGATTAATAGGAAAAGTTTATATTATCAATATATTTTTATCGCGAGGCGTTTCATTGGGCAGAATATATATTAATATATGAATATTGTTTAGTATTCGGCTGTCATTGAAGTATTAATTATATTTATTATATTTCTCCTGGCGAGGTCGGAAATCCAGAAGATGGAAATAACAATTGGAAAATGTGATGTATCTTAGCATAATAAAGTATTTTCTATGTCATTTCCTCATAAGTTAGATCACGGGAATAAATATCCGTTGTTGGTTCAGGGATTAAATATTATGTCCAAAAGTTTAAAGGGAAAAATAATAAGTGGATTTTTAATTTTTAAGAAAAATTCTAATGAAAGTAATTTCAGCCATTGAGAGCTGTTTTCAGTATTTGGTGATTCAAGTCAAATAATATTTATAAGGTTGAAGTTTCACAATCGGACTGCGTCCATATTCCCCAAAGATTTCAAATTTAAGGGTTGAAATTAATTAGTTATATGTAATCCTATCCAAGACTTTTTTATATTTCTAAGTTTGTTTGAAAGAGTGAATATAATAAGCAATATTATATAGAACTAGCACACAATCAATGCAACTAAATATCATTCTGTGTTCCGGAGTTGCAGATGGAGAAGACATTATTGTAAAAAAAGGACGTCTTTCCGAGATGAAAAAATAATTCTTATCAGGATAATTCGTATCAGCAATTGTCTATGGATATAAGAATTAATTCTTATCATCCATAGCGGAATAAATTATCCATAATATTGCTATTATAATGACTGTTTTCATGCTTGAATTGAAGCACGATAATTTATCAATTCTAAACTACTAATTTAAAAAATAACATTGGTGCGTTATTTTGTTGGATATTTTGTTAATACAATCTTCGAATTCTGAAGACTGACTGCTAATATTATTAGATTGTAAGAGAGAGTTTATTAAGACTTAATATGGTATGTCGTATTAAATTTCGGATTCAAATGATCTACGTAGATTATTTATTTTAAAAGCGGATGAAAATAATCCACAAAAGATTTTTCTACAATTTATACCTGCAATCATTTTTTTGAGTTTTCATATTCTGTTCGCGGAAAAATCTCATAGTTGTGATTATCTTTCATGAAAATTGGAGATACAAACACTGCATATCTTTAACTGTTCAACCAAAATCGGATGAAAACATGTACTATGTCGATAGGAGGAAAAAAGTTTTTGATTGGCTGAGTTTTTTTGTCAATAGATTTAATAAATTTAAATATAAGTTTTGTCACATAATAAAACTGTTTTCTGTATAATGTTGAAGGTAATAAATACATGTCTGCTTATCAGATATACCGTTCATATATTTATTGGTGATTCTGAACCCAATACAGGCAACGGTTGGAGCCTGGCCACAGCTCTGGTCGTAAATCTGGGCCAATTTCGGGCCGAATGGTCAGCCCAGAATGCGGCCAAAGTTCGGCAATAGGTCTGGGCCAATTTCGGGCCGAATGGTAAGCCCAGAGTGCGGCCAAAGTTCGGCAACAGGCCTGGGCCAATTTCGGGCCGAATGGTAAGCCCAGAGTGCGGCCAAAGTACGGCGACCGAAGTCTGGCCAAAGTTCGGTCCCAGGCCTGGCCCCGTGTTATCATCCCAGGGTCTAGCCAAGTTCGGCGCGAGTTTGGCTGGAGCCCGGGTGCCGAGCTACGGCAGCTCGGCGGCCGTGCTTGTACCAAGGTTGGCCCATTCGTTTTTTCCTACCTGGGTAGAGAAATAGTTGAAGGATTTTATTATCTAACGGTTGACTTGTAATTGGTTAGAGCTTAAAAATTAGGCTCCCCATCATTTTTCCATCAATGTCTTCAATTTTCAAAAGTGCACTATAAAAATTTAATAGTTTCGTAAAAATAATCCCCTAGAACGAAGCCCAATGCTGCAGTGAAGAGAGACATTTCGGTGACGTCTTCAGCCACAAATAATTTCATTAAAAAATAAACCCCAGGGCACGACAGGGCGATTATACTTGTTTCCTCAATGCCTCCATGATATACCGCAGCCTAGAAATCCGAGGAAACCCACAAAGTAAGTCACAAAAGATTTTAAACGAATAAATCTCTCTTTTCTCCTCTCCAACATCACTGAAGTGGGAAAAGACGGGACAAGGGCAAAGGGAAGAGGGTGCCAGAGGGCGTGGCTCACATGGGGTGATTTAGCGTCGAAGGTGCGTGTCTCTATCCAGCAAGTATGCCGCAAGAAGACAATATAGGTAACCCATCCGTATATTGGGTATGGAATACAACAACGTGGAGCTTGAGCGTTCGGGTTTTGGGGCGGCAGGTTTACAGCCGTTTAGTGTTTTACGGGCGTTTTATGAATGCCGCGGCCTTTCGTGAATCCGACTCACACACGCGGTTAAGCCGTCTTACATGCCGTACCACAGGAAAACGTTTTTATTCGACGCACTAACTCTTCTATGGTGCATGGGCACTATCGTTCGCGCCATCGAGTGAGATAGAAATCGCTGGAATAATGTGAAGTTTGCTGTAAATTTAAGTTCAATTATTTTTTGTAAAAAGTGGTGTCTTAAATAAGGGGTTATGGAATGCAGCAGGTACATAATATAAAAAAAAGACCGAGGATAGCGCAGGAAGGAAGCATTTTTATTGAAAAATCCAGCGCGACTGTACGTGAAAAATATAATGACAATTACCTCGTTAACTCATCATTTTTTAACAATATCCTTCCAGCAATATTTAGAGTGGTCTACGTCTGTTAAAATTGCTGAATATATCAGGCTGCCTTCCCACAACCCTCAATAATTTCCCACAATAAAAACCCTATCTAAATTTAAAAAATAGACGGAGGAAGTTCTCTGCAATATTCTGAAATTGAAAGAACTATTGAGACGTTGTAATTTGTCTGGATAAGTCACTAGATTAAATTCCGAAGAATCGAACGTATTTTGCTGCCTTCCAGACCCTGAAAACCGATAACAAGCTATTAATAATCATCCCCAAGACCCGAGTGCCCCCACACCCCAAAAAACCTATCTCCCCCAACCCCCAAACCTCGTAAAACTGATTCTGTAACCTGGAAACAAGGAAGAGAGCCAGCCTCTTTTGTTTCGTATCAAAAAGAGGGATATTTCGATTATCGAGAGTGAAGCGGCGCGTTACCTTTATACCCACTATGGCAAACGATCGGCTAACTCAGCGGTCACGCCCCCTACAAACGCCCGCTCCACCCCTTCCGACGCGCTCGTTTCTCGCCCAGCCCGATGTATATATTATACCCCAGTATACCTCACCCCATATCTCCTCCCTCCCCTTTGCCCGTCATTCGATCCTCACGAATACACCCGACTCTTTTTTTCCGTTTAAATTAATTTGCAACAATTAATTTTTAATTAAACCCCCATGAACAAATGTGCTGGAGCTGTGAGAGAGAGGAGTTTGTGACTGTTTTACACTTCGAGGAAGGCTCCTTAATTTTTAATACATTTTTTTTCAATCCCCATCGAGTCAGTGCCTCTTTTTTTTTTTTAATTGTTTTTAATTCAGCCCGTTGTGAGAACGAGGACGTGGAATAAAAATGGTACTGGTGGTGGTATAAACCCAACGAAATCCCCGCCTACCCATAACGATATTTTAATTAAAGCCAAGGCGCTCTCTGTGGCTGTTCGGCGGCTCTCTTCCGAGAGAAGAAATTCAATCTTGAGATAATAAATGATCGCTCCGTGAGGGGCTACTCCCTCTCTGCCCCAATGCCTCACACACCTCTTGGACAACACCTTAAGTTTTATGTGTGTGAGACGTGCTATTCTTTTTTTAGATTTTTTTACCCCTCCGCCGCTGACGATGCGACCAACACCTCACTATCCCCCAGTGTTTCACACCTTGAAAAAAATAATACCGATGATTTTCGGACAGTCATGCTCTGAAAATTTTCGGCTGATCGTCACCTCTGCTACTTCGTTATGCGCTGAGTATGCGAAGGGAATTTTGAATGTGACCATTGCATTAGATCGTCGGGAATTTCTCAATTTGCGGTGTGAGAATTCACTCGGCTAGTGCAACTCGATGTAAATGTAATTATTCTCTTTCACTTTCCAATGAATCATTGTTTACGGCCGTCCACAGCGTTCTTTATTAACTGAAATAATTACTCAAATCGTATATCACTCACAAAAGATCTCTGAAATTATCAAAATCATTAAAACGTCATAGCACATGTACATTTGCCTCCAGCGAGTGGTGAATCAAGAGAAAAAGAGAACAAAAATTCACCGGAAATTTCTCGTTTGTCATAAATAACCCCTAGTACGTCATCCACAAACGGAAGTGAACCAACCCGATTACAGTCAGACCCGAAATACAGCCGCAGTAGAGAATGAACCGTGGGATAAATGGAAATTTCTCCCTACCTGAAACATAATGGAAAAGGAACAACCCATATAACGTCAAAAATATATATCCTGGAAGCCCTCGTGTGGGTGTGGGACAGATACCCAAATTGATCCGTCATCCATATCCCGTGGGTAATAATTAATTTCGTCCTTCGGAGCCGAGTCAAGCGAGTCAGAGTTGCCGAAGTAACGATTGAATTTCATTCTGCGAATTCGTCACGCTCGTTTTATCCCTCTCATGACAGAGAAAACATTTCATTTCCTTTTTTTTTTCTGTTGTTATAATCACCTCGTTCATTGCTGAAACCCATTATCATTGGCGTAATCTAATCGATGATACTTCCCATCAATTTCATCATTATTTTGCGAAATTTTTACTGTCCGTCTCATACAGAAATTGAAACATCGACACATAGAAAAATACATGATATGATAAATATATTTAGAAACGTTTCAGCGGTGACATGTCGTTGCAGTAATCATTTAAGTTGATAAAAAAATTATAGACGGCGGCAACTGGTGATTCATTGGAAAGTGAAAGATAATAATTGCTACCACAATTTTAAAATATTGGTACCTCCGTTTTAATCCTAGAATGGGATTAAAACTTCCTTGAACGAGGTCTCGGATGGTTGAAAATTCAATAATAATGCATAAATTATAGGTATTAATGTCTGATTGAAATATAGGTTGTTAGAAGCACAGTAGGAACGGGATCGAACTCGTATGCTCGTTGGGCAATCGACTGTCAACTGGTAACGGACTAAACATATGAAAAAATCATTCAAAAGGTTAGACTGTCCAATTAAACCATAATTTTACGACTCGACATATGTTTTAATATTTTTTTATTACTAAATGGTATATTCAACATGTAATTGGTTGGAATACAGCCTCTCCATATCATTCCAATCATTCAAATCACGACGAACGATTTTATTTTTCTTATACAAATATTTTATTGGGAGTGAAAATTTTTTGTTTCATAATGAAAAATAATTTTAAAATATATTTTTTCCGTGGAGCATTTACCGCACAGTATTTTCTTCATTCAGGGCCAGTGTGCCCTCTATGTAGGCCATTTATCCCGTCTTCTTAAATATTCAAACGGATATATGTCTCTATTACTTGAGGGACAGGAGATATTAACTGGTGAGGGGCTCCCGAAGACACGTAAGCGTTGAGTACGTTTGACGAGTCCATTATAAAATTAATAACTATAAATCTCGCAGCACTCGGCTAAAGCCACTACACGGTAGCACGTGGCCGGCCATTTTTCATACTCCGGTTAATTACTCGCAGAGTGCAAATTGAGGGAGACCGTGGCATACACCTTCTCCACCACCGTCAGTGCAGCTACCTTTTTTCACCGACTTACTCCCGAGTTATCACGACTATCTGCATGTTGAGAAACAATTAGCAATAAATTCTGATGGAATATGCAACAATGTTAGCCATGATATGCGGGGGTAAATAAAACAGGCCCTTGAGAGTTCACCAAATATCGATTACCACCATAAACATTAAAAAATTCCATCATCTCCGCCTCTTCGAGTGCTAAAAATTACGGCAAAATTAAATTAAAGATGTCCGAGTCTGTGGTATGTTTATTAACGGCTTCGCGTGTGTCATATGTCAAAATGTAGTTCGTATAACTACAATTGATCGTATAATACAATTAATCGTATAACTATTGACCCTTGTCCTTAATCCATTCAATTTAATCAATCCACTAATCGCAGATCTCTAATAGTTAACCCTACCTTCTCCCGCAATCTGCAAAAAATTTTCAACAGCAAAAAAATCAATGAAATGAATTGAAATAAAGCCTCCGCAGTTCCCTAACCATCGGCTCCCACCATAAAGATTAAAAAATTCCCCCAGCCCCGCCTCCTCGAGTGGCAAAAAATGGATTCAAAATTAAATTAGCGGTAAAAAAAAAAAAACTGCGCGTTATGTTTTTTTTACGATTTCCTCGCGTGTCGCCGGTAAAAATTCAGTCCAAGAAATAAACAATCATGACAAAAATCTCGATAAAGCAATCAGCGGCAATGGGTGCCACCAAAAAAGCAAAAAAAAAAAATTTCAAGTCCCACCGTATTTTGAATGCTTAACGGGTGTAAGAGGAGGGGGCGTGGGGTAAAATTACCCGGGGATGAGGCTCGAAAGACTTTTATAAGGTATGGCACGATATAAGTAACCAGGCTCGCGTGCCCATCAGGTATTACCCGTAGTAGTGGCTCCGAGGTCCCTTGCGCGCCAGCAGCCAGTTTGAATTTCGAATGTTAACGTTTCAGGATAATTCCATCGACGGGGTGTTCTAATTGGCCTCTCATTACCGATGCTCGCTTGTTTCCTAACCAGTGCACTCGGCCCATTCTCAACTCCCTCTCTTACCACTGGGGGCCAACTACCACCAAGTCTCTCCCACTTGTTCACTTTGCCGCTGTTCACTCTCCCCCTCTCCACCCCCCTCCCCCTCCTTCTATCCCACCCTTCCGCCAAAACCTCGGCCAAACGATCCAGCAACCAAATCGGTGGCCCAACGATTATTGCTAGTTATTATCTACCGCGGGACCGTTCGATTTAATGGCCAATTGTTTCGAACGCCGGCGCGCTACTCTCTTAATAGATATTTACTGGCCTCTGGCTTTCCAGGCCGAAATTCAGTGGATACCCACACAAAGTCACCCTTCACCTCGTATTACGCAATTCGCCATTTTCCCGGGACTGGAAATTTATTTATCATATTCAAATACATTTATTCATATTAAAAAATACTTTATTTGGTGTAAGCACTATGCCAAATGACTATCAATTGAAAATGTGGGTGAAATAATTAACGGTTTGTAATTACTGTTTCTATTTGTTGGAAATACGTATATTTACTTGGGAGTCGTCAGGAGCACGGCAAAACAGGAACAAAGAGCTCGGTAACTTCCGTCGATGGAGCCCTCACCGGTCATTAATATCGATAAGTAAGCCATCCCTTTGGCAAATTATGAGCTTGCAAAAATGTTGAAACGTTTGACAGCTGTTGGGGCCGTCCATTCTATTATTAGGGATCTTCTCAAATTTTTAATTGAAAAAAAAAGGCGCATTGGCGTCGTTGACCGGTGGGATGCTGCAGCCATCAATTTACTCGATTATCCACTTCTATAGCAATGTGGCTCTTTCAAGAGATGTAGAGATTCACCCCAGCTCGGTGTGTATGTTATACCGCTCGTCCACGTCTTCCGTGGACAGAAAACCTACTATAGATTACCAGGCCTGTTATTACGTTGCGGGGCGGAGGTTTTTTCGGGACCAAAAATTGGTTTTTAATGCCGGGTTCGTCGCTTTTATTCTTGAGACCCCGAGGCCAATACGTCATACGTCTCACTCACTCTCTCGTTCACCTCTCTCTCTCACACACATGCACCACTTGTACCGGATAATAACTATATTACGCTGGTCTCTACGACCACGCGTTGTTGTCTTCTATAATCCCTCTCTCGTATGTCTAAGATCGTTTGGATCATCACACGCTAGTTGGTATGATTGTCTTCGTAATGCTGGATAAAATGCATCGGCAACTCGCACACAACCGAGCACCATCGTTGACCCATTCATCATGGTGGAGGTCCGTTGGGGGAGATAACGAAATGCAAAATTTCTGGAAAATTATACAATGGAGGCAGCATCGTGACTCCCCATCTAAATCATTAAAGTTACATTTTCGAGAATTTCGTGTTACTATCATTTGACTTACAAAATAATCTCATTTTCGGAATTTATAACTATGATAATGGGGCTTTTTTATGGGCCGATGTTTATGGGCTCAACTGTTATTTTATTACTGGCGAGCCGGCTTTCCCAAGAGTTTTGGATTAAACACCGGAGCGAATGGGGTATTCATCATGTCTGCGACGCTAGACAGTTGGTTAATCTCCACCGCTAGACTATTTTTGTCTTCAATATCGAGATATTGTAACCAAAACCACCAACATCCCCCCAATTGTATAATGTATATTCATACCGACGAATCACCCGATATTCCACCCCTCCAAGATCCGCATTGCTCGTGTCCCGACGATTTATTATGAGAAACATATCGCACATTTTCTGCCGGGCCGGGACTTTGGTGCATGAAAAAACCCATCGGTGGGTTGAAACAGGCAAAACCTCACGGCTCGAGGAGGTGCTAGTAAGAGGCGGGTACATGCCTCGTAAACCTTAGATTTACTTCTGGCTGGCCGCCATCAGAGTAACGTGTTGTATGTTTGGATCGTACAGCACAACCCCAACCGCCCCTCTGCCCCTCCTTTTCCCCCCCGGCCCGTCGGCTCGTTTCCTACCACCTTATTCAACTCCTTCAATGTGCCTCGAAGAACCGTCTCGAGATACTTATCGTTGATATTACCGTGCCAAGTTATACAGCCGCGAGAATTTTCCCCCGTCTTTTTTATTCCGAACTGTATCCCCCTGACCGACGAAAAACCTCAAACCTCGATATCTTTAACTGTTGTTTTATTTCTGTACAGTGAGAGACACTTGATTTTTTTTATTACACTGTTCCGTAATTTTTCTATAATGTTGAAGAGTCACTGACAAGAACCTCTCCCTTGAAACCGGCGATATCCAATTTTTTCCAAGCATTTGATTTATTTTTCCCGGGTGGATTATATTGCATGAGAATATTCAATCATTTTTATACCGCAGGTTCTGATTGCGTTAAAAATAGCGGTCAGGGTCTGAAGACCCTGGAAAAAATAAAGGTTAAAATATTTTTGTATTTTTTCTAGTGATATTCCAGATTTAGCCCTTTTTTCATTCCATAAACCTTCGTATGCTCAGCTGCTCCTCGGCCCCTGAATTATTTAACAAGTAACATGGAAAAAGTGAATATAATCGCCCTCCACAGCTCCCGGAGGGCAGATCAAAAATTGGTTCGATTTTATATCCCCCACCGCGTTCTTCTTATAAAGTTCTTAAGCTCAAGCTCTACTACTGATGATAACACTGCTTATGACTGATTAGAACATTCCCCCTAAGCCGCCCATGACATCCCAATTTTTCCCAGTTCTTCATTTATTCTTGCACCGATAATTTTAACAATAAAAAAAAATTAAGAAAGTTGAATTATTTTTATGATAAAAAATTATAATTGAATGTATTTTTCCCGATGCAATCTCGTAATTCATTCCAATTTTTCCCATCTCCTCATCAATAAAAAATCAAACCTCGATATCTTCAGCTGTTACTTTATCCCCGTAACGCGTGATTTCGAAAGTAACATGGAAAAAGTGAATATAATCATCTGGAGTCCCCCGGAGGGCAGATTGAAAATTGATTTGATTTTATACCCCTCGTCATGTTCTTTTTGCAAACTCCTCAAAATGCCACGATACTTTGGTGTATGCGCACCAAGTCCACGAAGTTAACCAGTATTGGCAGGGCCCCCATATCATTGATCTCACAAGCGTAAGCGGAATAAAATTCGGTAATAAAATTTGTTCCCGCCAGTTATATCGTCGACTGGGGTACAGACCAACGAACGAGGGCAAGAGGGGTTGGATGCGAAGCTCAGGAGCAAGTGAGAGAGACGCTGGTTTTGCCTGGTTTGCCAAAAGGCGGCTATTAATTTTTTATCTCTCATCTCCCTGAATACCCAATACAAACTCCCGAGAGATGAGCATACGAAAATAATCGAGTGATGGAAAAAGACACATAATCCCCCGAACTCCGGTGTTTTTTTCAATATTCCAATGTTGCAGACTCATAAAAAAATAGCATGTCGAAATTATACTCAACCCGAGGCACCCACATGGCGAATTGAATGAGCAATTCATTTGCGTTTGTATACATATAAGTCGTTATTAAGTCGTCCTTTGAACCCCCATTAGAAGGCCAAAAATGATGGAGTAGAAATCGATGCGAGACGGGGCAATCAATACGCCCGTCGCGACGAATACATGCATATTGATGCGCAGAGAGAAAAGTCGGAAAAAAATTCTAGCGCTCGACACTACAAACGAGGTCCGAACTGCCGAAGTCCAGTGGTTAATTAAACCAACATAAAAATTGTAGATCATCAATTTTTACAAGAATGTACGAAAAAAATTCTAGTGTTGAGGGTAAACAATTTTCCAGCTCATCAATTTTTCTTCCTAGTTCAGAACGTATCGACTGGTCATCGGGCAACGGTCGGCACGCCGAAGCGAGGCGAACAGCTGGCACTTCCAACTGAGAAATTTTCCTGTATCGATACATTGCACGGCAACACTGGTACAGCACTGAAATTATTTCCAAAGTTTCCCACAAAAATTACCTGACTGCTCTCCGTGTGGGTTCTGGTAGTACATAATTGCAAATGATGCAGAAACTTGTGAATATCAGTTACGTTTTTTCTGAAGTTATGGCGAGGGCCCGACGGTGGGACGTGGGTGGGGCCACCCGATGTGTACGCGCGCCGGGTCCCATCGGTTCCCCCCTCTCCCACCCACTGACTGGAAGATCGTGAGTGCCGATAGTCGAGTACCTCTGGGAACTATCGATATCGATTGTCGATCGGGCGTACCAAGTGGTTTATGCGAGCTCTCAACCTTTTAACCTCAACCGTAATAACAGCGAGGGGCACCAATGGATACATCGACGGGTTTATAAGGCCCCCGATCATCTCTATCCCCTCTCGCCGTTCTGGAGTACCGCGATCTGACCGATCAAACTGGATCTTCGTTCACGATCCTCTTGGCCACTCCCGACCCGCAATAAATCGTCGTTAAACAATTTTTAAAGTGAGGGAGGGTAAAGTGAAAGACATATTGGTGGAGTGAGAGGGGCCCGGCGAAGTGAGAAATAGCGGGTATGTGAGGTTCACCTGGACTTTTTTTACTCCGGGGAACGGTTGGGCGGACGATACCGCTTCTCGTCGGAGGGCGAGGAGGGTTCCTGAGAGGCCGCTAAATCGCCAGAGTCCCTTCGGGGGGAGTACGGGAGGAAAGGTAAATTATTCGTGGATCTCGTCGATTAAAGGGCGCTGGGTCAAGCACCTGCCGGATTCACACATACTGTGTTTCGGGGTTTTTTTAATTGATCGCGTTGATACCAGCGGAGGTGATTAACATTTGAGTGAATGGGGACTGGTTTAATCATTTATCGAAACGCTTTTTAATTAGTCCTCGGGATTATGGAAAATACTTGGCGAATGTGCTGTGCTCTGATGTATTTTTACGGCGGGTTCTGTAAGAGTTAAATTACCAACAGTATTTTTCAGAAGTTCCACGAGTTAGCCATTAAACAATTGGTCGAAGTCTATTGAAAATAGAAAAGCTTAATTAGACTGTTGACTACCATGGAAATCCAATAACATGCGTGTCACTGAATGCGCGAAAGGGAAAGCCGAAGGTGGAGGCGAGGTGAATTGAGTCCTCACTGGTAATACCGTAGGTTACACCACTTGGTCTTTAGAGCCCTTTCTCGCGTCGGGATGGAGACGCTCGAGGGCGAGAGCAAGCGTATGGTATATGGTTAATAATATTATTGCGGCTTTGCCCAAGGCACAATAGGCCTTTGTCGTTGGATGAGGAGTTTCACATACAACACATGGGCCAGTGCAATCGCCTTCCAGTCTACCCCCTCCCGTGACTTCATAAAGTAAATTACGAGCACCGACTCATTGTCCATGCATTGTACCTTGGCTGTACTGCGTCGTCACTTCAGAAGGTCAAATCACCATCGTGATTTTCCGTTTTTTCTCCCCCCACTGATGAGTCCGGGTGAATAGGCTCTTAACGAATTAGAAGTAATAACCTGGGATAATAGAATAATATTTCATGCAATAATGAGACTTTTGTTACTTTTTTTCTTGAGAATAAATTAATATATTTATAATTGGGTATTATTGGTAATGTTTTGTGTTTTTGCACGTCATGGGCATTTATGGCATCTCTTAAATCTCTTCTTTTTTTATCATCAATTTTTTTTTTGTTCAGAAAAGAAAACAAATACTTATCAATTACCACAATTTGCACAATTTTCATCGCTCATTTTCACTTTCTAAAAGGTTTACAGGAAATCATGTCTTTTAGTGTTCATTAAACAATGGTATCGTCCAATTTTCATTATCCTGACTCTCTTGATGCCCTACGTCGAATCTATGTACACGGCAATCAGGCTAACATCATCTTCTAGCTCATTAAATTAACCCCCCCCTCCCCCCCTGAACTTTAATCATTTCCATGAAACGTCTAACACCTAGCTCTCGCGATAACATCTGTTTACACGCCTTCATTTTAAATTAAAACTCCTTTGACTATTTACATTATAAATACACTCGATCATTATTAAACTCTCAGAGTCGCAATATCGATTTATCAATTGATTTTCTCTCGTAATCATCACACTCACTTCCTTATTGCACACTGAAGATTTGTTGCCTGAGAGGGGAATGGGCCATCGACAATCAGACTCACAGCAGATATGTCGAATAATGATATTAAATCAGTCTCCATAGATAAATCGTTGCATAAACCTCCTATTATCATTACTAGAGCAGGACAACTACGTGGTGGATGGTGACGTTGGTACAGATATTGGTGAAGTTGGTGAACTAGATTGCCTACCATTGGTGAGATTGCAGGGTGTTGATGAGCGATTTTGTTCATCCCTAGGTGTATTAGCCCGATTATTCCCAAGTAGACTGTCAATGGAGAAAGGATTGAGCCTTCTCCTGTCCTCTCTACCTTTCACCGACAGATCAATGCTGCCACTCTGCACCTCATCGTCATTCCTGTCCAACGGACTTCTCACTAGACTTCGCGGACTCTCCGTCGATCTTCTCGCAACGCAATTGTTCAGACTCACGAGCTCCCTCCGTCGCTCGAGAAGGCTCAAGCCCCAGCGACGAATTCCCTGCTGATGATTGAGATCCAAATTGATGCTCAATCCACTCTTTGGACTCTGGTGTTCAACTGATGAGTGCGATGTTCTTCCGTGATCGTTCTGATCAATCGTAAGTCTTGAGTAGCACTCACCATCAATCGAACCGTCAGCTGCCGAGTCCACTCGTTCACTACCACTCTCAGAACACGAGTCCAATCCCCCAACCACATCAATCTCCTCGTTGGCATCATTACCGGAGCCAGAGACACTGCTGCCTTCGTTCAAACCACCCAGTTGGCCGAATGATCCACTAAGATGACCATTTAACCCACCACTCGATGCCGCTGCACTTCTCGCTTCCCAGTCGGCTTTCAGGGTTGAGAGGTCCACAGAGATGCCCTATTACGACAGAAAATGCGGTAAATTAAAGTTTTTTAATCTCACGTTGCTACAAGTTTAAACGAGTTTTGAGGGTTTTTGTGAAGCACGGCCTTGGAGAGTTGAGAGCTTTCGGGGGAATAGTTTACCTTGGCAGCCAGTTTACGCTGCTGTCTCTCGAGGGCTTTCAGCAGCTTCTTCTGCCGCCTCTCTCGCTCTTTTCTTCTCAGCTCTTCCGGTGGAATTGGCTCACCACTGCAACTCTGGGGATGAGCGTTGTGCGCTGGCCTACCTGGACCCTTCTTCGTGTGCTCCTTCTTTCGCCACTTTGCACGACGATTTTGAAACCACACCTGTTAACAATATATGGGGATCAGCGAGCTGGTCGAGCAATGGGATCCGGGGAATTGGGGATTTGCAGAGGGATGAGGAGACGTCGGGGATTTGCGAGGGAATGAAAATTTATTCGGACTTCGGGCTTCACCGGTCAATGTCCGTCCACAATCGGAGCAAATTCACAACTTGAATCCAATCTCCTTTAATTAACTTCCCCGTTCATCAATATCACTCGGTTTTTAGTCTTGTAGATCGTTCCCTTATTATTTTAATTAAATTCGAGATCTGTTGATGAATGTTCGTAGCGCCAGAAGTCGGATTTTAAAGTCTAGAAATGAAGACATTAGTCGGTGAACTTAACCGCGGTAGGTGCAAGCCAGGCTTTCTCTCACGCGATATCTTGGATCGATACTCATGTACATACTCTCTTTTGATTCCCTCATCCCTCATTTTTACCCTTCAACTCCAACTGAAATAGAGTCAACTCGACATGACCAGACGACTTCATTATGTCACGCATTAACGCATATCTGAGATTCGAATCTAAACATGTGGTGGGTTTTATCTAATCTTTGTCATTTACCGATGGAGATACAGCGAAGAAAGAAATGCGTCAGAGGATGAGGCTGTCACCAGTCTCGAACGATCGGGTTGCCAGTCTCCCCCTCATTGAGATGAGGGACTCCCTTTTTTCGTCCTTGCTGCAGCCCATTATCTCAGGGCCGAGACTAGGGTCGACATATGCATGAACGTTCAATCTCCCTTGCAGTCTATGGAGCGTATCTAACCGCGTAAATATGAATATACCGGTCATACGCGAGAATCATCCGGCAGTCCGTGAAATTGGAGGCCAACCCCGACGTATTTGTCTATTTTCTCGTATTTCCTGGGGACTTTGCGCGAAGAAAAATGTTTTAAAATATGGAAAAAATGGGAAGAGTTATTATTGATATTTTAATGACATCTGAAGTTTTCGAAATTGGAAAAATCTATTCACTGTGCTTGTTGCATGAATATTGCATGAATATTTTTGCAAAAGTTGTCTCCGTAGGCATCGTTTATTTAATCACTAGAGTGGTCCGTGGGAGGAGTGAAGGTAATGAAATTTGTGATGGGGAAATAGACAGCTTGCCTCCAGGTTACTAATTACCGGGATCAACAAGGCGTTTGAACGAAAAAGTAGAAGGAAATCCTGAGTGTTTGAAAATTTTCAACGATTCACCCTCAATTTTTTGGAAATGGTTATGACGACATTGACTGAAGCCTTCAGATGGAGTTCCTCGAATTCGTTACTGAGTAGATAATAATAAATTTGAAAATTAAATACGACATTCCAGTTATCGGGAAAATCTCAACAAATTTTTTTCGATTTCAAAGATGAAATTGAAGGCCAACACGTTTTATCTATTTTCTCGTACCTCCTCCGAACTTCATTGCTTCTTTGCACTCGCGAATGTTTCGTGGGATGAGGGAGTGAGTGGTGTTGTGAGGTAATGAAATGGTTGACGGCGAAATAGGCACGTTCGCTGCGGGCCACGACAGGATTATGATAGCAAAACTGAGATCGATTTCTCCGCAAATTCTTCCGGAATTGTTGGTGGGTGTTGAAGGTGTGTGGGTGTCGTTCGGTGATTTTTAGACTCTATGAGGGTAATTTTCATGTCAACATCCATCAGCATTGAGTGAACGATAATTTTTATCACGTTTACAATACAATGGATGGAGATTAAGGGGGTAAATAGCCCGTGGATTCAGTTGTTGGTGATGTCATTGGGGAGTAATTTTGAATTTATCGGTTTAAAATCGTATCAGGATGGCCCCTTTTTCCGGATGGACACCCCAGCCATTTGGAGCTACTGGATACATGACCGCAGGAGGAACAGATGGACCGACTACCCCCTCGAGATAAAGAGTCAAGGGTCGAACGGTCAGGAGCCGTCGTCCGCCCTCGTACTACGCTCGGAGTCTGTATCATGACACTGAGAGCCTCTTGAAAACCGAGAACCTCTCGATTTCTCGAGGACTATCTCAAGCACCCCTCAAATAGACACGCAACTTACCCATGTCAAAACAAACAAAATGGAGGCGACGCAGGGAATTTTGTCCGCAATATTAAAACTATTTTCTTGTTTTTTTTTCGCAATGTTTTTTAATTAAAAGTTTAGCTAGATACACATTTATTTCTCAATATGATCATAAAGTTAAACGACTTTATCGGAAGGCCATCGGAATATTCGACTTGAAATTTGTGAAATTCTTAACTTGATAATTAGGAAAATGAAATTTAAAAAGTGTACGATTCAAAATTATTGCTTAAAAATTTCTAAGAGTCCATAAAAAATAATTGAATAAAATTTATAGCCCGTTTCAGCGTCATCAGAATCTCGAGAAAGTGAACAATTAAAAATCCAACGTCTTATTGAAAAACCTATGAAAATTAGAAATTCAAATTCTTTTTCAAATTGAATAAAAATCCAGACGTATTTCATTGAATATTTATTCCCCTCAACAGCGTGTCAGCACCTTTTTGAATTCCCTAGTTTTTTACGCGCTGAAATTGTCCATAAAATTTTAATTGTCTTCTCCGAGTGTACAAACCCCCAATTGTCACTGAGAGCCCTCCAAAAGCAAAGGACCTCTCTCTTTCAAGGGCTATCTCGAGGATCCATCTAATAGACACACAACTGACGCACGTCAAAACAAACAAAATGAGATATTCAAAGGTTCGGAGGGGGGATTTTTTTTTTAAATTATGCGAGATTAGAATTGGATTTTTTTGCCGGAGTTTTTGTGGATTGTCGGATGGGCGATGGAGGATGAAACTCACCGCAACGCGGCTCTCCTTCAGTTCAAGCCTCAGAGCCAGCGTTTCGCGCATAAAAACGTCTGGATAGTGGCTCGAGAGGAATGCACGTTCTAGCTCCTCCAACTGCCAACTATTGAAATTCGTACGGCTTCTTCTTCTCTTGCTTCCGCCTTCATCAGACTCCCCGTCACATCCTGCAAAAAAAATAAATCATAAAAATTACGTAATTTGTGATTAATCCCCGAAAAATGCGAAAATCTACACATCATGCATTTTTTCATCAATTGATCGACAGGATAATTTCACATCGAGTACATCTCATTCCAATTTCATCTAAACATCGACATATCACAGGACTTATCCCCCCGAATCGAAATCCAATATCCCCCTCCCCTAAAAAGCTATTCATTCCTCCACACAATTCCCTTTTTTTTTCTAATAATGTAGATTCATAAAATTAGTCTCCAATCCCCCGACTCGGAATCTACGTCCCTGACCCTGCCGCACAAGACCCCTAACCCCACCATTTCGATACGACCAGCCTACAATATTGAATAAACATGAAAATTTCATAATTTTACGAGGAATGTTTCATTCTCCACAGTTAGCCTGGACTACCCAGTGGCGGGAAAATGTCTTATCATCTTTGGGGAATCTACGAACGACGATTGTTTACCTCTCTCTCTCATACAATGTGTATATGTATGCTAATGCCGGCGCCGGGGAATTGAATAAAAGATCGAGAATTATGATTGACCCCACGGTTCGCGATGGACTTATCTCTTCGCTTCTTTTTCCATCCCCCTCTCGCCTCCTTCGCTTTTGGTTGCTTGCACTTCCCCCTGCTCCCCCTCCCCCCGTCATTTTCCCGATGTTCTTCCCTCTCCCAAGACAACCCTGGCGAAGGGGTGGGGAACGGGGCGGGAGAACAAATGGACAATGCCCCTGACATGGAGAAAATCGAAATAAGATTTTCCATCGCGATAGCATCGGGTATATTTTACGTCCCCAATATTTATTCCTCTCAATTGCATTTTCAATTCTATTCACATATTTTATTGTCATGAATAATGCAGATGAGTTAATAAATTGAATTAAGTTTTTGTTTGATGATGAATATTGCCCGAGTGGTGTTAGGAATCTGCAAATTATATTTTTTGCCAGATCGAGGCTGTCACACACCTCTGGGATTTTTATGTGCAAAGTTTAAGACTTTTTTCACAACTTTTCTGCGTTTAGATATTTATAACACTCTGATAAAATTATTATGACATTATTTTTATTTTTAAATCAAAGAATTATAATTTTTAGTCCAATTGGATTGGAAAATTCAAGTGAATATTGAGCTATTCATGGCTAATTGGATTGACATCAAACATAATTCCCCTCTTGCTGTTGAAAAAGACATATTTCCACTGAATGTCGTAATATCTCATAAATTTCATAACTTCCTCTCTCCCTAAATCCAATTGAATGTCATTCTCTTGAAAATGACTAGATAACTGTCCATGAAATTTCAATTTTGTTCCAATAGTGACGTTGGATTAAAAGACACGAAGGTTCTAGAGAGATTTTTTATCCTCGTAGTTTATTACCTCGTTCTTTCCACAGAGCTTCAGCTTCTCACTCAAGACGGCATGAAGATTTCGTTCGTTTTATTGCACCAGCGCTCTCTCAAGTAGTAACAGTGAAACGAGCGAGACCGGGGCGCCTTCGAAAGGGCATCAATTCTCGTAATTAGACGGCGATTCATTCAAACCTGACCCCCAGACTCTTCATTCCACGAGACAAACATCGGAGTGACTCTAAACCAACGTACCGATGGATATCGATCCTCGACTCTCATTATTGATAATCCATAATCCAGAACGAGCACGTCCGTGCCAGGCGCACAGTGGCAGCTTGAAGGATCGTCTCGTGGGTAGAAACCCTTCAGGATGAAAAAGTTCAATCTGATTTTTTTCCATGTTTTTAAGAAAAATTGTCCAATGAATTACCCAACACATAAAAAAATCAAATGACTCTGACCTGATAATAGAGACGTTGGCAGTTCGACAGCAAATCATCCCGACGTGTTCATCAACACGAGAAAAAATTCCACAGAAGAGAAAAAAATTGTTTAAAATGTTTACTCATTTTTTAAAAATCCCAGCGAATTTTGCTTTGCATTTCAACTGATAGAAACGCGATGAATTCATTTTTTTTCATCATAATTGTCACACGCGGCTTCCTCTCTCCTCAATTTTTCATCTAACGCTGTGACGACAGAAAAATCCCTCACACGTATCCTGATACCAGTGAGGGGACAAGTCGGTGAAGATTATGACGTTAAGACATGTCGCGTGTACACGCACACCGAGTCTCCATCGCGTTTGACCATTCTCCCTATCATAACAATGAAAAATAAAAAAAAAAGGCATGAAAAATCTTAAATGTGTATGTATAAACTGATTACAACGACATGCCTCTGTGCGATCACTCTTTGTCGCTTTGGCCGTCGATTATACCCTGAGTTTACGAGGGGCGAGAAGTTGGTAATTAATTCCATACCCGTGCCCAACCACCTCCGATTCACTCGAGATATTTTCATAATTAACCTTTTCCTCAGTTGAGCATGAGTATATTCATCGTCGTTTCATTTGTCTTCCGTTTTATCGTTTCACTCCGGTGTGTAATTTTATTATCACGATATTCCCAAAGCCCCAGAGCTG
Organism: Diachasmimorpha longicaudata; assembly: GCF_034640455.1. NCBI lineage: Eukaryota > Metazoa > Arthropoda > Insecta > Hymenoptera > Braconidae > Diachasmimorpha > Diachasmimorpha longicaudata. Next base: position 5,225,438 of record NC_087231.1, on the reverse strand, counting down.
ATAATTATTGTTTTAAGAATTTTAATTGTCATTTCGAGTTTTATTCAATTAATAATTGGCATTGAATTTAAAAGTGTAGATTAATCACACCTTAAACACGGACACGAGATGATTACTTGCACATTCTACGAATTGAACATTAATTTTATGCATCAGATACCATTTCTCCCAAGGGCTAAAAAACGGAAATCTTTATACCACCATTTTGGCAGCGAATTCGATAGTCATGAGCATCACTCTCCCTTAACAGGACAAAAAACGCCTTGGCACACGTTGTACACTCCTTAACGTAAAAGATAATGCCCGGTGCAACCATCAGATTCCAGTCTACAAGTTGGTAAGTGCCAAGTATCAAAATGTTCATTACATGCACCGAGTTTAGAAGGTAGTCTTGTTAAGCGCGAGCCAACAAAGTCATTAGCACTGAGAACGACAGAGCCCGTGGTGTTTCTCACTCCCCAGGGGTGGACAGAGAAATACCATTGCAGTGGTGAGACGACAACACAGGGGTTTAGCTGATATGGTTCACAAAATTCGCAAGGATACACCTTCTGTCTGGTTGGGATTCCCCGAGGTCCGAGAAGTTTGGGGATCAACTATTCGAATTACTGGTAACAACGTCGTCAGTGCCACCTGAATCAGGAAGCGCCCGAGATATCATCGTCACAATCGCTTTGAAAGCTGTCGTTACATTTAAAGTGATTTAATCTTGAGAAAAATTATAATTAAATTCGCGTCCAAAATTCATTAGAACATGAGCATGATAATAATTGTACTATCATTTTTTTTTCGCGAGTCAGGGGAGAGTATCGATAACAAAAATAATTATTCGATTCAAAGGTTCGCGTCCCTCGTGCATCAGCGCCATCTAGTCTGTCCTGAACTCCAGATCCTTCTGCATCCAACCTCTTCCCAGGATTCTCCACTATTTTCCGCACGATTGGAAATAAAATTAAAGGGATGCAGTTGAACCCGGGTGAGGAGGGTTTTTCGGGTGAGAAGAGGATTATTAAGTTGTAAGGCGTTAACTGGCATAAGGCGTCGGTAGGTGGGTTGTATATGCTGGGTTTGCGTGCCGGACTGACTACATTTGCATCTAGACACCATCAATCCTCCTGACGCCCAGTTTGAGCCCCTCTCTCACCGCCCCCTCCTCCTCCCCCTCCCTTCGCCGTCTCCCTCGTCCCTCCTGTACCCACATTTTACCCTTCCAACTCTCGGCGAGTGTTACCACCGTCCCCGTCGGACGAGTTTGAATTAAATATCTTTACGTTAATGAAAGGCCCCGCCACTGGCGTACACACATCTCTCTCACTGACGCTTGTTGTGTCTGTTGAACTGAATTTTCACTTTTTGAGGGGCAGCGGAAGGGGCACAAAGACGCGAGTGTAATCACTCGAGTACATGGTAACATGCGATGATCTGGTGAAGAAGCCGAGAGTTTTCTACCCCTTCCTCGTTTGAATGTTGTTAAGAGACTCCTCGGTAACGTCACTAGATGGGGATAATTATACACAACTCATACGCCAGGGACTTCACGACGGTCAAATCGCCAGCGTGTAAACGACGTCATACGATACACCCGGTTTACTCATTTTTTTCCCCTCGGGATTTCTCGGGACTTTTTTTTATCAGCGATGAAGTCTGAAACTTGTTTTGCTTTACTCGCGGGTTCAGCTGTCTTGCACTGGCGGTTCGCGGAAACGTTCGACAGTTTAATCGCCGAGGTGCATTCATGGAATATGAATTGTAATTTATCACTGGAGCGCCCTGATCGCACTAATTGAATTCGCTCCGGAGCAATGGCATATGATGGATTGATTTATCGGTTTTCTAGATTTTATTTTTTTATCGTAGATTTTATGCGACCGCAAAATGCCTGAGAGTATGTCAGAATAGGTATTGGATAATTATTGGGTTCGCAGTAATTCAAAAGATGTTTTCTCGATGTTGAATTGAATTTTTCAATGTCTCCCCTGAAAATTATTAGGCCGTAGCCCATGAAATGTCGATTTAACTCTAATGGCGAGGGTTGGCAGCGGATAATGATGGAACCGAGGCGCCGCAGTTTTACATTTTCTCGAAATAATTCTTTCATGAGTTTTTTTTTGTCCCGATACCGATCAAGCCAGCCAGTTAATTATACATTAATACCCCGGCTATGGCGTGCGATCCTCGAGGTTATTCCTGACCAACGTCGCCGTGCGTCGCGATGCCCAAAGGGGAAGTTAACGTTTGCTAAAGTTAAACCGAGACGCAGTCGATTTCTGCCTCCCGGCTTAAAAAAAAACCCGAACTAAATAATAAAAAAAAAAAGGGTAAAAAACCCTCACTTGTGTACGAGGGCATTTAACATTTTTCAAGCGTTAAATTGAGCCGTCGTTTCCCGCGGAATTTCAGTTCGGAAGCACTCGATAATCACCATTTTATTAACCTCTCGACTGGAAAAAAATTATACTTCAATTAACCACTGGTTATTATAATATCTCGATGGGAGTTGAGCTGAGAATGCACTGGGAAAAAATTATGTACTTTGCATAATTTTACTTAAGTCCTCGTCATTCTTCATTCATCCTGAATAAACTATTTACCTCATCACTCTCACAAATACCTCACCGTCGGAAGAATTAATAATTAACGCCCGGAAAAATAATGAAATATGATAGGCTCGAATTTTAATTGAAAGCATTGTATTTTCCGGTCGACGGAGCACGCTCATCCAGTCACACTTCTGATTCTGAGAACACCAAGATGTCGTCGATAAAAGTAGACAGCACATCCGCATCCCCTGCATGTCTCATTGTCACGTCGGAATTATTTTGAAAAAAGTGAAAAAAAATGAGAGAGGGAGAGCGAACCCGGCACGTTGGTAGCACAAAGGGGGTTAAAAAGGAGTTGCGTGCCGTGACTCGGGTAGCCCAATTACTAACCATGGGTTGTTACCCCCTGGCGTGTCATTTCCCGAAGAATATTATCTCCGTTGCGTGTGACGCGACGCTCGGGATCGGGCTACCTATACTCCTTACTCGAGACGATTGTTTTAAACGAGTACGATCGAAATCGGATCATTCGTTTACGAAGGTAAAGGTCGATATCGATTGCCAGCAATCTCCTGGAAAGAAGAGAGAAAGAGAGAAAAAAAAAAGTGATCCACCTCCACTCCATGTTTACTCCCAACTTTACTCCTCCCTTTATCATCCATTTTTTCAATTTTATTATTCGCTTTATCGTGTCTCTTTTTCACTCAAACGTGAATCGCGTGCGCAGAAGAACCGAGAATTGACTTTTACCCACAACCAAACCGATTATCTCCAATGCTAATGGTTGAAGATAGATGGGGGAGGAGAAGGGAGAGGGGGGGGGGGTTTGGTTGTGAATTATATTCAAGCCGGTATTTATGCAATAAATATTGTAATTTCTTTCTTGCGCGAAATTTAAACGTTAACGCGTGACAAACAAAACTCACTTTTCCATCGTGTACTCCATCATCTTCATTAAGGCTGTCAGTGTTATTTCGTGATTTTCAGGTTTTACTCTAATTGATATCATTGATACTTTGATTATGTGTATTTACAACCAGTGACTTTTCATGTACGTTTCCCGTCGGCCTTTCAATGGCATTTGCGTTTATTGCAACTTTGTTTCAATGTATCAATCAGTGGTTAATAGATTGAGTTATACGTAAATTGATTGAATGATAAATAAATGTGATGATAATTCTGTTTAATAATGTTTAGTTATCCATTTCATTTTTTAAATATTTGTTTTTATTAATGCAAGTGGCATCGGCTGAATGAATTGTCAATCAAATAGGGAGAAGTATTGAGTAATTATTTATTGTCGGCTCGGTTCAAGTGTAATTGAAATGAATCAATGCAATGTAATTCATAAATCTCCGTAATGAATTACTATTTCTTGCTTTGACGAAATTTGAGCATTAATTTGTGATAAACGAGACTTACATTTATATCGGGTACTCTATCTTCATTAAGCCTGACTGAAGTATTTTGCGATTTTCAGGTTTTACTGTAAATTAATATCATGACTTTTAACACCCAACGCCGGTGACTGACATTTACCTCCAGCTGAACATTGCTTGAAAGTATTAATAATTACTCCGTCGCCTAATGACTGCAAGTAACGAATTTATCGCTTGAAATTTGTTCATCAGTAGTTTAAATCTCCACTAAACCCTGCAATTAAATATTTCAGTAATTCAAGAAGCACGGGAAATGATAATTTTCAATAAACGAGTGAGGAAATCATTCAATCGTTAAGTACCAGTAAACTTTCAATTTTTATAATTAATAATTTCTTTCTTGCACAAAATTTACACACTAATGCCTTCACCTTTAAATCATCTACTGCATCATTTGCCTCGAAATTTGTTAATCGCCGATCAATGGTGATGACCGACCGATGGTACAGACCATAAAATAGTCCATCAATTCAAGACCCATAGAATATGCTAATTATCAATCAACGATTGAAAGAAATCCTTCAATCATTAATTGCCGCTCTAAACTTCCATTCAATTCCACCTTTTGATAAAGAATTATAATTGCCTCGCGTTAAATTTAACGTTCCCTTCTAAATCGTATACTCCACTAATTTTTATTGAATATTTCTCTTTGTGTTCACTTTTAACGCACCTTCTCCACGAATTGTTCTCCAGATGCCTACGAATGACGTTTACCTCATTCACCTGAACATTGATCCACGATATTAATATTCATTTTTCTGGTAATACCGGTGAATCATGAATTCATCACAGAACATTTGTTGGTCATCGGTCAACAATTACCGAAGGCTACAATTAAATCAATGAATTTTTTACCCGTCTCTGATTGGATATGTAATTAATTCACCGAGCATCGGATATGCTAATTTTCAATCAACTGCCGAGGCAAATCATCCAATCGCTAACGATCAGTTCGCCTCGGCAATTATGCATCTCAAGTCCTGGATTGAAACGTCTTTGCCGCGATTACTCGCAATTGGAATTTATAAATTTCTTCTTTCTGTCCCCCTTCCACCACCTCCGGATTACCAGGAAAGGGAGAGGGAACGTCACGTTACACATTATGGGAGACTTGCGAGGTAATCCGGGCGTTGCTAATTAATGCCCGTTGTGCAAGAGAACCAGGACGATTAGGGCACAATGTCATAAATAACAATTTTAATTATCAACCACACACTTTCGCTGGGTTAACTCGCGCGAAAATAATTCACCCATCGCACAAAGTCCAAGTATCAGTATTGTATCATTGTACAGTATAACAAACCACAGAATTTGCAATTAACATTGCCCGATTACATCCATTGAATTGTTTTCAACTCTATTATTAAATAACATGCAGTTGAAAATGTTAATTAAAGGTAATTTCAATCAGATAGGAGAGATAATGCTTCGTCTCTCGATGCAGTAACTCCTCCGGAATTTCCGAAAACCAACGGAGCGATAATAAAAATGGTTGAAAATAAAAATGCGAGTGTTACACGATAAAAATGGCCAATGATAAATAAATACACGTCCAACAACATTAAGCGTAATTGAGAGAATCATAAATTATGCTTTAGCGACAAGCATTATCGTCTCTGTCATGTACAAATCGACCGAAAAAAAAAAAAAAATGAGTACAACGGAGAGAACTAATGCAGCGCGGTGTATACACAGTCGTTTTAATTTCCGCCGTGACTCGAATTGATGTTAAGCAAATGCCTCGGTTCTGAATGGGAAATTGGGGGACGGGGTTGAGGTGTTTTTGAACCCTTTTCCACTTGTAACGTCGGTGCGAACTCGCGAACAATTGTAATTCAAGATCGTTATCATTAAAGACAATTAGCGGAGCATATAAATACAGCGTATCTGTGCTCCGTCGGGTGTAACAATCCTCGTGCTCAAGCCATTCCGACTATTTAATTAATGTTTTCCTTGGGTCTGGCGGGGGGATTTATTTTTATTTACACTGGATACGTGAGCTGTCTCAACGTCTCATGCCTTTGACTTTGTGTAGATTCCATTGTAATATCAATGACTGGTTAATCAATACGAGGATTACAATATCAAATTGTTTATGGAATTTTTTATTCAGTTAGTGGTCCACGAGAATTGTAGAGAATTTTCTCTTTTTCTTAGAAGAGAATTTTGTCGCGAAAATTAATGGAAAAAAATTAAATTTTAATCATCTAATTGATCAGGAGCGGGAGGGGAGCTTTTCAATTGAGTTAACTGAACATTTGTGGTAATCAACTCTTCCTCAAATCGATTATTGCTACAAAAATTTCCATAAAAATTCCATTTTTCCAAAATACAATTTCATCTTGAATATAAATTCAAATCCATAACATTGAAAATTCACCTATTTAAATTCCGAGAAAAATCCAACTGTATAGGCCATCATGTGGTAATAAAAAAGTAATGACTTTGTATAATGATCGTTGAAGCCGGGAGATTACGGAGAGGAAGATATACCAGTGACGGACAAGCGATGATGAGAGGGATACATGAAAAAAGAGAAATTCCGATAGTCTTCTCCAATGATATCTTTCAGATGACACTTTGAGGCACAATTTTTTTTTATTTCAGTAATCCATCTTCGGCCTGATTTTATAGACGTGAGTTATCACGGAAACATATTGCAGCTCAATTATTCACTCCCCAAACACTGAAATAAAAACCAATCTCGCTGGACGTCGCTGTGATAATTATAACACTCTCTCAGTATAAGTCTCTATGTGGATCGACAAACGTCTGGGGATCGCGTGAGGGAGTTCATTATCACGCACATCAGAGAATATAATAGATCAGAATATAACCTCCTTTGCATCTACGATCATCCTCATCCCCGTCTTGAAACATTTCGTCTTCTTGCTGTAACCGGTAACTCCTCCCGAATGAGGCTGTCATGAGTAGCATAATGATACCTTTCGAAGGTGTCATTCCTCCAAATCATTGGGGAAAAAAAACCAAGCCAACTTCACCAGAAAAGAAGTGGCAAAATTTATTTCGCTTCTGCCAATTTTTTTGTGAAATCTGCGCCCTCAATTTGAAGTAGTTGTTAGCGTCTGAAAGAAGCGGGTTCGTGAAGCCCTAAAACACGCTTCAGCCCACGGCTGTCATGACAAAAAACATTTTGAATGTGGTAACTTGTGTATCATGATAATTGAATGAGATGAAAATTTGTTGGACAAAATATTTTCAAATGATGTGGGAAATTTATGCTTTCGTTTTCGCAGAAGACCCTGGCGACTCCTGGGGAGACCTTTCTCCGGTATTTATTTGAACTATGTGAGCCAGATGATGGAGATACGCGACGAGGAATTGACGTTTTTTACAGTCGTTAGTGGAATACTTCTCACAGGATGGGAATTTCGACGATTCAATTTGTTGGTTACACTCGGGCAAGAGGTTTCGGTGCCCCAGGGCCCGGCGCTATCCACGACACGCAAGCATTACCTCTGCACATGGGAGTCTCTCATTTTTTCCCCCCTTCTCTGCATAGTGCTGCACCACGTGGGATAGGCAAGGCATCAGGGCAGTGCATCAGGGTGCACGAGGTAAGTGTTTGAAGGGAAAAAGGTAAGATGAAGTGAGTGAGTCGAATGCATGTGCCAAAGCCCGAGTGGAATGAAGACATCGAGTGGTCGAGTGTTGAGGGAGAATAAAGATAGAAGTTTTGAAAAGGGACTAACGACCGGCAGTTAACGGCGGCTCTTAAATTGCTGGTTGCCTTGGTGCATCTTCCACGGACGGCTTGGGCTGAGAATTATTAAACTGTAGTTTAGTTTAAATTAAGTTATTACCCCTGCCGGCTTGTTTTGTTCTTTCCTTTCAAAAGGATTTTTTCTTACATCTATCCTCTACCATCGGAAGAGGGGAGGGGAGCTTCTTGCCTCCTCATCAACTCTGCCAACATCAACCCTATTTTCATACAATCCTCCAGTCTCTCTCAAAGGTGTACGTAAACTTGTGCCTTTGAATTTCACACAATTTCTTGTACAAAATTGACAGATTAAAAGGCAGTTAGTTTTTGCTCAACTCTTTACATATTTATAGACATCGTGATTAATGCCTTTGGGGTAAGTTTTAGTGAGAATGTACCTCATTTTCAAATTATTCGTTGTTTTTCGATCGGAGGGATAATAGTGCAGAGTATCCTGTCATTATTTAACGATTATGAGATTGACAAAAACTTCTTGCGGGATCATTATGCTCCTGAGAATACTTTATGCCGCAGTGGACGGCTGTCCTTCCTGATATTTGCCCTCAGGTCACCTGAGAAATCAGGGTGGAACACCGGGAAATCTGTTGTTTGCTTGCAGGTGGTTTTTCTGGCATCTGTTGTTCGAAAACCAATGAAAGATGAGTGGCCCCAATTTGAGAGAACCGGCCTAATTATGAGCCAGTTGTGCTGCCGTCACGAAACCTCATAGAAAGAACGCCCCATTATATTATTTTTCATAATCACAGCTATCAGATCTGTCAGCAGGTCTGATCACTGATTGATTTGGGTACAAATTCATCATCCAAACGCATCAACCATCTACTTAAAACTAATATATTCCAAACACCCGTAAAAAAAAAAAACAACAGCTAGACATACCGGCAAGTGTGAAGCGCACACAACTTGGGAAGAGTAAAGAACTTTGAGCAATAGCATGAGTGCTTCTGTTTTACAACTCGGGAGAATAAACAGCGCAACAGAAGGAGGGAGAAGTCTCGCGAATGGGATCACGTAAAAAACAGATTTTCACCCCAACTCGGTGAAACGTGAGGCTCGTCCGTCGGAATGATGGGAGCGAGTTTGTGTAGTGTGAAGATCCGACTGAAAGCATATAGCTCCTGTGCCCCATTCCTCCTCCATCAACCCCCCCCCCCATCACCCCGCGCCCTTCAAACGGTAAGTGATCCCGCGAGACTGGTGGGAAAGATTTTATGATTGACCGCGTTACCGGAATCCCAGAGGATCGTTTTCTCGGACATTGTTCTTGATTTCCCTGGAAATCCTCCTGTGATGATCGCCGCGAATCGACGGAAAATGTGAACAGTATCATTTATCAATGAATGACAGAACGATTAACGTCACGACTCGATACTCGGCAGTCAACCTGACGATGTAGCCTTAATAATTTGACCCTGACATTTACACTTATCGTAGGAAACATGTATGTGTATATCCTGTACAGTCGCTTCCTCAGATGAATACTTGACAAATCATTTTATAAACCATTGCAATACCTTTTTTATCGTCATCGTCATCCGGATGATCACCAGCATGATGAAGATGATGTGCACCTGGATGATGGGCTGTCATACCCGGTACCAGGGGATGGCTTGCGAGGGCCGGATGTGCATGATGTGGATGATGATGACTGAGAAATCTGACAGCAGCAGCAGCGGCCTGATGCTGTGCCTGCATTGTCTGTTGCACCTGACTCTGTACATTCCCAAGTACAGCATGATGCGGTGGCCATCCCAGGTGAAACGGAAATACAGGTGTCGCCCTCTGGAACAGCCTCGCTGGAGCCAGCAATGAGCCACCAGTACTGGCTGTTCCTCCAACAGGAGGCGGTGGGAACGACAGACCACCTCCTGGTTCCAACACCATATTGGGCACCAACGTGACGATTTTTGGGATTGTTACCCCAGACGGGGACACTATTTCCTCGATGATATTGACACTTGCATTTATCACTGAGTTCTTTTGTTCCCGAGGTGATTAGAAATGTTTCTTCTCGTCTTTGACATTCAGGTGATTTGATGAGTATCGTCGGCTGGATGAATTCCGACTCATTCGCGAATTCATGCGCAATATTTGGCAGAACCGCAGGTCTTGGGCTCTGAACGGGGATCCGACGGCAGGCGTTCAGGCCTTTCACCGATACTTTTACCTTCTTGGTTTCAATTAACGGTGCTGGGTTCCGTTGCAAATGACCAGCATGATTACTACTTCAAGCAGCTGCCATTAACTCACAATCTAGGATAGTAATTTATTTTTATAATTCGGTGAAATAGGGATAATTGAATGATGTCGAAAGCTCCCGATCCACTTCAGCTGATCGAATCCTTTTAATGAAGTTTTGAAATCCAACACCTCCTGGAGTATAAATCACCAAGTAATCACAAGTCGTATGTTTGACAGTCTCATCAGCATTTTCATCTCACATTTGTCATGAACGGTAAACATTTTCCCAGAATCACTGAACCTGTCAGAGTCCCTCAGGCATCAATAACACCACTTATCAATAATTCACAGTCAAAAAATTCACTGGCAGACACAATTTACATTAATTATCCACGTTTTGTCATCATCACTTCAACAATAACCAAATCAATTGAACATTCCGTGTGTCGCGTTAACAACTGTCAGTGGAATATCTCGTTGTTCGACCGACTGAGAGAGTCTGAGGGGTTCTGTGGCCTGGTTGGACCACAACGGCACGAGCCAACGGCACAGTACTATCTGTTCCGAGTGTAGACCTAGTATTTCCCCACCAACATTTGAACAGCATGAAGAACCCGTTTTGGTTTCCACCCATTGTCCCAGCCATTGGACAGACGTCCAGTGGGTTCTGGGGATCCGCGGTACCGTCGACCAATCCCCGCTGGATATTCTCAGTCCGAGTCACGCCCTCGCTGTCTACTTTTTAACCCTGGAATTGAATCGACGTCCCCTACCTACATCGCGCTGAGCATCGAGAGGGGGAAAAATTTCTGGTGGGGATGAATCAATTGACGACCGCAAGATGGCTCCTCCCTTCCACCTGACTCTGACAAAAACTACCCCCAGAACAACAACAAACACCCCGACAACATCATTTCACTCTGCAATTTTTAAATCGAGGGAAATCCATCCGACAATTTATTTTCAATAAGACAGATTTTCCGGGCTTTTCAGCTGTTTAAAGAAATTAATCAGATGATTCAGGAGGGGTAGCAGTGGTTGAAATGGTTGCAGTTAATGGTCCGAATTGAATTTTGGTAAATATTTTTGCTACACAATTTTTGGAATTTTTTTCACTCGAAGCGCCGTAGAATTTAGGAGAGGAACGACGGATAGGGGCGTACACAGACTTCCTTCCCCTCGTGCCAGGCCTCCGGGGCGCGATCCTCTTTTAATAAGTGAGGGGCGAGATACAGGGCACTGGGATGGCTGAGGGGTGGTCTCAGAGGCGTTAAGTAATTACGTCTATTCTCCTCAGGGTAGAAAATTACCTGCGCCCCGAGATGTTGGACGAAAAAAAATTGGTGAAATTAAAATTAACCCCCGAGATTTCTTACCCCCTCGTGCACTTAATATTTTACTTCTCAAGATAGTGGTTTCTTTCTCACCCCCATAAATTATTTATACAACCCATCAATATCATTTTCCATGATCAACACCCGAGGACGGAACAGAATTTTATATATTTTTTATTCACCCAGAGAGGTGATAAAAAAGATGTTCAAGAAAATTTATACCGACAGAAGACTCTATGCACATGGCCATCTCTCGTGTAGAGCCCAGCTGAGCCCTCTCCCACCCATCTTTCTACCCTCCAGGCGAATCTACCTTATTCATGCGAGATTATCTCCCATTTCCGTCATGGCGGCTGTGTATCGTTATTTAAGTTTTATATTAGAGCTACCATCGAGCATACAGGTCTGCTCCAGGGGGTTTGTCCATACAACCCCTGCTGGAAATTTTGATGTATGGGTAACGCGTGCCCTGCTTTCCTTCACCGAGTTAGTCACCTAAACGTGAGATATTGCAGTCGATCAATTTTTCATAACTCGCGTAAGGTTCCTCACCTCTTCTCATATCACCAGCCGCGATCCCTCCTCGTGACCGGAGAAAATCTCATCAATATATTGGAGACCGCCCGGTCGCTTCATTTCCATGAAATCATCCCTCGAAATGGATTCAATTTAACGAATGAAAAAATGTCCCTCTTCCTTTCGTCATTCCAGATTATTATTTTTAATATAAAAGGGACCTTTATAAATTGTGTCTTATCGCTTTCAAACTCCCACGGCACCATTATGCCTTGAGATTGGTTCATGATTGAATGACCCAAACCTCAGTCCCCGCACTTCCGAAAAAATTCCCATATTCTCCATATTCTTTTCAATCCTTCATTTTCCCCCACCAGAACTTTCAAATCCACGCCAGCAGGATACACCTCCCACGAATTGAATCTGCAGAAAGACGCGAGAATGGAAGAAAATGAGGAAATGGAAAGACGAGTGTGGTATGAGGTGAATATCAGCCTGAGGGTTACCACGGCAACGCTCAGAGGCCCTCTCTCACGTTGCCCGGGCAACCCCTAACCAGCCACCCCTAAATAACCGTCACAAGGTGTGGGGTGTAGGTACAGAGTGCTTGAAGATCCTCTCACACGACCCGTGAGTGCCTCGTTCCCCCTAAAAGACCAGCACTGAGGGTGAGTGAGAGGGGTGGAGGGGCTGAAGTCGGTAACTGTTACCACAGAAGGTGAGGAGACCTAGTTAATTACTAAAGCGTTTTAATCGTCGGCAAAGTTCCGTCGGCATGAGTCGCGAGGGAACGGGGTGGAACGGGCCAATGTGGCGTCTGTGTAAATTAGGGAGGGTGCGTCTTCTCCTCATCCACCCGCTTCCCGAGGCAAATGCTTCTTCTTAATTCTTAAAAAAAAAATTCCTCCACCTCATTCACCCCTTCCTCATCCCCAAGAAATTGTTCTGACGGTGTTATTCATTCTAATAACTATCCAGAATTAATAGAGTAACAAAATTAATGTTAAAAAAAAATTTAAGACTACATATGAAACAATGCGACCACTACCGTACCCCCCATTTCACCGTCAACATTTCAACGATAATGAAGTCGGTGGATGTACCATCATCAACTTAATAAATTGCATCTCCCTAATTTATGTGTTGCAAAAGAGGTACATAACTCGCCCAAGTTGACTTACATACATAACAACTTAACAGTAGAAAGAGAATAAGTGAGTGACGAAGTATGCCCGGGGCTTTTCCAGGTCGTACACGGCCACCTCCCTCTCCCTCGTTGCCGACTAATTAAGTGCCGCTCCCGTTAATCGCATTTGCCGCCTCCGTTGGCAAAATGCAGACTGCAACACTTAGACTACGTAAACATCGAGCCAATTAGCGAGGTCGCGGGTTTATGTCATATTCAAACGATAAAGAATGAATCCTCAGATAAAAAGTAAATAGCGATGTAATTGCTGCTGGGGCGAATAGACCGAAATTACGAATAGAAAATAACACTCTCACCCCCATAAATTCTGACAGGGTAACGTCTGAGTGATAAATCACGACGATATGGAGAGCAGTTGGAATTTTTTTTTTTTTCACAATCATTATAACCGAATTAAAGTCGTCACGGATGTGCCGAGGCGGCATTTTCTTACCATAAAATGTGTTCGGATCTTTCCGATTCCCCTTTTGCTTTGCAAGTCAAATAGTCTCTATAAACAAAAGAAGGTGCGCTCGTAGTGGGGAAGACTCTGAGCGTTTGATGTCCGGGTGTGAGATAAAAGAAAGAAGAGCGCGAAAAAAGAAAATCCTCGATTGCCTGAAATCGCGGGTGGGGTGGATGGGGGCCCTATAAAGGGGGCGCACAGCGCCAAAGTAGAAATGCAAAGATGGCTGTCGCAGTGAATCCCTTTTTTCCAGTCTTCTTTGTCCCTCTTTGGGAGCTGGTGGGGTCGACTATTCCGGCAATCGAGGCACGCTGCGGCGGTTAGTTCTGATTAGCAGCAGGGCGAATGACGTACCACTGGCTGGGTGACGTGCCTCGAATGCACAAAAATCCTCTCCCTCCCCCCAGTAGAAGAATACTTTTTTTTACTCCACCTTCTCAAACACTTGTCTCTCTCACTGCCAACCTCACACGCAGTAGGTACCCACCACCAGTAACCCGGTGAAAATATCTTCCAGGAGTAATAATCAAAGAGTAAGAGTTTTAGGGATGACTTTGGCGTCTTCTTAAATCCTGAACTCATTTTAAATCCACCGTACTCCCCCTACAAATGTCAAATTTACGTGAATGTGGGTAATTAAATTTGGTACTTCACTAGATCTGTCTCTAGAATGAATTAATAACTTTTACCAATGAAATCAGTTGTCGTAATAATGAACAATTGTTCGAATTTACGACTCCAAATATTCCACTTATTTCCGAATGATCGATTGCCATTCGCTGGAGTGAATGATTTTCCGGCATAAATAAAAATCCAATCACAAAATGTCTTCAATCTTTCCTTCCACTCATCAGCTGCGCTGCCAACCTCACACCCTGTACGTGCATCCCCCAGTGCCTCATAAAAATCATCTCCCCCGAGCTAATAATCAACGTACAAGAGTTTTATTATGGACTTCGGTGTCTCCTTAAATCTTAAACTTGTTTAAAACCCACCGGAATTCCCCGGAAAAGTCGCCTTCCGGTTTTATCGATTCCGATAATGGTATGCGTCATGTTCTCAAAGTTGGTAATACTGGGGGTTAAAAGATGGTGGCCCCCGCGCGCACCGACACGCATCGGCATTACAGCTCAACTGGCTAGTTTTGATTTATGAGTCAATAGTTAACCGGTCGTAAATAATGCTAATCACAGTCTTATTATACATCGCCTGCTGCGTGCCATCCCATAGACCAATGGGGGGAGAGATTCCAACACACGGGACTACGACACCGTGAATGATTTCTCCATTTTGCGCTGAGGTGGTTTTATTTTTTATTTTTTTTTCCTTCACAAGTTCCTTCGTCTCACGGTGTAGTAGGATGATGTTTTATCTCGGAGAATTATGGACTCGGGTCTCACCGTGATACTCCACTATTTCATCTGACTAGAACTGGCCGCGCGCATCATTTGCCATGGCTGCCAAGTAATGCCGTATTTTTTGCGTGACAGGGAGACTCATCTGTTGCTATTCAAACATTTTTGGACGGCTTAATTCCTACGGAAATACAGATATTTTATTCACCAGTCGTTAATCAATTTATTCTCATGATAATATTTTAGCGGCCATTTTAAATATCCAATCGCCTTCAATTATATATTGCATAACCACATAAAATTTAAATTCACTAGTACAACTCTGTTCAATGTACACTAAATTTTCGAAAAAGTATCAAAGGCCGCAATTAGATAGGATGTGTTACTCATCCTCATTATCCCCCAGTAATGACACAACTCCTCTCGAAATTCCCACAACGACAAATTTAATTCGACAATTGAATGCACTCACACACTCGCGTACCATGAAATAAAACATCACGGAATTCTCGTCCTGGGGAAGATATGGCGGATGAGCTCAGCCAATTCCCAAGTTGGAAAGTAAAATAACCTCAATACACTTTATTCTAGCGCTGTTCCATTCGAATGCGCGGACTCCTCTCCTTTCCGCCGACGTTTTCTCAAGAAGCCAGCACATGCTGACTCTGGACTTCCATCCTCACCCTCAGATCGAGAATAGTCTACCCTTTTCATACGCCACCAATCGCCCCTTTGCGTTTTCTGCAGCTTTTTTAGCTCCTGGGGAAGAGCCCAGAATTTTTTCTCCTAAAACCCCTCTAGGGGTTAAAAATAGAGAAACTTCGGGACCAAGAGTGTTATTGTCTCAGCAACTTTTGCAAAAAAAACCCTTCAGGAGGAATTAAAACCCGATTGAAATTAATACAATGCGATTGGTCTTTGTTCTTCCTCTTTCAATAGACTCAATAGATAATTATTACTGATAACCTCAGACTACTCTGTGACTTCAGTCACCGCCGCCATTAAAAACAGAAAAACTTGGGAATCAAGAGATCGGTTGCCTCAGCAATTTCTACAACAAAAGCCTCTCACACGTAATTAAAAGAATTCAATAAACTCAATCCCCCTTCTTTCTACAATCAGGAACAATGGAACACTATTCGTCTGCGAATGTATCAGAATTACAAAGTAATAAAGTTATATTAATTTCCATAGAGTTTATTTATGGACGGAATCAATACATCATTAAGGCACACTGGGGAAGATGGGAGCGGCTGGCGTGCGAGCCGAGACGATATATTCTAGCCTCACGGTATCAATGTGAGGATAAGTTCTATTAAAATCACGGACGTGTGTATTGGTGAAGCGGAGATATTGATATAAACTGGGGGCAGGGCTGAATCTCCGTTGGCGTGCTTTGTAATCACGACGCCATTACCATCCTGAGGTGGTCAATCTTCCGGACAACTCACTTCCCATTTTTTTTTCTCTCCCTCTCCCTCCATTTAACTGCCCCACATTTTTTATCAACCTCATTTCCCCGCAATTTCCAATGGGATTGAATCGAGTGAGAATATTCTTCCGATAAACTCAAGTGTAAAGATAATGTCCGACGATCGTTGCGCGTGTGTAGATTCCAACAATTTTGTTATAAAAAAAATAATCATTAGGTGAAGTAAAAATTCAGGGAACTCTTGAATTTTCAATTATTAAAAAATTCCACCAAATTACTTCTCCGGGAATTCCCCTGGGGTGATCAATCTTTCTTACCACTCACCTACCCTCCCCCTCGCCTCACCAACTGCACCCAATTTTTTATCAATCTCATTTCCCCGCAATCTCAGCGTCGATTGAATCGTGCGAGAATATTCCTCAGCCCGTACCCGTAATAATTCCGATAAACACGAGTATAAAGATAATGTCCGGCGATCATTGCGCCAGGCGATAATGTGCAAAGCCCCCTCCCGAGGCCCTCCGAGTACCTCGAAAAAATGTATTTTTCAATTTTACCATGTCAAAAAAAATCCCCATCATTTTCACGTACAGCAAAATCTCCATCGTACTGGTACGATATAATAACGAGTATGAGAATGTTCAATAAGTGGTTAGAGTCGGGCCGACGGCGGTGGATATAAAGCGCACAAATTTCCCCCCGCGCTGAGGTACATCATAGTAGTTTTAACGAAATAAATATACGAAAAATACCAGCTTTGTGAAGATGGGGCAATGGCTCGATGATGAAGTTATCCAGCGATAATGGCTCCATTATAACAAAACGTATCCGGTGGTGGTTTTGCGGGTAAAAATGACGAGGGAAATGAAGAGACGATGCTGGATATCGTGCTATCATCGGGACTGAATAAAGATGGCGAATGATATTGGTCAGGGCTGTGGGTGGAAGGAGGAGGAATGCACTGGTGAGGGAGAGAGAGAGAGAGAAAAAAATCATAATACAAAGTGGATATGCGAGAGAGGCCACTCCTCACCTTATACTTACCACGGCGATTGTTTATGTTGGCTGATGGCCACTTATGCCTGCACACACATCGCATTATGGTGAAGAACTGCACGACCCTTAACTCGAGTTACCTTCGGGACCATTACTTAAGGCATAACGTTTGGGTCCGCGCGTTGTAGGGTAATGGCGAACACGTTACGGATAAAATGTATACTTAGACTGGGCGGGTACTTACATTTTCGATGGCACCGTTGTACGAGATTATCCATTTTTATGGATAAACTTCGAGGGGAGACATTAGAGTGATGTCTCATTATTGAGGGAGACCGGGACAAAATGACATCCCGGGGCAGGACGATGCCCAACTGTTTTTGTTTGTTTTTCAACGAGACTAATTATTTGAGCGGTTTTCAATATTCAGTAAGATCTGAAACTTCACAATTTCCCTCCCTCTCGCCCCCTAAATATTATTCAACATTTATTACCATCAGACAGTGAAATGAAAACTCTTCTACTGGCCTTCCAGGTCTATTGAGCGTTACAAGAAAAAAAAAACTAAATTTATTTGTCTCATTGATAAATGAAATTAGCTCTTACCCCTCCCCCACCCCCCGGCTCCGTCATTATTCCCTTTTTTTCGAGCACGCGGTTTTTAATCGTTTATTCCGGCCACTGGATGCCCCGTGTTTTGAGGTGCACCTGCTGATGATGCCTATTGGATTCGAAGTGAAAGGCTTTAATGAGAATGTCGGTAAAATTATTGGTATTTGACACGTACACGAATATAACGATTGCAATAACGCTGCAGAGGGGAAAATTTATTTATCGAGAATGGGAGTGTCTCTTGGTCTTATTTGTTGGAAGATAGGCGCGTATTCAATAGTTATTCATTAAAGTCGAATTCATGACGGGGCAGGATGCTGGGGGTCAGCAGCCGGGCTGACCTTGCGGCTATTTCAAAAGGCCTTATCGCGTACACTCTGTGCGGACCCTTCTTTTCATGTGGTGTTGGAGTGAGAGCTTGGGCTTTTTTTCGGTGCTAGAAACGTTTGTGGAGAAAATCGAACGGTCATATCAGTGAGATGTTTTGTTCATTTGTTTCTAGGGGCTATTCGCTTCCTGCTTTTATGAATAGAATTGGATTGGTGAGGAGTGGGAGGGGGAGGGTGGGAGGTTTCTTTTATTTTGGGGGAGTGATAAGGTGACCGAGATTTCGAGTGAACGGTCGGTTTGGGTTCATTGAGATTCGCAGGAAGTGTTCACCCAGGGGAAACAAATTTTGATTTTCAGAAATGGCTGATGTAAATGTCCAATAAAAATACCTGAAATACTAAAATAATAAAATGTATTTTTTATTTGCTTCTAGTTTGACTCCTAAATTGTCGAAAAAAAATTAGAACCTCCAGTGGGAACCTTCCACCCGCCGCCTGCCGTGAATAATTCCCCTCCGCTGCCCCCCACAAAAAATTGTAACAAACCTCATCAGTAAATACGACTTTGATTATCCATGTTAAATCTCGACATTTCCACCCACCGACTCCCCCGATATGGGAAAAAATGGTGAATCAAAAAAACAAATAGAAACAATTTTCACGGCGATTAGAATTGGCTCAATCTAGGGAGGGGAAAGGTGGCTGAATGCCCCATAAGAGTGTATTTCCCATGACGTCAAACGATCCGTGGTGAATCGAAAGCCATTGGATGTGGGTAATGTTGAATCCGAGTAAATCATTCGGAAAATTCGTCGTCTCATTTTGAATTAATATCCCGATTATTATTCCATAATTACGAGTTAATTTATCCATTTAATTAATGAATCCGCCCTTAATTCCCTTATCTGAATATTGGCAGCCAGAGGAAATGACACATCTCAATTGAATATTTGGACTCAAAATTATTTATCGAAAATTTTCAGTTCCACAATTTTCGATTCATGATCTCCCGTGAACAAAAAAATACGCAAAAAAAATACAGAAAATATGGGAACCAATGTTTCCTATTTTTTATATGTTTTATTGAATTTTTCAAATGAAAAAAAAACTCACACGCTACTCAATTCGTGTGTGGATGAAAGCCATTATCCAGGAGCATCCGACTGAGGGGTGGAAGAGGCGGTTCACCGAGAGATATCGCATGACAGCCAAGTCCGCGCAGTGGTGAGAGTTCAAGTTGCAAAGATGTTTACCGGGTACAAAGTGATGGTCTATAGCCACGATAAAAGAGCAACAAATCCAGTGGCTTTATCGGTGCAATCGCCGGTGGTAATCCTATAGGTGCTTAGCGTGAAATCCCATAATCGATAGTTTGCTTAACCCGACGCCACGTGGCGGCACGTGCTAGTGCTGACGCCATTAAGGAGAAAAGAAGGCGCACCGGGACCGGGACTGCGAGTCTTTTGCCTAAAACACATTCAACAACGAACTCTGGGGGCTGAGGGAAAAGAACCAGAAGCTGCAGAGGAGAGACCGTATCTCTATGTTAATGGGGGGAAATACTCGCGTATACACACCACATCTACGCACCCCCCATCCCCCTTTTTGATGGTGGGAGTGATCCCAAGAATTTGACACGCAGCTGGTTCTCTAGTCGTGTGATTTCCTCATTTATTGCGTTACAATTGCGTCTTGGAGATGATGAATGAACTGTGACAATGAGGCGTGAAATTTTTAATAGAAAATCATAAAATTTTCAAGTCTGACTATTTGCCCTATTCTCTCCTTATGAGTTTTTCAGTCAGTCCCCTACACCTTCACATTATTAAAAAAATTATCTGAAAGTTCCACCGCATCTTGAGAATCAAACTTCAAAAGATGTTCCAACTCCACTAAAAACAATTTCAAAAGATCTCGGGCTACAATTCATTAAAAAATCGTCTCTCTGAAGCAATAAATCACCCCAAAATGATGCAACGATTTTCCCAATCAGCCTGTCTCCATTAGCCCCCGAAAAATATCTAATCTAATCAGGAAAAAAGGGAATTAACAGAAATCCAACAAATGATCGATTTCCCTCTGCAATAGATAAGCAATTTTTTCACGTAAAATCTTACCGTAATGAAGCCCGTTCCCGATGTATCAGTTTTCCATGATAATGGTGGAAAGTATTGGTCCCACGCTCAAGCCTCTCGACAGCCGAGGTCGACCTCACTTCCTCCCGATAGCGGCGTCTCAGTGTCTGCCACTCTCCTCAGTACCCCATCATCGATTCCCCCTCCCACCCCCCGCTCGTCCCATTTATCCACCGTCTCACCAGAATATTAATTACTCCGTAGATAAACAACCCGGCAACAGTCACCAGCGAGCGGAAGCCACCGTTATTTTCAAAAAAACTATTACTTCAAAACAAATACGACCCAATTACGGACATGAATGGGAGCTAGGGGCGCTGATAACCAGTGGAAATGATCGTTCTAATGTCTAACAATGTCTCTAAGCTTATTGACGCAACCAGAAACAGCCCCGGGTCATCGTATTACGGGTAATAGTCAGCAAAAATATCGCAATATGCAGCTGTAGTTGGGAGTTTAATGCGATTTGATACGCAACGGAAATGTCAGTTTGAGAATTTCAAATGTGCCCAGGGCCAGATTTGGAATCTACATCTCTCTTCCGAGGGAGACGGACAATGCCGCTGTGTGGCAAGGAGCTCTCCAGGGTGTCGTACTTCGCCGAGGGGTGTCCAAACTTTATCTTCATTAATCACTTCTCAACAATCGGTTTTAATTGCCAGCGATAATTTTTCTCTGCTGCTAATTTCATAACACGAATTTCCTTTATTCAACAGTATCATTTATAATTCTCGGTAATTATTGCTCCCGGCGGTGGTTATTTCATGAAACAAAAATAGAATTATTACAAAGATGATTCGAAAAACGATAAAATAATATTTCTATTATATATCTATATATAATTATGCGGAAATCAATGAAAAACTGTGCTCTCAAAGTGAATAAAAATAAACTGCTTGATCAACCGAAGTGATACGAAGTAAAAGGGAATCTAATTTCGTCATTACCCGAGGTTTTTCGTGGCCCTCCAACTGTATCGGCGGACAAGGGAGGAATGGCGAGGTGAATTGACAGGGTGCGCGCGCAGGGGGCAAGATAGGATGGACTACGAGGGGCGAGAGAGGTGGATAGCCAGGGCAGTGATT
Source organism: Diachasmimorpha longicaudata (assembly GCF_034640455.1). Lineage (NCBI taxonomy): Eukaryota > Metazoa > Arthropoda > Insecta > Hymenoptera > Braconidae > Diachasmimorpha > Diachasmimorpha longicaudata. Next base: position 5,204,084 of record NC_087231.1, on the reverse strand, counting down.
TAAAATGACAAGCGCTCCCGCGCGCGCTTGCCTGTGGCAGGGGCAGTTCCCGGGGGTGCAGTGCCTCACGCTCCGCTGCCTACGGGTTTTCACCCTGGTGGGTTCTCCATCTCCCTTCATCTACCCCACCCCCAGTCGCACATACACTCTCTCTCTGTCTCCCTCACTTTGCTTTGCGATTAAAAAACTCGCTCTCGCCCCGGGCACTGCGGTGTCTCGCGAATTTATTAGGTACGGAACTTACAATTCGAGGGAAAAATTGGGGAATGAGGGGTGAAAATGTTTTTCATGACTTGAATCGGTAAATCATTGATATTCAGAAGGTTACGATCATTTTATGGCCCTGTGATGAATTATTTCCATCTTGCAATTTTTTATTTTTCAGTTTTTGTGTTCCAGGCGTTGACGGATTTATATATTTTTCAAATTTTTTTTGCAGTTGAACGACTCCATAATAGATATTTTTTAATATCTCCTGATCTAGAATTAATTATGAAATTCAGACAGCTCTAAAATTATTTCAAAATACCGGAAAGAGATGTTTTACGTAAATCTTCATTAATATCACATTCCCGAGGCTTCTGTCTCAATATTTATCAAACAACCGGCCCTCATCAGGTCACGTGTCCATGTTTAAACAGCCTGTGACACTAGTGCCTCTCCATGTACACAAATTCGTTGAATACACACTTACGAGGGCCACTTTGGCAAGAACGATGAACAGAGAGGAGTCGAAGTATCGTTTAAAGGGATGATGGATGCACGGCACGCGACCGACACGCCTACGATACCCCTTAACGCTCTCAGGAGCCCAAAGTATTCGGTGTGAATTTATTTTGCCTCTACGTTTTTTTTTTCGAAAATGAAATACATCGAGAGGACCAATTCATTCGTCTTTTCAGCGAGGGACGGGGCTTGACAGGTTGAGGGATATCGTGAGGTGTTTAATAGAAGTTAGAGGGGTCGAGGGGTTTAACGATTTCATACATCTCGGGCCCGACGTGGCGAAATAATAGGGAAATGAATTTTCCAGCTTCGGAGATCAAAATCAAGACAAAAGTGTCAGAACGTCATCGGTCAAATAAAGATTCGCCCGAAGAAATGATGCATTTGAAGTGAGTAAATTTCTTTTCTATTTTTCTACTCGTTGTAACAATGAAAATTGGTCAAGCAATTTTTTCTATTAAATTCTTTTTCATTTATATTCTTCATAATTGTACTCGAAAAATTATTTGATACAACCGTGAAATTATTTTCGACTTAATCATCATTTTATTTCTCCAATCGAGTCAAAGTTTCCTGCCCATCGCTGAGTCCCACAACAAAGAAAAAAATAATTGTCTAACATTTCCCTCGATCAGCTTTCATCAGAAAGTAATAAAAAGAACAGAGTGATAAAGTCGTGATTTTAGTTCCGAATAATTCGCGTCGTGTCAGTGCCGAGGGGTTGTTAATACCCTCTGAATCCCATATCGCTCGTCTCTGTCGTGTACAAGCCAGGACAAACACTCAGATTTCCGGGAATCAGCGGCGAATCCTTGTACAGCTCCTACGATCCTCGAACATATAAAGCCAACCGCAGCCATTCGAGGGGAACGAAAGCGAGGGGTAAATGTATTGGTTTGATGTCTGATGTAACAGCAATGTACCACCACGTCTGTCTGGAAAAGCCACGAGCCCCTCCCGCTGTGAAAACGCCAACACGATGTTACCAGTGGGGGTTATATCCCTCCTTTCAAATGGGAATTATATCTGGATTACAAGCATTATCGCCGGTACCGTAAACTTGATTTTTATGGCTGTCCGGTGTAAGAGCAATCACGAAGGCTATTCTCATTCTCGGGTTTGTCATCGGTAAGTGGATTTTTACAAGCTACTCACGATTAATTAAAATCAGTGAAATTTCACGATGAGGAATTTGTTTTGATGAAGTTTTCAGGACAGTTTAATGAAAAAAAGTATTTCAAACAAAGATTAATATTTTTTAGAAAGTATTTCTTTAATAACGCTGGCATTTGTGCACAGCCTCAGTCCAGTTCCAAAATTGAACAAAGATACCTCAAATACAAACGGCTCAAGCTTTCAGAGACCTAATTATGTCGCAACATTCGTTACGATTTCGAAAAAATAATGTCCGGCTTCAAATTTATCGCCCATAAATTACCACCGAAAAGGTCTAGCTCTTGAAAAATCGCAATCATTAACACCCAAAAGTATTCTCAAAATCTATCTCAAAATGTCAACTTTCTACAATTTCTACATTATCAAAGGGTCTCCCACCAATCAAGTCCAATTAAAAATTTCAAAATCCAATGCACCTATTGCAGAATTTCCGGTGACCAAAGTCCAACTTCAGCTGAACATTTCAAAGTTGAAAAAATGTCTCACCCACACATACATCGACGAAAATTCGTGAGAACAATGAGATCCACCAAAAAAAGCCTGCCAAGCATCTCAAAATAATTGAGACAATGATTGATGAACGTCTAAAATCATTATTACTCCATTCCCAATCTCCCCTAAATCATCCCGATAATGACTTTCCTCATTCAATTAAAAATGATATTTTAATAATCTCCCAAAAGCTTAAGAAAAAAAAAAGAAGAGGAACTCTCGCCATTGTTTTGTCGGCGTGGCCACAAGAACAAATTAACATTTCCAGGAGTGACGCCACTGGCTGCGTCTGTCGGCGGTCTGACAGCCAAATAAAGGACAAATAAATTAAGTTAATATGCTCCTCACTCGCGCAAACGCCCCGAACCACACAATCTCCCTCTCCTACTCACACGACTCACAACTCACTGCGCTCGTGTATTAAGGCCTCCCACCCCTTTCCTCCCCCTGCTGACGCACTCTCCCTCTCTCTCCCTCTCGCTCTTTCAGTCTCAAAATCCATTCCTCCGCCTTTTTTTTCATCCTCCTTTATTCTTCCTCTCGCCTCCAACCGTCATTGCCGCGGGCCCCATTGTGGCGATGGAATTTGTAATTTAGATTGATACGTTGGTGCGCGCCGACGCGGTTCCCTTTGGGCTTTTGCCATCAGATAGGGCGGAGGAGTGTGCGTCGTTTGTTACTACGGATTTTTGTCGTGAATTTATGGATCCATTGACGTTATTTGAACTGAGAAAAATGTCACCCAGAGGGTGGAGGACCTTTTCACACTCTTGAGGAAAATTATTCGCGGACGTCTTCCGCGTTAGGTCACGGAGAAAGGAATTTTCGATGAAAATTAAACCTCTAGAGCGGGAAACGTGGGACAAAATGACACTTGACCACTTTTTACGTCAAGTTTTGTTGAGAAAATTACACTTGGGAGACTGAGTCGTGCGATAAAACTACCCTTTGTCCCTCGTTTGGCGCCCTGGACGTCTAATTGTTACCAATAATTTCTTTCCATGCATAATCGACGAGTGATCTCTCCCACGTAATGCACTGACGGAGGATCAAATGATTTTCGAAATGGTAATAGAGATATCCGGCAAAAATAAATACCCAACATACTTAATATAAATAAAAATTACGCGAAATGCCCCATAAGGTTAAAGAGCCATCGGATGAAATTCCTCCGGCACGTCTTCCGCACTCGATAAAAATCGCGAGATAAAATTTTTCACAGAAAGCACTGATGGTCAAGAAATCCCGACTACAATGTGAAAATTAACCGAGCGATGAAGACATCAACTTGACGGCAATGAAACCCAGCGGGAAGTATCTCCGCGGTTTCTAACCACTCTTTATGATAATTGAGCGATTAACCCGCTAGCCCCACACGTAAATAAAGAAAACTCTAATTAATTTTCGATTCAGTTCAGCATAAAAATTCTCTCCCATACCCTTCATCAACCTTTTCTTCCCAATTACATGACGACATCAATTTACTTAACTGAGGATGTAGAACGATGATAGCTAGGAAGACCGAAAATTACTCCTGGAAGACGAGTAGAGGTGGAAATAGAAACGCCAGGGGATAATACATAGGATAGGGAGGACTCTGCCAGGCAGCCACTACTATCAGTTACACCATTATCTCCCTCAGTGGCTCACCCATTCCAGCCCCTCGCCGAGTGATGAGAAGTAATTTTTTTCAAATTTTTTCGATACATCTAAATCACTGGTTTTTTCACTATAAATGTACAGCACATCAGCTGGAAATTAGAGAAAAATGTTTTCGATTAAAATTGCTCTGTGAATTTCCTCTTAACCCTCCAAATAATTAAGTTTGAATGAAATTTGTGCTTCACATGAATTAACTTTTTCAAAAAAATATGGTCCTCGCATATTGAACTCAAAGCCGTGAAAAACCATTTGAATGGCAGGAATAAATGATCAAAGTACCTCAGTATCACCAAGATATTATTAAAATCCAGGAATTCCCCATTCATCATTCCCTCACCTATTTTCCTATTCATTTTATTACATAATTGAGAATACGAAAGAGTAAATTGGATTTAGGTGATTATGGGTGAAAGAGATCTCTATTATCGTGTACGGTAGACCGAGAAATTCCTGATTCGTTTCGGTTGGAGTGGGTGAGGGATGAGGAAGGAGGGAAGGTGGATGAGAAAAGGCTGTGGGATATATTTCTCGGTGGCCCCCGAGTCCCGTTACAGGGAAGGGTGCGATGCCCGGGAAGGGATGAAGGTAATTAATTGCCATGGCAACCCCGAGCCCATCGAACGCCCAAACCCTCTCTCCCTCCTTCTCCTCCTATTCCTCTCTCGTGTCCGTTTGCTCCGCTTTAACTGAAATATGGCGTCCCGTATGAATTCCTGGGCTCTCGGTACAGTCTCATGACTACACTCGACAACTCTGTCTGACACACACAACTGGGAGAATTGTTCCATCGATTTTGGGGGGAGGTGGGGAGACTGAATCGGGGGACACGTGAGGTAAAACCGTACGGAAAATTAATTCAACACCGCTCTCGATCCTCCGAGGTTCATTTTCATTCGATTTCCCAATTGCCGCTGGAGAGTGGTTGGATTCTCTGATGGGAGTTGCTGGAAGAATGGGTTTATGGGATTGGATTGCTGGGGGAAACTATTTGGGAAATCGAGATATTGAAATATGTGATAGAACGCGGGGGGAGTTGGATATAATTTGTTGGGATGATGGGGTATTAGTTATTTTGGGAGGATAATAGAAGATTTGGGTGGAAAGTTAGATATGGAAATAAAAGTTTTCAGGTTTTGGGATTGAGCCCAGATTTTTCGGAAGCTATATTTAAATTTTATAAGATTATTTTCAAATCTGACGTTCAGATATAAAAATATCTGGCATTCCCGAAGGAACGAATCAATCATTGCTGTTGTATTCTCGACTTTCCCACAGTGAGGGATGACAATGGGACTCAATTTCAAGCTCAATCAGCATCAAAGAGCCAATAATCCATAAATAACGCCATCAAAATTATCACAAATTCATCAATTACCGGTGAATTACATGAATCGAACTATTAGAGAAGTAATCCTCCACTTTACAAACCTCAAAACATCAATTCTAATCCACCTGACATCACCACACTAGCCGAGAACGAGTATTAATTACTCGAGGTGATTGGAACCCTGAGAAAACCAGTCGAGTTCATCATCCCAGGGAGTCGATCATCCATCTCCCTGACACAATTCCCCCTGAACTTCTATTCTACTCTAAATCGTTTCTATTCACCGCAGCGAAGCACCTGACTTGTCAGCTTCTATTCAATCTCAAAACATCTCATTCTATTTCAATGAAACCATCACGAATTCTTTATTTTCAGAACAATTCAAGATGTAAAAAACCAAAATTCCGGATCCACCGAGGCGAATTGAGTTGGAGAATCGAAAAAATTTAATAGAAAAAGAAATGTGGCATCAAAAGACGGCGAACGGTGAGTGTTTGACAGAGGAATTTCATTCTAAATTAAAATAGCATGAGGAGGGATTAATTTTTCGAACGTAAAGATGGTAATTTACATTTCAAAATATTTTCAAATAAAATTGCTAGATGACTTTGCTCCGATTCATTCAATTCGATTCAGTTTTCAATTCTAAACGAAGCCTTCGATAATAAATGACTCTTCTCGCATCAATGGACAAAATCCAAAAATTGCACACGATTTTGAATTATTTTTTAACCAATCAACTTTCCTTTCTTCAAATTTGAAAAAACTTTGACAGGAAAAAAATACTATGAATTGAATTCGTGGAGTATTGAATTCCAAATGGAGTATTAATTTACAGTCCATTCCCATGGAATCCCAGGATCTGTTGAAAAAATTCTTGAAATGTCGGAAAAATCTGGAATTCAAGGAGAGGAATTTTCTCGAATTTCCATCAATGACTGTTGCTCCATAAAAAAACCAAATGAACCAGACACTTCACGATGGTTTCACTCGCAAATCCTTCCCCTCAAAAAGAAATCAGAGAAGAAAACGTTGCTCCTCACCTCCACATCTCATAAACAAGAGAAACACCACACGAGGATGTAAACATCTCGCACTCGATCCCTGAAAAATTTTTCATGCCCCCTTTTACGACGCACAACGCCTCCTCGGCGCAGCCAAAACTGTTTTTATTCCCTAGCATTCTGTTCATATACCTTTGAGCATTGGCTGTACATAGAGAAAAAAAATTGCTCTGCACACCAACACTTGAGCATCCCCAGGAACAAAGTTTGCACGCGCGGCGTACAGTGAAATAACAAGGATGTTTTCGCGCTGAAGCGTAATGAAGACCTCAAGGCGCCGCGCCTCGCGATAATTACAGGGAGAGCAAATCCTTACAACCTTCTAAAGGCTTAAATGTTAAGCGTTATATGGCCAACATTGGACATGGACAACGTGCGTGAGTGAGACAGGGCTTTTAACCATCCGACGGTAGCTTTTATGCCCTTCGTGTATATACTGCATATGGACTCGGTGGACTAACGTCCTGATAACTCTTTCGTTACAAAATTATAGCGTGTCCCCTTCATCTCTGGTTAAAGTGGAAAATTAAACAACTGGAATTGCTGAAAAATGGAATAATTCACTCATGCATCCGCGGAAATAACTCATTCCGAGGAATTAAAAATTTATTACATTTTTTTTATTTCACTTTAACAACATTTTTCTGGGAAATTACGACACGCTGGTGATTGCAGCGGAAGTATTCAAATATTAATTACTAAATGAATCGTCTACTACGGTGCAGGTGAGTGCCACAAGAAAATTGAAGCATTACAATTTAATAACTTTTCCACTCAACTCAAAGGAGCATTCAATTGTTCTTAAAAAATTGCCAATGTCAGTTACACGAACAAAGAGCAATTTCAAATTAGACTAAATGCAGCATCACAAACAATGCTCATAAACCCACTCATACGACTCAAATAAACAATTTCTCGGAGTGTGAAAAGTTATAAAAACCGACAGAATCATAACTGAAATGGCATAATCAGCTTAGAAAGAACTTGAGCTAAAATACTTGACGATAAAATTAAAATAAAGCCTTTTCTCTCATGCTTCATTTTACCATCGCATCGTTGCTGCTATTTTATTAGCCAATTCTTTTCTCTCAGACTCGGACTTGAGCGATTTTAAAAGAGCCGGTGAGAGGGAGAGAGAGAGAGAAAGAGCGACGCGAGTTGAACGCAATGCAACGACCACAAGAGGTAGTTTACGACCAACAAAACGCGATGCGAATCTCCGCGGCCAAGCCCAACGTTTTGCGTCTCAATCACCCGGCAATTTGCCACTGATGAAATACTTTTTACGACATTATTATTATCAGGGACGATATAATAATTTGTGGCTCTGTTGTGTGCAAGCGCATCGAGGATAATGGCCGGAGGGATGTGCGGAAGGGGGTGGTTGGGAGGAAGAGGAGAAGTGAAAAAATATTGCGAGGGATGTGGATTAACATGAGGATAGAGCGAGAGGAGTTGAAATAATAAATTGGATTTTGTTGGTGGAGGGGGAAAGGGGGTAATATCAATTGGGGCACGTAATTCACTTCGGTGAGCGAATAAGGTATAGGTGCGAAAGTCAAAGTGAGGATCGGAGATGAAGATAAAGTCGATTTTCAGCCCCTCATCCCTCGACTCGAGCGTTTGTGTGCAAGTGTGCCGGTGCAAGATGAAAGTCCAATGGTGCCAAGGTGTCCTGGGGCGTCCGACACCTTGTTAGAACCCTGTGTGTGAGAGAGAGGAAGGGAGGGACTGACACCCCCTGGAGGAAACATCCATTTGTTATCAAGCAACTTCCATTCTACTGCTTGACACCAGCATGACCACTATAATGCTTATATGTATAGGTACAGAGTGTGCAACGGTATTTCAACTATTGTCGATATGAGATGTTCATGCGGCGAGAAAAATTTTATGTGAAAATCCTGGAAACGCTCTGGAATTCCGGAATTTTTGTTACCTTCGTAGGAATTATTAAATTGAGAACGGATCATAATATAATAATATTTATCAAAAATTTCGCTCCGCGTGAGTGTAATAAATTTTATGGCCATGTTACAGACGTTTTCCGGAGTCATCCCTAATTTTTATCTCAATCGTCCGTGAAAAATTACGGTACCGTCGCGTAAATTTGCCGAATGGATTCCGTAATCGCTGAGCGAACTGCAGGTTTCGTAATTTATACGGAATATTACTCTTCGTGCAGGCGAATTGAGATGCCATGCAAATGACAAGTATTGTCCGCATTAACGGGCGATAATTGAGACACTGTGTTAATGATCCATCGACACGCGTGTGAATAATTCTCGGACAAGTGTTTCGTGGAGGAAAAATCGAGATAATTTTGGTAAACGAAAATTATATTGTGCAGGATGGGAGGAAATCGGAGGGTTTGGCTTTGAGCGTGAAAAAATGAAGTTCTGGTGAATGAGACGTTTCATTCCACATTTTTTCGGCTTCCCCAAACACTCTCATTATTGTGCATTCAGTTTTTATTACCCGGGTATGATAGCACCTGAGCGATTTTTTTTGGGGAGGGTTCTCTCAATGTGTGTGGTCGGTCTTATTTTGGGTGTTATTGCGAGAAAAAGATATTTAAATGTTTATCCGCGTGGTTTTGGTAAATTACCGGGGGGTTATTGATTCTGGCCATGCGATCGTGTGTGAGAAGGATAGTCACTTTTAAATTCAAGAGAACTTGGCAGAATGTTTGTTAAAGAAAGCTAAGTACTTCAGAAATAAGTGGATAAATTACTTTCTTTTCTCAGAAGAAAAATACTGAGAACAACCGACAATTAAAAATTCCCCAGAGAATTCAGTAGAATCAGAAATTTTTGGAGTTCGTGAAAAATCTATTTAACTCCCGAGCAATTAGCTTTATAGGTTCACCATGAAAATTCCATTTCCAATGAGCTTTTTCCCTCTGAATCACTTGAGTAACAACGTGACACAATCGCTTCAACTCTCAAATGCAATTTTGACGAGGCTCTCGATGCTCATAAAATAATAATTACACGAATGGAAATTCCGTGACGCGTCAAAGCGACGGTCTTGCGGGAGCAGTAGCATCATGAGGACAAACAGGGGGTAGTCGATGGAGTGAGGGTGGGCAAGTGAGCATGTGGCGCTGGTGAGAGTCAGGGGTTGAACGCTTGGGACACCATCGGCTCTTTCTCTCTCCTCCAGCTACCACCTCTCCAGCGTCAGTGCTTTCGCGCCAGGGCGCGTGAATCAGTGCCCAAGGTGCTCGTAAATCTGTCCCCCTGGAATTCAGACGCCCCTCACTTCCACCCTCGGCCATACCGGCATCCTCTCCACCCTCTGCCACTCTCGTCATCCTGGAAAACCGCACTATCGTGACAAAAAAACCACCCCAGAAGCCTCATAACGCCAACGAACAAGTGTTATGGTAGCTTATAAGTGAATGCCGCCACCGCTAATCGGAAAATACGAGCGCGATTGTGTCAGACCGAGGGGACGTACAACCACATTCACATTGGGTTTTTATATTTTTCAGATTTTGTCGACTCCCCAAATGCCCTCAGTTTTTATGAGCAAATTTGTAACTTTAAAGCGAACCCGCTTGGTTTTGGGAATACTTTCAAGGGGGATGAAATTTATCGAACCGAGAATAACGATTTTTAAATTGAGAAAATATGCTTTTGATGGAGAATACGATGACATAAAAAAAGTATTGATTTTTCCATTCATTAATTTTCTCACTAATGAACCCGTTTCCATAGAATATTTTCCAGCTAAAAAATTATTTTCAAATGAAGAAAAAAAACATTTAACCAGTATTTTTTGTAATTTAACAATTCCCGTTTCTACCTCCCTCCAAATGCTTTCATATGACCCTCCGGGTTCATGAGATCCGATGAAAATAAATAGAAAAGTTGGCTAGGTGTTTCTTTGAGTTTATTACACTCGCGTTGACTTTCCAAATTACGTTGGGGATGTGTTTTTGGGCTTCTTCTCGTTGAGAAGAAAATTAGCGAGAGGGGGATAGATTCGACTGTGTTGAGGTACGTGGTTGGTTGGTATAATAGGGCTTAACACCCCAGTACCCCTCCGAAGTACCACGTAAGCTCGTTGGGGTGATTTGCTAAGCCCGCTAACAAATAGAACGATAGATGGCGACGTTTCGACCCCTGTACTCATTCCTGCCAGGCAAAACTGAATGCTCCGGGTTTCTCTATTGCCATTTCTCTCTTTCTCTCTCTCTCTTACTCTCGTTCCTCTATCGTTGGACGAATTACACGCGGATCACCGGCACGAGAGCTCTTTGACTTTCCATTCGACACACTCGACAGGGCCATTAACATGGATCTACACTGATCGTTCCACAGGATTTACCTAATACAAGTTGGTAAATTGGACTTTGGTTTGGTTATTTATTTGAACACCGGGGGTACTTTTCTTGTTACTAATTTACCTGCTTCAAGAACTCCACGACATTGTCAAATGATTTTTTCATTCAAATCTTTCAAACCCAAAATTAATGAATTAATATGCATTAGGAATAATTAAAAGATGGATCTGATAATTTTTTGATGGTTTAAAAAGAACAAATTAGTACGTTGCAAAATGTTAAAAATATAAATCTTGATGAACACGTGGTGATTGTAGGAAAATTCTTGATTCATGACGGAATAAATTCCAAAAGTTATAATTCAATCTTGCCAATCTCTCACGACATTAATCCCTCAGCGAGAGTTCATTTTCGGTCTCTAACCTCTTTATAAGGGTTATATACTGTTGTTATGGGCGTTGTGCCAATTATGAGCACGCAATCACTTCGTAAGATGTATGACTTTGTCAAACACGAATGAAAGTCTGCCAGGCGGCGATCGATGCAAATTTTATTATTTTCATTCCGAAAAAAACTCGAAGTACAATTGCGACGAGTATTAGGACAAATGGTTTCATCTGTCGGTGATTCGAGTGGCTGTATTTTATGACTCTGGAGGATGAAAATGAGGGTCGACGAGGCTGAAATGCTGTCGAGCAAGACCAGTAACTCAAACCAATTAGCCGGGACACGCTTGCGGTCGCTGCGGCAATTAACGATCGAATTAATTAGACCATTATCTGTGCGGTGGACGTACGCTCAAGGAGTGATGAGATTCTGGAGGAACGTCTCAATGTGTTCGGAGATTTTTGGGTAAATTCAGTTGTTACGGTTTATAATATAAAGGAAACTTTGAGATGACCTCGGGAATTATTGACATAAATCGATATCAACAATGAATTAGTAATATTTCCCGTTTAATCGAAGTATATAAACACTAAACACTGGCTCTTCCCGCAGAGAAAAGGCAATTAGATTTGGATGCACTGTAGCCATTCCCCCCAGGAGAACGAGAAAATTTGTCAGCGGGTGGATATTCAACTTGTGAAAATCCCAACATATTGCCACCAAGGGGTGGCGAGCGTTGCGGGGCACGAGCTTGTTCCCTTTTTCATGGTGGTTTCCTCATAAATAAAAATAACCATCCCAGACCCACCCTCTCGAGGGTATATGGACCATCTATATATAATATTCAGGGTAGTTTATTTTTTCTTTATATTCTATCCCACTTTTTCGAGGGGGGATGATGACAAAATCGGGAAAATATCACGGTTCAAAAACAGTTAAGGTTTTCTGATTTCGTCGGGGGATAATATAAAACGTAAATTTTTTATATTTGGCCACTGACATTGATAACAATTTCATAATTAATTACGTCAGGATGCAAAAGGAAGCCACTTTGAAAAAATGAAAATATGTCAATGTGAATGAAAATTAATGGAAAAATCTAAAAATTTAGACATTTTACTATTTTTTTGGTTGAAAATTTGAAGAAGAACTTTACGGAATTTTCCATGAAGCTAAAAAAATTATGATTTTTCCCCCAAAATCTCATTCAATGTCCCTCCCTTTCCCTGCAGTTCCCTGAATTATCTCCTTCACGTTCCGGTTATCCCAGAAAAACAGAAACGTAAGAGACATAATTCACGGAAAAAATGAAAAATCTCCAAAGTTGACGTGAAAAAACCATCGCCCAGATAGCGATCACCAAGACAAATCCACAAGCGTGATGTTTATGCATGTATTAGCCTATCCCCACTAGAAATCTCGAAATACCCAGGCCGAGTCGATCTCGCATACGTCGGCTGCATATGGCCAGGTCCGATAAGTTGGTCCATGTTACCGTAAGAGTGGGAGGACGAGGGGGGTTGCGTTATGGGACCCCTGGGACTTTGGCCGCGGGCAACGCGTCGAAATCGACTACCCACACCCCCGTCTCTTTTCTCCAACTGCACCCCCTCCAACCCCCGACCGTAATACCCAAGCCTACGTAATACAGAAAATAGCACGACATAGTTATGCATCTCTCGTACAAAATCTAACCGATGTAAAGCCAAGTGTCACAGATTTTGTTTTCCGAGGGGGTGGAGAGAATGGGATTGCATTTGCGTTCAGGCTATAACCAGTGTTTTGCGTGAAAAAGAGTCGGAATTGGGGGGATACTGGCACTCGAGGGAATTGACTCGAGGGGAGATACTCCTGTGGTCAGCCACAAGATGTGCGAAAAAGGTCTTTGGGAAATTCGCTAACTTTGCGAAAATATGTTTGGAATACTGGTGAAGCGGTCGCCGGGGAATCCCCTATTTTTATCGCAAATGGAGGCTTTCTAAATAAACAGGTGAATTGAGTTCTTTCCGGTCTACAAGTGGCTGAAGATGGAAACGAATTCAATAGTTTGAACACAAGCGTTCAATCGTCGCATGAAAATTATCATAATTGCGTAATTGGTAAATTATTTTTTTGTAAAAAAAAACTTGAAATAACTGTTGTAAACCAGCACCCGATAAAGCCATATCTTTTTAAATTTTAATATAAAATATTGCGTCAGCCGAGAAACCAATTTAACCCACCGCCCACCGGTATAAAATTAGATTCAGTGTTTTGTGTTGAAAAGTTGTCGCGGCAGTGACTCTTCCCGAGTCACTCGACTCTCACCAGTGGGGATATATTTCCACTCAAAAGTAAACCAATTTCGTGGCTTGTTTAAAGCCTTGTGCCCACCCTCTTTCTGCTCCATCCCTCGGAGTTATTTCGCGTAGGTAACGCGCCGTGAAATTACGATGATACGTGAATCAATGGGATTCCCACAGGGGGCGGCAGCAAAGGCTCGAGAAGGAGGGGGGTGGGATGGGGTGAATTTTATAGTGGAATTAGCGAATCATTTGAAATATTATATTTTCGTTATTCACTGCGACGAATTGAAGATCGATTTCCGGCGGTTCATTGACTCGCGGGCGTTCATTTGGACGGGGGATGACGATGATGAAAGGACCTCGTGAGAGCTGCCATCTATTTCCCTCGGTAAACGAGGGCTGAAATCGAGAGGCCTCCGGGAGGGACACTCATCGCAACAATGGATGAGATACTTCTGTAAGTTGGGTCACAATGACCACCCACTTACAGAACAGGAAGTCGTTGCTAATGTGTTTGATCGGGGCCACCAGACGGATGAGCATCGAGTCGAGGACTTCAATATCCGTTTCTACGAATGACTACCTTTTCTTATTTCACTCTGTCATCGTGATGATACCGGCAATGAATTGAGCTGATCGGCGAGGTGAGATCCCTAACGATAGAATGATTTACTGACAGAAAACGTCAATATATATTCGTTTATCACATGACTAATTGCATTTTTGTAACAGAAAAAAATTCATTGACGGAGTAAGCCCACTTTTGACTGAGCAAAAATTTAGAAAAAAAAAATTCCGTTAAATGAGCGATTTAATTGCTCAGGGATCTCTACCAGTGAATATTTTCATAATTCCAATTTCCACGCTCCACTCCCCGGCCATGTTGGATCCAAAAAATAATAAAAAATCACAAATAGCCGTCAGCTGACGGAAATAAATTCGTACATTTAACTTGGCACCTTCAGTAATCTTATCGGTCCACTTCTTACGCCTTGTCACCCATAAAGGGATATATGAGTCTTTAGAACCGGGCAAAAAGGGTGGGAGGGAGCAGTGCACACGGCAAAAGGATATGTCGGAGGAATTACGATGAAATAAATGGCCACAGCATTACCAAGTGCTGTACGCCGGCACTTTGGAAGGTGTTCAAAACGTCTCATTCCGACTCTCCCCAGCCTCCCCCCTCGCTCTCTCCGCCTTCTTCCACCTCTTTGCCAGCCCCCGAGTCCCAAAGTACGAGAAAGGAAAAAAACTGCGAAACATTCGAGTGAGACGGGGCAAAAGCATTTCTCTCAGGGTCGTGCGACCCCGTATCAATCTGTCCTCATCTTCTACTCGTGGGAACGCCAAGTTCATGTGTGTGTGTATATGTGTGCGTGTGTGTGTGCGTCGGTATACGCATCCTCACTTGAAATTCTCGCGATATTGCGCGAAAGCTCCAAGCACCCCTTCATCTTTTCAACTACCACACGCCAATGCACATTCTGGGGAGCCTTTCTAACACACAAGTGTGTGTATTCCCTAGCATTCAATGTCCCGGTCATATCTCAGAGCGGGTAGACACTTTAATGAAAAATCATACCGTAGAATCCACGTACACACTGCCGTCGGCCAACGTAGCCCAATATTTCAAGCGAATGAGATTTTAGACGGAAATAAATAAGGAAATAGGGGATGAGAAGTGCATGGGGGATATACGGGCTCTTTCTACGATGCAACAAACCAACGAGATTGGAGAATATGCTTCATTCCTTATTTTCATCCCCCCAATTTTGTTTTACAATCTTGTGGAATTTTTGGAATTTTTTGTCGTATGATAAAAAATATTATATTAATTATATTAATTAAATATTATTATAGATATGTCGTCTATAATAATTATTTGAGTTTCCTTCATTTAATTTAATTGAATGTGAGATAGACACAGAGTTTAATATCCAAATTAATAAAATTTATTATTATTTAAATTTTTCATTATTTTCTTAATTTTACTATTTAATTCCGTTGGTCTTGCTCTTATCTTATTCAATTTTATAGTGATAGTCTCTGGAGGATTGATCAATTCTGAATCATCCTGATATTCACAAAACAGCGGATAAATTAAACTCCGATATCTCCAGAAGAACTCCCCAGCGTTTTTTTTTTTCGGTCTTTATCTACTGATTTTTCGGGGGTGTCGTCTTCCCGATACTTACGAGGACGAAAAAAATTAGCTTATCGGGTATGATAATCCGCGTCCCCCACGGGTACAACCAACCCCGTAAAGTGGGCGTACGCCCATCCCCGGATTTAGGGAACATATTTTCGTAATCCGCGCGAGATACGCTTGTTCTTCTCACCGCTGATCCCTTTTTTTTACGTCAACCCCTCCTGGCTACAACCCCATCCCCGGGTTCATTCCGGGGGTTTTCAAGTGACACGGACTGTGGGTTTATGCCGGTGTATATGCAATGCTCTCGTTTAATACCCACCATACCAAATTATTATCCCTAAACCATCCCCGTGTATATCTCAATGACGCATCGCTTCGCACGGGACTTACGCTTTAATGGACTCTCGTTACATGGTTATTTATTGTATCGCTGTCTCGTGATCTCCTGGGTAATGTGACATTATTTTTGGTCAATATTTTCACACGATTGAGTAATGACGGGCCCGTTACACGGTTGTTTGATTGGGAAATAATTATTCTGACGAAATACATTTTCAATTTTTCAATTTTTCTTGGGTGAAAGTTACGATAATCTATTTTCACTATAAATTAATGAAGAAATTGAATATTGCCAGGAGCAAACATATTGCCTTCGTAACAATGTACCTCTCCCCGTTAATATCAAACAAACAATTTTATCACTCGCTATCACTAACCATAAGTAAATAACAACCGTCACACTCCCACAGAAGTCATTATCAAAATTGAAAAAATAATTAAAACTTTCTTCCACTCTGCCGCCACCATCCTAAATTACTTTTCCCGTAATTGTAGATAAAAAGGGTCTCACGTAAAAGCACAAGGAGAGAGAACAAAAAAATCCCAAGAATTTCAATCCAAGCGGACTTGGAGTGGTAATTCTATTAGACAGTGGTGCGGCATCGTAAAGGGTTGGACGCCCAGGAAAGCGCTGGGTGGTTGGAGTTAAGGATGAAATGAGAGGTAATAGTAGAAATGGAGAGGAGTACCGGAAAGCCACGGCACTGGGTAGACTCAAACACAAGAGTTAAAAGAGGGGAAAGGGGTAGTATCTTTTGTACGACCCCCTGGAGCACCCTCACACTAACTGGCTCGCGACTCGCCTTGTTCGACCCCTTTTACGATTTCTACTTAATTTATGTATCATCCGAGAGTTAAGTAATTTCCACTACCCACTGCGTCTGGAACCCCAGGCCCCCAGTGTGTCACCAGGGTACGACAATTCTTCATTTGAATTATCACAAGGTCTCTTCATTTTTGAGTTTCGGACGAGGCGTTTCAACTTTTGGAATTTTCCGGTGAAGTCTAGAATATAATTTTCCAACGAGAGCTAATAAAATTAATCGAAAATATTCCAATAGCTGATAATAAATGAATAAACTATTTCACAAAAGTTCGTGAAACATTTAAAAGTAAAAAATTGTTTGTCTTCTCGCAATTTCCTCTCCATTCTGCAAAATCAATTTTCCATATCCCTAAATATCCCGTAAATTCCCAAAACGATCGAGCTACCTGAATACAAACTCGACAATATCCCTCCACGTGACCGCTCGATGATAAATTTCCGGTTTCCCCATCAGTAATTAATCATTCCGATAAAAACTGTTTATAATGTGAATAAAATTATCATCTTTCGATTTTTTTTCCCCACGAGGAAGATGAAGACGTTGTATATGTACTTCGTGCCACCCCATCTGCCTCCTCCTCCCCTTCGGCGGTCCTCGTGCCGAGGCAACTAATTAAAAGGCGGCAAAGTTACTCCGGCACACCAGGAGGGCACACCTCGCCCTGAGGAAACGAGTTTAAATCTGTTTCAGGCGCAGTTTCCAGTGTCAGTGTCTTAGTGACTCCCCTGTCGACCGTTTTCCAAGCCATGTGCGACTTTGTACCCCACACTTTCTTCTATTATTCGTACCCTCTTCCAGCATCCACTTTATTACAAGTCTAATCTGTCTCACGCGCCACCTCCGAGCCCAAAACCCCGGGAAAACTTGGGGATGTTTAAACTCTCCAGGCTGAGCCCTAATTGCCTAAGAGTTACTTTTCCAAGTTTTCGAGTTAAGGCGTTAGTTGTGGCTTGTTTTGAGATATTTATTGCTGGATCATTCACTCGAGATTTTTATCGCTGACAATTTATGTTTATAGTATTACCTCAATAACACTGATAGAATTGCCAATTTATTAGTTATGTTCACTGAATTTTTTTATTCACCTTTTGCATCCGAAGAGACGAATGCAGTGAAAAGTTTTTATCAGCTTTTCCGTAATTCCGTGGTTGTAAACATTTTTTACGAACTGTCACGGACTTCTGTTAAACATTTTTAAAAGTAAAATGAAAAATTTTAATTTTTAAAAATCCCCTAGTCTCGTGACCCTCCAAAAAATGATTAATGTTTCCCCGGCGATGATGCAACATTTACTGACGCGCGACTGTCCTTAATAAATTTTAGTGGCCAAATAAAACTTTTCCAATAACTAATGCATATCAGGTGACTTGTACTACTCTTTTCGCTCCAGATATAGAACATGCGGGAATTGATAGGTGAAAATTTGTGGCAATTTGTTAAATTAAGATATCACATTGAGTTCGATGTCTTCATCGCCTTCGGTATTAAGAAATTCACTCGTCCCACCTGCTAGGGGAATAAACGTCTGAATAGGATCCGGGTAGTTGTCGGTTTTTCATGCTGAAATGACTGGGAAGTGGAACGGGACATGTGGCGAATGGTGGATGATGCAGGGGGAGACTCTTGGGGTCGAGACTCATAATTGCGTCTTACATCAATACAACGGAATTATACTGCGCGGTAATATATTACCGAAAATTATAGGTGATATCCGGACTGGACATTACGATCGCCAGTATGACCAGATGGGAGGGGAAATGCACAGTGGCAATGGAGAAAATGTACAGCCCAGGATACTCGCGGGACATCATAAATATCATCACGCGCCGGGAATTGTTCGCTTCTGTACTGTTTGTGGACAGTTACCTCTGTTCCGGAGAGAAATCATATTTCTCCTGGATTAGATTTACGTTGAGTTCGTTAAAGTCCACTCATTTACTCGACTAATGACAATTGGAAAGATAAATGCTATTTAATTTTTATTGCATCGATTTTCCATGCACTCAAATTTTTCATATAAAATTAATACGAAAAACATTAATTGCTGCTTTAGATTAAATTGTTCTTTCAGTAGAAAACTAGAAAAATTTTGGGATCAATAAATTGCGTCCAATTAATTTTCCAATTGAATGTTTTTAATTGAATGGCACTTGCCGGTGTATTCATACGATAATTTCAGTTCAACGAAGGGTTAGAAACTGTTGACGAGGGCCCATTAGTTTTAGGACAATTATCTGGGGCCAAAACTCCTAACGGTGTCATACCCGAGAACAATGAAAGGATAAAGTGCGCATGCGTTTTGAGGGAGGAAAGTCCACTGAATACAGGGAAATGGAGAGAGATGGTGGGCACGAGAGAGGGCACCGCGTTAACTTCGTTAATGTATAATCCAGGGTGGCTCCCCGGGGCAGCGTTTCCCTGTGATATAAAATCAGTAAGCTTTAGTAAATTTCGTTTAAACAATCCAGTAAACAATTTTCCGGGCTGTGCACGGCAAAGTAACGACACCCCGGTGTATACAACCAGCCATGGCTTTTCATGGTACTGTATTTACTTAACCCATGAGTGGGATAAAGTCTCTGGATTTATCCGATCAAAATAAATAAAGCGAATGTATCGTTAGTGCAGAAATTCCAAATGTCTTTTGGACATTTTTCAAAAGTAAATCAATTGAAAATTCCTCAGAAATGCGCCGAATACGTCAAACCAAAACTAAAACTACTACTGAAAGTCTAGTTCGCTCTCCGATGACTTGGCTCGTGTGGTATTTTTTTTCATTTCCGACGCCCCAGAAATTATTCTCCACAAACCTCATAAATCCCCTCCGAATATTCGAATTTTCGCAATTAATCCTTCACCGATAGTCATCATAAATCTCCAAATTAAAACCCGTCGAAGATACAGGGATGAATGGTGCACTTCACCGAATGAAAACTGACACTTTACCCCCCCACTGATGCACCTGAAAATATCACCCCCAATGTTTATATAATCATGAGTTACCGCTTATATATCTGCCGTTTATTTATTCATCCCCGAATTATTTACGATGTGAAATGCATCAGAGGTCCCCCCTGGTCAGCCCAATATAAACGCATTCGTTTTTGCATTCGATTTATAGTGAAAGCCCGGGGAAATCACGATCGCCATATTTCAGATAAAAAATACCCATATATATTCCCAAAACTTGACGTAATGAATTAACGATGAAATATCCCCCGGCATCACTTCCATCACTGGTAAATTATAACGAAATGCATAATTAAAATAATGGCATAAAAATTGCCATATTAAAAATTAAAATAAATTATGAAGTACTTAGTTTGAATAATCATCCAATTAAATCAGAAGACACCCCAGGCGTATCTACAATCCCCCACTTTTATCACTTTTACCTGAAGCAAAGTGCAAAATATAAATTCAATTTTAATTAAAACGCAGCATTAGATAATTAACATTATGGAATTAAATTTCCTCCGAAAAAAAAAGTAAATAAATCGCGAAGTGCTTGAGGTTGAAGAATGTTCTCGTTATAAAATAATCACCGAATTAAATGGAGAGATACTCGGGCGGTGTAAACAACCCCTGACTCTCTGCTACTAAAAATATTCGCCCTCCCCCTCCCCATCAGCCAGACTCGAACATTTCCTCCTGTCTCTCTGGCCTTCCCCTTTCCGTCTCTCGATAATAGATGGGACCCCTGGGCACCGCAAATGAACCACGAAATGCTGGCGGTACCCCTGGACCAACCTGTCGCCCCTTTGCTGGTTATATAACTTGTGCTGCACTCCTCACAGCCATCTGTCCATGGTAACTATTTTCTTTCATTCGAAAACTCCGGGTGTAAGAGATTGTTGGGGAATGATAAACTCGAATGTCACTCGTCACCCACGTTCATTTAAATCGCCCTGTCCCATCAGCCGTAACTTCCTGTTGTTTTCCTCTCTTTTTCCAAATGCCAAACCCGTGAAACGAATTTTTGCCCGCCATAAATTAAATGGTGAGATAAAAACTATTATGATTTTAATGCGCCAAATGTTACCGCACTCGGAATAATCGAGCGTAAAATTTGAAAATTTTTCATTATGAATTTTTGGGGAATTGGTGCCGAGGGGTCACGGGGGTTATGGTTCATTGGATTCAGAATTTATTGATGGCTAGTTTAGTTCAAGGACACTCAAGCGCTTTTATCGCCTCTCATTTTATTTTTAATATTTTGTAAATCTTTCATTATTGAATTTCCCGAAATTACATTCAAAAATCATTTACATGTCTTACATTTTCATATACAAATTAATTATTCCCCGTACTTCGATTGCCACGAATTATTTAGACCTCCGACCAATCCAATGTAAATCACCGCTAATTAAATATGAAATGAATTAGGCCAATCACATGTCACGGATTTGGACGTCCCGTTGCGCCGGGGAATATCATAATTCGTTGAATTCGCAGAATCCTGTCTCTCGCCATTCATCACGGGCATATCACCTCGGAGGTGCGATCACCAATTCCAACTTAACACATATGTACTCGCACGTCGGTGCCCCCTTTTTCGTTTTGCCGTCGCCCGCGGCATCTTTCATTAATCTCAGACCTCTTTATTCTGAAACCGCGGGCGCGCGCGCCGCGGGTGAAGGGGCATTTATTTTTACGTCTCGTTAAAGAGCCTCTTATTTTTTCAACGTTTTATTGACGCGAAGGGACGTCTTCCGGGGTTTCGAGGTCGATTTTATGATCTATAAACTTTATTGATGAATTTTGCAGTTGGGCGGAGGTGAATAAAATGCAATTGTGACGGACGGAAACATCTGCACGAAAAAAAAATCTACAAAATTTAGAAAAAAAAAAAATCCAAAATAAACAGTTCATCGATTTGAATGAAGTAATTATTTACTATGAAATTTCGCATGTGTTAATCGAACTGTAATGTGTGCCAAATAATCTCTAAAATCCTGCGAGACTCAATTCACTCTTCCCATAATAAATGAAATAATGAGCCCCCCTTCATGAATACCAGATAACGATGAAGGAAATATGTAATTAAAGCCCTTCCATCGTCCACCAAACTTGGCGACTGATCAAAAACATTCACCCTTATCTGCACCATCGATCTTTCCATCATGTTGATCTTGAGCACAGTGGTTTCTGGTGCTCCTCGTGTCCCATGGGACAATCTCTAGTCGCGCGAAACCCAATGCCCGGGACTGCTGACGTGTCTAAAAGCGGAATCGAAAAACAGGACGAGAGATCGTAACGACCCAGCGGTGAGGAAAGCCCTTGTTTTGTGTGTATCGGCCATCACCCTATCCGGGAGACGGAAAAAAAGGGCAACCCTTAACGATTCTGGCAGCCTTGACACGTGTTATTTTTGCTGGTTGCGTAATGTGCACTGTAGTGGGGTGCAACAAGGGGGCACAGCAGGGGGTGAGTGGTAACGATCGATTGACGGGGATGTTTGGGTTTTTTTATTGTGATCGCTTATGCTAATTGGGGCGTAATGATTGGAAATTGATATTTGTTTGTATTTGATTGAATGGAAGAGGGCACGTGATTTAGGGAGTTTTAAAATTTCGTGTGATTTAGAAATTCAGGTCGCTATATTAATGATAAATGCATTAAATTTTTTCTAGGGGATGGCAGTGGTGATCAAAATCTCTTTTCCTAAAAACTAAAATTCCAATTTGATTTAATTTCTCGTTATTTAACGACCGGGGCAATCTTTGCCAATTAATGAAGTTGAAAAATGCTTCACCGTATCTCCAATTAAACTAAAAATTAGATTTTCCCGGTATCCAAAAGTTTTCCGCGAAAATAAATAGCCAATTAAACTACGGTTGACTCAATTTAAACGAGAATACCTCCATACATATATATAAAACTATATGTGCCCAGTGAGAGCACGTGTAAATACACTCGAGGAGTTTATCGCGTGAGAGAGTTTCCTCGGGTTGGTGGTGCTTGCATGCGCCGAACTCGTTACCGGTTTTGTCCCCACGTAAATTAATTACCCCGTATATATATACTTTCCTCTTAAACCCTCATCCCAGTGTACCTCTCTATCTCACCACGAAAAAGAGAGAAGTGCTTGTTTTACCTTAGACTATTATTTTGCACTCTTCTCGGCGTTCATTTATGGTCCTCCCTCCTGCCCCTCGCTTTCCTCGCTCTCCCGCGACTGCCAGACTCCGAGTCTAATCGAGTTAAACGTTAATTATACGCGCCTCGTAAATTTGGGGATAATAAAGAAATTTAATGAATTGTGTAACTGAAAGGAGCAATTTTCTATTTGTCAATAGGGAGATTTGAAAATGGTTATTATGTATTTTAGTTCTGCTAGAACCACAGATGCAGTCAGGGCTCAAATGTGAAATGACCTCTAAAAAAATTGTCAGTTGCAGTTTCGCGAAATTTTATCGGGAAGAACATAAATTATTTTTACTTTTTTTTTCATCGCTAATGAATTGGGATTTTTTTCAACGCCAGAAGTACTTTTTTTGGAAATTTCTCCCCGTGTAGTGGATTATCGCATCACCACTTTCCATGATCCGTTGCAAACATTCTCAACACATTAAAAATGCAAATTTTCTAACTCATTATCGGTACACTGCCCATACATCCTCCCAAGTACATGAGTTCACCCATGCCCTATAGATTCACTTCCCCCTCGTGCGTTTGCCAGTAATTTCCGCAAGTTGAAAAAGCCGTTTGTGGTTGAAGAATTTTCTCTGAATGGGTACTAATGAGGGAGTAATTTTACCTCACTTTGTCCAGCGTAAAAACATTTATGATGCATCGGCATTTGCTTTACAATGTGTTGAAAAATTTCATTATGTCTCCAGCATTTGCATGAATATAATTAAGAACGCAACTTTCTCCAGTTCATTTCCTTGTAAAATATTATATATAATAAAACACTGTTATTTTCCGCGCGATGCGCACAAAAACGACTCGATGAATTTCGCAATTATTTCAATTGGATTTAAAAAAGATATTTGTGTTAGTAGGTCCCTAGCGTAAAACACTTAACATCTCACGGCTCGTAAGTATTTTCTCGGCTTTAACTGCGATTACAGGTTCCATTTTTCAGATATTAAATCTACTATACTAAATGAGTTATAAAAAATCGAGTGATTAATATTTTTTCTATAGCTATGCGAATATAAATATTTAAATTATCTTGTCAAGTGACCCAATTTTTCTTGCACCTCGGTACCGACATAAAAATTAAAACCCACAGAGAAAAATTATTTATAAAAATTCTAGCTCACTCCCCGCAGAAAACCCCAATCCAGCGCCTCAAAAACATTTTCATGAAGTTCAAATTTCTCGGAGTTTCTGGTGAAATATCTAAGGACACCGACAAGAGGGGATCAATACAATGATAAACTTACAAGCTGCTAGGCAAGTTCTGTTAAATTTCACCCCCAATGCCTGAAGAATTAAGCTCAACACCCCTAGGACTTTTAACAAGCGAAATTAAAATTGTCCCAATCACTTTTCCTCCATAATCTTACCTTATTCTTCTCCTCACCCCAAAAAATCCCAGGAAACTTGGAAATTCATCAACCTTATGCCCCAAGAAGTTCGCCGTTGAAGATGACCTAAGAAAAAAAGACGAGGGGATTAATAAAACGTGAAATTAGGAGCTAATGAGGATCGATGGTGGGTCGTGGGTTGTTTCAAGAGCGATAATAAAAATGAAACGATTCGCGTGGTTGAGGAAAAGTCACCCCCTCCGCTGCACCGAGAAAGGTGAAATTCAGGAAGTTGGTGTACGTGTGTGATAGACCGTCCGGAGGGGTTGCGACGGGGTTGAAGGAAGGGGGTGGGGGTGAAAAAAAATAAAATTACAGGAGTGAAAAAAAGCGGTGCAGGTAGAGCTAAGGAGGCGGTACCGTGCCTCCACGAACTTCTATACCCGGTTAAAATCCACCGAGTGCCACGCCCACGTGTCTCCCCACCCCTCAACGTCTGTTCCTATGAGAGCACAAGGACCCCACCACCGATGTCCTCGTGCCAGAGTGAGTGCGAACACAGAGAGACGAGTTTATGTGCGAGAATTTGCCTCTTCCTTCTTCGGGTCTTTGATAGTGCGAGGGAGTGGGCGGGAGAGGAGGGCTTCCTCGATACACCCAGGATGTGCAAGTGTTGGAGAAGATGAGAGAGAAGGGTATCCATGGCAACACCATGACTTCCCACCTGCGCGGCAATAACGCCACACGCCGCGACCGAGAGAACACCGGATTGTTCGAAACAATTATCCTCCGCTCAATTCCATTCGGACTCGCACACACCGTCTCTCTTATTTTCTCTCACTGGGGGTGAAAGGCTCTGTGTCTGTGTTATGTCCAACTCTATGACCCTTTTAAAGTCACCGGCGAACCAGTTTTTCAATGGGAATCGTTTTTAGGGGATGAAAATTGAGGAGCTAGGGGGGACTTTCTGTTTATTGTTTTTTTTCATTCATTTCGGGGAAATCAATCTCGGTTTGTCGGGGTTGGAATTTGAACACACGAATTATCCGTAAAATCATGTATTCATTATATCAAAATGTCTGAGGAAAAACAATTTGTTCATTAGTTCAATTTTAATTCGCGGAATTCAGTTGAAAAATTGATTGAAAAATCTGGGGAGTCCTCCCCCAAAAATCGTAATTATGATGAGCCAATGACGGTGGGATGCGGAAAAATTCAGATAAAATGCTTTTCATGCACGGCTAAGCGTCGGGCCACCATTTGAAAATCAAACAAGTTTGGGATCCGCGAGACACCGCGATATCCCCAGAATACAAAGCACCATTTTTCCATTTTTATGTTCGCTCACGCAATGAAGACTATGATTTAGGTCGCACCACAAGTCCGAAGAATGAAAATTGAGTTCTCTGAGTCGTATAATTTCAGTTTGTTTATTGACTGATGAATAGACAATGGAGGACAGCATCAGTGATACTAATGAATATGAAAATCAATGGTCTGATACAAAACGCTCAAGGACTTGAATTCCCTCCTCACGTTCGCGCCATTTGATACGCTCCACCGCTGGATAAATAAGTGAGATCCTTTTATCGCTTCTTTAAAGCTCAGTCGAAGCATCATCGATCGATGGGAGAGAAAAAATTGACTGCCGTTTTATTCAGATCGGATGGATTCTCTTCAACATTTTTTTACGCTCCGCGGTGTGACAACGGCCAACTATAAATTCAAATTCATGAGAATGAGACAATGTTAAGGATATTCAAGTAGATTTTACTATTTTGTGGAGACACAGCTATAAATTCCGCGATTTTCAATCATCAAATATAAGAATTAAATTGCATGAGAACAATTTGCAAAGAAAATCCATTTTCCACTGATTTTTTATCTCTTTCCTATTCTTTAGGTATCACCCGAGAGATTATCAGAGACATAGAATCGGTTTCCAATGAAATTCTAAATTTGAAGGAATTTTCGGCGATTGTATTGAAACTTTTAGGCCAATTCCCAGGTTTTGTTGAATGAGTAACGGTAAATATTCCATTGCTTTCCATGGAAAATTGAATAATCACGTGAAGCGGTCCGAAAACCTGCAACTTGTCTGTGGTTTTACGACATAACACGATAATTTTGCCAAGAAAATTATTCCCTCCACTTTTTCTCCTCCACAAGCGGAATACTGTGATTTTCGCGAATTGAGCGTGAAATATTCGACAAAAATTGGACAATTGAATTGAAATTCACCCACATTTTAACTGCAGAGAAAAACCAAAAATCGTGACGTGAGAATATTGCTTTGGGAATGAGAAACATTACCCTGTACCGCATAATTATCAATGTTAAATAATGAAATTTGTAGCAGTTACAGCTCCAGTGCCGCCGGTATCCATAAACAATTATCAACAGCACAACATTCTCCCCTGGAAAAGAAATCGAAGAATTCTCTCCGCCCGAGATAATTCCCCAGACAAAAAAAATTATGATAACGAAAAATTTCCCAGAACCAACAATTCCCCTGATCTTCACAATAACAGGGGGAAATATATCGCATTGTCTGGTCGAGTTAATCGTGAAGATTAATGTCACCCGGAGTCGGGGTTTATTCAAAACCATATCCAGATAGATAGTGGGTAAAATGGTGCATGGTTAATACACATGATAGTGAGCGCCACAGAGGCGTCCGAGGGGGAACGATGAGGAGAGGTAAATCCAGCGGGAGAAGCCATCCTCCACCCCCTATCCCCCTCAACCCTCCACCGAACAACAGTGGACTGAGTTACATTTTCGGAGGAAACGGACGAACGCAATAATTCTCGTTTAACCGTCGCCGTTGGAAAATAACGACGGAATAACGATGAAATAACGACGAGGCTTCCCACGAATACACTACTCCACTCTTACATACGACAAATATATGGTTTACCCGACTCGCATAAACGATATTTCTCAATAAAAATATCTCTCCCCAGTTGAATGTTCGTGCAATAGCAATTTCGCTGGATTTTAATGGGAATAATCAGCACAAACTGGGGCTAGATTAATTGTAACTGCGCCGTGACTAGCGATTTGGCCAATTAATTCGATTAGTAATTGGTGTAATTGTCTCCGGCGTGCGAGACAAATCGATTTGAATTTTGCGCTCAGCACGTACCGTCGTTCCGGCAAATCAGATGTGGATAAATACGTCTGGACAATAACGTTGATCAGTGCAATGCCCGTTCGGTGGATTGATTGAATAAATTTATTCTAATTATTATTTTTTTTTTTTGGTAATATCCCGCAGAAAATTTTTCGAAACGATTCCGTATAAAGCATAGTTTCGAGGAATTAATTATATCGGCGATTTCTATAACAATAACCCACGATTTTGAAGAGATAAATACAGTTTTATAGAGTTGAATTAATGATTCGAATGTACGCTCTCAGTACTAAATCATTCGTAATGTGCACGCCAATGCAACGTGTAATTTTCCACACACCTTTGATTTCCATTCTCGATCCCATCCGTTGGATTGAGTCGTAAGTGGATTTAATTGAGAACCAGGTGTTCAGAGGAGGAATGGTAATTTTTTTATTCTGAAAAATCAGGGGTTTCTGGGGAGTTCAACATCCGAAACTACAGTGATTTATGGATCCACGATCCACACAAGAATAATAAGTATCGGAATTATCCCAGAAAACCAATTTTTTTTTGCATTCAATCAATTTATAAATTCTATTATTTCAATTGTTATCAAAATTATCTGGAGGCTCCTATATCTAAATTTTCATGATCATTTGCTCCAGAAAAAGAAAATTAATTAAAATTAAAGTTTCTACGAACTGTTACCTCGTTTCTACACCTGCAAAGGTCAAAAAAAATCTGAAAAAATGGAATTGTTGTTTTTGGAATCGTGTAGAAGAGATTACGGGACGGCATTGGTTCGAAAAAAGTTCCCAAATAAAGAGGAAAAAAAAACTTGAAGGCGGAAGGCTACTGTTGAGCCCCGGGTGCTCGTCTCCGGTGCTGAAAAAGTTCCGACGGTCGTCTACAACACCGTATGCCGCCTCGTTCTTTATTCAAAGTTGTAATAACGTTTGGCAGATGTTTTCTGATAATATATAGTGCGCGTGGCACAACTCTAGCTCGGGCTTTTGTTCCAACTTTTATCGAGCCAATTTAAGTTCGCCCAGAAACTCCCCCACAATCCCCTTTCGTTCTTGGCGGAAAGTCGAATAAAAGAGATTTCGAGGTGAAAAAAAATTTCCAGATGCATTTGCAGCGTGTGAATACACTCTCTTTTCGGCTTTCTGATAAGCTTCGAGCCGGCGAAAATTCCAGAAAATATGAGGTGCCCGTAAAATACGGCATAAAGTCTCGGCAAAACCGACAGGACGGAGGAACAAAAAAAATCACCAACACTTTGGGTAAACGGTTTTTCGAGGCTTTCGTCGGGAATTGTTTTGCCATTTTTCCATGGGAAAATTGTGGATTCATTCCGGTACACCCCGTATTACGTTCGTCCGAACAAGCGCGAGAAAAAAAAGCCTGAGCACAAGAAAAGAGGAAATAAAGAAGTAAAAAAAATATAAGAGAAGAGGACGATTTTACTTTATTTCAGCTCACGTACGAAATCCAATCCCGACATGATTTTCCATTTGAAATTGAGCGTACATCAAAAGTCGAGCGTCTCATCCATATCAATCGAATGATAAAGGGAAAAAAGGGAATGATCCTCACCTTTATACGGTGAGCACAGGCCAATGCACCGAATAAAATTCGATTCATTTTGATTTGTTGGCTCTTCTCTCCCCATTTGTTATTTTATTTTTTATTTCATTTGGCATTTTTTTACGCATTCCCCATGTTCAATGTCCCTGGATTGGCTGTGTCGAAGATCATCTCACTGATCCTAATGGCAAATGAAATACTAATGATGATAAATTCATGACAATGAGATCTTGATAATCAACAAAAAATATTGCAACGTTTAAAGTGAGTGAAAATGATGTATGTAGGAGAATTCAATTTCCCATCGGCTAATATAAATCCAACTCTGCTTCATTAGACACCGATGTATCGTTATGTTAATATCGCGTGTAATTACGATGATTAATTACGTTTCCTACCCGAGGTCATTAACTTAATGGGAATTGAAGCCGCCAGTGAAGGCACGATATCTTTTATGCAATAAACGTTTGTGTGCTTGCGAGTGGAAAAGACGAAGGCATTCGTCATTAAAAAAAAATACTTTAGTTTGTGAAATTTATTCGACGTGAAAATTGCAAAATTATTCGTTTCATTTTCCGACATTCATTATTGAAATAATCACGATGGGATTGTGATAAACTCTCTAGTAATGCTCTGAATCGGCTCTTAAGTAATGGCTGGTGGTTAAAATAGATCGTTGTTTATTACCGAGATTATCGCGGTCACGCGCGCCTTTATTGGAAAATAAATGGTGAGGGATATCTGGCGGCTTTATTGGGGATTCTTTGATGATTACAGGGGTCAGTACTCCCTCCGTTACCAACGGCGAAGTCGACGGCACGATAAAGCAGAGGAGCATTCAACTGGTGATCTGACGTCGGTAGTATCCCGACTTTTCCAATTAACCCAATAAAAAAGTAATTTTTTTTTATTTTTTTATAGTGAACTTGCATCACATGTTATTGTTTTTAATATTATCATTAAAGCCTACACGAATTATTTTTCCAATCATTAGTGCTTGAAAGTCGGCTCATTGATTAATAAGAAATTATCAAAATAGAGAATTTAGAAATTGATTTTCTCTTCACATTTTTGTGAGTATTTCATTTTTGTAAATAATTACTCTAAAATCGAAAACTTTCACGAAATAAAATTTACTGTTTACATTACCCACCGGTGAGCGAATAATCATTCAGAAGATAACTTACCGTCTGACCGAGCCTCAAAGGTGTGGATTTTCAACTTCTTGGAAATGGCTCTTAACCGCACACACAACAAATAAGTGAATCGACGTGTCAATACCGAATTCGCGGTGGAATAAATTTGTGTAAATATTGTAAATAATGAATATCCAAAGTATTGGCTCTTGACGATCACTCAATTCACGTAATGGAACGTATTCAGTGATCTCCAGTGATCTAATGTCACACGAACTGCCAAATCGGCCTGTGTTAACCTCTCTTTTTTCATTTTTGTACAAGTTTTTTCAAAGTTTATTATCTTTTGGTCCTCAAAAGATGTTGTGAAATTTCGCTGAACACCGTCTTCCTCCGTAGTGGTCAATTATTCTCACTTTCGTACTCATACTTTTTTATTGATATTTTATTCATTATGCTGAGGAGGAGGAATGTCAATTTGAAAACAGTCACCCAGCTGGACGCTTTTCCAAAGGTGCCTGAGAGCTATACAAATAAATCGGCTGTTGGTGGAACCTGTAAGTGAAACTACAATTAATACTTAGAATTTAATACTGCCAGAGATATATAATTATCTTAATTAAATTGCCAATTTACAAAATGTTCAAGCACCTTCGCCTTAAAAGAACTGAAAAGGATTTATTTTTCGTAGTTTCATTCATAACATTCTGCATAATATGTTATCTGATAATCTCTGAGACTCGTTACTTCCTGGACGCGAGGCTGTGGTTCAAATTCGAGCCGGACACTGAAATCGACGCTAAACTAAAAATAAACGTCGACATAACAGTAGCAATGACCTGCGGTAAAATAGGAGCTGATGTCCTGGACTCCACGAATGAAAACCTCCTGGAATTCGAGCCCCTCTCCGAGGAGGACACCTGGTGGGACTTGTCAACCAATCAGAGATCCCACTTTGATTCTCTCAAACACATGAACTCGTACCTGAGAGAGGAGTACCACGCGATCCACGAACTACTGTGGAAATCCCATCAAGTTGCATTCATGGGCGAGATGCCGAAACGGTAATAACTAATAAATCATTCGTCATTTTTATTCGAGTTTATTGTTATTGAGAATGGAATTTATGGCAGGAGTACGGAGCCTAGTCATCCACCGGATGCTTGTCGCATTTATGGCAGCATAAATGTCAATAAAGTTGCTGGGAATTTTCATATTACCGCTGGCAAGTCTCTCTCACTGCCGCGGGGTCATGTGCATATTTCTGCATTTATGACTAGTCAGGATTATAACTTCACACATCGAATTAATAAGTTTTCGTTTGGAGATGAAAGCCCTGGGATTGTACAGCCCCTCGATGGAGATGAAAAAATTGCTGATGAAAGTACGTTACTTTTCATTTATCTCTTATTCATTGATGATTTACCATGAGAATAAATTTAACGAATCCCAAGAATCAATTCTCAAATTTATCGGCATGAAAATGTTCCTCTGCATTCCAGATATGATGTTATATCAATACTTCATAGAAGTCGTTCCCACCGACATCCAGACATTATTAAGAACCACTAAAACCTACCAATACAGTGTGAAGGACTACGCACGACCAATAGACCACCACAAAGGCTCCCACGGAGTACCAGGAATTTTCTTCAAATACGACACAAGTGCATTAAAAATTAAAGTTACCCAAGAGCGTGACTCTGTGATTCAATTTCTCGTAAAGCTCTGTGCTGTTGTTGGGGGAATATTCGTGACCAGTGGATTGATCAATAGTATTGTTCAGACGTGTTATTACGTCATTTCTTGTAAATTTTTCAGAAATAATGAGGTCAAGGACGAGAGAAAAATTGTGCACAACTCGATTATCAATGATAAAGCAATAACACCACTCAATCTTGTGAATGTTGCTGCTCCTGAGACCATTGATGTTACGTTGAAGCCTCAATAAAATGTTTATATAGATCTATACTGTTTTTATCAGCTTTGTGACTTAAAAAACAGTTCAAAAAAAATGTTTAACGCCCCGATTTTTTCTTACACAAATTAATTAAAATTTGCTCCATCGAACTCATCCCAAAATACGTTAATATTTATTTGTGGAATTTTAATATCTGGATAAACAATGAAATGATCTCAAAATCCCTCTTGCTCTCAATTCTGTGATTTTATTGATAAGAATATTCACGTGTTCCAATTTTTACACATAATATACGTATCATATGAGGCACCGGTGACAGCTGTACACAAACGACTCCAACGATCAGACAATAGGACACAATTACAATGTCGAAAGCAGTATTTGAAATGAAACGGTTGGTGGCTTCTTCATTTTCTATTGAATATATTTATTTTACACGTAAATAAGTACCTTAACGATTACAGCTCAAACTGCTCTGCGATACAAATTATGTTAAACATTGATATTTTCCAGTTTTTCGTCATCTTTTATTTGATATTCAAACTCTTTATTGGAATCCCCTATGGGCATAGTGACATTTTTTGATAAGACAATATAAATCACGAAAAATGAAGAATTTTTAACACGAAAAATGCCCATGTACCTCAATAAGGGTTTTACATCAGAATTTTAAGGTATTGGATACCAAAGTCAAGGTCAAATTCTTGTATGTCGTCAGTTTTTTAAATAAAAAAAAACAATGCAGCAACCCAACTTGTTTCACCAATAAATTTCAATCGTTGGGCCTTCCCCGATGCAGAGAACTCATCCCCAAGGATATCAATATGCATTAGAATCCAGTGACGAATTATCTGCAGGACAGATGTGCCATGAAAATCTGTACATGAATCTACCCTCCTGCGTCTACCTATACCCTAGAGCTGCATTAATCTCTACTATTTGCAAAATTAACCGAAAAATTCTAATCACTCATTCATCCCCAAATACTCTCAGCACACAAACCATACAACACTCATCCATTTTGACACGTCTTAGGTAGGTGCAAAAGCTAAAATAAAAATAAGCAGAATCCTATTTCCTTGCCACTCTCTCTTTCTTTTTCTATCCAATGAGTCTTAATCATTAATTTATTATTCATGAACGTCAACTCATTAAAATATGAGAACCCTTCATTAGTACTCTTAATTTTTGTCAACAATGGACATATTTTCAGCCAGGATCCAGCGGTAAATATAGATAAATACCCGCACGTGAACAATGGCCCAGTAACGATGTTCACCACGTGAACACCACTTGGCTCCTCATTCCTCTCCCAAGATTTATCATTTTTGCTTCGTTTTCACCACTTAAGCATACAAAAATAAATTATAATAATAACGATCGTGTATCTCTCGACTTATTCATGTACAACGAATACTATGTTATACAGGTATATAAATATAACTTTTTTTCTTGAAGTATATGTATCTCCTTACACTATTTCCGTACTTCATAGAGTGAAATTAAAAAGAAATGCTTTATACTCTCTAGCACATAATGGCACACCTAGGAGAGGGAATAGACGGATTCTTTACTTTCATTAATAGGCCTCTGCGGTATCCAAGGCACCGATAAATTTCCTCAAACGCTGCAGTTGATTTTCTGGGGTTCATTTATCACATTATCGACGGATTAAAATTCTCAATTGTAAAAATAGTTTTTAGATAGAGAAGAAAAATTTCTGCTGGTAAAATTCTCACGGAAATCGATCAATTTCACTGCTAAATTTTGTTGTAGAACAGTTTAAAATTTGTCTCACATTTGATAATCTGTTGTTCAATATATATTCAAATTGATTAAAATATCTTATGTACATTCCCAGTATCAGTGACTTTCCCACGAAATAATTCAACGAATCGGCAATTGCTGCGATGAATTAAATTGTCGTGAAATGGAGACACACCTCTAAATTATCCGGAAGACTGGTGGATGGAAGGCTAAGGAAATTCAACGGTGTATCAAGGCTTATTTTCTTCTTCGTACGCAAATAATCGTGTGGGTAAAGGCACTCCCCTAGGCAACACTCGTTCTTAGTCCCACCATGAAAGTTTGCTGGTGTACGCTTTGGCTGCAGCAAATTACCTGTTATTATAGAAAATAAATCAGTGAGAATAAAAAAATACTATATTTGTAGTAATTTGTAAGTGGCTGATGATGGTTGCTACAATCATCATCACGCACTATTCTCACCTATGTAGTGTGGAGTGGTGAGTTAATTAAAGACACGTAAATACACGAGTTGAAACGACTAGGAGGAGAGCTGTTAGTGCCGCGAGCGGCCGTGTCGTCGAGGAACCTCCTGCTGCACCTTTCACTGGAATACAAGAATAAAAATTATTCACCTGATTCACTCGGTTTCACCTAAGGGATGACTCTTATTGTCATTAAACTTGAAAAATTGTGTCTCACCGTTCTGAGGTACATCCGCCACGATTTCTGAAAACGAATGAACAAATTGTTAATTATCAAGTAGAGATTGAGGGATTGATTGGGGCAGACATGATCCATGGGACATACCTTTCCTGAATTCGTGCACAGATGACTGCGGTGACCAGCCAAAATCGTTCTTAGCGGTGAGGGTCACTTGGTAGACACCTGGCAGGAGGTTCTCGAAATTATTTTCAACGAAGAAATTGTTCTCCTGTCCGTCTTTCACCTGGGGTTTCATCTTGATCCACTGATTTTCACCCTTCATTCGGTATTGGAGCTAAAAAAATCATAAATTATTTATTCATTCACATCCGAGGGCTCTGTGAACTGCATTATCATCAAACGTATTACCCCCAACGATATGCTCCTGATTTCTATCACTCACCTCGTATTCAGTAATGGGTGAGAAACTTTGCACGCGCCACCTGACCATGTGGGCCTTCTGGTTCTGGCGATCTTCCCCGTGATTCAGTACAGGCTTGGCTGGAGTACCACTGAGAGTGACTTGCTTGGTGGCTTCGCCCAATTCGTTGACAGCTCGGCATACGTAAGTGCCAAGGTCCTCCTTGTGGGTGTGTTCAATGATGAGTTTATGCAGGCTTTTCCCAGTGGACGTTGGCTCGTGCTTGTGTGTTGTTCCGATCTTGGGCACAATAATTCCGTTCTTCAACCACTTGAGATGGCCATGGGGATGAGCATCAACTTCACAACTTATTTCGGACACCATGCCAAGACCCGTATGGACGGTTCGGTGCTCCTCTTCAATGAACGGTGAATCTATCAAAAATCAAGTCAAAATTAGCTAGTAGAGTCTGGGAAGTAGAAGGATTTCTCCCGTCGAACATTCGTCCCATCGCGTCATTAAAAAATTATGCAACCAATCAGCCTGACCCCTCCATCCCCCCCCCCCCTTGAATCTCAACACCGCAATTAAACTCACAATTCACGACGACTTCAATAGCCTCGTGCTGTGGACTAGCCGATCGATCCTCCGCAAGACATTGATATACTCCAGCGTGATGCCTCGTTGCATGGTCAATGAATACATAATTGTTCTGCGTTCGTGCGCCCTGAACATCATGAATTGACTTTCCCTGCAAAGAGACGGCATTAGATTGAGCCCATGGGCTCTCAACTGGAACCCATCCTCTAATGTCACGAACAATGAATTACCTTGAGTGACCAGATGATTTCGGGTTTCGTTTTGCTATGACTCTCACAGCCGAACGTGACATTCACTCCCTCATTGACGACGATTTTCTTTTCTGGCCACACCACCAGGGACCGGTGATCGTTGAGCTGGGTGGGCTCGTTCACCACTTCAATGCTGTGACGAATCTCCAACGGAGGGCTGGCGAGAACCCTGCAGGTCCACTCAGTCGATGTGTCGAATTCTTTAAGTTCTTTTATGATCAGAGAGTTCTGCAGCGTGAGGAAAATTCTCTCGGGATCTGATGTCGTCGCTGTTCTACCGAAGTACAGGGTTTCGCTGCCTTTTGACCACTGTATCACGTCGCTGTCTGATAATTAATAAAAAAATTAGTGAAATATTCGAAGAATTCGAGAAATAAAGCGAATAATGTGGTTGACAAATGAATTTTGTTGTGTCTTCTTCAACTATTGTGTCCTTAATATTTCTCTCCGCGAAATCGTCTTCACGACTCTTTCATCTGATATTGATACATAACATCTATCCATCCCTCTAATCCACGATCGATTCATCATCTAATGGGGCAATCCCTCACCCCCCATTATCATCCTGAAATCCCCAAGTCATTGACCCAAACCTTGGGGGAGATCAATCAATACAGTACAATGGGAGCCCCCTGTCAACGGGTGACTCAGCACCAACCAGGACAGCCCTATTCGATACAGTTCTATCCGCCAATGAAAAAATCAGTAATAAAATACCTCTATTACTGACGACACATGGCAATTCGACAGTGTCTCCTACGGAGGCCTTGAAATGCTGGGGTTTCGTCAGAATGGCTTGAGGTCCTGAGGGTGTCCCTGCTCCAGTGTCTTGCTCGTCAGGATCTTCAGGATCGTCGTACTCCCTATTGGCATCTCCCGGGTAATCGTCATCTGTAGCGTCCGCATTCTGCGGCCGACAGATAACTAGAATGTCAAAAGGAAAAAATTATTACTCTCGAGGCCTCAATAATTATTTAATATTGATTGGAAGGATCGTAGGATATGAATGGGATCAATTACACAGTCAAATCACGATTTATCGATGAGGAATTCATTTCACGAACTCAAGATTTCAACTTCCTGATTCATCGGGAAGTTATTCACAACCGATACCAATGGCTTCATCGCGACTGAGAATCGTTTAAGGTAACTGTACAATTTTGTAAATTTGATAATTAGAAATGCAAACAATTGCATGAAAGAATTTCTTTTAAAAAATTGTCTTTCTCAGTGTAATTTACGGAAATATGAGCGATCAGGTAATATTCCTCGCTAAAAATCATTGAAATCAGAATTTAAAACGTGGGTGAGGCACCTCCAGTCTCCGTAAAAATATTGGAAAAGTCCGCGTGACGTCTACCCGTTAACCTGGTCAGCATCATCGTATTATAGGGCATGATATAGTAGAGCGGAGCAACAAGAAGCTACTGGCGTTATAACACACCCAATGCCACGCCTTCGTTAATATAAATGGGTCATGCTAAGACAAACACTTGTCATTTTATGCAAGCCTCGGCCTCCGATTTCATCCAGCCCCATCAATTCAATCAGCCCCATTTGCACCAATTTGTCCCTCTTCCTCGTCGCTTGTCCCGGGATAGCTCATGGAAAAACTGGGGTAAGTGAATTCTCGAGGACAATAGAACGAAGTAAGGGGTGAAGACGGATATGTCAGATGCCGGAGATGTTATTCATCCAAGGGTTGGATACTTCCAGGGGGAAGGAACAACACGATTATGTCCATTGGGGAAATCTGGGTTAATGCGTGATCACCATGGAGCGCTGACATACCCGGAGTTTACCCCTGTATTATCATGGCTGTTGGAATTTTTTCACTCCAGTCCCCCATAGCAACCGACTGTCTGTGTGGTATCCAACTGAAGGCGCCATACTGCTGTCTCTTCACCCTCCTACGCACTCAATGAACAGGCATTTTCTATCCTCAGCATCGTGTTTTCAGTGTTCACGAGTAAACATCAATGGATGGAATATCGAATCGGCAATGGGGTCAGTATTTTCGGGATTTTCACAGGCCGAGAATGGGGGAACAGGCAAAAGATAATTTTTGGCGATCGCATTACACACAAATTTTCGCAAATACGCGATGAGACAGTTTCTATAAAAATCCTAGGAATGAGAGTATCGCTTACAATGTTCTCTCCATATATATTTTTAAATTTGGCGGGCGGCATAATTGAACATTAAAAAAGTTAAACAGGATAAAAGTTTGATTACAAAAATGGGAATTCATTTCTGTCAATCCAACATTTATCGCTTGAGTCAGTTATCCGCGAATATATTAATTATTATCGTCTTGACGACTAATGAATGGCATATCCATAACTTTCATACCTGTTAAATGTGGGGGTTTATGGGAATCTTACTCCAAAGTTTTCCTGTACAGTGCTTTATCATCTAAAGCACTGATTAAAAAATCTTCACCTCCCCGGCCAACCTCCGCAATTTGACGGAGTACCAGCTGCTACGGAGCGCGTGAGGAACGTCAATTCACAAATTCACGATAATCTCCCTGACGAGGAAAATGATGGAGGATTAAATGCGTCATCCACTGCAATCTGATGCTGATATACCGAGGAGCCGATTGAATGTGAAAGAAGGGAAAATCTATAAATATGTATGAAGGTGTGGCAATCGATTCGTGGGGCTCCCCTTCATGTTCGCCTGATGTTGGTCATCGTATCGTGAATTTAGGACAATTCGTTTATTATAGAGAACAAGGCCATTGGAGCGATGAAAATTGCCAACTAGATGAGACAAATGAACAAAATATTTCCTATATTCAACGCGGGAAATCCATAAATCTTGCAGGGGTCTATTACCCGGAGTGCAGTGTACGTGAAAAAATGGCAGTAGGATCGTCACTCATGGTTATCCTGTCACTTCCGTGACACACCCTTAACTACTGAATAACTATGCACCACTATTATCTATCGAAGGGACGCTCAATCTACCCGAAGAGTGAAATTCGTTAAACATAAATGTTAAAGCAGAAAGAACAATCCAATATAACAAGTCATTAATTAAAATCTATTAATTTTCTCGTACCTCGAGGAGAGACAAAAATGAATGAGAGAAAAGGAGAAACCAATTAAAACAATAAATTGAAATTCGATACATAATTTATGAAAATTAAAATGACTTTTCATTCTCTAAACTACTGGATTCTGTTTAAATAATTCTGAATAATCATAAAGAAGTTTCGCAAACGTAGTGGTTTGGTACTGGGGTCTAGAAAGAATTATGGAATAATTTCTAACAGGATATTCTCTGCGTGCAATATCCACAGCCCTCGGTTTTTTCCTACTTCGTTACGTTGGCTCTAACGAGTCGAATTACAGTTATAAATTCTCCTTAATATTGTATAGTAAACTAGGATCAGGAGGATGGTAATCCTCATTCTCACTGCCTCGATTTCATCGGGGAAAATTGTCACACCCAATACGCGGAAGGATAGTTAAGTTTCTGACTGGCTTACGTGTCGCTCTCGTGTCGCAATTTGCTGTTGAGAAAAGGTCGATGGTGTCATCGGTGTTAGTCTGCCAATTTATCTTGAAAAATGTCAGTTCATTGGAAGGAAAATATTGTTTCCGATGTCACAGGCGCTATAAAATCGTCAATGCCGGTGGATTTATCGTTGGGAATATTCTCGGAGATGTTTGGAAGCTGCGAACCGAATTGATTTGATATTTTGTGCTGTGACAATTGACGTGTGCTACATTTGTTCAATTACTTTTTAAAAAATTACTGATCATGAGGGGAAAATATTAGTTCAGATGCAACAGGCGTTGGCCAATAGTTAGAATCAGAGGAGCCATCCTCCCAACTATTTTCAGAAATATTGTGGGGCCATGACGCGATAGTTTGGGCCTCGACAATTGCGAATATAAAGTATAACAATTTTCTATCCTCAATTCATTGCAAAACAATCTCGAGATCTTTGAGAATGTTCGAAATAACGGGGCCGAGTAACACTGCTAACCGTTAATTCTATTTTGAAATTAGGTGCACGGATTTTGGTGGCAGGTTCGTAAGCAATGATGTCACTCTACGATGACGGCATTGCTAAAAGAAAACCTTCATTGCAAATAAGGTCTCGTGTTTCCGAAAATGAATGTGTGGATAATTGCGTCATCGCTAATAAGACTGATTCGCTATGATGATCACGTTCATGAATAACATGAGTGGTATCAAGATTTTTGGCAGTGGCACGTGTACAAATATTTCTTACCATCGGGTTTTTTTCATTCATCAGTGAGTTAAATGGCTGAATGAATCAATGTCTGGCTGCCGAAAAAGGTCCACCTTTTATGGACATCGGGGCCTGGCCCGGAGACAAGTCAATTACAATGGTGGAGGCTCGATGCAACGGATCGATGATAAAAAAGAGGAACAAATAAGAGGGAACGATCGTCAATCTCCTCTGCTAAATTTCTTTGGCGAAATTTTCCCTGTCACATCCCGGAAATCTTTATCTTATCAAAATTCCTCTGTGATTTTACAAAAGGTCATCACTAAACGATCAAAAACTTCATCCATTTTCATTTCCAATCGTGCAAAAGGCAATAAAGTATTTAATTTTTCTGGTGAGTGATTAATAAAATATTATTTCAGCCAATTCAAAATATTTTTAAACATATGTTTTTTTTAATTATCGATTTTTTCATGAATTCGTTTGAATTCGATTTGAAATATGAGATTTCATAATCAGTTTCCTCTTAAATCGAATTCAATGTCACTCTCGTGGAAATTATTACCACATTTTTCATAAAATTTCACAACATTTCCAACAGCCTCCGAGTAATCCCCCAGTCTCTTTAATACCGGCTCATTTCTAAAACGCACGACGAATACAAAAGTTTAATGACGTCAGGCATTCTCTCACGAGTTTAATGGTTATTATTGTCCAGCGACTCGTCAATGCTTACAAATGTGCGTTCAACAAAATGTTTCTCGTCTATTACATTATGTGTTTGCGCATGAGTGGGCGGCTGTTGTGCTTCAATTGGTGTGCGTACGCATGGTAATTTTCGGTGAAACGAGAATATAACGAGGAGTAAGTGGTGGGTGAATTGAAACTGGGGAAGGGCATGAGGGATGATAAATCGTCCGACGAAATCTATGAAATTTGGTCATTTGAGCAATATCGCTGGAAAAAAATTAATTTCGGGGAGATGTGACTGGTCTGCATGGGTCTATGGATTTATTAATGTTAAATGATACATGGTATCAAAATATACAGAGGGGTAAAGCAAGATAATAATACAGGAATATCTAGAACGGATGAAATATGAGGGTAAGGGGTAGGATCTGCACAAGCGAAAATCCGGCGAAAATTCTCACGCGGATCGAAATTTTCAATAAAAATTAGACCTCCAGAGGACGAAACGAAGGGCAAGGGTTAGTTTCATTACAAAAATTAGCCCAAGTCTCCCAAGTCTAATTATTCCAACAAAACTTCGCCTAAAAGTGGTTGATTGCCACTTCGTCCCGCATTTCACCCTCTAGAAGTCTCATTTTCATCCAAAATGTCTTTCCATGCAGCAGCGCCTCTGCAAAACACATAAATAATAAAATATCTGGAGTACGTAGGTGTTGATGTGGTGTAGCAAGGGAGGAGGGGGGGTTAACAACCCATCAATTGAGGGAATATCCGACCGAAGGAATTTCCTCATCGTCCACATTTTCCACCGGTACAGGAATAACCCCCCCGAGAAAATGGCGAAAGCCATGACTACCATGACTACTTGGATCACCGCCAAAATATCAAGAAACATCATGGACATGGTAACACAGGTGCTGTTTTCCAGTTTAAAATTTCTACCGAGATACAGCAGCTAACATCCGTTAGGCTACTCAGAAGCGCCAAATCCAATTTATCTCTTAAAATAGTATCGTCTTCATTTTATTCCTTATTGCGGAATTAGAAGTGGCTTTGTTGATCGGGTCATTTGGACATGAAACAACCATCAAACGTCTAACTGAGTATCAGAGCCAAAGGGAACAATGAACTCGAAGCGGTTTGTAACGCACACCCAAGGATCCGTTCATACTGCAAACTCGTCACGCGTTCGTTTAACCCTGCACACGTTTCTTGCCACTAATACTTTCCCTTGTTTGGACACATACGGGTTCTGAGAAGGGAAAGGGAAGATCTTATGCGTTTGGAGGGAGGGGAGGAGTGAGACTCCCCGTTGTTGCGATACGAATCTCTTCATGTGCGAGAATTCCAGAGGGTTTCGTTAATTCGGGGGAATTAAATTCACTGTTGCATCCAGAAAGGAGAAGCATTTTAATCGAGGGAGACATTTTATTTTCAAGTTTTCGGGTCTTAATTGAATAATTTAGCTCCGAAGAAAATCAATAAAAAAAGTTTCAATTGCATAACCTCATCAATTGTCTTAGTGGACATTTTTTTCTGGTTCATCAATTGCCTCAAATGCCATTAGAAAATGAAAAATAAATTGTTGCAAAGAATGTACTCGCCATATTGGTGATTTAATTGTAGATGTTGGAATAGGAAAGAAGGGTAAAAAAATTTTTTATCGCCTTGTTTATCACGTTCTGAAAGTACCTTGTCATAAAGTTCCTATAAAGGCCTGTCCTTGAAATTCCTGGCTCGCTGTTACCCACCAATCATTGATATTCCCATCCTCTTTCATTGATCGAATCATGAGAAATACAAGAATTAAGTTGGTGTAAGCATTGTATACGGTCACGCCTGGATTACCATCAAGTGATGAGTCACAATGCCATATGACAACGAATTCTCCTTGAGGAGGAGTGTTGCAGCCAATGAGGATAGAAATGAAAGCCAGAGGGATATCAGGGTGGTCGTGAATAGAATTAATTGATGCTATAAAAAAAAATTACATGACATTTTCCGAGACCTGTTGGACTGTAGTTGTGACCGACTCGTGGGTATGATAAATAATCACTGTTAACCCAGCTGGACCCGGGTAAATAGACACGAGCGTAACCGGTCCATCAGCATTCGAATGATTGTGATCAAAACTAAGAAATTGTCACCTTGGGTTCATTGATCATAGGATTTTTTTCATTCTGATGCTTCGAGAGAAATCCCTTGGAGATTTCCTGTTCCAAGATGTGTTGGAGATATCTAGGAAACTCCTGTATCAACTGTTACTCACATATTGATATTGAATATTCATGGAGAAATTGACACCTTTAATAGCTCAGGGGCATCGACCGTTTTTAAGAAGCTGAAGCCCCAGGGAACATCAATGCAAGGGAGTACATGAACAAATTTCCTACCGATGAAATACAATCTCAGCTGCTGGAAGACATTAAATCTCCCCCGAGTCCACCAATTGCCGCCATTGAATGGATAAAAATTTGTCTATCCGTCAGTTGTGCTAATGATTAATGTTTTATTCAAGCCAATCACCCGTTCGATGATCAATTAGGATCAAAATTGCGTATGATTGATGATTGGACTGTATCACTTGATACCGTCAATATAAATTACGGACTTCATTCCACTGTCTCTCGTTGAAGAAACAAATGATGTCAGTACTTCGGTGTATTTAAGGTCGGCCAACTCTATTCACAATGATTCACAGTTGCATCACACGTGTTTCATTATCACAATAATTATGCTAGCGAGTAACCGTGGCTCCGCGTAACGATCATTTCCTCGTTTCGTCCATTGCCAAAGGCACATCCCAATTAACAAATTATTTTCATTATAAATTATCACCAATTTTCCTGTCATGTGGGCTCACATGCCAGCAGCATCAATATAATTAATCAGTCACGGGTATGGAATTGCGATAATGGGGTGAAAAAAAAACTAGCAACAAAGCGGCTTCCGTTTGTAATCCACAATCCTGTTGTAAATCACGATTAAAGGTGTCAAGTGTCTAGAGGAAAAAGCGATTGACCCAAATTCACCTGACCCCCCCATTTTTTTCTGGAAAATCAATGGAAGTGCTCATTGTTTTCTTAAAAATTCCCGATGCATGTGTGATACTTCGATGGCAACATCCCAAGTACTTCAACAGTTGGCATTAATTGACCAGTTTGTCCGGGTACACTTATATGGACAGATGGAGAAATGCTAGGATCCCAAGTGGTGTATTCCTCAGAAAATCCAGCTTCAGGTTTCCAAGTTGCTTGCCACATACAGGTTTATGACCCGACTGTTGACATTTCACCGGGAAATTTTGGTGTCACTTTTTCAGTGACACTAGCTCATGAGTCCATGAGTTCCAGCTCAACAATCAAGAAAGGTGATGCATCTCACCGCTTGAAAAATATCCCTCATTCACTTCCTGCGCTGCTCTGATGATCGATGCATGATCCAACTGTCGTGTGCATACATTAATGCTGCTACACCGACTGAACTTCCGGTTATGCAACCGCAACTGTGCTTACATGCCCACAGACGAGCCATTGTAGCGATGTTGAGATTTCTTATTTGCATTGAAAAAGCAAGAGACTGTGTTTTTGTTCCTCCAACTGCTTCTGATTACGCTAAATCAAGATGTTCAGTTTTTCACGCTGTTATTACAGAATTTTTTTTCCCCATACTTTCATCGATTTGATGGTAAGTTCTGATGGCAGCAGTCACTGATTCCGGTTTGCTAATTGTTGACATCCGTTTGGACACATTGGGATGGGAAAAGGACGGGCTGTACCCAGTTATCATTGTTCAGAATTCAACTACGAGGAAGTTAGTCTTTCATTTTTACAATAAAATCGTTTCAATGAGTTTTCCAACGATTTCCCGGTTCGTCACCTCTGACACGATTTCAAGTTATAGGATTTTAAGTATTTTTATGCATTGAAATAAATCAAGAAGTCTGATAAAAATGTAAATACTTCAAGTAAAATTTCGAATGACTGATACGTTGTCCCACTATTAAATTCTAGGTGTAATTTTTAATAGAGATTTCTCTCCGTATGAGTTCAACGCGTTAGAAAGCACTCGGAGGAATCCAATAAATTCATCTCTCATTATTTTAATCAGAAAAGTAATATATCATGGAACTATCGTCAGGCCCATTCCCATTACCAATCCCTTGAAATCCCAAGTTGCACACTAAGGACATTGTGCGATAGTTTAAATGATTTACAATCGTTTTTCCCCAACAAATCAACCACTGATGTCTTTTTAAAAAATTACTT
Organism: Diachasmimorpha longicaudata; assembly: GCF_034640455.1. Classification (NCBI taxonomy): domain Eukaryota; kingdom Metazoa; phylum Arthropoda; class Insecta; order Hymenoptera; family Braconidae; genus Diachasmimorpha; species Diachasmimorpha longicaudata. The sequence continues at coordinate 5,159,282 of NC_087231.1, read as the reverse complement.
GACTCTAACTTTCCTACATCTTCCCACGTGTCCTGCGGCATGATTTATGTCCCAACGGAAGCTAATATTTACCCGGTTACAGTCTCCGTTCTCCATCGGGGAGAGCAAGTAGGTGTTCAAGTAATTCACAAGAGCCTTTTAAAAATATTTTATTTTATTTTTAAACGTAATGATTACCATAATTTGTCATTTGTGAATTTTTTTTCTCACTGTTTGCACTGATCACGAGACTAGGAATGACATCACCAGGTATTGAAGCTCTATGCTGTCAGCCCGGTGACCTCCAGGCAGATTGAGAAAGCAATTTCAATGCAGAAAACGTGGAGGTGCGTCATGTTTCGAACGACTCCACAATTTTTACCATCACTCCTCGGGATTACGTAAAAAAAATTATCATATGTAATGCATTATGTTGTTTACCTCTCAATAATGCAATATTGTGATATGTTATCGCCGGTTGGTTTGAATTGAAGGAAAAAATGAGTGAAAATGCATATGAGGTGAGCCCCAAGGCCTGCGAGGATATCCTGCGTCGCTTATGAGCTTTTGATGACACTGCGAGGCGCCTTAATTTGCATTAAAAAGGCAAAACGCATGGGTGGGTCAACAAAAAGTCCACTATTCACCGCGAGAAGGATCTTTAATTCTATTCTTAGATTTTTTCAATTGTCAACGTGCGTGGGTGTAAATTGTGCCTCCAATGTTTCTCCAAAAATATTGAAATTGACTTCAATATTGAATATTAATTATACCCCTCTCCTGTATTATCTATTACTGTTAATTTAATATTGAAAAAAAGTTCAATAAAAATGACTTTCACCTCAGCTTCGTAAATCTCGTAATTTTCATAAGCCCTTGACAACCCTGTGCGTGATATTTCATCCAAAAATTTTCAAACATTAGAGACTCACGCAACCATCAATGCCCCCTTTCGGCCCCTCTTAATTCGATAATTCGTTGGGAAGACCCCGGTGCGTCTCGATCATCGGTTTCAGTCATGAACTTCTCCCTTTCAGTCTCCAGTCTGGCAATGCGGGCAAACGATACAGCCGCCATTAGCATAGGTATTGGAGGGGCCAAGGAGAGACCGAGAGACCCCACCCGCACGCTCGGGGCCAGGTGAGAAAGTGCCGTATATTTTATCTGCAGTATGAATGTCTTTTTAACCTCTCGTCTCTCCCGACGTCGTGACCGCAAATGTTCGAGGGCCCTAACCTCCCCGTTTACTTCTTTATTTACCCATTGGAAATGAATCTCTCCGACTTGACAATTGCATACTCAATGCAAGTCTTCAGCTGCTCTTGAAATATTCAAAGTGGTGAAAGCAATGTTGGAAAATTTATACATATCCGTTTTTTTTTCACCGCAGAATGACAACCGTTTCTTGGTAATATTGTTAAGTTATTTCAGTTAGAATCGAGACAAAAGAATCGGACATATAATATTCATGCTGTTAGCAAGGGTGATTCTTCGCGCGGTTCTTTTACGATGCAATCCACTACACTTGCTTATGCATCCCGATGCCAACATACAAACCACCATGGACAATGTGTGAGTGTGTATGTGTATTGTACATGGGAGAGTGCAACGGAGGAGACCGAGAGGCACGTATAAATACGCCATGTCCAAGGGGACGGCTGCCTGCACGTTTAGACTCTCCTCTTCTCTCGGTTAGAGTTCGTCGACCGCTTCTCACGCGCCCGGTCCAGGCCACTCTGCACTCCCTCCCCCCCGTCGTAGGAGGAGTCGTTTTCTTTATTTTCCAACTTTTCTTTTTATCTCCACGAGAAAGCTCTTTCTTCTCCCGCGTCTTGTCATCCTACCTTATTCACTTTGTCGCATTTGAAGAGCTTTTTCGCTCTTTACTGATGAAAATGGAAACGAGAGGAGGGGAGGCGGTTGGGTTTGATTATCGTCGGATCCAGTGGGATGGATGAATGGTCGATTGTTCAACCATTGGCGAGGACAAATTGACGGATATCTCGGTGGTAAGATCGCTGGGGTACCATTTGGGGGAGGATCGGTGGGTGATTGAGAGCTCTTCCATAATTGAAGTGCATTGAAGGCTATGGCGGGGAGTTTTTCATTGATTAAAAATATCAGGAGGCATTGTTAATGTTTTTTAAATGTATATGGAAGAATTTTTGTCATGTACTTCAACAGGAGTTTCCAGAATTTTTTTTTATAAAAAATGAAATAGAATTGAAAACCGAACCGAAATGCAGTTGCAGTTTCAAGTAAAAAATGGATCATATTTTGATCGAATAGATAATCGTCGGACTATCATTGGGAGAGAGGGGGGGGGAGGAATCAGGCGAGATGATCAAGAGCTGGATAATTGAAGTGTAGGTCAAGTAAATCGCTCTGTATCGAATTTTTCCGGAGCAATTAATTATGATACCATTGTAGTACCATAGATTTTTGAGGAATAAAATTAGAATGAATAATGACTCCGGGTATTTTGATTAGGCCAACATGACGACTAACGTTGGTGAACACGCCTAACTCATTTCCTGATCAATACTTCATGCTTTTCCTGGGTGCAGAGAAAAGCATTTGGGCGTTTGCATGGGGCTCTCTGGGTTGGTTACTCGTGGCTCCTTTGACGCCGACCCAAACACACCCAGTACTATTCTTAGTAACTTGTGATAGAAGCTCAGTACGAAGGGGGAGGACGGGGAGCATTCCATCTTGGCTTTTCACCGCTCTGTCCTGCTCTTTCATTTTCGGTAATTTACTCTGCGCCATCTCTTCCCGGTTTTTTCGGACGAAAATAGAGTGATTTGGTTTATCGATTGGTTGAATGCATGACGATGACGCTGGTTACATTATTTTCGTTCAAGTACGTGCTATCAGTTATGATAAGGTGAATCAACCCTTCGGGGGATAACATAATTCATGTTTTGTTGAGGATGAATCGGAGAACTTGTGGTACAGTCACTGGGATTTTTATACCCGAGCAGAGGGATGAGGAAAAAATTAGGGGAAAAGTTTAGTGAATGAAAGTCATTTTCAAAGTCGTAGAATGAATGATTCCGGGAATGAATTTAGTGTATCCCACGGGCCCTCGTACAGGGTGAAATGTGCTGAGTGGAGTCTATTCTTCTTATCATTTTTCACATGACCACAATTTTTGCTGACCGTTCTCATTTTTCAACTGTTCACCGTCCGGTCTGTATCGGACTACATTACGACTGCACTTAGACCCCGATGATAATGCAAATAGAGCAGGGTTTTAACAATAAACTTTGTAAATTAAAAAAACAAATGTTTCAAACGATTCTTGCGTAATTTACCAAAGTCTGAAAAAATTAATAGTCGCTCAAGTTTACCACTGGTCAAAATTTTTTATGCAAGCTGATCCATAGTTAATGAGGTCACGCGTACTCCCCGTATGCGATGTAAATTTATTCCGAAATGGCCTAGTGCGTGGCGTTTTCACCGAGATAACTCCGTTAGGGATATAGAAACCCAGCCTCGTCGTGTCACATTGACACAAAATAACCAAACATTACTTTGAAAAGTTGCGTGAGTCAAATGGAAGGCGCGTGGGCCCTTTCAAACTTCCCCTCGGGTTTAACTGTTTGGAAAATTTGTATTTTGGGCAGGTGTTGACGGTAGATCCTTTGTTCGAGTCCAGAAAAATGTGTTCAAGCGATGAAAATCACCCATATCGAGAACACATGTTTGAGAAGCCGCAGTTGATGTGAAAACCCTTTTACGTACGCCCATAAACCCGTCGGTTAAAAAAAAAATGGCCCTTCCTCCTTTTCCCCGGGAATTGCCATTGTCATGATATTTTGCTGCACCCAGAGAACCCATTCGGATAGTCTCTATTAATAAAACCCAGTATTAACTCATCAAGAGATGCACAAGACACGCGAGTCCCAATTCTCACAAGAAATTAACGCGCGCCGCCCATTAAACCCCGAGTTTACCATTATTTCTTCAGTCATCTCTCACTATTCAATCTTCCAATGAATCATGAACTTCTTTGAGTGCATGAAGCAGTCAAAATACATTAGCATAAACTCCCACCGCCCCTTTTACAATAGTTTACCATAACTCAATGCCCGATAGATCAATCAAGCATCGAAAAAATGGAATTCACAATTTTTATTATTCAGAATGCCTTCGTGAGTCTATATTGCTTGATTACGACTATATTTACTCCCTGATTAACTCAAACGTTTTATAAAAAAGTCGTTGTCATTCTTCACCGGCGGTCACGGTTCAGTCGTAAACACCGTTTGCCACGAGCGTGACATAATTTTTCGTGACCCAGAAAGTTCACGGAAAAATGGAGCACTGCATACCCCGTACATTCCCACTGTTGCCCTGGTTATGCCCCGAATTCCCCCCCTCCCTCTCCCAACGAGAAATTAAATTCAAAGAAGACTGTGAAAGAGAAAGAAAAATAAAGCGTGAGTTGATTTTTGAGTGCGCCGCACCTCGGCTGGAAATTCCGTTAAAAAAAAGTCCGCCTCCGTTTCTGTGTTCGTTCACATTGTTAGAAAAAGAATTGACATTTCTTCGACAGTGTAAAAGTAATTTATGGGAGTGACGTTAATTTTAATTTAGAAAGAAAAAAAAGTGAAAGTTAATGTCTCACTAAAAATTTAATGAATTAACATTTTAAATTCAAACCCATTTTTTGTCTGAATTTTCTTGATAAGTATTCATTTTTAATTGGTTGTACGAAGAAATTTAAATTTTCAAAGACGGAAATTGGTGGAATTTGTGTGAGATTGTGACGTTACAAGAATCTTTGGGAAATTAAATTCAAAAAAACAGCGGGAATTTTTCAAGAGCGCGCGGAACGCAGACAACGTCCCCTAGAGCAGTCATATATTCCACTCACGCATGTCCCCGTCGTTCAAGTCTCATTCAAATGAAAAAAGGAAAACCTAAAATTGTCAAGGTGTTTTGAAAGCATTTTTGGTTGTTACGTGATGCAGGAAGTTTATAAGTTACGTTGTAAGTTAGACACTTCGGGATGGAATGCGCAGTTGGGGTTCAACGCCCCCTGGGGCGATTGTAACTGCGCATGTGCGAAAGATCCCGCGCGTTTTGTGCCGAAGAGAGTGTCGCCAAAGGCGCGGGCTAGACATCTGATTGAATGACACGTTTTTCTCGATCACTCGGTGGAATCGATGGGTGAAAAAATTATTTGCGAGACTGGTCTCCACATTAGAAAGGTCTCATGATACATACTCAACGATTAATCAATGAATTCGCTATAGGCTGACTCATGTCGACGAGACGGGGGAGGTCTCCGACGAAGGATGAGGCTCAAACGAGATAACTCGACGAATCGAGGCAATAATTCTTTGGCGAGTGGTAACGAACGTATGCAGAGACAAGGCGAAAGATTGTGGTTGAGGGTACGATGTCAAGTACAAATGGACAACTCGAAATGGTTTAAGAGGAACGAGTGTGTCTTGCTGTTGGTATAATGTCGTGATGATGGTTTATGGCTTTCTGAGAATGCATTGGGCTTGATTAAACTGAGTTAATGCAAGCTGATTGCAGGGGAAATCGCGAGTGAATGGGGAATTTTCAGACTGATGGTGAGAAAAGCTTGAAATGTGCAAAAAATGAATTAACAAGTTTCTTCCCAGGGAAGTGTAATTAGTTGGGTCGGGGGCACTGATACAAAGTGTGGAACCATTTAGCTGCGTCAAACGAGGCTTCTGAACTATCATCACGATTTGTTAACTATGAATGAATAAAAATAATAGTTGAGAACGTTTGGTGCAACTGAAGCGTTTTATCAGAGACGAGATAATTCATAAATCAGATACAGAAAAATTCTCCTGCTTGAATTGCAAAATTCTATTGAACTATTCTCCCATTCAGTCCATCGTCCCAATTAAAATAACTGGAACCTCTTCAATTAATAATCAGTTTGCAATATCTCCCGTGCTTGCGAACACGTTTCATTTTGGCGAAGGATAACTGTTTAGCCTCAATTCAGATCCCAATCTGCATAATGAAATGGTATTAAGTAATATCCGGATATCCTGTACTCACTTTGTGTACAAACCGACTGTCCATACACATAAGTAGGTACAAAATACTCGTGAACAACCCCCCCTGTTGAATCGTGACAAAGTTTAACGAGGCAAAACGTATGGGCCGTTGATCTTATTCAGCATACACTGTTTTGTTATTCACTATATAGGTATATTGTCTCTCTGTATCAGGAGAACGGAGAACCCGTTATGGTGGTTAACCCATGCATTGTAACAAATTTATTACGCCATGCTAATGAAACTGTTTGACTAGGATACAACATTCGCTCTTGACCGAGTTCGAAGGTGGTTTGTTAACCGAAAGGGCCTCGGCATTTTATTTATGGCTATCTGAATACAATGCGATATTAAATGTACGTTCAAGTGCAGATGAAATATCGCCTTTGACCTCGTAGAGAATCAATCAATTTTTGTTATGCTAATTTAGCAGAGGTTCCTAGGAATGGAAGGTGTTCACAGCAGCTGGTGCACGATTTTCTTTCGAGATAGACGACAGTGGGGAAATGGATGATTGAGTGTGTGAACATTTGCAGGTAGGTGAGAGAGATGAGAATATGTAATTCGATGCTCTCGAGAATGTGAGAGAGAAAATTGTCAATTTTTTGAACAGAGGAACACATTTGCATCAAATAAATAATTTTATTTGGGCTGTTCATTCGTCTTAAATAAAAAATCCATTAGATTACAATCCAGCACATGTAATTTAAATAAATCAGGCCTATTTGAATTTTTTAATCCGTTCCAATAATACTTTCCTCGCGAATCCAGAAAATTTTACAACGATACCAGTTAAAATTGTTTAATTATGCGATATAAATAATTTGTGAATGATTAATTTATGGATCGTCCACGTTTCGGGTATCGTTTCCTTGCTGGACTGTCTACCGACAAAGTTCTCGAATTCTGAGATTTGTACCCGAAACTAAAAACTTCCATTTCAATGTGGAAAAAGGTAATTCGATGTCTTCAAAAATCTAGAAGACTGGAACAAACAAAGGGCTCTCGAGGCAGATGGTTTCGAGGGCTATTGAGAGGTGAGATGTTGAATCTTTGGACAGGTGTCTCCTGCGATGGGTACCAAAGATATCAACAACCCAGAGTGCTGTTCTCCCACAGCGTAACCCAGGTAGGAAAAAACGAATGGGCCAACCTTGGTACAAGCACGGCCGCCGAGCTGCCGTAGCTCGGCACCCGGGCTCCAGCCAAACTCGCGCCGAACTTGGCTAGACCCTGGGATGATAACACGGGGCCAGGCCTGGGACCGAACTTTGGCCAGACTTCGGTCGCCGTACTTTGGCCGCACTCTGGGCTTACCATTCGGCCCGAAATTGGCCCAGGCCTGTTGCCGAACTTTGGCCGCACTCTGGGCTTACCATTCGGCCCGAAATTGGCCCAGACCTATTGCCGAACTTTGGCCGCATTCTGGGCTGACCATTCGGCCCGAAATTGGCCCAGATTTACGACCAGAGCTGTGGCCAGGCTCCAACCGTTGCCTGTATTGGGTTCAGAATCACCAATAAATATATGAACGGTATATCTGATAAGCAGACATGTATTTATTACCTTCAACATTATACAGAAAACAGTTTTATTATGTGACAAAACTTATATTTAAATTTATTAAATCTATTGACAAAAAAACTCAGCCAATCAAAAACTTTTTTCCTCCTATCGACATAGTACATGTTTTCATCCGATTTTGGTTGAACAGTTAAAGATATGCAGTGTTTGTATCTCCAATTTTCATGAAAGATAATCACAACTATGAGATTTTTCCGCGAACAGAATATGAAAACTCAAAAAAATGATTGCAGGTATAAATTGTAGAAAAATCTTTTGTGGATTATTTTCATCCGCTTTTAAAATAAATAATCTACGTAGATCATTTGAATCCGAAATTTAATACGACATACCATATTAAGTCTTAATAAACTCTCTCTTACAATCTAATAATATTAGCAGTCAGTCTTCAGAATTCGAAGATTGTATTAACAAAATATCCAACAAAATAACGCACCAATGTTATTTTTTAAATTAGTAGTTTAGAATTGATAAATTATCGTGCTTCAATTCAAGCATGAAAACAGTCATTATAATAGCAATATTATGGATAATTTATTCCGCTATGGATGATAAGAATTAATTCTTATATCCATAGACAATTGCTGATACGAATTATCCTGATAAGAATTATTTTTTCATCTCGGAAAGACGTCCTTTTTTTACAATAATGTCTTCTCCATCTGCAACTCCGGAACACAGAATGATATTTAGTTGCATTGATTGTGTGCTAGTTCTATATAATATTGCTTATTATATTCACTCTTTCAAACAAACTTAGAAATATAAAAAAGTCTTGGATAGGATTACATATAACTAATTAATTTCAACCCTTAAATTTGAAATCTTTGGGGAATATGGACGCAGTCCGATTGTGAAACTTCAACCTTATAAATATTATTTGACTTGAATCACCAAATACTGAAAACAGCTCTCAATGGCTGAAATTACTTTCATTAGAATTTTTCTTAAAAATTAAAAATCCACTTATTATTTTTCCCTTTAAACTTTTGGACATAATATTTAATCCCTGAACCAACAACGGATATTTATTCCCGTGATCTAACTTATGAGGAAATGACATAGAAAATACTTTATTATGCTAAGATACATCACATTTTCCAATTGTTATTTCCATCTTCTGGATTTCCGACCTCGCCAGGAGAAATATAATAAATATAATTAATACTTCAATGACAGCCGAATACTAAACAATATTCATATATTAATATATATTCTGCCCAATGAAACGCCTCGCGATAAAAATATATTGATAATATAAACTTTTCCTATTAATCGTACCTTTTATCAAGAATATCACAACTAATACAATTACGAAAATGAACTAATGGAGTCATATTAACACAGTGATTTTACAATTCCATTTATCCCGGAAAAATGAAGTATTATCGATTGGTATCAAAGGAACAAACTGAATTATTCTCGTTATGATGACTTGACCCGCGTTGTCGTTCCTTACGCCCACCCTCTCGATCGCCAGAACGTGACAACCAAGTACTTACTTCTGACATTATCTTCTTCTCATCAGTGCTGGATCCTATTACCTCAATTATCACATCAATCAGTACTTTGCATACTGTAGTGTTATAAAAATTTTTCTTTTTCTTTCCGCCAGCTTCCTTTCCGTAACCAGAATAGTGCAGTGACACTGTCTTCCTCAGAACCGCAGATAGGATAGTGGAAACACATATTTTCATCTCTTTTTTATTGCTTATCAAAACTCTCATGAATAATCGCTAAAAATAAAAGAAGGGAAATTTTTTTGAATTTATGAACATGAGAAGACATCTTTGGGCTCATCGCCAGCGGGTTGGTTCTATAACCAAAGCGTTCCAGTGACGTAGACTTGAGTCCCGGTGATGAAAGATTTTTTCATCACCAGAAAACGAACCCAGTGCATGTGTCACCGCCCAATTTATTGATTTTACATAAAAAAGAAGAAAAACGATCAATTTCAGATATATTACCAGTGTTTCTACGAGATTTGGGTCCGTTGTCAATATCGCTTCGTATTCCTGGAACTTATCATCCATTTCAAATAGTAGTGGCGTAGACATCTGCTTCTGTATTTCAAGCAAGCTAGGACCAGAAGCTGGGGCTAGATTAGTGCCAATGATTGTGGTCTTGAGCTCATTCATAGACTGCTTTAAATCGTAAGCCATCCTGCGTCTTAAATTTTCGAGCTTTTCATCTAATTGCTGATCAAAGTAATCTCGAAGGGAGTTCAGGATTCGACGTTCATTATCAGCATAATGACTAGATGACAACTGGTTTTGTGGTCCCAGCATTTTTGGCATCTTAGCAGGGGGTACCATCATTGATCGTGAAGTTTTTGGAGTTCCTGGGCTCACAATCGAATTCAATCCGTCTTCAGCGCGTGTAGTAGACGATGCACGCCTTTTTCGGTTACCTTATGAAATTAAAGGAGGACCAAACGATATAAATTGATGGGTAGCAGCATCAGATGAAAAAAAAACTACCCAAGCCCCCACCAAAAATATATAATATAATCTAATTCTATATAAGTTCCGAATTTTGTAAAGAATGTTCAAAATATAAATTGGACCATTTTCAAATATTTATAAATATAAATTTTTTCATGCGGGAGGAACTTGGCCGATGATTGGTCATGGAATATCCGAGCCGATTTTACCTGAAGCGTTATGGACTAGTGGTGAAGGAGGTGTCAAATGAAGTTCTTTTCTTGTATTTCTCGCTGAGTCCATCGATTTTGTAGGTGACTGCAGAATTCCATCGGAGGAATCATTGCTCTCAGATTCATCAGTTTCGACGTCTTTAAGCAAAGTAATATTCTTCCTTGACCGCTGTTTAAATGATAAACATGCACCTGGAAATTATTGAAAATGATGATTTATCCCTGACCGGATCATTTAATTAACACGAACTTAGAATTACGTGCTACAGTCCCATATTACCTCAAAATTGATTTATTACCTGTTGGTACAGATCGCGATTTACTCGACATTTGCAAAAAGCCAGAATTATTTTGAGCCTTTGAGGCTCGAATCTCCTCAGGATTAGCTATAAGACAATCATGATTTTCGTCTTCAGAGTCAGATCCACTCTGGTAAATGCTTTGAAATCTTGTCTTTGGTTTTGCTTGTATACCTACGAAATTTTACAAGTTTGTAGTGAAGTAGTAACACAACGTAAGTTGTCTCCAGCCTTTGTTTTTTATAGCTATTTCAAAGTGGGGAAAGAATGCATGCATTTGAAAAAATATTTTTTTTGTAGAACCTATCGCTCCTACAAAAAAGGTTTCTATCAAAATTTTACCATTTTCCGTAGATGTTCACTTTGATTTACCTCTTCACAACAGAATTATAATGCTTTCCTACATAAGAGATGGTGGGGAAAAATGGAACGTTTCTCGTCCCCTCAACATTCCAATGCTTTTATGTATAAACAATCATATCAAGTGTAAATCATAAATTTTCCACTTTATCTTGTTCGCACGTAGTGATTTCTGTTAGCGACTCAATTTTTTGATGAGTAAAGAATTGCAATAAAAAAAAATAACCTAATATTTTTCGACCACAACATAATAAAAATTTTCTTATAAAATCATTCAATGCGATTCTCTCTTAAAACGATGTTTCGAGACAAATACACATGTAATGACTGCACAGATACATAATTAATATTTATTTTGTAAAAGATTTCAAAAATTCGGTCAATCTAATTCCCAATTTAGGGAACGATGGGTCTTTTGATGTTAAATACGAGAGTTGAATAAATTGGGGATGAATAATTGGGGTTAAGAGTGGTTATAATTGTTGATAATTGACTTTTACTTCATATTAACAGGACTTACCAGACTTTGGAGTTTGATTTCTAGGTGGAATCGGGATTTTAGTACTAAAGATGTTGTTTAGTTGAGACTTTGATGCAGTTAAGGGTTTTGCTGAAATTTTTGCTTTCGAGGAAGTTTCGGACCTCCCCCCCTTTCGATCATTTTCACCATCGGTTGTCTCACAGTTGAGAGTTACTTGGGCCTTTTTTAATCTTCTGCGACCCTGATCCAAATCAGCTGAACACAATCAACATATGATCCTTTAATATTGAAATGAACCCATCGAGCAATTCATCAAGTTATAAGTGGAGTCATTTCAATTTTTGTACCTGCTCCGGTGATGAAGCAAAATGGATAACTTTGCCAAGAGTCCTTGGGCGAGTGCAATTTTTCCAAGTAGTCGTCAAGTAGATGATATTCAGTTGTCGGTGGGAATTTACAGGTGTCTTCTTCTGCACTATTAAACCATTTTTTCGGCACCAAATCAATGCATGGTAGCCCTTTTTCGTTTTTCTCGAGAAATTCGATGACTGCGAATGGTTCGCTGAGATTTTTTGGATCGCGAGATGGATGTGAGGTTTCCGACATTTTAGGTTATGAAAAAAAATCACGATTCGTACAATTGAACCTGGTGTTTTCGAGTAGTTTCATATAAACTGATAACTTTGCAGAATGATGCATATAGCTTATTATTTAACAGAAAAAATTGCGTTTCTATTTCCATGTGTTTTGAACGGTTTTTTGTCATCACCCCACTGATGCTTCTTTTTTAGCGCCACTATTCCTTCAAAACGATTATATCACAAATATCTGTCAAACACTTAACACACATTTAATTCACATTAAATTCTCACTTCTTGTAATTTACCGTCAACTTAGTTGGTGAAATCCGAATTTGAGACAAAAAGCCCGATAAACGGATGATACGAGCAATTATGAAAGGTTATGTACACGGACGCCAGATCTAACCGATTTATGTCCCACTTGCATGTAACGACTCCACTATTGAAATTTTCTAACGACCTCGATGATCGGATTTTCATGTCGATTGTTGATTTAAAACATAAAATTGTTTGTTTCTTCCACAATTTTAATCACGAGTTCAACTAAAACATATACCCTCATTCATATACCCTCTTACCAAAAAAAAACTGCATTTCACAATGCGAACAATTTTTACGTTATTTTCTAGTGGAGGAGGGATATGGCGTATTGTCGTCCAGTTACATTTAATAAAGCACATTTGTGTTTAATTTTGTGTGCCTTCTTACATGTCATTTCAGCTGCCCAGGACTTAATGTAGAATATTCCTACTCGACTGGAAAAGTCTGGATAACTAAACGCCTCTTCCCTACTACTTTCCTGGTGTCCGAAAATATATATACCAGTAAGATCATCACAAATTTTGGATTTTCCTGATTTAACGAGAATTTGTGAAATTACGAAAACTTTCTCAATATCTAGGAGTACCACGTTATTTGGATGACTTGTCGTCAAGGTTAGACCATTGATGTTGATCATATTTGATGTTAAATGAATTTCCCCATCAATTATCATCGTTGTAGGCTTTCTCGCGATAACCCAATCACTCAGTATGTGTTTCTGATTAATTACCATGGTTCCTCCAGACTCCATCTCAGTTAGTCTGTTGATAATTTGTGTGAGTGGTTTTATCGAAGAATGAACGAGTTTTTTAAATAAACCAATGTAACTCTCTCCCCAAAACGCTGAGAGCTCATTCAGAGGAATTTTAAAGTATTGGGCATCATTAGCAACGTGGATGATACTATGCCAACTGAGAACTTGAGCCCCTTCATCATTATAAACATCAGGTAACGTCTCGAAACAAATTTTTAGCAGAGATCCAGCATATTCACTCAAATCCTTAACGAATTCCTTACTGTTTAAAATTCTGCTAGCAAAGACAAATAATGAGAAATGACAACGTAAAGGTTTCGGTAAGAAATCTTGTAACACGACGATACCACAATAATTAAGGAAAAACTTGAATTGTGATGCTTTCCATCTTGAGATATTATTCACATCAAATTCTTTCCTTTGAAATTCAATAGGGATATCGGCTTTTAATGACCTCATAATACCATCAAGCCGACGAACATCAGCTAATTTGATCCTCTGGGCTGAACTTCTCGTTAGCCATTTATCCAGCAGCCATTTCATATTACCAGAATAGAATAAATGCATTAAATCTAATGGCACTTGTTTTGTCAGATCGAATCTATCCAAAGAGAGCAGCGGGGACACAGAACCTTCATAATGATGTTCTGGTTGAACTCGCGTCTCGTAGGATACTTTAGTGCGTAAATTTGCATTGGTCACTGGATATATGCGTTTTCCTCGTCTTCCACAACCTACTGTAATGCCCTTGGTGAAACACCTTCCACAGGCATAGAAGGCTCCAGGAGCTTTGTGGCAGCAAATGAATGCTCGAGCTGGCGAATCAGCCACTATTGCTACAATTTTCACCTCAAAAACCTTGTCATCAATGCGCAAACCATTTTCTTGGAGTTCATTGGCCTCTTCAACAAAATCAGTCATGAATTCTGTGGCTGATAATGGTTTCCCATCCCCACAATAAATCGCGGCAGCAAAGGGTTTGGTAGTGTAATTTGGATGCTGTATTTTTATTGAAATTGGCCAAATTTCCTTCTTAGCATTCCGGTATACCTGCATACCGTCAATATGAACCAGAAGAGAAATGTCGTTTTCTCGATAAATTTGAGTTGAAATTATTTTTCTGAGTCCCGAGGCGATTCCCAAATAAATGAATTCACCTGGAATCTCATGAACTCCTCTCATGGTTGTTAGGTGTCTGCAATGGGGAGTTTGCAAAAACATTCCCCATGAGAATTCAATTTTTGGAATGCTGTTCCATATGGGACCCAAGCCTGGCAAACCATGCCCCTTGTCTGCCTGGCCATGTCTCGGGGCAAGCTTGGTGACCCAAGCCTGGCAAGCCATGCTCTTTACCAGTCTGGCCATACCTCGGGTCAAGCGTGGTTGCCCAAGCCCGGCAAACCGTGCTCTTTGCCAGTCTGGCCATACCACGGGCCAAGCTTAGTGACCCAAGCCTGGCAAGCCATGCTCTTTGCCGGTCTGGCCATGCCTCGGGCCAAGCTTGGTGGCCCAGATCTGGCAAGCCAGTCTCGTGCCAGACCTGGCCCGTTTCGTGGACATTGGCATTTCCTACCTGGGAAAGGGTCTCGCTACAAATTCACTCCTGGTTAACGTTCAATCGATTAGTGTCCACTGGTCACGTCAGTGGCTGTCGCACGTTCCGTGTTAATGTCTGCATTAGACTCAAGTAAGTGATCTCATTAGAATAAAATCATAAATTCCTCGTGATGTAATATCGCGTGGAGTGTATTACTGGGGCACTCTAGCCTTGTGGAGGGGTGTTTTTTACCGATTATATACGAACAATGAATTTTCGAAGGATAAAAATCGTTTGTTCGCGGTTCATTCTTTCCTCACTGCATTCAACGCTCTCCAGTGGCGACAATGGTGCCTGTCCTCAACCCACCCAGTGTGTCCCCGTGATAATTGCCAATGTAAATTTATTCAAAGCCGGATCCTCTCTTATCTGCAAATGGAAGGTGAAGAATCTGACGTTTACGATATGCCCCGATGCCAGGGAGAGTAAAACGAGTGAGACTCCAGTCCCTGAAAACCGGTTGTCAATGATTTTTTTAATTATTCATATTTCTCCAACTTCATTGAATACAGAGAGAAACAAATATTTATCAGTCTTGTTCTGTTGCTATAATGACTCCACTCATCAACTAGCTGATGATGCCGACAATTCCATGCATTTGAATGTAGCCGAGTGGAATGAACCCATTTATTGAGAATCTCAGGAATTATAAAGAGCCATTTGTGTCCGGAAATTCTCATTCAATATCCTTGGTATTTATCTCCAATGAATGGGAGAAATTTCTGATACGTGCTTGGTGAATATTTTGACAGGACTTTTTAGCCACGTGTTACCATTAATACCCCGAGGACTCGGGGGTAATCCTCGCACCTCGTGTGAGAAACGACGGAAAAAAAATGAAACGGGGAAAATAAAAAGTGGCGGCAATCCGGAGGGTTGAGAGGCCCTCGGATAGTCCGTTAATCACTTCGTGTCTAGCATTCCCACTGGAGTAATAATAAATGCCGGGACACGTGAGTAAACGAAAACAGTCTGTCAGCGGTGGTAGGTGATGCTGTTGGATATTTTCTCCAACGGGGGAATAATGTACAAACTCATTTGAGAATAAAAAAACCAACATCTTGAAAACTGGTTTTGCGTAACTTAGGAAAGTTATATGTGAACTGGGAAGATACTTGCGAAGAACTTGGGGTCAAATGCATGACGACTATGTATCTATATATTTCACTGTACACGATGCTTTTCCCCTCCATGCTTGTTCTGTCATAAAGATAACTTTGCGGGTGGCTCTGGTGCTTTTTAGGATGACGCAGCGGCGGGAAATGCGCTCTCTTTTCACTGAGCTACTTATTTCTTTCGGGATTTATATTGAGTCAAGGGCCCGCAACGCGATAAGACGGAAGACACCAGACTTTGTTCTGATTATCGTTGGTAATTTCACTTGAAAACGCCTGAAACAATCCAGTGGCGTGGAAGGGGGAGGGGAATTTTGAGTACAACATTGGGGTTAATATTTTTGTCGATGGAATCCACTCAATGGTTTATTAACGTTTGATTTGTTTACGAGGCTTCTGAGAACGCCTGTACAAACCATCCCCCTCCCCCCTTTTACTCTCTTAATTCCAATTTAATTTGAGCTCAAGTTTTTTTTATTTCATTCATGATTCATGCTTTATTATTTTTCCCCTTTTGAACACATGGGAATACGAATTCTCACATGCTGGGGGGGGGGAGGGGGAGAGAGGGTTTATTTGGAGCGAAAATTCACTCGGTTTAGAGGACTATAAAAACTGCCTGAGTGAACTGATGGCCAGGGGGAGTGGGATAAGCCGAGAAAAGAGTGGTACACTCAACTTCTTGTGCTCCATGGCCATTCAGAAATTACTGTGATCGGTCGGGAGCTTCGGTGTTTTTGTGGGTGAATCGTTAAAGTCAGTAAATTGACTGTTCAATCGATGCATTAGATGCAAACGGCCGATTATCGTGCGGTGCGATTCATCTCTGGGGTCTGGGACTGGGTTTTGGTCTGGAATTGTAGGTTGAAGGTCCATTGGAGGGTCTGATGTTAATTGAAAATTAATTGATTTTTTTTAATTGATGTGCCTTGAGTATAACATTACGATTAATTAGGAATTTGTAATATTTATTATGAATTCATTAATTGAAAAAATGTATGAATACATCAGGTGCTGGGACTTTGGTGGATTTTTAATGTGGAGTGACAGGTTGAAGGTCGATTTGAGGGTCTAGCCAGTCTCTTTTAATTCCAAAGGAGCATTCATTATCCTTACATAATATTTAATCTCAAATAATCATTCACTCCTCATTATTCAATTCAATATAAAAATAATTATCTTGTCGGCTAAGCATGATTTATTTCAGCGGCATAATAATGATTCATTCCCCGAGATTAAACCCATAATCTTTCTAGTGAAAAAAAAAAAACAACGTATTGGATTACGAAATTCTGTATGCAGTTACAGGCGTGAAAGTAGGCTACATTCCACTCCGGATGATCGTCACAGAAGTCCCAGATAACCGTCCGCGTGTTTGATCGATAAATAAAGTGAAAGATTAAACGGAGAGATGAGAAGTATCAAAAAGGAGAATGAAGGAGGTTCAATAAAAAAAAAAGTTTTTTAATTGAATATAACACAGTGGCATCGTGATGGAGAAATTGTGTGAAGCCTTCCCGTTGATCACCGCCTGCAATCACAGACTCCACCAACAGTGGACTTCTCTGTACTCAGTAAATTTTTGCCGGTACTTAACACTAATTAACCACAAATTGCTCATTGCCTTCAGACGATGTTAAAGGGCCTCTTCAATTTTTTTAAGAATATTCATTTTTACGGAGAGAAGGAAATGATGGGGGCGCAATCTGGGTCAAACGATTATTAAATGAGGGGATTTGTGTCTTCGGTCTTCTTGTGTAAATAAACTCAGGAACATTTCAGTTGGATAAAAAAGAAATTTCTTTGGAGATAATTTCTTCGACTTCAGCCAATTATAACTCGCTGGCAGTAATGTAAGGATATATTTTTTTTTTTATATACTATTGAATATTTGAGGAGAATAATTCCCTCAAATTCAGTCGCTTACAATTTTTTCAGGAAACAATTCCGTTGAAATTCCCATTTCAGAGTATTATTTTTTATCGCATCCTCTCCCGTTCATGCGCTGAGAATAATAGACCCAATTCAAAAGATCCCTCCTCAACCTTGACGATTAAATTGATCATTGACTCCAGGCGCTATTGAAGGGCCATGAATTTTAAAAAGAATATTCACTCTCACGGAGTAAAAAACTGCTGACTAAAATCTGTTGAACGATTATCCAATAAAAAAAGATTTCTTTCTCCACATTTTTTTTTCTTGTGTAAATAGAGTTGAATACACTTAATTTGAATAAAAGAGAGACTTGTTCCGACTCAATTCTCTCAACTTCACTGAATGACATTTCGTCCCATAAATTTCTCTCGTCCTCATAACTAGAGACACTAGTTTTCTCAGTTTCCAGCGTCTGAAGAAAGAAAGAAAGCGAAGAAAGGGCCATTTTATTTTGGACTACGTGAGATCCCTCGAGGGATCATCCTCATGAAGCGCTAGATTTTATTTTCTCTTTCTTAACAAAAAAAAAAAAAAAAAGCTGTGAAACGTTGAACAGTTTACGCCAGCGGGGTCATCTTGCTGTCGAGGCGTTTTTTTACTGTAATACAAATGAAATGTATCAACGCATTCGAATCTCTGGAGACGACGCTGTATGCTGTATGTTTTGATTATCTCTGCACCGAGGAGGTGGAGAGGGTGAGCACGAAGGCCTGCACCGTTTACACAATGCAACTGCACACGGGCGATAAATCCAGTCTCGGATAGCGTTTTCAGTCTCTCCACTCCACCAACTCCCTTCCGACATTACAGACAAAACACCTTTTGTTTTTTTTTACTTCTAGTTCTGTTCATATGAGACTTGTGAGACGTCATTGTTCATTCATATGAAGTTGTTATTTTATTTTCCGCTGAGTTGCAACAGAATTTCCGCTTCTAATCCAGAGATTATTACGAACTAATAGAAACACTTCCCATAATTTTTAATGTGATTATTAAATATGTAAGTATGTGTGGAATTCCAGAAATTATGTTTTACGGTGAATAATTATATGAATTGAGGAGGAAAATATATACGAAATTATGAAATTGTAGAATTCATTGAATATTCAACGTTCAATTATTTCCCAGTGACTTTCAATAATTTTTTGATTGAAAAAATTGTAATAAATATTCTCAGAAACTATAACGTATTTACCAAGATGCACCAATTACTGGTCCAACCTACCTATTAAAAACATCTCGATTACAATAATTAAACCTCAATTTGTCTAGTTTCCCTACGGTCAAGTGGCCTCGACGAACCTTATGACGACAGCTCGGGGTCTTATGAGACAGACGAAAACCCCGAGTTCGCTACTGTACGTCGCGCTGATACCCCGGCGCGAGGAGCCGCGCCCTTTTATTTATAGACCTTCTCAGAAGGCAGTCACGGGGTTATGTGTCTGTAGTGGACGGAAGCGACGAGGAGGCACGCGGAAAATAAATTGGCATCGACTGTTTTCATCCATTAATCCCAAAGGGATAAAATTGTGCCGGACAATTTCTTCATTTCCCCGAACAGTTCCATTAAGCCTAGAAGTGCTGAGGAATTTGGCCCAAACAATTCTGACTCTATAATTATTCGTTTGAAAATTCTCTCCAAAACGTCTGGAATGGATCCCAAAGTGCTCGACTAATGATATGACCACCTAGACAGGGGACCCGGAGAGATATGGAGCAGACAGTTTAGCCTCCAGGCATATTCTCCCCAAATCCATCCAGAATGTGACGCCAGGGCATCAAGAAGGGGAAAACTAATGTACCCCCGAAAGAAATATCGATATCACAAAAGTCATTTCTTACGTTTACGACTAACGGCTTTCAACAACAATTCCGCATGATGACAAATTCGATGGACAGCTCATAACTTGATTATGAGTTCTTCGCGATGTCCTGTATCTACATATACATATACAAGGACTGCCTGGGGTGTGATATCACATCATAATAAATTGAATTAAATTTCCTTTTGTTAATATTTTTAGTAACGGTAGTACGCGATCCTGGAAGGCCGACTACTGAATTTCTGCGAAAATCCCTGACATCTATAATTTTTTTTTATTCTCAGACAAATTTCCGTGGAATCGTGTACTTTTTGCCTCTGGATTTCAGTCCAGTAAGAGTCTCTAACCCCCTGGTAGAGACTGTTAGTGGAGACCAGTGAGTTTTTTCGTCACTCCCAACGGAATTAATCTACGAGTCAGTGAGAAACTCCGACATCTGTTGCATCCCGTCAACTCCAGAATGGTTCTGTTTACTCGTGTGATACGCGAACCTTTTAATCCGCAAAACCACACGACTGTCACACATATAGTCATGTATTATGCGTGTGATAATCTTAAGCAACCTTGTGCATTCCAAAAGAAGGAACATCGTACCGCCTCCACTCGTCTACCAACACCTGCTCGCTCCTCGTAAGGGCCTCGGGATGCAGTTTCCTTGATCAAATATTGTATAACTGTGGAGGGATCTTGAGAGTACTTGAGATGAAAAATATTCACTCAGGGACGTGCCTACGCGATATTCGCTTTCATTTAATCCTTGATTATACACAAATGTCGCGATATTGTAAACGATCTTGTTTCATTGAGAAATATACTGATGGTAAATGTTTACAAAGTTTCAAGTTCCGTCAACAAATGAAAAATTGACATGGAATTAGTTATTTATTGGAGACATTGAAGACATTCTCATTGAAATAAATAAACGAGCTCATTAATTTCAGAAAATATTGGGAAAGAATTCCAAACATTTGAGTCGCAGGAATTTTCATATTTTTTATTCTCCAATGCGATAACTATTTAAAAGCCTCAACCACTGTAATCCACCCAATCATCAATATCGGAAAATTAATATTAATGTCTGATTATCATGATTCGACTCATGTATTCCCAACAATTTACTTGTACGCAATAAATTCTCTCCATCCGCAAAAATTCTTTCCGCATGATCGAGGAATGAGCACTCCTCACCAGGAATCCAAGGATCCCGGAAATCCGGAGTGCTGTTTACTAATACCCCCGATCTATCCTGGTATTTAATTATTGAAAATATCTCAAAACCGCTTTTGTCTCCGGCATTTGGCAACTGCGCAGACAGACGACCCGGAGGCTGCGTTGCCGAGAATCAAAAGAGATGCCGGACTGAGACTCACAACGCGAATGCAAAATAATCGCCCCAACAGCGGTGGATCACCTGAGAGGCGAGGCTGAGGTTGGGGAAGACCTTGAACTATGGGGACACTTCAGGGTTACAGATGGGGGTAAGTATCTGAAATCCGGTCTCAAATGTCTTTTGTATTCTTTAACATCTTACCTGTGAGACAAGCGTCCACCAGTTGACCCTGAATTTGAATTCCGTGAAATCACTGGGTGAATTAAGAGCCGACATGTTCACCGAGATGGACATGGGGTGAGAATTAACTTTTAGTAATGTCAGGCGATTTTTTTCCCCCAAAATTTCGCGTTTTTTTCGAAATTCACAGGAGTCTCTTCCTAATGGATAGACAACTATTGTATCATTTTACGAGCTTTTTTATTCTTGTACGTTAGGGATTTCGAAAAGTGTCACCGTTTTTTTTTACGAGCGTGAGGTAGTGAGAAGAGGGAAAGGAAATCTCGAGGCAAATTTATTTATAAAACCTACATATTTTGCGTCTAATTCGGGTGGCCCTTGGTTATTTTTTCAGTTTATGGGGAAGAGTCGCGTTATGGCCTCAATTCTCAAAATTTTTATTCTGACAGTGTACAATACGAATGAATCACGGCTTCAACAATATTTGGTTTTAAATAATTTAATATTATCCGTGGGTAAGAAGACTGTTGAAATTTTTATCTCGGTTGGAACTTTTCGGGCATTTTTGGAACCTCGTTATAGGATTTCAGTTCTGGGGTTTTCATTTCACTTTCATATCTCAATAATATTCAAGAAAACAATCATGCAATCCAACTGTACACTGTCGTGTTAAAATTAGTTCGCCCAGCTTATTTTTCCACCCCAGAAATCCCAAATAAACCTAGGTGCAAGAGCCTCAGATTTCGTGAGAGACAAGATGAGGCAAAAAAACATCGACAAAAAGGCCTTCCAAGATGCTTATGAACGAACCAAAAGTGTGAATGAGCCTCGACTGCACGCCAAAATCATCATCCCCCCCATGTGAGCCCAACAAAGACAGCAGACTATTTTCAATAAATTTTTAAATATTTATCACGACACTTTGAGATGATTGAACATCCAAATTTATGAATAACCGGAGTAGGCGACTATCTGTATAAGATTTCACACCAAGATGTTATTTATGCGGGCAACTAATTGACCTTATCTCGACAGGCCATCGAATATCCCCCGGAGATTCACAAGTGAATTTTTTATAGACGTTCGTCTTCTTTTTTCTCCAAAGTTCATTTTTAAGTCATCAATAACCATCCCATGGCTGTGGAATAGGGATGACAAAAAAAAAGTTGAGAAATTGATTGAATGTGAGGAACGATGAATATTTATAAGCGTTGGAGAATTGTGCGCTTTGAGACGCCAAATAATTGGAAAGCGGTCGATCAACTCTCCGACATATTAAATAAAATCAGTACTATATATATGTGTGATTTCGAAAATTGACGTGAACGCCTTCCTATTCCTACTTGTTAAATAAATCTTGACATCAAAGTCTCTGAATTAATATTTTTTTCGGTACTTCCTTCTTGTTCGAAGGTCGTTGCTCTTCTAAATTCACACCTTTTCATTATCAGCTAACATCACCGTATCACCAGAGAACGGCGATAAGAAAATGAAGAAATTGATTCGACTCAGGCCGAAAATTTTAAAAACTTTACATGATTCAACCAAATCACTCTTCCGGATGGAGTTTAACCCGCCTCAAATAGATGAATGTTACATTTTTTTTCTCATTCATTCTCAATAAATTCCAACGTCAGCATTCATCCTCCATTCTCGTTTTTTTTTCTCTTTCTGTAAAAACCGCATAATAGGTATTTCGCTTGTTCTCAAGGAATAGAGCTTTAACGACTCCGTCCACGCCTAGAAAATTCCGACAGGTGTTCCAACCACTTGCACAATACATCACTCCCCTCCCCTTACATCACCCCTCCCCACCCCTTCCCCCGTCTCCTGATTTTTTCCTCATTCTTTTTCCCCAACATCATCATGCGCCTGTATTTTCTTTAATGATCAGAAACCCCGTGTGGTAATTAGTGACGCTCACTTTCGCTGTATCATGTGACTCAGACTGCGGTTGAGCACCTCATGTGCCCCTTGATTCAACATCAAATGGTTACGCCTGTCGCACCTTCTGAATGTGAGATTGTTTACTGGAGAATTTTAAATCTCCTCACCGTTGATAATTTATTTTGACGCATGTCGTCGAGTTGATTTGGGAAGAATAAAAAAATTCAATCTAAGAATCTAATCCGTTGACTTAATTTTTTATCCACTTTTCCCCCGAAATTTCATGATCAACAAAGGATTTTTCCACAGGTTGATCATCACTACATAAATAAGAACCCTGTAATAAACTGTAGATTTTTCAAAAAAATATTTTCTGATACTAAAAATATTTTCTGAATATTTTATCAATGAGAAAACATTTTTTATGAGACTAGCATCGAAACTTGGTTTGTAATTCAGTGGTCTCTTTGATTCCCATATTTTAAAGAATTATATTCATTATTCAGAGTTTTTTTTCTTTGCTTCTAGCGGCAGGTTCGCCTCCTATCTTTCGAAAACACACTCAAGGTGCTTTACAACCAGCGCACGAACGAGCTAAACAATTTAATCTTTCATTCTATTCGTTCCTGGAAATGAGATGATCGAGTAATTTTTAGACCTTTCGGTCGTGAGGGAAAAACGAATACCAATTTTATAGCGAAATAAAAATTGTATAGTCAATCTGACAAATTCAATATCTCTAACATCAATAAAATTATCTCACAATATTCTCGTATATTTTCGTGTCTTGTTTTCATTCCATAAAATTTGATATGCTATTAACACAAATAAAAATGTTATTCTCGACGCCAAGTTTCCTTCACTCTCAATGTATAAACAAATAAGGAACTATTTAAAAAAATTATTTTACGTTTGTCTTATCTCAAAGAAAAATAGGTATTTCCCACAAAACGGGCTAACGTGCAAAACACAAAGTCCCGATTAGATAGAATAAAATACAGCGTCAAAAGCAATTAACAAAGTAACTTCGCCTCCGTAATATTTCATTTAAACACGCAAAGAGTCCTTGAGTCCCGACTGCTATTCTCAAAACTACTAGTCAGCTCATACAGCTGAATGTGCTGATTTTTTTCCCCGGAGTCATCGCAAACCGCCTTCAGCCGTTCAAGAAATATGCGATAATTGCGGTATTATCGGGAATAATACATCGCGGGGGCGTATAAAAATAATTACAAATTCCCCATTCATAAAACCCATCATCATCAGTCATAGATGAGTAGTGAACGGCGGTGTGTGTACGAGTCCCTGATTATTTGAACCACCAATCGTGTTATCTGGATGATGGAAAAGGGGGGCCACTGGTATTTCCGTCTTGAGAGATAAATTCATGTTGGGGTATTACGGGATCTCAAGAGTTTCAAATGATATGTTACAGATGTATTTATAGCGACGACGATTGATCATTTATATGCTCGATTACACATGTCAAATTTTATTCTATTTTATCAGGCGATGAGACGGGAAATAAAAGTAAAAGGATTTGTACTGATGATTCAAGACACAGAGGCGGCTGTCGAGAGCATAAAATTATTTTCTTACCCCTTACAACAATTGACAGAGAAGATTTTTTTTATCCTATTAATTATATTTTTAATTCACTGAAACTCCTCATTTGGAATGTTTATCTCAAATTATGTTTTTCACTACCTTTTTGCATTTTTTAATGATTTCGGCACCATACAATTGATTCATCAAAATGATGAATCGCAGAATAATGAATTTTTTATCTCCTCAATTAGTCATTCTTCGGTCGTGACTTTTTCACCAGCTGCAGACATGGTAACGGTTCATACAACTCGATTAATCGCACCCAAGACAGCGTCGAGAGTTCATTTACTCATGAGCGAGTGTATCGTCGTGTTCCAATGAAATTAAACCGAGTATTTAGTCTCGGGTGGTTATTCGAGAGAAGGTTGCAGTTGGTTTGGGTTATCTGAATGGTGGGGTGTAGGGGAGTGATGTCATCGTGCGCGAACGACATTTCGATGTTTCAAATATTCGTGACATCATCGCACAGTTGTCGAGTACATGTGTGGGTATTTCATTTTGGTTTCGGAGTTTCAACAACCCGCTGACGTTTTCCATTAGTGGAATCGGCATATGTTTGAAAATAAGTCTACGACATTCTTTTTATGGATTTCAATATTTCCTGAGGGAAAGGGGAAGAAAAGATACAAAAAGTTGGGGGTCGAGACTGAACTGGATGACAAATTGTCATGTTTTAACAGTATAAAAATGTAAGGGACTGTTGGAGATTTTTAATAAAGATTTTCCATCAAATATTGTATTGTACAAACGAAGGGGGTGATTTTTTATTTCTACTCAGCCATTTCTATTCCCCAGAAATCAAAAAATAATATCAGTCAGGCGGGAGTCAATGTACCACAAAGAAGACATTTGTAACATCAAAGGAAATAACAAATAAAAAAATATGTTGAAATAGCGAGGAATTCATTCAATGCGATAACAGGATGAAGAGCTATTGATTTACCTCCACGATTACAGTGAATTCCCAGAAAGATAACGCAGTCACAAATTGCGATAACCCCCCCGACCCAAGAGGCGACCAGTTAAATCGATGGTTTCGGCATCATTAGGTCTCACCAATGACCAAGTGCATCAATTTTTAATCGTCTCATTGTTATGACGCCCAAAAGAGAGGGAGACAGTGGGTTGTATTGGTTTTAGTTAACTCGCGTCGTCCAGGATGCAATTTAAAGCGGAAGTTTAACGGAGCGTTTCGTAATGGGACAAGGGACAATGGTTCGTCGACCTAAATTTTCCGAGTCAAGCTGCACTCTTTTTTTTTCCATAAGGCTTTTTGCTTCATATCGAGAGGTAAAAAGACAGAGAAAGAGAAAGAGAGAGAGTGTGTAAGTTACGAGTGGATTTTTTTAGACTCGAGGAGGGGAGAAATTTAAACGGAAATCGTAAATAATCGTCGGGTGATTTCAACCCTAGTTGTGAAAACAATTCAGCCCCAGCGTTTTTCGGGGGTTTCGTTGAAACAAAAAAAAATTTTACCCGCGTGAGCTGTACTCTATATGGAATGACGTCAACATCATTGGGGTTCCTACATCTGTGACCTCGTACTTCCGGTCGGAGGTTTTTTTTTTACCGCTGGGGATTTGGATCATGGGGTTCAGCCCTTTCTCTCGGTTCAATCAATAATTTTTCATCCTCAAGCCAATTGTTATGAAATTAATTTGAATAATGAGTTTCATCGAATAAATCAATTGCTCTAAATCTGTGAAATTCTTTTGAATTTGTCCATTGAATCTCGTGGAAAAAAAAATTCAGCGGGGGAGGATAACAAACAGATAAGAGTTCAATCGACATCTACGTATCATCAAACTGATAAAAAATATTGAGGCATTCATCAGAACAATTTCAATCAACAATCAATGAAGATAGAACTGATCAATAAAACCTGATGACCGATAAGCCCTTTGCGGACAAATCGGGCCCCGTTGAGTTACGAATCTCCAGAACTCATTGCGGCCTTCCCCATACAATTGAAAACATCCCCGACTCGTGGGAGGTTTCAATGTCCCTTTCTATCGTTACGACGTCACTATTCCCTTCAGCCTCCAACTTCCTACAATAACGGTGCCTCGAAATTACGTGTGTGGGATGATTATGTGGGTCCCCGAGCGAGTTTTCGAGCCTCACAAGAAAATAGGGGCCACTGAGCCATAATTTTTACTCTCATGGCACCAATAAAAATTCGTAAAAGCTGGAAGGGTAACCACTTCGTTTTACGAGTCAAGATAAATTAAAATTCGTGTCAAGGATCGTACAGAAATTACTGTGGAAATTTTTTTTAGATTTTTAGGGATATGTAGCTGATTTTCAGATATTTATACCCAATTTCTACGAATTTGCAATTCTACAATTTTCTTAGTCATTTCAGAAACAGTATCACGAAGGAAGTTATTCGATGAATAACAAATAGTTGTTGGAATTGATAAAATCATTTCTCTGGGATTATTTTCACCAAATACCGGAGATAAAAATTATTCACAATCGCATAATTGTTAGTAAATTCCTAAAAATCGCTAGCATTCTGTAAATTATGCCATCGTTATTTGTAATTTTTCATTTTCTCTCCCCTCGATACAATTGAATTGGATGATACGCTTTGTTCATTCCCAAACCGTCAATTTAATTCAATCGTGAAATCGTGATCACGACTCGCAAATTCAGCGGAATGATATTCTGCAAGCTAGTGGAAATTAATGGTCACAGAGAATCGGTATTTCATCGGTGGTGTGTACCGTATGGTGATGGAGAGGTTTCAAATAAAACGACTGAAAAAAAAAGAGAAAAAGGTGAAATCGTTATTTCTCAACGAGGAGGAAACCCGAGCGAAGGGAAATGGTGCCCTCTCGGGGCTATTTACTTTCTCATTCATACAGAGCTCAACATTACGTAGATTTTATCTCGAATAACCAAACATCAATTCTCAGATAAGACAAAATTTGACTGATCCAACTGTCAGCACTTGCACACCATTAAAAATCCATAAATACTCATTAAAGTGAAATGGAAAGAATGTTAGAACAATTTTCAAGGCTTCAAATTATTTTCCATTCTTTTGTGTTTGTCATGAGTGCGAAGGACGTCACGTTGTCACTGTTATGTGCTATCCTACATTCAAATTTAGATATGCCAAACAATTACTTTTGAAAAATGCCAACTCTTCATTACGTATTGAGGGCAGAAGAATGACATCGTTTGACCCGATCCGCTGTCAAGGCCGAATTTCTTTAAGTGTCACGGAATTCAGTCGCGAGTATTTGTCAATCAATTCGAAATATCCTTCACAAAATAGCAAACGCTACAAAAACCCCTAAAAATGCTGCCACATAAAATTCTCCAATTTTCCACCAAATTCTGTCTTCCAATCAGACCTTTCCACCCACACAGTCTTTTAATTGACATTCCCCCCTCTCCGAGCACCAAATAATCGCATCAGTCAAACAACAAATATCTCTAACTCAATGATTAGTTGTGGTCCCTTTGAGTGTAAATTCACCTCAAATTTCGACTCCGGTAATAGTGAAACTCCCAGAACGTCTCGCTGGGCTCACAGGGCCCTATAGGCCCAGTGAAACGACCGGCACGAGTCGTTAAATCCGGAATGAATCTGCGCCATTGACAGCAAAGGGCTTTGTCCCACGAGTTGAAGCCAGCATAGTGTACCCCATAGAAAAACCCTCCCTCCTCCCTCTACCCCTCACTCTCTCACGAGTGTGGTTAACCCACGAGAATGTGACCGCACGCATACGGCCTTTTTGAGACGCTACAAAGGCGTTAAAAAAATAAAAAGTAAAATAAAAGAATGGACTTATGGTAATTAGAATGGAAGAAACTGTTTGAATGGTGAATGAAGTATCGTCTTGGGCTGGGACTCTTCAGTTATTGCTTGCCTGTAGCTATGAATGCCAACAGCATTCCGGTGAATGACTTCAATTGACTCATGTCACCGGGCATTACGTCTGAAATCATTGGAGTACCCCAGACGATAATGGAAATCGGTGATTTATTTATTGACGCGTGGAAAAATATTTGTCTTCAAAAACTTTGATTAATTAGCAGGAGAATCCACGAAAGTTCAGCGCTCGCCCCAGAATTTTTCTAGAAAATTTCTCTGGTATTTTTTTTTCAGAATAAACGATAATTACTCCACTTATTGACCCGCATCTAGCAATACATTGGCTTTGACTTCATTGAGGTTGTCAAGATGCTGACAAAGTCCATCAATCATCGCACGACAATTTCAT
This sequence comes from Diachasmimorpha longicaudata, assembly GCF_034640455.1. NCBI lineage: Eukaryota > Metazoa > Arthropoda > Insecta > Hymenoptera > Braconidae > Diachasmimorpha > Diachasmimorpha longicaudata. The sequence goes on along the minus strand of NC_087231.1, from coordinate 5,130,501 downwards.
TGATCAATTTAACAATTAATCCACTTGGGAAATTCCATTCCCGTGAGCAACGTAAATTTTCATAAATAAAAATAAAAGTTCTCCTGGAAGTGGTTTTTAGATTTGAAGAAGTCTTTCATTCCGGGAATTAATTAATTCATCTGACTCATATTCTACAACTCATTATGTCTGACATTGTCGCGAGGTAGTCAAGATGATGACAAAAATCTCATGAATAATCACATGACAAATTCATTGTTAACACGAAGATGACTTCACTAAGAGTCTCTTTTTTTTCTCGTGAAAAAAATAATAAACTGAGAATTTCTCATCAATTGATCGTTTGCAGTTGCCAACAGTCAGTGCGTCTCAGTACATTAATTCACTTGACTCACATCTCACATCGATCGTGTCTGACTTCATTGTACTAGTAGCAATAGTGACAAATTCGATGATTAATCTTCACATTGCAAATCAATTGATCGATTCAACAATAACTTCTCTCCAAACATTTTGGCCCCATTAATTAACAAAAAAGAATTATGATTATGTCAGCCATTTTATTTAAAAAAAATATCTTATCTGGTGAATGAATCCACATGACTCACGTGTTAAAGCATTGTTATTTCATAAAAGTCACTTAACATAGCGATAACAATCTCTGATTGACTATCACATCAATAATGCATTGATTAGTGACAGGGATATTAATTAGCGCTATTGATCGACTATTTTTAATTGCTATAATAATTCTTAATTCATGGATTTTCACAGAATCGATTAAATCTAATGTCGACTCATTACAATTCAATCCGCTCTAATTTTATCGCTCTCTGATGATCGCTCCGATAACACCAAACTCAACTATTCTGTTTGCTCGACAACCCAATAAAAGCGGGGATAAAATCGCCTGGATGACCCACTATGACCCTTACCACTTTCCGATCAATCTTCCTATCATAACTGAATGAAAATAATAGCTCGAAATCTCCCGTGGAACAAAATGAACGGTTTCGGATTTCAATCTACGATTTGTGAAAGGTCATGCCGGATCATTTTCCATTCACATCTCACTGCTTTCCTCCCCCTCGAGCATTGTCGAGCCCGTTACGTATCTGGAGAGAAATATTCACTAAAATCACGAAACTATTCACGTGATCCGCAATAACAAATTATCCAGTGATTTTCAAAGGAGTAAAATGTTAGGGAAAATTCCCGATTTATTATGCTGTTCTATGAAAATTCCAATCGATGAGAAAAATAACGAAATAACTTGTCCTCGGGGGTCAGTCACCAGGAAATTTGTCAAATTTTACGGAACAAATCGTAGAATTTACCCCACGATCTAAACAATTTATCTTTCAACTCACATTTTTTAAAAATTTCCCTCCTAATTTTGTGTTATTCCCTGATCACTTTTATTGACTTTTTCTCTCGGTGGGAACGTTATGTAGAAGTTGAGGCTTAATCCCTTTCACTGACTTCCTACAGGGAAAACTGCTCGTCGTAAATTCAGGGATTACTTTTCTGTTCTCCTCCCTTTCATCCCGATTATTTAGTTGAATTTAAATGGACACTGGGTCGATCTGTCTGTTATTACGCCCCTCTATATATAGCACAGGGAAACTGATAAATGCCGGGGCGTTTGGTGCTCCGTGGGCGGATATTATTAATGGATTAGCCGCGTTGTTTTAGAATAGCTCAAAAAAATCACCGTCGAAATGTTGCAAATTGACATAATAACGTGGGTGTGCCATCTGGTCAGCCGAAATGGCCAGACGACTGCTCGCAATTGGTGTTATTACATCCAAATGACGGAATTGAATAGCAATAAAATTCAGACGAACCCAATTCTTCGAGGAAAAAAAAACAACTTCGTTTTTCTTCAAGATATTTCCTCAGCAAAAAGAAGGGCGATAAGCTGTGCAATTATTCAATGCATAAATTTCCAAATGCATGCAAATGTGAACAATTTTCTGCGGAAAAAAATTGATTTAAAAAAACCACTAGTTTTGTGCTCTGCATTAATTGATAACGATATATTTAACAACAGCCTGTGTTTAGGCTGGCAGATAATTCAACTTTTATGCAACAACTAGTTTTCCTTGACGTTCCAGGCTCTGAGGAGGCGGAACCAATACAAATCTCCGGATTAGCACGCGATAGTGTTTTCAATGGGTACAGACATTTCATTAAAATTTCAATAAAATAAAACCGAATAAATATTACGATTTGACGATAAAAAATATAAATAACTCATTCAGCTGTGGAGTCAGTCTCAATTTAATTAGTTTCTTGTTTCTTCATAATTGCCAGCTCTTTCAATTACATCCGTCAATTTATACGATTTAGCACGGAAGTTAAACAGTCTGAGGCCCTACGTTTATAGTTTCAACTAAAAATAACAGGTAAAATTGCAAGGGAAATGTAATCGTTCCAAATACTAGTGATGATGGAATTATTTTTAGAAGTAATCGTAAACGTAAACGTATTCAACCAATGAGAGTGCTGAGTAAAACCACAGTGTGAGTCAAAGCGTTTTTCTCGATAACTTTTAGCTCATTCTTTTAATGATCATAGAAATGCGTCAAATATTTCTTTTATTGCACTTTCATCCTCAGAAATAAAAAAAAAAATCCTGGGAATCCCCTATTCTCGCTCTATTGACTCTTCTCATTCATCACACAATTCCACCCATCTCACTCTATCCAATTTCTTTCTCACGACTTCCCTGGAATGACCGGGGAATCCCGGGGGTTGATGATGCCGGGTCATCCGCCCACAAGCCACAGTGGCCCCTCGTAACCGCGTTAATGCCGTCGAGTCTGCAGAAACACCGTCAACTCAAGTAGCCAAGGCACACGTTTCGAGTTGGCCTAAATACAAATTCGGAACGGCTCAACTTCCTCCATGAAAAAAGAACCCACAATATGCCTGACGCGCTCGGAATAACCGTGAGTCCATCGGCCGCTCGAATAAACGTCTGATTTATCGGCAGTCTGGTTTATTTGATGTTTTAACTTTTTCGTATTCGTCAAAGATGGAATAAAAATTTTTAGTGGGTCCAGACCCGCCAGAAAAAAATCTCCTAAAATTTCATTTCGAGAGTCAACGAAATTCTTTCACCGGAATGTCGTTAAAATGTGATTAATGATCGTGGTGTGTTTTTATTTCACTAATGTCACGCGATATTTTTTTAAATACCGCTTTTGTTCAGTGCAACAACACACTGATAAAAATTTTCTTTAATAACAATTGTTTTATCACAGTTGACGGGTTTTTTTTTTCAATTTTCTCCTCATAATCCCACCCGAATTCTATTTATTTATGGCCGCATGCCCGAAATTCATGACTCACATTCGTAAAAAACACATGACGTGATGTCGCGTGATTCCTCGGGTCAGTATTATAATCCACTGGTACAGAAATTAGTACTAAGTCTACCATAAATACAAACAGACGAGCATTGAGATTAGTCATTACGCCACAGATAAATCCCTTTTTTTTCACTTGTAAATAGAACTGACCAAGTCTTGCTATCATCTAGTGGTTCGCTCGTGACCCTCGGATCATCGGGGAAAATGCGTAAAAATAGCCAGTTATTGACATGACGTTGGGAAATGATGCTCTTTTTAATTACCACTTGAAAACACGTCGGTGCGGTTGAAAATGAGTCTCTCAATGATAATCAGTGTCGAAACGCACGGAATGCCGTGGGCACTTTGTTATTAACTCATCACTATCTCACTTTTACGTGTTTCAATTTTTTGAACTTACGAGATGACTGTACGACTCGTTTCGACTATCTGTATTCCATAATCTTCGAAATTGAATTAACGGCTCAATTTATGTCCAATAAAATTAATTGAAGGATTGGTTTATTACCGAGGAAAACGGTTCTTTGAAACTATTTTATCAATTCTTCTTCATTATTTTCTTGAAGCGAGATGAGTACTCTATTCTGCGAGCTTTTAATTAAATTTAATTGCTAAAATGAATGAATTCTGGAGTAATTAAATTTTTTTCTAGAATTTTGTACGAATTCTGGGGTAAATTCCGATACAAATTCATTCCCTGATGGTTTATAACGCGATAAAGGTGAAAGAATATTTTTAATTAGAAGAAAATAGCGAAGAGAATTTTATTTCTGTAGAGTTCGACAACTTTTGCTCCGTAAAGCCTACAAGTGAAGGAGAAAGTGTGATCCCTGCCCCTTTCACGGAAATAATCTCTAATCTTCAAAATTAAATTAACAGCTCATTTATTCCAGCTAAAAATAAATCAAAAAACGGGCTTATCATCATAAAAAACTTGTTCCAAAACCACAAATTCTTCAACAAGAATGTTTTACATGTATTGTTCAATCCATGAATACTCTTGGAGAGAACTATGGATAAATCTTGTGAATGGAGGGCACAATGTGTGGGCTCTCACTCTTCTACACCGCTTATCTAAAGTCCCAAATCTCATAAATTGAATGACCATAAACTACTCAAAAAAGGATAAAATATCATTTCATGAACGGAAAAGACATTTTTTTAAACATTTCTCCAGCATTACCCCAATAAAAAATGTATAAAGAAAATATCTCACATCGTAAAACAGAGAAAAATGATTCACAATTCTCGTAACCGGAAATTTTTCAAATTACTCTCAACATTTTTCGGGAATTCTCGTAATCTATTGATGCACCAACGTTCCGGCAAAATGATGAAAGAGAGATGGAAATAAAAAACCGGAATTGTGATGCTAGTTTTCATGGAAGTATCGTGTTTCGCCCAGGGCGGTCGTTTCTGCCGTGTGGGCGATGCCAGGTATGCCAATTAATTTTTTTTTTCCTCTGTCTTTACACTTTTCCCCCGGGAAATTCTCTAAGAGTATTCACCGCACGCCTCTCATGAAACACCGCAGCACACCAATAAATGGACATTAGTGATGAAATTAAAAAAAAAAAAAAGAGCCACTGACGAAAAAAAATGTGAAATGCAGGAGAGGAACTTTTTTAAGAGTCTTTCTCATGCGGGTAATACGCGTGACGGCCTATAGCTAGACCAATAAACGCTCAATTGCTTAATTACAAACCGTCACAACTAGGTATACACACATGCAATATTTTTATCGTGACGCAACTATTCTGGAGCGCGGTGAGACACGTTGTTATTCAACGTTCTGGCATGCGTCGTTCATTCGGCCCGATAAATTTATGTACCTGTATTAAATGAGAATGATAAGCCAATGGAATATTCTACCGTGATCTAGATACTCGTCTCCACTTCGTTCGAAAATCATCACTTTTTTTTCATCGATCTGCTGTCGATTAAAAATTACCGAGAGCGATACACTTCGCTTCGAAATTACGGAGCAAATACGTAATGTTCATTGGATAATTTCCCCGTCTGCTAATGAATTTTTTCTCACCTCCTTTAGGATTGAGTTATTACAATGATGATATCTAAATACCCCGACAAATCACGACCCAATTACAGGATTTTTCCAATCACTCTTCTGCATTCCGATATCATTTTGTCAGCGAAAGTTTTTATACGAATTAACGATAAATCGTTGGACTTTCTCTCAATAGTGATAATTAAATGGTTCGTGATAATCAACTACTCCAGAATCAAACGTCCACGATGACACTAATTGAAGAATGATTCACGCTTGAAATGAAAATACAAGAGACAGTCGGATGTCATTCTCCATTTCTCACATCATTCCACCCATTATTCGACCTCCTTTATCATTCCCACTCGGTAGAGCACAATTCGACAACAAAAACTACGTCGTAATTTACACATACCCTTAATCATTGACCTGGCAAATTACACGTATAGGAAGCACCCGAAAAATTCGGGGGAGGATAATTCACACGTCGTCACGCCTCATCGAATTACACAGCCAAAAGAGGGAGGGAAGAATTACTACAATCAACCGATGCGTAGGAGGGTTCAACAACATCACATTCATGATGGAAAGTTGTAAATTGAGCAACAGGTGGTAATAATTTTAAGTGGAGAATTGAGCGCTGCGGAATAATTTCCTCAAACAACACCTTTCTTAACTACCACTGGACTATTCCATGTGCAACGAGAGAGAGAGAGAGAGAGAGAGAGAGAGAGAGAGAGAGAGAGAGAGAGAGAGAGAGAGAGAGAGAGAGATGAAATTTGCTTAAAAAGTAAATGGTAAACTGTATGCACCTCCCATAATTTAGAAAAATTTATTTCTGATGTAAAAACAAATTCCCCGGAGTTCGTTCATCGATTCCCCAACGTAAAATCGAACAATAGAGAATCATGAATGGGGTTACGACAACTTTTCCGCTTTTTTTCCGCAAATTTAAATAGAAAACGCGACCTGAATGCTAAGAAAGAGCTTATTATCCGGATTTAAATGCCCACCGGGCTTTTTTTTTCCAATGATTTAGGCACCCAGCGGAGCTTGTAACTACTGCGGAGACAGCCGAATGCAGTTCAAAAATTTCTCGAATAATCGGAGAAGACCATCGGCCAGTTGCAATGGGTCAGCTTCTTGTTCTCATCCAGCTCAACCATCTGTCCTTTCTGCGCTTGTTCGGAGCGACGCCGGCACGCGGTTCTCTTCAGTGTATACCTGGCTATCCACCCGCTTCCACCTGGTCTCCTCCCAGTATACTTGTATGCCATCCATTACTTCGTTTATCTTATTTTCATCCCGGCATTCATGGACCAGCTACTGACTACAATCGAGTCCCTCTGAGGATTCTCTCTCCCTCTCACTCTCATTCGTGCCAAGACGAAACGCACGTGTATTCGGTTAAATGGGCTTTTACTCTCGTTCTACAACTGATCGTTGAGATTCTTGTGTTTCTTTTGGGAAATGTTTAAGGTGAATATACATTGCACAAAGTGGAGAATTTTAAGGTTCTGGTTTTGCACGAATTGTTGATGGAGTATTGACGGTTTTATACTTTCGGAGAGGAATGAACCCTCTCCAGGTATTTCCTGTACAATTTTTTTCATATCTAAGATCCGCGCCACAATTAAAATTTAAAATGTCTTTAATGTCTACAGCTGTTTTTCAGTCCATCTCAGTATGTTACAGTTTTTATAGTTTTTCTCCCAACAGTACCGAAATGTTTAGAATGGTTTTAATAAATAAAACCAGAGAAGAAACCGAAAGGAATGAATGAACAAGGGCCTTTTGTCAAATAGGTCTAGACTGTCAAATCTTTGGTCACTGAGAGTCAGTTGATCTGGAGACATCATACGAGAAAGATATACCTTCTGCGTGCGATAATAAAGAGTTAAAGTTAATAGTTAAATCGTTTTTTATATTATTGAGACAATCCCTATCCGTAATCCAATAAAATGTGAATGAAATTCGCGTGGGTTGTACCAAACCATCGCGGAAACCCTTCCTCAATTATTTGGTCGATTTTGGTCCCCAAAACAGCTTTAACCCAAATCTCCAATATTTATTCTCTACGATTTTCAAAACCTCCATCTACCTCAATACTCCTCATGCATTATGACGTCCTCTGAATTAACTTAGAAAAGCTTTCACTCTTCTTCAACCAATAACCGTTGCGATTGGTGCTCCGTAAAATTTTAACATGTCAAGGCCACATATCAATTTTAATATTGAATAGAAGTATAAAAATTATATGGAAAATTTTCGTTAAAAATTTTATCCAGTTACTCAATATTCAAGAGGCCTGATAAATTGAATGGACAATTCGATCCTCAATTAGATCGAAGGTCAACAAATTCCCAATTAAAATGACATCGCCCATGAAAATCCCAAGAAATCCCATAAACTTGGCAAAACCTCAAAAATATCCAACTACATATCCCCGAATCGTATTATTCACGGGTCAAAAATATCTCCAAAGACAACAAAATTTCGCCCCCTCAATGTGACATCATCGATTTGCATATTCGAGTCTCAGCGAGCCGATTTCGCAAAAGACAAAAATAATTTATTTACTCACTGATCGAGTCAGTATGTCAACAAGAGGAAAGCACGTACGCAGCCACCCTTTCCCCCCCCTCTCCGTCTTCTACGACAAGTGAGAAATTGTGGTTCATTGATGTTCATTAGGATGGGCCGATGAATAACGTTTTCCCGACACTTCGTTCGTCATTCCTGCTCGATTAACTCAGAGCCCGGCAATTTATTTTTCCACCTCAGACAACGGCGAGTCAATTCCGCCCGCACCGCCCATTTCGTACCCCCCCAACTCTCACGATAATAATCAGACAACCAAAATATCCACACACAGCGTTGAATTATTGGTAATCGGATAAGAGACTCCATAAAATTCATGAAACGTATACTGGAGGAGGACGTTGGAGTTTAATTACACCGATATGGGCGAGGGTTGTGTGTGGGTCATTGACACGAGCAAAAGTAACCCTGAGCCCTCGGAAATCGACATCTCAATCGTGACCATTAGCTCGGCAGTGATGTACATTAAATAAAAAATCACGATTTCTGTCGGCATTACTCAATGCCCTCGGCATCACTTGCACTCCGGGAATTGTATCCATGTCATTGGGTTCATGAGATCGATGGGCCAACAGTGATAGTGATGTCTTATCATTAACTGAATTTACTACTTTTATCAATGAAAAACTGGGGGAAAAAATTGTTGACCCTTGAACGAGGTGATTATCTGTACTTTACGCCGGAAATTTCTTCAAAAAATGGCGACTGCGCTCTCTCCGATCATTCGAATTGCAAGAAAGACTTTTTCCGTTCCAATTTTCGTTCAATGAAATTGATTGATATTAGTTTGTGTCTTGGGTGATGTAGATCGCGAACTGTCGAAACATGCGATTGAAAAGATAAATCGATTATAATTACTCACCATGTGTGGAGAAAACTAACGCCAAAATAGCCGCAATCCTGAGGGTCCGCATGTTGTTTATTTTGTAGTGATGTTCACCGTTGCAAAAATTCGGAGAGAACTATAAAATAATAACTATTATCCGTAGCACCTGCACCACTTTTGTGAAATCAAATTATCGAAGACCACCAGGGTCGTTGTTCGGTGACCATCAAAGGCACGAGAATTAGGGGAGAAACGGGGAGAGAATGAGAGATTGGGCGAAAAAAAACTTTCGGGATAATTCACGAACGTTGGGACGAAAGGACGCTACAACCGACTTCAACTGGGACGCAATGCAAACTGAGAAGAGGGAATCGTGTGTTATTCCCGTGCGCCTTAGGGATCGCGCGCTAGCGCTGGCGATCCCCTCTACTAAAAATTTTCGACGTGCGCGGGGAGTTGCGCACAGCCAGTGCAATTGGGAACTGAATTTTTATTTTTTTTTGCGATTCGCCAATATTTTCTGGTGTTCAGAATGATGCAGGTAATTTTGCTTAATTAATACTGTAATATAATTAATTTTAGAGTCTTATGAGTGGAATTGCCGGACTTTCTTCTACGTTTTTTTGTCATGAAAATAATGAGAAAGTTACGAATTGTGAGTTGATCTGATACGACATAATTAAATATGAAAAAATAATAATTTCGCAAAGATAATTAAAAGAGTTGTCTGTTGATAAAATCGTTCGAGACATGCGTTTCGGCAGCATGCCCGGTCGATAACTTCTCTACAATCTACCTTACCTACTTCAAAGACGATAAATCCTTGTGGAGTGTAAAATATCGGTCAAGTAGATAAACCATTAGACGAATTAGCATTTGATGATTTGGTAGTTTGGAACAATTATTTCAGGTTAGAAATTACTAGTATATGAGGGAAACAATCGCCAGACTCGCAACAGCGCATGAGTACGGCTGAACTTAGCAGCGAGGAACAGCTGTCATTCGAAAACAATTTCCCAGTTTATTCGACTGTTTGCAAGATACTGTTACAGGGAATTACACACCACTTTCATGATTGTTGAGTTGTTGAACAAACGCGAAGAATGCCGAAGGTATGTGCTGTGCCCAATTGTGGAACTGGGACCAAAGTAGTGGAGGAGAAAAGGTCACTGTTCAGGGTGCCCAGCGATGAGGAGCAGAGGAAAAAATGGGAGGCTGCTATTCCGGGGATGGGACAGTTAAAATCAAGCCAGTCAATTTGTGAGAGACACTTTCTGAAGGAGGAAGTACACAAGAAGTGGATCAAATACGATGACAAAGGACATGTCATTGCCCAGGTACTAACAGGTTGTCTTGTAATTGTCCTATTTCGATAGTATACGACCCTTCCAATAAAAATACCAGAGCATCCCAATTCCTTGGGAATCTTTACTGATTTTGATGAATATTATTAGTTGATAAGGACTTGGTTGAACCACGTGACATTATTTGTTGGATTGATTCGACAGTATGACTATCCTCGACCTCGTCTGGAGGCCAAGGCAATACCCTGCATCTTCACAGATGAGGAATCAATTGGCCCTTCAGACCCTTGGTCCCTGTATGAACGGCTGACATATGGAACTGTTGGTGCTACTGTTTTGAGGAACAGCAATAAAAACCCAGTCGGTAGGAATGAGACAAAGAGAGACACAATACAGGAGGTTTACTTCACTGGAGAACATTCTTATTGTCGACCTCAGTTTGACAGAGGTATTGGTCATTCGAATTTCGAATGGAATTTCAATATTTAATTCAACTAATCCACTATTCACTAACCTCTGCGATATCCGTACCTCATCGGCAATTGTGTTTGGCCTTTTACTAAAAATCCTTGCTCTATCTTTATCAAACAGTGATGATTATTCTAATTTTGTCGTAGCAGATGCTACTGACAATACTCTTGACAGTCGGCAAAATGCAAATCTTCAGAATACAGAGAATCGTAAGGAGACAGCTCCTACATCGGAACAGTCCAAGAATGAAGTGATAAATCCTTCGCAAAATCCCTTACAAACGGATTCTGTTACAACTTGTGATGTAGCGAAAGCTGAGACTGTCACACCTGAGATCAAAAACATCTATACAGTAGCCCAAAAAAAGAAGGGTAAACCGCTCAAATTTGATCTTGGAGGTAAATGTCTAATTGTTCTCTAAACATTTTTTCTCTCAGAAAACTGTTGCATGTGAAATGTATATGATTCTTAATGAAAGGGAATTTAAAACACCAATAAAGTTAACAACTTTTTCTTCCAGGTGTTTTCGAAAGTGGAAATAAATTAGTGAGGCTTCCATACATGTGGTGTTTGAGTGAAGTAATAACCCAAGAAGGTAAACAAATAATCTTTTCCCACGTGATCCTCGCCTCTCACAACAACGTGGAGGCTCCAGTGCTGAAACACTCGGTCGTAATTAACGACAGAAGTGGTAACATTGATTACTACGCCCATGGGAAATTGGTGGATATCAGCAATACGAAATTGCCGAGAAAAGTCGAGGACATTGTGTCTTTGCAGATAACTCTCTATACGTTCCAAAAAATGCGAGTTTGTGGGGGCATCACTCGCTTGATCAAATCACGTGAGCCCGGCAATAAGGATATCTATCAGGACCTCCTGCAGTCCTGGCGTCACAACGATTGTAAGATACTTGTGGACCGAGGAAAATGCGAATTGTGCTCGAAAATGCAGAAGATATTTGTCCAGCAACGAAGACGAGCTAAGAAAAGTAGCAGCTCTCTGAGAATTTCAACCTCGTGGGATCCGAAGGACCAAGTTGCTGTTTTGAAGAAGAAACTGGCGATGGAGAAGAGAAAGAGGATTCACGCACAGGCTCAAGCGAGGAAGCTGACTGGGGCTTCTAAGGAGAACGGCGTTCAAGTCCCATTTGTTAAAGATATCCCGTTATAATCCAACTCCTTATTTTTCCCTGACTTTCCATGTTTCCTTCACAAAACTTGGATCGATAAGTCAATAACAGTTATCAGTAGCGATGAAGAATGGTTTGGATGACATATGAAAATTCATTGTAATAAAGGACACATGATTTTTGTATTGATGGATTTATAATTTCATTTAATTTTATATGAAAAATACTCGGCATAGGTAAAATAGGCAGAGATAAAATACGAGGCATAGGTTCTTAAACATAATTCTCTATACAAAATATATTAAGGTTTACTCCTGACCGGAACTGAGAACATTTGTGAACATGCTCTAGTGAGGCTAGCTTGAAGCTGCAGGTACAGGTTCAGTCTGTTCCTCATTATCCCAGTTTTCGAGTTCTTGTCCAGGTAATTCATCTTGGCTTTCTGCCCCATTCAGAGGCTTTTGCTTCGGTTCCCACAAGCCACTTCGGACGAATCTCTGCGCTGCATCCCTATTGATCCTTGGCATCTTAGTTTTCTTGTCTTTAATCTCCTGTGCTCGCATCATCGCTTTCTTCAGACGATTGTTTTCATTTTTTATTTCATGTGTGGCTGGATTGATCCCTGAAACCATGTAATAAACGAATATTAGTCTTCTGTCTTGAGACAATCAATTAAGTTGTGAACTGATGGGGTACCTTCTGCTCTCAGATACATCCAGAACATGCTATTGAGCCCAAAGGACATCAGCAAATTGAATTTAATTTTGTCTTCATTCGGAAGACTCTCGTAAAACTTCTCATCAGCAGCGAGCTTTAGAGTATCTCCAATTTTCTCACTTGCATGGCGAAATTGCTTCACTCTCGCGATCAAATCCACATCATTGGACAATTCCTCAAAGTCCGGATCCATTATTCACTTGAAAATCTTTTTTTATGTCTTTTTGAATCACAAAAATTAGTAATTACCCCTGTTAACCCAATCAAATACTCCAGTCAAGAATCCCCTTGTCAACAGCACGTGTTTACCAATGTGCCAGACATATCCTCAAGTCTATGAAGATGTCGTTAGTGCATCTTTCCACATGCGATTTCGCCTGGACTACCGTCACCTTTTCAGACAAAGATAGAGCTACAAAATGGCGTTAAAATGCAAAAACGTGGTGATGAATTGGCAACCAAGATATATTTTTAAAAATGACGTATGATTTCTGTCCCAATCGCGCCTATAAAAATCAAGAACCCCTGGAAATCCTTGAGACAATAATTTTCTTAGGATTCTCCTGAAAGACAATTTATCGGCAATCTACGTATCCAATTTACGTCACAATTGTAACCGTTTTTGGCAGCATTTTGATACGACGTACGAATACGAATGATGAAGCCACATTCATCTCAGCCCTCATCGCTGATTGGTTGAATAATAGAGCATCAACTGTAGAGCATAGCCAATGGTCGTGATTCTAAACAAGCAAGGGCGACGATGCGGGCTTCCTCTCGTGTACTATAGCAAATAATAATAATGATAAAAAGTGTCTCCATCCTTCTCGATCTTACGTATCCAGCAATCGGTTCCATTCATTTTCGGTGGATTGCGGGGCAAGCCGGTACCGGTGTTATCCGTAAATTAGAATAAAAATAATATATACACAGTAAAAAATAAACGTTATCCAGTGAAATATTAACGTGCCAAACAGCGCTTCAACGTATTTATTCAACTGATACAACAAATTTTGTTGCAACAAAGACACACGAGACAAAATCATTTTAATTTTGGTACGCCTCCCTCTTGTTCCACCATTGGCATCGTATAATTTTGGGTAAAAGGCCACTCTTACCCAGAGTTGTGTGTGCGTGTATTTGGATCGCCCATACTTATTTCGTTTTTTTTTGTTTCTCCCCTTTTCAAGTTGCGTGTCTAGTGTAGACGAGAAGTAGTTATGGCGGCGGTTGACTGTTATCAAAATCAAATGGAGGAGAGCCAGAATCCAATGAACGATAACCAAGATAGTAATTTATTGGGTGCCCAAGAGGAGCGTGATCCACAGGGTGCAACTGCTGGTATACCCGGTAAGGATGATGACCGTAAGCTTTTTATCGGTGGACTCTCGCGTAACACCACGGACAAGGAGTTGCGCGAGCATTTTGGAAAATTCGGGGAAATTGAGAGTATCACGGTGAAGATGGATCAGTACACGGGTTTATCGAGGGGTTTCGCATTCATGGTATTCAAAAATCCAAAGACCATCGATAAATTGCTCGCATCTGGTGAGCATTACATCAACAAACGAAAGGTAATTTTCATGTATTTTTTTTTCAATTCAACGAATTATCGTGTAGGCTTGTGATTTACGTCATTAGTTCGTTCGTTAGAGTTAACAAAAAAAAAATGTGGCGTCTCTTTATTTTTTTTTCAGGTTGATCCAAAGCGTGTCAGTAAAAAGGCACAGCATGGTAAGATATTCGTCGGTGGATTGACTCCAGACATCACTGATGACGACATCAAAGCCTACTTCAGTGAATATGGTACTATTGTTGAGCTACAATCACCATTTGACAAGACCAAGAATCAGAGAAAGGGCTTCTGCTTTGTAACGTTCGACTCCAAGGAAGTTGTTTACAAACTACTGAAAACACCAAAACAAACGATCAATGGTAAAGAAGTTGATGTTAAGAAAGTCAAGGTCAATAATGAGACACAACGCCAGGGATGGTGGGGACCCAGTGGATATGCTTATGGTTATCCACCTGGATATGGATACATACCAGATTATGCGAATGGCGGTGGTTATCAGGGGGGTTATGATGAGAGCTATGGTAACTACGATAATTATGCTGGGTACGAGACCTTCGAGAATAATACTGGCTATCCCATGCAGGGAAGCAAACCTAGGGGGCCACCGTCATCGCAGGGGCCCAGACAGTTCCAGAGACATCAGCCTTACTAAGATATCTCCATCTAGCCATTATGTACAATGTTCCATGCTGATAACATGCGAGAATGCGAACAAATTATTCGATTGATGATTAATGGTAAGAATGAAGTAGTATGAATTTCATTCAGTAATATCCTTTTTTTAACTTCATGTTCAATGGATTCATCTTTTTTTTGTTTCAATTATTAGTTTTTCACGAGATTTATTAATACGCAATTTCTGTCCATTAATCCAACAGACGAATATTTAGTGGTTTAACGTATCTGCTTTTTTTCATTCAACTCAATTAATCATGCGTTTATTACTCTTCCGTAATTTTTTTTTTTTCGTCTTGATTTTTTTCTTTTTTCTTGTGATTTACTATAGAAAATAGTATGATGTGGTCAGGGCGTCTGTATCATAAGAACCATCGAGAATATATTTAAAAAATTTCCGATATAAAGTGAGTGTTAATGAAGAAAGGAAGAAAATATTGTTCTTATATTTTAAAAATGATGATAACTAAACCTGTGGAAAAAAAATAAAATTGTTCAATAGATTTTTTGCATGTTCATGAAGCAAAATTATGAAGCGTTTTTGGACACATGAAATTTGTAGATACATTGATAAAACCGTTTGGGAAAGAAAGGAAGACTGTCTTTTACTGGTAAACATATTAAGCAGTTCTGAATTTATAAAAAATAAAAAATGTAAGAGAGAAAAAAAAACTTAAAGTAAATAGAAGCTCCTTCATTGTGATGGACCAAGGGCTAATTAAATTAGTCGTCTTTTTTTATAACAACAAAAAAAATTAAAATAATGTGAAATGAAGTCCGTTTATTGTTAACGTATACTGCGTATACGATCATGCATTGTATCACAAAGAAAAAATTAATAAATCAATAATTATAATATTTATCTGGATTGTAAATACGTTAACAATAAAGTTTAACAAAAAAAAACATTTATGTGGATATGAGATCAGAAATAGTGCAGAGAAAGCGATAATATACACACTGCGTCGCATTCTAAGATAATAGCCAGAGAAATAATAATAATGATACGAATATTTTGTTATTATCCCTATTGCGACTCGCTTGTTTAATCCATGACACAGTGTATATTTTATTTTATATGTTATGATATCAATAAAACTAATATTAATGGAATAATTTTTTTTTCCGTCTTCGAGCGCCATTTTTCTCAAAAAACGCGAAAAAAAAAATGTTTTCCACTATCACACCTGCGCCTATGTGGATTGGATCTGAACTACCATTAAACAAGGAACAACGGAATAGGATCATTCTCAAAAAGCGATGAAAAAAAAGTCCAAGTTGGCTTACAAAACCCTAAGGTAGAGGAGAAGGGGTAACCTGAGGGTAGTGCTGGGGAGCTGGGATACCCTCAGCTCGACTATCAGTGTTTGTTTATTCATCTAAAAGGTAAATAATTGACACACTGCCTAATCAACGAGTAATTAATCGCGAGACAAGTTCTTATCATACGAAATAAACAATACTCGCTTCAAAATGTCTTGAATGTTAAACACAACGGATTATCTGAAATTTCTAATCACTCGAGATTGTTTTTTAACGAATCGAATTACTATAGGTGATACGTCAAACGTCAATCCACTAGTCTCCACATTTTTCAAATCAACATATGAAGATAAATTCATAGAAATTGACGTCAGTGACACTCGAAATTTACGTGATTTTTTATCCAATATTTTTTATTGATTTTATTCAAGTGATAAAACATTACAGTCGTGTCGAAAATAAATTATGTCATGTGGAGGACCGTAAATGTTACATGGAGTGGTACTCTTGATCTTCATTAATTGTCAAGAGTAAGGTTAGTTGTTTTCACCCAGTGCAATACGAAAGAGTCGCGTTATAGTGCAGGAAGAATTGGTATCAACTCTGCAACGTCACTCGACGATATTTCATCTGCGTTCTAATTAAACACTGTTTATATGCGACAAATAATGAACACGAGGGAGCAAAAATGCTCAATACGTTCAAGGCTATCTCCCTTCCCCCTTTACTAAAGAGATGATGAGATTTAATAATGTCCCAATCCACCTGTGTTATTGAATAATTCGTGCATTTATGATCAGCAAATGGTTAGTGGTATATGTAAGGTTAGTCTGGTCTTTTTTAGCCCAGTTAACTCTAAATGTTTCTGGCCTTTTCAGAATTTTTTTTGGACTCCATCCAGCATTGTTGACACAACACTGACGCATTACTTTTTTATTTGGCTGTTATTATCAAGGAACATTCAACAGGATGAGCTGTATACGCTGTTGTATTACTAACACTAGTCGTCTGGTGTCTTCCAGCCATGTTACTAATCATGGTGAGTGGTCATTAATTTTTTTTGAGCCGATACCATCGGCCATCAATATGTGAAAAAATAATGAGTAAACCCCAATGGATTTTGTGTCCTTATTTATCTTTTTACTGGAAATATGAGGGG
The DNA here is from genome assembly GCF_034640455.1 of Diachasmimorpha longicaudata. Taxonomy (NCBI): domain Eukaryota; kingdom Metazoa; phylum Arthropoda; class Insecta; order Hymenoptera; family Braconidae; genus Diachasmimorpha; species Diachasmimorpha longicaudata. Next base: position 5,113,413 of record NC_087231.1, on the reverse strand, counting down.
TTATCACTGGGTTTTTTAGTTAATCATAATTCAATTCAGTGGCATTTTATTAAATGTGGGTCACAATGTTTTTGTACAGTCTACAAAGTCGTGAGGGTCGTTGCAACGAGATCACTGGCCACGACTAATGTTCTTTCAAAAGTACCAAGTGAACCCACGCCGCCCACTAAGGATCTTGGTGGCTCGGCCACAGGCACTCCAACAGGTAGCAGTGGCACTGGGGGTGGCAAGAAAAATACTCTGACGTGTCCGAAGTGTGGTGATCCCTGTACGCATGTTGAAACATTCGTATGTGAGTATCGAAACACGACGAGGGCAAATTTTTTGCGAAATTGTTTGTCCTATTGCATAACTGTTTATCTTTTCCAAGTGTCACTACTCAAGTTTAAAGTATGATAATTTCGGTACAGGAATATGATACTGCAAAGCTTGTATTGAGTTGCATAAATAGTTAATTTTCATGCTTATTCATGATTATTTTTATTATTATTGGATAGGAATAATTTGATGATGCAATTTTAGCTTCAACCAGATTTGTCAAATGTGAAAAATGCCACCACTTCTTTGTGGTGTTATCAGAAATTGATTCGAAACGGACGCTGAAAGAGGCTACAAGAACAGAGGACACTAAACAGGGCTTCTACAGGAAACCACCCCCACCCCCCAAAAAGGTGAATTAATAGATAACGATATGAAAGTCACATTCGTACCAATTCTCACATTCACCTCATTCATCTTGTTTATCATTTCCATAGATCTACGAGTACCTGAACAAGCATGTAGTAGGTCAGGAGTACGCCAAGAAGGTTCTCAGTGTAGCTGTTTATAATCACTACAAGCGTATCCACAACAATCTTCCACCGCCAAATTCAGTTCAAACCACTGCCACCAGTCCTGCCGGGCCGCAGGACCTCAACCATCCATTCACACACAGAGGTCTCAAGCCGCGTAAATAATTTAAAATGATCTTAACAACAACAATTCAATATTTTGCACCATAACGTGTTTCATGCCCCAAATTCTATTAACTCTGTTCATTTTTCCCAGATTTACTAAATGTCTCGAGTATTGGCAATCCACTGGGAGTTGGTTTCCAGCACGGCACCAGTACTGCTGATCCTCAGCTCAAGGTGTCCAGTGGTGCATCGGTCCCAGGCTCGGACATCCTGGACAGCAAGCAACACCAGTTGAAACTGGAGAAGAGTAACATTCTACTTCTTGGACCGACTGGATCTGGAAAAACTCTTCTGGCCCAGACCATTGCCCAGTGTCTGGACGTTCCCTTCGCTATCTGCGACTGCACGACACTGACGCAAGCTGGCTATGTCGGTGAGGACATTGAGAGTGTTATTGCCAAGCTCCTCACAGACGCCAATTACATAGTAGAAAGGGCACAAATGGGAATTGTTTTTCTGGATGAAGTCGATAAAATTGGCGCTGTCCCTGGAATTCACCAGCTAAGGGACGTTGGAGGCGAGGGGGTGCAGCAGGGAATGCTTAAGATGCTAGAGGGAACGATTGTCAATGTTCCAGAGCGCAACAGCTCACGAAAATTACGTGGTGATACTCTGCAGATCGATACAACGAATATATTGTTCGTGGCGTCTGGGGCGTACAATGGACTCGACAGGCTCGTGTCTCGCCGTAAGAATGAAAAGTATCTTGGCTTTGGAGCTGCTCCAGCGTCTGAGAGCCCTGGAAGACGCGCTGCCACGCTGGCTGACGTTGCCAACATGTCCCCATCAACTGAGGACGATAATAAGGAAAAAGATGTGCTACTTAAACAGGTGGAGGCGAGGGATCTTATTGACTTTGGAATGATACCAGAATTTGTGGGTAGGTTCCCGATCTTAGTGCCCTTCCACACGTTGGATAAAAACATGCTGGTGAGGATCCTGACTGAGCCGAGTAATGCTATGGTACCTCAATATCAAATGCTGTTCTCTATGGATAAGGTAAGAAGTTAAGATGAAATAAAACCAAGAAGTTTTGAACGGCTAAAAAATATTTGTGTTTTGATGTCACAATGCTTCTTATCTGGGCATTTCATTAATTATTTTGGAATCATTCCTGAACGGAATGAAAGTTTTGAAACCAATCAATGATGCGAAAAATTTCATATTTGTTCAAAGGTGGATTTGACATTCACAACTGAAGCCTTGGAAGCAATAGCAGCATTAGCTATGGAGCGTAAAACTGGTGCCAGAGGGCTCAGAGCAATTATGGAGTCATTATTGTTAGAACCAATGTTCGATGTGCCTGGCAGTGATACGATGTCTGTGCATATCACTGAGGCCTGCGTTCGTGGACAAGAGAAACCTCAGTACATACGTCGGGGTGATGCTGCTGAGGAGGAGCCGCAACAGGCGCAGCACGTCAATAATTAACGCACGGTATACTGGAATGAAAATTTAGCAATGAAATGATAAGAGAAAAAAATCCCAGGTGGGATTAAGAGAAAATTTCACGATTATCGTCTCCTTCTTTCCCTGAGAATATTGTATGATGCCTTCGAGAAATCTTTGATTAAAAAAATGATACTAATGAACATCACTTGGCGATTGAGAATAAAGGAAATTAACAGGTAGATTATTTCCTTATACCTGTTATTTTAACTTGTGAGAGCAAAAAAAACATTTGGTGAATTCACTTTTTTTTAGTATAAATTATTCTCGTGACGTTGTATAGATGAATAATGATTCTTTGTAATATATTGTACATATAGACTCATAGAAATTCAAAGAAAGTGAAAAATAGATAATGATTTTATCTTAAGAAGAATTTATCTTGCATCGTACCTCCACGGTCTCATTGGGTTGCGCATCAACTTATTTCGCTTTTTTCTATCTTTATTCATGAAAATATTTTTTGAGTTTCCTGACGCATTCGGGACGTCCCTTAAAAATCTACGTAACTAGAAATACAAAAAAAGCGCGACAATTTTCGCCCTTTAAAGGTTCAGATATTCCACGAATGAGTGTTCTTAAAAATTACAATAAGGTGAGGCTTCTTCTTTGAATATCAGCAATTTCGTTCGAGGTGGTTAATGTGATATTAGAAGTGAAAACTGAACGCTCATATTTTCTTGAATACCGTTATCAGTGAAACTGGAATATTATCATCTCAAAAAAAAACCCTCTTCATTGACAATGAACAGAAATAAGTACTAATTCAAAATAATCGTCGATAAGTTTACTGGTACACTATTAGAAATAATGTATATTGTAATGAGGATATATTTATAATAAATCAACATGAAAAGCTAATTATACAAATTAGGATTTTCCAAACCCCATAAGTTTTCTACATTCATCATAATTTTTTATCTATTAAATTTCATGGTTTAACTTTCGGTACATGACCCCCTTCCCCTCGCATTCTCGTCTATTCGTAGATCTGAAACTGCAATGACTAGACAATGTTAATAAAAAAAAAAATAAATCTGTAGCACGATAAAAATATCGAACTGAAGTGGATCGAGCAAAAAAATGACATCGTAAAAAGAGATTTCTCAAACACAACCGTATACCCAACCTCTCTAATGAATATGTTACATGCATATTTTATCTCCCCTTTGGATTGTTTACCTGAAATAAATTTTCAGAAAGGAACAGATGATTTTCAAAGAGTATAATTATTATTAAATTTCATTGTAGTGATTACGTTGAGGCGTCTTAACTATTTTCGGTTTCTGCTTCAATATAATGCCAATTTCTGTGAGAATATATCTCGTGGCTTTCAGCAGCAAAAAGTGCATTCCAAATTGCATTATCAGAGCACCAAAACCTTTATACAATCCGAGAGGGCCCTCGTTATTGATTATTGTACGATAGCAATCAAATGCACCACTGTAACTGGTTAACAATGGTGTCACACTTCTTCCTGTATCGAGATTATCAATAATGGTTCTGGTGCCTTGCAAGTGGAGCCTATGAACCACTGTTTCGAGAGGGTAGAATACCACGTCAGCGGCGCACATGGAGATTAAGGTTGACTGAAGATCAATGTCCTGCATTACATTTTCTGAAATGATATCCCGACTGTAGGCTCCCTGAAAAAAATTAATTCAACTCATTCAAGTGATAGTGCCGTTACTTGACAAATGTGATGCAGATACTTACTCTGCTCTCTTGCAAATGCCTGTCTCTCAAGACCATTATTCTGGAGGCGACACTCCTGACGATTAACCCAAATAAGTATTTGGCAATTCCGTAAGCGACGTGTGGGCCCAGGAGGGCGTAAATTGGAATAATTCGTCCTTTGTTGCCGACCTCGAGTAGACGAATTGCCCCATCGCGGAATACATCGAGTACTCCTGGCTTTTCAGAGGCTATCTCTGATTGGACAGTCTCTACTAGGGATGCTGAGTAGAAAGGAGAGACAATTCCAATGGAAACACTAAAGGAGTGAATAATAATTAATTGTTTAATCACTAAAGCATTTTATTTTTGATCTTTTTTTATTTTGAGCCTTTCCCATTTCTTTTTATTTACCATTTGAGGAGCAAGTGTTGTCCGAAAGATTTAAGGGAAGTTGCATTCGTTATTTCCCTGTAACAAAAATGAAATGAATTGATGTCGAGCAGCTGACGTCAGTCAAAAAACATTGAAAATTTACTTCGGCCACGGCGTGACCTTCGACAAGAGGTCCTCAACCGCAAGAGTCAAACCCCTGATTAGTAAAACCGAGCCAATTCCCTTCCACAATGTATTCATCCCCTGGGACTGATGTAATCTCATCATGACTGGTATCAACGTGATTGGCACGAGATGATACGTCGCTGCCATTGGATTCACTTGACATTGTCTTCTCAGGACAATGAACGGATGAATGAGCAGATTTTCCGTGATCAAACTGGCAAGACCACATCCAATGCCTATTGATCTCTTTATGGTGATGTCTGATTAAATATATTTAATTATATCTACATCCGAATAGCACAGATAGGGGTGGGAGAACCTTGTCGTGACCTTACCATTGTCAGCTGGTGTGCTTCCCTCGGGGATGCTCGATGACGCCGATGTGACCTCAATTGGCCTCACAATCCCACGATTGTAGTATGTGTCATTGAAATCATCTGGAAATTGTTGTGGAGGCACCGGTCTGCCTCGATACACGGGATCATAACCTGACAAACCTGCCATTACTGCACTTTTATCGGAGCAGACAATTATTTGGAGAACGAATGCACCATTATCCCCGCATTTCCACCCAAACAATTAGGATGTTTTTTGTCTCAAAGGCTTGCGGTGATTCGACATTTGAGTGAACTTGTTTGTTGCGAATGCGGAGGTAACACGAAACCGCACGATTTTGTACGTCAGATCAAGGTTCAATGCTGTCGTCGCTGATGTAGGTGTATGTACACCTTTTCTTCCCTCGTCCCATTTTGAAAAAGCCTCAGAAAATGTCTGGTTATGGGTAACGCATTTAGGGTCAGAGAAAAGCAGAAAAGTCAAGGAATTAACAATTTTCGTAACAGGTTGCTCGATTATGTCATAAATTTTCCATGAAATTTCTGATACCCAAAAAATTATTAAGTAATTTGTGTTAGAATATTTCTAGGTTAGATTGAAAGATCATGCAACTCAAGCGATTTCAGTCTCACGTTTAAAAAAAATGTTAGACTGCAATAAATTTTATTCATTTAATTATGACTTAGTATATATATTTTTAATTCAAGATATAAATCCATTTTGTCATTCACGCGCGTTTTTTTCAAATAGTATGGTCACTATCGTATTGACAGTTCACGTGAGGATACGTCTTTAGCTTTGAGCAATTGTCGGCCATGTGGACGTCATTGGTTCGTGGTTGGTCGAGAAAATCTAATTATATACATAGTAGCGTCAGACACCATACATATCAACACAGCAGAGGACATTCTTTAGTTTGTTTGCTTTTTTTAAAATTTTTTAGTTTAAAACGTATATGATCCATAAATATGGCAGACCCGTTGAGTGTTTTGAGACAGTACAATGTCAGTAAGAAGGAGATAATCGAGCGTGAGAGTCAAATTATATTCGGAGAGATCTCCTGGCCAAAGAATGTGAAAACGAATTACCTTACTTATGGGTAAGTTTTGTACGAACTTTACGAATTTTATCCTGTACTTAGCCTGTGTTATTCTCGTCAACTGCATGACGTGGCACAATCACATAATTATGACACTTATTTATTTTATTTGCACTCATGTTTCACGAAGGACTGCAATTAAACGAGTTCATTGTTAATTAGAAACAAGAGCTCAAACACTTTCCTCACTGTTGACTTTGACTATTGGTATTCAACAACTTTGTGGTTGTCAATCCGTTTGTTGCAAAAGGGAAATATAATAACTATTTCAGGACAGGCTTCAGGTAGTTCCATCAATGTATCATGGTTTCCAAAACCATCAAATTTCAGATCTGGCAAAGAGGGAGCCCCCAAAGAGTATTATACCCTCGAGTGTCTGCTATTTCTCCTAAAGAATGTCCAGCTCACCCATCCCGTGTATGTTCGTCAGGCAGCTGCCGAAAATATCCCGGTGGTACGTCGGCCAGACAGAAAGGACCTTCTGGCGTACCTCAACGGTGAAACCGCCACTTCCCTGGCGATCGACAAATCGGCTCCCTTGGAGATACCCACTCAGGTGAAACGAACAGCTGAGGACATCCCAGAGTATCCCATCTCCAAAAAACCAAAATATGAAGAGACAGATGTTCAAAAAGTTAAGCTCCAGTTGGCAGCGAGACTAGATGCTCCGAAAGAGTCCTCTGTTACTGTCGACAACATTAAATCTCTCTCTGAAGCTATGTCAGTGGAGAAAATTGCTGCCATCAAAGCCAAGAGATTGGCGAAAAAACGAACCACGATTAAAGAGAATGATGATCTCGAGAATGGCACTGATCTCCGAGTGATTTTAGCTGATGACACGATTGTGTCGCGAGAGAGACAGTGGAGAACGAGGGATACGATCCTGTTGAGCACAGGAAAAACCTTTGGAAAGAATATCTTTACAATTTTACAGAGTTTGAAAATTAGGGAGGAGGGGAGAAGACACCCACCCACAGACAAACCAAGATCAGCACCCCTCCGACAACTGCCGCAGCCCACAGTCTACAGCAGATACGATCAGGAACGTTTTGTTCGACAGAGAGAGGAGACTGAGGGTTTCAAGATCGATACCCTTGGTACTTATCACGGAATGACACTGAAATCAGTGACAGAGGGTAGCAAGCCTGTAGTCAAGAAAGATGTTGTTCAGAATCCACCAACACCATCAGGACTACTGCCAGTGTCTGCTGCCAAAGCTTCTCTCCCAGGTGCCCAGAAGAAGAGGCCCAGCAAAACTCCCATCATCGTTATCCCCAGTGGCAACACCTCCTTGATCACAATGTACAATGCAAAGGATATTCTCCAGGACCTCAGGTTTACCCCTGCAGAGGAGAAACGTGCAGCGGGATGCAAACGCGAGAGCGAGATGCTCATCCAGAGGAGGAAAGATGGAGGACTGACTGTACCATATCGAATAATCGATAATCCAGGGAAATTAACTACTGATGATTGGGATAGGGTAGTCGCTGTCTTCGTGATGGGACCTGCCTGGCAGTTTAAGGGGTGGCCCTATGGGGGCAATCCTGTGGAGATTTTCGCCAAAATTTGTGCCTTCCATTTGAAGTATGATGAGATGAAGCTCGATAACAATGTCGCCAGGTGGGCTGTCACCACGATCGAACTCAATCGAGGCAGGAGGCATTTAGATCGAGCCAATCTTATGAGATTCTGGGAAATTTTGGATAAGTGAGTAATTGAATGAATCTTTCTGTTATCTTTCATCAACTCTATTCAGCTATTTGTAAGAAAATATTATTTATAATTTTTTATTTCTTTTCCTGAGGTCCAAATGATATACATTTGAAAAGGAAATATTTTTAAAATTAGTGGAAAGTTCAGTATCTATTGATTTAACACATTTTTTTGTTTTTTGTTACAGACACATTATGAAAAATAAACCCACTCTGCGTTTTTAATCCAAGGATAAGATTCTGATAGTGGACTGTGAATTTAGTGATATCAATCGATCAAGGAAATGTTCCCAGGCGTTTTATAATAATTATGTGCTCCTGGAGTCAATTCTGTGTAGAAATGAAAGGATCGCAAGTGAAGTGGTGTCCGGTGATGATGAGAAATTTGTGTGTCCTACAAATTTATAAGTTTTCCCAAATAGAAGAATGGGAAACATTGACAATCAAAGATATTACAGGTAATTTTACAGAGTTTAAGAGATCAGAGAAAATTGATAAATTTTCATGTGAAGAATAAATTTCAAAGTTGGAAGATCTTTACAGGATTGCTTCTTCAATATCTCCTTTCCAAATTCTCCCTAGTCGGACTCTATAATGCAAAATTTAAGAACGGATGGGTAACTGAAAGTAGAATATCCCTATTTTTTTTTATGATTGGTTGAGTCACTTTTTAAATCCACAAGTGAAATTTTGCTTTAAAAAGTATATTTTCTTCTCTCATCAGAATAAATAAAATTTGGGAATATGATGAACGGTAAAAAACAACTTTTAATTAGCGATATGATTCAAAATGAATTTTCGTTTATTGTAATGATGAATCGTCATTTATGTAAATATTCTTTTTGATATAATTCTATCGAGATTATTTACAGCCGTGTCCACGCTGGATCACGTTAACATTCTCGGTTGAACGTGTCTTATAAAGTTTCTCGTATTTTATGTTCATTTATAATACAAATGACATTGTTAGAAAAACCGAGATATTGACAACTTGAAATATAATCATCGATTATTCAATTAATTATCATTTAAATTGGAATGAGGGAGTTATGAAATAATTTAAAGTGCCTTTTCAATAGATCCAAAACAAACGAACCATGGATTCTTCATCACCGTCTGCAAAATATTCTCTGCAGATATGTAATTGATGAGTAAATCTGAGTAAATCAGTTCAGAGAGTTCAAGGGGAATGTCTCTGTAAAATATCATACACTCCGAAGATTTTCAATGAGTATGTGTTGCTCAACTATATACGAGAACTCAATGAAAATCCAGTAATAACAAGACTCCGTAATATTCAAATCTCTTGTTTTTTCTATAGTCATCGCGTATTATTGCTCTCAAATAGACTTTGCACACCACTAAAAGCAAAAAAAAATACTTCAAGGGAAATTAATCGTAATATTATCCACAAATTTCAAGATTCTTGATTATCATAATCAAATTTTGGATTTATCTGCTTCGTGTGCTTAAACAACTAACAATATGGAACAATATAACGAGTATATTAATGCAATTATCATGGATGAATAATCATTTCAACGTGTGGAACAAGAACTAACACAATCATACAGTACAACAGAGAATGGCAAATTAATTTGGCTTTCGATATTGTCACGAAAAAAAAATATTTGCTATCTCGTAAAGTTTGAGTGGTCGAGATTATCGAGTTTGAAAATTTACGGCCTATTGAAATAGGATTTTTTAAACATTGATGATAGAATCCCTCCAATAGCCCGTTATTTTTTCAATTCATAATAATTATCCTGTAGCACAAATTTCTCCTTATTGAAATAATTTTTAATTCCTCATGATTTTGCACAGAAAATCTTGTCAGTGCCGTGGTTTCTTACCCTATGTTCCTATTCAATAAAAAGATCATAAAGATGATTTTCTGAACTGAATACATCTATTTTCAAATGAACATTAATTTAATTGTCTTAAATTTTGTGTTCGAATTTTTATTCCGAGGAAGGTTACGGTGTTCGGATATCTCTTCTCACAAGGAATAAAAGGGCATAAGCTCATCCAAAATCAGAAGCGGTCATATATCTCTTTGGTATCCAACAGCCTTTAAGGGTAGATAACTGAGTTTTTCAGGTTGTAGGATGTTGAATAGAAAATTCTCCCATGTTATCTATTAATTTTAAAAAGTTGTTCGTCGACTCTATAGGAACATAAAATCAAGAAATCGTTCATTTTCCATTTGTGAGAGCCCATACTTCCAGAGTATTTCCCGAGTGGCTATAAGTATCTCAATTATCAATCCTGCAGTAAAAAAATCTCATTTATATTTGAGGGGAGATCGCTATGTATTTTAACTAAGACGGGTTGAGTGAAGACCTCGGAGTTTTCTCTATATTTAATGTGAATTGATTGTTCGTAAAAAAAACTATGCAGTATAATTTTAAATGTTTGCAAAAAAAAGTATGTTCAATTAAAAAATGGGCTGCACTGTTTTTATACTTATCATTCTAATTTAGAATTCTAATTTCACAGACGTTTGGTCAATTGCTGTAAGAAATAATTTCCCAAGACGAATTATCAGGTTTCGCATGCGTATTACAAGAGCAACAAAAAATTAAGAAGATAGAGAGATCCCCACTCGAACAGCTTTTGATTTTTCTAACTAGTAGCAGTCTCCAACCCTTAATTTAAAAATTCGTGAAAATCAGGACTGTGTATTACAAAAATCGAGTACACAGATCCATAATTTTTTATTCTACAATTTTATGTTTCCAGAAAGTAACCAGGAACTTATTATCTTAAAATTAATAACTCTTGAACATCTTCCCTTCGTATGCACGAAACATTAACTCACAAATACCTTCAGTTGCACATTTCCAATTCCGAAAACTCTATCAGTCACCCCTCAATCGCACATTTGTAATTTGTGTTTTTAATCCACGTTGGCCACAATGTCCATTGGATCATCTAAGGCATCGGCAGTGAGCAACACAGGATTTACTGCGATCAAGTGGGCTGTGTTTCCCACTTTTGTTACCATTCGGGTAAACGTCAATCAGTGCTGGGCGGTGGAGCAGCATAACGTGTTCTCGGATCGCTGTCTCCATCGCAAATATATTTGCCGGATACAAATCGTCTTTTCACGAGACTTAGCCTGTAACCAGCACCGACAAGTTCAAACTCAACGCCTGAGAGAGTTGTTCCCTCGCAATTGAACTGAGTTACAATGGTCCCCTGAGATCCCGGGCCACGTTCCAGCTCAACTCGTGCTTTCAATGAACCAACTCCATTGCTTTCACTGTGCTGAGACAACTCGGTAAATTTCCAAAGTAATCTGTTTGTGTCGGGCAGCCACTGGGCTGATGGCTTACTATGGAGGCTTTTGAAGCCACCGTCAATAGGGGCTGCTACGTGTAAATTCAAGAGGGGACTTGGCGAGGCCATTGCACGACTGTTATACTTGTAGTCAATCTGCGAATGGGAATAATAAACGTGAAAAGAGTCGAGCGAAGACTGCGGTGATATCTAAAAGTCCGTGATTTTTTAAAATTATTGGAATAAATTTCATGTGACAGCATTACCTTGAGATCTGTGTGCGTAGACTCACACTTCCAGTACGCCACTAGTTGAAATGGACAAGAGCCTGCACCCTCCTTATTCTTAATTTGATACTTGAGAATGTCCACATTGAAGTACGAAGCTGAGGGGTTCTGCTCTGCCTGACGACGTAGCAATGTGGTTAAGGCACTCATATTAAACTCGAATATTGTACAGTCTGCTGTCGTCTGAGTGGCGTCACTGGGTAACCGAATAAAGGATTCATTAGGCTTCGCCGAATTTTAGTTATTTATAGGTGAATTAATTGATCACAGCACTTTTAAGTGCTGCATGAGGGAAAATTCGGAGGAAAAAATACTCACATACTAACAAGTTGATTATTAGGGAGTAATCGTTCTAGCCGATTACTATTCCTGATTCTAAACAACAGCTTAGCAGGACTGGGATTGTTTGCCAAGACAGCGACAATTCCCGCAGGAAAGGACAACATCATATCCCCACTGAGTTTCACCTGGCAGCGATTTTCATCGGTTCCTCTGAAGTATGAGTGAACAATTTCGTGGAAAGCCACTGCAAGAGGAATGGTATCGGCAAGGCCTATAGTGAGAGGGGATGGTCCCCTGGACGATCCCACCCCAACTCCAGCAGTGCGAAACTCCAAACTGGCGACACTATCAGCCCTCGATATAGTGGCAGGCGATGCTCGCCCCCTAGTTGGGCCCTCACTTCGTCGTGAAGGTGGCCTTGGAATAGCAATTGATCCCGTTGGTGTTGACGAGGCTGATTGTTTGGGTGGTAATGCTGGTGTAATATCACCGACCTCCGAAAATAAATCACCCTCGGGAAATTTATTATGCAAACTCGTCAATTGTGGTGGTGCACTCTGTGGCACTGGTGATGATGACATTGGTGGTGGACTCTGCAAAGGTGCATAAGGATGACTCGCTGTTGGTGTTGAGGCACTCGATGGTGTACTACTTGGATTGAATAAATTTAATCCAAGTAAATCGGAACTTGGTTTACCAAGCTGTTGGGAAACCGACTGGGATCTCTTCATAAGATGATCCGAATCGGTATTCGAACCCCTACGACCCGTGGGTGCCGGTGACAACGAGAGATTCTCAACAGTCGCTCTCAACTCGTCGACACTTGCACTCATGGGTGCACCACCATTGCTCAATGGTTTTATCTCAACTCTTATTTTTCTTTCTCTCTCGTCCTCCGATTCAGTGTCCGAACTCGAGTAAAAACCTTTCTCATTTTCCCAAGGATCGGGCTTTGGCCTTATGCAAAAACCATCTTCATCAACTTCCGGTGTTGGTGTCTCGGATTTTCGGCTCTCGTCCTTCTCCTCTCTGTTCGAATATTCGAGAATTAAAAAGAAAAATCAATGTTAGTTAATCATTCGGAGGATTGTTAAGCTTTCAGCAAGCCCAGTGTACTTCGTACTTTAACAAATTATCGAATTTTTTCTACGTATGCAATGCATTTTTCCCCATGTCCTTCTATAATAGATATTCTCAATCATAGTAACAATGTTTAAATAATGTATTAGTCGCACTGGGTATGCTGATCATGCATATACTGACAGGTCAGACTTTTCTTCCTTGTTACTGCTCGTGTCCACCGAGTCCTTCTTCTTCTTCGCCTTTTTCTCCTTTCTCTTTTCTCGTCTACTGCGGAGAAACCCTGTTGATATTACCATAAACAGAATTTAATGGAATCATTCAATAATTGCCCGGAAGTGTAGTCATGAAAACAGAATCATTCTAATGCAGTAGAGAAAACGAATAAACAAATGGGTATTATTCATTTAAAAATCGCCAACAAATTTGTAAGTTTATAGAACTTCTCGACAAAGATAATTCAATTTTTTTTGATGGAATAAAAAAATGAGAAAGGCAAATACAATGGACAAACTTGGAAAACTTCTGCCGAATAGAATAAAAATCACAACCTACTGTTTTTCAAGAGAAATCCCTAGCCGATACGCTTTAAAATTTCTTTTGCATATGAATCCCACCAAAATGATTATCTCATGCAAGAAAAATAATGCTGGTCATTTAACTGCCCATATTCACTCACCCCATTTTACAAAGGTTTCATTTTCTACTAGCGATAACAGATCAATAGCGGTATTGAAATTAATACAAGGTAAAGAAAGGCTAATAGTGCATACAGCAGATCAAATGCGATATTATTAAAGGCGATGGAGCTCACTATCAACAGCAATCTATTTTTCATATAAATCCAAACCGCAACCATTACCTAAATTAGATACTCAAAAACTTGATAAATTGTTTTTCTAACAAATTAAAAAATCCTTCAAGACTATATGATTAATTGGCGAACAAAAAATCATGCAAACTCATATTTTAATATTCTTGTCAGTTTTGAGATAGATTACTTTGACAGCTATTGGGGGACTTGTAAGGAATCACAGAATGACACTGCAGCTCTTGGGAAGTATGAAATTCTTCTATGAAATTTCATTTCATTACAATAAAACACAAACACAGTGAGCCATGCATTAGTCGATGAAAATTGAGTTAAAAACAATAATTTGTAATAATTTGAGACGGCTCACCTGAGGCATCACCCATCGCCCCTTGCCCCTCAACGTCTTTCATTCAAGTCCATATCTCCCCTCTGATAATTATTCAATAAGAATTTCTAGCTGTGTATATAATTTTTATTGCATGGTAAGTGCTCTTCGAGTGTGAAACGTCTTCAATTTATTTTTATCCAGGAGAGGCAGATGGTGCAAAACTTTTTACGAGTATCCCGGAAGGGAACGGTAAATTCACGTTGAAAGTTCTGAATGTACGATATCATGTCGGTTTCGTGGAAAATAATTTTTCCATTAATTTTCCGGAAAGGGCGATGAAATTAATACCATTAGTATAATTTCACTGAAGTCCCGATTCTCATTTATCATGTGAATAATTGCAATGAACAATTGTAGACTGTTTATCGTAAATAAAACATAAAAAATTAAAAGAATGAGCAATGCAAGGGAATAAGTCCGAATCGGATGGATTTGGACTGTTTCAATCCCAGGAAGAGTGTCAATGAAGGCCCCTTGCTATCAGTGCCCAACAATGATTGTTAGAAAAACAATTTAGATAAAACAATTGTCGTGATAACCCTGATACACATGATTACAAGGAGACAAGTCTATTCTATCGATTAGAGTGAATATACTCATCGCCCCTCATTATCCATGTCCAGGATTAGAAGTAAATCTAAATAAGCTGGGCTGGTGTTTAACATTGAGGTGTTAGCGTTTTTTTTGTCATCAGCAGGTAATCAAAGAAGATTAATTAATGATTAATTTTGCCAGTGATGAATGAAGAGCGTGTTCTAGAGTGCAGAGTGGAGGTAATGTTGTACGTATCACCAGTGTAATATACAATAAACCTGCAGAAAGTACATATTCTGTAAAACAAATAACAAGGCAGATAGATATCATCAAGACAGTTCACCTTTTCATTCGAAACCCACCATTAACGCTTCAATCCACTTTTTCCGCCCGTTGAGAAAGAGGCAACGATAGTCAATACCATTTTGAACAGCAAAGAAGATTCAAAGATGTTGAAATTATTTCAATTTTTATTGGAAAAAACGATGTGTTACTTGCTTGCACGTGCAAGAACGCTTGAAAAAAATTGAAGAAGCTATGAACAGACTTGGGTTGTTGCATGATTTTTTCTATTGAAAAAATATAAAAACACGTATTAGATATTTTTCGTTCGACTTTCATAGCCAACACTAAAAAATTCTGATGCACAACCTCAATTAACACGATTTCAAAGTTAAAATGCAGAGTATCTAAATGTTCTCTGTTGGAGGGCGACTAATTACAGCAGTGAGAAAATGTGTTTATGTTTAAGCAAATTAAATGTCGTTCTTGTTCGTGGTACGTGAGAAAGACTGCAATTAATCAATTTACGAACAGACACAACTGTAGAGTCATGTGAATCGGGTATTTGAATTGATCAAGGGGAAGAGAAGAATTTTTATCGCGAAATCAATTAAAGGAAGACACTTTGTCTGCCAAGAGCTGTGGATGAGAAGAATTGCATGAAAGAACACTTTCCATTATTCACAGAACGACTAGATGAAAATAGAATTATTGACAGTGAAGTTTCTCTGTTGTTAAGTGAATCATTAGATCGAATAGCATTCCTAATTATTGTAATGACGATTGAATTCGATGAATCCCCTTGGCCTCATCAATTACCCAACAAATTGCAGTCGATCGAATTTTCCAATACTCGTTTAAAATTTTCTAGAGTTTAGATAATTCACGATTCATAAAGAGTTACATTTAGATCCTCTTAGAGGGTTCCTGGAGATGCTGGGAGGTGGAACGGCAGTAGGCGGATTGTTGCCCTGAGGTATGACTGGTGTCGAACCAGACCCTGCTTGCCTCTGTCTCTCTGAAACAATCACTCATCGCTCATATTTTTTCGCTCTCCTGAAAACTTACCCGTTCCCCATTTTCATTTTCATTTACCAAAACAAACATTCGCGATCTATTTGAACCGCATTGTATTATTGACATTGCGTTTGGAATATACGATTTTCAGTACATCATCCTCCACCCGTTTTGTTAGAGCAACGATGGACAAGCAGGGAATTATAAACACGACCACAAAAAGCGTAATGAACACGATTCTAGTGTGAAAACTACCCGAGGAATTTTGTCCTACCGAAGAAAATGTGCTGGAAAAAATGTGATCAATGTTATCATCTGCCTCGATACAAAAACAAATCGCATGAGAATCCATCCAAGTGAAAATATACGTAAATAATTAGGAATCTGTATAAAATTATCCTCTTGTATCTAGGCAGAACAACCTCGAGTGCAAGAACTGAAATTAAATTTGTGTAACTGTGATTGTTTATCATCATCCTTTCACTTTAATCATTTTATTTGAAGACCTACCCTGGGAGTTGGACATGAACAGGTTGAGAAGCGAGGTGGTACGACGTGAGCCTTTGGTGGTAGCGTCTCTATCCTTTTCCTTATGCCTCTCTTTATCCCTCTCCCCATCCCAACTACCCAAACCCTTAGAATTGAGACTTTTCTTATACGATTTGTTACCAGCAACGCCTGTTTCTCCATTAGTTCCTTTGGTGGTTGTGTCCTTGGCAATTGCATCATTAGTCACCTCCAGCTGATGGGTCTGACTGGCAATCTCGGCTAGACTCGTCATCACCTCGTCATACTCGATCACTCCTGGCGTATTAGGTACATCATCAGTGGCTTTCGTAGTGTCGTTGATAAAGTCACGACGATTACCTGGCCGTTCGAAGCCCGTATACTTTGACTGCACAAATTGCTCCAGTAGTTTTTCCACCGTCATGTCCAGGCACTGGCGTTTGAAGTCAATGTGAACCTGTCCAACCTGCTCGTGATTGGTTTGAAGGGCATCGGCGTAGGTATTCAGGAACTCCTTCATGTGCCTCAGATGGGTCTCCTCCACGTCTTGAAATCTCTGAAAGTACATGAAGCACAAATTGTTCATTCTCATCATTTTACGGATTCACGATGTGCAACAGATTTGCCAATAATTAGAGGATATTAAATTACCCTGCATGCAGCTGTCATTTTGGTCTCAAAATCATTTCTAACAGCAGTGTATTTATCCACAAGTGTTTTATAATCATCCTGGGTCTTCTTAAACTTGGCCTCAGCCTTCTCCAGCTCCCGCTGACTGGCACTGTCCTTTCGAAGCTTCTCTAACTCCAACGCCTTCTGCATACACATGTCCTTGGCCTTCTGGAGTGTCACTGTGATACTCTGAATATTTTGAACTACCTCCAGAGTCGAGGACTCTTCCTCTTTTACCTGAAAAAGAAAATAACATCACAACTCTCTCGTTCCCTATGTTCCTCTCGTGTAAGCGGGTGTCATTCATGTCAATGAATGACAGTACAGAATGGAATCTCCCGAGTGGGCGGAAACTGATAACAAGTCCAGGGCAACTGGACAATCAGAAATAAGATACCCACTACTATCGTGGGCCGTCAATCATTCAATTTAAAATAATTATGCAGATGTACTAACAGCCTTGTGCCTCTTGTGAAGCTCGTCAGCGTATTTCGACACGTCTTTGATGATTTCGGAGACTCGTTGGGCCATTTGAAGGTGAAGACCCGCGAGTTTCTCCGCAGCACCTCGTAGTGCTGCCCATACTGGTGCAAATGTTCCCTGGGTACTGCTACTGTTGCTCGCTTGTTTAGCAACTTTGCTGAGGAGTTTGTAGTTGTTCTCCTCGATGGTCGATCTCTCACGGAGAAATTCAGCCAGTTCTTTGCTAGCCACAACTCCATGTTTCATGTTATGATACAGCACGTCAAATCCATTATTTTTTTCACCCTGAAACATTATGAAACACTGGGGTTCGTCTCATTTGGTAATATATTGAGGATGAAAGAAGTACTCGAAAGTATCCCACCAGCATCATAGAACGATAATTCTAAACAACCCATCCTTGGAGAATTCGAAAAAATTGTAATAAATGAAATGACAAGGCTTTCGGGAAGCAATCGCTAATTTATCATCAACGATAATTGCATTCGTTTGTAAGAAATTCTGTTATCTCCTGTGCATGTTCTGTGGAGTAATGATTTCTTCGGGACGTCTACCGAAGCCATAGGACAATGTTCATGCCACGTTGAACATTGTATAATGCGTATTGTTACGAGAGTGTGGAAAAATACCAACCGTGACTTCCGTGGGCGTTCAACTAGCTAGATAGTGTTTGGGTCGAGATTTAGAGGTCATGCAGACGTTCATGGACAGCGATACAACGAACGTTTGAATAATATATTTTGTGGGATGAATTGAGTACTTTCTGGATTCCGAGGAAAGGCAGTAATTCAGAGAGATAAGATAATTTTAAGTTCGTTCTAATCGCTGTGTCTCCTTTTTTTTATATGTTGGATAATTATCCTTTTCATACGATGTACGAGAATGATCGCTGAAGTGCAGCTCGTCTCTCTCAATTGCTTGACAATTTTATTTTTCAATGACGCACGAGAGTTCCCCCTTTTTCAACCGCTGCATGATATGATTGATAAAGAATGCATGATGACGTGCTCCTGGAGACGTTGAGAGCTATCCAACTGGTGAGTAGCTGCACTTTTAGTATCTCCCTCATGCTGAAGACGTCTCATAGATTGACTAGCATTGCGTGAGACAAGATCTCACGGCTCAAAACACCTTAAGAATGAAATAATGACTTGAGACATTTTCCTTCACTTGATCATTGTCTCAACGTTTCACTGTTTCATTCTGTGGATACTTTGTTCCGAGATGAATAGTGGCAGTAAGTGAGGTTTTTGTCAGCGTCAACACGACAAGGCTAAAGTACCAGTGGTTCGACCGGTTTCCCTCGCTTTTCCAAGTTACTCAGTGCAAATTCAAAATTAACAGCGATCACTTCTCATTATTCTTATTTCAGTTGAGAATTCGCTAGGGAAGCTGATATGAAATTGATACTTGTCATGCCAGGAACATAATTGCACCACTTATGGTGTTATTCCTCGTAAAACCAAGACCCCTGAAAATTACATTGATTTTTTAAATTTATTTATTTCTAATGACGTTAAAATCGTGCATCTGTATGTCCGCCAGGTTCTGGGAAAGATCAGGATTGCGGAAGGATGTCATTAATTCCGGGAATTGTCAATTATTTCTTGAATATTGAAAAAAAAATGTTGCGCTGATGTATTTTTTCGTACCATTCTATTGTTTATTTATCTGGCTCCCATTAAACCAATTCATGAATTATCGTATGGTGATTCACCATTATTAGCGGATTTAATCGTAAATTAGAAAATTTTCGGTCAATGTTTATTTGGAAATGGAATGTTTTATCGCAAAGGGACTAATGACTATTGTATTAGTAAAACTCTCGCTGTCATTCTTATTCCTTTCTCGTTATCGTGAGACCTGTCCATAAGCGGTAGCGAACTCTGTCGTAACATTGAACTCCTTTTCTGTCTACATCTACACATTTTATGTTACTTTTTTCAATTCCTCTTCCGACGCCAGACTAAAAAATACTCTGCAGGATGAAGATACCGGGTATTATCATTCAACCGTGGAACAAAAAAACCAAAGAAGAGATGATGAGGCACAGGGGAAGAAAAGATGAACCATTATCTTATCGTGTTTTTCATTCAAAAGAGTTGTTTGTTATCGGAAAACAGTAAGTGACAAAGTGAAATTGAGTTATCCACAGGAAGGTGATGAAAAAGTCGATTAGTTTGTCAAATTTTCGGTCGCTCAATTATTTCGAATGTTACGTGTTAATATAAATGTATTAAAATAATTAACCCTTTCTTCTTCTGTACAACCCATTATCTTTTTGACGGTACTATATCTTCAATTGAGTGATCTATAAAATTTCAATGGACAGATTTGGTTCAAGAGAAATTAAACATTTATGACAATCGTCATTAAAATTGAATCAACCAATATCTTTATCGTAATCATTTTCTAATGCCGACTTAATAATATTAAAATAAGTATTGTGAGCTATGACTGAATTTGAATAGGAATGTTTACGGTGAAATTTAATTAAGTTTAAAAGACCAAGACGATGCGGCAAAAAAATATTTCGATAGCATTGTTAGATTTTGTAAATGTCTTCTACAGCTATATAACGGAAAAGGAAATCGAAACTTTCGAAGGTCAAATAATAAAGTCACTTGAAAATTCAGGTCGGGTGAAATAGGGCTTGAGTGGACCCTGTAATAGTCATCTACACCTGTTGAAAATAATTTCAACAGGACAAGGATGTAGAGGCGAGTGAGGCAGTCACGAATTTATAAAAATTCTAAAAAAGGTCCAGCCTATGTTGTAGAATATTTTGAATCCTCAGAAGTTCTCAAATAACAGTCCAATTGAAATAATTTCATTTTTCCCTGGTAGTAAAAAAATAACGGCAAAACCCTGGGGAATCCCCTCGAATGGTGCTTAAACCCTTGAAGTATTTCATCTTCCCTGGACGGGCTATTTGTGATCAACGAATGCCCCATAAAATTCACGTAAGAATGCCAATCTTCCCGGTGAATTCTTCCGCCTCTCAATACGAGATCCCAAGTCATGTGATTCCACAATTTGTGTGAAGGCACCGGTGCGATGCAATAACCAGTAAAGTGCAAAGGAACCTCATCCTGTACTCCCCACCCCGAAGTCGAGGTTACTTTGGTAAAATTGAGTATACGCTAGCGAAACTTCTCAAATGAGTACGAGCCAGCGAGTAAAATTGTGGAAGATGAAAAAGAGAAAGGACAGTAGCCGCAAGGCGTAAGCGAACAAATAAAAAAAATCGAAGGACACTCCAAGTCTAATGTTTTATACACGTTAACCCGGCGTGACTCCACTCGTCATTTATGCATTTATTGGAGGAAGAATTTTCGATCGAACTGTTGACATATCTCTCACGAATTTCCTCCTGTCAATCATCCCTGAGTAAAGCTGCATTTTCAATGGACCTAACCTGTCGTAATGCACCAAGAGATTAAATGAATAACGAGCCAAGAAAATACAGATGTTTGAGACATGAAGTGAAATCACTGACACCGAGCTAATACGTAATCACTTGTGTTTATTTAGTAGAGCATATTCGATGGAATGATTGAATTGTCAATTGAACTCACCCAAAAGTAATCAGCAAAATCGACGGTCATGATGAGTCAATCAGACCATTTTTCAGTACATGATGAGGAGTAATAATTCACTGTTTCAACGTATTCCTCGGTGTTTAACCGCGCCCGGAGACTCCCCAGTGCCGTTGTCGTATAAGCTTGTTTCTCTATTGCTCCACCAACACTAAAAAATCACTCTCATACATACGCAGAAAACAATCGGAGCAAACGAGTGACTACGGGCGAATGATTCTTTTTTATTCGTGGCAAATATTTGTCCCCTTTGGCTGGGGGTGATTCGGTGATTCCTGGCGCATCGGCCAGGTGAAATATATCGGCGTGAGTGTGCACGCGAAGTGATACCGCACCTTACTATCACTTTTCGCTGCGGACGACGGAGGATTATCAAGTTGTGACGGACTCCGTCGTGGAAGATGTA
This sequence comes from Diachasmimorpha longicaudata, assembly GCF_034640455.1. NCBI lineage: Eukaryota > Metazoa > Arthropoda > Insecta > Hymenoptera > Braconidae > Diachasmimorpha > Diachasmimorpha longicaudata. The sequence goes on along the minus strand of NC_087231.1, from coordinate 5,091,993 downwards.
CGGACGGCGGATAAAACGATGGAAACCGCGAACTGGCGCGGACGTACACTGAGGATTCGATGCAGAGGTGGACGCGAGGGTCAACTATCTATCGAGTGATTTTTATTTGTTGGTGGAGGGGTGATTACTGCAGCGCTGTTGGGGTTCCGTCGGCAACGCAGTCGGCGGGTTTGCTGTTGGTAACGGTGGGCGCACCACAGAGGTGCGGCAGGTGGCGTTCTGTTACAGGAAGGCCGCATATGTCGGTAAATAATTTTGTCCAATTAATTATATACAGACTAATTTGCATTATTTTATTTTATTTTCTTTCCTTACATTTCTGCCTTCACAGTCGGGTTAATTTATCTCGATTGTTTTCTTTTTAATTAAATTATTATTCTCAATTTCCAAGTTACGATATTTATAACTGAACAATGTACTTCCTTTCCTCCCCGAAGGTGGAAAAAATATAAAGATTTTCTCAAGCGTCTAAGAAACACCTGCTCCATCGCGCCCTCCCCCTAGTTAATGCACCCCACAATACCCCGATGATTGCCAGCGCGTGACTCATCTGCGAGGGAGCGACAGGTGAAGCACTCCCTTTCTATTCCGCGCATAGCCCCAACCAATGACCTGCGCATGTGACAACAGCTTTTCGTGGACGGCGCGTTCTCGACACTCACTGGACCCCTTTGGATCGAGTGCAAACTGTTTTCCCGGTGGCTCATTAAAATCCCTCTAAAAAAATCTCATAAATCTTCGGACAAAGAAACTCTCGCGTTTTTCCACAACTCGGACAATGCCCGCGAACAAGGGTCCAATATTTTCGTCAACAGCCAAAGAGAAACCGGTGAACGGTGGTGGTTTCGGTGCATCCGGTACTAAGAAGAGGAAACAACGTGTCACCGTTAAAAGTAAAAAACATTGCAAGCAGTACTTGGTGAGTGAACACAAACAATGAAGCTTAAAAAAGAGAGAGCATAATGAATGGAGTACGTGTTATTCCGTATGGAGCCACAAGTTGCAAATAGATCTACTTTTTCACCCCTCCCAACACGGATATATCGAACAAGGCACCCCTGGAAAACCAAAATTTACCCTCACTCAGAGTGATAACGCACTGACAAAATGAATTATGGAGAGAAACTATTGGATGTATGTGAATTCATTATAGCACTATGTTAAATTAATAATTGAACCATGAAATGAGGAAGGGTTTGTTAACCTCATCGCGGTTGCATATTCTGAAAATATCCCACGCGCCTCCGAGACCGATCGATCGAAGTGAGGCTGGGGCATGGTTAATTGCCTCTTGGCCTAGAACGAGTTTGTTTCAAAGTTCCTCGACCTTACATACGTCAAAATTCATTGTCACCCTCAGGATTCTCCCTATCGTTAATGCAGTTTGTGTGTACATGTCAGTGCCCATGTCTGTGGGCTCCATGTACTCCGGAATACATAGAAACATAGCTGGTCTAAATTGTTTACTTGTGTATGTAACAATCACTGATTGGATGATTATGTAAAATTGGACTTGTGGTGCATAAATATATCATTGGAACGAATTCACTGAGTTCAAAATCCTGCACAATGGCACATTCCCAAATTCCTCATCACAAGTAGAATTGGCACTCTAATTGATTAGATCGACTGGATTCTGGTAATTTTTTTTATTCCATAGGGAATTGTCACGTATTTGTAGATTAGTGCGAGGCATTTGGCAATTAGAAAATTTATTAAAAATATTTTCGTTGGCCTTTTCGTCTTCTTGTATTTATACATTCAAGAATTCGGCCGCTCCTTCGGTCACAATAGCTGGTATTGATTGCTTGGTGGACATTGTAGTGTAAAAAATAGAGAAGAGCGCAGATGACAAAGGAGAGTGCCCATTCAGCGAAAAAACAAGACGAAAATATACCTGTAAGCACGTTTCCACTTATCGCTAGCTGGAGGACTACTTTTTATCAAAAGTAGACTTCCTAAAAATGGGCTGAGCCATAGTGGAAACGATTCATAAAATGTCCTTGAAAGTTCACATTTTTATTCTTTAGTTTGTGAATCGATTTCGTTAGAAGAAATGTTCCCTTTTTTTAAAATCAAACGACCGAAGTTATTTTCAGGGGAATCTGTTATACCGACTGTTGAAAAGACAGAGGTCTTGTGATAGAACAGACAAAAATCTTTATCGGCTGTAGGTAACAACGAAATCTAGTCCGAGTTCTGATTGTCCTCGACCGGATATCCTGACGATGTCTTGGCGCCCCCCAATCAATATATCCACTTGCAAATTTTTTTATTCATTCTTGACACGTATTACCAAGACGAGAATCGAATGGGGCAATGACCATTCCTTCCTCTCCATTTTTACTTCTCTCATTTCGCGTTTGGCAAAGTGTACAAGAATTGTTGGAGAAAAAAACTTTATCAGCAGTCACTTATTCAAAAGGACTGCAGTGGTACCTGGTCAAGATTAACAATGAAATGGGAAAAAGAGCGAAGATGAAATTCAATTAAAAGTTGGGGGAGACGGAGGCACTTGATTCTTTTAATGAGTTTTAAGAAGTCAATGAGACTTTGACGGAGGCTAGTTGAATAACGAGAATATCCTCTTCATGATTCTAATTCACCGTGAAAACTTTATTTTGAAGCCTGTAGAATGAACCTGCTCCTTCATAAAATTGAAGACTGGAAAACAATCCAAATAAACTTTTCAAGTCCAGTGAGTGTGACGATAGAAAATTGTTAGAAAAAATCGCCATCCAGCGGATGTGGAAATTACTACTGTTGTTAAATCATTCAAGAGTTGTTAAAGGATTCTGGTGTTCTCTGAATTTTTTTTTAAAGCGAGGAACCTCACGTTTTTCTCAATAAAATTTACAGTATCAGCACTGGAATTTTTTCGCAGCCATCACATTTTTTTTACCTCGTCGTCGGCTCTTCCAGTCGCATATTGGAACGGAAAAATTTGCTACGCAATTCGCGAAGTCTCGCTTCACGCACGTTGCGCATGGTAAACAGCCGCTGGCGAACATCGTGACGAAATATTATATGTCGATATGAGTGATACGGAAACGGTGCGAGTGTGAAGCTGATAGCCCGGGGCAAAGCCGAGGATTGCCAATTACGGGCTAAATAATCCCATAGCACATAAGTCTGTCGAATTACCCCGATTTTTCATGCGTTGCAGTGTATTTATTCAATTGAAACGAACTCTTAATGCTCACACAAAGAAAGTCTCGTTGTGCGATGTTTTAGATTTTTATTATCTCAATTCCACTTCTTGCACCGGTCTGTTGTCGTGTTTCACCTCAATTCAATGATACCCATAGTAATGTCTCTTTATGTTATTTCTTCTACCATCGACGATCACTTTTTTATTACTTTAATTCGAGACCCTTCGTGTCTCCCGGCCATGAGCAAGTGCCTGTTTCCATCCTAATTGACCCCGATGGTCACATTGCATAACATGATTTATTGTTCTTCTGGCGGAAATTCTTCGGGTAGGGGAGATAAAACTTCTTACTCGATAGTCTCTGTAAATGGTGAATAAAACGGGTTATCATGCGGATGGGGAAGCTACATTCATTCTCCTGTATTTTCTTCTACCTGGGGTAGATACCTAGTGAATTGATGGACCTGTATTTCACTCTCACTGGTCACCCATCTAAATTCATAAATGCGAGAATTTTTCATCTCGAAGACAGTCGCTAGTCGGTGAAAAAGTCGAAAATAATACACCGACTTTCATCAGCAACATATTTCATGCTCTCGATAATTTCTTCACTGCTGCCATAAAAATACTGCAGCCCATATACTGAACAACTAGGCAGAAATGACGTTGTTATTAAAAATTTACTAATAGTCATGTTTTACCTGCTCATGTTCCATCATCCTCATGTTTAAAGCCCCGTATGAGTCAGGGGAAACAAAAACTATAAAAACGATAAAAGCTGTTGAAAATTTTTTTCTAAAGAAGCGAGAGAGGAAGTAAGTGCAGCAAGATTGCATAGCACAATGAGCTTTTCTCCATTTTCTTTATTTTCATGACGTTGGTAGGTACACACTTCATCAAGGGACGTAGTTGCGTCTCCTCGCGGGACGCTAGACTCGGTGCGCGACTCCCTGTAGATACTCCAGCTAACATTCCCCCTCCCCCTGGCCCCTAAAACCGCTTTTTCTCATTGTTAAACATACTTTTACTGTAGAATGTTGCTGTTCAATCATTGCTCAATTTTTGTTTACTAAACGTCGCGATTAATTCGTAGGAAATTTTTATTAAATAACGAAAATCCGGGAAATCCTGAGGATCACCCTCGTAATTTTTATACCGAATGGAACGTTTAACTAATGTCTTTTAACTTTCCGTGAGGATTTTCGAATCGCCAATTTTCCGACTGAAATGAATCAGCATAAATTTGAATTTGGCAGTTGCACAAAAATTAATGGAAATCATTCTTTCTACTGGATAAACAGCGGGATCTATTTCTCTATTGGAAAGTATTTTCTCTGTTTCACGTATTTACTCAGCGCACGTAAATTATCATATACGCAATCAAAACGTCTATTGCGTATTCGGCGAGAAGATGAAGAAGCCTCAGTATCGTTGTCGTACAACGATCATGTCACTAACATATCGCATAATTGTAGGCGGAAACACAATTGAAACAGTTTGAATAGGCAGAGGGGGTCTGTTCCCCCTTAAGGGCAACTGCTTTAACATAAAGAAAAAAGGAGAATGTATGAGAAGAAAGGGAAGGGGGGAGGATTATATACACCACTGTAGCGGTGCACAAAAAGCCAGTGGAGGTGTCTTTTCAATTCGGCCGTTGGATTTTCTCGATGAAAATCTGGCGCGACACCCTTCCAGCAATTTTCCATATTATTCCCCACCTCTGATTCTCCTTGTTGCCTTCAGGCCCGACTGCACTCTCCTTTTTTCACTGAATTTTACTGCACTTTTTTCTCGTCGACATCTTGAGAAGGTATTTCATAATTGATAAAACGAGACAGTCTTTTCTTATCATTATCATTTTTTTTAATGGGGTGATTTATATCCGATTTTGTATACGTGAGAAGAATTTATGAACAAATTTAATTATTGCAATCTATTTCCATTCTCTGATTATTCAAAGTATTGATGGTTGTATGATTGTTATTCATTTCCGGTCAGGTCTAGTTTCAATGCGAGAATTGATAATTAACACAGTTGTTAACGCGATGAGGTAATTGCAGGGATTTTTGCGAAACCGTCACTCAATTTTCACGTGAAATCACAAAATTATTTCAGAGTATTCCGTAATTTTCATGTGAATGGGCTGTGAAAAATTACGATACCGCCATTTTAATTGTCTGAGTTGATTCTGTAATTGACACGCTAAATGTGAGTTCCATAATGTTAACTGAACATTTCTCCCCGTGGATTTTAAACCGCGGGGGTAGAACGAAAGCTCCGAACCCGGGCATTTACTGTTCTCACTCTCAGCTAATTCTGCACGTGGGAACGACTTCTTTATTTTATGTCCCCATCACTGTTAAAATTTTTTATCGTGTCCCGATTTGCAATGCCGCAATTTTCTAGTATTGGGCGATAAAAAAAATATTACAAAGTACAAAGTTTAAATTCCACAACGAATTGTCAGTAAAACCCGTAATTTCATTAGTTTGATTCCTACATGGTGTTCAATCCCACTGTTCTAAAAATGGTTAATCAACTGTCCCTGAAATTTAATTTTCCTTCCAACAATCTACCCCACAAATATACTATTCCCTACGGACATTTCCAGAGTAATCACCCACAGGGAGAGACAAGTTCAATAAAAAATACCCGAAAAGTTGGGTTATTCTGGGGCGAAGTATTATCCAGAGACAAAATTACCAAACGAATATGAATTTTTCCCTACACGGAGCGAAAAATTCTGTAAAAATTACGTACCACTTCCGTAATCTGTCAGTCGGAAAATTATTAGGTAAAAATTACAGAACAGTCACACACTTTTTCAGTCAAGTTCCAGGAAAAAGTCCGAAACGTCAAGTTCCAGAAAATGTAGGAAATGTTCGCTGAAAAAATGCGTTACTCTTCCGTATTTTTTACCGAATATTCTATTCACTGACAGATAACGGAAGTGGCACATAATTTTTACAAAATTTTTCTCTCCTCGTAACGTTAGAGAACAATTATTTCAAAGCCGCGGGCCTTTTACGGAGCAACCCTTAATCTATCTCCAAAATCCTGCAGAAATTCAATTTCACGTGGTAATTCTCTCTGCAGGAGTTAGACGGTAAAAAGCGACCAAGAAAAAATACTCGACACATCGAAACCGTCTTACACTTCACCCAACTTGAAATATTTACGTCTGTCAATTTCCACCGCAGTCTATTCTATCCAGGATTCCTGAACGACACTTCGCTCCAGAATTCCCAAACTCTCCTGCTAATTTTTACTGAACTTTTCCCGGCGCAACTGATCTCCAACGTATGCAGTTTCACACCCCCAGACCAGACAAACGCCGTACTACCCCCATCTCGCGAATTAATCACCCCCTCCCCCCTTTCCAATTGATGCGTCTCACAATACTATTCCCTAAAAATCAATAACAATCTTCCCCGAAATTTGTCGTCTCTGCAGGAAAATTCCCTATTAAACACCTTCAGGAAGGTCGAGTTCCCTCTCCCCCTGGAAGAATTCCGTAAAGAAAACCCCCGAACAAATGCATGCAGCCCTCCCCCGGTAAAAAAATGTTACCCAAGAAAAAGGAAACGGGAAGAAGTGTAGTCTTTATACGAGCATTACGACTCGGAGTGTAAAAGAGAGGGATGAATGCCACCCTACCTAAGTTGAACAGAGAAAGTACACCAGTATAACCCAAATGTGATGGAAAGCGGGGGGAGCAAGTCGTCGGGGGGGTGATCGGGGGTTACTAAAGCATTTGAGGGAGTGAGACAGAGGTCTATATTCACCGCGTACATTGCGGACTATCGACCGGTGATAGGGCGCTTGCGCGCAAGGGCAGTCTAGTTGTACCGTTTTCACCCTCTTGTTACCCTCTACCAAGCGACTTACCGGCGACACGTCGCGACGTTCGTAGCACCCAGTGGTTACGACGAGCAGTGCTTGCCACGTATACGGTTGAAGCACAAGGCCCCCCCCAAGTAAATCTTCATTGTTTCTCATTAACAGCGGTAAACCAAAAAAAAATTGACTAGATCGATCGAATGACTGATTAATTTTGATTAAAGGGCTGTGCGAGGGCCCCCAGAGGTGGACAGATAGTAACGACTGCCGCAGTAAGCCGGGTATTGTGAGTGACATTGAAAGAGTGGAACGTCATCGGGGTAGGAAATTTATCAAAATAATGAAGTGAATTTTCAGTTGAGTCCGAATACCATTGACGACGTGATTGAGTAGAATAAATCGAGTCCATAAATCAAAGAGTGTCCAGAAGGTGCGTTGAGTGGAAATCACTCCTTACTGTGTTTTTATCAGCCGTAAATTTGAGGAATAAATAGTGAGGGGGGGGTTGTACAGAGCTGTCAGCCAGGCAATTGGCCCTTAAGGCCCCGACGTGTGAGCACGTAACCGGCGTCCGTCGGCCCAAAGGCCGTGTTACTACTGTTCCACTGCCCCACACAATAAACTCGGACTCATGATTGGTTCATTCTGGAACCTGTGCCGTGCGTGCCCTTCAATGCCGCTTGATAAGGTGAGAATTCAATGTTTAAATTGTAATTGTTTGATTAAACGCCGTGGGAATAGCTCGATTGTGCGTATTGTTTCGCCGGAGTGAGGTCTACTGCAGTGACTCACGCGGGGCCTCTCCCGCGGTACAAATGACCTTTCGCCCTCGAGAGGAAAAATCCCGAGGAGCCGGAGAATCCCTTCAATCAACATCCGGTATTTCCGGTGATTATTTTCAGGGGAATAGGAAATTCCTTCGGCGAAATGGGTGCGGCTCAGCCATTTTTCTGTACTTCGCATTCGCTACTTCACCGAACGAAGTTTACGGAGGAGCAGATGACGAAGGGCTAGAACTTCACAGGGATTACGTCACCCCAACTTGAGAATTCACAGTTTACGTATTTTTTTTTCACTTCTTTTTCACGCCGCCAGTGGCCATCATTTAGGTCTGCAATTTGGTGGGTAGAATTTGCCGGGTCATTGCGTCATTTCAAACTTGAAACTGATACCGAGGTGGAGGTATATAGCTTTCTCCACCGCAGGAGATCCAACCAAATGGATTTCCGGAGCATGAAGATCCACTCGACATCCGTTTGATGGAATTTTATATCAAATTACGAGTGATGAGTTTTGATTGCTTTTCACCTGACGTTATCTATCCCGTCGCGGTATTTTCCACGGGGATAGGCTAACCCCGAGTGTGGAGTAATTGAGGCGAAAGGTAGTAAGTGATAAGATGTGGTTTTCGAGGTGGGGGGATGAAATATGAAGAGGGTTGGCGAGGTGGAGTGGAGAGACTGCGGTTAATTTTTGTCATGGCACGTAAATTTCGTTGGGTAAATTGGCGTGCTAGCCGGTTGCCAGGCCGGTATGTACCGCATAAGCGCATGCTCTGTCATTCCCCTTCGTCTTCGTCTACCCCTTTCCACACGAGGGTCTTACAAACACCATCGCGACGGGGATGGCAATCCGATTGCCAGCGTACAGGAACTGATAGAAGAATTCGGTTGATGTTAACGAGATTCGGTAACTGTTACCGAATGGCGCTGTTGAATTAGAGGAACCTGCCCTTTGGTAATACCCAGTGACACCAGAATTTCCCCAGAAGGTGGTGAAAAATCGACACGTTAAATTCCAGGAAAATTCCCGTACTGGCGGAGGAATTTTTCTGAATGTTCCGATAAACCCATTTTTCCATTGGTTATTGATTAAGAATTTATTCCCAGAGGATCTTCATATTTAATCTTTCCTTCTTATATTGTTATCTGTTGTTCGTTTTAGTGCTTAAAAAATTTTTTAGTCCTTTAAATATTGGAAAAACACCTCATTATTGCCAGTGGAATAAAAAGAGCCGACAGAATTCATTCGGAACATTAATGGAATTCCCTTGTCAGTGTGCCAGAGCCATCAACCTTCACACATTCTGCCGCTACTCTATCATCCATCAGGTCTCGCTCATTAGGCACCAAGGTCCCCGTTGTAATCGTACACTGCACGTTTCGAATTTAACCCGGGTATTGTACGGCATTGCCACCATTTGGTGTCTTATCAGTAAAGGCTGATGGTGGTAGAGGCTGGGGAGGAAGTGTATTTGACTCTCTCGGCAAGTCGACTATTGGATTTGGTTTACGATCAACTGACTCCAATGTGCGGGCTCCCTCCTGGCGGTGATGCATATACCCGCGACTTGCTGATTTGTATGGCTACACTGTAACCCTCCCATCCCCCCCTCGTCCAAGAAGGGAGATAGAATATTATGTCATCGTGAGGAGGGGGAGGGGTTTGAACAGATGGTTCAGCGATTTTTATTGCATATCGATTTTGTTATCTGCCGGTGGGTTCACGAGATGTGCATTGCTCTGTATCTCGGGGTTAGCGAAGGAAACAGGATGGGGGATTCATATTTTTATGATCACCCGGTCGCTGATGATTTTCGTGACATTTATATCCCTCATATACATCAAGAAATGGTGCCCTCTCGGAAATTGACCAGAAATTTCCAGTTGGGAAAATGAATCATCATTTATTGATTATTTACTGCAACTTAATTCCTACCGTAAAATATTTATCACGCATAATTTTTCGTATCGCATCAAATATTTCCTAAACATTAGAATTATTCCTGCGTTCCCTTATCTCGAAAACTGTCCAATGCTTCTCATCAGTCACAAACGAAAGCTCTCTCATGGTACAAAACACAGTAACTCCCGGAGTAAGTAGAACGTACCGAGTTGGAGAAGGTGTAATCGTTGCGCTCGGCCGCGTGGTTCAATGGCTCCTGTAGTCTCCTACCCGTTAGTATCTATGGAGGACAGACTAGACACCAGGTAGACCACGGCATGCATTGCGTCAGTAGTCGTACAGCCGTCGTTAGTACGCAGACGTGCGTTTGACAATGATAAGGAAATAAAAGATAAAATCGTACGATCGTGCAAGTGCATTGGTTGAGTTTCAAAGTCAGATGGAAAAATTTCACTGGGGCGTAATCGACTTTTAGTGGTGGTAATCACTGGTGAAACGGAAATTCAGTGCAATCTAACGATAGACTCAATAGGAGAATTAAGGGATCGAGTGAGGGGAGCCCTTGGGCTTATTGCGCTGCGAATCATTACAGCTCACTATGCGACGTCTGCAGTGCCAACAGGTTTTTCCCTAACATTTTTATATTGCCCGGAAATAGCTGCCGATGGACAGCTGAACGGATATTATTACCTTGAGTAAATTGGAAAAATGATAAAAATATATCAATGTTACGAGGGACGTGGTCAATGGATATATTTAAATTCCACGAGAATTGTCGCGTACGATTGAGTGGTTTGATGTCGATTGATCGATAGATTTTTTATGCCCGAGAAATTTCACTCCACCGGCTGGTGGATTGAAATTTGGTGGTGATTCCCTTCAAGAAATTGGAAAAATCGTTCAGGAAGTCAGGGGAAATCATCTCATTGTCGGAATCACTAAGCCATCCAATCGAAAATTGACCGGACCCTCGATTATCCCGTTAATTAAAACCCCCTTTTGATTTTTCCCGTCTAAATCGCCTGATTATGCTGATAAATCATTCGCTTCACTCTCCTTCCGCCTATCATTATCAACTTTTCCGGACAAACTTCCCAACTAATTTGGTAGGGCAGCCCTCCTTTCTCCAGTACCTTTCCAATTCTACTCGCTCCTTCTCAACTCTCGGCATCCCATCTTCCCAAATGAATCCGACGCTTAATTCACTCATCTACTCTCAGCTCGAGCCTTCACGATCAAAATACCTTGGAAAGTTTTCCCAGCTAATTCCTTTGTTTTCTCGTTCAGTTTCAATCGATGCACATCCAATTTGCTTCACTCAACCGAGTCGCTGGTTTCTTGCGACACAGTTGAAATAAACCAGGACCTTGAGACTTTATTACTCTGGGTTTTATGTACCCAGCATCAGTCAAGGGAATGTCTCAATTCCATGGGCTTTCAGGAATGAGTGTCTGGTTCTTTGGAAAAAGGAGACAATCTTATCAACACAATTATCGCAGGAGAAAATATATTATTCCTGGCAGCAGCTGAATTAATTAACTTTCAAAGTCTCCTGTGAACGCTAGCTCTCTGAAGAGCAAGTTACAAGTCCCTTTTTAAAAGAAAGGAGACCGGTTTGTTGATGAAAAAAATTATAAAAATGCTATCACGTTCTGTTACATTTCCAGAGAAAAAAACATTGCGGAAATGATCAAACGACTAATTACTCACGACGTGGCCTTAATTTTGAAATTTCTCTCACCATATGGGAACGTAAAGAACTCCAATCATTTGGGAAACTTATTGGCCCATTTATAAACAAAAAAATGTAGGAAAAACTAATTTTCCCGAATCGTTGTTTGTGCCAACCCCCAGGTGTTCGAGCTGACAATGGGAATTGTACAATTAAGATGTACTCTGAGTCTATCCCTCCGGCACTCCCTGCCAATCGATCCACGACCCTTTCCCTCGTCCCTTTGCCTCTCAGCCCCTCCTAGCCTCACCAAAAGCTTCATAAGCCCAAGCTCCAATATAAGAACGAGAACCATAGACAAATTTACCTTTCGCTGATAGCTGCAGGCCACGAGGAAGAGACCAACAGGTTTTAATCTCTCCCTCTCACTCTTGCATACTGTGGCATTTCCAGCATTTTCCCTGCCTCTTGCCACCCCCTCGTGACATGCTCTTCTCACTTCGGTGAAACCCAACCCCCGGCAGCTCCTCGGTAGCACAGCTCACTGATTAATATCTAGCTTTTCCTATTCTTCCCATCGAGCTTTTCAAAATCTTCCGAGCAGACCTTCACGTCTTCATGGGATTGAAGGACCGGCTGTCATTGGAATTAATTATAGATTACTTTATTACCGGAAAATCCATATTAGTAATAATAATCCGAAGGTGATTGATTATTTTAATCTAGGATATTTTTTCGTTATTGCAGCCCTCCATAATCCATTGCAACCAGTAATTTTATTTATAATCGCAGCTTATGAATTCAGAGACGATTAAACTTCCTGGAGTGTGACTGGCTCCAGCCCCAGCATATCATCATTTACCTCTTTTCGCTGAGCATCCCACTCAGCTGGTGTTATTTCACTATTGTTCATATGCAAAAGTCAGTTCACATTGTTTCGTTTACACCAGTTCTCCCTCTCTGTGAATGGTCCAATAAACTTCCATTCACGCCTTTGGCAAAGTTTAGAAAGCATCTCCCTCTCAGCAGATCTCCATTTATTGGTTAAACCAGGTACAAAGTCGTGGGATTTATCGCGTAAATAGGGAACTGCAAGCCCAAAGTTTGCTTTTTTATTTATCATATTTTACTTGATTTTATTTTCTCGAACTTCGACAATCAGGCCGGTATAATCTTGTATAAAAATTACTTATTCAGACCGCTTGAGATTCGCTTTGAATCTTCTCACTTCATTTTCTTCCTCCAACAAATTTCCAGTGTAACTTATTTAATTTTTTCTGATGGAGTTGTTCAGGCAATTTTAGTCCTTTCTTCGTTTTACTTCGTTTTACCTCCGTTGATTCGGAGAAAATCAACTTTGTACTTCGGAAGTGAATTCGAATAGTGCAAGTCTGCAGTAAAACCGACGTCGATATTCCATCAGACATCGACTAAAAGAGTAGTGCGATTTTTTTCAGATGGCCTAGATGGGGAATGGGTTGTTCAATTTTATTGTCATGTGTTTTCACCACTCCGAACAGAAAGACTGGAAAAAGTAATACGTACATATCTCGGATATGATACTGAGTGCACGAGGATAAGAGCAAATATTTGCTGCGATGACCTCGATGAGTCTCTAGGCATATGTCACTGCAGATATTTTCGGCATCAGGAATAGAAAGTAGGAAAATACGAGTGAGAGACGTGAAATTTAAAAGGTTTTTTTTTTGTTACGCTGGAGTTTTCCGTCATTTTTATTGGAAATCCCTACGTCGGTGAAACTGTGATTGACAACTAAGTGAATTAGTGATGTGGGCTGGCGATTCCGGGTATTTTCATGTAGGTTAATCCAGTAATTAAACGCGACTTTTCCTGATGCAATGTGCAGCTATTACAATTTATTTTTCTAATTTTTATTATGAATTATTAAAAATTCCTCGGAAATAGCGAGGGAAATTCCAGCAACAAAGTAGAGCCGGGATCAAATATTCTGAGTAACTGAATTTCATTGCAAGCTCTGACTGAATATTTAAGAAGCCGTCGAAAAAATAATTGAAATAGGCAGAGTATGGAGATGAGAATTTTTGTGAATATTATCGATGCTACCTGCGTCTTCGATAATCCCCCCGGCGGGGCGGATTTATCGAACTCTACATCATACGCAAATACCTGTCCGTATCTTGATATATCGAAAATGGTATTCCGCATTGCAATACATTCTTAATATTCAGGGATGCGAAATCCCGCGATATATTTGACGAGATTCGGTGTCCATTCAAGCCCAACGTAATCGGAGTATTCAATAGAATTTCCAGCGAATAAAAAATTATGAGAAATCGTAGAACTTCTTCGCAGAGGACAGATGTGTCTTCTTGAACAGTGACATTCGGCTCTGATAGTATCAGCAAATTGCACATACCCAGAGAATGAAAGTAACCGGAAAAGGGAAGGACCGCAGGGAGATCATTGACGCTATCTGGTTTTTTCAAGAATTTCTTCAAGAGATTGGCTCCATCTGCTCTCGATTCAACTCGATCCGGTATCATCCCAAGTTCCTGACAATGCTCCTTATTCAATCCATCGATCTGTAATTTTTTTTTCACTCCAGAAAATCCAGTCGCTGGCTAGGTAGCAATGGTAATGGCTGTTAGCCATAACCAATGCACTGCATTGTTCGGCGTTGAATGGACCATCGATTCTGCTGTGGTAACCGCGACAGAGTAGATGAGAATAAAATGAGGCGCGTGTTGCTGGTATTGTTGGCACTATCGCGACAATGACGTGGCCTCGAGCTTCTTGGTTATTCTCATTTTTATTGTCTGGAGTTTTTGCTTCCGAATGGAAGCCTCGTTTATTTATCCTTTGCTACTTCTACCGGCAAGTCGAACGCTTCGGTGTTGACGGATGTCTGCCGACAAGAGGCTAAGCCTTAGCTGGTGTGTGCAAAAGTGTACAAAAGATCTCTGTGGTACATTAGTTCTTGTGAATGAGTTGGTGATGTTGGGTGTTATTCAGTAGGTCGTTGATAGCGATGAGGAAACTTTGTCAGCAGAAATATGAAGGGTTTGATCTCTCGCATGGAGATGAATGAAATAACTTTGCGTTTGTAATTATCAGGACGATTTCTATGACTTATCGTCATTTGAGTTTTTGGACAATATCTCTGAAGCTGAACGAGATATTGTCACAGTTATCATATTAAATTTCCACTTGCTATCTCTAATCTTTGTCAAGTTATCTCTCTACCAAGTTGATGTCCTCGTCAAACATTGAAATTATTCGTTATTGTTCGGGGAACAATAAAATGATCGGATGTCTGAACTATTAACAAGAAAACCGTCTTAATGGTGTGCATGTTTGAGAGAACTAATACAATTTGTCCTCCCCTACTCGTCCCCTCGTCCACCCCGTCATAATTGATTAACCTTATCCACATTGATTTACCCCGACATCGGCATGGAATAAATGGGCTCAGCGATCTCCACCATTCTATTTATACCTTGTGCACTTGTAAGACTAACTTTTGTACTCCTTATCTTCTAAACACTCAGCATTATTTATAGTGAAATGGCCCAACTCCAGAGTAAAGAGGAGTTTACAACAGTGGACAGAGAAAATGTCAATGTCGTAGGTTGAAAGCCTAAAGTAGTTAGTTACCCGAAACACTATACTGTACAGACTACACCTCATTCATGCACTTTTAATCGGCGAGGCTTCAGCCAACTATGAACTTCACTCGAAAGTAAACGAGTGAGAACGTGTCATTGTTGTTTGGGCCCAGCTCTATCTGATAACCACTGACATATTCGCATCCCAACACCTCCAGTTGACCAATTTCCTCATAAAAATGTTTTAAAAAATCCCCCAACTCATCTTAAAATTTGAATAATTGAAATGCAAATGGGGGTATCAACGCTATTTCACTAATGACTGTTCCCCTCTCACTTTTCCTATGCAAACAACAGAGACAATTGAGAATGTTTTTGCGAGCTGCAGCTTGCAGCTGAGGTATTCGTATGCAAGCTGTGCCCCAAGATGGTTCTAACGGCTAAATAGTTAGATAAAAAGTAGTTGAACGAGAAAATGGTTCAGACCAAAGTTTCATGCTCAGAGCAATGGACAATAAAAGATAAGCAAAGGGGCCGTATAAAAATGTTGTAGATACTTGGGGAAAAAAATAATGACTGTCCAACTTGGTTTTATGTTTCAGCAGCTCCACTCAGAATACAGGAGCACCTACACATGGCACGAGTACACAGGACCCCATCAGGAGCACACGGTCGTGCGACGAGCGCCTCAGGCCCAGCCGACCTCCAGTAAGTTCGTCCTGAAAGCTCCCCTTTATATCCTACCTTTGTTTTCTTTCCTTCGAAGGAACAATACAGTGGAGGAAGTAAATATTGAGGCAAAGATAAATTTTAAAGTCAACCAAGACCACTGTATAGTAGAAAATATGGGTAATATATATTATCCTCGCAATCGTCATCAGATTTCAAAGAGCCACCGTCGGTCGATGTCACAATCTTCTTTCATGTTCATCATCAAATACATCTCCGGTTGTTTCTCATGTTTGGGTTATTTGATTTTCTATTTTTATTTGTGCTTTTTGTTATATACTTGTTCAATATCTTAATACGGATTGTCCGCATCGATCGACGAGCACAATTCACTCCTTTTATCTAGTTTACTGAGAACTTTCTTACAATTTTTTCTTCATTCTCTTCTTACTAATGAACATTATGATGAAATATTAATGAGAGTTAGTCCATTTATTTTGGTTTTAGGAGTGTTAATAGTGGTTTTATTCTTGGTCGTGCCTACACCTCGTGAACGTCTACACGTTTGATGATTTTTCTTTTCATTTCATTAATGAGATCTGTGAGATCATGTAACAATACGCACTTTTTTTCATTTTTGTGGATTGCGAGGGGCTGATAATTGTTGCGGAGCGATCCCGTATTACTGCTGTCACTGACGTCATCAGGATAAATGACAATTTTACGTTAAAATCAGTCGAAGATGTTTCGTTGAGTGAGTCTATCTATTTAAACAATACTTTAACGGGAATTCAATGAACACTTAGTAATTTGTTCCGCGTTACGGTTAAAGACCACAAGAGTTATGAGCCCCTCGCCGCAATATTCACACATAAATTCTGTGATTGATCGAAGTAAGGAGATAAGTCAATTTTCCTTGAATTAATTGAATAATAGTCTCACGCAAACTATTTTATTACAAAAGTTTTCTCGTGAATTGCATTTATTCTTAAAGCTAATGATATTCTGTATAAATTTTTTTTTTCCTATATTTTTCAACTCCATTAAACTTATCTTTTTCCTCTTTGATTGCAGAATTGCATCAATCGTAATCTAATCACCATTGTTCCTTTGAGTTTCGATGTTGGTTCTCTGTGTATCTTCTATTTTTTTAGTTACAAACACTGTTGTTATGTACGAGGAAGTATGTTTGAATGCGTCATAATGGAGAGGGACGGAGGGAAAGGGTCTAAAACTGTGGCTGATTAGACTGGACTTTAAAACATACGTTGGGAAAATTTTCAAACTGAAATGGAGATGTCGGGAAGTGTATACACACATTCAAATACATACGTATATTCTGTAACGAGACCATCGCGTGTACCGGGAATATGCCCCTGAAATATGGGACTAAAAAGGGCTTACTTGGAAGTCCCTATGTATTACTCTCTTTCGTGTGTACTGTATAAAGTATTCGGATTGGCCGCATGCACGGAAATACATGGAGAATCTAGCGCATTTCCCGCTGACTTGCCACTGCGGATTCTATAAATCCTCGTTTCTTTTTTCCGCACCCTAACTGTCCCCCTGGTCTCCTAATTTTTCGTTTCGTGCGGTCATGGGGAGCCTTTGATTGACGGGGAAATGCGCTGGGTATGGTTCCGGCAGTTTTTTTGGTGTTAGGCACTAATCGAATTTTTTTGATGAATATAATTTCAAAATTGGGAGCGGATTTATCGGGGTTACAAATATCAGGGAGCATTTATGGTTAATGGGCTACTGTTTAATGAATTTACGGTAAATTTTCTGATAAAAATTCTGGTGATGGGGTCAGCGGTGGGGTGATATCATTAAGAGTGGATCAAAAAAAGTCAAAACATCAGGAATAAATCATTTAAGGCTGACGGCTTTAACGGAGCAAAAATAGTACCTTTTTGGGAGTTAACTACGAAGTATAGAAAGATATGACGTCAGTATCGCCTTCCCAGGATCTTTCTTGATAATTTTCGTGAAGCAAACAGAACTCGGAAATTTAACAATTTTTCGTGTTGTGGGAGCGCTTTTCATTTTATAAACAATCTACATCAGTAATTTCCGCATTTAATGAAAAAATATATGAATTACCCCACTATCAGAGCTCTCTTGAAATTCGGATTTTCCCTCGTAGTAAATTTTTGATAGTAAAAGATAGCTGATAATTACTATTATTGCTTTTTGGCGTGGAAATTCACTATTAAAAATAACAGTAGATTTCACAGGGAAGTTTTTCCATTTTATTTTGAAAAAATTCAACTCAACGAATCAAAAAAATTAATATTCGGTGATTACAACAATATAACAGGAGGTAAAAATTCTCTCAGTGTAATTTTATTTCCTCGTCTTTGAAATCGATTGTCTCTAATTTATTTAACGGGATTGAATCCAGAAGAAATATTGAAAAAAAAAACTTTCCAAGATTCAAAATCGTGCCAGCTGCAAATTTTGATTGCAGCGAAGCAACCGAGCGCGAAGCTACAATCGGCCAAGTCAACCGAGGATGAGAACACCGAAGGTAAGAAGAGACGTTACGAACGGTGCTACGCAAACCAAGCCTCTTTATAATGTTTTATTGGTTAAGAATTACCTATAATTTTATTATGTTAAATTGATATTGTTCTCCTTTATTGATTTTCAATTACACATACTATGTTTTAATCCTTTTTTAAATGTACATAATTATCATCACTAGCGTAAGAAAATGAGTCGTACGAAATAAATAATGTACACATGCTTTAGCTGCCTGTTTCAGACCTGAAAATTTGTTGTTTGATTAGCTAATTTGTATTGAATTTTTGGTTGCCCTAGTGAAAATACTTCAACATCAGAGAAGCACGTCAGGATTCCATGGAAGGTCTTTAATCACTTCACAACTTCACCCACATTCCCCTCACCCCCTCCTCCGCTCCCCGCCCCTTGTTTTTTTTAATCATAACGTGTGCATTCTTATGCCCACTTCGTTGCGTGACTCCTCGAAGAGTGGAAAGGGGAGTCGCATGCCTGACGTAGTTGGAGTTCCGATTCCCCAAAATCGATAGTGTAATCGTCACTTCCTGGTCACATTCTCTGAAAAGGGAACGGGCTGGCGAGAGCCCTCAAAAAGCTCATATCGTTTGAGAACTTGGCGAGATTGGTTGTGAATAGTGATATTTCAAAAAATCCTCGGTCGATTTATGGTCCCTCCTGACATCATAAAAAATCAGAACGTTTATAACGATGTTAATTGTCTGGGTCTAGAAGTCATGAAAAATAATTTTTCAAACATTGCAGCCTCCTTTTTCCAATTTTTGTAATTTTTGGTTACTACACAAATGAGGAATTCAATTTTTGTGTCGTCCCACTGTCCCTTATTGAGCCCTCCAATCTCATCAAATTCTCAAACACGAAAAATTGTTCTTCAGAATTAGGGAACGGGTTTCCCTAGCAAAGACGTAGGGGCAGACTCGTCCGTCCGGCCAAACATTTTTACAACTCCTTGCGTCCTCACCCCTCATACGACAAAACTTGACGTGCGTCTCGGATGTCGGCTGAAAGTTTCAGTATAGCCCGGTGCATGCGCTTATCTACATACTTTAAAGTACGGAGTGACGAGAAGAAGTAAAGTTTAAAATAAAGCCCCTTTATTCCAACGTCAAGAGCTATAGAACTCATGAAATTTCCATGTTTATTTTTCCATTGAATGGAGGATAATGTAGGCCTTAACTCGTCGCTCCTATACCTGGCATTCTATTTTTTTTTTATTTGTAGAGTAGGTATAACATAACACAATAGCAAGTGCTGTTGTAAATAATTTCGTACCGTCAATGTTCAGTTAGCTCCGATGGGTGGGTGGGAGGCTTGACCGAGGTCGAGACGATGCCATCGATCCCTCGAGTCATCCATAATTCTACTATTACCTTTTTTCCCTTATTTTTCTCGAAACGATTGGACGAGGTCGATGAGAAAATGTCGGTGAGGTGGAGTAATACATGATGTATACGTACGTGTAATATGTCTACCGGGGTGTACCTTACTTGAGGGGGTTGGGGGCACATTGGGAGAGAGGGAGCATGAGTGAATTGACGAGAGGGATCGAGATCGTTGGTTATTTTGCTCGAGAACGAGGGGATTGGGATCTTCAGCAGAAAAAATTGCTCCCTCCCAGGGGGGAATTTGCTCCTCTGAGTGGCTGCTGAAGTTCAATCACTCATTGCAAATTGGTTTTAATTGCAGGACCAACACTGGAGCCACCATTGCCGAGGAGGAAGAAGAATCCAGAATTGGCTTACAGGCATCATGAATTTATTTCTGCCGCCGACGGAGGTGGCATTGATGCCGTTGATACCAATGTTGTTGCTGATAAGGTTCGGGTGAGTTTAGAATAGAGATATTAATCTTTTCTAACATTAAATTAAATTATTCAAATCAAATATTTACATTAGGACGACGGGAAAACTGGAAATAAATTTCACGAATATCAAATTTTCCATTATCAAAGAATTATTATCAATCACTCTGTTAACAATTCGTTCTCATTTGAATTTTAAATTCAAAGTATTGTTCTGCGTGAAATGAATGAAATTATAAATGCACAGTTTACCAACTTCCGTGTGGCAAAAATAAAACGTTAGGTCTCATCGCAGTGCCAAGGAGAAACAGATCTGATACGTTCCCGTCAGCAATTTGTTTCAATATTTAAACACCTCCCTCATGAAATTTTCACCGTTTCCCCCCAATTTCCTTTACTCTACGAACACCTCCAATTTTCATCTTGCAAATTGAGTAGAACAGTTCGGCTCATTCATGACCTTATACTTTTTATTCAGACCAATTTTAATTTTTCTGATCTTCATCAACGATATTTCCGCCTCTATTAGGTTCATTTAAAGCTTGAAATATTTAGTTAGTGTATGAAAGGTTTTTCGAGGAAGGGTTCTAACGAGAAGAGGATTTTCATGGCGCAACGATGTGCCATCCTTTTTCGATTCTAAGGGTTTTATGGGTATCTATAGGGCGCATAAACCTGAAATGGACGCGATAGGGGGAACGACGATGCACCTCATCTACCGCTGGGCTGCCATGTCTCTAAAACCATTATCCCTACACGTATCATCCTTCTCGCTTTTTTGCACTTGTTACGTAATATATTGTTGTACTGCGTCTCGATTTTTCTTCACTCAGTAAAAAAACGGATAACGCCATTCTCACCAGGAAAATCGAAAAGCGCTATAATTTCTCAGTCGTGTGCTGGAAAATGCGGTTTACTTACTGTTGCAGTAACTGGTGCAAGAAAAAGCTATAAAGTCCCCACTTCAACCACACTATAATTTCCGCGCTTCCGTATTGATTGGAGCAGCTTCAATATGTTCAGCCCTTCACTCTCTAAATTCAATCAGTGATGCAATGAAGGACATTATCAGAATTCCATGAATTGAGCCATTTTCCCTAGTACCTTATTTATCAACAACAAATTTCTACATGCAGATAAATATTCAGGAAAAATTACGAAGCCCACAGCTCACTTTCCAATCAGAAAACCCATTCAGAGAATTTACTTGAAGATCTCCTAATTTTTCGCCGACGGTTTCAGAAAAAAATTACAAATCTCCCAAATTAAATTTAATTACGTTCTTCAATCTTTGTATTTGTCTTCCATTTCATCCGAAAACGGAAGAACCTCTTCCCATTATTTTTTTCTTCTCTTTTCTCTTCTTTTTTTCCCACTTCACCTCAACGTGTGAAATTCACATGTCAAGTGGTTAAACCCTCTTTCGCCCATCAAATTGCAGCATCAAAGAAAGGTCCATCGACATGGATTCCTCTCGTCCTTTGTTCTCAATGATTCCATCTCTGATAACAGGAAGTGACGGGCAGTTCAGCTCTACCACCGAGTCAGCTGAGCAAAGCGATTTCACGGATAAGCACCGAGTATCGATTGCAGTTCGCCTGGCCAAGGCGAGCCCAGCTAACGAATGGTGAGACTGTGGCGCCAATACCAGCTGCTGGTGGTGCTGGTGGTCCACCAGGTGGGCCACGTAAATCCATGAGCATGGGTACCCTCAAACAGGGTATTGCACCAACTGAACCAGCGCCTGTTCACATGAGAAAGAGACCAGGCGATGTGGATCACAAGCGTGACGGTATATTTACCCCCATCTATCAACTATTTTTTTTTATTCTTTCATGTTCTGCTGGATCTTCAGGGGCTTCTCAATTTGTCAATGCCCTGATACTTACACCTGAACGATATATGGGTTTATTAGATTAGCCTTCTGTTGGTTACTGATAAATTCATATTGACGTTGTCTATTTTTGTTTCTCAGCCGATCGACTCATTTGGGGTTTAGCATTTAAAGGATTAATCGGTACCAGGTTCAAGTCCCATTGTTGGTACTCTTATATGATAGTTCAACATAAAAAATTAACGTATGCTATTTATCACTCATTATTTCAGTAGCAAAGAGGTCAGTCGTCTAATCGTTAACTCATTGTTGGTGGATGCAAGATGCTTTCATATAAATTCCATTTTCTGAATTTTATGTAAATGTGAAACCGCATCTGGAATTTTTTCAATCAACTTGCCATTTTTGTTACTGATTTTTATCCTCAGAAACCCGTTTCCTTCGTCGTGAATAGTCGACCCATACGTGCTTCCCATCTTCATTCAAGTACTCTTGTAACATTTCGCTCATTCTGATTCGTAGGAATCCAGGCATCTGAACTCGAACCACTATTCGGTAACAATGCTGATAATATTGATGGTGTAATGCCTGATGTCGACGAGAAAGACGAAGATTTAACTGATTTCAAGATATCTTTCAGGTCAGATAAATTTCGAAATTAATGATTCTCCTTCCTCCAAATTAATTCGAAAAGATCAACTGCGACAGGGCCCGACTGAATTCCCACCAAAATTTAATTCCATTCAAAAGGGCAAATTCGAAATTGTCATTTACAGGGAACGCATGCCGGCGCGTAAGGCAGTGAAGATTGTAGATGATCGTGTAACAAAATCAAAAATCCATAAATCTCCGACTACTGTGAAAAATGCGTTTCCAACGTCCGAGATTATCGAGCTCAGACGTCTTGCTGATGAATATAAGGTAACACATTTTCCTTAGGGAGGTTCGTCACCAAGAGTTTTACGATCTAATTTACATGTGGGCAATATCATGCACCGAGAGACGAGTCATGCAAATTTCTTGGCCTCATAGGCAAACAATGGGTCGTTAGAGAGTGTTCCATCGATTATACTTGAATATCGATCTCAAAAAAGAACAACTTCCTGAGACTAAAAATATTTGTGTACAACAGATTCTTATTTTTCCCTTTCAATGAAATTCACGTTTGTATAGTCTCGGTCGACAAGTCAATTAGTCATAAATCATCACAAGTCATCAACTCATTGAAATAATTTATCTGCTTCATCAGCATCGTGACTGGGGCTGTGGTCTGGCGTCAAAGGAAATGTCATCAATCTGGAAACACGTCTCCAATAATCACGCCCTCAGCGCTCTGTCACTTGCCAGGCCAGTAAACACCGTATACTCAGTGTTTTCCACTCAATCCTCTTCACTCCCAGAAACATACAAACATTTCAATTGAACACTCGGACACACTCACCCGAATTGTCTCCTGGATTTGCAAATGCATCCATGAAATTTTGAATTGTCAAGCAAATGTCAGCAGCTTCACCCCGGGTTCTGTCGTAGTTGTTCTGTTGCGTCCCTTGTCGTTTGCCTCTTCGTCACCAAGATTTTCCACTACAAATATTAGCTGATTATTTCTGTTTCGCTCTCACAGATCAGTGACGAAAGAGGAGAAAGAGAAGGAGAACACGAGGAAGGTTGCACCAGTGACAAATACAATGCCACCAGCTGGTAGGCCCTCCTCTGTTCAGGCCAGACCTATTTCCGGAATTCTTCAAGAAGCGGTGTGTAACTACTGAATTAATTTACAATAATCAAATCCAGACAGGTAGACAATTTTTTCTTATTATAACCAGAAAACGTAATTAACTTGATTGTATTCATCAGGATAATGAGAGAGCCATGGCTCGCGCAAGAAAGGATTTCTTGATCCGCCATCATCTTGACCGTACTACAGGTGCTGGTGAGTTCATTAAAATGTAGTAGGGAGTATCAAGCACTCTCGACGAATGGAGAAAAAAAATACCAAAGAAATTCCATCATGAAACTCCCCAGCTTAGCATCAACATAATTATTAAAATTCAGGTGACGGAGCACTGTTACCTTCTCCAACGAGAGAGAAGCTTGAGCCAGTGTTACCCCGTCGTCGTGACGAGGCTAAAGAGGAGATTCAGCCGAGAACAAAATCGAGCCCCAAGAATAGCCCGAGGACTGGACGTTCACAGAGCCTGGGTCCTCTCAGTAGGTCACCAAAACGTCAAACCCCCCGAGCACCATCAGTCAGCAAAGATGCCAAGGTAGGGGATTCCATTCACTCTACCCAGAGTTGAATAAAATACCATTTGAATTGCTAATAGCCATCTTCATGGGGGCTATCTGTCCTTCCAAAATCATCAAATGTAACAAATAGAACACGAGTTGAATAGTTTGAGTTTGAAGAACGGGATTGTTACATTATAGCATTACCAAATGTGGTATTAATTTGCATTGACTTGAAGCAGAATCATTCAAACTGATCAATCACGATCTAGCCCCACCCCTGGACCTCGGCTTCCTCCTCGACTCAATCGTTCTTGAACTACGAAAATTGTGATTACTAAATTTTATAATGACGTCTGGATGAAATTTCTTGATCATCAGCTTTTGTCGTCAAAGATCAGAAAAAAATCCGTATCTTCTCTACTTTCATTTCACCAATAATTACAATCCCATTTTTCGGATCTTCCAGGAGAAAGAGAAGGAGCATAAGGACAAAGAGGGGAAGGACAGAAGTGGAGAGCCAGAGAGGCATCCCCGTCCGAGTAAGTAAAGAGAAACGACTCGACATTGTAGCCAATTGCCAATTTGGTTTTTTGGCCCCAAAGTCGATCTCTACCAACTTATTCCAACATATATAACGAGAAATGTCGTGCCTCGATCGATCGCCGCAAACTATTGTAGATAAAAAAAAAGTCTAATCTACTCATTCCTAGAAATGAAGAGGAAAAATGGAACATCAGCAGATACACACGATAGAAGTACGAACATAACTTGCATTCTCGTGCAACGTGTATTATTATTGGAAATTTGGACTGTTGCTCGTTTCACTCCCCCACCGCCCCTTCTCCATCCCACTCAGTGTCAGTCCAGATTTTTCCCCCATTTGATTTTAGCGGTACAAAATCTTCGTTGAACTGTCCAGAGATAATTTGCATGATAGTCCTCTATTTATTGTCTTTATATCTCTGTACTCTGCATTGATATCTATCTTGTCATTCTTTGCGACTGTTCATTAGCAGATTTTTAACGTTAAAAAGGGTAAACTTTCGAGAGGTCTCGCCTCTGGCCTGCACCGTTGTCGTCCTTTTTCAAGTATCCAAAAATTTCAAAAGCATCACACAAATACAGAATTACACGGCATTATACATGAGCTGGATCATACTCTGAAAAATCGCAGGCAATGTTCTCAGTTTGAAATTGTCAAGTCCTAGCAATAAAGCTGATTCACGGACGGTCTGGCTTTATGAACTACTTTAAACTGAAATTGGCGAATTGGACTTTATACGAGTGTATAAAAAAATACACGAGAAAAAGCTAACGCTTGCGGCAGAGCTGTGGTATAGTTTCTTTTTTAAAAGTTCTGACTTCCGAATTTTCGTGAATTTATTTAATTGCAGCGATTGTCCCACTCGTAGATCTTCAAACAAGCAAACAATAAACAATACACTTATTTGATAAAATGAAAAATCGTATCGATCGAGCGTGACACGAGCAAACGATTAGAATGACTAGCGGAATAAAGCGGGTGTTTCAGCGGTGGGCGGGCGAGTTCGTTGGAGCATACGAGAATCCTCGCAAACCCCGGTGAAATCGTCGTCGACGAGCGAGCCGCCCATACCGCCTTTGCCATCACCACCTTCTGGCCCTGGGCCCACGCAACTCCACAAGAAACCCTCGCCGAGGTCACACCGTAAATGTACGTCAATCCTATGTCCGTCACGTGCCAAAAAAAAAATGAAAACGCTGAATCGTGATATTATTTTGTTGCGACATTAACCATTAAGAATCCCTAATGATCTTTCGCTAACAAAATCGTCAGTGGATTCAGTTAAATAGATGTCATCCTGTAGTTACCACGACGCCTTATGAAAGCTATTGCAAAGTAGTTGTCAGATGCATCTAGATGACATTTTTCGTCGTTATCATTCATCATGATCCTTGAATCGCTCAATAATATTTTTCCCAACGTCACTCTCATGAAGATCTTTACCATTTCATCCGAGCATCGCCCGACACTGCGATCTCTTCACGTGAACGTGCGATATATAGTCCATACGTTTTAACTTGTATTTAAAATATTTTTTGCTAACTTCTCCGGTTCTTCCGGAAACTAGTTTTATCATTGAAAATGCGGATTCACTTGATTACCAGAATTACTTGCGTGACGGGAGGAAAAATTACAGAGAATAATCGGCTTATTAATCTCCAAAAACGTAAAATCCACCGATAAAATTTCGCCGTCGCTATTGCGTATGGACTACACTATTTAATCCACCATCCAACTCTTCTTTTCTCACTCCCAATGAAAAATCATCCTCCCAGCATTACAGATTAATTGCACAAGCCCTTTGACAATCGCAATCGAGCATGTTCACCACAGGTTCATGAACCCCACCACAGCTACGCGTTCATGTAAAAGCCCATGCAAAAATTCCGACCAGCACTCTGTCGTTCACAACAGAGATCCTCCCAAGAGCAAAGTGAGCCTTAGCACCTTGACTAAGAAAATAAAAATTAATAAAAATAAAATGCAGAGGCAGTGGAAAGCTCGGAGCCCTGGCGAACATCCACATCATTTTCATCAATCTACGATATATGTTCTAGCCTTCCTCGCGACCACCGCTTCCCCCCATCGTCCTCTTCATCATCACGCGAAACCTACTTCTGCTAATGTTACGAAAGTCCCCGGTAAGAATACGACACAACACAGTGTCGATGTCAATACAACAGTGTCCAGCTCAGTGTCATCAGGCAATGAGGCAGCACCCTCGGGCTCGAGATCACAGCGTACACTAAAATTAAACAATGAGAATAATCGAGCCCGAGGTAGTGTCAGGGCCCAAGTAACAACTGTTATCGACCCATCCAAATCATCCTCCGACAATCGATACCAATCGTACCGAGCTAATGCAGCCCTGCAAGCTAGTAAGTAGCATGCTTTTGGCATTACCACTGTGCCGAGTGATAATGTCTACCTACATCGTGATTTTTACTACTAGTTTTTTTTTCAGTGAAGTGACTTTAGAATTCAAGCTGATACAAAATGTGAAACTCCATAATTGGATTCCCGCTGATTGTACATTTTTTGGAAATTCATGTCCTTTGGAAAATAATTATTAACTGCAACTATTGTTATCAGTATTTTTTAACTGGAAAATTTTCGAGCAGAAGATGCATTCGACATGTCCTTTTGAATCTTTACTCATTTATGAGCCATAATGCGTGAAAAATTTAGTAAAAAATGTATGAAAAAAACCCAGTCAACGACTTTATCAAATTATTTCTTGACAGTCCTGAACTTTCATGTGACGTTTTCCTTCGCAGTACACACGGGGCTATTACCAGAATAATGTTATATAAATAGAAATAATACTTACAATGAATCTAAAGTCATTTCAACGGCACTATGTAAAACGATGTGTGCTTTAAATCGCGTCAAGTTGAGTAAAAAAGCTTGTTCGCCCTAACAATGGATTTTACTCTTCACTTATATCGGTAAATGTCTGAATGTCTAGAGACAGCTTAAATCCCTCTAAATCTGTGTCATCAAGTCACCACTTCACACCACCACTTCCACATGTGTCTGTACTCTCATCTCCTCCATTTGTATATTTTTCGGTGTAATCTGAGTCAGTGTCGTCGATATTCTGCTTTTAACCGAGGTACCGACATCATTTATCTTGGTAGTCCATGAGTGCTTTATGCCTTGTGCATCTTCCTCATCCATTCATTCATCCCGTATTCCCCTAATCCATCAATCTCTTAACCGGAAGACTCTCACGTACTTACTGAATTGCCCGACAATGTGGCTGTTGTCTCTGCATTGTCTCTTCCACCACTGATTTTAGCTATTTCATATTCTCTATTTCCTGTACCTAAACGTTTGCTCTGCTGATATGATGTTAAACGTTGTTGATTGAATATTGAATTTGTCTATACCCTCAAGTACACTCCAACAATTAGTGTCCAACTATTTGTATTCAATTAAATTTGTTATTAAAGTGAATGCAGCAAGGCATTGTTACACAAACTGTGTTATTAATTTCAGTCCACAGGGGCCATTGAAAAGCTGGGGAGCACCATCTCGCTCTAAACTCGTAAATTTCTCATTAATGTTTCAACGGTTAACGACTTGAATCACTTTGATAGGGGATTAAGTCCCCTGTGAAGATTATAGACAACTTGTTTCTAATTTATCTAACTCTCTCACAAAAATATGAATTCATCAACAGAGAAAAACATTTTCCAAGCGCGATTCGAGGGGAGATGTATTCATTGAAGAAACTGAAAATTGTTCAGAACATCGAGATGACTTAAAAAATATAAGAATTTCTCGATTATCAACCCCTTTTCTGAATCAATACAGCTACGCTCGAACCGCGTTAATTAAGAATATTGATCATACAATAATAATTCGAATTCTTTGAACTTGATAAGACCGAATGTTCGACGATTGGATCAAACAGACGACTGAAAATTTTTCCAGTGCTTCGTCCTTTTCACGTTAATCGACTCTGGATAATTACGATAAATGTGTTAATTTTCCGAGACGATTAAAATGGAAGGAGAAAAAATTACTGTTTACTCTGCCTGGAAATTGCTGGGATAGAGTAGATCTTATTATCTGAAGTTTGAATTAGCTTTTATGCACTCTCGATCGTTTACATTACCGATTCCCATCAAGTTCTCAAATAAGACGGATTGTTTGCCAATTACCAAGAATTTTTTTTTTATTGGAAGAATTTTTTTCTCTCAATCCTCGTTCATTCGAAACTATGCTGAACTATCATATTGACATTCTGAGGTGAATAAAATGTAATAAATGAACCATTGAATCTCTCGGCTTAGTCATGCGCTCGTACTCGACGTTTTTCTACTGTAATTAAAATCATGTGATGTGAAATGTAAATACAATTGGATTTAATTGGCATTGCTGCACGGCTTCTGGCTGACTGCTTTCAAAAGTCAACGACCACCAACATCCCGAGGAACGAAATTATATTCAGGACCAATCACTAGAAATAACAGAGAACTAAAAAAAAATTCTGAACCGATACTAGAGAAATTGTTTTAAAATGCAAATGAACTACAAATCGAAAGATTTCAATTGGAAAAATAAATATGACGTTTTCACGTCGAGGGCGAGCATGTCCCCCTTGTCTTCCCCCCCAGTGACTGACCAATGGCACTTGCCGAATAAGCCTCGAACGTTGGTTCTTCCAGTGACAGCGGAACCGCAGGTAAATGGCGACGCAACCGGGGGCGATTCCAGCGTAGCGTCAACTCCACCGTCACAGAGTGCCACCGCACCAGTAGCGACCGCAGTAGTGACAAGCACTCCTTGGTTCGACGACGAGCCAGTGGTAAAGAGTCCCCCAGAGCCGACGCGAGTAAAATCCCCAGAACAAATGATAATGCGATCACCGGAGCCAGTAAATTGGACAGTGCCGCTGGACACCGGGAAGACATTCACGGTGACCCAAAACGTGAGGGAAGGTAAAGACATCACAAACATTTTTCAAAAATACTCTTTACATTTTCAATGTGCACAGACACAATCAACATTATTTTTTCGGTAACAAATTAACGAAAATTTCAAATGAGTTGATGAACGTAAAAAAAATCAATTGAACCGCAGGTGAAATATCTTATATGTGCACTGACAGGTAAAATTGGTTCTCCCAAGTTCAGGGTGCCCTGAGAGCTGATATTATCATTTCAATAATATATATCTCCAGGTACATTTGTTCCAGGTAGATCGAGTTAGGTTCAATGTTGGGTTAAGAGAGTTAATTGAAGTTTATGTTCAGCATAATTATTATCCGGTCCACCATGCTCGTGGCGCATGAAACCCAACTTGAATCATCTGGGGATAAGCAGGAAAAGGCATCTGGGAGGAGAGCATCTTGAAGAAAAACCATATTTCCTCTCAGTGCACATTAATTACTACTTTTTCGATAATCGAATGAAATGTTAGTTTCCCCTTGAATCATTCAAAATGTATTAACAAGCCAATCTAATAATTTTGTATTAATTAAAGCGCAATTAAGAGACTGGTATCATATTTCTTAGTTTGTTGCCGGTAAATATCATCGAATTTTTATCGTTGAAGTATTACTGCGTCCTTTGAAACCACTGACATTGTTCATTTACAGGGGAACCCCTGACGCGGCCCCACAGCGAGGCCAAGACATGGGCGCCAGGGTCGACAGTGATATCAACACCCCAGTCAGCGCCCCCAGAACTAGCTCAGCACAAATCTCATCATCAATCCCAGCACTCGGGGTACAAGTCACCAGAGAGCGAGAGCGTTTCCCTGGGGAGTTACACGGGACTCAATGGCCACAAGGATCTCGACTCGGAGAGGGACAGTCCACTACCGAGCAATCTACAGGGTACATCCACAGCATCCCAAAGTGATAAGGTATTTCCTTATTCAGACCGAATTTCGGCTTTCCATGTGGTGTCGATTGGTCCTTAATTCCTGTTGTTCATTATGATTTGGAGGAGGATATGGGAAAAATATTTTTAAAACGCCACCTTTCTCAGAGGAAGTAATGGGGGCGGTCAACCGCTAGGATTACAAGGGCGTTTTACGAAAAAGTACTCATTAGTTTATTAAAGTCTGAAGACTCATAAGAGTCATAAAACAGGATCATTAGGAGGTGATGTAGAACTGGAGCGAGCCAATTTATTCATAATTATTTACATGGACTGCACAAATAGATGAAGAAATTGTGTGCACTGGCCTTTTGGATAATTAGAAATTTGCAAATTGTCAAAATGCACCGCCATGGAAACCCGAATCCCCCTTACTCAAACAGAGAATTCGAAACACCGGGGCATAGTGGAATAATTTTAATTATTTCGACTCTCTCTCTCTCTCTCGATGCATAACTTTTTTATCCTACCGTAGTATGAGTTCCGGTCACAGAGAACATTTAATGGAGTGGAACTAATTACACATACTCAACCCGATGCTATTGAATTTTATTAATTACAATTACTCGTATGCTCGGCGAGTTTTCATTAAATAAAAATGAAAATAATTGACTCCAGTGATTTCGACACTCATGAAATTACGGGATGTCTAATTAATGAAGTAAAAACAGTAGAGACTGCATTATTTTAACGTTTCCTCGTTTCCAATGGGTGCTTATCATTCAGATATGGAATTATACAGAAACGAAAATGAGTAACCGTTCTTTATAAACGTTTCATTCAGAAATATGATAAAACTGGTGTTGGCTGGGTTGAGAAGAGCATTTTGAGCCCTTTTTTTTATGGATTGCAACGTTCCTGCATGCGATAAAATGTCTATAAATTGGTCGTGTTTTCACTAGCGGAGTTTTGGGTCAAGGTGTTCCCCCTATCAATCCCAATTGAATAGAGATGATTGGGCATGTATGAGAGAGATTGAAGAGATACAAAATAAAAAGAATTGAAGTGCTCGGGATTTCACTAGAGCAGCGGGTCAAGAACTCTACTAGAATTCACTAAATTTTTCTATTAAATTTTTCCCCTGCGTAGATAATTCAATATTTATTTATTTTCAATGGATTTAGTTATCTTTTAACTTTGTACTAAACAGGAAGAGGATGAACACCCGCCGTAAAGACTACCCCATAAAAAGGTTATCGGCAAATATGTGTAGGAAGATTTATTTAACATGTGTGTCGAGAATAGTTTTTATATGTCATAAAAGAGAAACGGCGAGTAAAAAAATATATAACATGGACCACAATTTTTAGAATCTTCCCTTTATAAAATATCCTCAGGACACCCTACAAATTCCTGTTGAAGTTGTCTCTTCTTCTTCCCGGTGGTATCTTCTACTGAATTTGGACTCTCGTTTAACTTATTAATTCAAAATTACCCCAGTATATCTGTGCCTTCCCAAAAATTTATTCCGACATTCCTGCGGTGAGGCTAACAACTGTCTCACCCGCAACTGTTACACTCCACAACATATCTCCTCAATTATTCATGACAATGGAGAATGTACCTCTCTGAAACAAGCCAATCTCCTCGTACAATTTCTAGAGTGTTCCCTCAATGAAAAATAAATATCTCCGTGTTCACGTAATCCCGATGTACTGCCTACACCCTCGTATTTATGCCTCCAGCTATCAGTAGCGCCAGAAACGAAGGAAAAGCTGGCTGAGGAGCCTTCGATAAAGCCCGTGGCCGGGACGAATCTCCGTTGCCTAGAGGATCCTGTCTTCGAGTTCGACAGAGGCCAGAAATCCGAAGAGCCTTTACCTCCAGCCCCATCAGTCCCAGTAACGCAGTCAGGCTACCGTGTTCTGGAAGCAGAAGAGCCAGTAGTGCCTGCAGGTGGTACCGGTGGCACTTCCAGCTCTGGATATCATGTGCTGGAGGCACCAGCCCTCAGTCCAGGTGCTCAACAACGATCAGTCACCAGTGATGTACTCGAAATCGCTCGCAATCGCTTTGATAAATTTTGGGGCAAGGGGGGATCCGAGAATCAGGCTTAAACAATCGATAGCGTGTGGAAAATCGTAAAACAAAGTCGCATCATAGGCTAGAACGCTGACGGAAGATCGAGGATGGGAATGAATGATTTAAATCTATGAATTTGAATAATTGGAGCTGATGAGTTCTCGTGATCGTCGTCCAATGCTCCTTTGGGTCTTCTGGGACAATTGGGTTGTTGCATGACTTTGGTATTGAAAAAACTTATGAAATTGCAAATTTTGATGAAAAATATTAGACACGTCTAACCGATTGACGTCATGTGTAAGACTTCTTCGATCGCCTTTAACTCGGTAATTTTTTATTGCTTCGGATAATAAAAACCATGTGTCTTATACTTTTCATTTAATTTTCATTTCCAGTACTGAAAAATTCTCATGCAAAACTCCAATTCATTTTAAATACAATGAGCAACATCTCGTAATCATTCATTAATTAATCATCCATCAATGGCCAATGAGAACAATCTGCTGAATGGCTTTACGTGCTAATTCGTGTAAACCCATAATAGTTTTTGGGGGGCTTCATGCATTTTTGTACGTTATAGAATTAACCACGTGAATCAAAACACAAGATACCATAACGAAATAGAATGATTCAGAGAGTAAATAATTGAAAAAAGGTGCTTTCTAATTTTCGCAAACACGTGGTTGTCGCCAGTGTCGATCGATGAAACTGATCACAATCGGTAGGAATTTTTGTTAATAATTATTTACAGTGAGTGCGTCGTTACGGACGAGTGATCACGGTTTGATTGGCTCCAGATGGGGGAGTGGACAGGTTGACCATGATTTATTCGATAAATAATAGATAGCGTTGCACTCCGATAAAGGATGAAAATTGTTATGAAATAAAATACCAGTCATATGAAGTGAAAAAAAAATGGGAGGGGTAAATTAGAGAGATTTATTGAACGCTGTTTTACATTCCGTCTGATGTTTTTCGATGCATTTAGGTTTGATTTTTTAATTAAATATGGTAAACATTTTTTGAGGATATATTGTCCCTCAGCAGACACAAGGCGCTACCTGATTTACCTGCATGATTTAATCTCCGATTTATTGATTTTATGAGTAACTATTAACGTTCGCGAAAAAGTTCAATGGAAACGAGTAAGTGATGGATGTGGAGAAGATTCAGAACGAGAAAAATAACTGAGTGGAGAGGGCATGGGAAATCCATGTGAAGAATCCCTTGAGGTCAGACGAAGAAATGAAAAAAATAAAGCGTTCGGGTGATTCCTATAGTTACGTCTTGTAGTTTAGGAGCTGAAGATAATGCTGGAGTTTTTTAACTAGTCAACGCCGAGACTGTTTTCTCAAGGGAATGAGATAGGTAATGAAGAAAAAAACAAAGTAAACACTGAGTTCAATCGAAAGTTGCAGAAGTAATCGATAGATATCGAGGATCGAAGGGTGGAAGGTAAAGTTTCATACTCGATGAGAATGAAGAGCTTTTTTTCTCACGCGCGTTAAGATATACCAGTACACCACACTCCATCCAGATTCCACGTCCAAAAGTCCATAACAATGATTAAACATTGAAATCCAACCAACAGTAGTGATGTGAAAATAATTAAAAATACATAAGACAGAAGAACAATTCATAACGTAAAAACTATTATTGACTGATGGAATTCGGTGAACTTAGGAGACAGGGAGATTAATACGAGATTAGGGAGTGATTTAATGAGTTAGGAGGAGGAGGAGCATTATCTTAAGGAACATTGTCCTGATGAGATTGCTTGAGGACGTCCTGCACCCTTGAGCTTTCCTCATTTTTTAAGAACAAATTAAATCATTTAGATCTGTCGTTGATGTAATGCATCAATTACTGTATCTAGTTAGCGCGTAGCTTCGAGAAACTAATCGAGTGCGACATCATCATCATCACATATTTGATTTGACGCGTCATTAATAATCTGTGAGGAGAAATGAAAAATTACTTTTAGGAGTTCACGTCAATATTTTGAATACCTCAAGCATAAACGGGCGATGGGAAATCTCCCAGACGTAATAAAAACCCTTGATATTCCGTCATATTCATGGGAATGACAGACATCAAAAAGTATAAATTCCTCGGTTCGCTCCATTCAAAAAAATTCATGCGAAATACCTACCATTCATCACAATTCCCTCAAAAAATAAAAAAAATTATTGAAGACTCCGTTCGAATGCACCTCGCGAGCTCACACTGCCCGTCCGAATTTTCTAGGCACCGATTATCCTGTGATCCTGTGACAAAAAAAAAGTAAAGGAACATTGAAAAAATTCCTCTGAGTTTATTGTCAACTGCCCCGAGTATTTCCAAGACCACTGTCAACATCGGGCTATGTTTATTTGCCATTAAACAATTTTAATTATCGATGTGTAGTGACTGATAGATACCGAATGAAACCGAAAAATGGAGCTGCTTGCTCTGCGTGCTGGACACGCAGATATTTTCCATGAGAATGCGATTGAATCATCCGCCAGATCCGTTGTTTTATCTGAACACATTTATTTCCCCTGAGAGTGACAATCCCATTTTGATTTCTAGCCAATTGGAGTTACGTGTAATTTTTACGCAATCGATCGAGGTGCAAGAACAACGCCAGAGAGAAGTTAAATACCCTATGTTTAGCATTCAAAAATAATGACAAACAATTTTTTTCTTAATAATGATGCAGAAGAAAA
Organism: Diachasmimorpha longicaudata; assembly: GCF_034640455.1. Classification (NCBI taxonomy): domain Eukaryota; kingdom Metazoa; phylum Arthropoda; class Insecta; order Hymenoptera; family Braconidae; genus Diachasmimorpha; species Diachasmimorpha longicaudata. The sequence continues at coordinate 5,056,816 of NC_087231.1, read as the reverse complement.
AAGACAAGCCCAAGAGCGACAAAAAAAAAACAATTAAATAAGGCAAATCCGGGATTTCTTTCTGCGTCCCTCCCCGCCTTAGTCTGTACACGCCTATTATAAATAGATAGAACGTATTATAATACGACAATTATATACAATTAAATAATTCAAATGAACATGGGAGATAGATTATGCAATGGATTAATAGACGAGAGTGATTGATACCGGCCGAACTGTTTTGCGAAAATACGAGAATAAATTGATGCGCACTTATATGATCAAATAATGTATTGTTGATTTTGATGTTTATACGAATATTTAAGAGTTTAAGGGCACGAGGTACAACGAATTTGTCACGATTGAGTGTATCATTTTATTCTGATTATTATGGAGACTAAGGGGATTGATAGTAATAGTAAATTTACGTCAATTTTTTCATGTATTGAATTTTTAATTAATTTTCTACTTACGTCTGAACGATTCTGTCATAATTGACGATGTCCCGTTTAATTTTCATGGCTTTCAGTCGCTTCCGTCTAGATAAAAATGTGGAAAGCCTTCACGATTTTGCGTGCTCAGCTTAATTAAAGAATTCAACTTTTTTCCAAATATTTTCACCAAGTGTATATAATATTGTTCATAAAAAAAATTATTATACCAAATGTGATGAAATAAGAAACTTTTTAAACAAATAGAGGCCTCTCTCGTGTGTACACGACTTTGTTTGGTGCAGGGTAATTAAATAATCATGTGATGGGATTTTTATGAAAGAAAAAAAAAGAACCTAATCGTTTCTCATATTTTGCAAAACAGTCAACGGAATGGGCATGAATAAATAAAAGAGAAGAAAAAACAAAATAACAAAAAATATATATAATCAACATGACTGAGTCTATCATTTCACGTTAATTACGTTTGATACGATATTTCACGTTATCGTTGATAATATGAATGAGTCGTTGGGGTCGAGAAACATTGATATATTATATAAGCACATTTAAGCGAAGAAAAATAAAATCGTTGTCGTAATTATTTTGCAATTAATTCGGAGTGCAGTGGATAAAGTGTTACCAAATGCTTCAAAGATACGTATAGACGTAAAGTGAACTAAAAATAATAATAATAATGATAATAATAATACCAGAGACATGATAAAATTATCTGTGTCCTATTTTCACGTTGATTCCCTCTGAAAACCACATTCCTTCTCGATTGCAGTGGATGAACGGAATTCAACAAAACGAATCATTCATTAATATTGATATTCCAAAAGAATGAGGCAAAGATGGAAAGAAAAATTAAATGATTATGGCTATATACATTATATATTATTAGAAATTGAAATACTCATAATAAAGACACGCCGAAGCTTCCTGTGACTCGACAAAAATGAAGAAAAACAAAATATTCAATTCAAATTGGCCCTGAATTCCTCACAAAAATTTTCTGTTGTTCTATCATTGAATGAAATACGATAGCTCATGAAATTGTAGTATTAAGGCATGTAATAGCCTCATCACCGCGCATTTACTTTTCTACAAAAGCCATCAACAAACATTCACTCCATTTCTATTTTATTTAATGATAGAATTAATTATTTACACTTAAGTGAAATTTCCGTCGTACTCCAGGAAAAAGTCATCACTCGATGAATTAGATGAATTTTGTCAAGAGTCGTTGACCACCAAACCACCTTAAAAACCAATTGCAACTGCATTTTTTTCCTAGAAATTCAATAAATTGGACCATCATCAAGATTGTCTTCTTCATCCTCATATCCCTCGCCATTGTCGAAGTAGTTGTTAACGTAGTCAGTGCCGTCGTCCATTTCTTCGTCGACCTCAGCCTCCTCGTCCTCGACGGCCTCATCCCCGTCCTTCTCCTCCTCGTCCTCGTCGTCCTTACCCTCCTCCTCGTCGTCGCTCTTCTGAGTGCCCTCTTTCTTCTCCAGCTCCTGAAGCTTTTTCTCCACATCGACTTCCTTCTTCTTCTGTTTGGGCTTCACCGCAGCTTTCTCTTTGGCCTTTCGTTTCCGCCCACCGCATCTCAACTCCTTCGGGAGTCTGAACCAGTCGTACCTCTCCTCGTAGGTCGATTGGTCTGTTATCATATCCTGGTATCTGTCTGAGTACCTCTCGATATCCTTCTTCACTACTATTGGCTGGACGTTGCTGGGGGACTCCCTCAGGTGTTCGCTGAAGTCTCGTTTCAACTGGAGAAGGTATGATAGCTCGACTGTTAGCTGGAAAGGTGGAGCCTTGTAGTCCAGAAGGGGATATTTCATCGGGGGCTGGAGCACTGGAGGTAGGGCAATGGGCTCTCCTTTTGCGAACCCAAATTGCTCGGGGTTCAGGGTCATTGCGGTCTTGCCGCGCCCACGACCGCGTCCTGCCATCGTTTAGGAGATGATATTGCAATAGGTTAGAGTGATGGTGCCTAGTGTGTGCAGTCTAAAAGATCCAATCGATAATTAAAAATTCATATTTACTATTATTTATTTAAAAAATGTAATATCCTGAATATCAAGCAAATTCACTGAATAAAACAAGTTTACTTACATGAAGATTCAATTGACAGTAGTAACCTGATTTAAGATGATCACATGCCCTTACGCTGTCTCCTTAATCAAGTCTTTATTCGCCTTCGTGTCGACTTCCTCTTCCTTAGCAGCGAAAGCTGCTTTATCATAAATAACCCTTACGACTAATGAGCACGATGGACAAGTTGCATCCTCCTCTCCAGCGATTAAATCTGCTCTGGATATCTGGAACTGGTCTCCACATGGACAGGGGTAGTAGTAAATATCCTCGTCCTCGTCGTATTCGAAGTCCTCGATCTCCACCTCGTCGTGATAGACTGTCATGACGTTTTATACCACTTTAACATTACCTGAATCCTCTTGAGCTACTATTCCGTTTAGAGGTTCTTTTGAGGTTAGAAGCAACACACGTGGCTTAGAGGAGCCACGCTGACCTTGAAATCAATTTTTCCTCAAATGTGTCCTCTAATTTCTACAAATCACGTCTATACTTTTCCTCTATTGCTATTGTAATCACAACCAAAGTCGCACTGAGCATTTTTAATAATTGATTCAACACAAAAATTATTTTCTGAAACGCAAATTCAATTTTCGCGCTTCAAGCGGCCATTTTGATATACCATCGCCATCTGTCTCAAAAAACGTGTAATAATTTGCCGGGAAATTCATAGAACTCGGTCTCCCCATCTCCGAAATATTATTTGATTTGTGGAAAAACCGAACTGTCAATTTTTGACTCTGCTAGATTGACACACCACCACTGGCCAGATGTAATAACAGAATTGTGCAGCATAAACATCAATAAATTGCGATATTCATAATCAATTTCAAGGCCTCCAGTACCAACCCATTAGAATCCTATGACTTATCAATAAACGCCATTAGCGATTACAATCAAATGATCGGAATTTAAGTGACAGATAACCTTACACGCTCAACAATGATAAATGTCAGGTAGATTATTCAGTGATTATTGGTCATTGTACTTTGTTAGACACAATTCGATTAAACGGCTGAACAAAACAAAGTCAACATATCAAAGTGGGTGGAGGTTTGCCATGATTGTGAATAATGGAGGTGAAAGTCGCGGAGGGTCTCGTAAGGGACTTGGACCTAACACTTCAACCGCGAGCCGCACCGAGGTACAAAGTTTGGCTGCCCTTAGCCACACAACAGGTGAGATTAATTACACAAGTATTCATTAATCATTGATTTGCCGTTCGCACTCCCCATGCAATATCATGACTGGGGGCATCACATTCATAAATCCACGTGACTGGAATTTCAGCTGCGCCTGAGGAGTCTGTGTCAAGTGATAGGCTGCAACTTGGAGACGGATAAGAACATTGAAATATGCTGGTTCTATTTTACACTGCACAGATCGAGTATGTCATCACCATTTTATACAAGTGAACCCATAGACAATGCTAGTCCACGATGGGCGAGCCTTGAAGTGCCTACTTTACATGCAACTGGCCTCTCCACTGCCAATGGTAATTTCAGAATTTCAATGTTCTAGCCATGAGTCGATGGACAGTCATACCTCAGTGCTAATAATGTTTATTTTTCTCACTAATTGAATATCCGATGAATTAATCTCTTCCCAATCCCCAGAAATAGTTTTACGCCTGTGGAGACGCACAGAAGTGGCCAACCCAGCAACAGACGTAACAGTATTCACCTGGGGTATCTCATTTACCGGTCTCGTCTACATGGGCCCAAAGCTCTCAAATAACCTGGAACCAATGCTCCGCCCCAACTCCCTAATATTTCACCTCTATGGTGGCTTTTTCGTGCCATCCTACTGCCTTCTCCACCCCCCTGAATTCCGTCGTTACCTCTACATGAGTGTCAGCAACTCGGAGATTCGCGAGAGCTACACTGTCTCCAAACTGACGAGTCTCAGACGAAAGATGCTGTTGTTGAAGCAACAGACTGAGGCTGCAGAAACCCTGCGCGAGAGAATAGCTTCTGGAGACGGGGTACAATCTCCGAAATTCAAGCAGACAACTCTCAATCGATTGCTGCAACCGAAGAGGATAAGTAAAGAGAAAAGGGCGGAAATCCTGAAGATGCGAAAGGAATTAGAAGTAGCAAAATTTAGAACTAAATTATTAGAGCAAGAGAGATTAAGAAAAATGGCTGAACTGCGTGGATTGAATCAATTACACTTGACTGTGATGGAGGAGAACCAGGATCACGGTTCTTTACTCATGGAGAGGTACAGAGAACTGAACAAAGACATGGAGAGACTGAAGGAATGGCGTCAGAGTCACATAGAAACACGAGAAGTTTATGTGCAGACATCGGCGCAGTTGGCTTTTAGAAGGCGCCAGCTGATGTCAGACCTGTGCCTGCCCTTTCCCATTCGCCAAGAGTCTGAGCGAAAATACACTATCAACGACGTACACTTACCAGAGAGTGAAGAGCTCGACTCGTGCAACGACATTCAGACCTCAGTGGCATTGAGTTATGTGGCTCAGTGCACGCAGATGGTCGCCAACTTTCTCAATGTTCCCACCAGGTATCCCATAATCCTCAATGGCTCCAGGAGTAAAATAGTTGACCATATCAATGACAATTTTCCGGAGAAAGACCGTCAATTTCCTTTGTTTTCACGAAGCAAGGACAAACTGCGGTTTCATTATGGAGTTTATTTATTGAATAAAAATATTGCCCAACTCAGGTGGTGCTGCGGCCTCACGACGATTGATTTACGCCCAACATTGGTGAATTTAGGATCTCTGCTGAATTTGAAACCCAATCACTCATTGGACAACTCGAAACGAACCTTCTCAGGATCATCTTTGGACACTGATAACAGTGCCAATGGAAAGCACAATATCCCCCTAACCCCACCTCTTCAAAAAGTGATGATCGATAAGATCAACAAGACCAAGACCATGAACCAATTGAGAACGTTGAGATCTTCACTAGGATCTTCTCTGGATCAGGGTCTCGATAAGCCCAATCAGAGTTTCGTACTGGGAAAGCAGAGCAAACGAATTTGCAAGTCTGAAGAGTCTGCGTTCGACGACAAGACCTTTTCATTGCCAAGAGATAGGTTAAGCAACAGTAGTGAGGAGACCATTGACGACAGAGTCTTTCAACATGGTAATAATGAGAGGTTAAAACCACTGAACTCCAATGAGCTCCTCGAGCCTGAGATAGAGATAACGCTGCCGGTGTCAGTGTCAAAACCAAAGTGCGATGATGATAATGTCAGACAGAGGAGTTCCAATTCCATCAGCAGCTGTGAGATGGCTTTGGGAGGATCTCAGACTGATGTGGACAGGACGAATGGAGAGTTGGACAGTGGGAAGATGGAAATTTCGTTGAGTAAACTTGCTAATGCTATTAATAATTGTCGAGTTGATGAAGAGAGTATTCAATCGAATGAGAGTTCCACGCCTTTTGATATGGAAAAATTAGATAAGCAGAGGAGTCAAGAGACCTTGATTGGTTTGGTAGCTGCTAAGAGAGTGATTGAGAGCACCGAGACACTCTCGAGTTCATTAGTTTCACTGGATGACAGCAGGAACTCTTGCGAAAGAATCGAGGAGAGACTGAGTGTCGCCTCCAGCTGTCCTGAGAGTGCTAAATCTTTCTATGATGATGAGGATGAAAGTCTGAGAAGCAATTGGAGGACCGAGTCCAATCCTAGTCTCCAGATGTTGGCTGGACTGGACAGACGAACATTTCCCGTTCCGATTTCTCGATCACAGCCTAACAGGGTTCAAGAGGCTATAAATGATTATCAAGCTTCCACCGAGTTCATTGATTCCATACGTAAAAGTTCAGAAAATGTATTTGCAAGAACGGAAGCACTGGCCAGCAAGAAAACGAGCTTTAAAGTCATGAAGCCAAGGTTCTAGGGTGACTTGTGATTTGAGAAAAATTATTTTTCAATGATTCCATAAATTAATTATTGTAATTTATTATAGCTCACAAGCTGATTTTTCTTTATTGGTGGATTAATGCAATTTTTATTGGAGAAATGAATGATTAAAAACATGAAGAGGTTGATTTTGTTGATGAGGAAATTGTTACATTTAAGGATTTATGTCAATTGATTTGGTTCAGTTGAAGTACAAATTATGTTGAAAATAAATGTTGGGAGATTTTATGGGGAAATTTTTGGTTACAATTAATTGTTCACATAACTATCCCTCAACTTCTAATCATTTTTGTCACAGTATAAGTGCGAATGAGATTGATTTGAGCAGAGAATGATGATCCAATGATTATTTGATGATTTTATCCTTCATCGTTCACTGATCTCACTGTTTCATGTCATGTACATATATAATTTATAGTACGTTGTTAAAATCTGTATCGAATTTGCATTTTGACATAACATTTGCAAATTGATAATAATGTATATCGTATCTGGCCCATTTATAGCTACGAGTAGTCCTTCAATGTCAAAGGATGAATTTTCCTTCTCAACATGTTATTTTCCTTACTCATTAGTCCAAAAATAAAATAGAATTCTATCTTATCCTATGTTAATGATAATTATGATAATTGTGGATCACTGGACAACTATCGGCACGATGATTTGAACTGAAAAATCTCTAAAGGAGATCTTGTTTCACTTAGCGTATTTGAGATCTGTGAGAGTGGCACTAATTTTCCAGAGTTTTTCAGCCACTTCTGGTTCGAGAGTCTTCTTTGATGTGTAAACTTTGCAGTCACGATAGAGTAATCCACTCTCGTTCGCCAGGGAAGCATCTGTTGCACAGTGTAGCACTGTTTGTGCGCCCTGATGAGCTGTGCGTAAAAAAAGAAGAGCAACTGGTGAGAAGATGATGTAATGGAACCAACTCCTCTTGACATCTCTGAAGAGTCCAGTATAAGTGAATCCTGGACAAACCATGTAAACATTGACTCCCGTGTTCGCCAGGCGTTTGGCCAACTCTGTGGCGAAATACACATTTGCGAGTTTGGAATTACAGTAAGCGGGATTCATTCTGCCTTTTGCAGTAAGCCCTTTTTCTCCATTCAGATTTGAGAAGTCAATCACTCCAGATTCCATTAGCTTTGATGTTACTACCACAATCCGGCTTGGCACAGAAGCCTTCATCTTATCCAATAATAGATTAGTGAGAAAGAAATGTCCGAGATAATTGACTGCGAAGTGAACATCATATCCGTCTTTCGTTAATGTTCGATTCTTCAAAGGTTCGTAAACGCCAGCGTTATTTATTAATCCATGAATTTCCGGGAAATCTCGGAGTACACGTTGGGCAAATTTGTAGATTGATGGGAGACACGCCAAGTCTAGTTCCATTGGAATCATTTCTCCAGTGGAAATCTTCTTTCGGATCTCAGCAATGCAGTTACGCGCCCGGTCCATGTCCCGGCAAGCCATGATGACTTTGGCTCTCCTCCTCACAAGTTCCCTAACCGTTGCCTTTCCTATCCCGGAATTGGCGCCAGTCACCAGGAAAACCCGGTCCTGCAGATCGCTCGTGTCCTTGCATCGTCCCCACGAGTGTTCACGGCACTTTCTCAACAATCCAATGATCACAACAATAGGCAAGAAGATGTAACAGAGTGACACCATCATATTAGAGTAGTTCGTGAGGCTCACGGGCAAAAGGAGTTGTGGTGTTGAACTACCATGGAATCATCCCAGGTGATGGGTGTTGTTCGCCCTATCTCTTCGTGATGGTATTTTGATCACTTCGATTGTTTACTCTGTGAAATGCAAACGTCAGACTGATAAAGCGGACGTGAAAAGTGAATTGGGCAGCCGCCATTAGGTTTTACAATGATACCAACAATGGTCATCAATGTGTCATGGTACCACTGATCAGAAATACGATTTTCAGTCCTTTTTATTTCTTTTTATATAAATATTGCGTGTGGAAAATTGCACATATAAGAAAAATGCAAAAAAGTATGGAATAAATGTCTGATTATGCTTTATCCTTAAGCTTGAGAAATCATAAAATTTGGAAGTGTTTGCTACCCATCCATCTTATAACCTTCGAGCTTCCCATCCCTCTCAATTTGGCAGTTCTCATGAAATTAAAAAAATAGACTATTGGGGGAAGGGATGATCAACATCATCAATTCATTTTTTCTTGAGAACAATAACTTGTACCAGGAAAAAAATATTGGACCAAATAATAATGATGAATCTTAAATAATTCAGATAAAATTCACGTTATAGTACTCAAAGTATTTTATTCACAGAATTTGTGTATAAATATGAATCTACGAATTTTTACATGAAAAAAATGAACATATTTCAGTGGTTCGTGAATTAAAAAAATAAATGACCAGGTCTGGGATGAGAAAAAACATCATCTGCAGCAATTGCAAGGTCGACATGAGGTTCATTCCTTAGTTACTCGAAAATGGACGAGTTTTTTCTATTGATTTTAACCCTGGATATCAAGTTTTGCATCGGGGATTGAAAGATGTTATTTTATTTAGTGCAACTTGATACCCCTGTAACGTTCTTTATCGTGGAAATCAAAAACAAAAATTAAAATCAATCCAAGGTCTACGGTTATTGGATATAATGAAGGTTCCTCGGCTAATTGTTCGGCATTTTCATTGCATTTGATTCACTCGAAGATTCGATTCATCAAATTACGCATATTATGCACCCTTTAACAGTATGTTGATTGGAAAGAGGACACACCACCCTTTTTCAGTACCCGAATTATTCGATAGGCAAATTTCACGATTAAAAGAAATTTTTTTATTCAAAAAATGTAGGCATGAAATTTTTACTTCTCAATAACATTGTTTTATTGAACAGAAAGTATTGAGTGATTTGAAATTCCATACAGATTGATTTTGGACAAGGTTAGGTCGAAAACAAAAAATTTTGACGAAAAAGAATCTGAAGGAGTAGTTAGGGTTTTAGAGAGTTGAAAAACATTGAAAAATCCTATTGTCAATAATGAATGAAAAAATTACTCAATTTATGGTATTGAATAATGAATGGATATTATTGAAAGACAAAATTTCATTATGCCATAATTTGCCATCAAACACTAGTGGCACGTGAAAAAAACGATGTAATCATCCCTTAAAACTGATACTTATCTTCTCTTAATGTTATCAACACAAAGTAATTAATAAAACCACAGCTTGTGGACTAACTACACTGATTTATAGATCTCCGCAATCTATTACAAAATTAATTTGAGTCACTAAAGAAGAGTTTTGCCTTTACTCACAAAAATATAACTTACAGATTACTCCAATATTCCCTTCTCAATTAATAATTTTGTAAACAATAATTTCATAAATATACAATAAGAAAAAAATACTCGAGAATAGCGAAATATTGTATTCAAGTCTCTGTATAACTTGGACGGAAGTTACCATCACCGTAAACCATCTGAATTTAATTTCGCTCTGGGGTGAAGGGATCAGTTTTGAAAAATAAAATTCTTACGCGCTTCATAACTAAATTCTAACCTTATTTAGAAATTTAGATTTAAAAAAATACATTTCACCGCAGATAAAAGTGGGATTGAAATTTTCTACACCGATGGCAACTACTGCCCAAGTTACGTAGCGACTGAAGTAGTGTGTGGATGAGTGTCTGCGGGGTTCCTTAAAAATAGTAAACTGGAAGAGAGAAACGAGGCGTTAAGAACGTTTTCTTCTGACACAATCAAATGACAGTTCATTGGAATAAAAGTCCGAGTTACCACGTATATACAATATCGACAACACTCCGTCAAAGTTAATTCACGAATAAAATTTGTTTTTTTTTACGAAATCAAAACGAGACAGGATGTGTAAATGAATCACCAGGATTGTAATCGATCAGATCGCGTTCACGAGTGCCTCGTTCATGTTTCTATAATTACGTACTTTTATTTTGCTTCTTCGAGTAAAATAAATGTTTCCCTGGGGGCTCAGAGTATTGACTAAGAATCCCTGCCCAGTTCCTCAGAGCTTAATTTTACCCTATCCTATTTATCAATATAATTATCATGTAACAAGTTCCAGGCAAAGACTCTTGGGTCTCATTGACCCCCCATGAGGGCCCAATGCATTTTGTTATTTTTTTCCAAATCTTGTGCTGATTTCCATTGTTCTCCGTTCGCTGTTTAATAATTCTGGTGGTAATGAGAATTGAGTGAATCATGCTGGTTTATCCGTGACAAATATCTGTCAATAATTAGGCCCTTTATTCTGGCTCCTCGCCATCGGCCTCCTGATCACCCTCGTCGTCAACCAGCAAATCATCCTCATCATTGGCGCCTTCGTCCTCATCCTCCAGGTCTGCATCATCCTCCACAACCACTATACTGTCGTCTGCCTCCTCACCCTCACCAACATCGTCACCGTCTTCTCCTCCGACATCCTCCTCGTCTTCTTCCTCCTCCTCACTGTCTCCATCCACCTCCTCACCATCACCTTCGATGCCGTTTTCGACGTCCATATCAGGTGCCAGGTAGTACTGTGAATTAATGAGAAATTATCACCTGGAGAGTTCTCGCGAGAGCCTTTTTTGACGTTTAAAGGAAGGTTTCTAAAATGTACTGAAGCAATTCCTTTTTTAAGGCGATTATTTTGGAAAATCTTTCTCCTATTAACTTGTTACCAACCTGCAGAGGATTTGGCCACATATCATCCTTAATTAACTCAGCAATATCATCAGAGCTTGGGTCCCCGTGATCCGTGAACCAATCGAAAAACGACCTGTGACCAAGTGGCCTCTTGCGTCCCTTGAGCTGAGCCTTTCCCTTCGACCTCTTCGTTAAATCAGCCCCATCCTTCCAGCGGATTGGTGTACTCTGAGAGGCTGGATCCCCTGCAATGATGCAGGAGTTCTTCATGAAGAACATGTACCAGAGAGAAATGCCACTGATTCAAAAATAATCCATCATCAATACCTAATCCCCACTCACCAGATGATCCCAAGTGGAATTCTTTAGTGAGCACCTCGTTCTCGAAATACGGATTCTCATCGAAATAGAAATTGATTCTGTACCCAGACTTGATGTCTTCGAATTCCTCGACCTCAAGTTTGTTGAGATATCGAAGCGCATCCTCCTCGTCCTCTTCGAGAATTTCGGCGATTTTCTTATTATTAACAAACTGTATATTTTGGTTAAGGAAATTTATCAGAAAATTGAGCTCATGCAATCGAGAAATGAAAAAAATTAACTGCTGAATGATATTGGCGCATTTTAAGTCAAAAAGGTATTTGGTTCTCAGTGCATCATCATGTAGCAAATGATCAGATGACCACTTTCGTGGCCAAGGTCTCCAAGCAAAATAACAAATGCATCAAAAACTGAAACGACTCATGATATGTAATGAGCGTATCTGTCCAGCAGAAGCCTTGCTGATATTGAAATTCGCCGTGTCATCAATCAACAATTAAAAAATATGCAAAAATTTTAAAAACAACAAATCGGCGCGACAATGACTGCGTGGAGTATTGCAAAAATCTATGTATAGTGATACAAGATGGCGGTATTAGACCGGTAGACGCCGGTACGGTCGCCAAGTGTCAAATATGAGGGAAAAAAGCGACAAAGATGCAACGCCACTCACTCCAAAGCCTCAACAATGAACAAAAGGATACAGCTGTTAACCAAAAATTGGGTATCCTCTTGATGATGTCGTTGCGTTTTTGGAAATACGGCTTTCGTAGCTTGTTGTATTTTTTCTCCACCTCGAGTATCTCATCGCTAGCCTTCTCATTGAGCCCATCGATTTGATTCTGACAACCGTCAATTTCCTCGAGTGTCTTCTGTATTTCAATGTTATAATCACGTGTATCATTACCGTCTCCCGCGCTGTCCTCCAATTTCTTCAGCTTCTTCGTCGGCGAAGACATTTTAATTTCTATTTTATGTGAAATTTTTCACAATAGCCTAGTTACAACAGTGGATTACAGTCACCCAGCACTCGCACTACACACACACGCACTCAGTGCTTCGCACACACTCGTCAATGCGGGGCTCTCTCGTGGAATCGCACGAATTTCCGTGGCGCGCAATCCACCGTTTCCCCATGAACTTAGTGACTTTTTCTAGAGGGGTAACTCGATGAGAGATTCGTAATTATACACATAACCGCAATTTTTTCTTTTTGAAAATGAGACCAAAAATTAACTATTTGAATTTTGGATTTTTTCTGGCATATATCAAGCTATGATTAGTACGATATAAACAATCGGAAAATCTTTGAAATTCATTGATGAGTGTTATTCACTCACATTCGTAAAAAATTAAAAATTTCCATCAAACAATAAGGATCACCGATCAAGAATCTGCTTTACCCCGTGAGTGTGCCACTGGCGTACAACAATTGATTATTTTTGAATGACTTTAGATTTGTGTGATTATTTTGTCAACTGATTAATATTACTGTGAACAGTATTGAATTTTTTATACAACCGTAACTTGATGAATATTTGTTTGTCTCATGATTTGGTGAAGTGTTGTGTTTAAGCCTAAATTCAATGTTTCTAACCTCATGGAACAAATATGTCAGACGCTTTTGAAGAAATTCAGGCTATTAAAATAAAAAGAAACAGTTTACGGGAGAAATTACAAAAGAGAAAACGAGAGAGGAATGAATTATTTACTTTGACTGCTCTACCGTCGTCTACCACAAGTGGATTAGTTGCTGATACTGGCAGGACAAGTGGTAAGTGTTTTACCCCTTTCCTCGTTCATTCGTTCGATCTAGTGCTCATAATTTGCATTTTGTGTTGCAGAATCCAATGCTTCCTTATCACATCGAGGGAAGTACAATGAATACGAAAGAGATATCTTGGGTATTCTGCACGAGAGTCTTCCTGACACTCCAATCACATCAGCTGATCTCAGCGTTCAACTGAGGAAGAATCTGAGTGCTGATGTGCTCCACAGTGATGTCAAAACAATTCTGGAGAAATTGGCAGGTCAAGATGTTCTCAAGTAAGTTAGCAATTATCAGAATTTTTTGCCCAATTCAATTGAAAAATGGTCCTATATTTTCTTAGAGATATTTAACTGCATAATAAAATAAATTCAAACGTTTTCTCAAAATAGAACATTTACAAAATTATTAGTCCACAATGAAATTGAATCTAAACTGCTCGTCAATTATTATTAATTGCGAATTTCGCATTATTTCAGAATGAAAGAGGTCACCGAGGATGGAGTTCTGGGGTACACAGTTCTATCCATCGTTGAAACCCCCAATAAAACCGAAGAATCGAATGCCAATGACACCCCAGACAATGAATCCCACGATAAGACCGATGACGACGAACTTGAAGATGAGGATGTTGATGGGCCACCGGAGAAACACGCCAAACAAGACCAGAAGAATGCCGAGGACATCATGTCTCTTATACTCATGCCCACAATTAGGGAAAAGGAGAGCAAAAAGGTTGGGGAGCAGATTCTGGATCTTCTTTCTAAGCAAACGTCCAAAGAAAAATCACTGGCAGAGAGGTTTAGGTCTCAGGGAGGGGCTCAAGTGATGGAGTTTTGTCCACATGGTACTAGGGTTGACTGCACCAAACTGAATGGGGGAGCTACGGCTAAATGCAAAAAGCTACATTTTAAAAAAATTATTCAGGGACACACTGACGAATCTTTGGGGGACTGCAGCTTTTTGAACACTTGTTTTCATATGGACACATGCAAGTGAGTGACACCCAAGTATTATGCGAAAATATATTAATTTACCCCTATAGAATTTGTATTTTATAACTGTTGTTGTTCTCAAATTTTTTAGTTAATGTTCATATGATTCTTTTTCATCATCACAGGAGTTGAATTTTTCTTGGAAAACTGGGCAGATATTTTCCATTATTTCAGATATGTACACTACGAAGTAGACGGTTCGACAGCACTTTCCAAAGAGTCCTCAACAGACTCAGAAAATGGTAATCCCCCAAGCACAACGACAAAAGCCTCAGACAATCAGGGATCAGTGTCATCTCCAGCATCAGGCACAGAACTGACTCTCTATCCTCCCCAATGGATCCAGTGTGACTTGAGGTACCTAGACATGACGGTTTTGGGTAAATTTGCTGTGATAATGGCAGATCCTCCTTGGGATATTCACATGGAGCTGCCTTATGGTACCATGTCTGATGACGAAATGCGTCAGTTGGGAATCCCAGCTCTTCAGGACGAGGGTTTGCTCTTCCTGTGGGTAACGGGCAGAGCCATGGAGCTCGGCAGGGAGTGTCTCCAGCTATGGGGGTACGAGAGAGTTGACGAAATCATTTGGGTGAAGACGAATCAGCTCCAAAGGATCATCAGGACAGGGAGGACTGGTCACTGGCTGAACCATGGTAAGGAGCACTGTCTCGTTGGGATGAAAGGCAATCCCCGGATCAATAGGGGCCTCGACTCCGACGTTATTGTTGCTGAAGTGCGTGCGACGAGCCACAAACCCGACGAAATTTACGGTATAATCGAGAGAATGAGCCCCAGCACTAGGAAAATCGAATTATTTGGAAGACCACACAATGTTCAACCTAATTGGATAACGTTGGGTAACCAGGTGGATGGAGTACATCTCATTGATCCAGTCCTCATAAAAGCGTTTAGGAAACGTTATCCAGATGGAAATTCAATGAAACCCAACAAATCGTGAGAATATTCGAATGATATAATCTCTGCAATGGAATTATTTCCTGCAAATTTTGACTTCCTGAGTTTTTTTATAAAAAAATTGCACATTTACGGCAATTCAATAATTTGGCACACACGACACAATCAATAATTGATTGTAGATATTATTCGACATTACTGAGCCTTCTGTCAGTAGCTGAGACGAACTCTCTATCCTATTTTAGTGTATTTTTATGAAATGTCTTCGAAGTTCATAAAAAAAGTAAGTACAATTTTTCGAAAGTAAAATGTAAAAAGGTGTCTCCTTAGCAGACAATAAATTCAATTCTATTATATCCACCGGAAGCGGCTTCATCCCTGGCACCACCCACTTGAATGTTCTCAAAATTTGCTCTAATAATTGACGAATAAATTGTACAAAGATTTTTACTCCAATTGACTGATAAATCGCAAGAACATTCTTTTCGTAATTATACACCACTCATTATCCCTAATTCTTAGAATTATATAAAATTATATAAAAATATTTCTTAAGAGAGAATTTCAGATTGGACGTTCTCTGACAGTTCTCTTGGAAAGTTTTTTCTCTCTAAGAACTCGAGAGACAGCAGACTCCTCATTAGCACCTTTATCCCCCTTATCTATTGATTTTTTTGTTATCGAAGCTCTTGGAGCCCGATGCACCTTCTCAAAAGCATCCATCCAGTGTCTTTTATCATGTTCATCCCTCGCGAAGAATGATCGCTCTCCAATTTTAAAGGCACAGACATTCCCCTCGCAATCAGGATCGAATTTTAGTTGAGCCTTCGGAATGACTAATTGTGAGAGATTATAATTTTTCGCTCTGGATCTCAAAATTCGGCGAGTTAAGGCCAGACACGTGTCGAATAAGAAGCAGTGAAGTTTCAGTCCCCTTGAGTCCTTCAGCTGTCCCTCGGTGATCAGCTCTTTAGCTGCTGCTACACATCCTTCAGGATCGTACTCATCTTTCACGTTAATTTTTGACCTCGCCAGCTCGCAATCAGCGTCACCCATAGCTTTATCTATTTTCTCCAATAGTTGAGACAACTGAATTTTCGCTTCATCTAAAAAGCAACGGTCCTCATGTCCCGCCGGAGTCCTCTTCAAGATTTCATTTACCAGAAGAGGATATTTAACAACTCGAGATCTGGCAGCATCAAGATACGTCCACAGATCGACTGCCCTTGGGGATTCCATTTTTCTCTTCAAAAACTCCTGGAATTTCTTGCTCCTGAGACGCTTCTCATCGAGAACGTGCTTGGCCAGAATCTGGGATCGACATTTTTCCACGTAGGGATCTGTAAGGGTTGGCAGCCATTCGAGCAGAGTCGGACCAATGATGTCAGTGATGCCGGAGGTATCCCTCAGCTCGATCAGATCGTCTCGCAGTTTACTGTGAACATGGATCAACATGTCTAGGTCCCCGAACATAGTGCGTAGCTCGGAGGGGGTGAATATGTCGGTCAGTTGCAGAGGCTCGTAATAGGTCTCCTTCAGGGTGGTCAGATCGTTGAGGAGAACGTTCTCACCGCAATACAGCTCATAAATAGCTTCTTGACGTTTTACCTCACCTCTTCCTATGCGACTGAGCTTGGGGGATGCCTCACAGTAACCGGCGACGTCTGTAACCCAACTGCGGATCGCTAAGTTGCCGGCACGTTCACATCCACTTCTCGTCCTGTCAGGGAAACAAAAAAATTAGTCTCGATAAATTTAATTGTACTAAAGTACATATTTATGAGGAAAATATTTTAAAAATATTCTTCTTAAAATCCTGAGAAGATACTTACCTCTTACTCGAGCCAACATCGACTTCCTCATCGATCATCGATATTGAATTGTTCGGCTGAAATCCAAAAGACCTCTGTAATACATTACTCAGTCTGCTAGTCGTTGCCGAGGAAGACAATAGATTTGTGGCGAATTCTGTTATTCTCCGACGTTTTTTCCTCTTCATCATTGTAGAATCCAGGGATATATCCATAGAACTAATACTAATGGCATCACTTTTAGTCCTCTTTCTAGAGGATCTCTGTAAAGTCATTCCAAAAATTACATAAAAACTTCCTGATGAGCGGAATCGTTCATAATGGCTGGTCCATAACAATCAATGACGTCCAAGCACATAAAATATTAACTACCAAATGATTTTGGTAGAATCTTACCTGCCAAAACCTCTTTCGAGGTTCCTGAAAGGTCTCGTCCGCATTTTCGTCAAACTCATCAGTCATTTTCCCCCCAAAAATTCCTACGGATTATCAAGAGAAAAAAGATCCTCCAAGGGATGCCATGATAAACAGATCAAAGTCCGCAAGGTTTATCGATATTCAATCGATCTTGGTCACACACAAATCCCCAATGATCACATCCCGACAATGTACGATGTGCAAACTTCAGTAAAACGTTGATGATGAATAGGTAACTCTCGTAATTTTCACAAAAACAATATGATTCTTGTAATTTATGATCAGGAGAGACGAGCAGGTGTCTTTAACAGCTTGTCCTTTCAAAAACGGTTACTGACAGGCATGAGACTGGGGCGACCCCAACCGCCATAACCTAATAAACCCGACGGGCGGGGGGGGCTCCGTTCGTACTTGTTCAACTGTACAAATGGTCAACTGTACACAGAATTTTCAGATGGTGAGAGCACCACTGTGCAGGGATTCAACTGTCGAAAGAAAAAACTAGGAATAGTCACATCTGTACATGCGGCACAGGGTGGGTTAAACAGCGTCGACAAGGTAGAGATTGATAGTTTTTTCTCTCGACAGTTGAATCCCTGCACAGTGGTGCTCTCACCGTCTGAAAATTCTGTGTGCAGTTGACCATTTGAACAGTTGAACAAGTACGAACGGAGCCCCCCTCTCTCTGTGTACCACATTTTCTGCTAACTATTAATTAGACAATTAAATTATTGAGCTATAAACGATTCCCTATCAACATGGAGTGAAGCTCTTGCAAAATATCTTTTTTTACTAATCTGTCGACCAAACTCATGTCGGATTTTTAATTATCTTTGTCCCAGCGACGTCCCGACCAATCACAGACGTCAAGATCATCTGTCATCACATGAAAACAAGTCGCACACGAGTTCCACAAATTTGCGAATCTAGATAAATTTATCCATCGGCTGGCAATGTTTTGCAATGGTAAAAACTCCACTGTCAGGGTCAAAATTCATTCGTTACCCTGGCAAAGCGATTGTCCGTCACTCACACAGTTTTACCCGGTGAAAGTTCAGTGATGCATTAACAATGGTCAATCTATTACGCCGCGTAATAACAAATGTTCTCCGCTGATATCTCGTATTATGTGATGCAACGAGACCAGTCACACGTCAGTACTCATTGGGGAAAGACGTGAATTGTTATTCCCAGATGAATGTCATCGGTGTTGACTCATTCGTCAGGAAAATGTGAGGTCTGGTAGTGGTGAGGACAAATTGTGGGGAGAATAATTTGCGTGTTGAATCGATATAATCGTGTGTGATGATTTATATTGAGTGTCAGTTTGGCTTAATGACGTGTTAGAGAGGTTTTTTCAACGTTGCTAGAAGTTGAGAGGATTTTTCTTTGTCATGGCTAAGCAGAGCCCGGGGAAAATGACTTTGGGGATGATGAAAGGTAAAAATAATTCTATAATTTTTTTTTTAATGATTCATAGGATTTACTACTTTGCATCTTCAAATTTCTTTTGATGGCACATTTTTATGATTCAATTTATAAATGAAAAACTGCTGCTTATTATGGACTATATATCATGGGCTGAAAAAACATGGAGTAAAGTTGCACGACCTTTCTACTACATAATTTATTAAATAACTTGATTTGTGAATCTAAACCTGAGAAGTATAAAAATATTGTTGAACAGATATGTTAGAAATCAAAGGAGAATAGTTTTTCTGTTACAGTCAATGAAAAGAAATTCGATAAAATGGTAATCAATTAAAAAACAAAATATTTCAGGTAAACCAATTACCACATCTGTCCCTGTAATTCGTTACCACGCGAGTGATGATGAGCTGGAGGAACTCTATCCCAGTACAGACGATGACAAACCAGCCTCCGAGAAGACAACACCGAACTCCAGTCCCTTCAAGACTGCTAAATTAAAATCCGACAGTAATAACGATAGCAGTGAGGATATCTTAGATAAACGTTCCTCCAGTCTCGATTTTTCCGAAGGGACACCCCCGTCAGATCCCTGGAAAATGTTGTCAGACATTCGTGGAAAAATCACAAAGACCTTTGAGGAAAAGCTCTCGGAGATAAAAAGTGAGAAAAAAGATAAGGGAAAAGGGAGAAGCAGAGAAAATTCCAGCGTCAGTGATCCCGAAGATTTGGGGGATATTACCCCCACTGAGGATGCCGTTTCCGATAATCCAGTGGCAGAATCCTCTCCGTGTGTAAAGAGACGAGGTCACTCC
Source organism: Diachasmimorpha longicaudata (assembly GCF_034640455.1). Lineage (NCBI taxonomy): Eukaryota > Metazoa > Arthropoda > Insecta > Hymenoptera > Braconidae > Diachasmimorpha > Diachasmimorpha longicaudata. Next base: position 5,037,273 of record NC_087231.1, on the reverse strand, counting down.
TCGAGATTTCGATTTTCTTCAATAAAAACGGGATTAAAAACGAACAACCGTGAGGACAGTGTTGAAAGTGGTGTTGAGGCAGCTGAAATTGTAGAAATCGACACAGTGACCTTCTCCGAGGCATCGAGTGACCAAGCAACCACTCGAGTGGCCACGGCTAGAATGGTGAAAGAACTGTCCCCAAGTATCTGTGCAACGAAATCCCAAAATGAAAGTGTTAAAAAACCACACGTGATTTTCAACGAATTAAAGACGAGTATATTGTATCGTGCTGTTCTACTACCACTTATCCTCTTAACTTTTTACGTAATCCCATTGCCTCAGTACATAATGGGACTCTTAGCTGGTATTTTCATTGCTGTATCTGTACAGAGGATAATTGCCAAAGTGGCTGAGGTACTGCAGATGCCAGTGAAAAAAGAAAATGAGATTGAGTCACTAATTTCTGTGCTGGAGATTCCGGCAGTTGAGGAGCACGCCGTTGTCGAGAGGTTTGAGGGCTGGCTAAATGAATTACCCCGTGATTACGATCCTGAGAACTACCATGTTGCGAGAACAAATGCAGTTTACTTCAAGCTAGAGGGAGAAACTTTGAGAATCATGGAGACACGGACGAGGATTCCCAAGAGGGCTGTCTGGAATGAGACCCAGCCCACTGCGAGGTACACTAGGAAAAGGGTTTACTCGTTGGTAGGGGCGACTGTGGAATTGCTGCCTGAGGGACTGACCAGGAGGCGAAGGTGGAGTAAAAAGTATCCCATTTGCATCACATTTTCACCTGCAGGGATTGGGGAGAGTGTAGTGATGGAGACACCGTCAGACGACGAAATTCAAGATTCTGAGAAGGAGAAGGAGAGGGTCATTGTTGAAGAGGACGAGACTGACGAGGATGTCTCGTTGTCGAAGGATGCCAAGGACGTCTTCGAGGACTGCCAAGATGAGGAGGACGAGGCTAGGTTCAAGGTCTTTGTTTTTGGGAGGACAGACAGGCAGAAGGAAGATTGGTACGTTGATAAAACATTAGAACGAATAAGAATTAATTCTCTCTTCTGATTGAGAAAAAAATTGTCCCATTTTCATATGCGTTTTTTTTGTGTAGAGTGATATGAGATCATGTGATTGAGGCTGTAATTTTATGTGACAGGTATAGACGGCTGGTATCGGTCGCTAAAGCAGCTAACAAGCGGAACTCAATACCGTCCACCAAAGAGTTGACGATATCATCGAGCTCTTCGTCGTTGTCGCAGACCAACGGGGAGGGGAAAAATTTTACTTTGAACAATATAGATGCCCCACCAGAACTGAATTACAATTCGTACATGTCCAAATATACTGATGTGAGCTTTTTTGTAATTTTGCTTAGTTAGATTAAAAAATCTCTAATCGACTTTTCGTTATCTCTATAGCCTTGTTTTGAAACGAAATAATTATATTTTTGTACCAGATTCAGTCAACTCCAACGGATTCCAATATAGCACCAAAAGACAACGATATTTTATGGCTCAACGCCCTGTTCGGTCGTATTTTATTCGACATGCACAAATGCCCAGACATGATAAACGTGATCCAGGATAAAATTCAGAGGAAGCTGTCGAACATCAAACTACCATACTTTATGGAGAGTTTAATGATATCAGAATTAGTGATAGGCCAAGGTGCGCCATTTATTCACAAAGCCAGTAAGCCGACTATTGATGCCCGTGGATTATGGATTGACTTGGATATTTCGTATGACTGCGGTGTGACGATGACTGTCGAAACAAAGATTAATCTGATGAAGCTTACAAAGGCGGGGTCTGTATCCAATAATTCCAATGACAGCGGAGGAAATGATAAGCCAACCCCTGCCCGGTCTCCCATGTTCGATAGTGATGTGGAGGACAGTCCAGAAACGTCCACCGAGGATGAGGAAAGCATTCCAGTGCCAGCAGCTTCTAGGGAATCAACGTAAGCGCATTATTTCGATTTTTTTTATTGCCTGAATAACTTGTAATTATTTTTATCCATTAGCATGGGAAAAGAGCCATTGGTGGTCATATACCGGTCATAGAGAGCAATAGAAAATTTGTCAGTTGGGGAATCATTGTTTCTACTGATGTACTCGATAATCCAACAGTCAATAATGCGTAAATTAATAATTATCATTGTAATTCCAGACCAACACAGTCATCCGGTCGAAAATTTCTCAGCATGGTTGATAAATTAGCGGCAAATAAATACTTTCAGCATGTGAGTATTCTAAAAATATTCCAATAGGCCCCAGGCATTCAATATCGAATGCCACATGTGTCCTCTCAAAGCTGCTCAAGTGCTCTACATTGTTTTTTATATCCCTTCGTCGTGCGAGAATGAATAGAATGGTCTCGCCAGTTTAATTCCATCTGTTTCTAACTACTGTCCCAAAAAAGTAGTTCAAAAAACTGATTTTAATCATTTCGGGTGTCTTCTTTATAGGCTGCTGAGTTGTCATACGTTCGTCGGGCCATGGAGGGTGTATCTAACACCGAGATCCGGTTGATGGTCAGTGTGTCAAGCATTGAAGGCTGTTTATCCATTAACATTCCACCCCCACCGTCCGATCGTTTGTGGTACGGTTTCAAACCAATTCCAAAAATTAATTTAGATGCGAGACCAGCAGTTGGTGAGCGCGCAGTCAATATTGGATACGTAACTAATTGGATAAAGACGAAATTACTGAAGGAATTTGATAAAGTGGTTGTACTTCCGAATATGGATGATCTTGTGATACCATTATGCCCGAATTTTCCATACGTGCGTTGATTGATTTCCCGGGGTAATTACGTGGGAGATTGACAGAATGAACATGAAGCACATTTTGACTTCGACACATCATTACATTGATAAAATGAGCTATTGCTGCGGACTCTTCATTTTTGGCACATTCCGTATTTTGCTTTCAAACTTGTCCACTAAGTGGTTATTCCACACTCTAATTGCATAAATGGTTAAATCATCGACATTATTTTATTATATTTTGTGATCAGAATGTGGGGAAAACCTTTTGCAAATCGTTATATGTGTCAAAAAATGAAGAGCTTCCATTGTGTCGATGTTAAAGTAAATCAAAAATCACTTTACGGATTCGTTCCGAGACAGTAGCGAGAGGAAATCAGTTTGAACTCAATGGTAAGATTATTTTACAAGTAGATTGACGATTAATAGGGTTCGAATTTTTTTATACGATGCAGACGTCTCTCTCCACTGCAAATTTATGAACGGATGATTTGTGAGTGAATTTTTAGATCGTCTTCTCTTACTACTTGCCCTCTATATTGATCTCAATGCTCGTTAATAGCCAAAAGCCGCGTATGTTTTATCACAGCATAATTCACCATGCGTTTACGAAATTCCTAAAGACTTAAACATTTATGGAGTTGAGTGGGGTAAGATATGCTCTATGAAATTTTTATAGCCAAAAGAAAATATTTTATGGCTGAGAGAATGTGACCGGGAATAAGACTCGATTGGGTGGAGTACATTCAATCAATTTGCTCATGTTTAGATTATCGTTTGTATTAAACGAAAAAAATGATATTGAGATATAATCACCTATTTTTTTATTTCACTTAGCTGTAAATTACTTGATTGTGACAACTGTTCATTTCGGATTTTTCTTTTCATGTGATATTTTTTCTAACCGTTATAGTTCCGTCGAACGTATAATCATGTGTGTAGATATTGTGATGATCGGTGATTTTATTACCTATTCAATGATAAACACAGAGTTTGCAACGAATACTTAAGTGAATATTCGATTTATCAAATTAACTTATTTCGTATTTTTTCTATTTCAAATATTTTTATCAGTCAGTTGAATTAAGTTTTTACCTTATTCGACCACTGTTCGCTTAGTTAGAAATTATAATTCGTGAGTGAGCAGCAGCTTTATGTATTAAATGTGAGAAGTGCGTAAATTTTTTGCTGGACCAAAATCATTGCGTGGGGATCAGTGAAGAAGCAATAAACTATAAAAGCCAAAGGATTATTAAAGCTTCAATTCGGAAGCAAAAATTAAAAAAGTAATATATTATAGTAGTGAGAAGTTAATGGTGATAAATGACTTGGACGATGTGACTCTTGAGTATTTTCGCTGTTGTATGATGATTATGAGGATGTGAAATGCTAATGTAAAATAAGGCAATTGCCCTTGTGAGCGAGATAGCGTACCGGGCAATTGTAATTTCAAGACAAAGGTAGCTGTTTTCTACGTCATTTCTCGCCTTCTTCATGCGTGTTTTTCATGTATTTGTTATAAGGAAAAAAAAACAATAAAATATTATATATATTTGTTGATGAACATATGTGGGTGTCTTGTGGGATACATCGAGGACAAATAATCTATGAAATTCCCTTTTTATTAATTATTTGATTTCAATTTATTCTTGTAAAATTCAAATTTAAATTGTTACAGACACCGTATTTTTTTAATCGAAATACAATATTTTTATTGTGCCTGTATTCACATCAGAGAACAAATTTAAGTGGAAAATATAAAAACACTTGCCATGAAACTGTTTTTTTTTTCAATGCAAAAAGAAATTGTTGTGTTCAATGGAGAATCTTTATTTATCCGTGATAATCATCTGCACTTTGTTGGGTGGTTAATACACAGGGGAAAAAACAACCAATTTTTCAGTAAATTCATCTCTTTTATTGTACAAAGCTCTCTCAATCATAAATTCATCTTTCAAACATCTTACAAACAATTAATATCACAGTTTAGAGATCGAAATCTTATCGTCAAGTTAATTTCTCGTTATGTACAATCAACAAAAATATATCATCTATATACACTCTCTTTACACATTTCCAAATGAACGCAATCGACATAGTTTAGGATGGAATTAACTCCTGAGGAGACAGGGCGCGCTCTGGAGTTCTCTGACAGCCTCAGCCCAGGCTTCAAGCCTGGGGGCACAAGCCAATGTCAGATCCCCAAGCCTCTTCTTTGCCATTATCACAAATTCCCCATGACCATGACGAGCATCGCAGGCCTTGGATACACGCACCCTGATCTCCCTCTCGACTCCAAGATCACCAGAGTCTACTTCGTTTTCCTGCGATCAGAAAATTAACAATATTAAGGATAAATTTCCTGCTAACGAAAAAAATTAAACAATTTTCCTTCATCTTAAAGTGATACTGAAGCAAAACAACAAAGCACTTCCTCTTTTTAATTGAGAAAAAAAAATGACCCGAAATATAGGTTTAATTTTTAAGATATATTTTTTCTGCAGTTGATGATATTTTAATGATATAATGCACCTGTGATGAAGTCTAGTTTTTGTCAATATTTTAATGAGCTTTTGATGAAAATCTACCTCATTCTCCTCGACCCGCCTGAGAGTCTTGGTAACTCTGAGGACAAGTTCCGCAGCATCAAGATCCTGTCGTCTCTCAACAGCACTAACTGTACCCCTAGCAACGAGATCACTCTTACAATAAGTCTCAGCTAATTCCTCCTTAGTGCATGGCCTACACTCGTCCTCATCATTCCTCCTGACTATTTTTCCATTCTCGTCGACAGACTCGAGTTCAAGATCATAGCGCAGTTTAACAGTGGTATGACCGGGCGTGGGCTCATCCGCCTCCACGTATAGGGCGGCAAGCTGTCCCCTCGAGTGAAAGCAACGATGTAGTGCCTCGTGTTCACCATCTCCTGGCGCATAAACCGGTCTCAATGTGCCTTTACCCTCGAGGTAAACTCTAGCTGGGCCTGTTACTTTGATACAGCCACGAAAACTCCTGCCGTCACCACCACCAGACAGTACCACCCTCAGTGCACCCCGGGGGTAACGCCAAGATACGGTACCACGTGAGCATCGTAAATAAACTGGACGAACTTCTCTGCCGCCACCACCACTGCAAGATAAGTAATTTTTCTTGTTATAAAAAGGATAAGAGAAGACCTTTTCTCGCATGAAAATTCAACTTTTAAAGTATTTGAAATTTTAAAGTTTTGTTTGGTTCTGCAATTATGAGTCTTCTTCAACGAAACATTTCATTGATTCGACAATGCACTGATCCCGCCCATAAAGTAATTTTCATGGATAAAAATTAATAACTGCGCGAAAACGAACTCGTAACATTCATATAGCTAAAGGGGTTTTGTTGCCCCTCGGACTCAGGAACTAACTTCCGAAAAATTATATCAGAAGACTGATTCTGTAAGATATAGCACTGCCTACAAGGAAATAATTTGGCTTGTTTTCAGAATTACGAAAAATAAATTTCCATTCTCATGTCTATGGGGTACCATACGACAAAAATCAGGGTGATTCACAACACACCTCAGAGAGTATAATATTTTGTAGGACTCAATGACGAGATGTGCTTCGAAAGGATAAATTCATCTGTAAAAAATCGAAACCCCCAAGTGGGCTGGGAGGGAATAGGGGGATGAGAAATAAAGAAGTGCAGGGCGACAGGGCGGGCCGTTTCCCTTTGTGATATAAGGGGGACATGAACCGGTTTCAAAGTCACCACGACCGGTTCACATTTTGATAAAAGTTTACTTTCCTCCTGGGGGCTATTAAATTATCGTGTCGCCTTTTGGTATATGTACGTGGTAAGTGCTCTCGCTTCTTTTAACGAGTGAGCGAGTACATAAACGAGACGTGAAACACAAATTTACGAATGAAAATGTGAGCCCCAGCAATTTACGATTGCACAAATCAATTGAGTACGAGTTGCTTTTTTTTATTTATGGATCACGACAGATTTTTATGCCATAAAGAGAGTTGATTGACTCGATGTCCTCATTTTGGTGCGCGATAGAAGGAACAGCATTCAATCGCTGTTTTTCTTCCTCGTTAAATTGCTCCTTATTTACGACTGTGCTGAGTGATTGAAAAAATTTTTATCCTCTCTAATTTTATGTCCCCGGTACGTTGATACATTTTTGCTGGCGATTTTACTTCAATCCTCGATACAAGTGAAATTGGATAGCCCCGGAATTTCCCCTGCCATTGCAGAAAAACTTTTTTTCAATCTTCCAACAAGAAATTCCATGATTGGTAGGTTTCAATGCCATACACGGTAAACTTGAAAGTGAAATAAAAAAAATGAAAACCAGAGAAAACGGGCCCAACATTTTTGTTGGCAATAAACAGCTCTTGCGAGAGTTCGATTTAAAGAGCCCATGCAAATGTCAAATTTTGTGTTTCTGTTTGATTTCACTTCTCATTATCCTTAAATTACTCTGTCGACTGATTCCTGAATTTGTCACTAAGATTATAGAATAGACTAGATTTTTCGGCTCTACTTCGAGGAGGGAAAGGCCAACTCTGTTGTTGAGAAAATGAGGGAATAGCTGGAAATGGAGCCACAGTTGGGATCTTCATTAAATCTCCATTCTTGGTAATGGCCAAGTATTTCCGCGGTGTAATTAACTTGAATGGAAGAAACCTTTAGTCCCGCGGATGTAAACACAGGTTGTGAAGGGATTTCGACATGATTTCGCGAAAGAATAGGAGAAAGTTTGCTTGAGAAAAGGCGAGTAATTCGAAAGCCTTAATTTCCATGATAAATGTGATACTCTGAAGACTGAAATGGAAATTATGTCAAAGAGTCACGACAATTAAAAAATAATGGGCCAGCAACAAGAGGAAAATTGGACCTAACAGATTCGAACTACAAAATTAATTGGATATAATTAATAATCGGCTACAAACCTTCCACTCCAATCACACTGGTCAGTAGGTAAATTGTGTGGCACATGAGTAGGTGCTGAATTCACTCTCAATCCCAAAATCACCACAAGGAACACCAGAGTCCCCCCGCACATGATCCTCTTCATGTTGCCCGAAAGAATTTCCTCAAAACAATGTTTCCAGTACTCCAATCACTTCATCCTAGCCAATTACGCTGATTGTTTCCCGAGAAGATATTGCTAGAGTCGCAATGAACCGTCTTCTTCGAGGTCAAATCGAGTCCTTGGGAGACACGACAGCAGAACGATTCCGCTAGCTCCGTAAATTCCAATCGCGTAAACAGTCAACACCAGGGAACACAAGTGAATCTCCGCAGTTCATGGACACCAATAATCCTGAATATATCAACTGACGGGCTGTCGATTACAAAACACCCCCATAGAGGGATAACGGCCGCGAGACCGTACAGTCAGTACCAAAAAAATCGAAGAGGAAGAAGCAGACGCTAGTTCGGCGTGAGCTTGATCAAACCGTAATTGCTGGTTTAAATTAATCGCGATTGCGCGGATTTGGAGCACAAGAGTTGTACTTTCTCGAATACACCACAGACATGTCGAATCCAGTCGACTCGAAGGTGGGAATCGAACTGGCGCAGGGACAGAGGAACGTTCACCCAGTGGTTGCAGGACGTCGAGAGAGTGGTTGAGGTGGTGGGGACCATATTTCGTAGTGGGGAGAGGTCTTCTAGTTTCTGATGTCTCTGGTAAAGTATTGACCAGGTACATTCATTAAATTATTTTATTCCACCATTTCCATACATTTTTCGGAGTGTTTCAACTCGTTAGCAACTGCTCCTCGTATTTTTCGGTGAAAAGACATTTTTTTTTCAGAGAAAAAGCTGGTCTTGGAAGGGTTCTTGGAGTGGGGGAAATGGACGCTGCAACAATAGTTTTGCGAGGCTATGTATCAGCCCGCGTAGTGGTACTTGCGCGTCACTCTCGTTCTAGTGGATATTATCCAAATCTGCTGCACATGTGTGAACGGTGGAGAGCATTTGATTGAAATCGATGTGGCATCAGTGCTGATTTATGGAAGGTATTGGATATTTTTATTTGGGCTTGTGTCAATTTTCATTTGGATGGAATTGAGAAAGGTAGCTTTCGCAGTGGGTTGGGAGGGTTTCGTGACGGTTATTCGAGACTCCCACATGAGAAAGGAGTGGGGAAGAGCAACAAGTTGCCCGGAGGCAATCTGACTGCGTTTGTTGGAAAATACGCTCCGAGAGGATGATCTTCCACACTTGGTAAAGAGTCAATTTTTTGGGTAATTGACTGGAAGTGGTGACGATGATATCTGACTGTTGCGTAAAATTTCTATGAAATGAGTGAAAATGAAATAGGAAATGAATGATTTCCGAAGGAGATCCGTCATTTTTATTGCATATTTCTCTCCGTTGGGGAGACAGATTCCTTCGGAGGAAAATGGAAAAAATAGTAGTTAGAGGAATTTTCCGAAGGAACCCCTCGATCTTGTGAATGATGATTGGTCTTTCAACGAAAGAAATTGTCGTTTTTACTGAGAATGTTTTAATTGATTCAAGTCACGTATCACTTTTAAGCCAAGGCCTTCAAATACGATTTCCAGCTCATAAATCAGACGAATCCTGAGTTAAGACCACCCGCTGCGAACACCTTTCCATACCTAGCGAAATTACAATTTCAACGACAAACTTCTCGCTCAATTCCCTGTTCTGACAACTTTCTAATTTAACTCCGGGTGGAGTCGATAAAAAATTATTCACTTGGGTAGGAAAGAATTGCCGACGAATATGGGGCGAGTCACTCAGAGCGTGACCCCGTGGTTTGCGATAGTGTCTGGCTTGCATAATTCTGAGTATGAATTTCTTGAGGACTGGTTGGATAAATGAATCCTTAGCAACCAATATAGAATTCTCAGTAACATTTTTGATTTTATTGTTTAAATGACTTTACATGGCGTAACTCCAGAGCTCAAAACAGCGTCTCGAATGTCGGTATTTCTTGGTACAAACGAATGCAGCTGTGCCAGCTTGAGAGTAATACGTCCTTCTTCAATAACCTCGAGTCCATTTTCAGTCACATTTGCCCACTATTTCAGCGAGCGCCTGTATGAGACATTTTTTTCTGCGATAAAATTAATCGAATTAGGGGATTTAATTGACTCGCTGGAACAGTTTCGTTGAATCATAAAAAAATTCCAATGAATCATTCCCGCGGAACGTAACTAAATGACAGAACGTTCTGTATATTTTTTTAAACTTATCTATAAATAAATAATTTGAATGAGCAGTGACTCCATCGTTGCTATTACCGATTAAATAAGACTCCTGTTTTCTTAATTATCTCTCTGTCAGTTCCATTTATCATTGAAACAAATTATAAATTTGAAATGAATTAAAACATGACGGGATTCTCGGTACTAATTTTGTCCGAGACAGTCATTTTCTTCTTACTTGACCCAAAGACATCTGACGTCATTCAGTCTCAACGGAATATAAAATGTTCGTGATAAAAAGCCATAGTTTGAAACGATTGACCGGGATGCGAGAGCCGCGGTACAATTGGTCTAAATTACATGAAATGATGAGCACGCGCCGTTGGTGCCTCTTCAGAAAGCAATTGGTTCTCTCGATATACCATCTCCGTCGCCTCTCCGGCCATTTAATTTATTTACAACGGGGATAAAATTTAAATAGAAGCGAGATGGTGGAGCCCAACGAGGAGAGTAAATTTTACATTCGACGAATGACGGAAGGGAAAAATAAAGGGATGAATTCTCTCTCCTGGTTCGTGATTACGCGTGCATAATACATTCAGGGCTCGATGGGTGCCGGAGGCCACGTGTCCACGTGAGTATAAAACGGACACGTATATAGCAATGGATGAGCGTTTCATCCCGAGGGGATTTGCCGCCACTTATCGGGGTAATACTTGCAATTACGAAAAAATTCCGAGTTCCAAATGCGAAACCCCTCGCACTCGATGGTAGCCTCTGGGCGAGGTTGGAAATTTTTACGAGGGCCTTAGTCATTTACAATGGCGACCTGGGATTAATGTTAACGATGCAAATGAAGCCGAATGAGTGAGGGTACTCGCGGGGATGGTGAATCACGAATTTTTAACGATAAAATTTTTACTTGACCGAGGAAAATTCACAAAAAATTAGTTTTTTACGCCCATAACGTACAGTTAAACGCATAAGGGGCTTCATTTTTTCATGCAGTCATGTTTTATGTTGAGATTATTTTTTGCAGAACCCTTAGACCTCTTATTATAATTGCACCGCGTATATATTGAGTGGACGTGAATAAATCCTCAAATCAATGCAATTCAGCGTTTTTTTTATTTCAGTTTTTTTGAGAATGAATCCCACAGGCGTAACAGGAATCATTCAATCTTTGAGAATTTTTTTTTTGTTGCTAAAAATTGGGTGGATAAAAAATTGGGATAAAGTAGAGTTTAGCCTTGATCTTATCCCACCAATTTTCTGCTTTTTCTGTGGGAAATAAAAAATACGTGGAGTAAAAAAAATCACGAAATAAAGGTTATTAATCACCACGAAGTTTCAATCATCTTGTTACGGAAAATAATCACAGATTGACCATGAAATTATTGAAACTTCCGTGTGAACTCACGGTTAGTGGATCGTTTTCTAAATAAACGTTAATATTTTTCCGATGGGGCGGAACAGTCTCACGCCAAGTAGAGGTAAAGAATTTCTCTCTCACTCTTGGTGTCTTCTAGCAACGAGAAAAAAAAATGGTTTTAAGACGGTTAATCGTTTCACTGGACAAAGAGATTTTTTCATCACTAGTTTCTCAGATTTGAAATTGAAACCCTGAGAGCGACCTCGAGTGGCGTCAAACCAATCGAGATAATTCAATCAATTAGCATTTTTCCTGGAGTCATTGAGAATTCCCAGGGATGGCTAGCACTGATAATTTGGTGGATTAAGAGCATTTACACGCAGCCGGCGGAATACGATACTAATCATTTTATGAATATTGTTATAGAGGAGAGGGAACTCACGCTTCGTCCTCAAAGGTTTGCCTGTCAACGTGACCTGGTGTGCACTCAACTGGACGCTGATTGTAGTTGGTGATTCCGAGGGTCTTCATGCCAGTCCTGTATTGCTGGAGGGTAAGTACACCATTGCCAGATGGATTCATACTTTGAAATAAGCTCGCGATGTGGCTGCAATTGAAGGATTCTTCAAATTATATTGCCAATCCGCCAATAACAAGCGAAATGTTACGTAATTAATGGATGAATTAGATGAATGCCCAACAATATTCGAAATCATGGGTAATATTCACATCTTCATTTTACAATTTATGAAATTTCTAAATCTGAAATCTATCTATTGTTCTCAAAATTACGCGAAAGTCAAGAAAAATCGGATAGAAATGTTGGGTTCAGTGAATGAACTAAGATTCGTAACGGCTATGATCATAAAAATTATTGAATCTCCAAGAATAGAAAAAAAAATGATGCGCAACATCAATTTGCTTCGATTGTCAGAGAATCGCGAAATGACTCTTGGTAAAATGGAATCCGTTGAGTTCTGGTGGTCAGTGAATTGACCGAGCAGGGCACGAACAGAGAGGAGGAGTCGAGGACCCGAGAGAGACAATTTGTTGGCGGGTCCTGGGTCTTGATTATAGGTATGCCAACGCTTCCAAGGAAGGAACGTGTAGGAGTCAGCCCTTGAATTTCTCAACAAAGGCATATTTGTGCTAATACAAGTAGAAAACGATCATGTGAACATTTTTATTCTCCCATGATATTTTGGATATGTTTCCGGTTGATTAGTTTGGGACCAAAATGAGCCAATGAGATAATTGGCCCTCTCCTTGGCCTTTTAGTATTTTTTTTCTAAACGAGTGATGATAGAGTGTGAGATTTGTTGTGGTTATTTGTACCGTTATTGCTCCAGCCACTAGAGTAAATTCAGGTGTACACTGTAATCCAATGGGGGGAGTGCAACGAGACAAAATTATGGGCGGCCCTTAAACTTTGAAATTATTGGACATTCTCCACCGCCAGTTTATATTTTCGCTCACAATTTCTTCAATTTCGTTTGTCACGAGCCTTGTGGCCTCAGTCGGGAAAATTAAAGTCCCCTAAAGAACACGACTCAGAAATTAAGGGAAGAGAAACGATAATACTACAAACGACAAATTGTAATGGAGCTTGTAACCATCACTTTGGTGAACTCTTCATTTTTTATTTGAGGCTCTTTTTTTTTCGAGTGAGAGGGGGCTAAGATTGCCAATGATTGACAATTTCGGAATTATTTTTTCTTTTGCTGAAAGTTTGCGTTACCGGCTGGTGAAGAGCAGCGGTGGCTCGTCCATATCCGATTTGAAGAGCATACACTTGGTGAGAAGAGTGTCCAGGTACTCGATAGGATCGTCAGGCTCGTCTGCCAGCAAATGGCCTATTAAAAAATTAAAGAGTTCGTAGATCTTGCGATCGGCGAGATAGCGCTCTGCTTGCTCATGTTTGCTCGATTGATTCTGCAAACAAAACATCCTATTCATGAAATTATTCAACTCCATCTGAGATTAGTGAAGTCATTTTTTATCTAATAGGTAATATTTTTTCATAGCTTTGACTCCTGCAATAAAATAACTTGGGCTACAATTCTTCATCTTTCACTGGGAAAATTGCGGAATGCAGGCTCGCGTGACACCTCCACTTTATCTGGTATTTGGAAATGGCGCAAGCCCCGGCGGCGAATTCATCGCCAAATTTCGGGTCATGCTAGCGAGTGAAGGTTCAGTGAATGAAGAATAAGTGGCGAAAAGAATTCAAAAAGGAGTAACAAGACTATTCTAAATAACTGTGTTGCCTTGGGGCACTATTGCGGGGGCCGTAGGAAAATGACCCTTAAACGTTCCGGATGCCTTTGGTAAATTGGGACGATTCATCGAAAATCCCTTTGGCTAATGGCCGCGCTGTTGAAACGACCTCGAGGCCACTTTAGGATAATATCAGTGTAAATTCCCTGCGGCCATCTACACATCTTCTTCCCTCTCACTGATTCTTGGTCAATCTTTTTATTTATAGCCAAGCCATTCTTCTTCTTCACGAAACAATAGAAATTCAATTTCTACAATTTTTATGAGAAATACTCGGGAATTTTGTTTTTAGAAATTTCTTCACCCATTCCAATGATTTATTATCATTGTGTATTTGGAAAAGGAAGAAATGAATATTCCTTCACGAAATACTGCAACAAATTGCAGTGGTGAATCTCGTTTTATTGGAAAGAAATCTAAAAATTTCTCCTCCATCGAAATATTTCCAATTCATCACCTGTATCTATTCAAAATGTTTCGTTTAACATTTAGAACCGTCAGTTCTACCATAAAATGAATAAAAAAATTTCTTCCGTATTTCCTACCAGTTCCTTCCACCGTGTCATTACACTCTTTAAGTTCTCCATAAAGAATGCCAGGTAGTCGAAATAGCGGAATGAATAATGCTCGTCGAGCTGGTTGTGAATCGATGTATACGGCCTCTTAACCTGGGGATTATACCCGATGGTCACTACGGCGCTCCATGGAGCGTAGAAAACACCGCGGAATATGTTACGAGAGTCTCTCGAGTCGTTAGCGTTATCCCCGCTGTTTACCGTAATGCCTCACATCGTCGAGGTAGCCGTCCTTTCAAAGTGCTACTTTGTGTTTTGCATGTCGTGATTACAATGGCAGGGAAAATATGTTGATGGTAAATTTTTATCAGAACTATTTTAATTCCGTAAAAAATTCTAAATTGATTGACTGGAGTTCTCCGGACTTGTATCAATAAATGAGCCCCCAGACGATTTAATATCGAGGGACCTTCCCAATTTACCTAATTTAATTGCATTAAGGAGTCGAGTGCCCGCATGAGGGCCATCGAGAATGTATAAAATTTATTCAGAAGAGCTCCTTGTATTTGAAAAATTATATTCGATGAAAGGAAGTCAGTACCCTTCGTGACGACAAAAGTCCAGGGGCTCCGGGTGAATATGCCATAGGGGGCTGATGGCCACGTGTCGTCCACGCGAGGGACGCGGGGGAGCTTGGGAGTCGGATATGACGCTTTTGCGGACCGTGGGAAATACGCACTAGACTGAGGGAGTCTATCCGTTGATATGTGAATTGTGCACCGTGACGACTACACACTGGGGCATTTTTCTATTGTTACCATAAATTTATAAATTATTAAAACTGCAATTCCGTCATATCCTGATGGAAATGTAGTTTTCAGACGAATTAGAAAAATAATTGAGGTGGATAATTTTTTTTATAACCCTCCAAAAATATTATACACTCTGAATTAATAATTCTGAGCAATATCTATTGATTTGTCATTAATTCTACTGAACTTTTTCACCAGCAATGCAAATGCATCGTCTGAACCCTATCTGTTGACATACATCAGCTGAAGGGAGCCCCCAAAATGATAAAAGCAGCCGGTTAACGGGATGAATGGTGCAAGGTATTCTCACGCGTCAGTCACGAGACTCTTGAGGCCCTCCCAATCTATTATTAAAACCAATGCACTACGTCAATTAACAGCATATACATACTCTAGCCAGCTCTACTCGCGTATGACGAGACCCTTTTGCGTCGTAGTACGAGTATAAACATGAAGGTCTGTGGGAAACTCGGGAGTTTCACACACGAATGAGGCAATAATAAACATGGGAGAACTGTCCCTCGGCCCCTCCATCGTGTGCCCTCGGTGCCCTGGCAACCTACTTACGGTGTTTTCTTCCGAGGAGGTTCTTGCTACCATGCAGAGCACGATGTAATGCGATGAGAGTGATTAGGGGTGAGAAACACCGGAAACATGATTGGAAAGAGATTCAACGCGGTTTAGGGCGTTTCGCTGGGGTGAAAGAGGGACTTTTCGAGAAGGGTAGATGGCAGATGAGATAAAAGATTGATCTTACAATGTAATGGCCGCTTGAGCCCGTTGTTTCCGTACGATCTGAGCCCAGGGTGTAATCTAGCCCTTCCGTCGGGGCTTTTGGTGTTTTACCGCTTTTTCTGAAATCGTCGGTGCTACTCATAGCCTTTTTTACGGGGTAAATCGAAGGGTTAAGACGTTGTGATGGAGCTTAATTACCAAATCATTCGTCAACTGTTTTTTTATTGATTTTTTGCAATTTTATTACTGACTATTCTTGAGCTTTTCAAATAAATTGCTTCACTTTTTTATTAATTTCGTCATGTTCTCCTGTGTTTTCTCAATTAGAAGATATGGGAGAACATTTGTGAACTTTTTGATATGGTCCTCTGACAAAAATACCATGAGACATAGTTGGCTCATGTCGTTTAACCACTTAGATCCTGTTTTTAGTTTGATTTTCCGAAAAGGGCATTCGGTATTTAGTGAATTATCTTATTTTATTTTTGTCCGGCGATCGGGACGCTGTTGACTCATCGCCTGAATCTCGAGTGCACTCGAGCTATGGGGAAAGAGCCCGAAGAAACGCAATACCCAACTGAGCAATCCCGATTTTCCAAGAACTCGACACAACCCCTCCTCACTCGACCTTAAAAGGGCCGACCTCACTCGATTTCTCTCCTCCAGTTTTTCCTTTTATGAAAACCAAAATGAGCAAATACTGGGATGAACTGAACAGAGCCATTTGTGTATGATGATTAATTCATTATTTTTTCATCTGCGACAATTATTTCTTTCAGTTTCTTCTAGAATGGCCCGCTGGCAATCATCGTTATATCTCGAGAACGAGGAACATTAGGAAAACGTATAATGATAATGTTATCTGAGTTTTTTATTTATTTTTCTTCGTCCTCGGAACGAGAAGGATCAACAGAGGACCCAAACGAGGCGATCCCTTTTTTAGACAGGCGAGTAAAAATAAATGCCCCTAACAACACGAATGAGAAGGACGGGAGAGGGCTGCAGTTACCGGACAGACGGAGATAACGGTAGAGGGTGAAGGAGGTGAAATGATCGAGATTCGAGGAGCGATCTCCGCTGGGTTTGTTGTAGAGAAAAGGCAAACCGATAAATCAGGCGGGCGCGTGCGACACACCGAGTCAAGCCAAAGGTTTAACCCTTTTTATTTCTTCTCAACAAACTCTGCATTATAAAAGGTGAACGTCGGACAGCCCGATGACTCAGCGGGCACTGGGTGGAGGGCCTCGAATACCCCAATGGAGAAGGTACAATTAATATTAATGTCGATGCGTTGACAAAGGGGTAAGGAGAACACCGCGGTTTTTGGGCATCACCTTGAGGGTACATTTCTTGCGCTCGTGCACAGAACAGATAATATCCTTTGAGCCCTAACGATTCGCCCCGAGTGGAAATATTAGCATTTTTTTAACGTACCTCGGTTTATACTTTTTGGCAGTTAATCAGCGACGGGACTATTCGATGGTTTGGTCATGGTCATACCTCGCCGATTCACGTGTCCTAAAGCAATGGACCTTCGTTTTATCTTCTAATAATTTTTCAATTTAAATCGGTAAAAATTGAATTGAATATTTCGTGAAGTCATCTGGTTTAATAAATTGTCCAAAATTTTTAGTGGACATTTTTCTCCGTTGACTAACGTCTCGGGATTATTCGGATTAAATATTCTTCATTGATTTTTTCCTCGTTTTTGGACTGGACTTATCGCCGAGAATTTTTAGATCTTTTAAGAGTGAATGCTTTTAGGATAATCACTTTGTTGGGCCCATATGGATTATCATGAAATTCGAGAGGAAAACTTTGGCTGTTAGTCCTCTCGGTTGTTTTTTCGCTTCAGTTGATCTGTTGTGGCTATCGACATCAGTTGTAGAGCTGTAAATTATGGAGGAGAATTATCGTCCCCCGGGGAGTAGTGCATCCCGTCTGTAATCAGACAGTGTCATCCAAGTTGATTTCACGTCGTGCGGTTCTTACAGGTTTAAGAAAATTCTTCTCGGTGAATTTTTGTGGTAATATAATGTTCAGAAAATTGTCAATGATGAGGGGTGATTTTAATGATTGTGAAATCGTTGAATAGGACACGAGTAATTTTTTTCGGTTGTTTTATCCGTCTCCTTTCTGTCACAAGGCAACATAAACGATAATGTTGTTCCCTTTGATTGCAAGGAAAATAAATAAAGTAGAAAACTTCAATTTGCTGGTGCAAACTCTGCTTTATTTTCTCCACATAATTTTGCTGCTCTTTTATCGTCATTGCTTCTCCATCATGTGATGTTGTATATTGTTCCCCCCCGAGTGGGGATAACACTTTTGTTTCTACCGTTATAACGTTGACGATGGCCCTCGGAGGAGGTCATTATCTTTATCAATCTCTGTTCGAGCGTTCACTGGCTCCGGTCATTCGTGACCATCTTTGGACGAGAGTGGACGGGTTTACGGAAGAGAGGCTTGGGGTATGTATGTATGTATACATGTTGATGGGACCACTGTTGAAGAGAGAGAGGTATAGAACCCAAGGGCCCCCTGCTGTTGGATAACGCTTTACGTTTTAACTGACTCGTCTCCTTCGGTGGCTTACATTCCACCTTTTATACCGACTCTCTCGTATACGAACGAGATACTTAAAACCCGCACGCGCTACGGCTTCTCTTGTATCATGGCCTACCACGGTTAAATCGTATTAAATCTTGTCACGTTCTAAGTAGACAAAGTTTCTCTCGTGGATTGATAAAAAGATGAATAAGTGAGGTTGAGAGACAATACCAGATTGGAGATTCGTCTCGCGTGTAATTTTGTGCTGTGAAAGGAATATCATATCCTCTTATGGCTTTTAAAAAGATTTTGGGATTTTTTTTTTATTTTCGAAAGGGATGCTAATGTTGAAATTTTTGTCAGAGCATCTTCTGCGTGATCTCATGGGACCTCTTATCATCACGACACAACAGGATTATCAGGCAGATCATGTTTCGGCAGTATCCGCATATTTTAGTTGAGGAATGCTGAAATACTTTCTTCTTATTGCTCGTTGTTGAAATAAGAATGGAACTTGCAATTTTGAAAGGCTCAGAATTTGCTTAGTAAGGGGTTACGGATGATAGGGCATTACGAATTAATCGTTAATTTCAAAATCAATAGGCATGGGCTTCCTAAATTGCTCTAAACTTGTACAGTTTTGGTGAGAAACCTCAATAGAAAAAAAATTAATGAAAATTTTTATCCCTTTTTTGGACGTAATGCCCAATGATTCTTAAATCTGGGACTGAGCTCGTATCTTTCTCCTGTTAATGAGGGATCCCAGGGGCCGCAAACTTCGGCCATTCATGCCATTTATTCATATTGTTTGTTTTTCCTACAGAGTCGAAGGTTTTGCGGTGTTGCGAGTGCGAAAAAAATTCCGCGGAACGTTAACAACGGAGGTCTTGCAATTCGCGACTGCGTGGCAAAGAGGAGTGCATTGGTACAGCCAAGAGAACGGCGTCACGAGTTTCAGGGGATTGGAGAAGGGAGGCACCAATCTTGGTGTTATGACGGCGCGGTCGTCCTCGAAGACAGGGGAATGTTTATCGAGGCAACCCACAAAGACGTGACCATGACTCCAAAAGTGGATGTCTCGGTCTACTCATCTCTTCGTTTTCAAATATTTTGATTGATCTTTAAACTTTTAAATAACTCCAGAAGTATCAAGCGAAAGTTTTTCAACGTCTGCACAGTGTCAATTTTTTTTTGACAATTAAGGAATAGTGGCCCGTGAATATTAACTAGTTTTCATTATCAGATGAATCTAAAACTGGCTCCTGATTTTTTGGTAGCAATTTCAGGAGAGATTATCTCCTCAACGTGACGTAGAGCGTCTTCAACTAGTCCATTCATCCGGTCTGTCATACGTAGGCTTTACCATCCGGCGAGACTTTTGCGTCACAGCATGATCCCCCTCCCTTTCCAATTTATTTTTATACTTAGCAATGTCGTTCAATTTTTATTAAATTTTTACGGTGTCATGTGTGCGCTCAGAGGATGTCCGATGTGACACATTGAAAAATTAAATCAGGTCGGTGGTAATTTAAAGATCAATACACGATAACGGAGACAAAGAGAGAAGGATAATTCTGTACATATTTCTCGCCTGTTCAGAAGCTCCACCAACTTGGCACACGTGTTGCCCAGTATGGGATTCTTGACTCACGGATGGAGCAAAATGTGTTGAACAGTCGCTTTTTTTACTTTTACTTTTTACCATCATTTTTAAATACCAGGAATTTTTATAGGCTCAGCATCTTCTAACACTGCCCGAGACTTACACACAAAGTTGCTAAATTATATAGTTAAATAATTCAGTGTCAGTTGAACTTTCGGAAAAACTATATTGGTCCCCATGCGTAAGTAGAAATCCCCCAGTTGGTGCAGACTTAGTCAATTAATTTTCTTAGCATTTTTTAATCTCTTGCCAACTGTTCTACAAGATTTACAATACCCCAAGGATTAATTTTAGTCGAAGGGATTAACAGTGATGCTATTTAATTCCCCCCCCCCTCCCATTTGTTATAAAATTATTATTACTATTGACTCTGAAATGACCCCCCCCCCATCTCTGAATATTCGTTGTATCCCTTCTGAGACTCGCCGAATACCACTAGTTTAAGGTGTTCGTTCGTCTCGTCGTAGTAGACGTGTTTTTTCGTGGTGACAAGAGTCGTTCCAACAGGGTAGAACTTCCCATTAGAATTTTAACGTTCTAGAAAACATGTCTTTTTCTCCCAGTCCCTTTTTGTCAGCGGCATACTTTGGTATTTTCTCCAGTTGTATTGGTAATCCGGACACGTTTTCCCAGTTGTTATTTTTATGTTTGTAGCCAACTGTTGGTATACGGCTGTCCTTTGGGAAGGGAAACAAGTCTAACAGTGTCTTACACATCTCGCGGTTTAAATCGTCGTCAGATTGTCTCGCTGGACGCATCGTCGCGTGAGACCTCTTTTTCCTGGCTATTCTCCCAGTGCCATCCTCATACCATCGAGAGCAAGGGCAGGGGGGGAGGTTTGTAAAGGAAAAATTATTTCGTAGAATCGAGCACTGGTGTATTTGGGCATGACAGACGATTCATGGAGAGCAAAACATGCAACAGTTCTCTGAAAGCTAATTGGATGTTTCAGAAAATTGTCTCGTGATAGCGATCTTCGGATTATTCATATAAGGCCCTTGTGTACCTAAATATTTCATAGACTATCTCACATCCAAACGCTCTCGACCAATTCAAGCAGCAATTCCCATTTGTAAATTGTTCAAAGAGTCATATGACGTCTGTCAGTGGAATATTTCAGACGTTGTAAAATTTAAAAAACGAGGAAAAGGGAGAAATTAACGAAATGGAAGATGAAGTGTTAATGGGCTGTTAAGAGACCCCACGAGTTGTGTCACTGTTTTCCAAAGCTTTTGGTACACAAGGAACATTTTCACAGAGTCATAAAAGGTCCCAAAGAAACATCTGACGATTCACTGAATCTCCATTATATTTCTACATTTTTTTATGAAAAACTTAAATTCCAAAACCATAAAGGAGATAATATACAACGAACCCTGAAAAATATGGCTTCCATTTTTGCCGCTAGGGAATGGGAGGATTTCCATTTGTTAACGTCCTCATGCAATGGTGCCGTATGCAATAAACGTAAATGGAAATTAATAAATTAATTTCCTAACAGACTCCAGGCAGTTTGGATTTAAATTGCGGAGTAAGTAGTAACAGACGCTGAGACATTCAGAGCAATTATATATATTCATAAACTTTAAGGTCCAAACTCATTTATCCGACAAATGTGAATTTTTTCTGTTTCGGTAATGTGATCCTTGAGGTAGTGAGCGAGAGAGAGATTGCTCGTTTTTTTCGAAAAAGGGATATGCCCCGCGAGTTTGTCGTGTAATACGAGACACGACGGCAGTTAGCTACCCTCAAAACTTATTTGTGAAATTTAATCAACCGCGTCAGGACATATACATACGTATTCCTCCGGTCTCTGCAGATATCCACAGGATTTAACGTTGTGTGTCGAGAATACGATATGCCACGTGCGAGGGTGAGGAAGAGAGAGATGACCTGTTGTTGGTGTCTTGCGTCGCCAATGAACGTGACGTGTCGAGGAAAAAAAAATGAATTAA
Source organism: Diachasmimorpha longicaudata (assembly GCF_034640455.1). Classification (NCBI taxonomy): domain Eukaryota; kingdom Metazoa; phylum Arthropoda; class Insecta; order Hymenoptera; family Braconidae; genus Diachasmimorpha; species Diachasmimorpha longicaudata. The sequence continues at coordinate 5,015,468 of NC_087231.1, read as the reverse complement.
TATTGTGCTGTGCATCAACTGCGCTCTCCTGATCGTAGACGACGCACAGGAATGTAGATTGAAAATATACCAGATGAAGAAGATGCACCAGAGGCTCGTGTGTAGCTCAGTGGAGTTGTGACCGCTAGTGATATTTGCAATGCAATTGGGAAATTAGATGCTAATCTCACCGGGCACAGCGATCTCATTTCGTCGGCCAACTCACGATCCTGAACCGGTGGATGAGGATCAAACCCACACGACCAGTTTCCGCGGCTGTAACATGCGGAAACTCGGGGGAAGTGAAATTTACCACTTTATGCGATGCTGACACGCACGTCCTCTTTCATTTAAGGTTCAAGAATTTATTCGTAAAATTCAATTTTTGAAGGGGGCTTTTTGTAGGAGGCTAATTCTTCATTGCTTTATGCGATTGTAACACGCACATCCGGTTTTCAATTATCATTTTAATGCCGACTAAAAATTTTCAGTGTTGCAACGACAATCGAGAATTTTAGTAGGAAAGCCCCGATTCCAATGGCATTTCATCTGGGACATTGACAACACTTGTGGCCTCTGAGCAATCCATACATATACTGGTTAAACTGAACTTGAGCAAGAAGACTGGAAAGAAGCCGAGTAATGCCCTTCAAGGATTGCACTCCAGGAACAGTCATGGTATCGACTTGTTTCTTCTACGCTCGCCCAGGAAGGATACGCACATATTGGCAAATATAAAGGGCCTCGTAGATGGAACTGGAGAACTCGTTTTTACACACGGTGTATGTGTTGGTGCGGTTATCAGGGTATCTTGAAAACGTGACTGGGGATTCCACTACCCCCACACCTCCATAAACAACAGTGTGGCACGGGGCAAAGAACATATCCCGTTGGGCTCTTTCATTTGGATGTATAACGTGTGATATGTGACCTCACCTACGTGCTGTCATACGAGATATTCTGTAGCAATCTACGATTTGAAATGCTGGGGGTGTTGGTTCATGGAGATGTCAACGAGAAAACAAAATACTTCCATAAAAGCAGATCTTTTCATCAAGCACATTGAAAGAAAAATAACTTCGCGATTATTGTTGTGGAGGGGCCTGTAAAACTCAAGAAGGTGCGTAAAGTGAATTCCGAGTACGTGAAGGGAAGCACGAGCCCTTCGTGTAATTTTTTCACTTTGAAAATATTTAATTAAAATTTTTTGAGTTGAAAAAATTACAATACCAAGAAAAGTCATGGCCTGATACACGAAAGGGGCGTATGTGTGTGTAAAAAGCAGAGAGGCAGCATAAATCCATATCTTTATGCCGATTCAAGGGGATAGGAGTATCCACACGCTAATGGACTCTGAAGAGTAACTAAAGAAAACGTAAAAGAAAAGGGACTAAACAAAAATGGAGAACAGCATAAAGGAGAAGGAGAAGAAAAGACACTCGAAAGGGAGCCCTGCATAAATTTGATCCACGAACGGTTGGCATAAACAATGGGGTTGGTGTATGTATAACCCACGTATACAATGGGGGCTCTCTCTTGGTTGGCGTTATGTATTCTATTTGCTCTTGTTTCCTCTGTCCCTACACCCACCCACCCAGCCATATACGATCGAGTTCGGTCATGAGCGCACCGCTTGAGCCTCCTCCTTTGCTCTCCTTTTTTTTTGTATTTTCTCATTTTTAGTTTTCGTCCTGCAACAATGGACGTTCTTGTGTGTCCCGCAGTGTCGAGTGTGCCGCACCCACGCGAGACACATTCGTGCATCGGTGATTCACCCGAGGGAAAATTATATCCTTTGAAATAATCACAGTGTTACGATTTTCGATACAATGAAACGTAAATAAATGACGAATAGTCAATTAATTTATGGGATTGGGGTGACGAGTGAAGGGTAATGAAGGGCAATGTTGATGAATTCTCTTTGTAATTGAATTCTTCCGGAATTCCATGAATTCCAGAATGGAACATTTCCTCATTTCTTGTACACGTGAGCCTCAATAAATTGTCACATCAATGACGGGAAAAAGATATATTTTTAAGGAATGCAATTTATTGCAGTATCGGTCACCTATGATAGAAACAGAAAATCAAACACGTAATACAGTGTGACAGTATCATGTGTAGACACGTTTCACGCACGATCGATATCAAACCAGTATGATTTTCCCTCCAGGATAATGTTTTTTTTTTATATTTGTTATGTTTATCTCGTGCGTGTCAGAGACTCGTATAACTCGAGTGTACAATTTCCCCGGGGCTGTGTAGTGCTCTTGCAAGCGACCAGAACAGCCCCTCCCCACTATCTCTTCAAACTTGGAGTATTGTAATTGAACCGGTTTCTATATCTATCCACTTCGCGATATTCTATTCGTTCGTCTTAGGATCTTGTTCACCCGTACATATATCTAATGCAGGGATATTTACATGCACACCAGTTGCAATGCAAACTTGAATCGCTGTACCAATATGTTTGTGCTCGAATTAATATTTCGTAATCTGGATCATTGAATGATCGACAACTTCACTGGGCAAATGAATAATTTAAAATTGCATAAAAATTCACAACGTCGGTTACGATTTTCTCTCTGTAAAGAGAAATAGTCTTGAGTCCCGAAAGTCAAAGGCCCAAATGTACGTCATGCATAATGCAGAAGTTACTTTTTTCTTCTCGGTTATATCTCTCGATGGTTCCCCTTTATTTTCACTGTCCTCTTATTCACCGAAATTTTGCCTCTCACCCCCGAGAGAACAGTAAGCCATGACGCATATGTTTCTGGTCCTCTACGTGATCTCGCCCATCTTCAGGATCATCATAAGCCCCCTGATGTTTTCAAAAGGCAGGAAAAAATGACATTCATCTCTGTATAACTTAAGGGATTATGGAAACGCTCGCAAAATTATTTCAAACCATTTTTCTACGGTTCTATCCAATGATCAAAATTTTGACAAATGATGGAGGATATATTTTTGGCATCTGGATAATTATGAGGAGGGTTGAAGTGAATAAATAATTATTCCACATTTTATTATTAATTCTCGGAATTGAATATCTGCCGAAAATTCTTCCTCTTGAGGATGCGCTTGCAATTTGTTTCTCAATCATTTGTTCCCCCTCACGATGTACCATTAAATAAAAAATTGTGTGATGGAGTTGTCTTCTTTCGCGAGTATCTCAACACCAAAGAAAGGCCATTTGGGTATACCCCGGACAATCTTTAGAGATCCAACAAAAACTCCGGGATTTCATTTAAAAGTAAAGAATGAGGCCTCCCAAATGAGGTTATTACACGGTGTTGCCGTATAAGTTTAAAGGCGGTGTCCAGTTTTACCTCGTTTTGTTGTGCACACGAGTGTGTAAAAAGAGAAGAGAGCCAATCGGTCATGCATGAAAACACGCTGTAGCCTCTTCCGAGGATCCATCAAACTCGCATGAAGAAGGAGGGACCATAGCCTGCTCATGGCCTTTTTATCCCTCGTCTGCAAACTTTAATGTCCCTGAGTCGCTCTTTCTCCTTTCGCCGTAAACCGAGAGGCTCCACTTTTTCTGTCAAAAATCCCGTCCGACAAACCGACAAGATACGAAATGGAACGGAAACAGAGATAGATAAATCCCGGAGAGGCATTATAAAGCATCAGAGTACAAGACTTTTGTATGCGCAAGATAAGCTCTTGTTTGATGGTAGATTGTTCTGTGTGCTTTCCAATGGCAACGCCTCGCGCTCTCGGCCTCCTGCACACCTGCGCCTATTAATCGACCGGACTCGTTTCCAATGGGTTGCATTTGATAAAAAATAGCAAAAGAGTTTGCTGGAGTTGGAGTTCACATTCCATAACTGGAAAAATTCATTCAAATCATCCATTTTCACTCGATTTAATTCGATTATCAGAGGAAAATTTTGTGGCAATCGACGTTGCTCCAGGAACCGCTGTACTAGCCTCCAGAAATTACCGCAAGAAGTAAATGGGGATGTATACATATATTACAGCCTCCTTGGGGCTACTCACGTGCTCATGGGTCCCTCACTACGCAGCAAAATGTAGAGGTAGAGATGAGCGAGAGAGGAAAAAAACATTATGTGGAAGAAGAGCATTGTAAACACTTTATACGAGAAATAAACTGGAGAGCGCCTACGCCCGTCTGGAGAACTCCTCGAGAGAGGTAAATGGGTACAGAATGATTTTATTATTTTTTATTTCTCGAGTTAAAAGTCAATGCCTCGTCCCTGGTGTATTTTCAACGGTGTTCTGCAAAGCGATTGTCGATCAGAAGGTGAAAGTCAATCTGATTTATTGAATAGGAAATCGTTCAATCTCCATTTTAATCCTTTCACCGAGTGACTCGATGTTTTTGTTGATTTAATGACGGAAGTTGGAAAGAGTAGTTTTTTTTTTTACTCACAACCGGATGACGGGATATTGTCATGTGCAACATGAAGTTCATCGACGAGTGGTCGGAGGTATTGGGAGAATTTTAAATGAAGTGTCATGACGGCATAACTTCTTTTGTCATTTAAAACACAGCTGCCTACGTTTTTTTCATGACAAAAGGTAGATGAGGCGGCTACAAATGTTCATGGACAAGAGAGTGGAGCTACACTTCATAATAAATATCGTCCTTGTCGGCATGATTGAGAGCCACAGTGCAAATACTGTCTTATGTCATTGTGTGTCGTGTGTGGAGGAGAAACTTGAGACAGTGTTCCAGCTGAATGACTACGGGTTCTTGCATAAATAGATTGCTCACGCTCATGCCGCTCTACTTGTGGGCTAATGTCACATTACATGGGAGTGGCCAGCTCACCTTTCATTTTTATCACGGAATTGAATTTTTCGAATGCAGTGATAGAGAAAAATGTACTGGCAGGTCGAGGATATTGGAGATAAGAGAATTATTGCTCAATAATTGAATCTACTAGTCAATAGATTTTTCTATGAGTGCCAATGAGGCTTTTTAACTTCTCTCGTAAGAGAAAAAGATTCGGAGGAAATTAATTGTCAACGAGATTGATCAAACGATTCCACTGTTGATTTATCCGGATTGCAGCGTGGGGTATCGATCGATTCGCTTGGGAGAACGGCACCCGTAATTAGGCCGAGAGAAGCCCGAAGCGGACATTCAGACGCGCCGAGAAGTTCCAACGCATTGGCTTCTTCTATATAAGATCACAACGCAGCCAAACAGGTTCGCTGAAGATGAAAAGAGGGCGAGGAGCAGTGGACAAGTGGAATGGTGAGGGTGAGGGAAGAGGAGGGAACGGTATGGGGGGTATGTGAGTGAAAGAAAGAACGCCTGGAACTGCCCCGGGCGCGCCCGTGCTGCATACGATTACGCGTTCGCCCAGACCTATCTGAATTTCTTGCTCACAAACGCCCTATTATCGCGATCCAATCGTATTTCAAAATCTTATATCGCCTTATTGGGCTGTGGAGCAAGTCTCACTGCAAACACATTGTTGGTTGGATTATTTTGTTTGTTTTTGGGGCTCGAGGGATTTAGGTGTGGCGTTTTTTGGTATGTCGAGAGAGATACCAGGAGAATCACACGATTTGAAGTTTCAGAGATAGGAGGCAAAGGTACACAGAGATTATCCTTCGTCGGTGGATTTGACACGTTCTGTTTGCGTAGTGACAATTTGAGAATTGTTTTTTGAGGATGGTGAGTCAACTGCTGCGATAGGGTCTGGCTGAGTGGGTCAGGGTGGTGGTTGGCCATATTGAAGTTTGCCAGAAGGGTCAGGTAGAGAGTGGACGATATGTTGGTGGCACTTTTCCGGATCTCAGGATAAATCTGAGCTAATCCCCGAAAAAGTTGTCAAGCGCTTAATGGGATTAAAACATTCGTTGAAATGACGAAGAAATAATTTGTCGTTTAGCTATTTTGAATTTAATTTCTTCATTGTGTAAGTCTGATGTTGGTAAAGCTGTTTTTTTTAGCCTTTATCATACATTGGAATGGAGGGTAGCTACTTATTGATCCAGTTTAGAATCATGGTGGGTAGCTTGTGGTAGAGCCACAGAGCTCCCCTCGGACGTCAATTCGTACACAGAATTATAATCTTATATGTTCCTTTTCATGATCTTTCCTCAAACGATGAGTCAGCTAATCATATTTTTATAGCATATTCATATCATTTTTGTTTATACAAAATGAGACAGTTGATTTTTTGACAAGGGTTTTAATGGAGGTAATAAAAGTTATTACCTTCAGTATAGAAACATCTAAATATATTTTCACGAATTACATTTTATTCTTGTTTTGATTATTATTTCTTTAATGATTTTTCATGAAGCAACATTCATAGCCTCAAGGCAGAGTTTTAAAGTTCAATCATGCAACTGTCGCAGTGGCGAAATTGGCTAACGCGTCAGGATGAAACTATCAGTTTGAGCTCACGTCGCACCTGAAGAACCCATCCCCCCCTATGAAAAATGTCAACAGGTCAACTGAAAAAAACCTCATGCGAGGTTCAGAATGTCGTGGTTCAATCTGACTCTCAGAATCCTGAAGTTCTCGGTTCAAGTCCGAGCTGCAACAAGATTTTTGTTACGAAAACCGTCGACTCGGCACCTCACACCGTTATCCCGGGTTCGAAACTCAGTGTGGGTAATATTTTTTTTTTTTTTTTTTTCACCACATGATAATTTTTCATCATTTCTCTCCACGCAACATTTTTCTTCTATATTACGAACAAGAATAAAATGTGCTCGAAGTGATATTATGCAGAGCGAGAAAGACTATCGCGATATTCGAGGACCGATGCAACCTTGGGGATTAATGGTAGTCTCTGTCTGGGCCTTCGGGGCGTAGGTGTGTCAGTGATTCCTCTTCTCTTTCTTACCCTCATCTTCCCTTTTTGGTCATTCCATAAAAAAAAAAATTCTCCCTTGCAGCGGTGAATCTCGGTGAGTCCCGAAACCGCCATAGAACAGGGATATTCACATAGAAGTTCACCGCATCTCACTTCTTCCTTCATCCCCTCACCCTCAAAATTCATCTCGAATTTCTCGGCTGTCTTTTTTATATTCTCCAAACCTGACATGATTGTCCTAGTGATTCCTACTGAAGCCCAACGATTCTCTTAATTGTGCTAGATGAATAATATACTTGTCCATCAATTTAATCTTCGGAAACTGTACAAGTCGATTAGTTAATTTAGAAAATGGGGTTAGAAAACGGATTTAATTCAAGGGGCCTTCGCTTCCCGTTTGAGAATAATACATGAGAGAAATTTTAATGCAGCGTTACTTGACGAGCAAAAAATTGACATATCTTAAAGCCCAGCAGTCTCTCATTATCCTTCGACGTCAAGTGTAACCCCCAGTGTGCAGCAATCCAGCTAAAAATAATTTATGACTGAACATCTTTATCCCACACTGGTCCACATTAACCGAAAAATGCATTCGTCGATAACCCTACCAGTGGCAGATATGAAGGGGACACTGAGCTATTCTGCTGTTCCACTATTGGGGATAATCGACAGAATGTCCAGGATATGAAAAAACATTAAGAATATAAATAAAACAGAAAAAGTAGCGGAGGCCACCCCGTTGTGACGGTCTTTTTCCTCTCCTCTGTTTTCAATATTGCTGACGCCAGGTTTATACAGGTTTTTTTTTTCGGGAATCAGTCCATTATGGCCCCGAGCCATTGGAACACATTTTTCTTCTCTCCACCCGGTGGGCTTTTTACGATAACCTAATTGCCTCACAGTGACATTGGAAAATTGTTGAGTAGGTTTTTGTTGGAGGTCCTGAGTCATGGTGGTAATTTCGAGAATGTTCAAACAAAAAGTGTAAAAAAATGGTGACACGTGTTGCTTTCGAAGAAAACTGTAAGGATGAATAAAGCTGAGGACTGGGTGGAGGAATGTCAACCTATTTGTTATGAATAGAAATCGACGATGAAGTGGGGGTGGCTCATTCATATGCGATACGTGAGGGGAATTTATCTGTTGATTTCAAGGAACAACTTATTAAGAAATTCAACAGTCCGGTCCTGACCAAAATACGTGGATGGATGATAACAAGATGAGAGGAAAACTGCTGAAGGAATCAGGGGTTTTGAGGACAGCAAATTATTGCAGGAGAAATAATGAAATGGACAGGAAAAATTTCGGCGGAGACATTAACTCCACCTTCCGTCTCTCGGTGCCTGAAACAAGCGTTGGTATCTCTACGACGTTGGTATCTAACGACAGTGAAAATTCATCGATCACGTTAAGTTGGCCGAGAATAACTTTCGTGGGTGAGTGAACGAATCTTCCGGTTCCTTGAAATTCTAATGAACGCATTCCTTCAGGGTATCTTTGCACTCTGGGGCTTCTCACTTGCATGGAATCGATGATAGGTTGGAGGCAGTCTCCCATGAAACGGGGAATTGATATTGGAGGCAAAAATGTGAAACATTTAATGCACTTCCCATTCTCACAGAAAAAATTGAATCTTGAGAAGAAGAATAAATTTCAATTATGAGAGGAACAAATTCATTCGAGGAAAAAAAAACGGAATTGTTGGGGGTGAAGGAGAGAATTTGACGTTGTATTCCAGAAAAAGGAGAATAATTGACGAAACCGACACCCCAACTCGACCTAAACAATGCCGAAAAATCAACGGAAGGAGCAGGTACCACAGAATTTCGGAACTCAAAGGAAACAAAGAGAGATGAAATGCAAGAAAGTATCTCTACTGCCTCCCAGGGTTCCAGTATTGTTCCACAAAACTTGGCTTTTTGTACTTCCATAATAACAGAAGCAGGTTCTACTCTAACCATTTTCTGTTTCCTCATCTCCGCTTGAGTGTGAAGAAAGGTCTCGTAAACCCACTTGAGGAGGCCGAGGTGCCTGCAGTCTTGAAAAAACGTTGACGCTGCACAAACTTAAAATAAATAAAAGATATCTTTGAAAGAGAAACCATTTCCAGCGCTTAAAAAATCTCGCAGAACGGAGAAAATTATTGAACATAACTTCAAATTGAAGAGCAGCATTCTCTCATTCTCAGTCATTATTTCGTTTCACGCCGATAAATGCGACTTGTGCAATATATTTGAGCGCAAAACCTTCAATATCAGGCCATTTTCCAAGGGAAAAAAACGTAAATTATTATTTTAAATTTAATAACATGGAACGTGGACATTAAAAAAAAACATCAAAAAGGAAGTGAGTGAATAAAAACTCGGAATATAAAATATTATTCACGTCCATCTGTTCATCACTCCCGAAGCACATAATAAACCAGAAAGATTGAATGAAGAAGCTTCTCCAGCATCCGGAATTTCCCTGAAAGAATGAATTCCCAAACAAAAATGGTCTAGAAAAAGAGTTATCCAATTTCACGAAAAAATACCCATAAAAGAGGGTAAACCTTTTAGTAACATTTTCTCTTTCATCCCCAAACTCCCGAACTTTCCTCCGTAATTCCGATATTTTTCTTTCCTCAATGGATGTCAAGACCCTCCACCAGTGATTCCCTCCCTTCACAAATTCAAAAAAAAGCAGCTGGTGAAGAACGATGGGGGTTGAATCGAATCCACAAGAATCCATGGGGTTCGACTATTGAAATAGGAGCAAAAACAGCCACACGTGCAACAGGTTCTCCAGCATTACACTAGCCCCCCATGCACACACCTGCACCAGCTGCGGACTCCGCCCATCCACCTCTAGAATTCCCTCAAATACAAAGATTTGAATTTCATAATGAAAATCCATCCATTGTCATTTCTCCACTCCTTTGAATCCTAACGACTCCATTCATTCCAAACGAGGTGAATAAACACAGACTCGATGATGCGTTACATACGTCCACCGTTAAATTACAGATGATTACACAAAAGATGATAATGACAGTGATTACCTCGAACCTTGAGATGGAGTAGGTATATCCCACCCACGTGCCCTCGATATTCCTCAGTCATAATTTGTGAACATGTGATGACGAGTCCAGAAGCGAGGGTCAAGTCACTATTATTCAACAGACATTACTTGTGCCAATAATGTTGTATTAACGATTGCAGCTGATTGGGACGATTGGCACTACATAATCACAGTGCAAACGAACAGCGTTCTCGCTAAATCTCCGGTTATCCCTTCGTCGACAACTCATTAATCTGTTTTATTGGTTTTTTACGAGTTCATTAGCGATTGGTTTCCAAGCATTCATTATGATTTTATAGTTATTCTGAACCGTCTCGTCCCGGTCAGGACACCTCGATGACGAAGGGTTCGATGAATTCCGAAAAATCTCCATTCGATAACTTCCGACACATTATCGGTCTTATCGCAGAATCATATGCAGTTGTCGTGTAAATAATTTTCTTCTCGTAGTGATAAAATAATCAAGGGCCTTCTTGTTGCTTCTTCTGACTCCTGGATTATCACCAGAGGTCAAAGGTCCCTGGAGTTGAAGCACACGTACGTTTAAGGCTGGGCCGGGGTCGTCGTAACGGCGCGTCTCGCGACGTAGGTGGTACGTAGGTGTTGGAGCGATTCAAGGGAGAGAAAGCCAATGGGCAGAAATCGAGGAACAGCGCGTGCTGCAAACTCGCGGGAGCGGTTTACGATTCTTCTCGACAGTGAGAAAACACTCACACATTGAACAATGGGGCGACCCAGGCTCGTGCCCGAGTACCAGCTGCTTAGCGAATTACGTTTAATTAAGAGGAGACGGATCTCCTTGGATTCATCACTCCCAGTATTTTATCTCGAACTCTTTATTGGTTAGATTAACTTGATTTTAATGATAACCATTGAATTGTTATTTCAATATGTTATTGGAAATTCAATCGAGTCGATTGAATATGTGTTAATAATTTTCTTTCTGTTGAAAGTCATTTATTGGGAAACCGTTTCCTTCGGAAGTGAATGTCTCCCTACAAGAAAAACATGTTGACTCGTTATGTTCACAATTTCTTCACCATTCAATTTACGGTTAATAAATGTTCCTAATATGCAAATGCAGTCGATTAACATCGTTCTGTAATTGAAAACTGCTACGTTTGATTTAATTAATTAAAGAGATGGAGGAATTTATAAGTGGCATCATTAATCGCTTCCATTGAAAGAGGAGATCGTAAAGAAACTGATGGATAGTCAATACTTCCTGCTCCGGCTGATCCGTTACATAAATAACCCGATAATATAGAATTAATGGGATAGTGAGGAATTATCAAGCGATAATGAGAATAAAACACTTGACATCCGGTCTTACATGATTCGCGTGAGCCACACGACAATTAGTATTTCCGCACTCTGCGTCGTTCTGGCGAATTTTTATTTTTACATCTTCAACTTGCTTCCTTCTTTCAAAGCAAAATGACGTCACTAACGGATGTAAAACCGAGATAGATTTTAATAGAGTGAGCTAATTGTGACAGTGGTGATTAAGAGGAAGTTTATTCGTTTGCTGCTTCCAGTTTAACTCTTTAATGAGGCAATATTTTGTGGCAATTTCAAAAATATAAAATTATAAAGATTATCGGGCTTGGAATTTTTCAAAATGATTTGCAAAACGGTATGTAATCAAATTATTATTCTTATTATTATGAATGGATACCGTCCAATATATATATATGTGTACAAATCAATAGATGGGATCATGTATAATAAATAATTTTTCCAATAGAATTTCGGCGAAACTTCAATGCTTGAGTATAAATCGAAATTTGTAGCTGATTCAACGCAATCTACGACATCTCCAGGAAAGAATGTGGTTTATGCGTCGGCTCAGCTGGTAAAAAAGTCACATTTTGCGTCTCTTCAGGGCTCGTATCAGCATCCGGAAGTTTCCAGAACGTATCGCGCAGGTGACAACTCTCAACAAAATAAATTCCAATTCAAAATTTTTTTCGCGAATTTTGTTATTAACAATTACGGAAAAACAACCACTGGAATAAATCAAAATGGCACAATTATGAACAAATATGGAGATTAATAAGTAATGTCGAGTTTAGACAACAGTGATGCCAGGTTTAGAGGGAAGCATTTGGTACGAAACAAGTTCATCCGCGCACAGCCTAATGTCCGATGGAGTCGCCGCCGAGCAAGTGAAAAAATTTTTTTTCACGTCTCGACGATCACACGAGTCCGGGCAACACGACGAGTCGCTTGAGATTTACATACCAGAGGTGAGTTACATCACTCATGATGATGAAAATTCACTGTGGGGGCTTGAATTTGTAGAAAACACGATTGCTACCGGTGTTACGCGAATTGTTTGGTTAGATTCGAGCCCCTTTGTGAGTTTGAGAATATTGCGTGATAGTTTTTACCGGTGATTGGATCATTTTTTGGGTAAATAATGATCGACAGTCTTTTATGGTTGATTCATGATGCCAATAAGTGAAGAAAAACAATGAAATGAGGATCCTAGACGTCCTGGGATTTATATAAATTATTGCGTTCATTTTGCAGTTGCTTCAAGCCAGTTACAGTTACTACACGTGGCCCTCAGCACCCGTGCTAGCCTGGTATTTGTGGGAGCATCGAGAGGAGCTCCTAGGCAAACGTGTTCTCGAATTGGGATCAGGCACAGCCCTCCCAGGGATTGTAGCCAGCAAGTGCGGTGCTCACGTGATTCTCAGTGACTCAGCAAGCTTTCCAAAGAGCCTTCAGCACATCAAGAGAAGCTGCGAACTCAACGGAGTACTCTCCCAAGTGAAGGTAATAGGCATAACCTGGGGTTTATTTCTCTCGAGTCTGTTCTCTATCGGCCCACTGGACGTGATTCTCGGCTCTGATTGCTTCTACGAGCCATCGGTCTTCGAGGACATTGTCGTAACTGTTGCATTCCTCTTGGAAAAAAATCCTAACGCAAAATTCCTCTGCACTTATCAAGAACGCAGTGCTGACTGGTCAATCGAGCATTTACTGAACAAGTGGGGCTTATCCTGTACACATATATCTTTAGCAGGACTTGGTGCTGATTCAGGTGTGACTCTTGCTGAGTTGATGCAAGATCATACGATACATTTGCTGGATATAAGGCGAAAAAATTGAAGGATCGTTGACACAGACAATAGGATGGCAGCTAATATTGGAAGAGCCTTGAACAAATTACGTGTCGTCAACATTCCTTGGACAGTTGGTGACCAACAATTGAAAGAGTATTTCTCTAAATTTGGCCCAATAGCCAAAGCCAAAGTTGTATTTGACAAGAGGACAGGATTGAGCAAGAATTTTGGATACCTCGAAATTCCTGACAGAGAAACGTATCAAACAATTCTGACGAAGCCAAATCATCATCTTGAGGGATATGATCTGCACATCAGACATTTCTGGGAAACTAACGAACAATAATTAGCCATTAACTGACATCATTTAAGCTAGTGTGATTAATGATGGCAGAGAAGGAGAGTGTAGACGATTTAGAGGTTAGGTTTAATCGAGCCGCTAATCATTTGCAGAGTTTGGCAGCAAATTTGGATTCGGGACAATTGCTAGGGTTTTATGGTCTCTATAAACAGGCAACTGTGGGGCTTTGTGACACCGCTAAACCGAGTTGGTATCAGGCACAGGCGAAGCAGAAGTGGGAGGCATGGAGGAGCCTCGGGGACATGGGAAAGGAGGAAGCGATGGAGAAGTATATTTCATTGTTGACAAATTTGGATGAGAATTGGGAGCACGATGCCAAGATTGGGGGTAAAGCCTGGGTCGCTGTCAGCTCGATGGTAAACACCGATGATGTTCTCAGCGATGGGGACAAGACTCTGTTCGATTGGGTGAAGGAAGGCAGAGAGGATAAAGTTAGGGAATTACTGCTGCGTGATTCATCGATCATCAACACACCTGACAAGGACAACATGCTGCCGATTCACTGGGCTGCTGATCGAGGCCACATACCCACCATCAAGTGTCTGATTGAAAAAGGGGCGGACATCAATGCCCAAGATGATGATGGCCAAACAGCCCTTCATTATGCTGCTTCTTGTGGGCATGCCGATGTCGTCGAATATCTGCTCTCCATTGGGGCTAAATCACTCAAGGATCACGATGGACTAACACCCAAACAAGTTGCCGATGACAGACTTGCAGCCATACTCTGACATGATTCATTGGTTTAGTACTGTATGAATGTCAATCAAGATTGTGTTATCTTTAATATGAATGAATCATTAAATAATGTTGGAAATATATGATTGGAAAATGGGGTTCAAATTTTGTCTCTGTAAGCTCCGTTTCTTATTTTTGTTTTTTTTTTATTTCATTTATAAACAAATAAATCCTTTAATACTCCAATATACTCACAGCCTAAGGTCTCCTTAGGTAAATGCGTGCTCCGATGAAAATTTTTTCACGTCTACGGACGATTTTGAATTAACCGATTGCCGTTTTCATCTTATGTTCCATAAATCTTCAATAAACTCATAACTTTTAATTTTAAAAACATTTTTTCCATTTTGCCCTATTATCATTACTAACATCTGAATCAATTCGCCGAGGTGAATTATCCAAAAAAAGAAAATCCAATAATCACGATAATCACGATAATGATTTTTAAAATACGAAGAGGGTAAAAAAGATCTAAGCAATGCCAACGAAATATAATCAATAAGTGAAGAGAAAGAGTATTCCATAAACTTAATTTTTCTGAATCAATATAACTAGCTGATTCTACTCTCTGTCATTATGAGAGAAAACAAAATTATGATGAATGTCATTCGATCTATTGTCTTTCTTTCAATCACAGTCGAGCAATAAATCGTGAAAATTAAAATAACGACGTCGAAAAAAGCGCAATTTTTCTACTCGGTCGAATAAAAAAAAACTCGAGGCAACTCGAGATTTGTGCGCTGAAGTCCATACTGCTTGTTATATTCTTGAGATTAGGAGCACTTTGAAGTGATTTTCTCATCTGAAAAGCATTGAATGAGTTTCTCAAACTTCTGCTTCTGAAAATATGTATAAAAAATCGCTATTTCAGAGGTAAAAATGTCTCAACGACGATTTTCGGACGTCAATGACTTAAAATTCCTGATTCACTGAGGAAGCCATACGGAATAATGTAGAGATAAATTTCTTGTAAATGTTACAGCCTCCCTGGATTATTTGAAAGTTTAATTCTACTAAAATGCATTAACAAAAGCAAATGTCTTTTGATATTTTTCTCTTTTTCAATTATTTACAAGTGTATTTCACATGAATTTTAATGTAATCTTCTCTCAATTCGCTTCTGGAAATCCTTCAAATAATCCCCTAACTTTCCAAGAAATTTCCTCTTCATTAAATGTCTAACATCACTTAACCCTTTCAATTAAAATCCAAATTGAAAAAAAAATCGATATGGTTTCCAAACTCTACCTATCTACTCTATAAATTAGTACTTTCGTGATCGGATTTAGGTCGATTTGTCGGAGGCGGTGGTGGTGGTGGCTGAGGCCGTGGTGGTCGTTGATGAAACCTCGGTGACTTTTCACCAGTTTGAATTTGCCCAGGTGATTTGGGAACAATGACCGTCTGCGTCTGTGTCTGAACATCGATGATGTTACCCTCTGACCTAGTTCTGGCATGAGATTTGTTTTGCTCGGGCATATCGGGCCTGGGTGGCTTCTCCGGACGCTCGCCACTCAGGGACATTGAGGTTGGCCGACTCCCAACACTTGGACTTCTCTGCAAGTTGGAAGCGCTGTTTCCATTGCTCTCGGACGTAGCTTTCGCGGAATTATTTCCACGCACTTGTATTATACTGACCTGTTGTTTATCCACTGAGTACACGTGTGCTCTCTCCAGTGTTAATGGCTATAAAATAAATTAATCCAACATTGAAGAAAAAACATCCGTCGCTAAAATCCAATTCGGAGAATCTAGAAACATCACACTTTGGTTAGCATGAATCGTTCAGTCTTCGTACCAGTTTCCACGTATTTATAGTAATATTATGCAATTCATAACTGTGAATTATAAATTATATTAATTAATGCAGGAAAGTAAAAAATGTTAAGTAACTATTGCCATAAAAAATAATTCTCGCCCTAATTTTATTCTCATTTGTTCCTCTTATCCTACTCACGAAAAGAGAAGTGGGTCCTAAAATATAGTAGGGTGAAAACTGAACGAATCATCCTATTTTTTTAATAAAAAACAAACCATAATATTACATATCTCTCATCAGAGAGATAAATTTTAATGAGACAAATACACAGTCCACATATCAATACAAAAATAGATACAGTAAAAAAGCAACTCTCATGCTGGATCGTGAAATAGAAAGATAAGACACACAGGGATGTATTTATGGTGTTGAACTTACTCCAACGTCAACGTCCAAATTTTCATTGCTCTGGCGTATGTGAGGCCTGATGAGACTGGAGGGCCTAGCAAGTCCTGCGGGTCGTTCTGGAATCGCCGGCTTGCTGTTCCTGTCCACCGGGGCAGGATCACTTTTTTTTCGTAATTCCACTGTGTCATCTGAATCACAGAAAAGGAGATGAAAAAAACCTTAGAAAAATTGACATTTTCCAACAAATCGTTTACTAGAATTTTTTTCGCATGAAAGTAGTCGTTTAGAATTATTCAAACCTGGCGTGCTGCAATTTTGATGGGCTGCATTCACCAAGGTGGTCCTCGGCGCGGCCACGGGAACCCTCTTCCTTTCTAAAGTCGAGGGCGATGGTTTTTCCGCTGGTACTGGCTTTGATTTATGCATATCGTTATTTTCAGGGTCAGAAATTCGGAACTGCGCTGCATTGGAAGTGCTTCGCATGTTGATGCCTTCGAATCCAATAGGGGCCAGTGAGTCCGAATTTTTGCGTTTCGTATCTGATGAATCAGAGTTTTTACGTTTTATTTCGACGTTATTGTCCAACTTTGGCGTCTCAATCTTCTCATTGTTCTCGTGGGGATGAGTGTCATGATTTGTAGTCTCACAAATCAGAGATTTTCCCTCCATCTCTGCGGTCTTCTCCAGCTTCTCGATTTTTTCATTCTTGTCAGTTCTCTCGGGTTTTGGCTCGTGATGATGAGTCGTAAGTTCAGTATTCACTTCATGTTTCTGAGCCTTGTAGGTGTGACGATTCAATGTCGCTGTTGTTAAAGGCCTTGGGGGCTTGTCAGGGGCCGGGGGAGGTTTATCATCCATTCTCTTTTCGGTTTTATCTGGAGTTGCATTTGGGGGCGTTGGTGCTGGCTTATTTTTTCGCCTTGTTGCTGGCTTTGGACTACCCTGGGGTGGACTTTCACCATGGTCACTGAGACTGCTGTTCGATATGCATCTTCGCATACCAATTACTTGAGGCTCATTGCCATTCACAATGCCGACGTCCAAATCACGATCAAAGTCTATCTCCCCGGGGAAGAACCAGTCCGCATACGTTATTAATTGGTCGACTATTAGACTAGAGTTGTTTGCGGTACTCATATTCATTCTAAAAGCAGACATTACAGTATTTAAAAAATAATGAGATAGATGTCATGACTATCATTCAAAATTATTTTGTTAATCATTCTGCTTTCAAAATGATTTCTACTTACACCATAGTATTAACATCTTCTTGAGGGCTCCATATTAAATTGGGTGCAATGACAATGGCGATATTCTGAGGTGACATTTTATTAACGTCACTGTTCTTCGTCAGCACCGCCAAAAATTTAATTAAAAACCTCAAATTCTCCAGATTAGCAGGTGGTAATTTATGGAGGACTTCCCACAGTGCTCTCAACCTGATATCACTCTGCACTATTTTAGCAGCTGCCATCCACTCTGGATATAATCTGATAGAAAAAAATTATCCATTCATTCCATTCATTTAATTCAATCAATGGGGACATTAACATGATTGCTGCATTTCCAACTGAGACGAAATAAATAAATCGTATTATGTTCCCACTTGGGATCACATTTGTTGAAATGTAGTTGGGTGAGTGTGTGTGTGTGGTTGAGAACTCGAGGTCGGATCAATTGAAATGATTCCACTGGCCGGTGACCAACTAATCCGTCCATGTAATGCAAGTCAATGAATCAAAACAATTTTGGTTTACACATGCGCACAATTTTCCTTATCGGTGCAATGACCGAGGGAATTTTGCAATCATACATTACACACAGATATGTCCGAGTAATTTACGCATTTTTACACTTTCAAGCCGTTAAAAAGTAAAGGGAATGGTAGGGGTTGTCCATCTATTGAGGAAGTTAATCCTCTGAAATAGTAAAAAAATAATACAACTTGAAATTTATTAGATATTAACTCACTTGTAGGTAAGAAGGGGCTCAGGTAATTCGCGTAGATATGACTTAAGTGCTCCAGCAATAACATGAGGATCTTTGTACTCCAATGCTGTTGGTAACGTGAGACAGCATGCGTCTAAACTGAGCTTAATTCTTCGTAATTTAGACGCACCACCGGCTATTCTAAATAGGCCCTCCTCTTCCATTCCAAGCTTCAGAAGTGCTGATACACAAAGTTGAATTGGAAGTGCTATTTTACGATTTGTCACTCGAAGATGCTCCTCCAAAGGGTGGCCATACACTGGCTTCATCTCATTGTCATCTAAGCATGATTGAAACAATAGTTTCCATCAAAACGAGTGAGAAATCTCTGTTGTATGCACATGCAAGTTGTTTTGCCCGTGATTTTCTTTTATCGCGTATAATTCGAGGGTTATTTGACTGAATCAGATTTATTTTCAGCTGATTGAGTCTTATCAACACTAATTGGAAGTCATCATCATTATTATTCCCATTATTATCCCTTTCTTCCGGGTAATCGATTTTCTTTTTTTAAAATTGAAGTCACTTACTAAGACATTTATGAATAATTCTAAATTTTTAGAATATGTTGAATAATTTGATCAGGAAAATATCGAAACGATTTGAACTATTGAAATGCTTCCATTGGGAAGCAAAGAGGAAGTGATTGCAATTCTTTCTCGTATCTGAATGGATTCCAGTGAAATCTGATTATTAATTTTTCAACCATGAAAGTCGATAGATTTTATTGCCTCTCGGAAGTCATGAAACAAAACGAGATCTTAAACGATTCAAAAGAGATACTCTTCCCGAATATATCCCGGAGAATGGTACCACGAAATGAGTAAAACTTAATGGGTACTATATGCATAATCTTCTCCCACTACTCCTAACAAATAACAGTCAAACGAGACGAAATTTAGCTGTGTAACTCACTGATGTAGCTTTCTAATCCCGGAATGAGATCCTCGAGACAGAATAAGGCACTTTCGTGATAAGCTCGCTGAAGCTTGACGTACTGAATTATTCTTTGAGCAAGCTCAGTCTCCCTCGACATGAGCTGAAACATCTCAGCAGCCAATTGATCACGACACTGTTCAACTTTTGTCTCAGCCTCCTCCAGTTCTTCCCTCAAATTATCAATCTTAGTCGCCGCTGTGCCTGCAATTCAAAACAAACCCGACGGAATGCAGATAATTAAAAAATAAACAGAAACAATGCATCATGAATAGACCATGAATATGTAAATAAACTTGACAACTGATGAATCACCTCCAGCACTGTGTTTACTCGCTTGGTGATACCGCGTTCTTGCGCTGTCCATGTCTAGTATTAAACGTGCTAAATTCCTCTTGTGTTTTATGATATTGGGGACGTCAGTCTCCAAAATCTGTTGGAGAGGTGCAGCGACGTATTGCTCGACTTTGGCCTCATGATCGACTGTTTCGGAGGCCAGCAACACTTGAGCACGGCCACAAACGGCTAATGTGTAACTCATCAAGCCATCGTCGGTTGCACAATCCATCATTGTTTGTCCGAGAACATATTCCGGACATTTTTTCTGAGAATGAAAATAATATCATGAAAAAAAAGACAACCATCACTGAATAATCCCAGCTAATTGAGGATAGATAAATTCAGTAACTATATGATGAATAACTCAGAATCTAAAGGAGATGGAAAAATTTGTGTCCCTACCTTTTTTATAACCCTCAATTGGCTCTCCAAAAAAGGTTATAACAAAAATTTTTCTATGCCTTTTACATTTCAAGATATTCGTCGAAAACTCGAATTGGCAATTATCGAGTAATTTGTGGAAATTACCAAGCGTTTTTCCTTGAGCGATGTGTCTTGGGCTAGGGCGGCACTGGGCGGTGTACCCAGACGTTTGCTGAGTCCAGTCAGCGCATTCCTTATCAGCTCAACGTGCTTGTCTGCTGCCTGCAGGTCGTCAGTAAGCACTTCTGTCTTGCCAGCCCTGAAAATACAGGAAAACCAAGTTCTCAACCGTTAAAACTGTCCTCGGTGAATTGTAATCAATCAAAGAGAATTGATAATGACTTCAAAAATTGATAAAACCAAGGGTGGGAGATAGAATGAGTGATTCACCTGGAGAATGTCTGGTCAGCTAGTTGTTTGACTCTGAAGAATTGTTTCTTCATGATTGACGGTGAGATTTGACACTTGGATGATAAAAAAAAAATATCAACTATCGCTGGCACAGAATCAACACACCTTATTTTATAATAATCAACAGTATAATGTTTAAGTTCTAATATTTAATGGGATTATCCACTTTTCACTTCACAAAACGTCGCCAGCGACGGCCCATACATATCTAGGGCGCGTCCTTTCTCAAGCATTTGCAGTAAACCAAAGGATCCGACTTTGAGTGTCGCAGTGAATCCGTCATAATGCCTGAATCGTGATCTCATACACCTCAGGCAGATACGTACACACAGAGACAGTGGGCACGGGCATTGAGAGGAGATAGCCACCACGACGATAAGCCCTCCCCAATTCTATTTATATCTGTAGATTTAATGGCTCGGTACTTACGACAATTTCATTCGATTACTGATACACATGAGCACATTGTGCGACTCCTTATTCACAATTGGCGGTAACGAGGTTTTAATGCTGATTACATTTGGATATAAAAAAAATATATATAACGCAGACTGAATGTCGTGTATGACGTCGTGATTTGTCTGTAGGTATTGTCCATCGGTTTAGAATAGAACCCCTCCGGTACAAAGAGGATAGACCAAAGTAGAGGCTCAGTTCGGGGGGTTAGACTGACGCCAGTTTCTCCACATTACCGACACGATTTCACCCCCGAGGAGACGGGGCGCCACGAGTACTACTGACGTGAATAACCCAGTGTGAGTGACATAGGAAGAGAGAGGGGGAAAGATATTTCTCTCTCGCTCATTGGCAATTTCATCGAAGTCTTTCAGGGGGGGCAGGGCGGTTCGCGTTTTTCTCGGCTCCTGGGCCTCCTAGAGCGAAATGGGCCCGGATTTGGGCTCATACCGTTTTTCGCCCATATCTTTGGAAATATCATAGCTAGGACAATTTGGCTGGCACCATTGGATTCGTGAGACGATTTCCGATTTTTCTAGGGGTCCGGGAATTTTCTAAAGTCGATTTTTCTAGTTTTTCGCGTTTTTCTCGGCTCCTGGGCCTCCTAGAGCGAAATGGGCCCGGATTTGGGCTCATACCGTTTTTCGCCCATATCTTTGGAAATATCATAGCTAGGACAATTTGGCTGGCACCATTGGATTCGTGAGACGATTTCCGATTTTTCTAGGGGTCCGGGAATTTTCTAAAGTCGATTTTTCTAGTTTTTCGCGTTTTTCTCGGCTCCTGGGCCTCCTAGAGCAAAATGGGCCCGGATTTGGGCTCATACCGTTTTTCGCCCATATCTTTGGAAATATCATAGCTAGGACAATTTGGCTGGCACCATTGGATTCGTGAGACGATTTCCGATTTTTCTAGGGGTCCGGGAATTTTCTAAAGTCGATTTTTCTAGTTTTTCGCGTTTTTCTCGGCTCCTGGGCCTCCTAGAGCGAAATGGGCCCGGATTTGGGCTCATACCGTTTTTCGCCCATATCTTTGGAAATATCATAGCTAGGACAATTTGGCTGGCACCATTGGATTCGTGAGACGATTTCCGATTTTTCTAGGGGTCCGGGAATTTTCTAAAGTCGATTTTTCTAGTTTTTCGCGTTTTTCTCGGCTCCTGGGCCTCCTAGAGCGAAATGGGCCCGGATTTGGGCTCATACCGTTTTTCGCCCATATCTTTGGAAATATCATAGCTAGGACAATTTGGCTGGCACCATTGGATTCGTGAGACGATTTCCGATTTTTCTAGGGGTTCGGGAATTTTCTAAAGTCGATTTTTCTAGTTTTTCGCGTTTTTCTCGGCTCCGGGGCCTCCTAGAGCGAAATGGGCCCGGATTTGGGCTCATACCGTTTTTCGCCCATATCTTTGGAAATATCATAGCTAGGGCAATTTGGCTGGCACCCTTGGATTCGTGAGACGATTTCCGATTTTTCTAGGGGTCCGGGAATTTTCTAAAGTCGATTTTTCTAGTTTTTCGCGTTTTTCTCGGCTCCTGGGCCTCCTAGAGCGAAATGGGCCCGGATTTGGGCTCATACCGTTTTTCGCCCATATCTTTGGAAATATCATAGCTAGGACAATTTGGCTGGCGCCATTGGATTCGTGAGACGATTTCCGATTTTTCTAGGGGTACGGGAATTTTCTAAAGTCGATTTTTCTAGTTTTTCGCGTTTTTCTCGGCTCCTGGGCCTCCTAGAGCAAAATGGGCCCGGATTTGGGCTCATACCGTTTTTCGCCCATATCTTTGGAAATATCATAGCTAGGACAATTTGGCTGGCGCCATTGGATTCGTGGGACGATTTCCGATTTTTCTAGGGGTCCGGGAATTTTCTAAAGTCGATTTTTCTAGTTTTTCGCGTTTTTCTCGGCTCCGGGGCCTCCTAGAGCGAAATGGGCCCGGATTTGGGCTCATACCGTTTTTCGCCCATATCTTTGGAAATATCATAGCTAGGACAATTTGGCTGGCACCATTGGATTCGTGAGACGATTTCCGATTTTTCTAGGGGTCCGGGAATTTTCTAAAGTCGATTTTTCTAGTTTTTCGCGTTTTTCTCGGCTCCGGGGCCTCCTAGAGCGAAATGGGCCCGGATTTGGGCTCATACCGTTTTTCGCCCATATCTTTGGAAATATCATAGCTAGGACAATTTGGCTGGCACCATTGGATTCGTGAGACGATTTCCGATTTTTCTAGGGGTCCGGGAATTTTCTAAAGTCGATTTTTCTAGTTTTTCGCGTTTTTCTCGGCTCCGGGGCCTCCTAGAGCGAAATGGGCCCGGATTTGGGCTCATACCGTTTTTCGCCCATATCTTTGGCAATATCATAGCTAGGACAATTTGGCTGGCGCCATTGGATTCGTGAGACGATTTCCGATTTTTCTAGGGGTCCGGGAATTTTCTAAAGTCGATTTTTCTAGTTTTTCGCGTTTTTCTCGGCTCCGGGGCCTCCTAGAGCGAAATGGGCCCGGATTTGGGCTCATACCGTTTTTCGCCCATATCTTTGGAAATATCATAGCTAGGACAATTTGGCTGGCACCATTGGATTCGTGAGACGATTTCCGATTTTTCTAGGGGTCCGGGAATTTTCTAAAGTCGATTTTTCTAGTTTTTCGCGTTTTTCTCGGCTCCTGGGCCTCCTAGAGCGAAATGGGCCCGGATTTGGGCTCATACCGTTTTTCGCCCATATCTTTGGAAATATCATAGCTAGGACAATTTGGCTGGCACCATTGGATTCGTGAGACGATTTCCGATTTTTCTAGGGGTCCGGGAATTTTCTAAAGTCGATTTTTCTAGTTTTTCGCGTTTTTCTCGGCTCCGGGGCCTCCTAGAGCGAAATGGGCCCGGATTTGGGCTCATACCGTTTTTCGCCCATATCTTTGGAAATATCATAGCTAGGACAATTTGGCTGGCGCCATTGGATTCGTGAGACGATTTCCGATTTTTCTAGGGGTCCGGGAATTTTCTAAAGTCGATTTTTCTAGTTTTTCGCGTTTTTCTCGGCTCCTGGGCCTCCTAGAGCGAAATGGGCCCGGATTTGGGCTCATACCGTTTTTCGCCCATATCTTTGGAAATATCATAGCTAGGACAATTTGGCTGGCACCATTGGATTCGTGAGACGATTTCCGATTTTTCTAGGGGTTCGGGAATTTTCTAAAGTCGATTTTTCTAGTTTTTCGCGTTTTTCTCGGCTCCGGGGCCTCCTAGAGCGAAATGGGCCCGGATTTGGGCTCATACCGTTTTTCGCCCATATCTTTGGAAATATCATAGCTAGGGCAATTTGGCTGGCACCCTTGGATTCGTGAGACGATTTCCGATTTTTCTAGGGGTCCGGGAATTTTCTAAAGTCGATTTTTCTAGTTTTTCGCGTTTTTCTCGGCTCCTGGGCCTCCTAGAGCGAAATGGGCCCGGATTTGGGCTCATACCGTTTTTCGCCCATATCTTTGGAAATATCATAGCTAGGGCAATTTGGCTGGCACCCTTGGATTCGTGAGACGATTTCCGATTTTTCTAGGGGTCCGGGAATTTTCTAAAGTCGATTTTTCTAGTTTTTCGCGTTTTTCTCGGCTCCTGGGCCTCCTAGAGCGAAATGGGCCCGGATTTGGGCTCATACCGTTTTTCGCCCATATCTTTGGAAATATCATAGCTAGGACAATTTGGCTGGCGCCATTGGATTCGTGGTAGGATCGAACTCGAGTCCACAGCATGCGATTTGAGGACGCTCGCTGTGCGCCAATATAGCAATTAAAATATTGTATTTAGCTCTTGGTACATGCTTAACTAACTGGCCAGGTGAAAATATTTCTCTCCTGACCGGGAAAAATAGATCTTTTAAATTAATTTTTGTAAACCTAAAAACGACATATTATGGCTGAAAAATCATAAAGAAACATTTCAAAGGCGCAGAAACCTATATCTCCACTCTCGACTTGTCCCCGTGGCAGCGGGACTGCTACTGAGGCGTTACCGGCTTGGCCGATATGCTGATACCCCAGTAGGATTCGTGGCGCCCCGTCTCTTCGGGGGTGAAATCATGTCGGTAATGTGGAGAAACTGGCGTCAGTCAAACCCCCAGAACTGAGCCTCTACTTTGGTCTATCCTCTTTGCTCCGGTACATGTACTTCGCGCCTCGCCACGATCAATTGTGAGGCGCTCGCGTTCGGGTTATGTTGGGGGGATTATCGAGCCAATGAATCGAGTGGAGAAATTGAGTGAACCATTGGATTCGGTGGATTGAGTTTCACTTTAACTTGAAGTATTTCAATCGTGTCGATGTGCTTTTTGCCTATCGCGGGAAGATGCTATTTTGTTATTAAGATGGAAAGTAAATTGCGGTGGGTTGAGGAAACTGTGGCGCCACCCTCGCGAAGATTTGAATTTATGGTGAGGAGAATTGCTTGCAGTTCTTGTCACTACTTTTTGCGAGATAATTAGTCGATTCGGTGGGAGTAGTAATGCAGGAGAAATTCCCAAGCTTTTGCAGATTTCTTCAGCAAAATTAATTTACAATGATTACTGATTAACTAGTAATAATTCTTCTTAGTTAATTACTGAGAAAAATCGCGATATCATTTAATAAATATTTATCCCCTATCAAATAAGTGCGCACGCATCTATTAAAAAATGCATAACAATTTTAATATTTATAAAACAATAGAGAGACCACTTGGAGAAATTTTTCTCATGTCATGAACTACTGCCGGAGCAATGTCAAGTACCTATTGTGCTCCACGTGACATACAGAACTTGTTCCCAACTTCAGATCCTTTTTTTTCTATGATAGCGAAAAAAAAAAACCGAATCGAGTCGATCAAGCCCCCACGACTGCCGCATGATTCCGCGGCTCCGACGCGCCACTGGCTGTCAACAGCGGCTGGCGAAGCCATTCGCTTCTACCCATGCGGCGAACACCTTCGGGGAGGATAGTCTAACATACGGTGTTAACTTGAAGTGTCATTTTATTGAAATCTCGTAACACCCAATTTTTGGGAAAATTCATAAGTAATCATGGAGATTGACAAGAGATTGTTGAACGTTCTGGTCCTAAGTTTTGGATTTATGCTGGTGTTTACCGCATTCCAAACAATGGGAAACATTGAGGTGAGCAATTTCCATTATTGTAAACAATCGTTTGTGTCGTTCTCGCGTATCAATTGCCGATTATTCGTAAATAAATGCGTCACAGTTTTTGACGTTTCTCCCCTCGTGTCTGCGCAGCTCAGTGTCACACGTGTCTTCCCAGCGAGCGGGCTATTTAAATTAAGGCAACTGAAACGGTTGATGTCATCAGGTGGAAATTTAATCTGAAGGTATTGCAAGGCCAACTGGAATGAGCTCAGATTTTTCCGGAATTGTGGACAAAGAAGTCCTTAGAGTTTGAACTCCGCGTTTACCCCGCGAATTTATCAGGTATTCTGAGTAATTTAACAATGGGATAAAGCCTTTATAGTGATAGAGCGCGGTTTAGCTGGTGCATTTGCTATCGTTGCAGTTCAATGTATCATCCGACGCGTTATCACTCTGTTATTGTAGTAACGGGTGCCTATTTAATTTATTGTACGATCGTCCGAAAAAATCTTATCTAACGGCAACAGCAAATAGAGTGAAGAAATACTTTGGAATATCGATATTTCGTTGGACTAGATTCGATATTGATCCCGATTGATAAAGTTATTTACAAGAATCGATCCGAAGTATTCGGGTAATCTAATTGATTTCCTTTAATAATTTGACTCGACGGGGAACATCAGTTGTATATGATAGATTGTATTCAACAAGCAGGAAATTAATTCGGCTTCACACGATAATTAACATGTCGGTTAGAATATTAACGGGATTAGTTTCACTAGGTGTGGCAGTATTAACCATGAAAATTTCACTGCAACATCCCCAGAAATATCTCTTTCACCACGGTATGGAAATAATAAAATAATAAAAATTTGAAAACGTGAATTCCATTTTTTCTCGATTTTTACGGCGCCCAAACCGGTTCCTTCGGAAACTTGTTCCTATTTTTATTCAGTCGTGGAGGATGCTCTAAAAATCTGCTCCCTTTCAAGTACCTTTGAATAGGTGAATCTACCAATGTCTGTAGCACGCACTATGACATTTAAATCGACAGAAGAATTCGCCGGGAAAGGATCGACGAGGAAAAAGAAGAAATTTTTATATGAAAAAAAATTACTAAGAGGAAGAAAATTCTGAGAATTTCTTAACGGAAAAAAAACTATGACTACAAACGTAGAAAAAAATTTGATTGGAGCAAAAACAAACCAAAGTACTCGGATATTCTCAAGCGGAATAAGGACGAATGTGATCGAATTATTGATCACCTACAAATCTTCAAAATATATCGATTCCGGTAAATCAATACAAACGATCGAGTGACACGTAAAATTGACTGTACAATTTTCACAACCAGCGCGAAAGAACTTGGTATTCATCGATAGAGGTGAAAGTAGAGAATGAAAAGTCGAGCCCCCAGACATTTCGATGAATCGGGTCCAGGTCGTCCTATTTCAATGCGTGAGATAGAAAATAATAATAGTGGCACATGTCGTAAGACTTATTATCGCACTTGAGTCAGTAATTTTCTCTAAACTCTTTCTCTTTCAATTACCTAATAAATCGCTCGGCACGAAGGTAAATAACCCTTCTCTTTCAGAAAACCATTCTGGACAGCATAGCAAAGGATGACAAGTCGTTCAACGGCAATGCCTACACAAGTTTAGCGATAATCTATGCAGCATTGGCAATCTGCAACTGGCTAGCCCCATCCTTCATCTCAATGACGGGCCCAAGAATAGCTATTTTCGTAGGCTCCTGCTGTTATGCATTTTTCATAGCAACATTCCTTCTCCCAAGCTCAGGTTTACTCTACACAGCCTCGGCGATTCTCGGTTTCGGAGGTTCCTTAGTATGGACTGGTCATGGCCAGTATCTCACCGAGAACAGTGATTCGGAAACCATGTCCCGGAACTCGGGCCTCTTCTGGGCCATCTTTCAGTCATCTATGTTCACTGGAAATTTATTCGTGTACTTTATGTTCACGGATCCCGAGATCGACGGCCCAACGAGGAAGATTGTCTTCTGGGTTCTGACTAGTCTCGCAATAGTTGGAGTAGCAGTGTTATCGATCCTCCGGAAGCCCCCACAGAAGCTGTCCCTTGGAGAAGCCGAAGGTGTCTCCAGTCATGACAAAGAACTGGCAATGCCGGAACCCCGACGTCAAGCCGGCTGTGCTGCAGCTTGGAGTGCGTTCAGGGATGCTCTCAGCCTATGTATCACTCCAAAGATGCTCCTACTGTCATTGACATTTATTTATACTGGTTTGGGATTGACATTCTTCTCGGGAATTTATTCATCAAGCATCGGCTTCACCGAGGCCATGGGCGAGAAACGGAAGAGTCTCGTTGGCCTCTCAGGTATTTGCATTGGAGTGGGAGAAGTTCTTGGTGGTGCAATCTTTGGAATGCTTGCGTCAAGAGGTCCAGGTGCTCTTGGAAAATGCACAGGATGGCCAGTAGTGGTGATTGGATTTTTTATTACGCTATTTGCGTACATATCTGCATTCCTCAATCTTCCCAACAGTTCGCCATTCAAGGACACCAATGAAGAAGCCTACATGGTTCCGTCACCAGTACTCGCGATGGCAGGAAGTTTGACATTGGGTTTCGGTGATGCCTGCTACAATACTCAGATTTACTCGTTACTTGGGGTGATATACGCTAAAGACAGCGCTCCAGCTTTCGCGTTATTCAAGTTCACTCAGTCGGTGGCTGCGGCCATCAGTTTTGTATATAGTAATCATGTGGGTCTCCATGGACAGCTATCTATTCTCCTTGTGTCCATGGTACTTGGAACTGTAGCGTTCACCTACATCGAGAGAAGGTACTCGAGAAAGAAGCTAGAACCTGCGGAGGGCGAGCCCAGGTTAGCGGAAAGTGTCAGTGCTGAGGAGTGAGTGACACCATCAGTCATGGCAATTATGAGAGAGATTGTGGATTCGTAATGGAAATTCGAACGTTTTAGGACGCCTGGTGGAATGAGGTAGTAAGGCCAATAACCCGGAGCTTATGTAGCCAAGGTGAACATATCAGAAGTGCAGTAAAAGTTTGCTTTTTGAAACAGTTTAAGGTGTGTAAAGTTCAAGATCGTTCGGCATGCGAAGCTCTTGCATCAAGGATTGAGCTTTGCTGTACCCATCGACCGTTGAACTCTACGCACTTCATCCACAGAACGATCTTCAAGAGCCACTTGAGGAAAAGTGGATCTTGTCTTCTTATTTCATTCCACTCGTGCTTTGCCCATTGTTGACAACAATGTTGATTTATGACATTTTTGACGATAATGTTAAGGCATTCAGCACGGTTCACCTTGATGACCAAAGCCTAATCAAAGTGTGTCAGGAGAATTCTATAATGCAATTCGATAAAATAAAAAAAATGTGCAATCGCGATGGACTATTGCAATCCCCTGAGACTGTACTTCCCCGGATATTATCAATTGATTGTATATAAGTTGGATAAAATTTTCAAACGATAGCAGCGTACCTGAAAACATTACGCTTGAACGCATTTTAGGAATATTTTTTTTTATATTCACACATTTCATATCTTTTTATCCCCTCCCATTCGCGCACTTCAATTTTATCGCATTCGTCTCTGCATTTCAGTGGCCGCGGCTAGTCCAACGCACCTTATCGATTTATATCATTGTGACTGATCTGCATCCGACAATTCTGATTAACTAAATTGACAGATTTATTATTTTCCCCATAATGAGGGCATGGACGTTGTTGATGATATTGTTGAATAAAATATGAAATATTTGTATATAAATTCGCTCATGTTTATTAATAAGCCTGCGGTAAACCTGATCATTGCAGACCTTTAAATGCCACTAGGTAATATATTAAATCCTACGTTTCACTCTATCCTCGTGTGAGGCTCAACGAGCTCAAATAGAAAGTGATTTCTGAATGGTGCAATGACATCGCAGCACTTCGAAAAATCCCGCCCAAACTCCACGCCCCCGGCATCTATCAGCAGTCGATAAAACTACTGTCGAGATGTCGGCAAAGCAGACTCGGTGCTAGACATTTTAGCACAGGGTACTATCTCCCTAATGGCGTTCGTCGCAGTGAAAACAAATACGGGATGATCATCATTGATATTCATCGCTTGACTGAGTGCATCACCTACTGAAAACATCACCTCGGATTGATCGCTGACGGGGGGAAGTAACTGCAACACTCCCAATCGTTCAATAACTCCAGACGATATATACCACTTGGTGGGGTCCCACCTGACAGACTTAAAAGGCACTAGACTCGAGACAGTTTACCTGCGGCGTCGTTGATTTTATCGGAATTGCAGTTGTAGTGCTTCACACATGAGCCCTGAAATGCGTTTTCCATCGGTGTCTAATAAAAGTAACAAATCTGTATTAATAACTCTCGATAATAATATCCACTTGCCAATATTAAATCGAGATATGGCTCTCGATTTGATGCCAAGTATGGGGGTTACTGGCTGCATTGTGCACCGATAAAATAATTGTGATTACATACACGTGAGTTGCATGGAGGAAGTGAAAAAACCTCCGATGGATCTTGAGACGCCCGTTTCGCTGGGAATAGTATTTTGATTAAAGATGGAGGAAAGTGGTAACGACAAGTTCCTTTTGAGAAGACGTGCGGTTACCCTGAAACCACTTAAGGTGAAAGATGAGCGTGTTGCTACATTGAAAAAGGTAAGTGTAGCTTTTTTTCGTTGGTGCTGCGGGGGGAGGGGAAATTACGAAAATGTAAACAATGAGTGTTTTTGTTTGGTTCACTAGGTCGCTGCCATACTTAATAAATCGGAGGTGGACAGAACTGCTGAGGAAACAGAATTATTGTCTTCCTGTGGTGATGTTGTCAAAGAGGTTAATCTTAGGTACGCTGCGAAGATTAATTAATAATGAAAATTAATTGCGCTATTTTTTTTAATTAATATTTTATTGGTGCAGAAGAAAGACAATCCTAATTTTTATAGGCAAGATATTTAATTATTCAAGTTTTGCTTCTTGAAAAGTTCGAAAGTATCGGCTGTATGTTAACTTCATGTTTCATACGGTTATTTGGTAGATGCAGAATATATTTGGAATGAGGACAAACTCATACTAAAGTTTAGAAATATTGCAATTCCAATTTTTCACTAAGAAATCAAATTTTGTAGACAAGAAAAAAGGGACAAAGTGAAAGCACGATTGGAGGAGATTGAGGACCCCCCAGAGCTCCTCGAGGAAAAATGTATGAGACTAGCTGGGGCAATAAGTCGTGCATCTTCCCTTGCTGTTTACACCGGCGCCGGCATAAGCACAGCAGCATCAATTCCAGATTACAGAGGGACAAACGGTGTCTGGACACGAATGCAGCAGGGGAAAGACATAGGGTAAACTCCACCAAGCAATTCTTTCAAAACCATTGAAAAACATTTTCATCCGTAAAAAAACTCATGAGATTTAACTAAATTCATTAGTAATTACACACTTGCAGAAATCATGATCTCAGCTTAGCGGAGCCGACAGTCACGCACATGGCGTTGTATGCCCTGTACAAGGCTCGTGTACTGAAGCACGTTGTATCCCAAAACTGCGACGGCCTTCACCTACGCAGTGGTATTCCACGTTCATTTTTATCAGAAGTCCATGGTAATATGTACGTAGAGGTTTGCCGGGCGTGTAAACCATTTCAGGAATACCTTCGGTTATTCGACGTGACTGAAAAAACAGCGAGGTATTCACACGGAACAGGTAGACATTGTCACAAGTGTAACTCCATCCTTCAGGATTCGATAGTTCACTTTGGCGAACGTGGAAATTTACCATGGCCGATAAATTGGAATGGGGCGTGTCGTGCCTCGAAACAGGCTGATGTTATTCTGTGTCTTGGTTCGAGTCTAAAAGTCCTGAAAAAATATCCCTGGCTGTGGCAGATGGACAGACCTGTTCAGAAACGTTGCTCCCTGTACATAGTTAATCTTCAGTGGACACCGAAGGATGAAAATGCAACGTTGAAGATAAACGGCAGATGTGATGAAGTTATGAAACGAGTAATGAGCCATTTAGGATTAGATATACCAGATTATAATAGATCCAAGGATCCGATATTTTATCACGCTATAAGACTGCAAATTAGTGAACAATCGACAACATCACAACCTTGTCTTGAGGAGCCTGTTTTAATCGCCAATGAGGAGAAGAGTGTGATTGAGAGTAACGGTATGATACCAAAAAAGGACAATGAAGACTGCGTATCACAGATTAATATCAGTGAGCCATTGAGCGCCTACTCGGCACCATTCTTCACCGCATTACCCTTCCTATCTATGGGCTTACCATTTCCACCGATGTTTCTCTATCCCCAATTGACGTCGCTACTTTATTATCCACTGCTTCAAGCCCCACCGATCAAACAGGAGGACATTAGTCAGCCAAAAGTCACGCCAGCTTGCAAATTTTGCATGGAGAACGAGCAATCACAGAATTGTTTGTTCTATCAGACTAATGGCGAAGATCCTGTTGTTACTGATCAGCCTACTGACTCCATCGAGCCACCTATTGACAATGACAATGAGAATAACATTGAAGTGGTGGCAGAGTCAGAGGATGCTTCCAGGGCCACGGCTAAGAATCCTGGATGGTTTGGCAAGGGCTATCGAAAGGGTTTCAAGAAGAAACGGTAGCATCCATTGGCCCAAATCATCAAACCCACGAAATTGATATTAATCGATGGACAGAAGGGCGACGTAGAAGCAACAGTATCGATGTAATCTATATGATCAAAGACTTTAAAATGGAAAGGGTGGAGTAAAATGGAACGGTAGAAAAGAATCAAGAGCGAAATTGAGACTATTTTTTTGTCTAATGTAAGTTTACAAATAATCATTTGGGTTTAAGTCAGTGACATCAGTTTATTCTTTGACTCTTGTCATCGTGTGATCTTCGGGGAAAACGATAGTTTTTCTGACTTTCTGGTAAATCAAAAATGTAGATTTACGACCATTCCATTTTACTCCAGCCATCTCCATTATTTCAGATTTTTTCAGCAACATTGAATGTGCTGTATTTGAAAAAATGTTGATTTATCGATTATTTCAAAAAGTATTAACTCGACTATTATTTATTTGTACTAGAAAAAAAATCTGCAGTAAATTTCATAATTAACATTTTGCCCGTTATTTTAACTGCCGATGAATTTAAAATGTGAGATTAAACGTATTATTTTTCTTAATTTTCAAGAAAAAGGACATATTAAAATTAAAGAGCTAAAGAAAAATCAGGTGATTTGTCTCGTTCATCCCGTCCTAGTCGTTTATCATCTATAAAAGCTGAGGGGTGTGGGTGGACCAGGTGATATCCAATACCCTGGATCGTAATAGTCACCATTGTCACCCTTTAGGCAAATTTCAGCTGGATCAATTCATTCGATTGGGGGAAAAATGCTGTCGCGTTCAATCGTTGATCCTATCGTTGGGCCATAATCCGAACAAAGTTTTCATACGCAATGGCGCATACGTGGGCTAGATATAGACAGTGTAAAAGTGAGTGGGTTGTCACGGGACCGGCGAGGTAACCCCCCCAGTTGTGTGCTAGGGGTACAATCGATATTCCGCGGAGTCTCTCAGCCCCAGTGGGGTGGGTGCAAGTGAGGTGGATAGATTGGTAAAACCGCTGGAATAAGTGAGACAGATGAGTGAGTGGGTGTAGAGCGGGAGAACCCGGTTGGCAAAAGCAGAGCGAGCGAAACGCTGCGGCATAGTCTGGTGTTTCCCTCGAAGAAAAATATGGAGAAAGAGAGGGACTGAGTCCCGTGTTTTTTGTTGGGACGCGTACGTGAGCCAATTTTTTTGACATTACTTTTTATGGCGAGTGGCAACCGCACCATATTGGGTCGAATTGTGTGGGCTGTTATTAATTCGGTAGGAAAAAAAAATTCGGTGGGGAGGGAGGATTGGACTAGGTCTTGACTAGAGGTATGTATATTTCGTGGATTACAGTGTGAGTTAGTTGATGGTGGGGAGGTTGCTGTCCTATTGGATTTGTGTTGGCTGGTAGCATCGGTTGCTCGTTCCAACGTGCAAGGTCTTCCCCGGATGTTCACCAGTAGCGCTGCATCCACAAGGCCGGTAGTCCTCGTGTTGCTGGGATTACAGTGAAACTGTTTTCGGTGAGTTTTCCATGCACTTGTGAGAGAGCGAAAGGCCAGTGGGGAGAGAGAAGAGGGAGTGGATTTGAAAGTAGCAGTAGCTGTGTTGTAGTTGAACACCAATGGGGGTTGGAACGAGGGAAAACTAGCGGAGCGAGTATTTCCACGGCGACACATAGCCTGGCAGAAGTGCCTGGTGGACGATAGTGGGAGGGTATTATGGGAGAGAAGAAAAGCCACGGTCTGTTGCCATGGTGATACCCCTAAACTGTGCATAGAATCTGGTGAAGTCAGAAAGGGGAATAGCGGGGAGTGATAGGAAGAGAGAAAGAGAGAGAGAGAGTGAGTGAGAGTGAGTAAGAGAGTTCTATGGGGCTTACTGTCGTCTTCAACCTACCCACCGGCTCTGCCATACCTCCCAAGCTGTTGATACTTGACTGCAAACCGTGTGCGCACAAGGGAGGCAAATGCTCATGGGGTATCGGGAGTTCACAAAGACCTGGGGAGACTTTTACTCGAGACAACTGTCGACAGTCAACAAGGACAACTCATTGGAGAGGATAGGGGAGAGAAGAGTGTCTGTCCTTACACCTGGAAGTTTTTATTTTCAACAGGGGGCTTCAAGTCCTTCATAATTATTTGCTTCTTTTTTGCTTGGAAGGATGTTGTGTGGTTTGTAAGTCTTTCCCTTTTTTTTCATTTATCGTAGGTTTTTCTACTTTGTCTCCACATACCAAATGCATACCCCTCCCCGTTTCACTTGATTCCTCTTGCCTCCTTTTTTTAATGAGGATACGTGGCGAAGAAGCCTTCCAATTAACGCCTCATTATGTATTCAAAGTTGTTAAGTTACTCGTCGAGTAAACACACATACATTAGCACACGTGGAAAGTGTCATCACTGTGGCTAGGCTTTCAACCCGGGCCCGTCGTCCTCCCCCATCGGCATTTGAAAAAGTTACCGAAGTAAAATAGGATTAAACAATTGGCGTCTATCGGAAGGGTTGAACGAGGTGCATTTGAGTAGTATTGTACATCATCGGTTTAACTGCCATCACAATAGCCTCTGCCACAGTGGCTTGTACACACACATTGGCCACCACTAAGTGCTAAACAACGTCTTTTTTTTTAGTTTCACTGCTCACACTCAGCGCTAGTGACCGGCTACAAGCTTAATACTAAACTGGACCCCAACAGTAATTGATGTTAATTAGAGCCATTGTACTAAAGCCCCGGCGTCCAATCAGCCAGACTAACGCCGAGTGGTACACACATTCATTCCAACAGGGTCTTGGGGACGTGGGGGATTTATTTGGCACATTTTCATTTTCACCAAATTTCTTTCCTGTTTTTTTAAATAAAAAAATACGCATGTCATATTCCGCGTGAAATTTTTTGTTCTTCATGAGTTTTTTTCAACAAGAAAAAATGTTGTAACAACCCCATAGGAGGTCTACATTCGAATCATGACTTTAAATCGTTGGAGAACATTTGTCAAATGTTTAAAAGATTATAAAGTCTAATGCGATATGATGAATTATTTATTTCACAAAATCTGGGGAAATTAAAGTGAATTTTTATAACTGGCAGTTTTTCTCGTCTGTATGTCTTACTCGCCAAGTTTTTTTGGTGACTTTTTATCCAGTTTATTCACACAGGTCTCTAGTCCTTATCTAATCGTTCCCCTATATTTGACTCGCGGCATTATCTCGTTTAAACGCACTGCCAGGGGGGGAGGGGTCTCCAGATATGTACATCAGGTTGGGAGAGGGCGATTGGATGCACGGTGGATGAGTACGTTACCCACCAATGTGACCTTCATGCCCGGAATTGAGTAATAAATATAAGTCATCCCAGGTATGGTGGATAAAGGAGTCTTTTAACTCGTTTCTATGAAAATCACGGACAATCTAACAAAGTAATAAGGCGACCGGTGATACTAAAGTACTATAATTTTCCGGTTATTCTGCCAGGAATTAATGGCAATCCTGAGCAGGAAAAAAAACTTCATAGTTATTTTGTCATTTTGCTGTGATTATTGTTGAATTAACTCGGCTGGAAAACCCATATTCAATCGATATTCATCTGTTTGCGAGCGCATTTGCATCGTAACGTGATACCGTTATTTTTTCCCTTGATCACCGAGGTAAAGAAAAGCGTAAAAAAAAGTTCAAAGCAGTCCAGAACTTGACAGCCTCACATGTAAACGATATCTTCTACTCTAGAAACTTTGAAAATTATGGATTTGTCCTTTCCCTGAATTAAGGGCAGGATGGAACAATGAGCTGTGAATTGTTCCCAGATGAAGATGAACTTCGCATGTTCAAGACTATTTATCTGTTTAAATCCGAGTGATTCTCCGTCATCTATTGCTCCAGGAAAATAGTGATTCGTATGAGGAGAGAGTCTAACAATTTAATAAACAGTTGGAATCATAGAAATATCATAACAATATTTAATACATTGATTTCAAGCGTTCCATCAATTTTTCCTCTTTCTCAACAAAAAGGAGAATAAAAAAATCGTTGAAGCCTGAAAACATGAATGATTTTTTCTGCTCCATAAACTTTAAAAATAAATTCAACTCTCTAGAAAAAAGTTGAGGGCAGTGACTGAGTTCTGAACTTTCCAAAGGCGGAAAAATTTCGAATACTCCCGTCTCCATAACGGCCAAGAGAACTTAAAATTTACAAGTACGTACATTCTTTTTTACCACTGATAAAATAGTTGTAGACTTTCTTTGTGCCTGGCGCGTGGTGGAAGAAGCCGGTGGTTACAGTTGATAGTAGTAGTGGGGAAATATTTTACACGGTGTGGAGCTCGTGGTGGGAGTTGTACGCATGGTGGCCGGGTGGAAGGGGTAGGGGGACAATGGACCCGCCCGGGCGCTCTGGCGGTGGTTGGCAGCACTAAGAACCAGTAGTAGTGCTCAGGCGACCGTGCGGAACTCTGTCTATCGTACGTTGTGCACCTTTACGCGTCGACGTGTGGCCTTTGGCGTTCTTATAAAAAACCCGTAGTAACGCGATTAAATTCACCGGAATTATCAACAATAAAACATTGCAAAATGGACGGTTGTGTTTTGCCCTGGTTAACGGATATTTGAGGTTCAGTGATTGACCATTTGTTTTTTAAAAATATAAGTCGTGTAGTTTTTTGTTTTTTTTTTTGAACTGTGTATCGGCGTCCTGCAGTTACGGCGTCCTGTTGTGTCGTTGAAGCATGGCGCGCGGAACTCGTCTCATATTTTGTAATATTATTGCAATACAGCGCAGGTGATAGTTTAACAATTATCGGGAGAAGTTTATCTGAAGTGAAGTGGAATAAGATAAATATCCGGTTCGAACAAAGGGAGTGAAGTTTCTTCATGTTAAAAATGTAACTACCTCTGAGCTCAGTTAAGAATCAGTTAAATGAAAATAGTAGCGTCGAGGCAGTTGGAGATTTCAAAACTGAAGGAGCACCTCGGACAACGACCTCTTCGTCTCCAATAATTATCGAAAGCAGCTCGGGCCAAAACAAATTGTCGACATTTGTTTATTCCCGAAGTTCGACGATCATTGGAGCCGTACACTGTGAATTGTCCAACGGTATTGGAATTTTCTCCGGCTGTCTCGACGGAAAGAAAACATTCGAAATTCAATTACTCTCGAACGAACCCAATTGATAGTCCACTAACGTATTTATCCTCTCATTCCACTTGATTACAGATTTGTGTTGTTGAAATTTTGCTATGGTATTTATTCGCTACAAACGTCATATTGTTGAATCAACGTGAGCTGTCTTTACGCCGCCACGCCGCCAATTTGTGCGGAGATAACCAGGCGGCGAAATGAGGAGAATAAGTGGTAAGCTACATCCCCCTCTTTTTCTCCGTATTTTTACGATTGCGAATTTATTCAAAAGGATAATGAAGAGCCAGCAACCGTGAATATAACGACGCTCAATAATACTCACCCTGTGCAGTCGCAATTTATTCATATTTGACTTGGCTTAACGATCACGAGATACAACATCTCCCTTTATTCATAATTCCAACGATATTTCATGTCAAGCGATAAGACGAAAGCCCCCGTGAGTCTGATGACACGAGCAATTACACTACATTATTCTGATATCCTTCCCCCGAAAGTCGCGTTAAAATTAAAACTGTATATTCCCTTATGATAAACAACGAGATCATACGATACAAAGTAGTTACAGCTCTACAACCATATTGTTGTCGATTGCGCTGGAATCGAGTCACGCGATATATGCGGGTCTCCTTTATTCCAATTTCACCGTCTCTCTCAGTTCAATTTTTTTTTTGTCTATTTCGAATGGGCGGTGGGCCTGCATGCCGTCAAATTGAAACGCAGCTGTTGCCGTCGAGTGTCTCGTTTTTGAACAGAATATCGGCTGACATCCATGTAATATTGTACTCAGTATCGTTTCCGGGTTTCCGAGATCCTTGAAGCCTCACATATTTTCTCCCCCTAGAATTAGATCTTGTACTGGCTAAATCGCTTTAACCACGCTTTCTGTGAAAATTTTGCGTCTCTCTTCATTGTTTTTTCTTCCGTCTTTTTTATGGGGGGGGATATCGTCTTGCGGGGGAGGTCAGTCGGTAGAAAAATAGGAGAAGCTGGAGTATCAGCTTACTAGTGAGTTTGAGGAGGCCATCGTAAAATCTTTGCTTCGATTTCCCCCTCTAATCTCCTCCCTTTTCGCCTGCTCCACCTATTCGGTCTCCTGTAACGAAGCGTAAAACGTACAGACCAATGCGAATCGTGCGGTTGTTCTCTTTTTCTCTTTTTATGTATGGATTATATGTATTCTGTATATTTTGTTAGTTTTTTCTTTGAGGGTCTCATTTTTTACGATCGCGCAGGTTTCTGCAGTCTCATGGGTAAGACGAAGGGGTGGTAGGGAATGAATATGATCTAGCAGTGATACTGCGATTGTGATGATGAGGGCGGGGAGAAGTGGGTGGAAATTTGCGATTTTCAACTGCAAGATTCACTTCAGAAAGACTCGCTTTCATCGGGTGCTAATATATAGACGTATGCCAGCGTTTATTTCATTGCGTCCCTCCAACACAGACTCTCACTCTGAGACACAGACATTGATGCCGGCCTCTGGGTTGCGTAAAAGAGACCCGTCGTAAATTAAACCAGATCCCAGGGCTTAACGACTCTAGAGACTAATTACAAAGTATTTACTGTGGCGCATCGAAATTTCATGGAGATGTTTTACTTTTTATTTCATTTGTTTCTTTTATTTTGGAACTTGAATTTTGTTGATTTGTTGCTGAACAAATTTTTACTCCTTTTTGTTACACTTTTGTCTAGTTTTACCCCAGAATTTTTTCACAATCCTCCCCGAATGCTTGAAGGGGCTCGATCGACGAGTGCACTTGGACCGAGCCCAAACGAGCTGGAGAGTGCACCAAAAAGGATTCCAGACCTTTCTCTCTTCAAACTTAAATCGATTTCTATGCGACGAAAATTGTCGACGTGTCGGCGGTATTATCGGTTTGATAAGTTTTCCTTCCACACGTAGACTGTGATAAATTTACACGTTTTATCGTTTGTTTATTTCATGGAAGTGTCCTTCGGTGGTACATTCGCTTTTTATTTTTTTTATTGGTTCAAGCAGTTACTCTCTGGTGTCTGTTTATCTTGTGTATAAATTCAGTTCAACATGTTGAGAATTCGTGTCGTAAAATTGGCGCATAATCTGTTTTATAAGCGACTCCATGTGCTACAAGGTCGATTTTATCGCGATATTAAATTTCGGTTGCACCGTTGTGAGGGCGAAAAAACACCTGGAACTTCACCGTTACAAACGCTGGACTGCTTTATCGGAATTTTTTAATGCTCAACAATGACTAATTGACGGAAAAATTTATCTACTGTTGCTGACAGCTCAATTACCGAAAAATAATAATTGATTTTTACCCTGGTGCTCCACGAGCCCGATGGAGCTCAACGATTGAAGTCGTGGGAGACTAAGAGAGATTTCGGAAATCCGCGGACGTCTCGAGGAGGTCACGAAAGCTACTCCACTGTATGTGACATAAATAAAGAAGTGCCCATGAGAAGTAAAATACCGAGCAGGAAATAGATTTAATCCTCCTAGGACCATTGTATTCTCACGCACCACTATCACCATCACCGCAGTAAAAAAAACACGTAGAAAATAGTAAAACGCAATTCTGGAATATCGCGTGACAACGGAAGTAGCCACTAGTCACCTGATAATTACATAGCTGTGGTAAATTAAAATTAGGGTAGAAAATTCGTGAAAGAGTGTAGAGAGTTAGACTGATAACAAAAATGGAAAAAGGCAGAGGATCATTTTCGTAATGACTCACTGCTGCTCATTTTTTTCCCCTCTCCCCGGGGGCGTTCGACCTTCAAACGACCTTTGTTTCGTTAAGAACGAGGAAACCGGTATACAGATCACAGGAGCCCAAAGGAGCTGATGGTAGGGGAGAGATTACGGCCAAGGGGATAAAAACCACCACATGTGCATTCATCAATTAAAATCGATCGATTGGTTGACACATACCAAGAGAACATCCTCAATTTTTTCTTTGAAGAATCCATGTACGGGTTCCGCGTCTCGATTAGGAAGTCTTCTCTCCCCCCAAATGTCACAGTAGCCCCCCCCCCCCCCCCCCCGCATATTCCCCTATAATCCACGGCTGTTTCACATAAAACCCCGAGGAAATGAGGGGTGCCTGGAGTGCCTTCAGAAGGGAAAGAGATTAGCAAATGCCCTCCCTTTTCTCTTTTACAACTCAGTGGGGTCGTATTTTTTTCTTCGTTTCTTCCATGCTTCACTGACGGTCAAAACTAATATGGCCGATGTCAACGCAGACCCCCCGTTATTTGACTCCTTTGTCGTGACAAGTGCCCCCGCCCCCCCCTCCCCTTACTTCATGCCATCATAAGAGAGGTACAGAGTGTGTGCAGATGGGTGTAGGTACTTGAGAGCAGCAACATGGCCGTGGTGTGATTTTCCATTGTCAAGCGCAGGAGAGTAATGCGATAATTAAGAGGAATATGGAGATGAGGGCACTTGTTACCATGGGTGGAGAGAAGGGGGGGGGCTTGATGATTTTTGCGGGTTTATTCTGAGGGGTGGATATTTAGGGACTATTTAGAGGGTATCACGATAGTGTCGGTGGGGGGGAGTTTCACCCTCGGTGGATTATGACAGCCCAGTTTGCCTGATTAATTGCAGGGATATTGTGAATAAACCGACTGGAAGTAGAATTGAATTTTATTTATACCCGGGGAAAACTTGTGGAACACTGGAGGATTTCACTGGGCTGTCAGCTGGATTATGGAGTGGAAATTAGTTGAGTTGTCTAGGGGTGTAGGTCGCCAGTCCAATGACCCCGAACTTGTTTTTCGCTCGATAATTTCGTTAAACCACAGTGCTTTTTAAAAGTTTTAAATCCAAGTTCAGTTTCAACCCCGGAAAATATGATGATCGTGAAATTCCATGGATTTTCTCATTCTCGATAGTTTTAGCGTCTTTAACTCTAACATTGTATCATCTCCTCGGTACAAATCTCCTCCTCCCTCCGTTCCTCAAGTACGGCCGAGTAAAACCATTGAAACGCTCATCTAACACCCAGTCCTACAACTATCATATGCCCTCAGGGTGTACAAGTAATGCAGTAGAAAATCCCCGCGTGTCTGTTACACGGCCATAAGTGGAAGTGGCGACGGGTTGGACGGCATGACACGGTATAAACCCGGAATCCACAGGAATGTCGGTTATAATGTACGCGACAAAGTCCAAGGATATTTTTCATTTGAAAAGGAAATTCTTTATTCACACGTTAGAAATTCCGAATTTTTCGAGAGCCTTTTGTTTGGAGTGTCGAAGCACTAAGAGGGCAATGCTTCGAGTGGTGTTCATATTCACCGAACCACTCTTGTTCTCCATGTTGCTTTGCGTACAAGAGTGGTACAAGAAAAAGGGAAGATTGTTGCATCGGAATAATCCGAGTGCCAACCACGTTAGCCGAAACGTGCGACGCTGCTTGGTCACGTCTTATTTACACGGGGCCCGATGAGGCGTGGCAACGGTGCCCACTTTGGGGACCCACTTGGGTTGAAGGTTTAAATAAATTTTTTTTTTTCTCTTGACTCTTATACGTTTTTTTGTCATCCCCTGTAGCTCCGAATTTTAATGCTGAGTTAATGGGTATTTTATGAGAAACTGGGACTTGAGTTGCATTGAATAATTTCAACCTTCTCGAATCGAAGGTCGACACGAGAACGACGAGTTACTCTTTCTCGGTGGATGATGACCATCATCGGTACAGGAGACGTGGCAACATGGTCTGGCCACTGGCGTTGTAGCTCCCAAGATGTATCTTGACTAGTTGAACCGAGAACATTAGTTCATAGCCATGACTCTCAAGTTTTACAAGTTTGAGAGAGCGATATGATGCTTAAATAGTTCAATATTTACCTTCTGCCAGAGCTCACACGAAGGACAGAATAGCGAGTCATTAGCATGAAGTGGATCGTGTTTTAAAATGGGGAAAAAAAATGATTCTGTTTGAGTGCAAATAATTCTCGAGTTTTTTTTTCTTTTTTTTTTTCAAGACGGTCATTTATATAATCTTCCATATTGTGCGACGTCACATGATATTGTTGGATGGGATTTTCCAGTTTTCTGAACGCACGGTTCATATCCAGTAGAGAGTATATTTGTTGGGCGCACGGACAAGAGGGTAGAGGGAGGGCTTGTGAAATACAGTTATGGAGAATACAAAAATGTGCGGGTGTACTTGGCATTCGTTTCAAGGAGGCTCGTATCATGGTCATAGGGAAAAAAGAAAGATGAAATGAGTGGAAGAGAAAGAGAGAGGAGTGAAGGAGTCAAAGGCCCGGTGAATCTCGGAGGCTCCGCCTATCCATCCTCTCCTCTCTCGGCTGTCTCCTCGTCTCATCGGAGGAAAATGCTAACACGCAATGCACGTCTTTCGCCTTCTAGGGATTACCATGCACGCATTAAAAAAAAATAGAGAATAAAAAACACCTTTTTATTTTACATTTTTTAATAATTTTTCATTTCAAAGATATTATTTTCTACGGTTATGTCTTTTTATTATTTATTTTTTCTCCTTGGGCAATTCTAGCGATGTAGTCCTTGTATCCTGGAGGTAATGGTCATGGAAGTAGGCTTATTCACCGTGTGATTTTGTTCCCGCCCACGTATGGAGGGACGAGGCGGAGGGCTTAGGAGAAGGGAGTAAATTACTGGCAATCGAGTGCATTAGTTTAAAATCATAACCTTATAGAATATAAATTCATATCTTCTTCCCTTTTCCATTCATTCTCTATCTCACAATTTAGATTTTTTTTTCATCTTTCTATTATTATTATTTTTCTCTTATTCTGAGTAATCGAATCGGGGTAAAAGCCACAAGTACTACTCGACAAGTCGATGGTGATTTCAAATGCTCCGGGATTTGCAGTCTGTAGTTTCTCCGACGGCTTTTGAACGCAAGTGTGTTTCCATCGGAAGGAGAAAAGTCACGCAAGCGACGACATAGAAGGGCTTCCGGCAAGGATTGTAAAATGGAGGAATATGATGGCTATGAGAGTTGAAGGGAAATATGTGGGTGTACGAGGTAGTGGTGAGGGGGTTGTGAGGATGAATGCAAGTGATGATAAAAATGGCCGATGTTGAAAATAAAAGAAGGGAGGAGGGATGCGATCTGCGATTGGCTCGGGGAATCGATAGTTGGCATTTAAATGGCGCTAAAAAGAACATTTCCAGAGTTACCCTATTTCGTACAGTAGAGTAATGGCCTCTTTCGTATTTTTCCCACCAGATTTTTTCGCTTCGGTATTTACGGGAAAGAACAGACGCAGGGAATAAAAATTTATTCCCTATGTTTATTGATACTTCCGGGAAGGGAAATTGATTTCATTCCTGGGGAATCATTAATACCAGAGAATATCTTCGTTGATCGATTTCACGGTGGTTTTACACGCTCATGGATATGATCAATAGTTCTGTAATAATTTTGATGTTCGTTGAATGGAGATTAATGGCTCTACTCGGGATAATCAGATGAATAGAGT
Organism: Diachasmimorpha longicaudata; assembly: GCF_034640455.1. NCBI lineage: Eukaryota > Metazoa > Arthropoda > Insecta > Hymenoptera > Braconidae > Diachasmimorpha > Diachasmimorpha longicaudata. The sequence goes on along the minus strand of NC_087231.1, from coordinate 4,971,401 downwards.
TTTAATTTTATCTCGGTTATTGCCATGCCCTCGGATTACGATGAAGACTGAGGGGAACAGGGTGTTGACGACTCATTCTCCACAAAACCACCAGCACAATTTCATAAACTTTCGAATGACACAGTTTTCATCATTGGTTTATGTTTTCCCCCCGGAGACTTTTGTTATGAAACACAAACTTATTCCACTCGACTCAAGTTTAATTTACTTTTCACCTTTGCATTTTTTCTCCCTCACCCCCTGTGGTATAGCCATTTGCTCCCCATCTTCTCGTTGCTCTCATTCCCTCATTTTTTTTTTCTTCTTCACTACGACTCCTGTCCCTCCAGACGCGCTCGGCCAACCGAAAGGAGGTCTCTCTCTCCTCTGCTCATGACGAAAATGCTCCCGCTCACACACCTCGTAAACCGCAATCTTTTTCACTTACCTCGAGCACCTAACCAACTACGTCCAACCCGTCAGGAGCTATAAGCGCATCACCGAGTGTCATAAAACTCGTTCCGAATGTCTCTCACTATTCTCGTCGTCTAGAATCTCCCTATTTTTTTTTTTCGCCACTGTTCTCCTATCTGCGAATGGAGTCTCCCTCGCCGCTTTTTTTTTTTCGCTCATTTTTTTACGTCAATGAGTTGAGACGTGGAATCAGGCGCAGGGGGGTGACCGAGAGGGAGAGACGGCTGGAAAAATGAGAGAAGGTGAGAGGTGTATAAGGGGATGCAAGAGATCTGGGGGAGAGAGAGTTCAACGAACACGTCTACTCTTCTGGCACGTGCGACGATCGATTCCCGGGGCAACACTGCCCTCCGTACGTCGTCTCGCTGTCGATGATCATACCGCAGGAGTGCTCTACCGTGGAAAAACAGTGAAATTAGCCTCGATGAGGCCCTACCTCATTCTTCACCCTCTCATATCCACTCTTTAACATCATTTTTACGGAATTAGCATGCAATTAAAATTCATCTCCTTTTTTTTTTTTATTTTAATCACAATCATTCCTCCCCCGACCATAAAACCATCCTCCATGTGTCATCATGACTCACGTATTACGCATCTTTATCTACAATTCCTCATGGGGAGGTTTTATATCTCGAATAAATCAATATGCAATGCGGATACAGCGATTCCTTTCTTTCGTTGGTGACATTCGGAAGTATCCACAAAATAGACGAGGGGGAGGCTTTCGGTGGATGCGAAATATTTGGTGGACTGTGGATGAAGAAGGAGCGAAGGGGTGGCTCTCAGTGGGTGGCAAAGGCGGCTTGAGAGGGATGAGGGGTGGTTTGGAGACCCTTTGGCAGGCGGGCAAGGCTCTTGAAAGCGACGGGTGGAGAGCATTAGGTATCGATTCTTTCGGCTCGTTCGACCGTACGCCCGCCGGATGGAGGAAGAAAGAGCGTGTGTACTCCAAGAGGTCTGGAAACTGAGTCTTGGTCGAGGCTGCAAGACTCCCTTGCTCACTGGCTTTTGCAGCTGCGAGAGGAGTTACGGGGATGGGGGGGTCGGGGTCATCCGGAAAAGCGAATGGAATCAACGGGGGCTGTAAATATAGCGTTAAATGGAGGAGCAGAAATTTGTGGGGATGAGCCACCGGGCTGGGGAATACATGAGCGAAGGGTAGAACACGTGGACTGGCGATGGAACGGGTAGTGCCATTTGAAGAGACAGAGGTGCATTGGGGGAGGTTTTCTTGATGCAATTATAAGGGGGTGCGATGGTATCAGATCTGGGGGATGAATTTGGAGAAGAATGAGGTTTTTATTGACGGTTAGGTCTGGCTGGAGAATTAGACAGTAGTTTGTGTTATTCTATTGGAAGTGGATTATCTAAAATAATAAAACTGGGACTAATTGGAAACTTTTCTTTACTTTATTATGTAACTTCAATAGTTATGCTTGGAAGAGACATCCGCTCTGTACGAATTCCTTAGAAGAAATAAGTAGACTTACAAAGGGAAACAACACCCTGGATATTTTAGTCACGTGTTCTCAAAGAGTCTTATTTATTCCGCTTTGTTTACATACTTAAAATCAAACCTAAAGGCCATGTCTCACACTTCTCAGAATTCTAGTCCATAATAATGTTTTTTTTTAAAGCACAAACACTCAGACGAGTATGAAATTGATTTTTGCTTTCTATTTATTTCATGAAAAATCCGACAAATTTATTTGATTGTAGTTCATTTTCTCTGTTGCCAATGACTATTTTGTTTATGGAACAAAATATTTCGCAAGAATAGAATTAAATTCTGCGATGTCATTGGGGTTATGATGAATTTATTTATTTGTGGTCAAGTGTTTGTAGGACAGAACGGTGAGAGAGAAAAGAAAACTTGATTCGTAAATTTACAGGCATTAATGAAAGATTAATGCAACGTTAATTATTGGCCTCGCGTCACACTCCGGAAAAGCATTCAGAACGAATGTGCGTTATAAATAGCGGCGTGAAAGGAGGATAGAGGGAGTAGGACAAGGGAGAATGATAGAATGGGCATGTGGAGCAGAAGAGTGGGAGGAAGAACGAGAATACAGACTTCTGGAGGACGGAAAAAGAAATTATGAAAGAGGGATCGCACGTGGCAGACGACAGGGCACAAGGACATAACCAACCTCTATTTTTACTCGACATCCTTCTAGGATGACTCCGGGCTCGAGCATTGTTCCTTCCAGTCCTTTTCTCTACCTATTTTCCCCTCAGAACTAACATAAATTCACTCAGCTTTTGCTGGGACTACATCGAGCTGAGTTTGTGGTAGCCGGACTGGGCGATTTAAATTAAAATTCAAGCGATTTGGAAGGGATAGATCTACACGTAATTTGTAAGGTTTTTTCCCCCGACATCTGTGACCTTCGGTCTTTCAATAAGAAAAATCACCTTTTCCACCTGGCTTTCTTTGCACAATTGCCGCGAGCCAGAGACGAATGTTGACAATGATGTTCAGCTCCATTTCACTTCATTGCACATAACAAACTTGAAAGACACGAGGAGCTTTTTTTCCTCCTTTCCGACATCTTCCATATGTTAGAAATGATTTAGTATTCATTTTTTGAGTTACCATTGCAGTTAGTATTTTTTTTCATGTTGAGAAACTGGCCTGCGGGACGTCAGATTAATAAACTAGAATTTACATTGAAAAATCCCGGATGGTCTAGTCGACATTGGAATTCCAGTTACATTTTCCTAGTTACGCGCGGTGAAGATATTGACGGTCAATTGTCTAGTTTGCGACATGCGGTATGGGATGCCGCACGTGGTACGCATTACACTGCGAAATCCACCATTACATAGCTCAGAAGATGAATCAAATCGGACAAAAATTCGCGTTTAAAAATACTTGAAATTAATTGAATTATTTAGAAATTTTTTTCGTTGCGTGTGTTATCAGTACGACAATGTTAGCCTCTAATTTCCAAATTGGGTTAATTAAAAACTAGGTAATCCACAGAAAATTAAAGTAACACTATCGTAATTTTTCCCGAGGACGTCGGATGAAAATAAATTTAAAGTAAAACTGACGTGACCGCAAAATTTCTAGTAACCACATTTTGCTGCTGGAATAACGGAAAGGACATGTAATTTTTATTGAATATTTTCCTCCATGCACTGAATAGTATCTACCGTATAAACTGATAATGACCACTATTTTTTTTTATCATTCCCTTGTTGCGGTCTATATGAAGATGAAAACGACATTCTGGCTGTTAAAATTTCCGGTATGAAAGTACCAACAAAGCGAAAGAACTAAACGAAAATAATGTCGAAGAAGAGATAATAACAGCGTTGACAATTACTTTTTTTTTTTCACGAGTGAAGGGGAAAAATGAGATCTCTCAACATCACGAGAATTGGCTCACGGTTGTATCAAAACAGACTCACCACTCTCGGAACTCTGACGCCATTATAATGATCGTTTCCATTATCAGCACTTGCACAGTCATTATTATCCTCATCCCTGAGGTATCTCGTTCTCCTGCCCCTACCACAATTGCCAATTTTTCTCTCTCCCCTGCTATTTCCACCCGTGACTGGTTGGTTTGTAACCGCAGAGCCCACATGACATTCGATTATGCATGTGTATATATACTATACATACTCACACATTATGGGCCACGATAGTCAGAGGCCGATGTGTGCATCTTATTAATTATCGTTTCTCGTAATAGATTACCACAATCGCGTATTTGACATTAGGATTTATTATAATTGAATGGTTACGTTGCAATACTGATAAGCGTCATTTTCATGCCTAACAAGAAAATATGTATTCGTTTGGATTTGAGGTGAATCGGTGTTCAATTCCGCCTAGAATTAAATGGTGTTAAACTCACACTAATCTATCCACCCATACAGACATCACTGGCAATACATGAGTGCATTAAAAAATCCATTACGAAAAATTCCAGTGAGCATCGAGCGTGACACTTTTTTCGATAATGCCAACTCTTTATCGGGGTATTATTTACTAATGCTGATGGAATGCTGTGGGAGGTACTAACGTTGGTGTAGAATGGAAAATGTCATTGTGAGCTCTTCAATTGCTGTGGAAGACACATGTTGATCAGCGTTGTTAAAACCGGGGGAGAAAAATAGTAATCCTATTCGATTAAATTGGGAAAATCATTTGCTTTTATTGAAAACAATCGTAAAACTCGCGCACAGATTTCAACACGAGCTTTGAAATTTCATGAGGTCAGAGGTTATCAGTGGTATCATTAGAATGTAGCAATATTTCAACCGCTATTTGAATAAAAAAGATAACCTATTTTGTCTTGATAATTTTCTATGAATGAATTGTTAAAATTGGGTTAGATTGTGGTAGCATATTGGCAGAAGAAAAATAGCCAGTGCTCCAATACCCTTGGATGTACATAAAACTGGGGTTGCATATTCATATCTGTCTAGAGCGTGGAATAATTTTAATTGTAATAGGAAAGTGTTTCATTGTCATTCCGGGAAATTCCTGGGATGTCATTTCACATTGTGTATTGCTACCAGATGTTACGAAAGGATTGTGAATCATCCCATCTCGAACATTGTTCTACCCTGTCCTTGGAAATCAGATTCTCTTTGTTCCAAAGACGTTTGTACCCCACTCTCTCAAGGTACACAATATAATCCCCGAATCAATTTTGGGGGGTAAGTTCATATGGGAAGACGCAGATTTACATGCGGATTAGGAATCGACGGTGTGCAATTTCTCTGGAATTGACGTACCTATTACCTGTATTATACATGCTTGGATAGACACATAGACGATCTAGTTCGTCCAGACGGGCTAACGCCAGTACCAAACTGTGCACACGTAACCAATACATTGTGCCTGTGCACATGACGTTCACAGCGGCCAGAAACATATCCAGTATATCGAGTCTGGAATATCACAGTATACAATGATTATCGTTGTCCCGTGGTATTACATGATACCGTGTGTGTTGCCAACAGCAGCCAGGGCGCTGAGACACCTCCCCTTTTTTACCACTGTCACTGGTTACCATTTGTTGAAATTAAAAATTGTTGGATCATGTGAAATGCGGAGAGTTTAATCAGCGCAATGGTTTTTGGCGCGATAATTTTTCATTGTTGATGTATTGATAAATATTCTATTATGTTCTGGTGGCAATGAGGTACCTCCAATTTGTAAAGGAGGGAGAGAAATTTTGGACATTCAATTTTTATTCCAAGGGGAGGCTTGCCAGGATCAAATTTTCCGTGTCATTATTATTTTATTGCTAAAATTTTACCACGAGTTCCGTTGCATTGTGTGGCGCCAACGGAGGAAACTTAGTTTACAATGGAGTTGGAAACGTCAATAAATTTCATATTTTTGGCAATTGTTCAGTTAATTGAGAGGTGAACGGCTGAAATTACGTAATTCAACTTTGAAATGTCCATTAAACATGGTAATAGGGAAATGAAATTGACTTTGTTTGTGGATCGTTTCATTGAGAAAGTAACATTGCATTTCCGGACATTGTTTTAACATGTGACTTTCCCAGAAGTTTCCGTCGCTTACTGAATTAACATGTAGATTCTCATTCATATTTTTCTGAGACCCAAATGTGTATTGTCTTCAATGTCAATATTTACCGAATTTGTTTAGGGCGACGAGCGGAATAAATATTTTTTTTCTAGATATACAAAATGAAAAAATCTATTGGACCGAGAAGTGAGACACTTGAATGTGGAGAGAATGTTAAGTAGAGATGGGAAATTGATTCAGTTCGTTTAATCACTAGATTATGAAATTTTCATCCGCGAGATATTGAAGGTACATCAAACCTCTCCACACCTCAAAAAATTCTGAATGAGAAATGTCGTTCCAACTTCTCCTCAGATACCACTTTTATCGGAGAAATTTTCCACCTAAAACGCTGCGGTCTTCCCATATTCTCCTCTGCCTGGCGTTAAATTTATCGAATTATAAATTATGATTTTAGTGCTCTCCCGTGGATTTAAAAAAATATGAGTCACCTTTAATTAACAAACTTTCAACGCATAATTCATTGTCAACTGCATCCAAAAAATTCTCGCATTTTCATAACTTTATTTCCCCCTCCATTGCCCGGAAAAGGTGAATATTTAAATTTTATCCCTCTCATATGCACCGATAATTTTTTTTTTCTGGAATACCTCGTTCCATCTCCCTCTTCTCTCCAATTATGGCACACCCGCGGGCTGTAACGGCCTTGCGCCGCAACTTTTCGATGAATTTTAACGGGTGCGCTTCATTCTCCGCCCCAGCCCAGGGCGTTTCACTGCATGTGTCTGAGAGGTAAAAGAAGAAAAAACGATAATCGAGGAAGATGTGATAATATCCCGAAATGCCATCCAAATAGTCGGATGTGGGGAAAAGGGTATTAAAACGAATGAAATGGTGGATTTGAAAGAAGAGCATTAACAGTGCAGCATTGATTGCCATTCGATTAAAAAATTTATGTGGTGCACCTGAAGGTATAAACAGCTCGTTAGAGCCCACCAGTGTCTGTTTTTTTTTTCTGGTCCAGTCGTTTTGGCTAGAAGCACAGGGGAAACAAAAATAACAAAAAAATATGGACATTTGGAGCGGATGAGAAACAGACTGGCATTTCCATTCCCTCTTTCTCTCTTCATTTTCACCCTCCCTTTTAGGCACACTTTTATTCTTTATTATCGTCAGTTCGATTTATTTTCGGCTTGCATGGAAGAGGGCGTAGACCGGAACTTCCTCTCTTTCGCCATGGGTGCGACTCTCAACGCGAGGCCGGATAATCGTACAATTTGCCTGGCTAGCGAAGAGAGAGAAAGAGAATACAAACCATAACAACCCTGAAAATAGACTGGCATGGTGTGAGAGTCATTCCAAGGAGTTGAGGTAATGTCGATATTGCGATGAGTCTAACCCTCTGTTCTCAATTCACGGGGTAATTGCCCCATCCCCACCTCGAGCTACATCAGCCGACAGTGAGGGGGGAAAAAAATTAAAATAAAAAAAAAAACAAGAATAAGGAGTTAAGGTTATGGGGATAAAAAGGATGGTGAGGCAAAACGTGGAGCGAGAGTTCGTCGAAGTAACGGAGTGAGATCGTTCGTGGGCCCTCACTTTACGAGTGAAGAATACCCGAAATAATTTTCCCAAACTCCTGAAACGCACGGGATAAAAGTAATTTCAAGTTTCACAGGGATAAAGATGTTCACGCGATTTTTACAGGGATCGAGGAAAAGAATGTTGTAATCATGGGGGGAGAGAGTACAGCGGAGTGAATCGCCTTCAGTTATAAATTATTTGTGAATATCTTGTCGTCCTTTTTAGACCCTTGACATGTCGAACTTACATTTGAATCCTAATTCGTCTCGGAGAGGACTGAATAACTAACGGCGATGATAATATATTAAACTCAATTTTCAAATCGAGTGAAATGCTTTTAGCGGTAATTGTAATTTCTGTCACCGAATGACTCCACGAATTTCACAATTTCCATAATTGAAACATCCTTCTCCCTCAACAAAAGATTGCTTCCACACTGACAATCGCTGGAGCATCAAGACAATACATTACCACCAAAATAACCGAAAACAAAAATTCACCTCTCTCTCTCTCTCGTAGTTGGCGAATTTAAACAATACACCTGTCTCTCCCCATTCATTCTGATTTTTTTTACGAATTGTACCTACCTGTCTGCGTACCTGTGGGGATAGAGCAGAGGAGGGTGGGGAAATGGAGGCAACCTGGTAAAATGGTGGATGTGAAGACTGAGCATACAGCAGACAGGGTAGACAATACGTATCGAGCGAGAGCAACACCCTTCTACCCCCCACTCCGTCATTATCCCTCTATTTACCTTTCCCTCTTGTTTCCCGTGTCCGTTTTCCACTTTCATTTCTACCCCTTCTCTCATCCCCCATCTGCCACCCCTTCACCTCACCCAGGCCGTGGTTTCTGAAGCCACCCCCAAACACGGGAAAACAACGATACAATTGCCACCGTGTTCAACCGTATAAACCAAAACCACGGAATGTTAGTTCAAAAGTGTTGTCGCGTCAAGGTTTCCAACGAGTGGTAAAATTTTCCACAATGTTGGCGTTTCATTCTATTTCCACTTCTCTCGGCTTCTTCCCGGCGTTTCTTTTTTTCCTCCCCCTCAACTTTACCTCAAAGAAAAGCCAGAATAATTGAAACTCTTGGATTTGTTAATTTCCTGGTGTTTCAGATTCACCACTCCGTCTCATTGGTAGAGAGTGGGAGAGAGAGAGAGAGAGATAGTCTCACATCGCGAATAAAAAGCGACATTCAATAGCTCTCGTCTGAAAGGGAATATTTTCTCTGACTTTATACGTTTTTGCCCAACGGCCATAAGTCTCGCCTTTGCCTAACTTCTCTTTGCTCGGATAAAAGAGGAGTAAAGACGGTGCAGCACCCTCGGGATACACACCCCCACTAGTATCATCGATAGCCCTACTTCTGTACCTTTTGAACACATATTCGCGTCATCTTACTTCTCGACGCCGTAAGGCTGACGATGTTCAGCCTCCGTGCGCCGACTTTCCTTCGTTTGAGCCCCAACACAGGGGCATTTATATCAAAGTGGAGAGAAAAAAATCTTGCGCAAGATGCTGAATAAAAGGAGTGAGGGAGATGAGAAAAAAAAGGAGACCATGGGAGACACGTATCACCAGTCAACAGTCCATAAATTTCGCCATGATTACGTGCGTGTGTCGAAGAGTCTTTGGCAAGGCCGACGACCTTCCTTAATGACCAACTTTATCCGGCATCATCGACCCGTATTTCTCATATTCTTGCGAAATCCTCATCCCCACCGGGCTCCGCAGCATCAATGAGCGTGTGTGTATGCGCTCCATTAAATCCATCAGTCGTTTTTTTTATTTGGCTTCAATGCTCAGACGCACATCTTCCGACCCCCTGCAATGGCTCGCTCACACCATGTTTGATGTATCTCGGTCGTGTCCACCTTATGAAGTAGTTTGTATAAATCAATTGGAATTTATGGGAGATTAGAGAAATCTTTTCAGTGGGTAGGAGGGATGAATGAGTCATCCTTGAGTCTACGGTGTTGATTATTAAGGGGAGAGGTGCAGTGACCCTGAGGAAAACTCTCCCAATTGCCAATCGATAATTTATTCTGTCCGATAACGATCAAAATATTTGAAAAATTATTTCATTTCAGTTTCACTGGATTTTTCAAGGCAATTTTTCCTGAAAAGGTGTGATAACAGCAATCCTGTTTGCCGACAATCTGAATCAGTGAAATTCAACCTGATTTATTAACTGAAATAATTTATTCGAGAATGTATCGGGCGCCGCATGAAGCGGTCAGCATTTTTCTTATACCTCTTGACATTTTTCCTCATTTCTTCTTTTTAATTTCAAACTGTCGTTGTTTAATACCCACAAAATCCTACACGGCGCGCGCCCAGGGCCGGCCCACGCGACTCCACGAACTCGTTTTACCCACCTTCGGCCTCGTCCCCGCAGCCCGCGTGTGGGTATCTCCCTTTTGCATTCACTCATTTTGCTTTTTTTTTTTTATTTCTCTTTTATTTTCTACCACCACTGGCTCTCTCCTACCATGCAGCTCACGTAGTTTATATATATTTTTTTTTTCTCGTCATTCGGTTACGACTTTGCCACACACCAGTTAGAGCCCCTCCGTCAGTTTCATTCGGGCAATCGTGTCACTTGGTTACGCCTCGTACCATCATTTTTAGAAGTATCTCCGCTATTTTTTTTATTCCCACCAGTTCAAGACGGTTATAACCAATGATACTGAGCGTCGTTTGTCAGTGTACATGAAACCGGTGTTTACTGAGAGTCGTATGATGCCGGGTAGTGACGATAACACCACACCAGACAGTGTGTCGTGTTGGTTGATCTCATCCTTGTTGCTCTTCGTCTGAAGTCAATGTAACTCAGCCTTGAACGATAAGAATTCTTTCCACACGAGAATTTGAGCCTCGGTGATAAGACAATACTGGATAAACTCAATAGAATCCATACGCACAAGGAAAAATACGTCAAAACTGTTCTTCCAATTGAGACTTCGATTCACTTAGCATTTTCATCAGTAAGAAAAGTTGCCCTTTATTTCAACTGCTTCGAGAAAATCGGCGAGGCTATCTCGGTACCCAGGTAGGAAAAAACGAATGGGCCAACCTTGGTACAAGCACGGCCGCCGAGCTGCCGTAGCTCGGCACCCGGGCTCCAGCCAAACTCGCGCCGAACTTGGCTAGACCCTGGGATGATAACACGGGGCCAGGCCTGGGACCGAACTTTGGCCAGACTTCGGTCGCCGTACTTTGGCCGCACTCTGGGCTTACCATTCGGCCCGAAATTGGCCCAGGCCTGTTGCCGAACTTTGGCCGCACTCTGGGCTTACCATTCGGCCCGAAATTGGCCCAGACCTATTGCCGAACTTTGGCCGCATTCTGGGCTGACCATTCGGCCCGAAATTGGCCCAGATTTACGACCAGAGCTGTGGCCAGGCTCCAACCGTTGCCTGTATTGGGTTCAGAATCACCAATAAATATATGAACGGTATATCTGATAAGCAGACATGTATTTATTACCTTCAACATTATACAGAAAACAGTTTTATTATGTGACAAAACTTATATTTAAATTTATTAAATCTATTGACAAAAAAACTCAGCCAATCAAAAACTTTTTTCCTCCTATCGACATAGTACATGTTTTCATCCGATTTTGGTTGAACAGTTAAAGATATGCAGTGTTTGTATCTCCAATTTTCATGAAAGATAATCACAACTATGAGATTTTTCCGCGAACAGAATATGAAAACTCAAAAAAATGATTGCAGGTATAAATTGTAGAAAAATCTTTTGTGGATTATTTTCATCCGCTTTTAAAATAAATAATCTACGTAGATCATTTGAATCCGAAATTTAATACGACATACCATATTAAGTCTTAATAAACTCTCTCTTACAATCTAATAATATTAGCAGTCAGTCTTCAGAATTCGAAGATTGTATTAACAAAATATCCAACAAAATAACGCACCAATGTTATTTTTTAAATTAGTAGTTTAGAATTGATAAATTATCGTGCTTCAATTCAAGCATGAAAACAGTCATTATAATAGCAATATTATGGATAATTTATTCCGCTATGGATGATAAGAATTAATTCTTATATCCATAGACAATTGCTGATACGAATTATCCTGATAAGAATTATTTTTTCATCTCGGAAAGACGTCCTTTTTTTACAATAATGTCTTCTCCATCTGCAACTCCGGAACACAGAATGATATTTAGTTGCATTGATTGTGTGCTAGTTCTATATAATATTGCTTATTATATTCACTCTTTCAAACAAACTTAGAAATATAAAAAAGTCTTGGATAGGATTACATATAACTAATTAATTTCAACCCTTAAATTTGAAATCTTTGGGGAATATGGACGCAGTCCGATTGTGAAACTTCAACCTTATAAATATTATTTGACTTGAATCACCAAATACTGAAAACAGCTCTCAATGGCTGAAATTACTTTCATTAGAATTTTTCTTAAAAATTAAAAATCCACTTATTATTTTTCCCTTTAAACTTTTGGACATAATATTTAATCCCTGAACCAACAACGGATATTTATTCCCGTGATCTAACTTATGAGGAAATGACATAGAAAATACTTTATTATGCTAAGATACATCACATTTTCCAATTGTTATTTCCATCTTCTGGATTTCCGACCTCGCCAGGAGAAATATAATAAATATAATTAATACTTCAATGACAGCCGAATACTAAACAATATTCATATATTAATATATATTCTGCCCAATGAAACGCCTCGCGATAAAAATATATTGATAATATAAACTTTTCCTATTAATCGTACCTTTTATCAAGAATATCACAACTAATACAATTACGAAAATGAACTAATGGAGTCATATTAACACAGTGATTTTACAATTCCATTTATCCCGGAAAAATGAAGTATTATCGATTGGTATCGGTTGGTTGGTTGGTTGGTTGGAGCTGCCGTGTAGTCTTGGGTATTGATGTGTAACCTTCACTTCTTAAAATGGCTAACAATTCATCGATTGCTTCTGCTGTTGTAGCTCTTCTGAATTTCACTGCCCATTGATTAATTTTTTGCTCCATTCCCCGCGGTTCCAATTTGTCCAGAGTTTGTGTATTCTTGTCTCCAATGCTGTCAGTGAATACTTTGTTGAAATCATTGTCAATGTCATCTGAATCACCATCACAACCTGAGCCCCCAAGAATTGGTTCATCCCTGTCTCCAACGCTGCTATTGGATTCACTGATGCAATCATTAAGATGCTTATACGAGCCACAATCACCATCACCACCCGACCAACTATCACCACAAGCACTAGCATTATCATCGAGATGTCGAACATCGACATCTCCACTAATTTGATCCACAATAGATCCACTACGGATAGTTATTTCATTGGCTGTTGGCAAACTAACCTCTTCCTCATCGGCATTATTGCGTTCACTGTAATCCGGAGTTTTTTCTTTAGCGCCTTCTACGTTTACAGATTCTTTTTTCTTCAGTTGATGAAAATGTCTGTATTTTTTAACCCGTGAATATGAACTCTGAGACATATTACAATAGTAAAAGAGTAATATTAAAATAATAAATTGCCGCACACGACACTCATGTCTACTGCCACAATCAGACTACTCAACACGCCATCTTACGGGCTGTTGTCATAGAATGTGTGGTATACGGTGATATCCACGCATATTTTCCCCTGAAATAGTATGTTCAGAAGAAATAATGGTACCTTCGGAAGAAGGAGAATCAAAGGACGAAAAATTTAGTGAAGGAACATTCCCCATGAGAATTCAATTTTTGGAATGCTGTTCCATATGGGACCCAAGCCTGGCAAACCATGCCCCTTGTCTGCCTGGCCATGTCTCGGGGCAAGCTTGGTGACCCAAGCCTGGCAAGCCATGCTCTTTACCAGTCTGGCCATACCTCGGGTCAAGCGTGGTTGCCCAAGCCCGGCAAACCGTGCTCTTTGCCAGTCTGGCCATACCACGGGCCAAGCTTAGTGACCCAAGCCTGGCAAGCCATGCTCTTTGCCGGTCTGGCCATGCCTCGGGCCAAGCTTGGTGGCCCAGATCTGGCAAGCCAGTCTCGTGCCAGACCTGGCCCGTTTCGTGGACATTGGCATTTCCTACCTGGGTATTAGCATTTCTCCTTTCTCTCTCTCTCTCTCGGTTCTTTTCTCTCACCAAGATTTATCAGCCTCACCGGGACGATTAATGCAATAACAGCAGGAGAACACCGGAGAAATTACTTTTTTTTAGTTCACGAGGAGAAAAAAAAAATCTGATCCTGGATAAAAGTCGCCCACGTCCCCTTGCATCGATAGATCGTGATCCACGACGTTGATTCCCCGAGTGAAGTGAAAGAGAGGAAGAGGGGAGAAGGGATATAAGGTTGACTCCGGATAAGGAGTGAAGTCGAGAGATGGCCATCACGGCTGTAGCCAGCTGCCTTGGACCCCCACCATTGCCACCGGGCAAGCGTTTTCTCCAACGTTCCAAGAAGCTCTCCTCGACTTACCTGAGCTTTCATGATCCAGCTATCGAGGCTGGTATACAAACTGTGCATGAGACAATTCCACGTTATGCTGTCATCAAGCCACTCCCACCTAGGCCAAGATCTCGAGCCTCTTACACCGCCAATCACGATGAGTTTAATTTTACGAAGAAAGACAATTTGTTTCGGAGTCAATCAGAGGGAAATTTGTGGAGGAAGGAGCAGCATAATGGGGGCTTGAATACATTGGATAGGTGTATTAAGGCGATTTATGGTAGTTGGAAAAATTTGATGCAACGTAAGTGTACGAGAGGGAAATGTTTAGTTATTTTTAGTCGATTGAAATCTTGGGATGGAGCTGTGGGACGTAATATGTAGATTTATCTCCTTTTGTTGATGACATATTTCCGAAATTATTGAACGTGTCTGTGTGATCATTGATGGACAATTTTTGAATGAAAATTTTCACTCTTAACGTCTCATTTAATCAGTTGAAAATATATCATGCGGAAAATTTTATTCTTAGTCATTTCACGTCATAAAAGAGCATTTCGCTCAACTATTCCACAAGACTTGATTCACCTTTTGCATACACGTACTAGGAACAAGTATAAATTCACGGAAGAGAATATATCGTGAAAGATTGTGCCCAGTGAAGCGAGAAGCAGGTATTCGACGTTGAACTGTGCACAGTGACGCCCGTAAACGGTAGCAGTGGCTGGACACCGGTTAGAATCGATCGTTTGAACGGATGAAACGAGAGCGTCTGAGTGAGGATGAAAAAGAAGAAAAAAAAATTAGTTTAAAAAAAAAATTCAGAGGACGATATGGCTGAGGTCATTGGGATTGTCCGCACCGTCTCGATACGGCATTTTCTCAGCAGCTGTCTTCATTTCTAATGGTTTTCATAGCCTCGGGATTTTCTCAACGTCTCGAGGAATCGCTCGAAGGTCGCACTGAGATCGTTTTAATAATTCAATGTTTCAGGACTCTTTGAGACATTCAATTCACCAGGTTCTAGCGAATTTCATTCCTTCCGCTGAACTTCTCCCCCATCTCCGACATTAGCCCTAGTTTCCTCTGCCTTTATTCAGCTGGGACATGCTCCAACTATTTTCTAGTGAGGGTTTTAAGGGAGGAGTGATGAAATTTTCCCTCTTTCTCGACGGGACATTTACGTGGGGGTATTTTCTCCGAGGATTCTAACTCGAGTAGCGAAGGAAAAGCCGTTTACAACTCTACAAGGAGATCGTTTTATCGCGGTGAGACCATAAAACAACTGAATGGTTCTACTATCCTTACTCACGTGCTGAAGATTCCACGGGAAAATTTCTGTAGCCCGGCATCTCATACGCCCGGGAAGTGCACGGTTCTGATTTTAATGTCATGGGTTTTAGTGGAATCAGGAGTTGCAATAAATAGAAACAATCATTGCCTACTACTTCAGTGATTTCCAATGTGAAAATTTACATATTCCATTGGCATTCACGGGGAGAAAAGAATATAATCCTGTCAATTAAATTCAGTTCAGACAAGAATCGGAGGCAGATTTTTTATTTGAAAGAAATTTCACTGGCTGAATTATATATTTTTTCAATGCACAGCAAAATATGAAAGAATTACTTTTCCATTGGAAGTTATTGAAACGTTATGTCGTTGGATTTTCTTCTTTCTCTGGAAGATTATCGAGTTATCGGCCAGAATTGGAACGAACGACGTTCTACAAATATCACTGTTCGACTGACTGATAATTGATGATAACTAAAATATAGAAAAATTCCATAAGGTCTTGTGGAAGTGATAGACATCAGGTTGTCTTTACAAAATAACCTACAAGTAGTGTCTTAAAACATTAATTTCCCTGGTGAATGAGTTCCACAATTAGTCCGATAATGGGGCTGCTGATAACACTGTTTAGGAAATGGTGACAATCGCCTGAACTTCTAAATTGTTTTGTGAGGTCTCTTGCAGGTTTTGAGTCGTCTTAGATAATTCAAAATCGTATCATGTCGCTTATCAGATCGTTTCACCATTACATCGAGTACAAATTGATATTGAGCCCAACTATTAAGAGTCACCCGAAAATTATTACAATCTTGTAATCAATCTAGGCACGAAGTCCAGGGGCATTATTCACTCCGCATTTCAACAATGAAAACATGATAACAACTTGGGTTTGGGAAAGTTTGGTATGGTCTCTTAAACTTGGCGCCCGTTATATTGACATTTTTGAAAGTTGCAGGAGGTGACATTTTTTTAATGAATATATGGGTTACACGGATCAATCACTGAACTGGTTCTCTTATCTGATATCAATACAATACATTAATCTAAGCCCTTGGCGTGACTCGACGTTCCAAAATTCATTCGTTCCCAGATCATTAGAAAATTATAGGTAGACGTACGATAGAGGTAAAAATTACGAAAAATTTCCGAAATTTGCTGCTCCAAATGCATTAATCATACACTTTTATAGAACGTCAGAATAATTTTTATCAAAAATTTTTCTCCCTTGTATAATTCATTTTACATTTCAACAATTTTTCTTCCATTGAAAACGACGTCGAGAACTCGACCCAACATTTCAGTTTCATGACATGAAAATTAAGTGGAATTAATATTCACATGGGATACACGAGACAGTGACATGTCTCAGAATAGTTGAACAACTACGCAAGTCATTTGCTAGGGCTGTTAATAATATTACCAATGTCGTCTATTAAGTGAACGCGTTGCGTAACCCCAATTGGAGCGACACATTGTCTATGTTTGTCATCGGGATTTTTTTCCCCCTTGTTTCCCTTCACTGGACAAACGCAAACACCAATACAGTATCACCGTTGGCTCGCCGGAAGGTTTTTTTTTTTCTTTTTTGGAGCACGTTTAACACAGATGTTTATATTGATTGTCCGTAACACCGGTGTTTCCTATTTTATTTAACCTCAAGTAGAACGGGGTGGAGGGTTAAATCTCGGGGCAATGGGATGGTGGGAAAAATCAACAACCTGTTGATATCGAATGGCAATTTCAGAAGCAGGTACAAAATCCCCATGTGTATCCTAAGAATGTTTCCTTTTTTTTCACTCGAATGTAGTTTGGAGAATGAAAAATTGGTTTCTTCCCGCTTACTTGTACCACTCTCACTCCGACCCTTAGTTGCTTTCATTTGTATTTCTCTCTCTAACCAAACACGTGTTCCTTATTTCTCAATTTTTTTTTTCGTTTACTTACGACTGAAAGAGAAAATAAGGAAAATGAAGTGAAAGACAGAGAGAAAGAGACAACACGGGGTTTATAAATAAGTCTCGTATTTCCGCGGCTTTCTTAAAAGCCTCCACTGATGCATTAGGTGGTGGTGGTGATATGGGGGGGGGGGGAAGGCGGGGGGTGTAGGATGAGGAAGTGAAATTGTTGGGTATTAACGTGTGCACACGTGTCGAGCAGTTATCTTACTACTTGAGACTAAAGAAGAGGTGAATTTCATGACGAAATCCGTCAGAGTCGGCTGTTGTGGTTTTCCTCGTGGATGGGTAACATAATGCTGAATGTTATTACTCGTCGTGCAGTTGTTATTAAAATTACAACAAAGTCCACGAGTTGGTAACAATGGCCCTTTGGTTATACGTCGGCATAACAACGGGTAAAGGACGTCCGGGTTTATGTACGTGTCATTTTTCTACTCACAGTTGTTGGAGGAATGCTTCTTTGCTAATTTTTTTTTTCTCTCATTTTTTTCTGAGCAATTTTTCACTCTTTGCTTGGTGGACACTTGTGACTCCCTGTACCCACCGCCTGCCTCATTCTTCAACACTTGCTCAACCAAGGAAGAACTGATTGCCTGGAGTACTCGACTTCGTCCAGCAGTGCCTCCTCACTGATGTCGTTATGGTTTTTAGGCGTTTTTTCCCCTCAGCTTTCTTTATTTGCAGTACAAGGCAATTGACATGTGGATCGTGTTGACTTTGAGGTGCCGAGTTCTATCTCGTTATGTCATGACATACTCTAGTACGGTGTCTCGTTCGCCTTTCTTTTTTTCGTCAAATTTTCACCAGAAACACCTACACAAGGGACATTAACTGGCCACATTTGGTGACGAGGTTCAGAATTATTTCGAGGTCGAGTTCTATTTTTTTTTTTTTCTCGCTGGTATTGGTGAATTGATGGGTTTTTTGGTTTCTTTTATCCAGCTGGAACGTCGAGTGTTTTTTTTAGTTAAGCATTGAGGAAGTCCCTTGGGGGAGAAGTGTTGGATATTTACATGGAATCTTTAATCATCTCTGAGTGTCACTCGTGACTCTTGGAATTTGAATACCACTTGCATCATCTCGCATTTCTGAAATTGTACATGAATTCATGAATGTGTTTATAATGAGAGGAATTCAATTTAACATAGTTTCCCACGGCGGTGAAAAAACTTTGTGTGTTAATAATTAATGCCAACATTTTATCCGCGAAACTTTCCTCGATTTCCAATAAAATTCCCACTGCATAAAAAAATAAGCCCCGTTGAACTCTCAACTTGTCAGGATAAACTATTTCATTCTCTCTTCTGCTCATCAACCGAATCAATGAATTTCTGTCCGTTAATGTGGGGCATGTTGTTTATTTTCAAATTAAAAATAGCTTCCCCCATATTCTATGTTACTTTCGATACATCGGGACAGGTACAATCGTTCGGGTGGTTTAATGCGAGAGGCGCGTGCGTCTCTAGAAACGTGGGAAGACGATGAACTAAATCCGGGTATGTTGCCATTACTACATCACCATACATATCAGGAAAGAAGTGTCGATCGATTTTACCCCACTCTCTCGTTGTGTTAAATACATTAAAAAGTCACAGCATTGGGACGAAAGCAATGAAAAACGAGGAAATAAAAATAACACCTAGTGAAAAATATATTTTCCACATGTGGTGAACCCATGAACTCGTCCATGTTTTTAAAAGTAAATGAGTTGAACGATAAAATCCCTCCAGCCGGTGGTTATACCTTTCTCCATGTCTACACGACATTTTCGGTTCGAACTGGTTCGAAGCCTTTTATATATATAAATTTAAGAGCCGTCCTACGCCGATGAGAACCTGTTCCAAGCGAGAAACGTGTAACCAACGTCCTCCTCTTTGCATCGTGAACACCGGAGGGATCCTTTTCCCACCTTCCCTCCCAAGACGCTACACAAACTTCCACCTATCCTTCTTTCGTCCATTGTCGTAAGCAACAGGGGGTGATGAAGGAGATATATACCCGAAGAGACAGTGGAAGAGGCGTGCGCGCAACTTCTTGCATATATATTTATATACATATATATATATATTTCTTTTTTTTTTATTTCATTTCTATTTATCCTTTTTTAACCTCCATCCAGGGGGATTTCGACTCGTTCCTCTCTGCCTCGTATGTAGACGGGACAAAGGCGTTTTCATGTGCAACTCCTCACTCGGCGTCGTCCTCCAGAACCGTATAATTTACCTCTTTGCAGGCGATAATGATGACAAAATTGTATTCAATTTGTACGCATATTTGTGTCACCGAAGTCGGTCTTTTAAAACTGTCCAGAACAATTGGTTTTGCGCTGGGAAAATATTTTTGAGGAGCATTTAAAATCGAGTGAGTGTCGGTGAAAGTGGAGATCACCCTAGTCCTCCCCCCACGACGTAAATCTTGGGAGCAAAAGAAAAATGAAGAACAAATTAAATTCCAAATTCGTCGATAATTAAGAAAAATAATCATTTCAACTAATGCGATACTAATTCAGCGTCAATGTTATTTTAAACAGTTGGTGGCATGAGCCGGCCGTCGAAAACAGTGACCCAGGTGAAGAAGGTGGCACCACCGGCTGTTCCCGATGTATTCCGACACTCCGGCTCGTCCTTCGGTTCGGCGGGATACGCAAGCAGCGAGGACGGTGGTTTCCTGTCAAGCGGCGGTGGCGGGGGCGGACCTGGTGACGACGGCTCCTATGGAATGCCAGCGGGAAAGAGTCCAGGACCGATTTACACTCACCCTGGATTTGCATTCCCACCAGTCGTTGGCAAATATGCCCACGCCGAGGATCAAGGTAAGACCGAAGGCTAAAATTCCATTCTAATCCAACCAATGTTGAAATAACTGTTTAGTCTACGATGGGAGCACCGTAAAAGGTGTAAATCACCTATTGTTTCTCCATTCCTTATTCATGATTTATTGCTTATTCTCCCCAGGTATTGATATGACACAGAGCCCAGGGAGGGATAGCCCAGGAAGCTCTGGCTCGGGCTCAGGCTCGAGACACTCAACAGCATCACTTGATTCGGGAAGGGCCTCCGGTTATCATCTCGGGCCACGTGGACCCGGTGCCCTTGCATCATCGCCCAGATGCTCAATCAGTTCACTCGGCAGTCATCCAGACAGGCCACCTGACCTTGACGTTGTGCATGCATGGTTAACTGAGTTGCAGTTCGAGGAGTATTTTCCTCTATTCGCCTCGGCTGGATACGATCTCGCTACCATTACTCGAATGACCCCAGAAGACCTCACGGCAATAGGTAATTGAGTGTCTTCACTTGTGTGTGTGTATGTGTGTATGTGTGTGTTTGAGAGAAGAGGTGGAGGGAACTTCCTACAACTCTAATTGAAGAATTTTATTCCATTGCATTCTATTCAATTCAAACTGTAAAATAAGAGAAAGTATCGGTGGAATTTCATCGCAATCCTTTGCATAAATCGATGGAAAAAAAAACAATTTATTTATAATGGTTTTCAAACGGAAAATCGTGATGACACAAATAGCAATAGTTCCGCACCTTATCTACTTCTACTGAATTAACCATCAAATCGCAGCGATCTCAACTAATGCAAAATACTAGCATAAATTTGTAATATTTTATCAGAGGAAATTTTCCAAATTTTCACATGAACTTCATGAATTCTCGATTCATATGATGTACCAAATGAAAGTTATTATGTTGAGTTACTCAAGTCAAGTTAGTTTGTCGTAGTTTCTCTAATAAAAATATCAAATCATTCTCCCCAAAATGGGCGCGTAAAATTAAGCAAGGAGTTTATAACTCCATAGATGAAATCAGATAAAGCCTTATTGCAATTTAATGATTATTTTTATCATTCTCCAAGGTATCAAAAAGCCAAATCACAGGAAACGGCTTAAAGCGGAGATCGACAATCTTAATGTAGGTGATGGTTTGCCAGAGCATGTACCAGGCTCCCTGGAGGAGTGGCTGAGATTATTGCGTCTTGAAGAGTACCTTGGTGCACTTCATCAGCAGGGTATGAGATCAGTTGAAGATGTTACGACCCTCACATGGGAGGACCTTGAGGACATTGGAATTGTTCGTTTGGGTCATCAGAAGAAACTTTTATTGGCGATAAAACGTGTTAAGGATATAAGATCGGGTAAGAGGGTACAGCCCCTGGATTTGTCGAGACTTCCACCCCATCCTGGCCATACCCAGGACGTTGTGATACAGCGGGGTGGGCCTGATCTTCCATCACCCGATGAGGATTGCTCGTCGCCTGTACTTAGGTCATTTCAAAGAGCTGGAACTGAATCATCTTCGGCATGGAGAAGTATGTATGCTGCATTGCCTGGTGGTATGGATTATTGTACGGTTGGTAGGGGACCACGTGGTAAATCACTTGAGAGTCTGGAGGACGCACCTCTTGGGTATCCACCGTCACCAGCTCCAGTCCAACACATCGACCCACTTGGATGGCGTCCGAGGTGTTTTGAGGACGGCGACGTGACACCCACGAATGAGGTCTCGTCCATGATTGAGGCTGGCGGTGGTACACTTCCACGACCAAGACACTGCCTTGTCAGACCACGACCCGTTGCCAAGGTAAAATACAATTAATATGAATTTGGGGCTTGGGAAGGGAGGACGGAAAAAAAATCGTATAGTTTTTTTACCTCCTCGTATGGTATTCAGATAATTTATAAATGAGGTATTCCATTAAAAATGAATCAGGGAATTATTCTCATCCTCTCGAAAATCGATTTTTTTGTTTACGAAATTATTTGTTTCTGTGGGACTGCAAGTGAGAGGAGGAAATTGGGTGAAATTTTGATAGATTGATGGTAAGGGAATAATGGAAGCAATTATCTTCGCTTGTATAACCCCAATGGGTTGTTATAAAACTAGAATTACTGGATTTACGAGTCACTGAGTTATTCAGAAGTTGTTTCTTCTCCATTAGAAAATATTCTGAAGTAGTGATTCTCACAGGTATTTAAGAGTCATTAAATCTATCAGGAAGTTTCAGTGAATTGAAAATTTATTTCAGATATTAGCAAGGGAGAAAAGAAAATTGAGTTTTAATCCATTAGAATTTAAGAGCCCATTAATGCAATGGGTTTTAAGTATTGTTCATTCGAGTAACATGCGAATTAGAATTATGCGCGGCACTCAGTGTATATTATAATAAAAATCAGTTTATGGAACAGGTAACTGCAACCCAGGGTCAATTCAAATCGCTGCCCAGGGATTTTGATAACAAGTATCAATTGACATACGGTTTGGAGAGTAGTCCACATCTTTCAAAACGACGGCCACCATCACCACCGAGGAGGCAGAGCTCCAGGGATTTGGGTAATGTTGTTGGTGGTAATGGTGGTAATGGTGATGTTGTTATCGACTGTAGTGGACCAGTACCGACTGCCTGTGATGAGCATCATATTCATCATCATTCACTCCATCATCCACCACCACCAGCACCTGCACCATCAGCTGCACCATCAACACCACAATTTCACAGACCTGCCTCATCCATGTCACGTTCCTGGGGCAGTGTCAGTGCCAATGTCAATGAGGAGCACGAACTCATTGCCACTCTTGCTCTGCAACATCGTAATGGATCTGACGCCAGTTTCAAGGTGATTAGGGAGAAGTCTTTATTGTCTCATTAAAAACTTATCTTATTGCAATAAATATTCATGGACTGAAAGCTAATATTTTTCTCGTACTTTTCCAGTCAAGCTCAAGCACAGAGTCGGATTCCCTGCCGTTCGCCAACGAAAATGCTGGCACGATAAAACAACGTGCAGCACGAGTACAGGAATACGGTAATAATTCACCGAACCTCAGTGGGCACGTGGTAACCCATCAACATCGTCCACCAAATGGCAATGAGCCTGCAGACGTACTAAATGACATTGGCAATATGCTGGCCAATTTGACAGATGAGTTAGACGCCATGCTGGAGGAAGAGAAGCGCCAAGGCCTCAATCCATAATGCTTTTATACTTTGCGTTGCCATAAAACAGTGGATTAATGAGGAGAAATACATTAACCACGGGCAGAATGAAAGAAAGAGATTTAAACAAACTAATAACAATGATAGAATTCATATTTCCTGATTAGATGAAACTGCGATAAGTCACCATGTCCAAATTGCAGCTATTGTTAGAAGAATGGCAAGTGAAATGAATGAAAGAATAATGTTTGGAATTTAGTGATGACAGCCTTCCAGTCTCATTCTGTTCTTCCTGTGAAATAACAACACCTTTAAGCAATACTTCTCAGTTGTTATGAACAATTGCTGCCAGATAAATAATCTGACAACATAATCACTGTATAATTCTCTTTAGACAAAAAAAAATATATTCCTAGGGCTCATCTTTCTTTCATTAGAGTCATGAAGAAATTTATATGTTTATATTGAGCCGTTGGATAAGCGCACGTGCTGCTTGTGATGTTTTCCCTCTTCCCTCAACCGAGCTTATTTTTCTTGGCGCCATCAATGGACAGAATTATTGCTATTACCTTTTTTTCGGATTATAGTTCTCAGACATTCCATTTGAGACCCATTTTTTTTATCCACCCTCCACCCCCCGTCCTTCTTGGTAACATAAAGAGAAAATTACACAGAGAATGAAATTAAGTACAGAAGAAATTCTGTTGTTTGTTGGGTTTTTGTTTTTGTGAACAAAGAGGATGAAATTATAAGAATGGAGTGTCCTTGGACTCTCGAATGACTCGGGATCTTCCCATGAATCTATTGTGTAAAAAAAAAAATTAACAGAACAAATATGTAATTACGTAACTGCAGTAAAGCATAATTATCCGAATGCCAATTGATGTTTTTTTATATTTATTACATACTAGTTAACGAAACGTAGACGAAAAAAAACTGCAATACGTGACGTAACAATTGTTCTAGCGACAATGTGCCCAGCTATACAGGGTGCCCCGGGAAGTTCCGATATAGGTTTTTTAATTTTATTTAAATGAGAGAAAAACAAATCGACGTAAGATTTTTTCAATTTTTTAAAAATGTACAGTTGTTTACATCATAACTGAAAATTAAATTGACGTAAGGTGCATTAGCTTAAATAAGAGAAGTGTAACGTCATCACTCGTCTGGCTCCCAAGTGTGGCCAGAAAAAAAAACAGCAAAAATATTTGAAAATAATTAAATTGCAGATTTATAAGATATAAATCAACAGTCGGATGAAATTGTGCTACTGCGCATTCGTGACACAAAAATAAAATAAACCGCTATATAAGATTACCTTAATCGTTGAGATTAATCTACAGAAGGAAATAAAAAAAAAAGCATTTCGGAAAAAAAGATCCGGTATTACTCGGTTCGAGGACTTGTCTTGTTAACTATTGTAGGTGTATAGTTATATATAGATAATGCCATGGATGAGCAATGGATTTCGAGGCTTGTCGGAAGTTTCGGTTCCAAAAGAAAAATCAAAGAGACTCATTCATTAGTAGAAAAAGTGAAAGAAGGTGTAGCTCTTCAAGTGTGAAGGCCCTGCCCTTATTTCCGCTTTCAATTCCTCACACCTTCCATAGAGTTAAAAAATAAACCCGAAAAGTGCGCATCAGTATTCTCGTTAGGATGGATCAACTTACCGATAACCCCTGCAATTCCTGCTTTTACATGGTGTTTAAAAATATTATATATCTATATATATCGATATATATCTAAATATATCCATATATATATATACATATGAAAGAATAAAAAAATAAAGTAAACCGACATAAAATAAAAATTTAGTTATAGTTTTTGTAAAGACTAAACCCTTCGCCGAACCGACCCCTTCCCCACGCCCCGATGAATCCTTCCTCCCATATTATTTGGTTGAAACATTATAGAAACGATTGAAATAAAGCCGATTGAAACAAAACATCAAAAGACTTTATTTTCACCTGAATCCCCTCACCCCTGATTTTGCCAATCCCCTCCGACCGCAAGAGAGAACTCTGTCACTGTGTCGAATCACCGTTTCTACACCGTGAAATGAACAAGTGAAAAAGTGGTTTTAAAAATCATCCAGAAGGTAATGAGATCGCGGTGTCTGAAATACGATAGTTGAAAAGCGTAGCAGTCTAAATATAACTAGAAAAAAAATTACCTAAAATACAAGCGTCATATTACCCATCAAAATGTGCAACAAAACTCAACAAAATCATGCCAATAAATACGCAATATCGTATGCAAAATATACCAGGCTAAAAGGGATGTCAACATCGCACAATAACAGTCATGTTGCTAAAATATGTGACAATGTGGATACCTGCTTACGCCAAGAAATTAATCTATCGATAAAGTTATTACTCTCAAATGTGTGACACATATCTATGTAAAGGATGTTGGGGTAATATACCAAACAATAAATGCCAAACCATATGAAATATTTAGGGATGGATTATCCTTGGCGATTTCAGTATGTTCTATGTCAATGTTTAATATTACAATAGCGCATATCACCAGTAAAAATAATTCATATAAATAATATTTTGACATTGACATCATTGACGGTCATTTTTAGACTCGCTGCGATTGAAACGATTGTAAAATCTCCTGGCAACTGGCAAGTATCCACTTGCCCCAAGTTTTCGTCTGGGAGTTGGGTGATATGCAACACAAGCCCAAAAGTGGTTGAAGTGCACTACTCCCTCGAAGATCGTGTAACAGGGCTTGAAAACATCCGGTATAAAGTTCCCCCCTGGGGTGTCCCTTACGATACGCCAATGGGCCCTGAGTAGTCGAGGGGGGTGCCCCCAGAGTTTCTCATTCACGTGCATTGGCGTACAGTACAAAGGGAAATGGGAAAAGAGCGTCAGCCGAGGTGGATGTGCAGCAGTGGGGATAAAATAAGTGCAGAGGAAGGGAAAAACTCTGGGTCTGAGCCTACAAGGAGAAACAGTAAACGTTCGGCGTTCATCCTGCTGTCTTGAAACCAATGCCGGGGATAAAAGGTTTAAAGCCATCCGCATTCATCCCATCTTTGCGTCTAAGATACACAAAGAAGTAAAATGCCGAGAAGTAAGAGGTGGCTCTATTGAGTAGAGGAGGGGAACCGACTCATTGGCGTAGCGTTAGTAGTCAAGATCGGCGTGTGGGAGGGCAGAATAGGCCTTTTCTACTGGCCTACCACTGTCGGGCCTCTACCCTCGATCCGCATTGTCGCGCGGTGGGAGAGAAACTAGAGAATACGAGCCACTGGCATTTTCTGTGTAAAAGCTAGAAAAGACAGAGCATTGCGCGCCGTCGCAGGTTTGTACTCCGGAGTTTTTGGTAGAGCGCGTGCTCCGGAGTCCTTCGGTTATACTAGTGTGTTTCGTGTCCAGTGGATTTGCTGAGCGCGGGGTTTTACAGTGAAAAAAATCAACGCGAGAGAGGAGCATCGGAGCGCAAACTACTCACGGGATAGTCCACCTGTTAAGCTTGCATTTTTATTTATTCCGTGAAATTTATATATTTTAATGGAGAAACACCATACCTGGATTGTTTTGTCGACATTTAGTGCATTGTGTGGTTTGTGATACGAAAGGTGTGTGATTTTACAACAATCATTTGTGCGCTCTTCAACAAAAGTAATTGTTTAATTTTAACGGCAAACCCTTTGAAATGACCGTCCTCAACTCTGGGTGGCTGTAAATTGTTTCCTTTTTTCTCAGCTGTTTCCTTTTATTTTTGAAAAGACAACGATGGTAAAAAGAGAAAGGTACGGATGATCCTCTCACGGGTTCTCCAGAATGAGATCAAGTGAAGGAGGATGGAAAATGCCCAGAAACAACTTCTCTGGCTCCCGTGAGTCGATATTATTCGCTAAAGTGTGCCGATCGGTCGGAGTGTCAGGAGAGAAGGCGCGCGCGTGGCGAATTTTGGTGTTGTTATAGGTGCGATTCTACCCATGGGGAGGACACACCGTAAATGCCATTATTCCCCAACGGGTCGAGGTCAGGTGAATCGCGACAATGGAGGAACGGGAGAGAGGGAGATTATAGATATCCGATGGGAGGGTATGGGATGCGATTGATACAAAGCGTCATTAAAGAGAAAATACTCAATTGGTTGACGCCAACTAACTTTCCTCATCCTTTCAGTTCATTTCCACTGGCGTTTATCACATTTCCTCGGCGATTTCTATTCATTCGAAAAACACTTCGCCTTTTAACTGACACAGTAATTACGGATGAAATCGTAGAAACGAGGCAACAATTGCGCGTGGGATAATTCATTGTTTTTTTCATTCAATTGAGAAACGAAAAAAAAAATTGAGTCGTTTGTGTTGAACGATGTACAGGAGTATAAGTGCGAGGTTTGTACGACAGGAGAAAAGGCCGTGGATAGTACCGTTTGTCAAAACGGTCAGCCACAAACGCGCTAACTTAAAGGGGGGTAATCTTTGATGTATAAACGTTTCTGTTACCGTTGTAGACGCTTAAAAGCTCCATACATCAGACACAAGATGTTAAGACCATCACCGGGGTATTATGATTTTAATGTTTTAATTCACATTCAGAGTATCTCGATTATCATGGCAAAAGCGGAGCAGAGGGGCGAGGAGTCCTTTAGAGTCCTTCGCGACACAAAAGCGTGGAAATGCGAATGATTATGCGCCGGGGGGGGGGGGGGGATGGGAGCCGTGGAAGGGCCGACACGAGGAGCGTTTTAAACGCGTGCCACTGTGTGGAATGTGATTCGCACGAGGGGACTATCGATCGAGACAGCATGCAAACTTTAATTACATTTCGGAATACTCGAAATAGACAGTGGGGTGATTAATTCAGGAGTGAATCTAGCCACTGCAATTATACTTTTACCAGTTGTTTTGTTATAAAATAAACATAATAGAATTGTTATAGTTGAGCGCATGTTAAAACGTGCACTTTTCATTTTCAGACCGGGCATACGTGACCGGTTAACCAGAGCTGAAACGGTGCTTTCATCAGCGGGGGAAGAAAGAGAGAGAGAGAAAGGTGGAGAAGGATCACCGAGTGAATAGAGGAGGTGGTATCGGCGTCATACAGTGGGAGAGAGAGAGAGAGAGAGAAGTAGTGAAATTGTGCAGAGACGAGATATATGAGGCCGTTGGTTGGCCAGGAGTACGAGATAAAAAGCCAACGGAGAGTAATTTAAGCTTCAACACTAAAAAGACGTTTGAAAAAGTCGAGGAATGAAATATCATTGTAATTTTTAATAGACAGTGCAAACTGTTGCGCCGAGAAGTTAATGGAAAACAACGACTGAAGTCACTTCGGTGGGCATTCGCTGAAAAAGAAATCACGAAACGCTTGAGTAAATTTTCACGGGAGAATGGTGACAGTAGATGAGGAAACGAATCGAGAACTCGGCTCTTCCTGAAGAGGGGGAAAAAAATGAAAAAAAAATATGACAATTTTATTATGAAATAAAGGAGGAACATTGTACAAAATTCCGTTTGTATAGTGGGTAGAGGGAACAAAGGAGGTGCACACGGTCGTGCGAGTGAAAGAGAAACGGATTAAACCACGTATAACATTGAGTGAGCGGCGTAAAAACGTGAAAGAAAAATAAAGGGGGGATAATAAATGAATGTTTGAGTGTGATAGAGATGAAGGATAAAGAAGAGACGTGAATAAAGGAAAAAGAAATATTGTCAAGGTTTCTGGTTGGGCTGGGGTAGAGAAGAGGAAGAAGGTGAAGGTACATCATAGCGAGGAAGAGACAGAGGCACATGCACATCAGTGAAAGAAGGGAAAAACGCATAAACCGCTGAAGGAAACAGCTGAGGGGTGGGGAGGGTGAAGAGGAGCCCAGGGAGAAGTAAAAAAGGGACAAAGAGGGAGAACCGTTGCTGTGGAGATCGATGTTCAGGGGCGTACGATGGCCGGGGCGCTGTCCGAGAACGCGCCGAGGCCGGTGAGCGTTGTGACCGTTGATGCTGGTGGTGCAGCGACTATTGAAACACCATCGGTCCCAACAGCCGATGTATCCCAGGACACACGCTGCC
Source organism: Diachasmimorpha longicaudata (assembly GCF_034640455.1). NCBI lineage: Eukaryota > Metazoa > Arthropoda > Insecta > Hymenoptera > Braconidae > Diachasmimorpha > Diachasmimorpha longicaudata. The sequence goes on along the minus strand of NC_087231.1, from coordinate 4,942,127 downwards.
AGAATGCACGAGAGGGCCGTGAGACAACCCGATGTTTTGCCTCCACAGAGGCACAAACCGAGAATACCCCGAGGGTAATCGAGGAGGATCTCAGGGATGCGAGGAGGCGGGAGAGAAGGATCCGAAGGCATCACCGCAGGGCCATGAGGAGTTGCTCGATGCCACCGAGTTATCCCGGTGGACCGGGTTGTGTTAATACGACTAATGGCATTGGAACAGCACCAGGTATGCCTCTGGTACAGCCAGTGGGGGGTTTTCTGCATCCACCGCCACCGCATCTCGGCCTGAGGGGTCTCAGCCTCGGCCTGCCATTTCCAGTGCCCGCCAGTGTTTCTGCCTTCGGCAGGTCAGCAACTTTTAACTCTGTAACGGACGTTTTATTTATCGATGTTTCTCATTGCCTCTATCGCACCTCTCGATCTCCCTTCATATTTTTTCTCCGATCTCCAATCGATGTTTTCTTTTTTTCCAACGCTCAGTAGTAAGAGACGTCGCGGGCAAAGCCATAATTTCGAGTGAATAGCTGACGGATAGTCCCCGATGAATATCAATAGTCCGACTGACATTTCAATGGGTTTTTTTTTTTTAATAATAGGAGAGAGGGATTCATTGTGGCAACTGAGTAATCCAATTGCCATCCAATTTTTTTTTTTTACCTCGGCTCTTTCTCCTCGCGTCTTTCACTCTTTTGTATCTCTGTACACGCGAGATTCGCTTTCGAGACTCAACTCCCGGTAGCTTCCATCATCAGTCACGGTTCGCCGAGAATTGAATTTCGAGTGTCTCAGTGTGATTTTAAGTCTCGATGAATTGGAATGACTAGTCAAAATTAATCCAGTACAGCGGCTATTGTAGTTACTTCTGTCGTGTTTAGATATAATTGAATGGTCAGACATCGATGGCCTTGGCTCAAGGCTCTCATTACACGTGGCTCACCTTGTCTCCTCCATATTTCCTGCATTATCACGTTTTTTTGTGCACTTTGAGATTGTAAATACCGTGCACCAGGTGCTCGATGAATATTCCTTTTTCTACGACGTGCCAAGTGGCGCGTCTTTGTAACACGCAGTACCCCATAACCAAGAGGCATGCATTCAAGAGCCTCGAGTCTTCTTATATATGAGAAAATTCCACTGGCGGAAACGATGAATCGTGGAATTGCACGACCGTAGAGTAATCCAGAGACAATGAACTAGACTCTCAGATACCGATAATTTTCAATTCGAGTCGCGTGCGCGCGGAAGAGAAAAAAAAAGGTTTTTCCTTCCGCCTCGATAAATTAATTCTGACTAGTTCATAAAAGGAAGAGAAAAAAAAACTGTTAAAATGGAACGGGAGACATTTACTCGTGTCAACGGAGACACAAATTTTCCGGTCTAATGGAAATTTATATATGATTTTAACGCTCTTGTTCTCCTCTTTCACCTCGTACTGCAGCTTTAACGAGGTATACACAGTGTTACGCCACATGAGCCACGAGGATGGAAACTCGGGTCTCTTTGAGGCTCTCAAAGAATACAAAAGATTCAGAAGCTGGGAGAGAAATTCTGGGTGACGGATAATTGCGGAATACCCGAGAGTGTAACGATACAAAATTTTGCACACACTACATGGATTCCCACACATGTCACTGGGTTAAGCGAGCTTACAATATGTACAAGATTTATTCTGGTTAATGAGTGAAGTGCGCCTAGTTGCCTGATAATTCCTTGCCTTTTACTCAACTGATGTTTCCGTACCATGCGATAACTCAAAGAATAACTTGGCCTCGTGTATATCAAAGAGATTGCATTGAGATTCCACATAGGCCAATGGGTAAGACCCTCCGTACCTACCGCAGTCCAGTTTTGTAAACGAAAATCCCACTTGATCCTATGTACTGGTTTGAATGTTCGAATTGGGGTGGCGAGGGAGAGGGGTGAAGGGGCGAGGGTACTGAAATAGCAGCCACGGGATCTATATATTCACGCTCGGGTGAATCAAACGTACCGAGGGGTTGCTTTTATAATCCTGCATTCAGTGTGGGCTTCATTTTTCGTGAATCATTCTTGTATATTTCCTTCTTCTCACCCCTCCGGCGTTATGGCCAATGGCTCCGGGTCGATGGACTACACACGTGCTCGTTAGAACAGAAATATATAAAATGTATTTACACGTAGGGAATAACGACGGGACATCGGAAAAAAATCCTTGAGCTGAACGAATTGTTTAAATATTTAATGAATTCTCGATGGGAATTTTCGTGGGAAATAGTCAAACAGTGCGAGAATATTTGGGAATTTTTGGTGTATGAATAGTTCATTCGTTCGATTCAATTCATTCAGGGGAATTTTCGTCTGATGATGTGTTCACCGGAAAAAATGATTGAGCCTCGTTTCCCTCGTGCGAATATTGCGATACATATATCGTAATACTCGGATATAAAAAAATGATATACGATGATGCTGGGTATTATGATCTATATCACAATACTTGGTAATAAAAAATGGTCTGTGGAAACAGTTTGCCTCGTTTCATTTCTCTCCTGAATGGAGAGAGATAAGACTGAAAAGAAATCGGATTGGAGCAATAGACATTTTCAGTATTATGAGAAATCGGCACGAGGGATTATCTGACAAATTAAACTTGACTTTATCTCGATTTGCTGAAGAATCCGTAGTATCCTTCATTGACACACCTCATCCTGTCACGGCCCTTCGTTGGCCCCTCTCGTCGATTGGGTCGTTAAATGTGAATAGTTTCCCTTCCAGTTGGATGATGGGAGAGGGGGAGCGAGTGCACACGATCTGTTTACGGAGTTTGAAAAATCAATAATTTATTGGAAGGCTCGACAAAATACCGTCCGTTGTAACCCACCCCTAGGACTACTATTAGATCCGACGAACACGTCTGAAAAATAATTTAATAGAAAAACGATAATTGACCGTTCACTTTTTTTATGCACCTCCTTCTTCATCACGGAATAAAAACATAACCGAGACGCAGTGGATTAATTAGACAAATAGTAATTGGTTTTCAGTCTTAATGCCTTCTCGTTAACTGGGACAACTCGTCAATTTGGGTTCGGTCGGCGTGTAATCGAAGGTGAGCCCTAAGGTCGATTGTTTGTCCCTGCTGCGATTGTTAGCATATCTCTGGGTTGGCTGAGGGTGGGGCCGAGTGTATCAGACAGCTCCGAAAATATTTATATTTTCTATGAAACACATGAAACAAGTAAGACAAGTGAAACAAAATTGATGTGAACGGCCCGTTGATGTTATCACAATATGATGGGAACCGCGTCATTATTGTAGCGTTAAAATAGACTGTTTGAGAGGTTCTTTTCAAAGATTTGTTCGACAGAATGAGGCCTCAAACAAAGCGAGACTTCATGGACAGTTGACTAGCAATTGTCAGGACAGTGACACTGAACCCGATTTAGTCGTTTAAAAATCAGGAAATTTTAGATTTCTCTCAGTCACTCGCACGTACTGACTGTCTTTCGAGGGTCCTGATAATGCCACATTTGCATTAATTAACTGATCGGGAATCTGAAAATTTCGAGCATGTTGAAGTGGCTCGGTGTCTAGTATTTTTCCCCTTAATTTTTCAATGCTTCGATCTACTCGCCGAGATAGACAACAAAACTCGTACACGGAAATAAAACTGGCATGGGAGAGCACTGCACTTTCTATTCGTCATTATACTCACGAGGCGGTTTTTGCTCGGGTCTGGTAAAATTTCTCTGAAACATTGGTTTACCGATGGTGGAATTGCACTGGTACGTGGATCAAGCAAATCGAGATGAGGTGCAATAAAAGGCTAAAGATGTGCACTTGAGTGGGTAGATGGTGTGTGATGGTGGGGCATTAAATTGCCAATCTCTATGATCGGTTAGAGGTTTCACGACGAGGGAAATATAACCGAGTTGGTGAGCGTCAGAGGCGATGAAGTTTTGAGCGAGAGAAAGAAGATAAAAGAAATAAAGTGTGTGTCAGTGGGTCACTGCTCTATACTGAACGTCTTGGATTTTCTTGTTACAGGGACGCAGTGCCGAAGCAGTGCTGTGGCCTGGGTTCACCACCAGTGCGCTGGTCAATCCTCGGTGTTGGTATTGTTGGGCTAGTTTGTGCAGCTGCTGGAGCTCTACTTGGTGCCCTCAGGGCAACCGGTCGTGACCAACTCGCCGTATCGCTTTTCATGATTGGTAATAAACTCTTCTCTTTCTTTTTTTTTTTCACTTCCAAAGCCCATAATTCCAGAATCTCGACTACAACTGTTTTCTTGATACAATTGATGGGATTAGATTGATAGGACTGTTTATGTACCGTCGTTTATTGACAGCAGAACTCAACGAGGATAATGACGAAATCCCCTGTCATTTCATTAGTGGAGCTATTCAGTAACAGCTGCGTTCGATAATTGCGTTATTACTCGTGCGTATGGTATCAATTGTTTGCAAAGCACATTGAGAAATACTACACCTGTATAATTAACTCGTACAAATGAATGTAATGGAATAATTAACTGGATAATGTTTAGGAGGGAGGCAATTAAAATTATCAGCTGTTTGATGAATACGGTGCATTAATTGGACTGTTCAGAGGACAAGTTCATTTTCGATGTCCAGTGTTGACCAGTTTTTTTTACGAATATCTCAAAGAAGTTTGTGACAATATTTTTTCATCTCTTTCGGATTTCAAATAGTCCAAATCGACGTGACCCCGTTTCACGTTTCAGCACTGAATTCAAAATGCAGTTCTAGAAACTTCGTAAAACCTAATCAATTCTCCAATGGTGTATTCAATTTGATTCACAGTATCCCTATCACATCGTAACTGTCAATATTTTTCCCTTTGAGGCTCATCATTTTACGAAAATCTTATTCGCTGGCGATTACTCAATTTTCTCCGTTTGCCGTTTGTCATGTCAAATGATTAATACCCACCGAGTTTTGAAATTGATCCAACCGGGTTTGATAACAGCCAGGGACCGTAGCCATTACTAAACTGCTTCAGGAACACATCGTAAATCTATTTTTGATACATACAACTCTGGATATATCGACGTACAATTGAATCTCTCCGGATAGAAATATACCCCTATCCTTCTTCGTGACCCACTTGCCAACTGTCTTGAATAGTACTCAGCATTGATGAGTACTCGCTTTTTTGGGCAAGGGCATGGCATTTAGCATTCTATTCAACGCAATATCCCCGGTAACGGTTCTCCATATAGACCCAGTGGACCTCGTAATACATGACCTAAACAAATACACACTGGCAGCCTTGTACTACCTTGTGACATTATTAATGCATTTCGACAAGTTGTGAGTGACTGAAGATTGCGTAAACGAGAGGATAAAATCCTAAAACATTATAAAAACAAAGAGTCATCAAGGTGTAATTCAAGCACGTACATGCACTATGTTTCTCCAACCTTGCTACAATAAATTACTGATGCAAATTTTCCACGTCCAAGAACGTGGGAGCGTGACGCCATACAACCGCCAGATACCTTGAACAAATTGTCATATTTTTGTTCCATAAAGCTCGGGAAGAGATTATATTTACATGCATGGAGGCTCTTTACAAGGCTCGTTTACTCGTATCAATCATGCCTGGCAATTAAACGTTGTAACAATAAACTAGGATTTTAAATCAGATAAAATCCAATTGAGTTGATTTAACTGCGTGGGCCACGAAGCTGGCATATGCGGCCCTGGTCCAGTGTTGGAGAGATATCAGGACCACCAAGTTTACTTTCTAACTTGCAGAGGCATGCCTCTGATGGGAGAGTTCAATTGTTATGTACACCGAGGTTTATTATTCATTTCTGAATAAATATCTCTTGACAAATAGTTAGTTGATACTGTAGCTGAGGAACAGAAAGTGTTCCGCAGAATTCATTAGTTTAAGCAGTTCTCTGCTACTTTAGTAAATGAATTTTTGGAGTCCAAGCTTTCTGCTGAGTGTATGTGAAAAAGTCAGTGCATGGTGAACATAACATTACTTTTTACGAGAATTTCTTTGGCTTGAAAATTTCTCCAACGTGTTTTTTTTCCATTGTTTACTCTTGTCTGTCGTTTCATTCCGAAACGATTGCCATTGCATATCAATTTTAGACGAAGAAAAACTCTTCCCATTGATTTAGCCAGTCGGTGCACATACAGGGTGGTCCGATTAGGGGTGTCGATTCTGACCAGGCATGTTTTGGGGGTGATTCTGAGCAGAAAAGTCCTTTTCCACTTTTCGCTCGGACGCACCCCTGCAGAGATATGGGGGTGAAAAGAACGGCCAATGGGGCGCGAGCATTGTGGGGCACTCCGTCCGTGTGCCGCCGGTAAGCAGTGTGTGTGCTTCCCCTTCTCCTCGGCCGGACGTTCCATTCCGCTAGTGAGTGAGAGAGAGAGAGAGAGAGGGGGGGAAAAATATTTCAAGACAATCCTTTCGCGGGAGGGGGGGGGCTGGGGTGATTAAAAACCAATTATTATTTATATTAGTATTATTTATTAAAATACAAGATTCTGAAAACCACGGGCATCCCCCTTGGCATTCCGCAGCAAATTGTTTAAATATTAATTATCTCATTATGCAGGGGGCCTACAGTATTTTGTCAAGAGACCTTTCTTGTTGTAAATTTAATTTGCAATAAAAAAGATCTCTTAACAAAATACTGTAGGCCCCCTGCATAATGAGATAATTAATATTTAAACAATTTGCTGCGGAATGCCAAGGGGGATGCCCGTGGTTTTCAGAATCTTGTATTTTAATAAATAATACTAATATAAATAATAATTGGTTTTTAATCACCCCAGCCCCCCCCCTCCCGCGAAAGGATTGTCTTGAAATATTTTTCCCCCCCTCTCTCTCTCTCTCTCTCTCACTCACTAGCGGAATGGAACGTCCGGCCGAGGAGAAGGGGAAGCACACACACTGCTTACCGGCGGCACACGGACGGAGTGCCCCACAATGCTCGCGCCCCATTGGCCGTTCTTTTCACCCCCATATCTCTGCAGGGGTGCGTCCGAGCGAAAAGTGGAAAAGGACTTTTCTGCTCAGAATCACCCCCAAAACATGCCTGGTCAGAATCGACACCCCTAATCGGACCACCCTGTATATTATTAGAAAATTACGCAGTTTATATGTTTGCATTTTTTGTTCAACGTTCAGAAATTACAAGTATTCTCCTCGATTATTTTCCGGTCATTGAGAGAATTTATTGGTGCATTGTCTGTCGTTTAACTACTTTTTCTTTTGCTTCCGCTCCCTATTTAACATCAATCACCATAAATATACCAGAAATGGGTAAATAAATTTTCGCATCGATCGAGAACGTCGACATATCGCGTAGTTAAATTATTCAAAAAATTCAAAAGCAATTATAAAAATTCATAACAAAAACCAAATGACCTTCCATCTGCACAGCGATAGAAGTGTAACATAGTTGTGACAGGTGTCAACACATCTCGTGACGTGATACATTCGTATCATTAGTTGTTCCCATATGTGCTGAAAATCCTCAGATCCAGTGACACAACCTGGAGCTCGTGGAATCCTAGCACAATAGAGTCAAAATTGAATACTCGATCTCACCCACACCGAGCCCCTCCAAATTGATACAATATGTGAGGAATTGATGTGGCCAGTGGTGGATACAACCAACGGGAAAAGGGGAGTATGTGTTGGCCATCCGTCGCTGACAGACGGTTGACGGGTTCTCCAATGGGATCGAAATACATTGTTGTATACATTACATTCCATCTGAGAGTTCTATCGTCGTTGTTCAGCACAGGGCAGGGGTATTGGGGAGGAGCGGGCTGGGGGGGTGACTGGGGGGTCCATGGGGTGGCGAGAGGAACAGGCGAGAAGGGGGTCTGGTATCAAGGAGGGAATGGCAACGTAAGGGGAATACAACTGAGTTCGAGGACCTGAATGCAAACCTCTCTTGAGTATAGGCAGACGAAGGCGAATAAGCTATCGCTGAATGCAATGCTCTACCCTCGTATACACAATTTGAAAACGTAGCATTTTACTGATACATATGTACTTGTTATTGCACAAGGAACAATGCTTACGTATCTTGACGAAAGCACGGGAGAGAGGTAGAGTTCTCTTCCTCGTCATCGTTCAATGCTTTTACATTTCGCCTTCTATCCCCGAAGTAACGACAACTGCCGGCATATTTCCACTGTATGTAGATACTCCCTTTTCCTCCTCAACAGTTCTCCCGGTCTATATAGCCCCTGGGGATTTTAACTTTAAACGAGTATCCGCGAATAAGAGAGCTACAAAGGAAAATAAAAGAAAGGGATAATCATAAAAATAAAAATAGGGAAAATAGGGGAGTGAGGAGGAGTTTGTGGATTAAAAAAAAAACACACATGTGAGGTGTTTTTTTTCTCCCCTCTGTCATGCTTTATTTTCTTATACTGAGGGGTTTGGAATTACTAACCACTGGGTATATATTTCGCATTTATCCTTTGTAGGTATAGGAGTGATTTTAGTGACTGTGAGTGCGGTGGCATGGCGAGCGACCAGTCGAGAAAATTGCGGCAGCTTCTTCGGTTTCACAGGGATCTCAGGAAGGATTCCACCGGCGAGACCAATGCATCCATACGCGGCCATGATCTATCCGGAATTCCAGTTCAGAACACCACCACCCAGTTACCAGGTAAATATAATTGGGTCGTTTGACCAGACAGACCCAGACTTGATTATCTGTTTATTAGTTTCCATAATGTTGGGGATGACAAGTGAATTTTTGTTCACATTTGGTTAATGATTCTGTTCATCACTTTCTGAATGTCTAGAAAAGTCTGAGAAAAGTTGAATTTGGCTGTTAAAGTGCCAAAAGAATAGATCCTGATTTTTGGTTCGTAAAAGGAGAGAATCAACAATAGAATTATTGACAATATACTTACAACACTCTTGTTGAAAGCTCGATGAGTGCAGGTTTCAACCCTAGTTCAAACTAGCTGTCGTTCTCACGGTCCGGTTAAAGTACAGACACCCCTAGCCCCCACCATGACCCTCCTGTTACGTGAAGAATCGAAGGGGATAATATCCTGTTCTCGTTTTCATCATCCTGTAGATTGCAGCGATGAAAAGGATCGGTAGAAAATTTATATGACCAGGCAAATGATCGGAAATGAGGTGCCGATCCTCCTGGAATAAATATGAAAGGGTACATTAGATAAAGAGAGAAGGACGATACAAAAGAAAGTGCATTGATAGAATGATTCGTTAATTTTAAACAACATTCGTTAACTATAATTTCATACAGAATTGAATACGAGAACATAAATATCCGTTAATAGTGAACGAATGGCTCACTTGAAAGGTGAAAGTCGAGTTGTACACGGCTCCTCAAATATGGATTTGTTAACGATTAACGAATGAACTTTTGGTGAAATCGATAAACCCTGATCTCCTAGCAAAACCATCTGTTCACAATAACTCATATTTTTTCCGTTCGTGTGAAATAGAAATCATCTACCTGCCACAAAAATGATTCATAACACGAAGCGGCGATCTGTAACTGTCACCAAGATAAATTGTTTGAAAATTTATCCTCGTGAATTATTTATTAGTTGATATTTAAATTTTGATGGACAGTCGTGACTACAGAAGAAATTCCTCGCCTAGAGCAATATAATTGTCGTAATTATTAGTGATAAAATCTCTTTTTACTTCAACAGGCGAGCATGCAAGAGTACAGACTCCGGCTTTTACTACTGGACAGACTCCAGCCAACATCCTCACCACCACCAACATACAGATCCAATACAGCGAGTATAATAGCACCGTGTACAACACGTGAAAGCCGACCACCGAGTTATTGTGGCCGTGCTAATGTCACTCCAAATGCAACACTGGCGCCGTCCAAGAAGGACGCTAATCTTGTTAGAATTGTGCAAACTGAGTCGGAGCCAGTGATACTCAGTGGTGATCAAACACCACCCGTGCAGGCCGCGGTTGAGGTACTCGCACATTTGTAGATGATTTAGAAAACGTGAAAAGCAATTTTGTTTGGAAATATTTGAGGTTCGACTTTTGGCAGTCGATGAGATCGATTGCCCTGTGGTATTCACGGTGCATCGACCTCGAAAATTGTCTACCGATAAGTTCCATTGCATGCCAAATCCATCACAGATAGGAGTCAATGCTGTCGAATAAATTTTAAAATCTTCACCGTGAAATGCAAAATCACTGAAACGAAAGTGTATTTCACATCAGCCTCAGCCCGGATGTAAGTAATTGTGTGTCACATTGGAGAACATGAAGCGTTCGAGGGAGGAGCGGTGAACATGTATTATGCTTCACTCCTTGGTCGACGATTTAACGCTACGTCGTCCTGAACTTGCCGCTGCAAACTGTAGATAGGGATACAAACTTCCGCTCTTCCGTAAATTTTTTCGATGTTATGTATCGTTCGTTGCGCTTCCGATCAGTGGGAATTTTTCACGGAGTGTCGATAGATCGCAAGGGGTAAATTCATACTGAATATTTATAGTCCCATCGCAAATTGAAGTAAATTGGAATATTGTTGTCATTTGAGTACTTGAAAATGAGGAATTCCATTGAATTTCGAGTCCGTTAAAAAATTCCGTTCCATGTTTTTCCCCTCAATGGGATTCTATTTCAATCAATCCTCATATTAATTTTTCGTGTATGCCCCAATATCCCAGCATTCATCCCGAAATTTTCAAAATTCTTTCCTCTCCGAATGCGCGCAGCTAAATTCTTAAAATTTTTGGTTTTTTGTTTCTATGACCTGATGCGAGATAGACGAGAATGATATCACTAGATTCCAGTATGTAAAAAAAGAGTGACACTCGTGTTCTGCATTTGATTCCGTACCACTGCCTGTTTTAATCGTATTTCACCCCCTTCCAATGTATTTGGATATCGGGAATGGGGTCATCGAAGCTGCCGGATGGGACTTCAAACATTTTTGCGATAAAAATTCGATATAGCAGCCAATATCGAGTATGTTCTCCAGTGTGTAAAATACCATGTGCAAATATGTGAAATATTGTTTATGCCCGTTTGACAAACGAATGCAGTTGTTTCGATTTTCTTGATTTGTTTCCCTTAAATCGATGAATGTATTTCGATTAAAATAGCCAGTGTATTGTACACATGTTCTTTCATCTTATCTGGATTCGCGGTATTATTCGAATGAATTCAAAAACAGAGTGATAATTGGAACAGATATGCGGAATGGTCAAGAGGTTTGGTTATTGGGGGCTCCGTGTGTGCAATTAAAAAGCGTGAAGTAGAATTTCATGGTACGATACATGGCCAATGGTAACGGAGTGATGATTTTTTTCATTCTCAATGTTTAAATTATACAAACTCACTCGGCGAACCGCGTAAAATCCACGTCCTCTCGATTTTCAAAGTCACACTTTCTTTCCATGTTTTATATACATTTTGTAAATAGCAGTTTTGTGGCTGACAATGAGTTTTTTTCCTTCTGCGTAAATGTTTGGATAGAGTGTGGGGCTTCTTGCGAGAGTGATTTATTTAAATGCAGTGGATTCATTGGGTGGTACTCAGTGAATTGCGTTGGATTGCATATTTTGTGGACTTGAGAAGAAAAATTAACATCAATGTCGAGTGGCAATTTAAATTTCAATGTGGGCGAAAAGTTTTAATGCAATTCTTGAGAGGAATTGCGAATGACGAGGGCCTCTGTTTCTCTGACACCTCTTTGAATACCGTGAGAAGGAGGTCAGTGAGATAAGGACCAGCCTTAGTAACGTGGTTTTGATGTTTTCATAATTTCGAGAATTTTATGACCAGAAAGCCTAACGAGAAAGAAGATGACAATCTTTCACTCGGTGTTGCCACCACTCGAATAATTGTTTTTGTAGAGCCGTTGAGACGCTCGAAATGGCTATTTCTCAGTTTGTTTTTCGTATTTGGAACGAGTGTAAGTGTTTCTTCAAGTGCCTGGTTTTCTATTATTTCGAGTTGAGAAGTGGATGTATCCGCGCTATGGCATGCAATTATTTTTATAAGGGCCATTTTTTTTTAATTTTTAAGTCAATGTGTGAGGCTTGGCTTCATGCTCCTTCAATGGCGATAAAAATGAGTGTTTTATATGTCCGGCTTGTTTTATGATACATTTGTTTTTGGAATACGATGCCCCATGATACCAAACTCGCAATGCATTCGTGATACGGAGTTATGATTTATGAATGTAATTCTTCAGTTAAGTCATTGAATTGAGATTAATTAGTTCTATGATGGAAGAGAATTTGTATATTGAGGAGAATGATGGAAATATATATTTATCTTACTAGTCGTGAGATTTCTTCACAACTTGATTATTTCGTTTTTTTTATTCCCTTTCATTTTGTTTGTTTATCGTGTACTTAAATACTGACAAATTATTTTCATTATACTATCGTTAAAAACTTAAAAAAAATTTTAAAAATCGTCCAAAGTATATAATGAGTGCCATCTACCGACGATTCTTCCTTGTAACTTAGACGACTGTGGCAGTGAACTACCAGCAGAAGATAAGAACATCAAAAGCTCAAAGGATAACTTGTCTTAGTTACCGACGAAATATTCTATGAGTTACCACCATTTGGTACATCGGTACAGAATATTTCCTGAGCGGGTTTTTTGATAAACATGAGGCTGTTTCTTGGATATACCGTTAGCAAGTTCTGCATTCCGATAGATAATTGGCAATAAAATTACCGCAACTTGACGCCAATGAAGTCATAACTTACCCGATTTCATAGGAAAATTCGAGCAAGTATTGGAACTAGTTAATCTCCATTTTGGGATCATCATTATTTAATAACGTTGGCCGAATTCAGTGCTGTCACCAATATCGCCCTGCAACTGGAAATAGATTTAAATTAGTTACATAAAGACACTAATTGAAGTGTTCAGTTATTCATTCCCTTAATTGTCTGATTTCGTCTGTCCTGCGTATTATTAATTCCCTCAATTTCTAGTGAGCTTCTACCACCCAATTGACATAAATCAAAGTGCGATCAAATTACACCTAAATCTTCTGATTAAAAACTCTCGCTTTTTTCCACTCGCCCCAATTTTATTCTCATACAAATGTTAACTCATTTGTATTAACTCGCAGTGGCATTCCACAGGATTTAATTTGTCTTCTTCTTGGCTGAGTCATGCTTAAATATTTTCCAAGATAAAGTTACCCAGTGGTATGACAGGATAATTGGTAGAGGATGTATTCCTTATGGACCATGGAAACAGAATTAATCCCCGTTGTGATTTGACTAACAGATATTCTTCACTGTGAAGCACTGAGAAACAGGCTCTACTTGGGGTGGAGAAAAAATGAGATGAAAAAGAAAGCTTTAATGTCAAGTGTATTGCTCAAAAAGAAGGTGAAGTGTAAGATGAAGCAGTCTCATTGTGAGTGAGGGCAGGAGGAAAAGCTCGAGAGCAAGCCGCAAAGAGGGGAAACAGGGGAATATAGCCAGAGGGTGGCGATTTTTCACGGAGGAGAAATTGCACTTCTCTTATCTCTGTCTCTAGTTAGATTTCACCTTTAGAAATAGCCCGGGAGGTCATGGTGGGGCATGTTAAAGTTTGATTGTGATTTTTTATTCATCATCGTGAACAAATGAGTAATTCCAGTAATTAATGAAGCGCATCCAAAATACTTTGATTTACTTTTTACTATGCCCCTTTGATCTAGAAACAACTTATTTCGTATTAGAGAGGATTGAATTAATTTACGAGACAGATGTTCAAATTCATAGTTTTCTTTTATTTTTTAAAGTGTTTTTTATACACTGAATATCTTCATTTCACATTCTTCGAAGGAAACATGATCCTTTACAAAACAAATTTTCATTTTTTTTATTAATTAAATAATAAATAATTCATGTATTGATTGCTTTTTTTAATCTCTTACTGAAATACTCTCAATTTAATGATGAAATTGGCTTACGATAATTCTTAAATCAACGACGCATTTACAACCACTCGAGTTACAACTAGCGAGGATTTCTTGTTCTGTTCTCTTTGCATTTATATTATCGTAACATATTTTTTTCATTCATCATTGATAGATTTTACTAGCTCCACTTCTTTGGCTTGTGGATTATCTCATATCTGACTGACCGTATATAATATAAATTATTATCGTAATATTCTTTTCCATACGGATGCGCAACTGTACACGTACAACACTTTATATACAATTACACATGGAATTATTTTGCCATAAAAAATCGCAATAAAATCTGTAATATTCACAGTCTTGAAAAGAAAAAAGAGCAAGAGTACTTAAAAATGAGAATTTATGACGCAAAAATAACGTGAAAAATTCTGCTGATAACGGGAGTAAATTTAAAGAATTCATTGCAGCTTTAAATTTCCTTTTAATCAGGGTTCGCATGTGTTCGCAATGCATTCTTTTATTTTACTCTCGTTGTCAGTGGATGCGAATAGTCCCCTTGTGGATTTGAGCCTACTCGAATACACCTTTGGAGTAATGGAGAAGCGTACAGTTCCAACCCTACACACACAATCAGCCTTTCATACCGCTGGAAGTGCAGTGCGAGTGCGAAAAAGAGAATTGAAAAAAAGTATGTTTTTCAAAAAACAAAGGAAGTAAAATCGACGAAAAAAAAAAATATTAAAAAAGTAACAGGAAATGATGGACGATAAATTTTTTCCACAAAAAACGTAAAAACTCGATCGGTAGAAATTATTCGCTCGTACACAGACAATTGACCGACTGTCCCGGAACTATAAAAAAGAGGGGAAAAAAAATTGTTTCATTTCTTTTTTTTTCGCTGAAAAACTCCGGATGACACGGGAGGGAAGAATGGTGAAGGGTTGGGAGGGGGCGTTGGCCAATTTATCGTCAATATTTCGCACTCGCACGCTACCCCTTTCGTTTGGCTTTAACTCCTGTGTCTTCGTGCGCGTAAAACTATATCGATCCCCTCCATATTTCCTCATGCGACATACAGTTGTACTTTTAACATTGACGATTTTTATCACGAACCACCCATTATACAATATACATATTCTTATATACATGAACATCAGGTGAGTCTTACATGGGAATTCGTTTTATCATTCGTTTTTCGTTCTTTTTTATTATCATTCCAATGAGATGATCTATTTTACACGCGGATAATAACAACTGGTGATATTATCAGGAGGAGGAAAAAAATGGGGCAGTGGGGGGGGGAGGACTCTGAAATAGAGGATTTTCAGTCACAAACAAGCGTTAACTGTCCGTTGACTCTGTACGTGACAATATTTAATAAATAACCTAATGAAAAATAAATATTATCCCGTGGTAGTTGGTTTTTCATTTCACACGCAAATATACAAAACATACTCTTCCAGTACACTTACAAACAGTTTCTGTCTGTTCATTGTACAATAATAATTCATAATAGTAACAAATAATAACACAATAGTCACAATTAGTATAGAAAAATTACCCATTTTAAACTTATTTACGGTGAGGGAAATTTGTGACGCTCATCTTACATAATGATAATACAAAATAATATTCAATAGCACTCAAGGTATGACTCGCACATTCCTCTTTGACATATCGTACCGATGAGAATAAAAATACTGTTGTCAATCAATACATTGTTCGTTCATTTCCAATGAAAAGTTATAGAAAAACGAGAGGAAACCTCACAAATCAAATTGGGTTGCTGCATGATTTTTTAATTTGAAAACCCCGATACAATAAAAAAGTTTGATGAAAAATATTAGACACGTATTTTTTTCATTTTGCCCTGACATTTTTTTATATGCACGGCTTTTAGTACAATATCATAAAACAACAAAATATGTATCTAACAATTTCAATTCAACTCCCATATCGAGTATTAAAAAATTCTCATGCAAAATTCCATTTGTAATTTTTATTCCACTGGATCAGAACAAATTGTGATTTACAAAATAAACCAACTCGGCAGTTGATACACCTCTCCCTCATCTTGAAAATTTGGTTTTCGTTGTTACGTAGGGGAGATCTCTAACTAGGATACTTGAAGCGTTGTCCCAGTACTTCAACTCTTGTTTCGTTTAAGCGCGGTTGAGATTTAATTATTCACGCGTAATTACTCGGGAGCGCTCACACAGTCGGAACTTGTTCACCGCTGTTCTCTTCCGCTTTCTACCAATTCCCTTCCCTCCTCTCTCTCACCCGCCTCACCACGAGTTTCTACAAAAACCTCTTTTACTTTATTTTTGCTTAACCCTCCGGTGTGTATATACACATACCGCATCTCATCATACAAACCACTCTAGCTCCTCATTTTCATCGAAAAGTTCCAAGTAGATTACGTCGGCGATACCTTAAGTTTCGTTGAAGAAGAAGCGATGAGGAGCACATCTCCTCCCTCACTCACTCACCCTTCGTCGTCGGTACTAATTGACTAGCATCGTTCATCACTCTCATTTACTCACTTCCGTTTTACTTAGCAAGTTAAGCCGCTAAACCTCCCTGCCACATCCCAACTTCAGTCTAACCACCTTAGCAATTCTCCTTTAACCTGCCTTCACCCTCTATTTTTTTATCCTCCCCCCAATCGTGCCCTCTTATTCGCGTGTTCATTCACTGATTGATCCTGTGAGAGCAAATACGTGAATGAAAACACAGACACGGCGAGAAATTATTAGTAAAAATTACGGAATTCAGTTCATTCACTGATGACACTGAAAATGGGTTTTTGGCAATATTTGGGCAAAATCTACGCCATTTCCATTATAAGGAAAAATTGGGCGATATTAAAAAAATTTCGATACGGTATTCTAGCTGAAGGATATGTAATTTTTACTCAATATTTCCCTTCGTGTAGATATCACTCCCTTTCCCATTGGGATCCACTCGCGAATGTAATTTATTTCTCACTCGTATTAGTCATTACTAACCATCCTCTCTCGCATTTTTTGTTCGCTCTTTCTGTGCCAGTTACAGCCACCAGGCTTCGGAATTTCAGGCTAATTGTAAATCATATTATATTATATTACACTATAACTCTTTTCATGACTGGGTTTAGTTTTATATTGTTTCGGAATGTTTAGTTTATAATGTAAGTCCACTATGCAACGAATAAATTCAGTACTTGATGACGAAAAATTATTAGGAGTACTTTAAATAAATATCGTAAACCAACGAGACTCCACAACTTACTGAGGGACATAAATTGAACAGCACAATAATGCAAAAAAAAAACATTGAACGTTTCAAATTTGTTCAGCTTTTCTCTCTCCCTGTGTACACTACTAGTGAAACGAACAAAAGTTGGAGAAAAATGATAGCCAAAGGGAAGTCTGTATGAAACCTGCGGAGGAAATATGGTTTTTGTTTTTGAATTGTTGGGGGTTTGTTTACCGCAACTGCCAGCGCATAACGAAAATCAATGGAAAAAATAACAAATCAAATAATAATAGAGGGAATATTATTCCCTCAAGGACAGTGATGTATATTGTAGCATTGTGTACGTCAGTGTCCGTTAATAATGCCGTTACAAATGTCGTCGGTAATCTCGACTCTAGCACACGGTCACAGAGAAAAACAATGAAAAAAAAAAAGAATAAGACTATCGTCGCCACGCGACGATGATTCCCATGGGAAGTTACGCAACGATAAAGGAATACATAACACACGGTCCCCCGATTCGTCATCATTTGGGTTCACCTTTTCTCACTCTAAATAATATCGTTTTCACTCATCCCAATCACTTTCCCCAGTCACACACACACACAGAGAAAAATCTTCTCTTCAATTATAACTATACATTTCTTATTTACATGGTGTGCACTGTTGTATTCGTAAAAATTAATCGTATGAATATTGATCTCTCCTTTCGTGGAAGGGGACAACCGATTTTTACCTATATATTTCCCTCCTCTCAAGGGAGAACAAATAAAAAAAATCAAAGCAAAGAGAAAAACATAAAAGGAACATTGTTGTTTTTTTTTTCACCGACCGTTGGTTTTATAACACAGAACGTTCATTGAGATTGACTGTTGAACAAAGAGTTGCGCACATATACCATTAATTAAATCAATTTCGTGAGAAAATTCAGTCTTTTAGTATCGAGGGTCGTGTGGGCATCTTCCAATGACAGAAAAAAAATGGACACGTACACACATACACACTTAAACACATACGCATACACAACAATGCACCCTTTCGCGAAACCGCCGTTATTTTTCATGTACGAAAATGAGTGAATGGTCCTGGGGGTTTGAGAATATACCTACGAGTTGAAGATGAATTCAATGAATTTTCCCCCAGCAGAAATGGAAAAGAAATTGAATTCGTTTTCTCGATTTACTCGTATATTCCAATTTGTCGGCCCGCGGTACCCGAGTGTGTTTTCAGTTTATTCTCGCAACTATTCCGAAAGATTTATTCACTTGCCACTCGCCTTCCCCCCTGGACCTCCTTCCCATTCACATCGAGTTCTTCCTTTTCTTCGCCATTTTTTTTTTATTTCCTCCCGGGTACATTGTGTGTCACTTGTAAACGAGTGAGACTTGGTAGTGCTGCCGGACCAGCCCGCGCAGACTCAACCAAGCGACCAATTGTCATTTCTCCGTGAGAACACTCGACCGCTCTTACATACATTTTGTTACATCTTTGTTGCTCCTTCCGCCGCCCCCTCAATTTACCTTCATCACTTGGCTCTCGTCCTTGGATGTCTCTTTGGTACTTGTTCTCAAATATTTTAGAATTCTCTAGCCACTCCATCATCGTTATCATCACCAATCGTCATGATCCCCAGCCTCTCCATAACTCGAGAGACTAATTATTTGGCTTTAAATCTCCACATCAATGTGTCCACTGGACACCGCTGGAGAAGACCAATTATTTGACATTTTCCATGTAGCTTCGCGTTACGTATGCCTTGGTACGCCATACGCGAAGCTAACCTCACGTCATGGATAATCCGGATGCATGAGATTGTACATAACAGCGAATATTGTGCAAGCTGCGTAAACACCAAGTGCAACCCACCAGAGTAGTTGCTCAGGCAGGCGTTGCTCAAAATTTTTAAGCACGAGGAGGCCAATTGTCAGACCGGCCAGTGCACCCGTCAGGTGTGCCACGTAGGAGACAGGTGGGCCCATCTGTTCAGCCGCATACCTGTCGTAGATTGCAAAACCAACGTCAGCGCTCGCTGAAACACAAAAGTTTAGGGCCAATGTTATTTTCATTATGCGTGAATTAGTTGTGAGAATTGTTCACGAGATATTAAGTCATTATCACGATACTCTTACAGCAATTTTCGTACGGAATTTTAAATTTTGTTGGATCGCTAATTGAACAATTACACCTCATTCAGGCTAAATTTGTTAAATCATTTGTTATTCAAATTCGCTGGAAGGCTGATTCCCAAATCTGTAAAAATAATCGTTGTTGAAAAAATGGGTATTCGTTGGAAATAACCCAGTTACATTAATCTTTCTCATTTCCTCTGCTGATGTTCGAATGAAGATGAATTACCCAATTTTAATTAATTACATACGTTAACCGTAATTTATGCTTCGAATGAATAAATTGGACGGGACTGAATAAATTAATGACAAGCATAAATTACGAAGTACAATAATGCAAGTAAATGTCTTCAAGTGCTGCGTGTATCCTTGAAGAGGCACGACATTGGGTTAAATATTTTAGTTTTTCGGTCTTTCGGAATCACAAAGTCGACGGATATAATTGGACATTAAACATTTAGAACACAATTTGGAGGCCCTGAATTACTTTCAATATTTTAATCAAGGGAAGCAGACCAACAACTAACAATTGATTTTTTACCCATTAGTTATTCAGAATTCATTTCATTTCACAATGTATTGAAAAATCCCCTGACGAATCACCTCGTTAATTAATCCTTCCATCAATGTAGATGTCGATAGCATAACAAATATATTTCCTCAAGAGCGACCAAAATTAATCGTTATTAGTATTTCAAATAATCCAGTCACGTCTGCCTCCCCTTCTTTTCCCAAATGCTGAAATGAAAATGAATAGCTCCCCTATAATTATATCCACAATCAGTAGAGCTTGCGCTAACCACATAATTTTCCCTGGAAAACCAGAGGGAGAGTAATTTCATGATAATGAAACGAGTAGACTTGCACAACGATGGAACAAATCGCACCGATTTCCCGATATATACCTGATAATATAAACCCCTCGCGAATTAAGGGTAAGAGAGTGAAGAGGGGGGGGGGGGGGGAGAGTTGGAATGGAGGCCTCGATAATCGCTGAGTCTGTGGCCCCTGGGGCGGACGCGGCTCACCACACAGCGCGAGGCTTTACGGGGTGAGACAAATGCCAGGGGGAGGGAAATCGAAGATAAGCGAGAGGAAAGCTCTATCCACCTCTGCAAGTATTACCCACTCTCTCCGCTACCCGCCAGAGGATTAAACCTCGTCTCTCCCCTTCTCTCACGCAATAACACTCCGGGACTAACGCCACTCAATTACACCAGACAGGTATGATAAGCCTGGGTGGCTGGCCTCGTGAGTTCATATCGTGAAAACTCGATGAATGCCCCCATCCCTCCCCTCGCACTGCCCCTCCCCCCCCCCCATTTTTTCTCATTTATTTTCTGTCTTACAGTTCTATCACTATCGCCTTCCTTCTCCATTCGCCCTGTTTCATAATCCCTTTGAATTTTCCTCAATACCACTATCTATAAATTTTCCCTAGATGACGTATTTCGCGTCACCTCGTAAAGAGAAGGCACCTGGGGAGACTTGAAGTGCCACCTCGAGGATTCACCACGAACGAGGTCGAATATGTACGCAAGTTGATAGGTTTAAAAAAAAATGTTATCTATGGGGTGTGTACAGGGGTGGATGGGAGAAAATGAGAAGATGCAGGAATGCACCGGGTGAGGGGCAAACGTTCTCTAAAATTCTATAAAAGGGGAGAAAACTATCTTTCCCCTTTTCACTGGTTCGTCGTTTGCTCCATCCAACCGGAGATCCTATCTTTTTCCATTACAAGCCGGACATCGCGCTCGGTGACGCGTTCTGCGAGCGATTTATACCCCAGGACCGCCGTATATCCGGTCCGAATGACCTCCGAATGTCTCTCGATCTCTCTCATTCCCGCGGTTGCATTTTTCAGGTTTTTTTTAAAACCTCCTCTTAGTCTCTCTCGCTCGGTGTGTTCGTTTCTATCATCACAAAAATCTAAAATGCTCGAGCATCGCCGACACGGCAAACTGCTCTGTCGATTTTAACAGGCGCCAGTCTCCCCACTTTCTCACTCCCACCAATACTTTCAACTCCCTTGGGGAGAATGGGCTACATAGCAAATTGCCACTGTTCTCCCTATCTTTTAATTAAAAAATTCCACGGGTAAATGTCATTCATATTCTATTTAGAATAGAAGGGAGAGACTGGGGAGGGGGATGAATGAACTTCTGTGAATGAGGGAAAATCGAAATTTCTTTTTCTGTCTGTTTTAATGCGGTTGAAAAATATTTTTGAATACTGTAAGGGAATTTAGATTTTTTCCCTACTCTAATAAATGTTTAACTTATAAATTGTTAAAGTATAATTCAGAATTGATGTAATTTGGATTTTTCCAATTACGAGTTCTATAATTATACGGCACGTGAAAAATCGTATCTCCAGTTGTATGTCACTGTTCTGTTACTTCATCAAAGTATTTACTTCTTTTTCTTATTAACTGTTATGAAATCTCGAATGATAAATTTTTTAATAGACGACGGGACGAGAGAAGGAATGAATAAACCTCTTTAAATCTGAAAAAAAAAAGTTATTTTTCATTTGTTCTTATCGAGGATAAAAAATAATCGTTATTCATAGCGTAGAATTTATCGAGAGCTTTGCCAGAAGCGGAATAAATGTAGAGGTCAATAACGAGTTTTAACGATTACAATGAATTTTTATATCCCATTAGGATATTTGAAATATTTCAACGCGAAATAAAGTCACAATTTAAATGAATTGTCCCTAATAAAGAATGATTTTATTGGTGGCCTTTTCACTATCATTCGAACAAAATGGATAAAGCTCATTGATTGGAAATAAGCCATGTGACCGAAGACATGACGTCTCTGCGCTTTATTTTCTCCCTTTTTCTTTATCTCTACCAATTCGATTGGTAATAAGCACACCCGGAGACGTTATTTAATAAAAAGTCCGATAACAAAATTGTTGGATTGTTAACTTTCATAACTATGAGTTGCTTAACAACTTTGTTAGCAGACTTTTTACTAAATAAAGTCTCCGGCTTACTGATAAGCTTTCGAATAAATCCTAAATCTGATCCTCGCGAAGTTTAATCTTCTAGAATTGAGAATTAGTTTGCGTCTGATCGGGTAAGACACGAATATACATACCACCCCATTAGTAAAAATAATCAGTTAATGTAGCGTTGTATAATCTTTTGGATAATTTTCATTAAAATGATAAATCACTTACTTATGTTAACAATCACATTTGCCCATTTTCAATCGTTCGAAAATGGCAGAAAGCAGGCGGAAGGGAAAATTAAAATCTGACGGTATGAAAAAACATCCCTCCCATGGGGAGCTAGAAGTTGAGAGTATTTGTTAATTAGTGAATGGAACTGCCCAAACTATATAATCAATATCGAGAATATCCGTCTCGCTACGTTTCATCCATTATTATGTTGGCGTGGAAGATAATTGCTGATGATTAAGTGAAATTCATCGAGAAAATCCCAAACCGAATACAAAATAATCGAATTCCTCGCTCTAATTCATTACAATAAATTTCTCCGCTCCTGAATCTAGTTCTCAAGAGTTACATGATCGTATCAATTTCGTGCCATTGTATTGCAATTAATCGAATACACAGTAAAATTTTCACTGCGGAGAATTTACCGGATATTCCAATTGAATACGTTCGGATATTGCGCAAACAGTGAATAACATAGGACATTATGTAATAATTAAGTTTCCGAGGAATGACCCTTTGGTCGATTTTACCTGAGGTTGCGCAACTATTCAAAATTCTGTATATCCTCGAGAAACTTTCGATGTTCCAAAATAGTCTATTC
Source organism: Diachasmimorpha longicaudata (assembly GCF_034640455.1). Taxonomy (NCBI): domain Eukaryota; kingdom Metazoa; phylum Arthropoda; class Insecta; order Hymenoptera; family Braconidae; genus Diachasmimorpha; species Diachasmimorpha longicaudata. The sequence continues at coordinate 4,919,084 of NC_087231.1, read as the reverse complement.
CTGTTGGTGAAGTTGGGAGATAATGTTTACCCACTATGTGGTCCGGAATTTCGACAGCCAAAAGCTGCATACCTCGAGTGATCTCAAACTTTTAACCCTCCACCATTGAAAATTGCCGTAAAGGGATGGGGAGAAAAGGGGAGAGGTATTTTCGACAAGTAGCATCGATTACCTACCGATAATGAAGATGCCAATGAGCCGAACAATTCCAAACTCCATGTTGTTGTAGTTCAGTAGTACATTAGCAAGGTGGGCAGCCAGGAGTGCGTAAACTCCTCCACTTGCCCCGACTAGGTAAACATCTGTATCAAAGACTGAAGTACCGAGTGATCCTGGAACAAATATAAACAGCAATTTTATTAACTCCGGTTAAACTTTTTAATTCAAACATCGAAAAACATTTTTCCTCATTTAGATGTTTATTTAAAAATCGGCAAATTGAACTTTCTCTGGAATTCAAGCAACATTAACAGTGTTTCCTGAATTTTCGGGCGGTCAAATAATTTACATTTCATTTATGCAGAGAGAAATCATCAGCAAAAATTATGGAACCCAAGATTCGTTTGACAGGATTTACACCACTCTTTTTAAAGAAATGGAAAAAAAAACCACGTCAAGAAAAGTGCAATTACATTACTCCGAGCCGTCATCCGTCAGGAAGCATGAAGAACTCTCCCGCAATTTTTAAATAATTTGAAAAAGAAAATCCCTAAATATTTCACAGTCACTTGAATAAATCAGCGCCACCCCCGAGTGTTTTCGCGGTAACTTCAGAGAGGCTGCCTCGTCTGTAAGCAGCTCCCTTTACATCAGCCTCTCACATTCACCCAACAAAACACATGACGAAGGAGAGGCCAAGTCTGGCACGCATTAAGCCACCCCAACTGAGAGGTGGTAGAATAATTATCGCACTAAAAGGAACAAGTAAGAGAGAGATGGAGTAAATAGAGGTGCGTTGGTAACCACATCGTGCACCTCTCCCCTCACCTATTCCTCCAAAAACCATAGCTCAACCCTACACATCGGGCAAATACCGCTTGGGCTTGCCCACCTAGCCACAGGTAGATGTAGTACGCAATAAGGTGGACTAACGGTGTAGAGGTGCCTCGGTCTACTGGAGCATCGCTTATTAATGACTACGTCTCTTCTGTCCCATTCAAACCGCCGCCACCCCACGCCTCCCCTGACTCTTTCAATTTGTCTTTCTCACGCGGATGTGGCACATGGCGCCCACCTCTTCCCATTGCCACTGTACAGCTAACAAAATTGTTACAAGCACAAACATTTTTTATTTTGCAATTTTTTTCTACACAGATTTTTTAAACTCAATTTTTAGGATAGTAAAAACATTGTAATCATTATTTTCAATTTACTCCGAACGTCCAATTTACTCTGAATATTTATTGCGTTTTCAGTGAAATCTGAAATTGCCCGAGTTGCGTTTGATTTTTCCCAAAAATGCGAAACGCAATAAAATGTCCAGAATTTCCAACGGAAAATTCAGAAAAAATTTTTTTCACACTACAACCAACCATAAAATACCGATATTGAACCTCACCTCCTAAACCCCCAATTGTAACCGGCATTATAATCCAATAACGAAAGCCCCCTGCGAGAAATAACAAAGAAACAAAGGGAAAAAAGAAATTCACGAAATATATACCATACTCTCATCCATAAAGATACTCGATAAATTGGGAATTGCCAACCGGAAATTCACCCCAGGAAACATAAATGAGGTTTCGGTTATTTCAAAAGGCTCTTGTTCTTCTGCGCCTCGTTCATTACTACCGGCTCTCTGTTATTGGTATGCGTGGTGGGAATAAACAATGAGGTAAGGATCTTCGCATCACCGCCCGAACGAGAGTATACCTGTAGACATATATACAATTATAAAAAAAAAAACGAGAGAGGAAGAGGGAATAAAAGGGTAAGGCAGCCATTTCGAGGCATATTGTTATCTCTGAGCAACCGGGATAAACCTGAGGGGGGGTAGGGATACTCGGGAAACGACATTACGTGTTCACGCGTGCCTGGAAAATCGCCCGATCGGAGGAAATAGCGTCAAGTACAATTTAACTGAAGTCATCCAAGGAAAGAGGATGGAAATTGTGTGCAGTCCCGATAGCTAGTCCTGGAAGGTACCTCTTGGAGTGAGCCCGATTGATCTCGACATCGATTGAATTACAAGGGGAGGACAATGGAGGGGACACGATGAGGGTGAAGAAGGGAGAGAGCCCTGACTATCGTACAATCGGAATATTGTGTGACTCAAACTCGTCTGCCCCACCATTGCAGTTTCCCCTGTCTTCCGCGTCCCTTCTGGGCGATGCAATCACCGTGGGTCGTTGCGTATAGCGTCCATTAACGCATGACCCAGATTGCCAACTCCGGTGGCTAGAAATCCGTGGTATTCATGACACTTGGACTGGCATCTCATTCAGTCGTGTATAGTCGTATATTTTACGGGGAAATTGATGGCTCTACACTGGGATTAATGGGAAATTTCAAATTTATAATTCCATATGATATTTGATTGAGAATTTCATTAATTGTGTGAGACCTAGATGAGGTGAATTTGGTTATATTTTTACTGAATTAAAATTTAATTACGATCAGACCTAAATACGACTCACATTCGCATTCGACGAATGAAAAAATAAAGAATGTCAATGTTAAATTTGCACGATCCTAATGGCTTCATTCGAAGGGGGGAGAAGAAATCACAAAGTCAAAAATATATCCACAATATTCACCATCTGAATAATTCTCTCCATCGGCAAACCCGATGAATATAAAAATAAATGGAAACAGGTTCATGAAACTCGTTCACCGCATTTCAACTGTTTATTTAGTGGCGTTGAAAGGTCGAGATTTGATGGAGTATGAGAAAATCGATCCACCAAACAAATATCATCGACTCTGGTAAATTTTCCAAGTGTTTGTGATAGGTGAGAGGTATAACGTGTATAGTTATAAACTCGTGTTACCACAACTCGTGCATGTATGGTACGTGCAATCGGCGTGTACTCCTCTCCCTCTGGTGTTCCCACGCAAGGACAAGCGAGGCACTGGCATTCCATCCTGGCACTCCTAGGTATTAGATAATTACAGTTCAACGTTTGCCTGAGTTTTGTGTCCCGCCTTATGCCCCCCTCCCCTTATCTCCTCCTCTCGCCACCCACCCAACCCACCTTTTATCCGTCCGCGTGCACCGTAACACTTTGTCGAATGTATATCACTTATTTGGTCCAAATGAAACTCGACTGAATCACGTAGTCACACTATTGTCCAATTGCTTGGCCCCCCACGGGGGGGAGGAGGAGGATGAGGGGGAGGAGGTGGAGGTGAGATTCACCTCTTGTTTCTCAACACGGATATGGCACTGGTAGGTACGTGTGTCAAGCGGAAAACCACTGGCCGACGCTGTCCACCGACGCGTAAACTCGAACCACTCTCCCAAACGTCCAACGCCAACGTTAATTAGTACTCCTAATTGGCGTTGGCTTGAATTATATACGAAACACGTTCCACGACTGTTTTCAGTCGCATATTCAACAACAATCTGTAATTTTACGTTATGGGTTTGTAATATGGATCCTTGGGCGATTGAGGATAATGACCTTAACACCTGCTGTTCACATTTCACTCTTTATTTGCTTTTTTTTTTTTCTCGCGAGACTGTCTGTGGGGAGAGTTCACACTTATCCATTGTTCCTTTCCTCGTTTATCTTTACCGGTAATAGGGACATGGACGCAATATGTCATTTGGGTATTGTTTATCATTACTCATTTTACTACAATTTATGGGAGAGGAATTCTCCGACATCAAGGGAATTTTTACTTTGCCGATGAGGGCCATCTTGATGGGTAAAATTTAATTGATGTGTTTCTTTAAAAAATACAAATTTTTGGCAGTAAAAAAAGGTGTGAATTCAATGAATTTAGAATGATGAGGCTCCTGTGTGACCAAACAAATCGAGAAGAGATAAATTGAATTGCACGGTCAATTTCTTGGATTTATTTTCTCTGCAAAACAGAATTTTCACCCTTTAGCCTTTTACACTTTTATTGGAAATGTACTTACGGCAAATAAAGAGGAAGAGTGGTGAAAAAAAAAACGAAAGATGGTGAAGTGAATCGCAAATCCAGGCGTTTGAGATGCGAAAGTCCAGAGGAATTCCATCTGTCTGAATAAAGAGAAGGCGTGGTAGCCTTCTCCCTCTCTCTCTCTCTCGCACACCGAACTGGTGAGTGAATCCTTTCCATTCTACGGGATTTTCGCGTTTGAAATTTCTCAGTTATAAACGAATTTCCTTCGTGCTCGAATGGCACTCTCGAGTGCCCCGAAAAAGAGTGGAATAAGGGAGAGAAAAAGTGAGGGAATGAGGAAGGAGAGATGAAAGAGTAGCGGATATAGGAAGTGGCGTTATGAGGAGGTTTTTGAGAGTTTTTAGAGGAATGAAGGGCAGGTTATAAACGCTGGAGGTAACAAGTGGAACGGGAGTGGCCAAAAGCCGTTCTCAGGAGACCCTTGTGACTGGCACGCGCTTAGTTTTCAACTATAGGTTTATTTGCATTTTTTTTTCAGAGGAATCCCCCAACTTCCCTCGTTTCAAACTCGGTCGTAGCATCACCCATATATGAATAGAGGGGAAAAAAAATATTCATTTTAATGGATACAAACATTCACGATTTGAACAAGTATATTCCACGTGATTATCGAAGTAATTAAACTTTCTAAACGACTATTTCCCCAATCAATTTACCATTGCAAATAGTGCGTCGATTGTCGGCCTCTCGACAGATATTCTCCATTCATCATGGCCCTTTAATCAAACTTCACTTTCGTGAAACCAATTTTTTAATTACATTTTCCATTGCCTCGTCATTGTTTACATTATCAAATCTCCCTCTTTAATCAAACGAATGACTTCCGTTTTTTTGCGTGCGTCGTCGGCGAGGAAAAAAAAAACAAAATATGAATAAAAATCATGAAAATATATACATATATATGTATATGTACGAAAGCACAAATAAAAGCCACAGCAGAGTGGAGGAAAAAGCGGCGTTGACCGAGAGAGGCGGCGTAGGAAACGAGCGCAACATCGTGACTCGGTTCAAGTCGCACGGTGATAACGTGTATACACTATAATGGGCAGGTATGCACGCGGTGCACGCGACGGTATAGAATCGAGCGTATACAGTTAGACACAGAAGACAGCACCCAGGAGAGTCATACAGAGCGAATAGGAGATGAGGGCAGGAGGGAGAGAGAGAGAGAGAGGGTGGGGGGGGAAAAAATGACGCAAAGTGAGATGGAGAATGTTAAGGTGCACACGTTTGCATTCGCAAAGACTGTATGACATATCGTTTGTGTGTCGTCGAGTAAGCGATCTTTCGTCGCTTTCCTTCAACATTTTATTCGCCCTATTTTTCTACTCCCCCATGTCCCTCTCCGCACCCTTGACTTTTGTCTCGAAAATGTAACTTGTGGTACTGTTCTTATATGAGTCGTAAAAGAAATGCAATAAAACTCATGTGGATTTTTTTTTTTGGATAGGGAAAAGAGGATAAAAACAGGAAATGTTTTTCTCTGTTAGATAGAACCCTTCAATTCTCAGAGCGGATATCGAAAAGTGCAGTCAAACTTTTCTAGTAATATTTGTTACACTGAATACCAATACAGTGGCTGTATTTCTGTTCAATTTCTTCGTTTTCGGTGGAAGAGGGAAAAAAAGGGGCGAAGGGGTAGGTGGAGAGTAGGGGCGATATCGAGAGATCTCGGATTTTTACGGCTCGATCGTATACATTCGAAATGATTGGTGGAATGTATTCGCATGAAATTTTATTCTCTTTGGTGATTGGAATTCACATACATCGAGAGGCCAGGGGGAGGTGGGGGAGGATACTCGATGTTTGGTAATATCGAGTGTACAGTGACATGAATTGTGTTCATTCAAGAATTCCAAAATTGCTGGGCTATTTTTTTTTTTGCTAACTCGAATGAGCCCGGACTCATTTCACTGAAATACCCGGTATGACGATTAATTTCGCGTCCCTGAGCAATGTCTGTATTGTATATTACAGTAGCAGTTTTTTTTGGAAATCAGTAGTACCTCTAGAGGACTTCAGTGTACAAGTATTTTTCAACTGAATGAGTTCAATTGCATCATAACACTGGTGATTGTCTGGCAGAAGTTGAATTGGTACGGTTTATTCTTGCCACAGTCGCCAGGTTGGAAATACACTTGAGGAAAGTTGAGGAAATGCTAATGAAAAATTTTGGTTTCATATGGTCAACTAGATTTTGTTGTACTTCCGCATGTACTTGTCTTCATTTCAACGTTTCAATCAAATGGCGCATTAAAATTCAAGGAGTGGCTCTTCTATCTTTCAGCGATTAAAATGACGCGATTGATGGTCTCATCAATAATGAGAATTAATCAATAGGTATTATCCCGATAGAACATTTCTACATAAAAGAGCTCCCCAAACCGTTCATATTTCGTAAAAGGGATCGGTAGAATTGATACGCATTGAAAAGTTGTCTTGTATACGTTTCAAAAACGCGTAGAAAAGTAGTTTCGTTAGTCCCACCTGAAATCCAATATTCCCCAAGGGGCTTTCCCGGCAGAATATCCAATTTTTCCAACGTAAAACCCCTCACTTCAGGAGATGGACAGGAGAATAAATGAATGAACATTCATTGTCCGAGGACGGAAAACCTCAGCGCATCACCCACATGCACTAATCATCTTACTCATCGCTCTTCAGCGTCATCAACTTCTACAGTTACTTCCTCCTCACACTTCGCCGTCATTCAGACGTTGGCGCGTGACTCTGATAACATGCTATTTCATGTTAACAATGGAAATTGCACATGCCGGGCTTTCCCGGTATCAATTCCGAGATCTTAGAAAGTGAGTTGTATAAAAATAGAACAAACGGAAGTGATCGTAGTCTGGCACATATACATATATTCGTACAATGTATATATGTACATGTGGTCACAGTGCGTTGCACTCATCGAACCGTGATTTCCATCGTCATTCTAACCGTGACGACACGGAGAAACGGATCGCAAAAGTGCCCTCATTCTCTGCTCTTTCATTCCATTCTCTCCCTTTTTTTTTCTCTCTCCCCGGAAATGAAAAGAATCCCTGAATGAATCGTTCATCCGTACACACGCGATGGTTCCGGGGAGACTGTTGTTTTATATCTCTCTCTCTTTCTCCCTTTGGTCGAGGATGAAACAAGTATGATGGAGTTGAAGAGGTGAGGGGATGGTTGTTGTGGTGGCTCTTTACTGGTATATGCCTTTAAAAAAAAAGCTAGATAGCAAAAAGGGGATGGTGAACGGGTTGAAAGAGACCAGTATATATGTTTCAAGTTGACTTGGGTCTTTCGCCTGGCTACACTTGAACCTTCCCAGCGACGACAAGTGGAGTAGGAGATCTGCTCACGGTCGAGCAAACCCCATCGTGTCACTGCCAGCGGGGACATTCACAGTGAGATAACTAGACTCGATGCTGCTTTTCTTTCAATTTCCTTTTTTCGTAACCCGATAAATTTTGCAGATATAAAAGCACCGAGAATGCGTGAGCAAGAGCTAAAAGAGAAAATCGGAAATTTCAATCCTGAATTCCGAGTGTGTCTGATTATTGACTGTAACTCTGGCACCAACGATGAATTCATCCTACGACAAATATATTCCTCTCGAAGCAATTTGTGCACTTTTCATTACCTACGTGGACTCATCAAGATTCATCAATTGATAACAAAAATAAAAAGTAATCCCCAGACGTCAGCGTCAAGACTAGTGATGAATTCTCAAGAAAACTAGTGGTCCCCATGAAATTTTCACCAATTCAACAGTGGACTTTGCCGTCGACAGTGGAAAACGCAACCCCTCAATCCCGGTGGCACGCGGCAATGCATACGAATTAATCCCCCAGCACCGACATCTCATGTTAACACGGGTCCCGAGCGGAATGAGACTAGCAGCCGACGGTGGTGTGTCTCTTTGGCGCCCTTAAGGTTTACACAGACAGGATATAACTATACATGAGTAGAGGAAAGAGGCCAGCCACACTGTCTGCCTCAAACTGTTGGTATTACGAAAGGTGGAGGAGAACGATGGATCCACCCACCTTCATACTACAAAATACATTCTGCATAGAGATCCCCAGGAAGTAGCTCTTCGGGTACACGAGTACATACATACACTGCTCAACGTAGCGAATATAATCTTTCAACCGCTCTCGACGCGACCGTGCGCACACACAACTCCCAAGCGTTTATTATTCATGGTATAACCCCTCTCATCCCCTCTACCAGCTATACCCACCCCATTCATACCACCTACCCATGCACCCTCTGTTACCCTCGTATTTGCAACGTTTTACTTTCATGAACGTTAATACGCGAGGATTTGCCTCCAATCGGATTTATGCAAATAGCTATTGGGTGTACAAGCGTACACTATTCCCGCCCACTTGCGTCTCACTAACGGTGTGCATTAGTGGACAGTTAAATCAGGCGTAAATAATTCAGCAAACGTGATATATACACGCCACGGTAACGAAACAGCTCCCTAGCCCCCCCCCCCCGACTGTCACCCAATTCTCGTCTCGTTGTACAGTAGAATTTGAAATAGATTTTAGTCATTCGGGAAGCACTGATTGTCGGATTAATGAGGAAAATTTTACACAGGATACAATTAGAATTCTCTGGATGATGCAGTAACAGAATGAAATGATATATTCAATGCTGGTAACTGTATCCGTTGAGTGTGACGAGGCATTTACCAGAAATAATATCATTTGGTTAATGAAGCTGAAAATAATTCGAATCAGTGCAATTGCTATTTGTGTCTCCATAATGATTCCCATTGTTTTTGCTCATCATCAATAATATAATGATTGAATATGATTTTTAGGGCATTTGATAATGGAATGTTGAGGGACGAGTGATAATACTGATGATATTAATTGTTATTGAAGGAGAATTTATAATTAGAAAGATATTTACGAACCAGCTAGAACACCAGCCATGTATACAGCGCCAATTCTGAAGCTCCCGTGAACCATTTCAAGTGGGAGTCCCACGACCACCTGTACCCCCAGGTTAAACAGCAGGTGGAGCCATCTGAAAGTTGAGAAAAAAAAAATTACTGAATTATAACAGTGTTTTCATGATGGTGGTGCATTGCAGCATTGAAATGCACAGTTTAGTGCGGTAAATTCTGGTGACAGGTCTGGGTAACAAAGTGAGAGCGATGAGGACGTATTTCCGGTTCTCATGAGGAGGAAGAGGGCTTTTGGAGATTAAAGGGTGCAATTGGAAAGGTGAAATAATTATGGAGCATGTCACTGAATCGTTATGTCACAACAATGTTGCTTTCATAATACCGTTCTGACTGTCACGAATTTGAAAATCCATTATTCCATTGGAAGGAATCCAGAGGCCAACAAAAAAGGAAAATCTTCACGGAGTAGGCGACAATTGGAAAAAAAGAAGACTTTGACTGCTTTACGGTTTATAATTTTGCAACTTCATTCAAGTAATTCCCGTCACCAAGAAAATTTTAAATTATCTTCATTCAGAGTTTGTCGTTGCCAGAGTCAATTATCCAGCTGAGTTGGCCCTTCCGAGATTCACATGAATTCAAGAAATATTACTCAAAGTTTTCTTATCGTTTCGACGCTCAGGTGGTCTTCACCATCTTTATAAGAACTTCCTCCCCATTTTTTTCCCTCTTGTTCACAAAAACACTTGGTTGTTCAGGATGGAAAGTTACAGGGAAAATTTTCACGTGACACTAAAACTCGTGACTGAAAGTATGTGGATAAACATTGTTGACAAACATAGGTGCTAAATTGCCGAGGTTTTAATGAGAAAGGTTGATAAGTGATAAGGTTGGGGAGGGTGAGGAGAGTGGAGTTAATCGACGGTAGTAACGACGCAATCATCCAAATGGAGTGTGTTGCTAAAAGGGAAAATGAAAGTGGGGGTAGGTGCTGGCTAAGGGGAAAGTTTTCATTACCATTTACTCATGTATATGCACATTTAATATCTTATTCGACTTCTCTTCACTCCCTAACCCACTGAGGAAATTCTGGTAGGCAATACTCTTCCGTATAAACGGTTCATTCCTACAAGAGAAACGTTTATGAGATTCTAACAATTTATCTGTGGTAGTTTATACGCAAATGACGGTGAATATCGAGTAGCGTCCAATAACGAAACAGGAGCATCGGAAAGAGCGCGACGAGGGGTGGAGGAGGGAGAGAGAGAGGAGGGCAGGAAGCTCTTGTACGAACAACACGATAAGCTTAAACATCCATTCTTTCTCCATTAAACCCTGAGCCGTGAATTTATTGAAATTAATGGAGATACTTTGCGTGATTTCCCCACAAATGTTCCTCAATGTGTACTTCTTCAATTTTTTCACTCGTTAAGATTGAATTTTGATTGAATTTTTGGTTTATAATGCAGTCACTGCTAATTACATCAGTATTCAATCCTCCCCAATGTATAATGCATAAAATAATTTTTCAGGTTGACGTCAAGAAATAATGCTGAACAATTTATGATGCACAGGGTGAGACAACTCTTGGTGGAGGTTGGCATGCTCATCGCGCTGAGACGTACACGCACGTCACCACCGAAGGCATGAGAGAGAATGAAAGAGGAATAAATATGTGTGGTGATGGGGGAGGGAAGGGGGTAAAGGATAGAAATGTTGAGAAGGCCCTTGGATAGACTCTCCTGTACCACCATGAATAATTTAAAAAGCATCGTGCGCAAGCCAAGGCCTCCTTCATCCTACCGTCTTCTTCTTTCCGCTCGTACAACTTCCTTTCGAACGACTTTGGTGTGGTTCTTTCCATACTTTTAACCATCGGTTTTTTTTTTACTATATTAGATAGCACAGTGAGTTCTTCACATACACAGTGACTTAGTGAGTGTCGTAGGAGGGACTCTCGGGTTATGCAACCAATGGTGGTGGATGGAGTTAGGATGCACGGTGGACTTATAATTTGATCGTCCAAAAGTTTTTTAACGGTGAGAAAAAGTTAACCAGTAAACTTACCCAGCATGGAGAAACATATAGAATGCGAACCTCCAGAGTTCAAGACGCTTGTCAGGACGATAAATGAATACACTGTCAATGGGTACAGGACCGGATGGATTGACTTCCCCCATTGAGACTGTGTAGTATGTGAAAAAACCGAGCTGTAAACAGAAAAATAAAGATTTTCATTAACATAAATTATTATTTGAATTAAACTTTATCAGCGGTAGTTATTTCATAATTTTAGTGGTGCGGCAAATTCCCTAATCCCCACGTAACCCCATAAACCCAGTCGATCCTCAACGGATTATCCCATCCCCTGTGGAGTATAAAAAAGTATTAAAAAACTAGCGCTCGATTGTCTCATTAAATTGATTGGCCGTGCTTGGAAGCCACCAAGGGTCTGTGGTAAAACGACAGTTGAGCTTTATGGGAGCAGTATTGTACGTCAATCTCATTAAACACTAGTTCTGTGGTGACGAGCTTTAACTTGATAAGGAAACACCATATACAACCGGGATTACATAGCTATAAATACATTAATGCAGTATCTCCTTTAATTTCATTAAAATACCTACTACCAACATATACACCATCGTGATCTTTATTTCAAAGAAATAGCACGGCTAAACTCTAACCTTTTTTTTTTCTTAACCAAGGTAATATTTTCTTCAGCTCCAACGGTATGAACGAATTAATCCCGAGGACTCACTCCCTAATGAGATTCCTGTAGCCCGCAAAAGCTGAATGAGGTTGGAAAATAAATCATGAAGATGGCTGAGGTAAGACCATTGGTATAGGAGACTTGCAGAAGGGAGGTAGCTTTCATTCCTTAATACCGGGACAATTTCGTAGCCCTTGGACGGTAATTTAGTTTGTTATACGGTAGGACAGGGTTGTTCTTGAGAGGCTTTTGAACGAGCCATGGCCCCATGTAAAAGCCAATGGGGAACCGCAAAATGCCACTTGGTTCTTATATATGCAATATCCTCTGCTAATTAAACTACAAGACTCTCGGTAGTCCTACATGTGATGTGTATATACCAACGGCATTCTGTGGAGGAACGATGCCAGGGGCATATAATTTCCTGTGTTGAATCTCTTTGATGCCGACCTCTCATCTTTGTGTGTCCAGTAGTCGATCCTCTTCACCCTCGACCAGTCATTCCTAGGTCATGTATCCCCTGACAACAAATGACAGACTCATTGAAAAGGCACTCGTTTGCTTTTTGTTTTTATCAATTCACTCGTACTGTTCACGTGTCCCATTACCATGGAGAGTCGAACTTGTCCGATTAAAAGTTTTTCATCGAATCAGCTAACTCTGATTCTCCTCACCTTCCACTTCCGTGAGAGCCACCTCTCTCCTCCCATCTTTTCTACAACTCGACAATGCTTTGTTCTCATTCTCTGACTCGGCTGCTCCTGTGAAAGCCATCTACACGAAATGCAACATGTGCCTTTTGTCCAGCACTGAGCGACCGAGTCGCATGAGCGTGGAAAACTTTACACTCTGAGTAAATTTCTACTCCCACCCCCTCCCACCAACTATCTCCGTCACTCTCATGACAGAACAAACTCTAGTTCCTCTCGCACGACGAAATGACGGCCAATTCTATTTGTTGCCCATTGGGAAAATGGACGAGTACTCCTCCATGTCACAGGTTATCTATTTCATCGCTGTACCCTCGACTCCATCCACTCTCCTTTGTTTTTATTTTTTTACCAAAGGGGTAGTTGCTTGAAAAATCCATCAATCAATTCACCTCGTGTCTAAATATAATATTGAAATAATGCTAATAGTTGGAGAAGCCATGATTGACAGTGGAGTTTGTTGCCCTCAAGTCCGGCCAAGTAGTTTGTGTTTAGATGCAGTCAGACCAATAGAATGTGAATTACCAGTATTGGTTATCTGGAATTGTGGATGAAACATTCACGAAATATTTACTAATCAACTGTCTGTTTATTATTCTATTTTCCCTCGAGACAACGGTTGTCTACATTTTACTCGTCAAAGTTGATTGTACATTTGGAAAGTGCCTCGAGGATAGATGATATCCCAACGGTTCATCCCTCACTCCAGCTGACTCGCTGCCTCGACATTTCGAATTGTGGAGGTAAAGTTAACAAGGCTTTCACCTGCGTTACCTCGACTAATCGAATTGGCCCTCTGACGATTGACGATTTCCAGTTAGCCTCTACGGAATGAACCAGCAGCATTTGCCTTCATCGCAAACCCTCACACTACCGTACCTACGGGGGTTACAACAACTGGGCCAAACGGCAAGTTGCGGTTCAGCCACAGCCATAACCCTGTATACCACCACCACCGCCACAGCCACCGCCCCCCCCCCTCAAACAGTGTTTTGGCCAATGAGTTTTCAAGGGAGTTGGAGGGCGAAAGAGGGAGTATTATGCAAAGAGTGTTTTACGTTAAAATATTTTGTGTATGTGGGTGTGTGTGTGGCAGAGGCGCACATGCATCAGACGCTTTAACGCGATCCTCGTGTAAATTTGTATGCGGGCAAGTTTATATGGTACCCATGCCGCGCGTTAACTCCTGCACCACCAGTCCAGCAAACGTGCCAAGGGAACAGACTGTGAGAAACTTCTAAATTTTTCGTTCGTACATAGAAATAACTGGCGACATACTAATTTTATGATCAGTGTTTAGCGATTACTACAATGTTTCCTGATTTGTAAAGTTCTTCATAAAAATGAAAACATGACATTTACGGAGTTGAGACGAAGAAATGTCGATGATATGGCATTGGTGAGACTGAAATGAACAATCTAATTAGAAGGGGATGGGATTTGTCGTCTTCAGAAGTTCATGGTATCATTCCAGTTGTCATCTCTGCAATGCGGGTGAGAAGTAAAGAACTGTATGGGACATACACGAGGAAGTTGTACATTGAGATAAGTTTTGCAGTAAAACTGGAGATGTTATTAATTAAAGTTGAAATAAAGGATACAACGCTAGGTTTTTCTCCAGCATGGTGAGAGACAGTTGCAGTGTTGATGATAATTGAAATTTAAACTCTTAACTATTATTTCCAGTGTCCAATAGTGTGGACTTAATGTTTGGATGAACTATTCGCTCACGAATTATTTTCGACGCTGTGCGGTTTAGTTTATGGTCCATTCAGAATTTTACGATAATTCTAATGAACACGACACATAAAAACGAGTTACTCGAGTAACATATGGATTCAATGGTTATGGAATAGGATTTTCTTCTACTGGGAAACGTACACGTATGAACAGTATGATGGTGGAAGATAAGAAAAAATATGAGTTTACTCATTCTCTGGGCATATTGTTTTTTTACTATCTCTGTGACCCTCCGGGAAATTTATGAGAATCGCCGCATACTGGAGAGGGAATAATTCTGCTTTCAGGGACAGTTGAAATTTTCAATAACAGAGATTGCCAATGAAATTAAGTAAGAAAATTTGAAAAAAGAAATGATCAACTTCAGCCGGAATACACCTTCACTGGGCGCAAAAATGCATTTCTGGCGAAAGTCCATGTCCCTCGTAAAAAAAACCCAAGATCGGTACTACGAAATATGATTGACCTCGTTAAATCCCGCTCGTTTATCTGCTAGCCCTGCTATCCACTCCCTAACCTATTCACGTCTTCGGGAATTCGAAAAATACATCAACGCTGAAAATACAGAGATGTTTGAATGAAAGGAAAAACAATGAAAGAAACAAGAGAAAATATTTGCCTCGTTAAATTGCTGTAACTTTCCGGTGCTTCTTTTGTTGTTCGGTAGACTAGTCAGTATGGCGCCGTCTCTCTGTGACCCTGGAATCAGGGGTTGAACTGGAAATGACATCGAGACACGCCATTGTGCCCGATGTACGCAGTTCACTCCCCCCTTTTTTTTTATTTCTCCCCCTCCATTCTCTCTCTCTCTCCCTCGATTTTCTCCATTGTCTGATCGATTTCCAATCAGTTCAACTGATTGGAGAAAAAGCGCAAAAGACAAAGGATCTAGTCCTATTTCAGCTGTCCCATTATCCTCAAAGTTCACTGGAGCTCCAGTCTCAAGGGGGGTGGGCGAAAAATCACTGACCTGATGACTCAAGTTCGTCTATATTTACCCGCAGACAACACGTGCTTCACACAACTCTCTCCGCTCTTAAACGAAAATTTGCGAACTCGTAAATTTATCTCGTGGGAGTAGAATTTTTTTTTCCCCCTTCTGTCGCATCTATCCCCACTACTTTGCATTCATGGTTGTAATATAAAATAGGATGGTGCAGGGGTGGTGGAGGGTGTTGAAGACGAGCGAACATAAAAATAGCGCACACGGGAGCATTCTTTTGGCTATCTAAACGCGAAATCAAATTTATATTTATCCCCCACCATTGCTGGTGGCACCAACGACAAATGGCGAGCGATATATCTCAGGTTAACCGCTGTCGACTAAAGGTGGAGAACAGCGGTAAAGGGGAGACAACCCTGTGTCCAAGAACTGATAATTTTTTTTTTCCATCACTTTTAATAGTTTTTTTTTTCGCCTGTTCCACGTGCACACAGAGATGTAAAGATTTGGGATGTGAGAATCAGTGGAACATTAGCGTCAACATAGGGTCTTTTTTTTTCCGAAGGGTTTTGGAGAGAGGGGTGAAATAGGAGCAGAGGTTTTCGACTTTCTAATTTTGGAGACGCGTGCCACTTGAAGGGAATTGAGGGTGAGTGGTGTGTTTCGGAGAGAGACCATTTATGGAAAAATTGACTTCAACAGCTGTAAAAAAAAAAAAACTACTGGGATTTCGGAAAAGACCGTAAATTTGAGCTGAGGAAAATGTCATTATCGAAGAGTGATGGATGAATCGACGATGACAAGAGGCCCGTCAGACTTTTAACACCATTTAGAGGTGAAAGAAAGCTCTTAAATCATTACTCTTCATTTCTGAATGCACGAAAACCCCAGGGAGCGAACAATCACCTGCTCCATGTAATTCACCCCTTCACCCAGATATTCCAATTGTTTTCAGAGTTCCAGGGGATGAAATTACTGATATGTACCAGTGTTCCTGTTCCATACTCAGGCGTTCATAAAAAAACAAACTGATAATAAGTATATTCGTTCTAAAAGTACACTAGACCGTTGATGGAGTGGTTTTACCAGAAGTGTTATTTCAACACGTAAGCAGGAAGTACCTCACTCATATCGTTCAGCAAAGATAAAGAAGAAAGAAAGCGGACATAAATTTTTCGAAAGCATCGTAAGTGACCGAACCCGATGTGCGCAACTACCCGAAAAGACTTCCTCAATTATGTGAGCTTATAACGAGAACAAATCTGTTGACATACAAGTTAAACCCAATACACACACTTTCAGCATGATGAAACCGATCTATAAGTTTCATACCTCGAACTAATACCAGTGTATCAGGAAATAAATGATGGCACAATTTCACTGTCCGATAAGCGGCTTATGAGTCTATATACCATCAACGGACGTCGAAGGCAATATTGCCAGGTAATCCCTCTCTCCACCCCCAACCCCCCCAAAGGAAAGTTGGCTTGTATTGAGAAGAATTTCATTCCTTCAAGTAATACCATCCAAGAAGCATTAATGATCAAATATCAAATCCCCAACTGAGGACGGCTGAGTTTCCCACATTTCCGGTTGAATTTACCAAAGTGATTGGTATCTTTTGGCTTTCCGGTTGTTATCGGCCCAGTAGAAAGGCATAGCGTGCTCTTTGAGTGGTGAGTTTGAAAGATTGAATCACGAATGGAATTGGATAGAGTGAATATCACAAGCCAAATTCATTCGATTCTCACTCGTATATTTCCTCTTTCGTTATCGACGTAATGTTGGAAGCGTTTCGAGACCTGATCCCGTATATTCTCCAAAGAAAATACCAAGTAGGTGCCCTATCTCCATCTCACCGAGTCCACTTGGTCCAGGTGCGACTAGTCCACCTCACAGAGCCATGAATTCACCAGCTTATTTTCTCGGTGGTGCAATAACGGAGTAAGACGTAAACCCCTGGGCAGAGGTCCAGCCACTGGATAAGATTACACGCGAAGGCAAGCTTTATTCCAACCGGGACATCCTAAAGAAATCTGCGCTTGCAGTCCGTCTATCTCTTCTACGACTGTTTTTATTTGTCGGCTTTTTTTTTTTTCACCCCCTTTTTTACCATTCACTCCCGTCTTTCTCGGGAGTAGATTTTTGGTCAAATAGGGGTTAAGCTCTGGTCTTGTTCACGTGGAGTATCTCACCACTCTCGACGTCCTTTTCTTGGGGTAGTCCAACACTCTGGTGTGTACTTTGATTCAAGTGGTAGATGGAGGCGAATCTCGGCATTCTGGTAAATTCCTTAACTTCTTGTTACTGACATCAGTGATTCGCCAGAGAGAACTGGTGGATATTTTACTTGGGAGCATTTTGTTACGCTGAATTGAAGTTATTTCACTGTTTATCTCACAACTTAATAATTATCCGTCATTAATTCAATCCTGCTTTTTTCAAATAAAGCTCAAGAAGACTTGATGCCTCATAATGACCAACATAAATTCAGACCTTAATTTTGATGAATTCCAAACGTAAAAATTTAGTATTATTGTTTCGTGTGTGAAGAATTAAATATTCTGGTGTTACAATTAACTTCCTCGCCGGGAGTAAAATTTCGTTACGGCCTCTATTTTCATTTCTCACCCCGAAATGGAGTGATCATATATTCATTTTGACCCCGTGCTAGTGTTAATTTTCCCTCCGAAATAACCATGATACATTCACCGTGAAGAAATGGGAAATCACCAATTATTTTCACTCCATTCAGCCGGAAATCACAGTAAAAATTCCCTCTGGATTATTAACTGTAGATTTGTGCTATCGTTTTAGAAACTATTTCAAAGAAATATTCAATAATACACTTCTCCATCCAATTTAATACCGTCCAACAAAAATATTTGCCTCCAAATGAGAATATTTCACAGTGAATAAAATCGATGAATGGAATATTAACCTCAGCTGCACAATCGAGTGCTCTTCTATTGCCAGTAGCACATGTGTGTGACCCCTCGAAGCGGCAAAAACTTTTCAAACTAACTGGTCTGATAGAGCAAACGTGGCCCAACACAAGAGTATATCGCATATAGTAGAAGTTATTTGTATGAGGTAACAACTACGTTACATACAGAGGACTCACTACCAACAATATACACAACTTGAGTGAGATCAACTGAGTCGATATACAGACGCGACCTGATATTACCAAACTTTAACTCAAAGTGATATATTTCATCGGGCGATCAAAGGCCTCCGCCGATGGCCTCCATGAAAAGTAGGAGAAATAAAACCTGTGAAAGAGGGAGAAAATGTAACATTGTGTATTGAGTCTGGTTCGTTTGACCTCGGTACAAAGGGAGAACAGCTGGTTGCAGTTGGTTTGAGGGAGGGAAATGAACGAGAAAGAGAGAGAAACATTTGAAAACCCAAAACGTCCTGCACGCGCCTGCTCGTGCCTGCTCCTGTCATCCGGGACAAACATATCGTCTCTGTATCGTGTTCCCTAGACGGCGTGAAAACACTTTCCGCATTCTACGGAATAACGAAGCCGCCACCAAGGCGCCTACATTAAGGACTCACGTACTTTTCTAAAGGGGGGGGGGGAGAGAGAATGTGTTAAGAACATTTTTTGGCATCTGGAATACTTTATAAACACTCCATTCCAACGTGCTCCCTATTTTTCATCTGGAAATATGAGAAGCTTCTGTGGGAGAAGCAAATGATGAATAATCAAAATATTTCATATTCACTCACATAAGTGTCTTCACCGTTAATTTTTTAAATTCATTCAGTTCAACACTATTTTTTATTTCCTTCCCGAATTTGATGCTAACGCGCTCAATGTTTTTCATTTACTGCGAAATGGTTTGATGTTTTTTATTGAAATGTTTTATTACTGCTGCGACCAGAAACCGGTGATGAGGTGAAATCGAGTGCCCGCATTTCGTTGATAATGTTATCAACTACCCGTAGGTTTTCACCGGTGTACAAGTGCGGAGGTAGAAATGCACAGGGACTCTTTTTGCCCCCATCCCTCGCCTATTTCATTTTCGAGTTTCAGTGTACGCGCGGCTGCTAGCTCTGGCCGAATAACCCCCGAGGAGATAAGCAGAAAGAGTAGTTGCGGTCGAGTTCGAATTACCCTAGACGAGGGGAAAATTATTTCAACCCCACCGATGAGGAATAACTTTCCTGCATTATTTACTGGAACTTTTTTTTTCCTCTTCAGAGTTCCCGCAATCAAATAACAACAAATCTCGTTCTGAAATTAATTGGGAACTATTTACTAAGGCTTCAGTGATGACATTTGACCGTTTAAAAGAGGAATAACGCATGAGAATGACAGTGTACGTCGGTACGTTTACAACGAGGGGGTTTCCCAGCCCTATAGCGGGGTAATGTCTGGGATGGAGAGTGAAATTCCTGGCAAAACCCCCGTAATATTCCGGGAAACATAAATAAACAAAATGAATAATATATATTTGGTAATCGGGGCTTCTCGTCTATGAATAATGAGTCCAATATCGTGCACCTCCACCCCTTTCTCCCCGTTCCACTCACACAATCCCCACATTCACACGCACTGTACACGAACAAGTTGTGAGATTATCGAAATTGGAAAAATGCCAAAGCAGAATGGAAACCCGATGGAATCACTCTTCTCAACACAACGCTCAGTCTGAGGTGCATTGTCTCTCCCCCTCGTCTATACAATCACATGCATGTCCATCAGAAGAAGAAGGTAGTCGCTGATCCAGTTTTCATTCCAAGTGTACAAGCACTGTACAGGAGTGGCGAAGAGAATTTGAAAAAATCGAGGAATAAATAATAAAAAAAAGTGAGTGAGTAGATGGGGGAATACAGAATGAGCAAAAAAAAAGACATAAAAAAGATGAAAAAAGAGGCACGCGCATCGGGAGCGCATTCTTGGCGCATAATAAGCGCGTTCTTGGGCGCAGGTGGCGAGTGCCCACCGGCGACGACTGAGAAGCCGACTCCCTTTCTCGATTCCCCCCTTTATTCATTGCGTCTGTATAGAAGAACTCGATCGTTTGATATTCAAGAAGTTTTGTCCATTACTCGCACTGCGAGTAATGAAATTAAATAAATTAATCACCAAATATATTTCGGGGGATTTTGTTTTTTTCAATTTAACAGTGAAATTATTCTCAAACTGGTAATATTTTCCTGAGTTAGATAGGAGAAAGTATTTGTGGTTGAAAAATTAGTAGATTGGAATGTTGTACGAAAGAGGAAGAAAGTTTCTGGTTTTCAGAAGCGTGTTACCAATTTTTTAAACGTCAGTTCTGAAGAAAAATACTGGAATCCAGAAATTGATGAAATTCTCAGGTAATTGGACGTTAATTCCAAACGGATTGCCCCGAGGAACGAAGTGACTTAATTTTAATGAAAGAAAAATGTAAGAAACGAGTAAAATAATTTCAGAATTGAAAAAATCATTGATTCAAAAACGACAATATTTTGAATCTGATAACCCTGCAAGTCAAGCTTTAAATCCTCGCCCTAAGGTTCCATTAACCTTTACACCAAACTGTCAGTCTGAGGGACCGCTATCACAACTTTCACGTCTCATAATTAATGATAAATGTAAGAAAAAAAAATGTAAAACTTTCGGTAGCTTTCTGCTTCATTGATTCTAATCGTTATGATTTCAATATTTGTCACTTGTCTCCGGTAAAATATTACCACACGCAATGGAAATATAATGAACAATGAAAATATAATTTCCCCCGATATCTTCGGATATAACCAGTCACTACATTTGATTGAACTAAAAAATGGAGGACGATGAAAGCTGGTTGATCATCTCCCGGCAATTATCCTGAAAATTGCAAACGCAATAATACCCAACACAGTATAAACATCATGACATGTCAACGTCTCGCTTCTCCGACAATTACAGAGATCCATGGTGCACACACTCGTGATATTGCGCGATATAGAATTGATGTTTACACAAGTGGACAGAATCGCAGAGAGGCTGAAGCCCAATGTGCGTTAGCCATATTAGTCGAGGCATTGTAATATCCCGGAGTCGTGAGCCCTCACCAATTTCAGTACATCTATATACATATAGTAAAATCTATAGCCCACCTCCCCTCATCACCCCCATTAGGCTCCCGTTGTTTCGCTTAGTATATTCCCCAGGGGCAGCATACGTTTGGCTCATTGCTGGTTGCCAACCAACCCTCCACCTCCCACTCACCCGTCAAACCCCTCCCAACATCCGTAGGGCAAAGATAGAGGGACAGCTTCAGGAGTGAGTGAAAAGGGGTCAATGACAGGGTAATGGAAATGCCGATAATCCAGCGGAATACGGGGCATCATCCAAGTTGAATATCATTTGGAAACGAGCTGATAAAAAGAGCCTCGAGCTTCTTATCTCAGGGCAGTGAATCAAGGGTTGAAATTTGGTGGAAAAAAAAAAAACAGATTGGGTTTACCCCCTGTGCATACAAAACTATTGAATGGGAACGAGAGAACGAGGGGAAGGAGATTATTTCTGCGATGAGATCGGGCCGATTGCCTCGAAGAAATGACTCTGTTCGACGAAACGAGAGCAGACGTCCGGGGGAAGGTAGAGGGAGAGTTATGCAGATAAAGTCCCGAGTGGAATGCGAACACCGGAGTAATCCTGTGCCTGTATTTTTCACTGTCCCTCACTCTTGCAACAGTGACTCGATAATTATGGGGAGTATGGGGAAAGTAATGTGGAGGCGATGAGGAGGGAGGAGAAATTATGGACGATGGGGACATGCAATCGACAGAATTGTGTGGACACGAAAATGCATATACTCGATTGGATTAAAGGGGAGAGTACTTATGATCGTTACGAATAATGAGAATAAGCTCATGTTACCATCAGCGATGAATTAATTATTGATCAATTAAAATATCCCAATTAAATTGTCAAGAGAGTAGTCCTGACTTTTTCATCAGCTGTTGAAATTAAATTCCACTTGTGTTTTAATTCTCCGCTAATGACTCCACGGAATTAAATTATTTCTCTTGTCAGGATTGTCGGACTTTCTTGACTAACTACAGAGGCATTATTTTTTTTTTTCATTATTTTGCCAGAGAAGAATACTGACACGCATGGCCTACCTGGTGTCCCCTGGGCCTCGTGTTGGCTTCGGTAGAATCGATTGCCCAGCGAAAAGTCACCCCCATGGGAAAACTTAACGATAACGCATCTCTTTTAGATTACAACTGTGTGTACAACTTCATGTACCCAGTGTGCGTTATCATTTCACTGTTTTTTTTTTTCAGCTTGAAAAAAAAAACGAGACCAACTGTACAAGCCGCGTTCAGGGTAACGAGACTCGTCGTGTGCCGGCCCTGAAACTTTTACGGCGTCTAGCAGCAGGTGCTCGTTTCCTCCCCGCTCTCCTTCCTCCGTTTTCACTCGGCTATTTCCCCTTCAACCCTCTCTCTCTCTCTCTCAATCACTCTCATTCGCCCGCGTATAAGTAATCTTCGCAAAACGATCTCGATCGAACTGAAATGACGAAATGCGCTCTAACAGAGAATTTACTACAAGTGCAGAAGTGAACACCCATCTGCTTTCTCGTTCTCATCCCCGAGATACTATTTCAGTTCTTATGATTGTTTTATTTGTCTCTAACTGACGGAGGAAGGACAATTTTTTCACTCTGTCGTAAATGTCAAATAGTTTTTCCAATGCATCACGATAAAATGGATATTCTTATCAGTTGGAGCAACTGTTTCCGAGGCAATAATCCAAGTTTTTTTCTCTGTAATTGAATGTCCCCGCCTCCAGTAATGAAAGTAAACACTTTTTTTCAAATAAAAAATTTCTATCAAGTCCCCAGCACCGGTAGAATGATTGAATTATTTAATTTGTTGAAAGTATCGTGGTCTTTATAACCTACAATAATAGAATTCTCCCTGAAAATTGACGAAACCAAGAGTATATCTCCCTAAATTCAATTTAATATAATTTTTGTTCTCTCCCGCTTTCGCGAAATATAAAGGAACACGAGTAACACGGATGCAGTAACGAAGCAAAGGGGTGTCTAATGTCATTTTCAGTATAACGAGGTTAGTTCGCTCGGCAACTAGTTAGAATAGAGTAAAGGATAGAGAAGCATGTCCTTTTTACCCATCCCAACCCCTCCAACCTCCTACTCACTTACTCCCTCTCATTGTCCGGCGTGTGTTACGTGATTCTCTATAGACGCAGAGGGAATTAAGCAGAAATGAAATGGTGGATAGACAGAGATGGGCAGGACGGGAGTTGATAGCGACGTCTTCGTAATATCCAACTAACTCCTTGTGCCTTATCGTACTGTCTCGATATAGGGCTTTTCTCTCTTGGGTCATGGGGAGTATTACGATAGAACACGGATGGGGCTTGTCTTGACACCATTAACGATCCACGTATATTCTATGGATTAATGTTAAACCGTTGGAAACAATGATGAAGCAAAAACGAAGGAATCATATCGATCGGATACACGGAGTGAAAAATTCAATAAAAAATTGAGAGAAAAAAAAAAGAATTTCCTTTGAATTAGCAATGAAATTTGTAAATCCGAATTTTCCCGTGCAATCAGAATTGTTCAATACTTGCATAGCTGTGTATATACCTTACGAAAAATTCTTATCAAATTATAGTTCATGATAAAAATACTGTAGATATTCACAATTTCCGTCTACCAAATACCCGATAACAATTCACTAACACAATGCTTAAACACTCAATTTGTATATCAAATCCGATATTCCGCAATTCACTATTAAATAATTCACGGATACAATCGTTATCCCTCAATCCATGTAATCATATTTATTTTTCATTTCCTCTCTATATTTATATTGAATCCCGAGTATCTCCATTTCGCCATTTTCCACCAAGAAAATACACGGTGTACTTTACTTTCATTGTCCCCTCGTAATTCACTCCGGAATAAAAGTTTATGGTTTTCTGTTTGCTCGTGATCCACCCAACGTAAACATTACTATAGAGGAAAATAAAAGAAAATACATCCAATGGGATGAACAGAAGAAAAGAGTAGAGAATAAATCACTACTTATTGGTTGTATATCTATCCATATATGTAGAGAATAACACAGCCGTACGTAATATTTGTTGCTTTCTGAATTAATATTGCAATCACCACTGGAAAATTTATTCACGCCTCCATTATCATTAATTTAGCTTTATAACCTATATTAATGATAGGGACATTTATAGATGAAACGCGGGAGGGCAGAGAGAGAGAGAGAGGGAGAGAAAGCGTGAGGGGGAGGGGGAGAAAGAGCAGAGAGAATACGAGGAATCGCACCGACTGAAGTCGACTGTGCCCCTGGCTTTATGATTATTCTCTGATTAATTATTATTATTATTATTATCATTATGTGAATAGCCAAATACTGACCAGCACACGCGCCACACAAACGTGCGATTATTCCACGCTGGCCTGTATTTCCCTTCATTATCGTCAGTATTATAACGCTTTTCCAATTATTCATATCACAAAACAGAGATACAATGAGAAGTTCAGAAGTATATTGTTATTTTTCACCCAATTGACGTTGTGGTATTATTGAATTACTAATAACCAGAGAATAATTAATATCTGATTTTACAAGACTCATTCTCTCTCCCCCTTGTTCCCCTTAATAATTGTACATTTTTAAAATTCAGCTTACCTCGACCAGCGTAATGAGGATAATGAATAGCGGAGGTGGGCAACACGTGTAGTGATCAGCATAATATTTTCGGTCCCGCTCCTCAGTGAGGAATTCATCGCCGATCATGCGGACCATCCTGTGAACAGAAAAAAAAAAACATAAAAAATTAATGAATTTCACCCACAATTAATTAACCTGCCTTTCCCCCTCGTGTAATTCATTGAACAAAAGTGATATAAGGGAGATAGTGGATTTATTCCGACCAGTCATGGGTTTTACGTACTGTGAAAATGGCTAACAGCGAGGGAGATATTCGTTCATTGTTACAAGCTTCAACTGAAAGCATTCATTAAATATTCTATTAAGCTGTTCGGAATAATTTTAAATTTATCACTACCTTTAAATTTCGAATAATCAATGCACATTGTACTGAGAAAGAAAATGATTGAAAACGTTGAAATCCCATGGAAAAAATTAAACAAAAAAATTTTTTAAACCAGAGACTCTTTAACGAGCCCTCGTCACTCTCTTCCTCGCCTCAGTGAAATTAAATTAACAGAAAAAAAAGAGAGAGAGGGAGAGAGAGAGAAAGATGGCGAGAAGACCTTTGAAAATTAATTAACGCCAGCAAGGTAACGAGGTTGTATAGGAAATTGTGTCAAGCGTGTTAGTACACTCTTCATCTTCCTTTTATCGACAGGAAAACTTTTAATGTTGGCTTTTGCTCTAACCACATGCACTTTTCAATATAAGTCGTTTCAACTATGAAAAACTTGGTGATTGTTGCCACAAGAAACGATAACTCAACCATTAAAATGCATAACCGAGCGTATAAAAAAATTATAAACGCAAAAAAATATCTCTTATAGAACTGGAAACGTTATCGATACCGTTCGGCTTCCCACCACCACTGACAAAAGCCTTTTCAATCCACCTCTATTATTTTTATTCCACCTGGAAAAAAGCACATTGCATTATATCCACCCGACTTGGCGTTTTTTTTTTTTTTTATTTAAAAACTTCTTCATTATTTTTCATTCTGTTTCAATTCGATAGAAATGAGAGAAACCATTGGCGAAGGGTAACACGACCGTAGGAACAATGGCAGCAGGCCTGTCACTGGTTCTCCGCTTGGCGAGTTGGTATAAGTGCGAAAAAGAGATAATAATTCCATTGTCTCCAAGTTCCACGACTACTTCATTAATACCCCTTTCCATAATTCAAGTTAAAAACTATCTCAATGATGAGATAGGGTTGGAAATTGTTTCTCCCTTGTCAGCCCCTTCTGTCATGTCTTTTTGTGCAATCCACCGGATCTATAGGATATCCAGGAAGCCCTGAGACCACGCACTGTAACTAACTTGTGAAGTCAACAATATCCACGGCCAACCGCAAAGGATACTCTCCCCATCTATCGATCCAGTAAAATTTTCCCAACTTTTTGTACGAACTCTATGGCCCCGCGCGGTCTTATTGCCACCGCTCGTGAGGAAAGGGAAAAGAGACTCCACCGTAAACACACGAATCATATTTTGAGACATAAAAGGCAAAAAAAAACTCGCGCTCATGCTTCACTTTCACCACTGGATATTCATTAACTAGGGCTGTAAAAATAAATAATTTGTGAAATAAAAAAAAAAATTAACTGTGAGATCCCGTTCCACGATTATACCGATCCCCTCCTCCCTGCGAAAACACGCGAATACATATCCAGCTTTTTGCCTCTCAAGTCATAAAAATGTTTTTTTAAAAAAAAATGAGTGGTAATTTTTTTTATTAATTTTAATTGACCCCGTTGCATTAATTTATCTCTTTACATTCTTTCCACGTGTCCGTACGACATAAATAACTAGCAGATGACATTTTTGTCGTTTATTATTGGAGGAATTGGGAACAAACTCGCAGATTGCCATTGAGGTAGAAATTAATGTGTATTGTTTCACAGAAATTCCGAGGGTGAATGCAGCCACTAATTTATGGGGGTGTTTAATAATAGTTAATGAGATCTCGCGGAAAATAGTTTGAATACTCGATGAATATTAATTATGAATGCAGAGCACAGTGCACCTCCTGCAATCCATTTCTGTCTGTTGAATTACATTTTTAAGTCATCTATTCGTTCAACTGTTACGGAAAACAATGTTGGTTAAGTCGAAAAAAAAAATAAACAAAATTTTGCCACAGCTCTTCAGTAGCAGATAAAAATTGTACCTCCGTTCTAAAATAGTCTAATATTTTGCTAAGATTATCTCTACCCCTCGGATTGGATTTACTATTAATGACAGTGGCTGAGATTGAAAAAATGAAAGATAAGAGACTGAAGATAACGAGAAAATGTCTGGAATAGCCGGGCCGTGATAACAGCCGATCCATTGTCATTTGTTCCGTGGGTTATAACCGTGCTATAAAATCCGATACTGCACGTTTGAGGAGTGCAATTAGTGTATGGATTACGGAGGCGTGTGTTGGATGCAGTAGGTAGGGTTTGTGTTTGTGGTAAAGGAGAAATGGAGAATAGGAGGGAGAGAAAATACAACGGATCACTACGATAGTAGTACGGTAGGAGTGCGCGGTTTGCCATACGGACCGTACATCATCGTCGAGGCTCATATATACGGTTTTGGCTGTTGCCCACCCACGGGTTAGCGCGCTTTCGTGGCTATCGTTATGCAGGAGAAGGGTGAGTCAAACCACACCATCGATTCTATACTCACTTTAACACTTCCAACTTCACAATAGTTGGAAAAATCATCCCTTATCATTTGCAAAATTATAAAATTTACGATATCGTGCTTGAAATCTGAAAGTTTATATAATGCACAGGAAAAATCGCTCTTGTGTATCAAAGACCACCGTTCAAGGTCTTGATCCCTTGCATGAAAATTTCGTAATGAACAACCCTCGAGCCAATTCATTTCCAACTTTATCTTTGATAGATGTCTCCAAAATTTCAGAAAATGGCAAAATTTTGGGGAATCCGCATAAAAAATGTTCTGCTGCATCGAGATGTGAATCAAAATCCAAGGTTGACGATGAGTTGACTTATGGCTTTTGCGTGAAATACATGTCCTTGAAATAAAGACACCGTTTCCCACATGGTGCATTTCTCTGAGTCTAGTATATGACCATTAAATTGAATACTAGAGACATGGAACACTTAGTAATAATTTATAAGGAATATTCTTCTCCCATTCAATCTCACCAATTACCAAAATTAATTAAATCGATTAATTGATTCTCCAAATAATGTTGAATTTAATGAGACCTTTTGATAATGTTGAACACTCAATTCCAACTGGTCTGTACATAATGGCTACAAGTACACTCAGAGAAACACGAAATGAGCATCGAAAGTACTATCGAGACGTTGTTGGGGCAAAGAGAGCCAGATGGGGTGGTGAGGATGGAAGGGAGGGATGCGCCCCGAGAGAACTCAATTCCCATTCCCTTCCTCCCATCTTTCAACTGCTCCATTCCCGCTCATACCTTCCGCCTTCAAGACTGGGCCCCAACCCCACTTGCCTCGTTAGCGCCGGTAATTGTCACTTGTTAGGTGCCAACTTGACATCCTCCTCAGTACCTATTCTACAGTCCGTATCTCCTCATCCACCGGCTTGGCTTTGCACACCACCGTCTATATACTTTTGGGTTTAAAACCACAGAGAGACGGTCCGACGTGAATCAGCCGAGAGATTACCAGCATGAAATTTTCCAACAAGTCAACGTAAATTGTGAATAAAATTGTGTTTACCAAGTTTACTGTTCAGTTAGGATTAATGCAGAGGTAATTTTAGTTTTCAGCTGATGGAGGGATGGACAGAATTGAATGAACACTCAATTATTTTGATTAATGAGTTTGAAATTGTTTCTCAAATTATAATTCTCGAGTTGAGCGAGATTGGTTGGTTTCTAACACGATTACTCTCATCCTAGCGATGAATTCGGTCAATTAAAATTCAAATTGGTCCAGCAGGTTTGTAAAAAATAAATTATTTTCGCGGACGATTTTGGATTAGAGGCCAACAGGATGAAAATTCAAATGTCAAACTAGTCTCTAATTAATTTTAAACTAAAGAAAGAACCTGAATCGTTTTTCTTGGTGTTCGTCATTTCATGAAATGGAATCAAATGATATAATTTCAGTCAACCGAAACAATAATCATGAGAACCCATACACTCATCCACCACCATAGAATATTAGTCTGCAATCTGATAATTCTGGTTATAATGCATCAATTTAGTAACGGAGGAATTGTATTTCGAACATTTGGACCATCAAAAGGGCTCGGTAAACTGAGAGATGGATAGATAATTGAATGACCTCACTCGGTTATACAATTTCCCTACGCTCTGTCCATCGTAATAAAATTAAAAATGAATTTGCATTACAAATATTAGGCAAACTTTAGATACAATTTCACCTCTCTGAAATTTTATTGTTTCTGTACCGCAATAGGTGACTACAATGGATGTCTGAAGAGTAAAAATATGGAAATTCGTGGAGACGCGTCGAGCTACCACGAAGAGAAGCCACTTTTCTCCATCTCCAGTGGTACAATCTCAATTCTCCATCCCCTTTCTTGATAAAGACTACTCCATACGACTTGGAAACTTTTTCCCTACTCCCTCCTCCCCCAACGAAGATGAGTTTCGTATTTTTCTTCCACCAGGTACTCCATCTCCTCCAATATGGCGAATGAAAAAATACATTCGATATTATGGAATTGAAAAGGAGTGAGAGAAATCCCAGACATTCACACTGCTACGTTATTTGTGTATCAACGAGTTTTTAGAATTTCACTGTACCGTGGCCTTGACAGTAGGCCGTCGTTGGCTTCAGTAAAAACAAGGCAGAGAATTGAGGAGAAAAAAAAAAGTATAATTCCTCTAGCGTCCGGAAATAAATACAAGTCTCGTCGGAGGACGTTGGCGATCAAGCGTAGCATTACAATCCGTAACGGTATACGCCGATCGATGATGCGTCACCCTCACGGTGGCTATGCTCTCCTCCAGTCTCTCTCTCACTCGACTCAAAATTGTCTCATACGCACCAGTGACATAGAAAATACAATCCCACGGACTCATTCTTGGTCACTTGTAACGGCCGAGGAATATTAACGAGAATGCTAGGGGAAGAATTATGATGCGGAGTGATTCCGCAATTTTGCAAGAGCCAAGGAAAAAATAATAATACGGTATTCTGAGAAGAATCGAATAACTTTTTCACGAGGTTCACTCTATGATCGTAGTGGCAAACTGATAGAGTATACACGTCGTTTCCTAGTACTCTGGAAATAGAGAGGAGTTTCGTCGGCGCACACATATCGCCCGCCGCTGTACACCCAACGTCTCCACCGGAGAAAACAACAACACGTGCTTTTATGACAAAATCCAGTGTATAAACATGGATTCATAAACTATTTAGAGGTTTGCAGCTATTGAATTTTGTTAACGCAATCTGTACTGTACTATGAATTCCCATAATCCCCGAGAAATACCGAATGTACGTGATTCATTATCGAAAATATCGCAACTGTTAAAAGTATTTTCAACGACAATTGGCTATGATCATTCTACTGCACCCAGTGATTGGACGATATTCGATAAGGGATGTTTATTTACGTCTGATAGGTGATGAAATTCCATTGTCACCGGTGGGAAAAACACATGGCTACGGAACAACCGAAAAAAAAAAACACTGGAATTTTGTCACTCAAACCGAATGAACCTGTCACGTCAATATTAACCCCTCCTTCAACTGTTTCATAAAAATTTAATAATGAAAATATTTACATGATCGACGTGTGTTGGGGTCTGGTGTGCTCCCCTCCATATGCAGGTGTTACAGTTGTGGTAATAGCACCGTTGTGAGTTAATCCTGGTGCTGGTCTCGCACTGGTCGCAATTGTTCTCGTCGATTGACCGCGCGTATCCTTCAGTATTTTTTTAGCGCTCAGCGGCGTTGTCACGCACATTATTGACGCCACTTTATTCACAACTTCCCACACTTTATAATCGTTCCACCATCGGAACTGATAACTTCCCCCCCACCCGCCTTGCACAATTGCCAATTGTTAAAACGAATAAATAATATTAACCAAAACACAAACACGATAACTTTTAGGTAAAATCAAATTGACGTTTGTTATTGCCCGGTTTATTATTAATTCGAATGTCCGAGGAGTTGAGTGATGTTTTCATTTATTAAAATCACCGGTTGTAAGGACTTGAGAGAAACACGAAGAGTTGTGCCCGGCACACAGATCGCTGAATGTTTACCGTGCGAGTGCGCGCGAGACGTTTATCACACACGTCCCTTCTCGCAGGGCGCCACGGGCTTACTGAGTGACCGAGTGACTGACCGAGTGACTCCGTCCTCAGACGAGAGCAGCCACGAGCCTTCAGCGGGCGTGGGTGTACACGCGCTCACACGTAGTGGGGGGTGACTGGCGCTTTGGGATTGGACTGCGGCGGGGGTGAGTGCGTTTGGAGGGGGGGCAGCGAAAACCAATCACAGTGAACTGGGTATACATCGTGCTGTATTGAGGCACATCAAAGAACAACTCGCACTCTGCCGCGAACCGTCGAGATCAGTTACACGTACCTACGGCTGCTCTCTGAAAAACTCTGGCTTTTGTAGAATGTTTATTTTGTATTTATGAGAGAAACCGGTTTTTCGGAGATTCTTCATTGTGTCATTCGGCAGTTTATTTTGCGTGATTTGTTTTTCTTATTCATTCATGGTTTGAATTTTTTGTTTGATTGATTTTTGGTGAAATTTTGTTGTGACGAGGGACAGGACTTTTCTTCCGTTTGACGGGAAGCGGTTCCCCGGTGGCTGTATGGAGTTTTAAAATTTTTTTTTTAGACTGTTAGGGGATGCTATTGAAAATATTTTTTGTGCGAAATTTTCGTTCAGTTTATCAACTCCGTCACATACAAAAATTGTTCCATTTTTATTGATTGATTTGTCGAGAGCATCGATCGGACAGAGTATTACTTCTAAATGATTGCTCCCTGCCCCTCCCCCTTCTTTAGGGATGACCCATCCTTGAAAAGGATTTGTAAAAAGGAGGGCGCGCGCTGACACCGCGGGAAGTGGCCAGGTGGTAAATTCTCAGACGTCGCATTACAGTAACAAAGTTTTTCACGATCCAATGCCCCCTCCTCCCCCCCACCCTCGAGCCTATGTCACGGCTTTTTCATGCCCCCATTAACTTCGAGGATTTCTCTACCAGGATTTTTAGCGAGTGCCGATTTACTGAGAGAAAAAGAAAAATACTCGAGAAGGGCGGGTGTGCAGAGGTTTCAATTTAGCCTTCAGAGTGTATCACTCTGAATGCTCGTTTCTTGTTACCCACCCCTCGGACTTCTTGTTGAGAATAAAAGAAAAAATCGTGCGTGAACCTGGCGTTATATTTCAGAAGCGACCCCCCTAATTGACCCATGGAAAATCGCCCATAAATTCTCCTCAAACTAGCCATATTCTTCAGATCCACGACTCTCTCATTTCCCGTGACACATTAAATAGCGGAAAAATTCAGCTACAATTGCCGTAACTTGGAAAAAAATAACAACTTGATAATGATGATTAAGCGCCAACATTTTTTTACACACAAAAGTAAATTTTCACGGGAGAAAAAAAATTTGCGAGCATACAAATTTTGGAGGTAGTCGAGACTGATTACTAATTACGCGGAGCGTTTGAGGAAGATGAAATAATTAGCGAGCCGTCACCTTCTGTGATTATTTCATCAACTTTGTTGTTATTTTCTCGGCATTCTGCCATCTTTTATCTGATTTACTGAGCTGCCAATTATGAAGGCAAATTTTTATGAGGACATAACGCTAATATTTCTCTTGATACGGAAAGAGAATAATTTTTTGGCATTGAATGGGACAATTTCGACAATTCCTTCATCACCCCTAGTCCTCAAATTTAAACGAAATTAACCACTTGGACATTCCATCAGGAGTGCCCACTCCATCCCCCAACTAAAATTATAATTGTACAAAGTAAGTTTGACGTCAATTTAAGGAGGAACGGCTATGCTTCTGTGACAAGAAGCCCACAGGGAGTCCAAAGTAATCCAGGATAGGTAGGCTGGATGCCAAGAGCAACGGTGAAAGTCGTTAGGGGTAGGTAAGTTCAGTACGTGACTCTTCGAAAGGTCTCCTACCAGTGTCCTTCATAGGTGTGACATGTACAAACTCTGAAACTTCCAATTTGCCTCCGAGTTGTACAAGCACCTTCGCTCCTTCCTTTGCGCTCCTTTTTTCTCCCTCTCTATTCTTTCCCTTTTTTTACACGAGCTTTGACGTCTTTGTAACAAGACTAATGGGTGGCTTGTGCACAATAGAGAGACGAGCAACAATGTAAAGTTGCCTCAAAGTATCCTGGCTTCCGCCTTCAAACGATCGACAATGTTATTTTCATTCTCCATCGGTAACTCTAGGAATTTATCTATATTTATAGGCATTCAAAATGGGGAGGAGGGGGGAGGATGACCTGAAGAGATGAAAGAATTGCCCGGAATGTCAACTATGGCCTTGATCGGTGCGATGTCACACACGTCGCAGTGATCATGGGCTGTATCACAGATGCAGGGCCATCAAGTAAAAATGAAGGGACATTTATCATTCCACTCCATTGTTTCTTCTGAATCTCTCTCTCTCTGCTTCACCTCTACTTCAGCAATTTATCCGCACACTTTGTGTGACAAAATTCACAATTAAAATGAAAATCCTCGAGTCAGGTACGCACCTGTCGTCCTCATTTAACGAGGACGAGCCAAACAGGAGTAAAAAGGAGAAAAGGAAGGGGGCGGGGGAAGTGCGGACGTTAACAGAGTCACAATCTAGTAAAATTTACAGTCACTCTAGAGGCGAGAAGGGTATGTAAATAAAAGAAGCGTAAAATCGTTCTGGGCGTGTGTTTTTTTTCCACGAAACTGTAGATGAAGTGGGAGCAATGAAAATGAAATAAAACAGGCAGTTTCCTCCGTTAGAATCTCCGCCAAAAGAATCGTTGCGTTCGGGGGTGTGACACGTTAAAGTATGAAATTTTGCAAATTCAACAATTCGAAGCTCTCCTCACACGGATAAGTGTATGGTAAAAACATATCTAGAACGTATATTTCACTTTAATGATTTCAATTTTTTTCCCACTTAATCGTTGAAAATCTGTTGATGGAATGGGGTTGAAAAAAAAAAATGATTGTTAGGTCTGTTGCTCTAGGGATAGGCTAGGAATCTCGAGGGGATGTTGGGTAAGTGCACAGCCGTGTCGTACCGGAGTTAGTCCACAACGAGGTAAAACAGAAATGCTTGCCTTACTTTCCCTATACTCCATCCTCTCCATCTCCCTATCCAACCCCCTGTTTCTCACATGCATCCATTCGCTTCGCATGCCATTCGCGAGGTTAGAACGAAGCGACATTTCCCTGAGTTACTCTGACAAAATTTACATAGTCCGCCCGTCGGTCGCATTTGCCCTAGACGCACGGCATTTTTTCCCCCGGGATAGTGAGACGGGCCAATGGGGTATACAGTTTTGCTCACGTCTACGTATCCTGTTGAGTCGAGGGTGTAATGGTATGGCAGTCTGTAACACCCTCCTCCTACCCCCAATTCCCCATTCTCCTTCCACGCCCCATCAGCTGAATCGTTTCCACTATCGTGGTATTTTTTTTTTTTCAACAGCTACCTGCTTGGAATATCTCACCTTAATATTTTCGATCCCTTTAATACCTATATACAATCCCTCTCCCAGCACCGAGGGCTCTCATGCGAAATATTTTATTTGCACACTCTTATCTCGTATGCACAGCCACTGTACTAAAGGTTTACTGTTATAACCGATGTGTCAACTCTTACTATTTCAACAGAAATCTGCACGGGAATTGTAGACATTATTTTTTTCTAATTACCCATTGCAGGATTTTTTTTAAATAACATCTGTGTAATTTACGCTGAGGGAAAAATATGACGAAAATTACGGTGCTGATGCAGTCAGGTGAATTCAAATGGTCTCTTCATCAATGAGAAAAAATCAATTCAATCGAAATTTCTCCCCCCCACGATAACCACGAACGTCAGTTCACCGAATCAGATAATTTCTATCCAATAAAAAAAACCATCTCTCCATCGACTTACCTATGAAACAGCGGTGGCTCATGTATCAGCAGGTGAAAGTCATTCTCGGAGCAGACCTCTCTGTCACGATGATGAACAGCGCACTTGAAGCTCCTGGTTCGCTTGCCACTCATCTGAAATGAACAAAAAAAAAAAACTCATGATCAATAATATCAGCACGAGGCTCGGAGAAGATATTATAAACCGATTGTAACATCAGGGCTATAGCGAAAATTGCACGGGTCGTCAAGCATCGGATGTATATAGATCGAGTTACGGTTAACGTGGTTAAGCAAATGTGCCAGAACCCAAGAGCAAACTCCCTCTGAGCGCAAAGTGTCTGTATCGCATCGTTTCACTCGCTGGTTCATCCCTTCTGCATGATGTTATCCCTCTCTGATTCGTCTGGTTTCAAGTTTCGTCTTGCGGTTTTGCGAGTAGATGAGAGCAACGTTGAGAGGTAAAGACTGTGGATGGGAGTGGGATGTAGGCTGGGGAGAAAATGGTTTGCGGAACTGCTGAGTTTGTCTGTGTACGTATATAACATCATTGCTTTGCCGGGTTGATTGCCAAAAAGTGGAGGAGCTACTGAGTAGGAAGACTTGCCGTCACAAGGCAGAACGAAATGGACGTAGAGACATGCTCTTCGAGGAACGTCGCCAGACGTCCAATGAAACGAAATAAAAGAAAATTCCGACGGTAAAGGGAAGAGAGAGAGAAAAGGGGTGAATTTAATTTGCCACCACTCGTGTCTGCAAATAAAAAAAATATATCATCGATTTTTCTTTCTCCTGTTCTGTCTCTCTCTCTCTCTCTCTCCCTCTCTCGCCATCTGAATTAGGAACATTTGTATCCCTCGTTAAATCCCAAAATGCAGTCGCGCTGGGGTGTACTGTAACAACAGCACGCATCCCTCTCACTTCTTAACAATACTCCATTGTCTTAGTCCTCGACAACCCCTCAGTTGCTGCTTCACGTTTTTCTCTCCCTCGGTTTTTCCACCGGTTTCGCTCGGTTTATTGGCAATGAAACGGCCGATTCCATCGAGTAAATCTTCGACTTCGCGAATTTTACGAGTCCACCGTGGGCACCAGACTTCCCTACCTCTTTACCTATACGTACCACAGCAGGGGATCGATATGGCGGGGTAGCATCTGTGCTTGTACAGAAGATAGAAGGAAATACGAGCAGGATAGTGATTTGGCTTTGGGTTTAAGTCTCTCAAGATTACGGGGGGAAGGAGTTTCAAACATAGAATGAAGAGTCTCGCGAAGTTTTTTAATCTCTTCGAATATAAATTAATTGTTTGACTACACACAGAGACGAGAAAGCAAAGAGCTACACTTGCACTACTGAGTGTTTTGAAGGGAAATTGAAATGAATGAGTAAAATTGATTTATCCAATCCCCTTGAATGAACTACTTTTTTGTTCAAGTCAACTCTAAATCTTATTGATCCAATTAAAATGCAGTTTTCCACAGAACCACACGACAATTACCTCGTTAAACTCAACCGAATTTTTTCTATCAGTAGAGTACGTCAAGGTATGAATTGAATATGGAAAGTTAGGGAAAGGGAAACAATTGAATGGGAAGATACGGTTACAGAAGAATCGAAACGGAACAACGAATGTATATATACAGAAAAACGGTATACGTTTGCCGGAGATAACTCGTGGATTACAATCTCTTCCTCTCCGTTGGAGCTTCCGCCTGGCGAATTCCACTGGAAGAAATATTCCGTGCACGAATAACGCATTTTCGTTTGGACTATAGTATCCTATCGCCTACTCTTGCCCTGTTTCACTCTTTCTCCATTCGTTGGAATATGTACACGGACCGTTGGACTCTGCGCATTTCGTGGATATATACGTGCGAGTACGGTGATGCGTGTGACGTGAATACGTATTGTCACGAGTGGTATGTAGCTATCGTGGGGTAATTTACATACGGTTGGTCGGGATACGGGATAGTACCCATTCGCTTTATCTTGTGGGGGGGTAAATATGTCCGGAGGGAGGTAATTAATTTTTGATGCTTTGTTTTGCGTAATTGGGTTCATTTAGAGAATGGCGGAAGGTATTAGAGAAGGTAATACGTATTTTTGGCAGTTGGGGAAAAATTTCAGTGTTGACATTGGCAATTTTGTGGGTAGGGGGAGCGAGACCTCGCTGAGACGTGTAACGAGACACGATACGTTCTGGATGGAACGTATATTGCCAAAGCGTATTGAGCTCATATCAATCAGCGATATCGCTCCGGTATTATCACACTGTGGGGAGCATTATGTGAGAAATTCTCTTTCATCTCACTCATTGAGAAGTTTAAAAAATTATAAATCCTATTTTCCCTTGTCCATTGAGCTCCACCGATCCCACAAAATCCACCCGCCTCTAATTGTCATGAGCAATTATCACTCTGATATTGATTCTAACACAATATCAATAGAAGGATTATCGTCATCGATATACCCATCTCTTTGACTTCCTCCCATCCAATATTAAATAGTAATTAGTGCTGAGTAGTTGTCGAGACATGAATGAGCATAATTTAATTCGTCCCATTAGTTCGTATTATCCGTTGCGAGGGTTTTGCTGGATATTTGCTTATAACGTTCAAACGAAGGACGATTGCGTGCTGATGCAGGTCTCGGAGTCGGGGACTAATGGCCAGTAATGCCTACACCCGGAAAATTCGCTGTACAACGTTATACCATTGGTTTGTGTGTTAGAGAGAGATATATTCCACCATTTTCCCACCGATGATCGTTCTCTCGCCCCTAATCGAATTGAATTCCATTCATGACTAGAATGTTTATTGGTTTGCATCTACAAACGATCTGACAATCGAATTGTATTCGCCTCATCTAACCCTAATGCCCCGTTCGCGTTTTCTCTGGGGTTGAGGAAATTTTCAGTTATTCGTTTTTTATTCCCCTTCCTTGACGTACAAATTTTTTTAATGATCTTTTATCTGAAATTGGTCACTCCTCTGACTTCAGCCAATACACGGAGATTTGGGAACAGATAGGGGACACGAATACTCACAAATTGCGGGTTAAAGTCCTGTCTGAGCCAGGGGGTGAGGAAGAGGGGAAAAAAATTTTTCTCAAGATTCACTAAAGTTTCAAGTGCTAGTTAATTACCCCGGAAGATCCATGGGAATTCTTTCTGTATGTTTGGGTCATTAACCTGGGGAGAAATTAAAAAGATATTATGCGGGGTTTATGGTGTCTATGTAACGATAGATCTTGTTGAGTAATTTTTCAAACATAGTTTGTAGGGTTGCCTGGAAAATGTGAGACGTGAGATGAAACGGCTAATCTTGGAGTAAAAAGTGTTGAATGCTGGGTGTGAAATTTTCATCAAGGAACGCTGGGTTTAGAGTCTTACCGAGTAAACGGTTCCGTCGAATATTCGATCACAGTATGAAAGAATCGAGGGAATATGAACTGTTTTCAGGGATCGATATTGAGAGCATATTGAACACTAGAGAATTCGGGAATTAGAAGAGCTGCAGGTAAATGTAATTTAAATATAGACTACCTCGTGGGACGAGCTATTAATAACTTTTCGGATCAAGTTATGATGTGAGATGTTGTAAACATGTCCCGATGAAAGTTAATCATTTAACAGTTTGAACTGCTTTTTGTTTCTTTTCAAAAATCCGAGGAATGAAATTAAAAAAAATTCAATTAAATTTTTCTATTTATGATGTATCGGTCTTTCCCTTCTATATCTATAAAAATCACTGGAAATAAATCGCCACTGGCGTTTGCGAGAATCGTTCCGTTACTGTTCGTGAATATTTCCTGTCGTGCATTACCCGATTGTTATGTCCGAATCGAATGACGTATCTATAAGTGCAACTTTCACGCCGAGGTTAACATTTCTGTGGGTGTTTCTACTGAGTTGCTAATAACATCTTAAATAGATATGCCATGAACACCTCCATACGACCCACCAGTCTACGATAAAATTGATCTGTTCAGAACATAAATTTATGATGAGATACTTGAAATAGAAGTACGCTGGCTATGTGGCCCGACATCAACCCACAAGAATCTACTTTGAAATTGCTGAGCTAATAGAGCAAATTTATTATGTGTCAGAATAGAATTTCCCTAAACTAGCATCAAAATCAATTATAAATTATTCTTCACTAAATATCGAGATACAAATGAGGAAAAGATTAATCGTGATCCATTTTCATAGTAAAAAAAATTTAAGCCAGGATTTTTAATGAACATTTCCCCCCTGTGCCTTAACAACTTTTTTTCTCTAAAAATCAATTTTCAAGTTTAAAAACGATGTGCAAAATATTGAAATGCGGTTTGTGTATAATCCAGATCGGTGTATACCTATACATATCGTACAAACGATCGTCGGTCTACCGTCCGATAGAAATTTCAATATTGGCCTTAAACCGCTTAATTGCCAATCGAGAATTAATATCAATTGGGCTCTCGCGCTTGGACAAAATGTCTCGACGCGGAAAACCACCCCGGGACAATCATCGTAACGCGTTCAACTGGCGACGGGGTGGCCGAGCGAGTGTGGTCTGATAATTGAATTCAGTGTCGTTTTAATACTCACACACAATCAGCCCTTTTCCACATTCACCATATTCACCATAACGTGTTCATGTCCTGTTGCTCTCCAAAGCGTGAGATTCACTATTTTTTGTTCAATCCTCAACATATTGCCACATGAAACCGGAAGGGGGCTGCCTAATATTTGGTAGATCGTCGGTTGCGATAGAAAAAAAAAATGGGGAAGAAGAAAGAGGAGAATGAAAGAAACTGAAAATATGCTCAGGTCACTGGCTCACTTTGGAAATAACGTAATTGAGCGTTATCCCTCGAATTAACTCAAGCGCTCTCCTTCCACCACTGTTAGCGTAATAAGCGGTGCCTACTTTTACCAACCTAGGTATCCCTCAATTTCTGGTATGAAATTGAAAAAGAAAACAAAAAAAATAACAGAAAAAATTGTGACACGACATTAGAGCTTGTTATGTGTATAAAATAAACCTAATAATTATGTGACTTCGTTTGATATTTCTATTGGCGGAAGTGTGAGATCCTCCATTCTTTAAATTCATTCCAATTTCCTCAAGAACTTTTGCATAGCTATAAATGAAATTTCAGCGCTTAATGATGAGGCATTTATCCAATAGTCTCATTCACGAGTAGAAAGAATGAAAAGAATTCCCAAGGAGAAGGAAAAATTATATTTCGATACTTTTTTAATTCTGAAGGTTCTAATGGCCTTGAGGGGGTGAACTGAATGGGAATAAATCAAATTAGATTTCAGGATTTAATTTAATTTATTCACTATCCACGCCCCCGGAAAAAAATTCTGTTACTTAAATATATGCACATACCTAGATTTTCGAGGGAAATATTTCCCTGGATATTG
Organism: Diachasmimorpha longicaudata; assembly: GCF_034640455.1. NCBI lineage: Eukaryota > Metazoa > Arthropoda > Insecta > Hymenoptera > Braconidae > Diachasmimorpha > Diachasmimorpha longicaudata. The sequence continues at coordinate 4,878,731 of NC_087231.1, read as the reverse complement.
TGTTACAAAAGCAATCATCAAAATCCTGATTATTTACTCTTTAATAGAAACTTTGTGACCGCAAACAAATCGAGAACCACATAGAATTGTACGCCGCCGGTTGGTAACCGTTGGGGGTACAAAGTCTCAACGTTTTGTACAGAATCATCTGTGCACGTTCTTCGTTTATGTCATCCTCGGTGCTGGGTGGAGAAAACTACAGAGGATATTGTACATAAGCTAGATATTCTCCGGTAGTCGGTACAGTAGCCCTCAAAGACCAGTTGTACATGCCTGTCCTTACATTTACGTTCACATAATGAATACATATGCTCAATCGATCCTTGAAATAATTTCTCTGGTCGAGTATGAGGGTGTAGGTGATATTGTTGACCCATTATCTTCCTTGAAACCATAATACTATCTGTTTCGTGGTGGTTTCATCATGGTCACGGGAATGACACGCACACGGAGGAAAATTTATATGTTATTACCCGGGCATTTCCGCTCTTGTACGCGGAAAAATGGAATTCTAGAGCAGTTGGTAAATTTTACCCTACCGTTATGGCAATTCTGACTGGGCCGACGAACTTTGATAGAACGATAGAATAATTTTTTAGGAAAAAATTCTTTCGGTGCAACGAATCTCCCTTTCGGGTTCTCACTGGGCTCCATAAATTCCATTCTCCACTGTTTCGCAGTGCAGGACTTCACACGTCAGTGCTGTTAAGATCCTTGGTTAGTACATAGTGCATGATTCATGGGTGAGAAAAGAGGCCGAAATTAGTACGGTTGCCAGGAGGAGTAACGGCGAAATTGCAGATTTTCAAGATTTTCATGATAACGCGTTTCTTGCAAAATCTCGAAAAAAATTACCCCCTGGATTATTAATTAAAGTCTCGATGTGTGAAATAGAATCAGGATAAATTATTCTTCCTGCTCAACAGTTTCTGCTGGTGTAGAAGAAACAAATTCCACAAGGAATAACAAATAGATTCAGTGAATTGAATTTCCTCATTCTCTTTCCTCTATCAGAGGCATATATTTTTCTCAGAATAGAATTTCCGAGGCACTCAATGGCAAGACTGCCTAGCACCGGAAATGCTGAGGTATATCATCGTCTAGGTAACAGAGGATTAACATAACAGTGCACATACTGGGTTATTGCACCGTCTATCTACCTCAAGGAGGGATCCAAGTCCACGAAGTGCTTGTGCTCCACATGATCCTGCATGTATGGGCTAACTTCGTTGCCAATTCAGCGTTATATCGGGTCTCGAGCGCGTTATTGTGCTTGCAACGGGCTTTATAGCATCATATACGTGCCGTCTGAGTTAAATCACAGCCCTTAGGTTATTTGCATACAAATCTTGATGTCATACCCAAAGAATACTCGAAGGAAATGCGAGAATATAATGAGAATGTCATTATTGATTCAATTCAGTTGACTTGAAGGATTATTATTCTTATCTGTACCTGGAATTCCGCACGTTTTTTACCACCACTAACTAAAAATGACATTATCTCTCCTCAGCCTATACAACAGCCTATTCATCAGTGGTCACTGGTAAAATATTTGTCACTGAAATTCCGGTAAAAATCTCAGAAATTGTTGATAAGTGACTTTGAACCAGATCACATCAATCAATTTTTGTTTTCCAAACCGATTAACGAATCAAAATAGAGTCAACCATACGCTTCACTTCGCTCCACCAATTACACACAAAAGAAAATTTCGAAGACCCTCATTTGAACCTTTCAGCTTCTCTTCCTTATTTGTACCCATGGATTCTATCTCCATCTAGGCGCCTCCTAATGCGTGACCAGGGTCAAAATGACACCGTTATACGTTACGGAAGAGTACCCCCGCAGAAACGGCTGGATCACTGAGAACGTATCTCTGAATACCTGTGTGCAGTTGTTTACCATCTTTCTCCATTCGACCCCCTCCCCCTTCGCAGGTAGATAGAGAGACTCGTCGTCTAATGAGTGAAAGAAACGCCCCCCCTCCCTCGGTCAGGTGCCTATTCCGCGGACCTCCTTCACCGTGTTTCATCCTCTATTCGACAGCCCTTCGTCGCACCATTACCACCGGGATTGATCGTCGCACACTTCCAAGTTCAGAGGACGTAATTAGTCCAATTAGTTAACTCCACGCGACGACTTGCTGCCAGCAGCAAGCCCCCCCCCCCCGCCACTTATCTTGGCCCATCACACTTCAATCCGATTATCTGTGGGTATATCCATCGCTTCTCCAGAAGCTAGACTTGAAATTCCAAAAATTCACTCTAATTCTCTTGAACTCAAAATTATTACATTCTCCATAATTATTTTGTTCTTAAAATTGAAAACAAAAAATTCAATTTGGTAAATTAAGCCTCTTTTGCAGATAGAAAATCTCTAATTTGACCAATGACCTTTGAATCTTCTAAGACTGCTTGAAATTGTTGACTAGTAGAATTTGTTTATTCTCCCATTTATTTATTTATTAACGTGAAGTAGAATTGTACATTCGAGAATTAGTTGTACTCGATTGGAAAATAGTCATGCATTTACTAGTGACAAATTTACCTGATTTTCAAATCAATGAGGAGCCGTGAATAAATTCAAAGGGGTCACCCAGTATTTGGCACAATGCGATAGGTGAATATAGATCAAGTGCTCGAGTGTAGGAATATCCCGAATGGACTTTGCATTGAAGTGAGAAAACTTATTGATATTCCTCCAATTTTAATGGCAAAATTTGGAAACGTCAATCGTATCTCTCAGATTATTCCTATCCTCATAATCACAAAACTTTTCCGTGTGTGGTGGTATTTGCAGTTTCTCTCTCTCTCTCTGACACACACATACACGGGCTCTCTCGAAAATACTTGATTTATTCCGGACGTGAAACAGGAAACGTTGGCTAGTGACGTTAAATAAATTATTTAATCGTGCGGATGCGTAGGTGCGAGTGTACTGAGGTGTACCACCGGGCATATATGCATTCTTAGTTCAATTGGCTCATTCAAAGGAGAAAAAAAAATCTTTTAAAAATAGAAACAATGGAATGGTGAAAACACACGGTGAATATTTTTTAATCCGATAGTTGGTTAACGTTGACAGACTTTTGCTCGAAACTCCAAAGTTCTCGAGAAAACGAAGAAATCGGTGACAAAGGAAAATGGGAACAAAGAAGGGAAAATGTGAGTGTGAGTTAGAGAAGCATCGACGGAAAATCTTTGAAGGAAGTTTTTAAGGTGGTGAAGAAAGAGCTATAAGACTTCGTGAATACAGAGGGGAACTCCTGGATATAATAATTTCCTTGGGACAATGGTGGATCGTAATCTATATTCGAATGGGTTTGCGCGTGAAGAATGAGCGAAACGCGGGAAAAAGGGTGAGGGGGGTAGGGGGGGGTGGTGGAGAGGGAGTGAAAAATAGAATAAGAGAGGAAATAAAACAGAAGATTTTATTCGCAGTGGGAGGATGGTTCTTTCCCGTTGGGCAAAGAGGTCAGATGAAAATTTAATTTCCCTGATGTTGATAACGAGAGTGGCTCCATGCTGAAGAGACTGAATGGATATAGATGTCACTGAGGTGTGAGCGGAGTGGGGAGAGAGGAAATTCAGAAGGGGAATTTAAATATTCGTGTTTTAATAATTCTTGAATCCTACTTGCAGCATTTGCCATGGCCATAATTTTATTATTTACTCGGAGCTGTTTTGAATAATTTATTGGACATGTGTCTTGATATTACATATATATATGTATATATATCTCATTATGTGGAATGCTGATGTAATTGCATTCACGCGTCAAAGCTGGTATTCCGTATGAATATGTGATGCAAATAGAAATAATTGAAGTGCCTGTTTCGTTCTCAAAGGAAAAGAGCATAATGGAATGAATGAAAAAAGAATCATTTGTGGTTCGTATGAAAAACTGAAGGATTGCAAGAGTAGGTTCATCCTCATCAAGAAGTTTTTCATTATTGCATGCAAAATTAATAACCTCATAATATAGGCTATCACGAGAAAAGAGGCGCAACGTGACGGCCAGCGAAAGAAACTGAAAACCTGAATTTGTTCTCCCTATTTTATGAAAGTTTTATACAAATCTTTCATTAATTTTTTTCTCATTCCATAGAAAAAAAGTCCCTCAAATAGACTAAATTGAAAAATCTTCTCTTGACCGGAATTGGACATGAAAAAAAAATTCTTCATTTCCATTGGAAAAAATGCCCATTACAACATGAAAAATTCATTAAATTCGTTACAACCCATGATCCAACAAATTTCAACAAGACAAAAGTCCCAGCGAAGTAAAATATGTCGTCCAGGTAGGTCTCGTGGCTAATTTAGAAAAACTTTCAAATTGAGATAGATCGTTAGAGGCCAAACTAACCGATAGCCGACGACAGCCAGTTGGCGGCTCGTTGGTAGGTTTAACCCCCAGAGGAGACACGGGTACGAGGCGGTAAAATCCCAAGGTACAAAAATGACACGCACACACAGACATCCCTCTTAAAAAAAAAAAAGAGATACAGAGAGATAAAATAAACGTAGTAGTAGAAGTCGCACGGTGGTCCGAAAACGAGGCGGTAAAGGACCAAATTATAGACATCGAAGATTGCCTCGAGAAAATCAATCATACGCATTTAAAGACAGTCGGCACCAACTCTCAGTCTTTTATCGTCCACTTTGTCCTTTTTATATATTTCTTTTGTTGGAGAGGAGCAGCTTCCTCCACTCCTACTTCATTACGACTTAATTCCACCTAGTAAAAGAAACCGAGCGAGAAATCGTTGAAGTCACAGATGCAGCTAAAGAGAATAAAATAAATGAAAGAATAAAGTGAAGAAAAAAAAACGATGTTCACCGCGTTAAGGGAGGGTAAAAGAGTACTACGGTCTTATTAGCCTTGGTTACATGGGACGAAGTCTGTGGAATACGGAAAAAAAATAAAAGATGAAAGAGTAGGAAGGGTAAAAGGTAGAAAAGTGGATCGATCCCACAAAGATAAAGGAAAAAATAAAATAAAAGATCAAGATGGAGGCATTATATTTCAATTTGAATAAAAAAGGGAGCGGCAAATTGATTGACCCCTCAAGACGAGCTCCCAACTGAACAACATGCTCATGTCCATAACCGGAAATTGATAATCTTCGATAAAAAAGAAAAATCGGCCCTCGGATATAGTACCGCGTTTGATAGTTGCTGTTGCACTATTAACGGTTAACAATGTGCAGGTTAGGGGGGAGGGGGAATTAGGAAGGTGGTGGAGAGGTGAAAAATAGGGAGAGATGTTTCGGTGTTTTGCTACAGCCAAAGAGACGGCCGCCCTGGTTAATGGAGCTAATTTGGACCAAATATTCCGGCTATGACTCAATTTGCTTCGATACCCAGCAGTTCTCGGATATTTACCTGGGGCGCCGAGTCAACCTGGGGACTCGTCCTCAATGCAAGAGGGTTTCCCAATCGTTTTTCACGTTTCAAAGTCAAACCGCAATGAAAGGAACACCAGAAATGACACGAAATTTTTTTTGGATGTATCATTTTCTTATACATGTCAAGTGAATTGTCGAAGAACTTTCAAATCCTCTCGGAAGGATAGACAATCGTTCTCTTCAGCACTGATGTGGTAGAATCGTAATGCCCATCAGTCTAAGTGGAATAAAAAATGGCACTAGTGAGTGGAATTACTGGATCATGCAGCAATCCACGTGAAAGTGTAAGAAGCTCTGAATGATTTTCTCGTATAAAAGTAGCTCTCAGAAGCACTGGTGCAGCAAATATTCTTCCACCTTCTCTCTCATCGTCTCAAGGAGATAATTAGAATTTTTAGACAGGCTTCAGGTCATTAATGCCACGTGTAACAAGTTTGATGGCTTTATGGTCATGAGACAATCGAAGCATCAGAAATTTGAGGAAAATATTTCTGATCTTGCTCCGCTGCAAATATAAGAAAGTTTCACCTCTTTTGTTTGGATCAAACTCTACTCAACTTGCTGATAACTAACTATCAACAACACTGGTGAAGAAAGCATTTTTCAATCTCCTGTCATCCCGTCATTTCAAGAGTATAATCAGGAAGTTTAGGGAAGATTATTTCATCAGAGTGGTTGTTATGGTGGGAGTCACGTTAAAAAGTTTGAATTTTTTATTTGTTCGTGAGAAACTCATCCCTGGATACAGAATTTTTTGAAACGATGATCTTCTCGTGGTGATGTTGTTAACCTCCTGATAAATATCAAAGCTATTTTAAGTAGACACTGATGAGTTGAAGACGAAGACGAAAAGCCTATATTTACAGATTTTCTATTCGTTTCTGGGGATTATCATTTATGTGGTAGTTTCGAAGCGGTCGTTAAAGTAATTAAGAGGCTAGAAGGCACTTTCCAGTGCTAATTGCTTTATCTCTCAGGCACACTGGAGAAACAAAAAAGAATAGGAAGGCGAAGTAAAAGTAGGAAGAAATTTTTTTCAGCATTAAAAACATCGGATTAATACCTCTATACTTTCTCATCAGGTAGTTATGAGTTACGAGTAAATTTTGCACATTGGTATACCTTAACATTAATATTTTCCTACTTCTTTCTCCATACATCCTTAATTATGTTGTTAGTACAATTGTGAAAAGTGAATTTAATGAGAATGAAGTTGGCGCAGCGAATGGAAGGAGATAAACAGCGAAAAAAACACGGTCAAGGGGTAGGCGAAATATAATAAACAAAATGGACTGGTGCCCTCGTGGTTTTTAATTAAAATTACGTGAGTACGAAACGCTAGTGTATAAGAGAATGAGTGGGAAGAAAATAATAAAAAAAAAAGAGACGAACAGGGGGAGGAGAGAGAGAGAGAGCTCATCCGAAGCGGATCCTCTTCTACTTCGCCGTGTGCTTTTGGGAGATTCAAGCAAAAGAGCTGAAGGAGAGAGGGAGAAAGAGATGAAGAGAAAGCGAGATGGGTCAGAGCGAGTCCCTCTTATTTTTGCCTTTTCGTCGGGACGAAATGAGTTAGTCGTGTACACGAAACGACGGGGGGAAGAGTAAAATTTATGACAAGGCTACCCATTCAAATTCACTGCCTACAATTTCATGTGAATTTTTCAATTTCTACAGTCTTTCTCCGACCGGAAAATTGAATTCCCTTTTTTTTCATATCCAATTTCAATCCTCAAGTACTTTTGTATCCTTTGTACATGAATTTCAAAAGGATGTGGTCTGTAAAAGAATAGCCGTACGCGGGAAATTGAAGTATATCGTTGCTGGAAATATTTGGAGATATTTATTTGGACAGTACGGCAATTCATGAATATTTGAAAATAGCCGGGGGTACCTGGCAAATGAATGCAACTATTTGTCGGGATATTAATTCGGAAATGTCTCGTGGGGAATTTGAATATTTTCATTAAAATGAATTTCCGTTGGGCAAATAATAACGCCAAACATTAAAGCCTCGATTCATTTGATGTGCGAAAGAAATTAATTGCCGCACGAATATTTAATAATCAGAAATTGATGAACATTGAAACGGGCGTCAAGAGCGTTGTCAATAACCAATACTGAGCATTGATTAAAATTTTAATTCCGCTCAATTGCATCGAATTGAAAATTTATTCCATGAAAATTCATTGGAATACTTTCTCCCTCTCTCGCTTCATAAGCAACAAAGTTCCCCCAGATACCTACCAACCTGTTGCCGTCGTGAAGAAGATGTGTTCGTTTCGTGGTGTATTTCTCCTTCCTCGAATTTTACAAAAACACGAGGCTTGTACAGCTTGTAAAATGAATTGACCACCCAATGTTATCTCCCAACTCTTCTCCAACACTTTTCTGGTTCCTCCAGCTCATTACTGTACGTAATTTCACCAAAATATAATTACAAACTAATCAAAATGCAATTTTTATACAGAAGAAAAATGCTTTTGTAAATATTAAATTTTTTTCTGATAACTCTTATTCAATTTTTCAACTGCAGTGATAATCTAATTGATACGTGTATTCCCATAAATTTCGTACCCCTCTGTCCCCCGCAACCCCTATAGAATATCCCCAAGACGAGGAAAAGGGCACGGCCGTTTCACGGGGAAAGAAAAAAACCGCACCCTGAAACCTTTGTCATGCTCTTTTGGACAATCCTAAGAAATATTCGTTGACGTGTGGGTGGCGGAGGGAGCCATATTCTCCTTTAGGAAATTGCGCCGACACTCCTAATATTCCCCCTCCCACCCCCCATTCATTTTCTCTTTCCCCTCCTGATGCCTCGCCGTCTAATATGTAAGTTACTTCGGTTGGACTTGAGAAGTTCTTGGCCTTTCTCTGGCTCCAACTTACCTCCTCCACACCCTGGGGTCGTACACCACCTGAGCCAAACTGCTGTATCCCCCTCCCTCCCCTCCCCCCTCCCTAGTACTTTCCATCTCCTCTCCTCTCTCTCCTAGACATACGTGAGCTTTTCTCTCCTGCTCATGCACCAAATTAACTTTTACCACCGTCGTACCAATTAATTTACAACGTTGGCGAGCCACCTCTTGCATCCCACCCTAATTACGAGTATAAATTAACGAAGATGCGTTAGCTATTAATTTAGCTTAATCGTTGGTTATGCTTAACACACCCTCTCGTCAAGCTTTGTTGATTGTTCCTCAATTACCGATTCGCTTCCATTTATTTTTCAATTGAAATAGATAAAGAGCGCAGCGTAACATGAATATGATGAAAATTGTAGTTACAGAGGGTCCATTGAATCGGTTGTGTTTAAGTGCTTCATGTTGGATTCAACGTGTCCCCTCGGTCGATCGACGTTTTAATTCATTTTATCCCGTTCAAAGTTGAAAATTTTAAATGGGCTAAAATTTTACGTCCAACTCTCGGTGAGTTTCGCACACAGACCGGTCCATCGATACCCCTGTACTAATAATTCAAGCGGTCGCTCTACGCCCATAAATGGCTCTCTCGTATTCTCTGTAGCTCGTGTACACCAAAACGGAAGAGACTGCGGTGAAGGGTGAGCGAGAGGGTGACATGTACTCAACCGCTGGCTGCAGTGGGGCCAGTGGGCGGCTGGGGGGGGGAGGAGGGGGGAGTAGGTGGAGAGGGTTTTTGGGCACGTATTAACGCGCGACGAGTTGAAAATACCCCACCGTTTCGGAAGTGGAAAGAGCCCGCGGGTTGAAAGGGAGAAGGGAGAAGAGAAAGGGGAAGGAGGAAAAGCTCACATGGACATAGGCGCACAGTTTTTGCCCAGTTTTCAAGGGAGAGGCTATAAATCCGCAGCCGGGACTACCGTAAAGCCTATAAATCAGCGACCATTTTTACCCGGTGAACTTTTTGACAAAGCAATTGGGAATTGTTTGGTAAAACGTGGTGAAAGAGGGAAGGGAAGAGGCAGAGGGAAAGGAAAGAGAATGAGATAAAGTGTGGTGGGGTTTGGGGGAAGTTGAGGGAATAAAAAATGAAAATATCACGAGGTTTTTGGTGTTCACGTATTTTCGGTTAAATAACGGTCCTACGTTTGTTGGTACTAGTACGGTTGGCGTTAATTCAGCATTTTACGGGCTGGGTCTCCCTGTTGGCATTCTCTTGTTGTAATGTGCCAACACATAAAGCCTCGGCTATTCATTGAATATTTGTTCTCACTCCATTCTGACTACCCTCACTGATATACGCAATATACGTGTTATTTGATCCTGATATGTTAACGATAATTGGCTCACTAAATACGTTCACGATATTTTTCTCTCCATTTAATGTGTCATTTACTATTGTTCAATTTCGTATTTTATGCGTTTATGGACTATTCATAACGTCCTGTAAAATAATAATTAATAATTTGGGTAATTTACCATTGAGCATTCGAGTGATTTAACGATGGTGTTTTGCAGGCCAACTGGTGTCGTTTAAACAATGTAGACATGGATGAGTTTAGGAGGGGGAAAAAAAATATATTCAGGAGGTGAACGAGAGGGGAGCCCACTGAGTTTTGGATGTGAGCCAGATTTTTCGGCTCGCCCGTCACTTGGCGCCGCAAAAGCCCCCTTCGAGCCCTCCTGAAAACGTCGAGCCATCGAGAGTGTTTTCCCTACCTCTCTTTCACTAGTTTTCTATAAATAAGAGTCAGTGTCTGACTCTACGTCTGGAGTGTCTCGATGCACATTTGCGCTGAAGTTAAATTTGCAACGTCACATTGAATTTTTCTTCAATGGATTTCGATAAAAAATTTGACTCTCAATTACGAAGATCGAGCAAGCTATTGTCATGATTTGAAAATTTTCGATATCTCCGGTGAAGTGAGAGTAGCCTGACTTTTCAAAAAAAATTCTGTCTTCTTGTTTTCTTTTTCCCCCCTCGGAGTACTCAATTTTCTCTCATAAATCTAAATTTTTCGTATTCTGTAAAACCATAAATTATCATTTCTTATTTCCTTATCGCTGGCTCGCTCTTCTCAAATCACGTATTAGTTTTTCCTTCGACCCAAGAGGCACGAGGTTTTGCTAACGACAGAGTGGGCCATTAAAAACCAACCAGACGTCTCGCCCCGATAGGCATCAGTGCAAAAGAGATAGATCCACCACGGGTATTCTCACAAGAGTGAGGAGAGAAAAGGGAGAGGTGTGTGAGCCATCGCCTCTATCCGTGAGCAGAACGATTAAACCTATTCGTTATCGGTAACTGGGGAGAGATTAATATCTCACATAAGTTTCCAGTGGGGGATACAGAGAGGGAGAGTTCTTTGGATGGGGCATAGGCAGAGTCAACTTGCAGTGAGCTTGAACTACGAGGGCCAAACTAGTTAGACGGAGAACGGCAGTAAAAGGGTAGAAATTACCACCTCTTCTGCCATTTGAAATCATTCCCCGTGAAATTCGGGGGGAGGCTTTGGTTTTACCCCTGGGTAAATAGCCGCCATTTGACTTCCACTCGGTGACTCTTGGCCCAACCATCTCTCATTATGTACAGAGCCAGAGGAGGAGTTTGTCATCAATTCATCAGCCTCTAGAGTTTATTTTTCATCATTAATTCCGCGATTGAGTTCCACTACTTTGCGGCAACAAAAATCGCAGATTCAAACTATTCAATTAAAGTTAAAGTTACATCACAGCCGAATGATAAATTGTGTTTGAATCTGCTAAGTTTATTGCTACTGTAAATATAACTTTTTTAACTGTTCCCTTGTAGTGGAAACTACCATTGAAATTTCTCTTAGTGTGTCATAAAAACATTCCCACAAAGTTGTTACGCCCATTTTAGTACAAATTGTTGATTAATCCACGCCTCGGTACACTTCCGAGAATGCTGTCAATTGACGTCAGTAGCTTTATGTGACGAAAAGTCAGTTCGTACAGTCTAACTGGTGTGTATTTGATATGAAACATGTTAACGTTCTGGAGCGACGAGAGTAACGTTTAACGAAGCCCCGTGATTTCATTCAGCGTCTTAGGCGCACTGTGAAAATAACTACGTTTATTGCAGCAGAGTGCACTGATGAAGGCATTTTGCCGATGTATGAAGCCAAAATATGCAGCTCAGTGGGATAAGGTCAACGATTATTTGAGTTTGCATCATTTTCTAAAGTCTCAAGAGAAAGTTGGAGAAGCTATAGAAATGTGGAACAGGTTAATGGAGGAGTTAATTTGTTGGATAATTCTGTGAATGTTGTGGGAATAAAGAGCTAATTGCGAGCGTAATTAATTTTTTCGGTGAAACGATAGCCGACGCGGAAAGGGGAACTATTTAATTTAGTTCGAAGATTATTGAATAGCATTGCAAATAAAAAAGAAGAGATTCATGTGATGAACTAATTTATGATGGCGCAATGGAGTGAGGGTGAACGTTGGAGGTTTTTTTCATTTAGAGGGAGTGCCTGAATTTTGCAAAAGAATTTCTCTCCTCGTTGAATCTGCAGAATGCATGTCTCAATGTCTCGATGTGAAAGCCGAAGAATGACTTGAATTTGGGAAAGCAAACGTGCGAGAATAAGGGAGGGCTCTCAATTTGAAATACTCGTTCTTTCAGAATTGATCAGTTGAAATAATTTTAACAATTTTTTGGGCGATTGAGGGGTCAAGTTCATCATAAACGTAAATGAGATAGAATTGACGGTTATTCTTAGTCTCCCGAGAAGATACAGAGAATATAGAATGAGCGAGTGCTGTTCGTGGGGGTCCAAACGGCTCAGCAGAGATCCACGAATAACCTTCAACGAGTTTTGGGCGCGTTGACGCGAGAGAGACCCATGACTCAGAGATAGCCACGACGAGGAGTGGGACTCTTCTGCGGGGTATGTGTCAGCGCACGTTGGCCTCGTGTGAGATTTTTTTTTTTTCTGCTAAACGCATGTGTCGGACTCACTTCTCACTTTGTCAATAATTTCTCGGCTCTCGAGTATTTCAGATCAGATGTGAAATCTATTTGGGCCCTGCTCTCGAGACAGTTGCATCCTCGCTGAGTTTATTGGGATTCCTACTCTTGACCCCCGTGTGCTCGCCAACCCTCTTGATGAGGTACATGAAAGAGATGGAGCCGGAGAGCCGGAGTGTTAGAGACAGTGCCAAGTGTCACCTCGGAAATTGGCATTGGCCCTCAGTCTTACTTTCACTCTGTCTCACTCACTCACCACGCCTTTCTATGCCATTTGCATACCCGACGCACATATCACTACGTCTCGGTTATTTCCTGTCGCATTTTCCGTAAAAATAGAACGAAAGATTGAGTTTTTCAGAAAATTTTAGAGCTGGAGAATTCTTTCATGGAAATGATTTTAGTTATGAATTATAGAACGATTATAAAAATTTTTATTGTAGGAATTGTGGAATAATTAAAAGGAGGAAAAGTTGAATTTAATTTATCACGAGGAAAAAAATTAGTCAAGATGAAATTCACATTGAAATTATTCTCTGAGTGTATTATACTTTTAAAATTAAGATTCTACCAGAGATCACTGCAGGTTTTTTTAGAGTAACGTTAAATTTTCTGAAGTAAGGCAGCAGTATGAAGTTTTCTGACTGGATATTTAATAAAGGTCTAAATTTTGTAGCAGCAGAAGACTAAGAATTCTTCACGTCAGTTAAATATTCATGAAAATTAGATAGGTACCAAATGCCATTTGACCAATTGTAAAATTCACGAATATCTTCATTTAACTTCTATCTTTTAAATTTTTACGATAAGATTGCAATACAATTGCAGTTTCTCTACATTTTCCCCAAAAATTTAAAATTGTCAATGATAGAATTCTCTAAGATTTATTACCCCTTTATATAATTGAAACTTCAGTTACAAGTATGCAAAAATAAAGATAATTATTACATTTGATTGCTTATTGTATCGCCGAAATGAAATGTAATATCTAATTATGGACCCTCATAGTATTGCATTAATTCTAATTGGTCACGACGAAATAGGAACAGGTTTGTAAGAAAAACCGTCGTGAAATAGGTATTAAAAAGTATATATGTGGTAAGATAAAAACAGATCCCGTCAGCCGTTTCCGTTCGCGTTTTCTCTATACGCCCGGGAAAAACTCATTTTCCCCATCTAGCCGGCAGTGAGTAGTAGGTACCTTGGTTAGAGGGTGGAAGGTATTAAAAGCTCTCTCGCTTTTGTCGCGTACATGGGGGAACAGAGATAGAGTAGTCAGCAAAACCGGCTTTTCGGTGATTCTTTCGTCCCCATCCCTGCAACTCTCTTTAGCGGGCCCAGATGTAATTTATATCCCACCCTTCATACACTTTATATATTGCCATAATCATACACAGTGTGAGAGCCAGGCATTTTTATTCTTTAGAATCCTTATTCCCCACTAGTGAAAAGAGGCGAACAGCCCCAAAAATGCCTTACTCGGAAATTTATACTCCGCTGCTTTAATTAGACGTGATTAAAGCATCTGGACGAGGGATTACACCGGCCTACCCTGAAAGCTACTCGCCCCTAAAAATATATCATTTAAAATTTGAATTTCCCCGCGCGAATTTGCATTAATGAAGAAGGAGTAAAATTGGATGCGTTTAAATGAATTAATTAGACATAATCAGTCAATAATAAAATAGTGACATTCCTTGGTCGATAATTGAGATAATTATTTAGTTTCGAATTTTTCGCTGAACATTGAATTAAAACTCCCAACATTGAAAATCTCTGCTAATGTGCAGAACCCTCGAAAGCCCCACTTCTCGAGGTCCCTTCAACGAATCTCCGTGCTCACGAGCAAAAGAGCACCCACTGAAATAAAAACGTTGACGAGAACAAGGGTGACTATACACATACACCTCGAGTACATACTCTTAATGAAATGACTTTAACGGCTGGTGGGCACAAACACACCGAAAGATATTCACTACAGTTTAGGTTGGTATGCAAGAGCTTTAATATATTGTGATGGGCATAATAATGAAAATAATAGAGCTGAAATAGTCATTATGCTCTGCCTGTGAATGTTAAGTTTTTTGTTGGAGGCTTTCTTTGACGCTCACCATCAAAGGAGATTTCGAGGGGGCCAGTGGCGTTTTTAATAAAATAGAACTCATGCACGTGTATAAAAAAAAACCTTCCGTATATTACGAGAAAAAAATTCGCGGATCTGTAAATATTCTTTTGCCATAAATTTCACGATATTAAGTTTACCTAACGGTTGTGTTACAAAATTATATATTTTTTCAGTGTATGAGATTAACAGACGATAACAATAGTCATCGTTTCAGTATAATCCATTCTGCGTATGTCTTTTGTAATAAATGTGGGAAAAATAGGCGTAAGCGCTCAGAAGGCTATAAGTGAATTACCCTTTGGGGGTGTAAGACCGACCAGGTAGACGGCGCGCCGGTTATTTAATCCTGCACATGTCTCCAATGGTGACGCGAAGCCTCGCGTGAGCTGTACGGCCGCACACCTAGTGGAGACGAACTCTTGGTTTGCTCGTGCACTCATTATTATTGGCTTAAAGGGGTTGTGCATTTGAGGTCGCATAAAACGACACTTAGAGAGAGATATTTATTTGATTAATTTTTCAGGGTAATAATTTGTGAGATGACTTCAAAAATCAAAATGAACATTGGCTCCTTTTTAGTAAATAATTATGCATAATGCAAAATCAATATGTGTTGGATTTTGGGGCTTTGCCAACTACAAAATTCACCCTGCTATCAAATAATTTCAAATGTAGAAAATATTTATTAGTTTATTTTCATAAGGCCCTCCTCCATAGAATAATTTAAGGGGAGTCAACAGCTCCTCATTTTTGCGGACTAAGCAGTTGAATAATTTTTTATGTCACTAAACAAAACTTTTTTCCAATTTCTCATTAACAACGACTCCCTGAATTTTTCGATTCATTCCGTATGATAGTCCCTCACTCACTCATCAGTCATTTTATTTATAGGACTTTTTCCTTGTTTCATGGAATTGTCCTCAGCAGAATTGAAAGAAACATTTTAGAAATTCCCGAGTGAATTACTATCCCTCCCCATTCCGACGAGGCCGTGAATTGGGGGTTTGCAATCGTGTCACGTATAGCAACCGACGATCAAGCTTTCACCCAAGGAGAATCGCGACTACACGAGGAAATGTTAGAAAGTGATGGAGGAACTTTTCGATCCTGAATTCTCCAGAGGGAATACAGAAAAATTCCAAACTCGTTTTCACTCTCATTTTCCCTCTCATCCGACATTTTCATTTCTCTATTTGTTCGACATGGAATTGCATAGAATAAAATGGATTTGCCTTTCTCATCGAAATATTAGTCCTCCGTTGATGGGAGTGAAACAACATTTGGGGTGATTACTCAGTCAATTTACCTCGAGAGATCCTTTTTGAATCCAGCGATTGTTCCCCCTCAATTGTTAGGAATGATATTCCACTAATTGTGAGGTAAATGAAATGGGAAATAATTGCGTCCGCGGGGCAAATTCGAATGCCTTTCGAGTACTCTTACTCCATCATCTGAGCTTCTAAAAGCAGTCGAGCTCATTGAATTCATATATCCTTCCCTCGCATATCGTTTCGCCTCCCCCCCTTTCAATTTTCGAGTGCTTTGTTTGTTAAATTATAAGTGGCAGTTTGTCTTGCTTGAGATTAGTTTGACGTCTTGGAAATTTATCCCGAGTACCTACGTACGTGCTCTCGTCTAAGACCGAAGTACTTTGCGGTTTGCCAGTAGGGAGGAGAGGGAGCTGGCTGAAAAGAGGGGGTTGGTTTGCCACCGTCGTGCAGTTTGAGACAGACACTCTCTCCACTTCCCGCATCACTTTTCTATACTAGTCCTCCAGAATAAGCCCGAAGCATACAGCTCCAGCTCCACTTGATCTCACCACGATTGGCCCACTCAAACTTCTCAGCAAAACTTTCCGGGCAAGTTATAATCGAAGTCGGCGTAATAGAGTTGCCTCAACCCCTCCTTCTATGCCTTGCCGATAGGAGGCTGATAATAACGACGTAGAAAGGGGCACGACGATAAGGGATGATTGAAGGACCGCTGAGGAGTTTGAAATTACTATAAAAATACTCCATAAAAAGCTGAATAAATAGACTTCATTAATATTTTTGAAGTGGTAATGAATGGAGAAAATTATTCTATTATAATTATATAGATTATATAAAATCCAATTTTTATAATGAATAAAGTGCTCCATTTTTTATAGCAGACAATAGTGCAGGAGACTCCAAAAATGCGGGACTACCGAATTTAATGGATTGAGAATTTTGCACTATAAATGCTAATTGAGATAGAGTTAGTTAAGCCACACTCGAACTTGGAAATGCCCTTCGTTGGAGAAGTGAAAGACAGTTTTACCGTGCATGCATAAATACTGAGCAGCCACGGAGGGGTTGATATTCCGCGAGTCAATTAAAAAGACCTAAAAATGAGGACACAGGTTAACGATCATGGACACGCGATGCCATCCTTAATAACAAACTCGATGGTTAAATGAGCTTCGGCATCACCCAGAGGGGGTTTCAATCAACATCCATTAATTATAGGTCAATTATGGTGGGACGGATCAGGTTGACGGTGAAATTTAATCGATCCCACTTCTTCCGTTTATGTAATTTCCGTCTATTTTGTTAGTGAATTTTGGAGTATTCATTGTAATTGTAATTTTTGGATCTCCATGAGAATGAAAATTATCACATTATTTGAAAATTGGAGGAACTTTGTCTCTATAAATATTAGAAAAATCCGGAGGAACGGATAATTTAGATTAAGGAATGTATTGCCCATAAAATGGATAGGAAAATTGGGTATCTCCAAAAAGCTAATCCATCTCCGCATAAAATATTATCGTGACATCAGTGAATATTTCATATTCTCTATTTTCTCACTCATCTGGTATACTCTTTATTTATACCGTGTTTCGTCTTCACCTCCTCTTCAATCCGCTATTTATAACTCGTGTCGAGTGAATTTTCCCAAGAGGATACTCGATAGACAAGAGGCAAAGGGGCTCACACAGACGAGAACAACAAAATGCGTGAATAAAAATTTGTAACAAATGCTACGATATACAGAAAAGTTAGTACGCGTGCGAAATCGCGTGTCTGGTCTGCTTTTCATTTTTTCCTCGGCATCCGATTATGTCTACTCGTGTTTATTCTTATCCCTCTCCCGCACACGCATCACTCCCTTTATATCGCTGTTGCCAGTGTGTGGAGATTCCCACCCAAGTCTAGACCAATAAATAGGGAGTCGCGACGACGTGTGTCCCTCGTCCCTGGAATTTCTCTCACGCGCACGAGAATCAGTTTCTGTTTTCAGTTCGCAAAGAGGACTATCATGCAATCATTATGAACTTGATTACAAGACTCATTTACTTTGCGATTTTTTTTATGTTTTTATGAATTTTTATATCAACGGACTACTGTTCCTTCCAACCATTGTAGCATAATTTTGTTCAACCCCCGTCAACGTCCTTTCTCCATTCCATAAAGAATTGTGTCCCGATAACTTGTTGCTGACAAAGGAAAAAAATTAAATTGAATAAAAAGTGGACAATGCAAAAAAAATTGTGACAATATCAACGCCAGAGAGACCGTCCATCAAAGAGTACATCAGGGGAACAAATTGGAGGGTTCCTCATACGGTATCGCATTCCCACAAGTTTCGCATTCGATTTCATCCTCAATACCCAGAGCATCTCTCCTGAATTTCTACCATACAAATGCATACGGTTTTCGTCCCTCTCACCCGTTCTCCCTCCCACCTTCGCCACCTCATCCGCCCCCAGTTTCTCCTCACTATTGCGAAACTGACTGTGGCAGCAGTTGGCCGACATCCGTCAGGGACACGTGATCAAACGCGCATCGATTTGTCACCGCAGCTTTCAATTTCATTTGCAAACCGTCCGTACCATGCACCTACCATTTTGCATCTCCCTCGAGGTCAATAGACCACGTACACATTTTGGAGAGTTCTGCTCTTGATAGGAAATAGGAAAAAAGTCGAGTTTTTCGATTAGCGGAAAATAAATAGAACAGAAACATTCAATTACCGGGCAGTGCTTCGCTTGAATAGAGGAAAAGTACGATAATTGGAATTACAAAGCAATTAAATTTTATACCGGTAAAAAATATTTAGTCAAATAGTCATTTTAGAAATACGCGACTATAGTACCATAAATATCGAAATTCCTTTCAACGTTTTGATCTTCCAATGACATTCCCTATTGTCATTCTTAGACACATAAATTGGCTTTAATTATTCAATTTGACGTCTTAATATGATTATGCGAATGAGACTAATTTCCAGGAATAACAATTAACGCTAATGATTCGTTCATTTCTCTCATTTCTACCGAAAATTTTAATTTTTATTATTTATAAAAAAATCCATGGCTTTTTACAACTCATAAATCACTGGTGCACTAAATTTATTTTTTCCACTGCAATATCAATAAATTTTTACCCCAAATTTTCCCATAAATTGACTCCAAAGAACCATAAACCCATCGTAATTGGAATTATTGGTAGAAATATTCACCCGGAGTTTATCACATGTGATATATTATTATGAGTGAACTGAACAGTATGAGAGCCATTTCACTTCCTTCCAGGAATTGAAAAAAAAAAAATGACAAAACGGAAGGAAGGAACCAGGCATTAAATAAAACAACGACAGGGGCACCTGGGCCCTCAGTACGTGCCCACAATGACAATCAAATCATTTTTACAATTTCATTCCTTTAAATACGTCAATTAATCAACTACGGAGAGGATTCTTCCGGTCTATGAATATTTTCATCCTACGGATGTTGATTCTATTGGACATTGTCGTTGTTTTTAACCGCAGCGGAAACGATTATCATCGCACGCGGCTCATCGTAGGCGCCGGGGGCATGTTACAGCGAGTTAGCCACTTCGTGGCTGCATATCTCCAAGCAAGTACACACATGAAAGGAATTAGTATGTGAGTCAATTCAACCCATACAATCACCGCAGTCTACTGAGTAATTTTAACAAATATTATGGGCAATTTTTATTTGACTATTAATTTTCAGGACAGGCCAGTATTAGTATTCATCAGACAATCGCATAAAACCCGAGTAATGTGATAACTTTTGGCCGCAAAACCGCCGTTATTGTCGATTATTTTTTGCAATTCATAATTTTAAAAAAGAAAAAATTCTTCAGTAATGTCTATACTCTCGTAAACCGTAGAGTGAGACAGACACTACAACAACCAAAATGGTTGTGACGAGGGGGCATAACGGCGGTGGATCGTGAGTCATCCTTGCGAGGTGAGACGGGTTGAACGAGGCTGTAATACTCTCGTGTATGCTCTACCCACGTGGACGACAAATCCCAGACTGAGAAACTACTGACCGATAACCATTGAACACCCATTGATGTCACAAGCACTGGTGGGACGTTTTCATTGCAATATCCAGATATGTCTGTCGCAACACTCGAAAATACGATGTAAATGAAATTCTTTTATTTGGAGACTAGAATGGCGCTAGCATTTCATGCAAATTCAATCATACCCGGGATGAAGCAGGCGGTATTATTCTAATGTCTTTATGCACCATTCTCTGCCATTGAATTAATAAAAATGGTATTTCATTGTGAACTTTGATTGCTGAGACACCGAAAAGGTACGCCGACAATGATTCCACGTTAATTCAGAATCCGATAATTGTTATTAATAGCATTCTAGAGTCGTGACTCGAATTGAAGAGCTGAGAAGTGACTTATTTTTATAGAAACCTTTAAACAAGTGGAAAATTCGTTGTTCTTATTTTAAGAACAAATTTTTGAATGTGAAGAATTTATTTTGAGTGGAAAGTGACCTCTCTTTCCCTTTTGCATCAGGAGAGTGAAAATAATTTTCAAAAATTTGCGATACATCGAAAATGTCGTTAGGCTCTGTAAACCGTATTAAAAGACATAATTTAGTAAGGTGTAAATGGATGTGAAAAATGAGCTCTACTATTTTATTCGATGTTATATGGATGCTGCAGGTGATCGTAGTATCACAACATTCAATATATATTGAGAATCAATTTCCGATGCCTTCCAATTCACCCTGCTATTCTCGCTATAACACCCAACATTTCCGTTTTACGTCTCTCATTCCTCCCCCGTGCACTCCCCCAAAAACCGTTTTATCCACTCGACGAACGAGAGTGAACGTTTTACACCGTTTGAGGCTTAAAAATCTATATAGCTCCCCTGTCCTCCTCCTCCTCCTCCTCCCCCGCCCCGCCCAGCAGATTCGTTCGCTGTATATGGCCATGCAGTTATCACAAACGAGTATTAGAGTCGTTGTATATAGATGTTAAGGGAAAATCCTGATACCTAACTGCTGGGTCAACGGATAAAGTCCCACTCTACCGCCCTCGCTCTCAGCTCCAAAGTATGTCGTTTGCTCTGGTGATTCTCAACGGTATAAATGTGCCTATAGAACCTATACTGCAGCGTTAGACTGGGGTATGTACCTCACCAGCACCCTCTTGAGCTTTGGGGAATCGCTTTGCACTCAGGTTCTAACAAATTTAAAATCCCACTTAATGAAACAACGGATTCCAATCATGGAAAAAATTGGGGAACGATCGGTGATATAAAGTAGATTCATTCTTTCATTTTCTTTTTGTGCGATAATTAAATTTCAAGTGGTTCAGTGTTTGCCGATTGCCATTCAGGGGAAGAATGTGGTGAATTTATTGGAGGACTGCTAGACCGAATTCAATGAATTTTTTTAAATTCATTTTTGAAATCACCAGAAAAAGTGAACAATCAGTTCAGTTGTCCAGAGAAAATCGCGAAGTCATAAAAAGTTGACAGACTGATGTTCAGGGCTTGGATTTAGTTTCTCAGTATATCACCAAAAAATTCAGAAAACTCTTGATGTTTTGATGGCAAGATTGATCTCATGTTCACCCCCTCGACGAAGCATATTTTCGAAATCACATCCCTCCGAGGAATGGAGATACCAAACCTTCAGTACCACCAACGTTCATCATCAATTAAATGCCATGTCCACCTCGATGAAGGACCCCGATGATTCGGTTATTTCGACTGATAACAAACGTTGAAAGCTTTGCCCCAGTCCAGTGTAGTTCAACTACAGAGACATGCGTTCACCATGGCTACCCTTCATTCCACATAACCAATCGAGTCTGTATGTGAGGCAGGCTGAGGATTCATTCATGTGAATTCAGGGGAATCGACATCGAATTCGACATGCAAATGTGATTGTAGCGTTACACGTAAATATTTACGTCTATGTATGCACACTCTGATGGTTGAGCCCCTGGATGTGGGGTTAATGCAGAAATGGGCTGAGAGTGGTTTTTGGAGGGCGATGCGTTACACAGAAAGACCTGCCAACACACATGGACTTTGTGTGTAATGCGGTTTCATGCGTTTAACTTGCTCTCAACCATTTGATATTTTTTTCCCTGCGGTTCAACAAATTAACTGTAAACCCCTTCATTGGCATAATCCATCGTGTGTAGAAGTGGTAGTTTAGGTGAACAATTGGGTATTTTCAGGCTTCAAATTTTTCCCGTTCTATTGAACTTATGATCCTGAGGGTCTGCAGTGGATTCTCCATTTATATTTTTCAAACTCATTTTTTTTTGTCGATCTACCCCGCTGCATGGAGAATTAACTTTAGTACTACGTTTCGTCTGCACAAGAGTCCTCTACATCTCTCTCTCACAATTCGCCAATTCCAAAATGGTTTAAACATTTCGCTCCTATTTTTTGTCCTCTTGTTGCGAATTATTTCCATGGATTTTCAATCTTTTATTCATATTTCGGTGGCTTTGGAGAGTTCTGGCAGTCCCTAAAGCAACATCAGATCGGAATACGATATGAAACGAGGTTGAATGGTAGACTCTGGTGTGTACGCGATGAAAGAAAGAACATATATACTTGAGGGAACATACTTTTCTTCAACCGTGATTCGCTGGGCACTTTTCTTTAGGTTCTCTCCACTACGTTGTGCACAAAGACGGCCAAGGGGGAAAAATGAAAATGAGAATAAGAGAACTTTGACGAGTAGCAAGTGTATGTTTTTCATCACAATTCATGCTCCAATTTCCTGTTGATATTTTTTTTACTCCCAAGGAGGAACATCTTATTGTATTACATATTTCAAATAACGATGAAGAACACTGAATATTTTCAAATGTCGTATGAAATCGTAAGCAGATAATTTGCATTCTGCTCACATGGCATTCATATCGCCATGAGCCATTTCCAAAAAGACGTGTGGAAAGGGCTTGAAGACATGCAACCACAAAACGCACACATGTGAAAAGAAAGAGAGAATGAAAAAGAAAGACAGAGAAAGGGGATATTGCGGCTGCGGTGAGAGAGCTACCTGTGCAACCACGTCAAACAGTAATCAGTGGGGGCAAACACGGGGCGTAAATATGACTTGGCCCTGGCACGTGGCTCCGGGCATTTACTGTTCCCATACGAGCATCTATAGTCTGGTGAATCCATCTCTATACCATCCTCCCCGCACCCAGAATCTTTCTCACTCTTCCACTCCACCCACCATTCCCAGGGGAAATCGGTTGCACATCACTCCAATGCGCCTTGTATACCCTTCCAACTAAATCACGCTTGTAATCTTGTTAGCATTTGGCTCTGCACCTTTTCCTTGCTGTTGCTAATTTTTTTTTTCCTACCTCTGCGGTGCTCCGTACAGCGGAGTGATACATAATATAATACAAAAGACCGTGGTCAAACTTTTCCACTATGTTTTGGCATGTATACACTGCTCGGGAAAACACGTCGGGAACACTAACAATGCCCATACTCCTGTGCTGAACAAACTTTTCGCGACTGAGATATCCAATGCATTCAACATTCGGGGTTATGATAGTAGTATTTTGTCTCCGATCCAATATGTCCTTTATCTGGGAAAAGTTGATTTTCAATATTTCACGTAGGTGATTTCAAAATCACTCGGTTGAGTCTGAAAATATCATGTGGACACAGAAGTTCTTGATTTGTTTGGAGAAGAATAGGGATTTGTTTATCTGAAGTGAAGTCTGTTCTATGAGTTCAACATATTATTTCCATCCCACATGTCGGTCAATAGGCGGTGCCATGGAGAAGTACCAATCAGGTCGTAATAAAAAATCGATCAGAAAATGTTAGTTTCATACAAACAGTCCGAGCTTGATTAAAGCATGCTTCTCAAGTTTGCTGGTCAAATTTGGATCTGGTGCTTCATTCATGGTTCATACCATTATTTGAAAGTTGATTCGAGCATTGGGATTACATTGGAAAAATCACAAAGTAATTTTTTATTACGTGGATATCAACGAATTTATGTGGACATTTTCACATGTCACATTATCACCTGTCGTTTTTTATTACCGAGTTGGTGGCCGTACAATGGAACTACATGCGGTAAAGAGGAAGCTCCGGAATTTACAAACTGAATTTGGCGCATGAATAGTAGATTTCACAGGTATTTTTCAACGGGGTTCAGTGCATAAATGAGCTTTCGAAAGTTATGAGATTGAAATTCATTATCACTTCCCGCATCGTGGATGGAAAAAAAATTTTAAAATAGTTTGCATTCCAATTTCGTTGGACAGAATTAAAACATCAGGGGAATAATGATGTGACAGTTTTCAGAATGAATAGCGGAATTAGTGACTTCCGGATTATTGGCTCCCGGGAGAATGTCATATTTGGTTTCAGCATTGCGCCAAATAGAATTATCACACCGCAATATAAACTCTAAAATATGCAACAAAAATGAATACTTTGTATTTTTAGGACATCTTTGAATATTCATCCTCCACTGTATGTATTCTTATAAGCCCAGTAGTAGATATATAACCGAGTCTAAAACACCACTAGAAAAGAAACGGAATGGAAAATTTTAAAAAATTCCATCCCTCTTCTCTACCGCACCGTCCGTACATTTTTTTTTCCTCTCTTCTACCCACGTGCTTGCTGACCCACGGCCTGTAAAGACTCTGTATACCCGAGGTTCATTGTCGGTAAGTGATTATGTGTATATGTGTGCACACTCCACTCTGCAAGAGTGGAGTAAAGTAATGTGCGAGACAGAGCATAACGGCATAAAGCAAAATACACAGAGAAGTTACACCGATTCGCTAGTCTCGTTCATTCACTCATTTCTCTCTCCCCAGTAGACATGAAGGATAAAAAATGAGTGAGTCTGAAGGTGGAGACGTACGTATTCACAACAAATCGTTAGAAAGGAAATAATGGGTTATGCAGTGATAACATCTAAGACCGACCCAGTGGATAGTCGGAGGATAACATAGAATTAAAGATCATCCCTCCCCTACACATTTTTGTTGGAAGACAAACTTAATATAATTCTGCTTTTAATTGGGAGGAGAAGTTGGGAAAAAAAGGGTCCACTTGTAGACAAATCTATCTTCCATTTTTTTAAACAATTTCCCTTTCAATATCCCTCATTATCTAAGGCACCGCGCTATACCCCTCCCCCTCCGTATGATAACTGGATCAAGCCCTGATCATTCGTGCAACGCGGTTTTTAATTAAAACCCGGCCAAGCGTAGCGGTTCTGGATTTGATGAAGCCAAACTCATTGAACCCACATAAACCGTGCATTGTATTCAATAGCAATTATTAATTATAATTGATTCATAGTAAAAGTAGTTAATTTTTTTTTATTCAAAAATTACTCATCAACCGTCCACGAAATGTTAATTTGTCCCTTAATAGAGCAAACGATAAAACAAAAAGTACAGAACAAATACAAATGAGCCCAAGAATGTGATAACAGTTGAGATAAACAAAAATGAGGGATTTTGGGTGTATAAATCCGGGACAAAGTCGATGAGGATTATAGTAAAAACTAAAGCCGGTTGGTTCGTCTCGTAAATCACAGTTGTTGGACATACAATATAATCCAACACGTCGAGTGAGTACGGGGCTCTACGGAATATAGTTGAGTAAGCCCATGAGAGGGGTGCGCGATAATTCCATATGTAAACGTGGGATTTTCATTGGCTTACAAACTCTCCAACCCCTTTTACTCCATCCCCCTCCCCCACCCCGCCTGCTCGCCGCTACCCACACCCAAACCCCCTATCCCTTCTCATACCACGAATGGCTCACCCATTCTCCCCAAGTCAAAATGAAACCAAAGCCCTTTCACCCCCTCCCCCCCCCCCCGGTTCATTAGACGAGCACAGCGATAGTATATCCGTTCATTCGAATACAACATAGATGCAATGCACCAACTTGTTATATTCTCTTTCACTTTGACTTGATCTAGGGTTGAAGGTTGCATTGAAAACGTCCCTTTTGTACCACTTGGGCCTTTCATCAGAACACAGAGTTTTCAACATTAAAACATGGTAGACTGACGTTGCTGTGGCGATGCTCACGCAGAAACTAGAACGCGTAACATTTTAATAAACGCAATTACCGCTTTGGGTGAGAAGAGAAAGAGGAGGAAGGTGAGAGGGTGGTGAAGAGAGAGAGAGAGGGATAATTTTATTCGCACGATGTAAGTCGGCACGTGCACTGCAGCGTTGCGAAGAGCCATAAACAGCCGGATATTTTCCCCCCTGAGTTTTCCATCATCGTCTTACATTCATGGTACAACTCAGTGAAGAGGAAATTTTCTCTCATTTTTGGAGGGCACCAAGATACACAGAATTTTTTAGGTCAAATTCATTAGGTTGCGCTATTAAATTTGTCATTCGCTGTGCATAATTCTGAACGGAAAAAAAATTTGTGAACCTTCAAAGAACGTTGGGAGGCACAATTTTATATGAAAATGTTCTATTCAGATCTTTCTCGCATTTGCGGAGATGAAGATGCGCTATTTGTTATCATTTATTAAAGTATATTCGCTGGGTTTTTCGAGGAAAAAAACATCCAGCGAGTTAATTGAAATTTAGTGTCTCTTAAATGAGGGGGGTTTTATTTTTCTTAATTTTTCATTTAATTTTTATTAAGAAGTTGAGTTTGAAAATGTCTCTCCGTGGGATGAGGTCACGGGTAAAAGCCAGTGAGTATCGCGATGGAAATGAAATGTTTCATCCAGTTTTTCACCTGCATTTTTTTCCACGTAACTTGGTTCACCTATTCGAAGGATACTGTTGGCGTTACCAACGAAACTAGGTGCATCGTCCACGACCGGGCAGCCAAGTCTCGGCTCGCTGCTCATAAATCACGTAATTAGTCTTCCCCCCTGAGTCGCTACAAACCTCTACTCTTTCATACACTGTGTCTCACTGGATTTTTTTTTTGTTCTCTACTCCCTTTGGTGTACGTATTTCCTTGACTCTAGGATTTTTTTTTAATTAGCTACGGACAGCGCACCTCAGACACATCAAACAGTTCGGCATTCCCTCCATCGTCTCGTTGGCAATGGTACTTCAGCCAACGAAATAAATATTGCAACGTCTTTTCGTCTGAAGATTCACCTTTTACGTTGGCTACTCCATCATCATTTCATCACTTCCTTCCTTTGTGGAAAGAAGTCGAGAGAAATGGAGGGGTGAAAAAAAAATCAGGTGAATAAAAAGTGAGAAATCAAAGACGCCAGCAATTTCTCTTGCGATTTCTCTCATAGAAACATTTATCACTAGCCCCTCGTCGATACCACCCAACTCTAAACGTTTTTCATTGTTATTTTTTTTCACCTCCACCTCTCTCTGATGAAAAAGAGGAAAAACCAGAGTCCCTCCCTATAAAATGTCATAAAGTACGATAGGAATCTTAAGCAAAAAGGTGATAAATAATAAAATAGAGAGGAAAAGAAGAATGAAAAATTTTGTGAAAAAAAAAAAAACCAGCGGGCACATATACCATGGAGAATTACTGGGGAGAAAATGAGGTTGTGAAAGAGGTGTTGGGAGGGAGGGGAATTTAGATAGATGGTGTAGTGAGCGACGACCAAAGTAGCTTTGGAAATTTATAATCGTCGACGACAGAGGGCAGAGAAAAGCCATTGGCCAGAGGCTTACTCTTCTCTTCCTCTTCTGCTCCTCGGACAAAAGGAACTAACACACGACCTTGAGGGGGGTCATAGCCCATAGATCGAGGTGATTATGTTGACTCCTTCATTCTTAAATCCGAAAGTGCAGATCAGAGAGTGCCGCCTTAACGCGATGACGGAGCGATCTACCCGCAATATAATCGTCCTGTGTAGCTATAGTTATTTCTCCCTCTTCCTTCCACGGTACGCCTATTATAGCATCCACGGGAGATGGATTAATTTGCGGGAGTACGTTACAAGGGGGAAGGGAGGGCGAATTGGCAAAATTTCGTTGGGATACTGGATAGCCACTGGTATCAACTAAGAATCGATTCCGTGTCTTACAACTTCCCATTCCTCATCTGATTGTAAATACATAATTTTTTGGATGTATTTCCCTGCTTAATTAACCAAAAAAAATTTACCCAATTAAATAAATCCGACAAATGTAAATAGTAGAATTCCCTTTCTCAGTCACGGAATATACACCTTAAATACTAGTTTAGAAGGACCCAGTCCAGCACAGATGGTATAAAATGTTCAGGACCCTGCGGATCCTTTGAGAGAAACCAATTTCGTAATTACGAAGAGAGGAAGACTATTTCCAAAGCATCAGTGGTCGACACTCCAAATGTAACACGCTAAACCCTCACCCATCTTCCGTAATATATAAGTTAAAAAAGTCAAACTCCCCACTCACTCTCTGTCACTCATCTTTTACCTCCGATTTTTTTTTTTTATTTTCCACCCACTCACCTTTATTTTGTATTTCGGTTTAATAAACTAATGCATCGCAACGCCGCATGCTCGAGTGAACTAGTTCCCCAGTGAGCACACACAGTGTGGGCGACTAATACCAGGTGCACAGAGGTGGAAGCGAGCTCGGCTGGAACTTGGCTGGTAAACGACTTTGCGGTTTGGCACCCTTGCGTTACGTAGATCCCCTTTTCCCCCTCTCACAACTATCTATCTCACTTATTCTACTCGCACTCACTTGGATACACACACATAACCCGGGGGACTTTGATAATTTCACAGTACGCATCGTCGCTCCGACTTTAAACTCTCCTGATCTCAGGGCGCCGGGTTATGCGCAGGTTACAACTTGAAGGAGAGATCACCCCCAGGAACCCTGCACGTATGACATGACTTTTCATGGTATAAACTGGAGTATGCAAGAGGTATTGTTGGAGTAAATGTGTTTGTGAAATGGACATGTGGAGATTGAGTTGCTTTATGGATGGGCTGTACGGAGAGATATACCAGGGAAAAATTTTACTACTCGACATCAGAAGTCGCCCGCAAACTACCAAACTCCCGTATTTTAATAGAAACAAAAATAAAAATTCGAATTCAACACAAATACACCGCTGTACGTTTGTCAATTTTTGCCAGGCAATATGATAAAAATTCCACAGCGGACGCCAAAAAAAGCCGAACACAGAAATTCTGACTACTCTCTCCCTGAACTTCATACCATCAAAAACTGCACACGAAGTCTGATTCAAAAGTAATGGAATGACTGCTATTACTCAATTAATTCCACCTCGAACTTTGAACAATCATAATTACAGATTTCTAGAGTACATTATGACTCTTCGCTAGCGATCCATCAATTTAAAGACGAAAGTCGGGGTACAATATCGAACTTCTATATCACCTAGACCTGCCATTGTAGGCTTTTAATCAGAAATACTTCACGCTCCACCGCTCCATAGCCCCTTTTGCTCTTTAATTTCCATCATTTCTTCTTTCCCCATCTCTCCCCTCCACCTTACGGCATGGTACATGTACAACTTCGAAACGATTCGCACAATCGACAATGTAGCAACTTTAACAAGCTCCATTAGTTTACTTCAGCGAATTGTTATATCTCCTCTCTCCTCCTCCCCCTTCCCCCCCCCCGATAATTTCGATTTTCCATTTTTTCCTGCCCCGTGGACTGTAAAACCCATTATCAGTCATGGATGACGAGTAACAAAAATTGCCGTGAAGCGAACAGGTGTACGGCTCGATCATCCTCTGCTGTTTAATTTATCCGACAAAGTGGATAATAAAAAAAAAAGGAGATACACAATTTTAAATAATTTAACCACGAGTGATGATGGTAAATAGCGTGTGCAACGGAATCGTATGTAAATAGAAGGTTTTGAGCGAAACATGTAGATACATGTGCTGAGTGTAGAGAGGATAAAAATAAAAAGTGAGAAGATGAGATACTGAATGCTGAAGGAGAAGCAGACTGTCACGTCCACCACCTGCGAATAGCATGCATGAGGATATTGATGCACTGGGGGATATAACTATTGTGTGAGCAGTCGACCGTTCACTGGAATGGCGGAATGACGACGAGGGGTGAGAGGGAGAGAGGAATAGGAAAATCATTGGGATTGAATTTGTTGTGTGCGAAGAGACGAGTAAGAGAGAAGTGAGGAGATGGCGTTGATGTTATTCAGGGCCTGATGGGAGCTGGTGGATGGACAGCTTTGTAAGCTCGTGTGTGAGCACTTTGGTACATCTCTGGTGTAGTCTTCCGGTTTGTAATATGGTGAGAGAGTGACGGCAGGCATTCATATCGCTTCGATGGATTATCACGAGGAGAAGACGCGTAATGTGCGGTTTTGAAATTGATTGAAGGATGGAAGTATTGTTCTCCGGGATTTCAATGGGAATTTCATTTTGACTTGTTTTTCTTTTAGTCTTGGTGGATTTTACATAAGTGTCTAGGCCGTAAATTTGATCGGAATGGCTCGTATGAGAGAAATGTCTTCACGGTTAAAGGATCTCAGATGAAAATTCAGGGGGAGTTGGTGGATATTTTTGGGAAAAATTTCGTACTGAATGGAAATATTTGGAAATTATTATTTCACTTGAGTAATAAATTGAGTGATGAAAATGACGGCTGTGAGGAGAGCCTCCGGGAGAGACGAAGATTTAATGAGCGATTGAGGAGAAGATAACTTTTTTCCCCTGAATCATACGTTCAAACTGGGGAAAATAGTCTTGCGTTTTTTTTATTAATTGAGAGTTTCACTGTTCTTCCCACAGACCAAAGTTTCAACCCCAAGCGAGATTATTCACGAATAAAATAGATAATCCAGAGCATATGTAGGGCTAAAGTGTAATATCAGTATATTTTTCCGTATCCCTCGATCTTTATTGCTCAAGATCCGGACTACGCTGTTGGAAAAAATTGAAATTTGATAGGCAATTGTATAGTAATTTTTGGGCGAGTGATATTGCCTTCGATTTAGGGGAAACAATCATAAAATACCAGATGTCTAAAATTCCCCCCCCCACGCCGGTAATTTTTTAAACAGTCAAAAATTGAATTTTCAAAAAATTGAATTTTCGAAACCCCTCGAAATTCTTTTTCTGTTTTTTTTTTTATCTTTCTGCAGTTGTACGTAAAAACATGGGGGCATAACTGGCGAAGGTGGAGAACCACTGATTCTCCAGGGTGTAATTATCGATATCTGAGTGCAATCGGTCTTCGCTTCCCCCTCCGGACAAGAAACAAGTTCAAGGGGTCAGAGATTATACACTTTATGTTTAGCTGCAACTCCCAGTGCATAATCTTGAAATACAAACTTTAGTTCCCTCTCCCTCTCACCCCACATCTATTTCTTATCCAGTGGCGAGTTGTCTTTCACCTTTACCACTGGTGTATGTACAACTTGAAACTCGATTTGCCATTACAGCAATGTCACTTTACATAATACCCTGGCGGTCCTTTGCGCGTCACGACGTCGCCAGTCCATCCGCAAGGGAACGCGCAAAAGGTAAATGACTCTCGCCGCAAGTTTAACGACGGTCTTTTAAAAAAATATCGTCTTTTTTTCTTTACCCTACGTTTTTCTCCTCAAATTTAAAAAGTTTATCAACATCTCGTGAATTTGAGAGAGAGGAAGGGGCGACGGAAGAGCCTGACGGAAATGGGAACTATGAAGAAGGAATTAAATGGCTTATCTTCACCCCTATTTTTCCTTCATTCACCAGGAGCCGTTCGGATAGCCTGAAATTTCCGTTCGTACAGACAAAGAATGGGAATTTGAAAAAAAAAATAGAGAATAACCACTAGATGAATATTTGATAAAAACAAATATTGATCCCAATGTACGTAAAAATTTTTCGTTCTATCAATGTTTATTCCTTCAAAATTGTATATTCCGTGTATTGCAGTTATTCTTTAATGTTTGTTCGACATTTCATTGGTCCGTAATTCGATTCAACCCATCATCATAAAGAAAAAAGCCCTAAAAATCGCTCCCGTAATCTTCAATTCCCGAAATGTTCAAATATCCGCGTACATCCGTTGGTGGTAACTGCACCGTGATCCTCAGCCAAAGACTTTTTTCTTTCAAATGATAGAACTAGGCGAAATGCACGGAGTGGATATCGATATTTATGGTTGAACGTTGAATATAGGAAAGGGTGGGGTATATAAAAGAAGCTAGGTAGACCGTAAGAATCCGTTTTCGGTCGACGGACACACTCGTATATCAGACAGGGGCCGGTCTAGCGCAATTTCAGTGAGAAGGTGGAGAGGTCAGGTTGAAGATAGAAAAGAGAATGAAAAGACGAGGAAAAAAAATGCGGAAATGTTGGAGAAAAGAGAGGGGGAGGAAAATGCTTTTGCGCTTGCCTTCAACGCTGGGATTTCATTTGCGGGCTCGTAATTTTTCCCAGGGTGAAATCGACGGAATTTGCCCGAAGGCAGTAGTGCACTCACAACGAAAGGTTATTAGACAGCCTCAGGGTTGAACTACACCCTCTTTCTGGTCTTGCATGATGAAAAAGGTGAGAGGACGAGAGATGAGAAAAAAAAATGACGAAGAAGTGAGAGGACGAGATGAAAAGAGGAGCTCCCATGCTCCTGTTGATGGGAAACAGCTCGATTTGGGCCTCACGGCCATTAAATCTACCTTTCCCCTCGCGTTAGGACCACAGAGAGGATAAAGTAATTAGTTCGGCGGAGCTCCCAAACTCCATCGTGATTTCTTTTATGTTTCACTGCGGAACTCACAGAAAGGCCAATTTGGCAATTAGTTTCGCACGCCCTATCGATGGCTCTCGTACGCCAGCCAAAGAGCAGAGGAGAATCTCATTTCTTCCATTGAAATATATATTATATTTTTTTTTTAATGAGGAGTAACACTAGGAGACTCTCAATACCGAGACTGTCGCTGTTGGCTCGGTGCAGACTCGGGCTGAATATACTTTGTTTATGTCCCGGTGAAGATGGGGCATAAGGGAACCTGCGATGAGGGAGCGGTTGCAAGAGGGGGAAAGGGGTGAAAGGGGGAGGCAGCGAGTAGAGGCAAGAGCTGGCTCTCGGACCCGTGGGAGCCACGCGCCTGTCTCGCGCCTCTTCCACCTCTCGGACTCTCTCTCTCTCTTCCTCCGAGTCCACTGTACCTCCAGTGGAATGTGTCTCTCTGCATTCCCGCAGAGAAATTAATTAGAATTTATCCTTAAGGCGATTTGATAACTGAATGAAAAAAAAAAAGCCAAATAGACTGATGGAGGTTATTATTTTAAAAATGACGGAGGGAATTACGTGGGCGAGTGAGTAATGTAGTTTCGAGTTCATCAGACGGAGAGAGAATTTTTGTGTTTTTTAAATTTGTGATATGGTATCATTGGAGGAAATATTTGATAAGTACACAGCTCAACCGTGGGAACGTAAAGGAGACTGTCATTTATTTCTTCTCGTTAAAAAAAAAAAAAAGAAAAAAAGAAAACTAACGTCATTGGCACGGGTAAAGGAGTAACGAGCGATTCGATATCGTGAGCACACTTCCTGTGTTAGAGTAGACTAAAACATTGTAGTCATCATGTGAAACACATTGAACTCGGGGGAAGTGAAAAGAAAGGAGACGTCTTGGGAAGGCCGAATCGGGGCAAGTTTTATACACGCGCATGGTGGGTCTCTATAGTTTTACCACTGGGTGTTCTTCCCCCTGTGGATGGTGATTTCAGGCTTGACCGATCGTGCTGAGTGAAAAAGTTGGACCCCAACACAACTGATGCGAGAGAAGTTCGCGCGGCACTAGATATCTACCTTTGATACTGAATCCACCTCTTCAGACATTTATTTTCCCATGGCAACAAAGTGGAACGGAGTCGAGAATCTAATTTTATTTCATACGAATGAAAGAAAAAATGTATAAATTTTGAGATTTATCCTGCTCCTCATAGAGAGATTAATAAGATGAAATGGTGATAAACTATTTATCCCCCAGTGACACGAAAAAATTACGACATTCTGTCAATTGTCAAATCAAATTATGTCCCTTCCAACGATTAAAAGCCAGAACCAGCTACTCTTTTTTTTTCAGAAATATTGTAACCAAAGTTGGCTGTTGGAGCGTGGGTCGTCGCCGATACTGCCAAGAGTCGTCATATTTAGATATATATACACAAGCCGTACGGGTATCCCAAACAAAGCAAAAAGTAAGTCGGTACTGAACAAAGGGTGAGCGTAGGTGGTTTCCCAGGCTCTTCGTTCAAACTTTTCTTATACATTTATTATCATGTTTTTTTTTTTCATTTCATTATTTCTTTTAATCTCTCTCCAGCATGGAATCCTCTCCTTCTTCAGGTTGCGTCTCGATGGGCGGCGACGGCCCCCGTGGTATAACGATCCCGTTTTCGATGCAGCCGATGTTTCTTTACTTCTATCTCACTTCTTATGGTAAAGAGAAACACGTGTGGAAAGAGAGGTAGGGGAACTACATACGATAAGTGTAAAAGAGGGAAGGGGAGAGGCGCGTGTGGTATGCGTTTGCGTGGGCGTATGGTCCAGACTGGGCGCGTGTCCTTTCAAGGGGGAACCCTGCAAGACACTCTCGACACTATCAAAAAGAGAAAGAGGTGGGCTAAGATAACAAAAAAAAAATAAAAATAAAAAAGAATTAAGGAGAATCAAAAGTGTAGAGGACGGCGCGGGTGGCCCTTCTGCCCGGCTAACCAAAGCCCTCTTGCCAGAAGAGATGGAGAAAAAAAAATAGTGAGCGAGAAAGAAGTGGACCGCATTCGAAAAAATTTATGGCTGGCGCTTCGAAATAAACCGGTGCCCCTCATCCAAATGCGCGAGAGAGAGAGAGACACACAAAGCATAGGTGTTATTCCATGAGATATCTCCTGGGACTCGCCATCATCGTAGCACCTCTTGCCATCAAGATATAGAGGAATCCTGATTGCCACGGTGCAAACTAACGACAGATGAATGTTACTTTATTTCTTATTTTCATTTTGAAAATAAAAAGGAATTTCATTTTTTTTTTTACTCCTGTCATTTTTATTCGCACGAAACGAACCAGCTGTCTGGCCTTTTATGGATGATCAGTTTGTTGCAGTGTAATTTACACATCGAGGGGACCTTGACCCGTTCAACAACCAAGTCCATTTTAATCCGCGGACAAATTTACAATAGAATTGAATATCTGATGATAAATTATTCCTAAAAATAGTGTATTTGTATTTGTTTGGTGGTGGTATCGTCATTCTTTTGTACACGATGAATAAATATTGAACTTGGTTGATATGAATCGACGTGTCACGAGATAGCCATCAGCGACGACGCCTCATTTTCCATTCTCCAGTACAGTCACAACTGAAAAATATCATTCAACCCGTTGCAGCGGTACCAAAGGAAAATCTACGAATTGTATTAGTCATTCCCTTCATGTTTCACGCAAACTTGTTGAGAGGGTGTTTCTACACTCGACCAGAGAGCCCACGGAATTTTCTAAAGGGAGAATGATTCTGGGTGAAGGGTAAAGGGGTAGGATATCGGCATTGAACAGGACCGAGCACAGGGAAAATCGGCTGCACGTGCCAGGGAAATGTCCATGTAGTTTTGCAATCGCTTCGCATTCACGACTGCGATTCGGCATTGTCGCCACTCTCGATCATCAGGGGAACGATTGGGAAGAGAAGCGAGATATCGCCTTCGGGACTCATCACCTCTCTACGACCCTTTCTCCTCGGCAACCTCCCCCTTTTTGCCACTCGTCGCCGACGTATATGGGCACTTGGGACACTTTTCTTCGATTTCCCGGAGGTCTAGATGACCTCTGGCATTTTTTTTTTCTCACACACACTTGAGCCAAAGTTGACACCTCTTATCTCCACTCGGCAAAATAAAAGAAAGGATTTGTACCTGCCGGCGACAAAAAATGACGGAGTCGTAGTACTGGGTATCATCTGAGTGATCTCGAAGGAATAAAAAATATTGGTTACTTCATCTATTCGCTGTGATTTTATTTTTATGATGATTTATCGCGATTCTGTAGCTGAAACTCAACGGTCTGTAGTGCACGAGCTACGTATACACTTTAGTATTTTCATTTTAATCTTTCCCTCCACTAGTCCCCATGATTTTCTCTTCAAGGTCCCCCATCGCGTCTGGACCTCTTTCTCCCCTCATTGTGTGAGATGAAAAAAAAAAAAATTCATCCCTCGAATCAATCATACCGTTATCACAGCGGAAGTGAGTACACGGGGGTTGGTGAATGAAAAATAGAGGAGAAGATAGTATTAAATAGCAAAAATTACACGAAATGATGCGAATAATCGCCAAGTGTCGAGAGCACATTGGCCAATAGTTCAGAGGGCTTTCGATTCAATTTAAATCACCATGATATACGTCCGTCGATTATTCCCGAGCGTTCAAAGAATCACCACCGTCTGATAGATCAAAGTGCTGCGGTTGGTGAATAAAAATTGAATTTTCCTCTCTCAGCGCACTCCCTCCTCGTTCCCTTTATCTCCAACGAAAGAAAAAACTTCAGCACATAATTCAATTATACTGGAAATTCTCCGAAACAGTGTTATCGCAGTAACCACTGACGAATCTCCCATGGAGCTTTGGGGGGGTTAAAAAAGACGGTGACAAATGACCATTTGTAATTAAATTACAAACATAAATAGGCTAACGAGTTGGGTAGCACTGGTTGTTGTATCCAGTGTTGCTGGCTTTGCGAATGAGAAAGATAGGAGAAATTATCCATCTTCCTCTCGTCCTCTTCCTCACCTCACAAACTAACCCAGGGGGCATAATGGCTGAGTTTGAGTGAACGGAGATTCGGATTCGTAGCCACGAAATTCCGGCTGGAATGTGGACTGCTTCCGACCAGCTATCGTTAATGGATACAAGTATATATGTTAGCAGGTTTACAGAATGCAATTTGGATCACGTGGAACACGCGACCCAAGCTTTCCAACTATTAGATACCACAAGAGGGAGTTGGTGGTTGCAATCTCCAGCCCAGACTGATGTACCATAACAGCAATCATCATTATTCTCATCATAAACCATTCACTGAGTTTCATTTAAATCAAATAAAATTCATTTCAATGGCTTCTGTCATTAACGCCAAGTAAAAACGTTAATTTACTCCCTCATTTTGCCATTATTTTTTTGCAAACACGAGCAGATATCACTCTTTACCACAGCAAATATGATGCACAAGTTCATCTGATTCATGTATCCTACGACTTTTAGTATCATTCGAGACAAAAGCCCTCCACTGCATATATGTGCATTTATATGACACATAACATTGCCAACGTAATAACCTGAAATTGTATGACTCTTTTCCTTGTTTTGAGGCCGGAAGTAATCGCTTTAACGCGATGGCCACGGGGATATTTAATTTAATGCGAGGGTGTACGTTGGTACTCTTATAAAACGTAGTAAAGCAGGCGCGCACGCCAACGGGGCCTCAACCCACGCGTCCATTGTCTATACCAGTCGGGCGGCAAAACGTCGTGGCAAAAGCCACGAGGGCGTGAGATCGACAAAAATTCGTAATAAAAGTCACGCCGGATATGGCGAGGATTCTTTCACATCTTTCTCGGCATTTTTATTTTCTCATCAATCCTCCGTATTCCATACTTTTATTCAGAAAATCAGAGGGACACAGATGAGAGAGAATGGGTGGGGGGGTGGTGGAAACATTTGAGGAATGTCTTCTCATATAAGTTAAAGTTGGCAGGCAAACCTTTACGGAATCGAAGATGGCCTGTCTCGTAGGGCGTTTGATTCTCAACGCGTTTGTATACGCGTAGGTATGCGCCACGTCTCTGTCTCATACCGTTTTAACGTCGTGGCAAGTTTGTACACTTTTCTCTCGCTTCGACGTGTCGGTATAGGAGGGCCCCCAAGTCACAGCACAGACGTGAATCATGCCGGTTCCGGTCCGACCCACGCGCACCAATGCCCCTTTACCATCTACCCTTCACCGCTCAGACCCCTTCTGTACCACTCCACCTCTGTCTCCTTGGTTCGTCTATATACAACTCCC